>NC_083865.1:1315000-2687500 GCF_029169275.1 Apis cerana | reverse complement strand
ATAAAAATCTATAGATAGGAAATATTCTTAAGTAATCCCTTGAATAATAGACCATTTCATTTCGGTAATATTTTTAAACTTCGAATACAAAAACTTCTCTCCGATTCAGTGAGCTTCATGTGAAAAATCTGATCATCTCTTTATCGTACTGTAAGAAACTAAAAGGCTATGTATCCTTAATCTGTCGTGTGTTTCCATCTCGTTAATCCTTGACACATAATCTATTTTTAATCCTATAAAAGTTTGTAAAAAAATTTCTCTATATTATACATTCGTGTACATACAGCTATCTGAAGTTCGCAGAAATGCCTTTTAAAAGGAACGAGCAACTTGAAGATATGCTCATCGATTCGATGCAAACTTAACAACAAGCTATGGAGAATTAAAAAAAAAAAAAATAAACGTCGTTACATCGTTCTTCTAATTTTTTTAACATTAGAATTACCAATTTATTTTATATATATATAGATTATATTATATAAATATATTATATTGATATCCTGATTAAAAAATTTGTTAATTCCAAATTTTTATTATACTACAAAAAAAATTTTTTTCTTTTTTTTTATATGAAACATATTTCTTTTTTTAATTAAAAGTATTTTTATAATATATAAATTTATATAAATATAAAATATTAATATATTAATATAATTTGTAAGATACCTTTGGAAAATAGATTTTAGAAGTCAAAACAATTATAAAAATGTCGATTAAAAAAATCTATTCATGTATCTATTCATTAAATTATAAAGAATTTACATTATAAAAAAGAGCTGGAAATAGAACGAATGAGTGATGAAAATAGATTTTATTCTATCTTAATAAAAATTTAAATTATAATTTGAAAAATAATTCTCAACCGACATTTATATATATTTTTATGTTTGTTTTAAGTTCTAAAATTGATCCTCCAAAAATATTTTACAATATAAAAACAAAAAAATCTAATATTTGGTAATTCTAATGTTGAGATTCTGATGTAGACGAATAATATACGCAATTTTTCGTTAATGATGCTGAATAATTTGAGAGAAATTTATATTTCTAATGATATAGTTGCAATCTTTGTATTAAAAATAAATAGTTAGTATACAGAACCATATTTCTACTTAGTTTCAAAATATAATTTCTATAACCTATTTTATTTTGAAACTTAAAATATCACAGTAAAATAAAATAATAAATATTAGTGAGAAATAAATTTTGAATTGTTTTCTATCTTCTATAGAAAGAGATATGTAAAATTTTATATAAAAGAATATTTAATATAAATGGATACATTTTTGATTAATTTTAAACATGTCAAATAATATTTAATCGACATGATAAAATTGCAATAATATTATATCATTAATTTGTATAACATTCAATATTGGATTGGCAAATATTTTATTTGTGTTTTTTTTCAATATATTTATATTGATGACATAAATACAATAAGCTCCGAAGAAAGTATAATAAAATTACTTGAAATATAGCAGAAGATTATTAAAAAAAAAATTTATATTAAGAAAATGTAAAATAATAAAGTTTCTTATTATTACACATGGAAATAATTTCAATTCCTTTAATCTATTAATTAGATGAATTTTTAATCAAAAATTCATTATCACATGGATTTTAATTAATTTTAATTAGATTTATCTTAGATTCTAGAATATGGAATAGAAATATCACGATGTATTTAAAAACAGAAAATTCCTGAATAAATAAATTATTAAATTAAAAAAAATAATAATAAATTATTATATAAAGAAATTAAATTTTTTTCCTAATAAATCAAAAGCAAGCAAATTTTTTAACCAACCCAATCTTTCCAATAATGAAATTATATCTTAATGTGCAATGCATCATCAGCAATATAAATATGTTAAATCACACAGCATCATCAATTAAAATCATAACATATAATTCAAAAATGATCAATTATGAATATTTGTTTAAATTTTGATGATATTTTGATAATATTCTAATTCGGATACG
Organism: Apis cerana; assembly: GCF_029169275.1. NCBI lineage: Eukaryota > Metazoa > Arthropoda > Insecta > Hymenoptera > Apidae > Apis > Apis cerana. The sequence continues at coordinate 2,685,514 of NC_083865.1, read as the reverse complement.
AGAGAAAATGAATAACGCGATATTAACAAATATATATAGTCGTCGTATACTAATAATAAGAGCAAATTCTATGAAGTCTATCAATTATTTCACTTCACGTGAAGAGCATCTAATCATAATTATATTCCGCAATCATTGTTTAACAATCTGTACTTTAACAAATGGCCGTACAAACGTATCGGTATCATTCAAGAAAAATTACGTAGAAATAGAATGTCTTGAAACCTAAAGACAGTCATATCAGAAGTTGCATTTTTTTGAGCGGTCATATTCAACATTCTTCATTGTTGTTCGAATTTAATAAAGTTCATTCCAATGCAACTTCCTATTTCACGCAGAAGAATATAATAACCCTTTGCGTTCCTTCTGTGAATCCTAAGATAATCTAAATATGCTATAATATTGATACATTAAGCATTGTACTCTAAATTTCTTTAGATTTAATTAAAGATATATGCAAACGTTACATTGGATGGCGGTTTCGGTGCTAGATTAAGAAGGAAATAGTATCCAGAATAAGAAGGGAAAGTATACAGTAAAGAAAAGCATAATATTAGCTTAAAAATTAACTTCGACTGACTGACACGAAGCAGCAAACAGATAAATCGGACTGCAAAGGGTTAGTCGGAAATTATTTTGTTAATATTATTCATCCGCATATAAAAAACAATGACAATTTGATACAATGTGTTAGTTTAAACAAAATTATATGTATCTTTACAAATATATATACGTACATCTTCAAATTCGTATTAATAATACATTTATATTTTCTGAGCACTCTCATCACTTTCACTGCATATAATATACATTAATTCTTTTTTCTTTTCAATTATTATTATTTTTATTTATTTTTTATTTTTATTTTTATTTTACTTAATTTTATTCCCTTAAGTAACTTTGTAAGTTGTTCTAACCGTTTATATAAGATGTGTCTAAAAAATAATGAGACTAATTCCATGCAAATCTACGATATTGTATAAAATATGAATAACATATATATCTCTTATTTTATTTCAGTATCAATATTAACTTGATAGAGCTAATTATTATAATTATAGAATGTGATTTAATGAAAATGTCATGAAAATTAAAGAAATATCAAGCAATGCGTAAATTGCAAGCACAAATTCTTAATGATATTTATATGATTAGAATTCATTCTAAATAAAACCTTAGAAAACAAAATTTATCCTGGATAAATATGAAATGAATTTATGATTCTCATCACATGTAATCATTTGACAATTAATGATAATGTTAAAATGATTGGGAATGAAATAAATTCATATCATCACACTGTTTATTAATCCACACTTTGAACATGCGAAATTTGTCGCAAATAATTTTGAAAAATTTTATTAAAAAAAAAAGAAATCCAGAAGTTTATATACTTTGATCTTTTTCAATATATAGAAGATAATTCAAAGTAACACGCAATGAAACATGAATTTTTGAATATAATTCAAAAATAAAACATCAAAGTGAAACACACAAGCAACTCACCGTACTTAAGAAAAATAAAAATGAACGAATTGAAAATGAAATACCAAATAGATAGAAAGTAAACCAAATATTGTTGTTGCAAGATTTTGAAAAATTAAAAAGAAAATATTCAATTAAAATTGCTAAATTTAAATCATAACATTAGGATAATATGCTTTTTACGAATTTTTTCATCTAAAAAAAAAAAAAATTTCTGTTTTTTTAATATTCTGTTTACTCTGATTTGAATCGATTTTTTCCAATCATCAAAATGTGACTTTTCTTTTTTTCCAATTATCAGTCGCAAGTATAATATAATCATTTGGTTGTGATCAATGAACTAAAACGAATTCCAAAGAAGATTTTTTCCAGCAAATCAATGATAACACAGCTTTTCGTAGAACTGTTTTGAAAGAGATAAGATTAATTTATCAATAGCAGCAAATATTTTTAGTCTCATTAGTTTCTATACACACCTTACATATCCGAAATCAACGATTTTAATTTCGTGAACGCAACACTGTGCACACCACCCTTTCTCCGAAACCCTTTGCCAGCAAAGGAATATTTTTCTAACTACTAAAGACGAGTTTTATTTAAAGTAGTTTTGCAAAGATATTTACTCTTTGATTATCGTTACCATGATACATAAAGGAAAAAAGAAGAAATAAAATTAAGAAAGACTACTTTTTCTCGATTCTTTAACATTGAGCATTCGTTAATTAAAATCTATCGACGTTTGACCATAAGCGCAAAATATAATTACCTTTTCATTCTCTGGCAGTGTTTCGTGCATTTATCTTCACGACAACTTTTTCTTATTTTTCTTGTTCCCATCTTTTTTTTTTTGAATAAAAAATTAAAAAAAGAAAAAAAAACAAAAAGAAAATATTACTTCGAAGAAAATTAGTAAATATTCTTGAAAATTATATTTTTTATATTATAGAATTAATTAAATTGAAGTATAGATTAAAATAAAAAAAATGATTGTCGTGAAATTCAAGGACCTACCTTGAAAATATCTCACGAAGTATAATCGAATTCTCAATTCACTTGACAAAGAATGATATAACCCAAAAACTTCTTTGATATTTTAAGATAAAAATCTATTTTTTTTTTTTTTCGTTTTCTTCCTATGTATAGCATGTCATTTCGCGACTTCGTCATCTTCCTGATGCAGTTACTTGATCTTTCCAAAATCGCGAATAGCTCGCAATATTATTTTTTTCTTTTTTATTCTTGAACGAAGGCTCACACTCATTAACTACTCTAAGGAGATGCGCTACAGGTACAAAGGTGGAAAGATCGATAATTTGTAACACTAGGGGAATAGAGATCGTACGATGTCATGCTGCTACTTCTACCATTCACAAACTGGAAGGGAGAAGAAGAGAGGATAGAGGCAAGGTGAAAGTGTATTCCTTTAAGAATAAAGATTGATTCTATGGGAATTTACAGCCACTTCCTCTTCTCGTTTTACATCCTATTATTTGCTTCTTTCCAAAAAATTGTTCTAATATTTAATAAAGAATATTTAATAAAGAATCTATTGAAGGATTAATCTATACCTTTCAAAAAGATATTTACAAATATAATGATATTTAAACTCAATGTATGCAAATACATTTAAATATAAAATCATATTAATTTTATATTATGTTAACATGTTCATTGCAGATAGGATTTTCTTATTATAATAATAATACAAATTCTATACTTTAATAAGTAATTATAAAATTTTATATATATGCTATATATGAATTCATATAATTTCTTTTTATAATTTGTTGTAAGATTTTTAATTTACATTACCCGCATTAAAGCCGGTATCGTACATATTTTAAAGGTAAGTACCGACTTTGGTTCGTATTGTACACAATGTGTTAAATATCGAATTTTGAATCCTAATATATAGAATTCATATGTAAAAATATTGCACAGTTACACATAATACCTGTGTAAAATATTAGCTAACATAAAATAGAAATGAAAGAAAGAAGACAATTGCCGGATAAAACGATAACGAAGCAAGAAGTGGCTGTATTATTCTAGTTTGGAAACTACCTTTGAAGTCCACTACAAGACAGGATTTCCGTACGAACGTTATTCCGGTGGAGGAGGTGGTGGTGGTGAGGAACTAGGAGGTGGTCCGCTCGGCAATGGCGGTGGTGTCTTGGGTTCCTGCCGAGCAGACGGAACTGGGATCATGCTCTGATTGTGTCGTATGTTCGGTGGTAACGATGGTGGTGGTACGGACGTATCAATGGCACCATCTGGTGTCATGATAACGTTACCCGCCGGATACATTGGGTATTGTTGCTGATATTGCGAGTAATACATGACAGGATCGTAAATGTATCCGGCAGGATTGAATATTGAGGGTGGCGGATAATTAGCAAAGAAATAAGAATCTGGCTGCGATTGATTTACATGGCCAGCCCTTGAGTAGCCTGGATCACCACGAGCTGAGGATGGATGGGGATGGTGTGGGTTACGGGCATTGTTACTATTGTAGGTTTCTTGCTGATAGTAGCCGTCGCGCTGGCCGGGAGCACTGTAATGGCCCGCCGATCCTGCTGGTGGTGGACCACGCCCGATATACTGGCGGCCGCCTCTACCGCCTCCACGTACCTTGTTATTGCTGCCTGAACTATAATGTCTGCCGTTCTGCCGCTCGCCCGGTCGATGTTGTCCGTAACCCGCCGAAGAGACCTGTGATTGCTTCTTTGCTGGTGGAACACTAGTTGGACTCTCCTTCATTTCAGAACGATCGCGTTTTCGATTCTCATTGGCGAACTCTGCAGGAACGATAGTACTTGAACTGCTTGTCGTCGAGGGTGCACCGGAACTTCTCGAGATCCCATCCGTACGAATTTTGATTTTTAACGGGGCCTGAACGACAGAATGGGCCGGCGAACTCGACACACTGTCGGTACCTTTCAGTCGTTCCTTAGGAATAATAATCTTGATACTTGTGTTCTGAGGAGATTTATTCTTATCAGTTGGCACTGTATTTCCACCAGAGTTTCCTGTCGATTCAGTACTTAGATTTAATTTATCTTTAGGAATTGTAATTTTTATAGGTACCGCAGGTACAGCCTCTTCTCCCTTCTCTTTATCTTTATCCCGATGTTTCTCTTTATCTTTGTCTTTGTGTTTATGTTTATGCTTCTCTTTGCTCTTTTCTTTGTCTTTATGTTTATGTTTTTCTTTTTTCTTTTTCTTTTCACTTTTGTGATGTTCCGATTTCTTTTCTTCTGCAGGAGGTGCAACTGTTATAGTTGTCGATGTTGGGACAGAAAGAATGGATTCTGTAGTAGTTTGTACAGGGCCAGAGATAGCACTTATATCAACAGTCGAAGCTACCACAGGTTCGCTGACCGATGATAAAGACAAACACTGATTTTGAGCAGATTCTTGTTGCGTAAGCATCATCGAATGAGATACAGATGACTGATGTTGTGGTTGTGATGTTTGTTGTTGAAGTTGCTGCTGCTGCTGCTGTTGTTGCTGCTGTTGTTGCAATTGTTGTTGAAACTGTTCTTGATGAACTTGTTGTGACGGTATTTGATTAAATGGTTGCAATAACGATGGCATAGTTGGTAGAGGCTCTTGAAGCAGAGCACTTATACTTTGAGCAGATTTCATTGGTGATAAATATTCGCTTTTAATTTGAGAATGTTCAGCTTTTATCGACATATCTGTCTTATAAGATTCCTTTTTAATTTGGAATTCTTGAGGTTCTTGTTTTACTATATTATTGATATCTAATCCATTTGTTAAACCTTGCTGATTCGAAGAAAGTTGTTGATGTGTAGGTACTGTGCCAAATCGTGATATTGTTGGTTCAGAATCAAATGGTTTAATGAGTTCTGGTGGTTTCATATCGTTTGCAATTTGTGTAGCTCTGCCATTCGCCGATGGATTGTCTCTAATAGGTTGTATCAATTCTGGTACTCTACCAAGCATCTTAGCAGCTTCAAAACTGGATGTATCATCCATTTTTACTTTCACTTGTTGTCCACTTTCACTAGTGCTACCTGTACGATGCCGTTTATGGGACGTTGTGGATACATCGCTAACCGATCGTTTAATTGTTTGTGTTTCTTGTTGTAAACCTGGTGGACTTGCAAAAGGTGATACTATATTAAAGCCTATCGATGTATCTGGTACACGTTCTTGTTTAGGAACTTTTGCAGCCGAAAGTGGCGTCTTTTGTTTAGTTTTAGGTCTCTGTGAATGAGATTCCCGAGGCGTTGGTACTTTTTCTGGACTGAATAATGATTTCGGTTTACTAGGAGGAGTTTGTAATACATTCTGTTGAATATCGGACGAACTTTTATCTATATCATCATGTCGCGGTCGCTTTTCAGTTTTTGGATCGTCAAGATTATTCAAAGATGCTAAACTTGATGATTGTGAATTACTATTTTTAATTGTATCCTTTAATATCTGAGATACACCATGAGCAGTATGTTGACTGGATACTGTCTTCGAAGTTAACGGTTTCTGAGTAAGTAATGAAGTTGAAACCGAACTACTCGGAGATTTTTCTTGCGAAAATGAACTTTGGCTAGTACTCAATTTTACATCAGTTGTAATTGAACTTGTACTAGTCTGTAATTTATCTGATTGATTATATTTTGTATGATGTGATGGCTTCTGTGTATTTGAAGTATAAGTTACATCAATCGTTGGTTTTGGTGGAGGTAACGGTTTCTCAATAAGTTTTCTAACCTCCTCACATCTCTGTTCCAATGAATCAGATTTTCTTTGTCGATCGATTCTTGTTGGATCTGGATATTTATATGGTTTTTGTTCACAATCTTTTCTATGTTCTACGAGTTTATGCCTTGGATCATACATTCTTTTATCATGACCTTGATGTTTATTTTCTACACCACTTAATCTGTGTACACTATGATTATTATTACTAAGTTTTTCTTGTATATTTCCATGAGATGTTGGCTCTTGTAATGCTCCAATATCTGATCTATGAGTGGAATCATTTAAAGAATTATCCAAAGTTGGTTCCTTCGGTACAGCATGACTGTGAGAATGGAGAGTACTACTACTACTACTACTACTGCTACTTGTACCAGTATTTGAATTGTACTCTCTTTGCAACCTTTGTCTATTAGGATCGCGTCTTGGTTCTCTAGCTTGAGTACACGAGTGCCTCTGAGGTACTGGTTGTCCAACTTTTATATCTGGTCTATGATGATGATTATGATGAAGTGTTTTCTGTCCAAGAGGCAATGGATGTTTATTTAGCACATTTGTACTAGATACAGGTTTATGGTGATGTGAATGATGCTTATTAATATCTGACACATGACTTTGCGCAACTGTTACTGGAGCTGATGCCTTCTCTCTTTCTAAACGTTCACGTTCTTTCTTTTCTCGATATTCCCGATAATCTACAGGAGGTCTCGCAGGAACAGGAGCATTTTGCTTCTTTTCTTCTTGTTTCTCCGTTTGATGAGATCGATTTGTATGAAATGTGGGTCCACCATCGACCGTCGTCGCAGGAGACTGTACCTTGCGAGGTTCCGCATCCTATAAAATATTAAATAGAATTTATATTAATTTTATTATGAATTGATAATTGTTGTAATAAAATTTAATATGATATAATAACTTACAAAGGGTGAATTTGGTAAACTAGGATGATTAATGCTTGGACTTTGATTTGCAGATATGCTCATTATTTTTCTTTTTAATCTTGATGGACATTTATCAAATATATGAAGAAATTCGGCTGTAAGTTCTTGTAAAAGTTCCGATGTTACAGTTCTATCGACGTACCAGAACCAATGCTTCCCTTCAGTACTTTGTGGTATCTATAAACAAATAACCATAATATTGAAATTAATCAAATACTTTTTACGGGAAAAATGGAATTAAAATATTGCTTTATTAATATATAATAATATATACCTCCCAATTAGACCATTTACATGCAAGATGAATACAAAAACAGGCGACTACTGTTGGTTTGTATTGCAGACACATGGTTGTCAGGTGTAAACTGAAAAGGAAAAATTTTTCTATAAATCAACATGAGAACAACAATATATTTTAATTGATATTTTTTGGTGAAATATAACCCAGGGCATAAAAAGAACTGTACTATAAAAACAATGTACTAGTTCCATTAAACATGGGTAATATCAGAATAAAATTAGAACGAATTTTTTACGAATTATTGAAAATAATTAACAATATTTCCAATTATAACTTTCGTAAACGGAATTCAATTCCAAAGAGTACGTTTCCAAAACAGTTAAAAAAGAGTATATCTGAATGTAATACTTTCAATATATCCGAATACTTGATGAGCTATACAAAAATTTCTATATAGGTATTATTATTTAAATAAATATTTATGTAATATTTTTCTATGTGATAATATAAATGTAAGCCCTAAGACATTCTGTTACATCATAACAAATTTACCAAAGTTTGCTCTAATATAATCTCATAATTCATAATGATAAAAATTATTTTAATTCAGTAAAATATTTTAGTTAATATTAAATTGTATATAAAATATTCAATATTGAAATCAATTTATTAAATTTTTCTTAAACAGAAAATATATTTAAAATAATATAAAACAGTTTATAAATTTAATGTATTTTCATTAAAAATTATTTCTTGATAAAAAAATATATATATTAAATATGATATAATATTATGCAATATATAGAAATAAAATTTTTATTTTTTGTAACAACAGAGATAAATTAGGGCTTAACTTGCACTAATACTTTAGTCACAATTATGATCTATTTAAATATTATCCGAATAATAATATTTAAACAGATTATAATTAGACTGCATACCATACCATGGATTACTAATATAAAATATATTCTAATAGTATGGTTATTTATCTTTTTTTTGAATTGTTATGTAAATGTTTTTGGACATTCACTCATCATTACACTACTTTCACATTCATTTCATTCATTCTTAATTTGTTTTGTGCATCTACAGCTTAAAAATAAGTGTATATAAATATAAAAATAAAAATTGGACAATATACCGTAATGTAAGAGAAAACGATCAGTCCTTAAGAATATTTCATTTACCTTCAATTAAGCAATCCTCATCGTGAACTTAGTTTACGAAATAAACTTCGTTTCGCTTTGGCATACGTTCTCTTTAGAATCAGACATTACCGCGACTGCAACGCAACATTCCTCCCCAAAAGTTACTGTTGACATTTAAACATTCGCATTAGAATTTAGAATAAAATATGAAATCAAAGTAAACTTTTGTATACTAAATTTTTATTTTATATTCATACTTTAATTAATAATTAAATTTATTCTTTTTGAATCAAAAAATCTATTGACATATTTTTGTATTTATAAAAAATATAATAAATATTAATAAATATAACTTTATTTCACGTTTACTTTGCTTTCTAAAAAGAAAATAGGTCAGAATGTTGCGCCAGTGGCTATTGCCTGACAGTCTTAGTTTGGAAATATGCTCCAGCTGGCATCTATTTGACCAGAAGACTGCTAAGAGTAAGAGATACTAGGAAATAATGTGTAGCCACCTGTTAGATGCCATGAAGTATGAAGTCTGGGCTAAGTCCTTGCTCGCTGTAAAAAGAGTTAAAATAACTGAATGAAAGTTTTTATTAATTATATTTGAAGATCTAATAATTATTAGTAATATAATAATTTATTGAATTATTTAAACTTACTATTATAATAAAATTTTCATATAAAATATAAAAAACTAAAATCTAAAAAATAATATTATATAAATTTCCGAACATAATTTAAATACCTTTAACCAGTTGACAACATCTAACAACATGTGTGTGGGGATGATCAATGGCGACATCAAACCCCAATGTTTGCAGTAGAACATTTTCATTGAAAACCAAATCTTGAGCTTGCTCAAGATATTGCTGTGAATAAAATAAATAATTTAATACTTATATTTATTACAAATATGTTAATATTAAGTTTAATTTCTTATATTTACCTCAGATCTGACATCAGGTGAGGGCTGATCTCTGTGGAGACACATGTGAGCTGTTTTGATAACATGTTCTAACTTGCGTGGTTGTTCTTCGACTTTTGCTGCCAAAAATAATGCTGCTGCTGCAATTGCATTCCTGTGGAAATGTGACAGCGAGTGGAATACGTAAAACCTGTGCATATATACTATTGCTGTGTTGATACATAATTGTGACCTATATTTATCTAATTAAGGAAAATATATTTAATAAAACATTATAATTAATATATTATTAATTGCATAATAATAATTATAGATTGTGATTTTTTTTAATTATAAAAGTTTAAAAATTTTTGTGCTATTCAGTATAGATTTATTTTAAGAATTATCATTTCTTCTTAATGCATTTCGTCAATTATATTTCAATATAATTATGTAATTATTTCATATAATTAAAAAACTTAAATTATTTAATGTTATAATAATATGCAAATAAATAGAATAATGAAAATAATACATATATATTACTTTAAATATTTTTCATTGGAGTATTAATCATATATATATATATATAAATTTATATAATTATCTACTATTCAATATTTTAATTTTAATATTATAATTAATTTAAATAAAAATTATTAAAACAATAAAATTGATTAAAACATAATTTAATGATTTCCTTTTAAATAATTAAATCAAATGGTAAGATTAAAAAATAGAGGCTACAATAGATTATATGTAAAAAATTTTATTTAATTTGCTTATTACATTAATATGAAAAACTTAATAAGAAAATCACAATTTTAAAACATCAATTTCTAAATTTGATTTAATACTTTATTTATATATTATATATTATGATCTTCATCTATGCTTTTTATTATATTATTAATTTTTATATCTTATAGTATTTATTATTTTATTAAAAGCAGAATATATCAATTAAGAATTCAAACTAAATTATAATACAAAAAAACTTAGAATACAAAAATAAATATTACACTATATATTATGTATTTTATGTAATATAAATATTATATATAATATAAAAATAGTTTATACTAATATAATTATTTTTAAAATTATTATTTCATTAATCTCTCATATTTATAAATTTTTAATTTAAAATAAAATTGAAGATTATGTTGAAGTTCTCACAACTGGAAAGATAATTAAGACATTTATAACTTTCAAATATATATCTGAAACATAAAAATATTATAGAAAATATAAAAGTTTTCTATATATTATATATTTGTAAAAATATTCTATAATATATTTCTGAAATAAAAAGTATTATTATATATCTGTATAGTCTAATTAGTATAAGTTTAATATAAAAAATAATATAAATTTTATAATTAAATAATGATCCAATATATTAAATATTTTATTTTAAAATACTATTTATTATATGTTTATTAATTTAAAAAAATATTAGCAATATATGATAATTCAATATTGATAAATTTGCGTTAGTTCTGATCATAAACATTACTTACATATACATAACATACATGCATATATGTATATATATAAAAATTAAGATATAAAAAAAGATATAAAAAATAAAATATACTTGCATAAAAAATATAAGCAGAGATTGTAGCTTTGGTTGGTAATACTGTCAAATTTAGCTTAGCAAACAATGCTCTTTTCATGACCCTATTCTTTGTTCTCCTTCTTCATCAAAAAATTCTGATGGTCACTTTAATTCATTCATATTATTTTATGATCAATATAAAAATATTGAATAGCACAAAAATTCCGAAATTCATTGTATATTAAAACTAACAATAAGAAGTTCAATATGGAGAATCATAATCATGACGCGTGACCTCTTCTTTTGCACGTCACTCATGTTTACAACACGTTATAATTTTTATGTTCCTTTCGAAATGTGAAATATTAAAAGATCAGTATGAAGAGAATATAATCACATAATTGTATATATTCTTTTAAAACAATTTAAACGAATAGGAGAAAAATGAACAGAAAATGATTATGGGGATAGGGGGTAAGGGAGGTTGAGAAACACGCAACTAAACATGCACTTTTAAAAGGATACACCACAAGCCGCTGTCCCATATCCTGAATGAAATTCGCTGCCTGCTGCCGGTAGCTAAGTTCCTTATCCGCGTCGATGCCGCATCTTCTGCTCGGCGTGTTTGTAAGCTGTTCTTTCGTAAAGTACCATTTTTCGTCAGCCGCCATTTATATGTACACACAACACGGTACTAATGATGCGCACTTCACGGCGGTCGCGATGGTGGCGGCGAGCACACAAGGCATGCACAACAGCAACACGTTGAGAACTTCACGTCACTACGCTAACCGGAAACTCCCCTCCAAATTCATACCCATAGAACTTTTCACAATAAAACAATCACATATTAATTATTAAATAAATAATTTTATAATGTTGTTACTTTACTTCATAGATATTTAATTGTCTCTTTTATAAATTACTTTTTATTTATTTTATGTATTTTGCATTTTATGCAAAAGTTCCATTTTGAATTCCGGAAATAGTATCTTCTTTTTTTAAATTATTTAATACGTATCCAACTTCACGGCACTGCTTTAGAATTATGCAGTAGATGAAAAACCAACTTCAGAAATTCTTCAGTACTTTTATATATATATTTATGACATTAGATTGTCGTAATTTATAGGTTAATACGAAATTTTGCAATACCGTTAAAATTATTTTATGGACGTTTTATTTGTTTAATATTTTACAAAATAAGTTTTTTTTCCGTATAATAACCATAATAAATTAATAATATCAATTTTTCGAAGTGCTTTACAGTAATGAACTTATTTTTGATAATTTGTTATAAAAACCGTTTTTTAAAGTCAATAGATTTTCTTAATCTCAATAAAATTTTAACAAATTTAAAGTTGATCGCAATTTTATTATTATTTAAAACGCGATATATATTAAATATCCAAGATAATTAATTAATACCATATAAATTACTATACAGAAATATGTTCCGCATGCATTTTTATATTATTGTACACCGATTTATGAACTTTTGGCAGGCCATGAGGTTGGTTATATAAAAAATTATATTATTATTTCGATATTAATTCACTATATAAATTAATAATTTCAATTATAATAATAAAATAAAAATTCTATATTTTATAGTTGAGGTATTTATATCCATGTAATAACTTTATATATTATTATAATTTACCCCATTTCATATGAAAAAATTAAAAAATATTACTTGTCATTATGTTGCACAAGAAGTTGCAATTTTTCTGACACAATAAACATGTAATAAACTAGTACTATTTAATTCGAAATAAATATTAATTTTTTATGATGAGCACGTTACATTGGTTTATTTTAATAAACACGCGTGCATAACGTAAAACCAACTTGGCTAATATTTTATGACCAACGTCATAACCTACCTGAACTTTTTCAGTCTATGATAGGTATGAATCACGTAGTTTATCAATTAGAAGTTTTGAGCTTTCAACTCCCGGAAGTGACGCAATCGTTGAGCTAGTATGTGCACGCAGCCAATATTACCCTTGTAGTAGCGTTCCGTTATCTTGATCCTATCGAAGGATCCAGTGTTGTCTTTCGAATATTTAGTATTTATTCAGATACAACTTCAGACTTGCACAATTGTTAATATTTTACGTTTCACAACATAATCTTTTTTACTCTTGAAATAATCAGAAATACATCGATGGTGATAAGCGTGATTGGATTGGCACTGCCTTCCTCTTTGAAGATTTGATATAAGAAATCACAGTAAGTCTTTAAAAAAATTATATTTCGCGGCTTTCTTAAGTCCCGCTTCTTTCGTTTTATTATAATTTTCACAAAAACTAATCACATGTCCGTTTCATTCGTTCGAAATCCGTACATACATCAATGAAACTTCATTCAACATCTCACGTACAAAATGGCGACGATTTACCACTTGTTACAAATACACATTGTATTAAAATTTTATTTAAAAAAAATGATTATAAATTTAGATATATATAATATTTTATATATATATTATAATTTTTATATTCAAAATATATTCTTTAAATTGTAAATTATTTTAAATTAATAATATTAATAGAGTAATTTTGATTTCCAATGTAAGTTATCGCGCTAAATTTAAAATTATAAAATAAATATATACATTGTAACTTTTAATTTTATTAAAAAAGTAATTTATAAAATTAATTTTTTGATATTTTTCAGAATATTATGAAAAATTAATATTTCATAATTTTTAATTATTTGATATATAATTTTTTGAATATTTGAAAATATACTGAAAATATATCAGGGTTTTTATCTCGTAAATAACTATAATAATTGAAAGTATAATAGGATTTTATTTATATTTATATAGGATTTATATTTATCGATTTATACTCTGTTAATTTCTCGATATTATTTTGTATTCGATATATATTCATTCATTATAAAGTCTACGATGTTATAATCGCAGCTTGCAATTCTTCCGTATTTTATATTTCACATTTTTTTTAAACATTTCTCACATATATATTTAATATATTATAATATTTCTTTATTTTTTTTAATTTATTAATAATAACTTATTATTAAATTATTAATAATAGATACTTAAAATTACAGAATGCTAATATGAAGTAGACACTTCTCAATATAATTTATTCTGTCACTTGAATTCTTCATCAAATTCAAGATTACATTATAATGTTAAAAAATACTAAAATCTAGCATTGAAATTGGATAAAGAAGATATTTTGTATGTACCAAATCCAAATTTAATGAATTTCATATATATTATATATTTTTTATTACATATAAGAATTTTTTTTTAAATATTATACTGAATTTTAGATATACTGAATTTAAAAAATCCAAATAGTTTGAATAAAGTCAAGAGCTAGATATTCTTTATTACAGATTTATTACAGATATTTGAAATGCTTTTACTTAATTTAAGCCACTATGTTAAAAAAACAGATTCAAGTACTGAAGATACTGAAGATGAAGAAGGAAAAGTCAAAGCATTAGATCCTTTTAGTAAGTTTTAATTAAATATTTTTATAAATAAATTAAAATTTTTGTAAAAACTTTATATAAAAAATTCTTTTTTAGCTGAAGTTGATGCATATAAAGTAAATGCAAGTGGACGTGATATTTTGGATTATGCAAGTTCTTCTGATAGTGATGTTGAACCTACAACAGTGAATGATACTTTAAGAGGAAGTTATCTTGATGATAGTGATAATGAAAGTTTATATAGTGCACAAGAAGATCCTTTAAAGTAAGAATATTCTTATGTATGAATACTTACAATTATATATATGTATACGAAAATTTTATTAATTTGTTTTTTCTGTAGAATATCAGCTAGTTTGCTTTGGCTTGAGCAAATTTTAAAAATGAAATTTCAATTACCTGTATTTTTACTTATATCTATTTTGTAGTTGCTTTTTGCAAAAATGAAACAGTAATTTCTATTGAATAATTAGTATTAATTTTTTAAGGCATGCTGGAATTTTTACTGCTGAGGAGGTGATCTATATTGCACGAGAAAAACTAATTAGATTACAATCACTTTATATAGATCAATTTAGAAGATTACAATATATATTAAGAGAGAAAAGAAGAAAATATTTACATGCACTTAAAAAGGAAAAGGAAACATTATGTAGTATATATGATCAACCGAAAGAAACTGCAAAAGAAAAAAAAATTTATGAAAAATTGAAAGCCTTAAATCGTTATCATAGACGTAGTGGAGTTGAAGCTATATTATATAGAAAATCTTTAGAACGTAGAGCACAAGTAAAATACAAATTTTATGATTTTATATAATAAATAGTATTATATAGCATATATGGTATATATGGTAATATTAAAAATTATATATTTTTCTTACAGGCAACTGTAGGTCCTACACAAAAAATACCAAGTATATCAAAATGTATTTTTACAGAAGGTGGAGTAAAATGTGGAGAAAAAACCCTTCCTGCTGCAAAACATTGTCGCAAACATATTCTTAAAGTAATATTTAATTAATAATATCATATCATATAAATACAAATTGAACAAATTTTATCATCTTAATAGGATCAACATCAAGTTTTATTTAAAGCATGTGGTGCAGTTCGAGCAGATATAGAATGTCATGAGCCAGTACCAGTGATTTTTGATACAAATTGTGTATTTCATATGAATTTACCATCTGAATGTAAATTGGAAACTATGAAAGTAAGATTTTAAAAATACATTTTCTATTAATGTACAAAACAATGATGCAATATTAATTCTATTTTTATTATAATTATTAGTTTAAAGAATCAAAACCTGAAACACAGGAAATATCAGCAATAGATAATCAGTCTATAGAAATTGATGTAGTAGGTGAAATTCAAGAAATTGATCCAGATGATGACATGGCAGGATTAATGAGAGAAATGAGTGATGCTGCACATATGAAACCAGTATTTAATGAAAGTTTAAATAGTGAAGCTAGCACAGATACAGCATTTAGTTTATCAGCTCAGATGAGTGATAAAGATGATCTAGTCTCTGTTTGATAAACTATTTTGTTATAATATAATTATTCTAATATTTGTATAAAACTTAATATTTAAATAATATTTATAAATTTTATTTGACTTGTATTGTTAATTATATGTTAAGTGCCTCAATATTAAAAAAATCATATTAACTCATACATATATAACAGCTGTTATATAACAGCAAAAGATTGTAAAATATTATAAATATAATTTACAAATATAAAAATTTTTTTTTATATATTGTACATACATACATACATACATATATATTTTAAAAATAAGATATATCATTTTCATTTGTAAATATTACATGATCATTGCATAATTTTAAAAATAATAAAATGATTAATCTTAATTAATTATATATTATTATATTATATTATTATTTAATTATATATTATATATATTATTTTTTATTGAATTATTTCTTCATATTTGTAATCATTAAATATTTTTTAAATATATAATTAACTATTTAAACACTAACTATTATCAAATATAAGAAGAATATGATACATCACAGTTTTAATAAAAATTTTAAATAAAATATTAATTCACAAATTATTTTTAGTTTGAAATTTACAATAGATTTAAAAAACATATCTTTATCTTATTATATTTCATTTAATTATTTTTTAATTTGTATCACTTCATAAATGATTTTTAAATATTTAAAAAAATATAATTTTATTTTTGAAAATCTATGATATATTAGCTTTTATAATGAGATTAATTCATAAATATAATTATTATAATCTAAATAAATATTAATTCTAAAATAAATTATAAATAATATATTTTCTGATTTTTAAAAATATTTTTTTTAAATTACAAAAAATGCATTGAATATTATTCTGTCTAAATGTCTAAATTTATTCTGTCTTTTTGTCTATGATTGAAAACATTTTACAATTCATAAATATTAAAATATCATTTAATGGTAAATAGAAGAACATTTTGTACAAATTTGAAACGAATATATTGAACTGTATTTGTGGTGACATCTCTCTATTCAATTGTAATTTTTGTGATAGGCAATTGTATTATATAATGGCGGAGATGATTGAAACTCTAAATTAATATTTTTGCATAAATTAAGTATTTGAATATTACAATTTTTAATATTAATGATTTATTATTATAAAATAATTATTTTGATATAATACAATGATTTATAATTTAATGATATTATAATTTATTAATTAAATAAGTATCATTTAATTAAAATTTATTGTTTTTTTAATATTATGTGTGTACTAATATTACATAACAGAAAATATTATGGTTTGTTAAATTATACCAAAATTATTATTAAATTAAAATTTTTTATTTCGTGTAATGAATTCCAATTAATTTTCTATAACAATAATTCATATATTTTTATTTTTATTAAAATTTACAATCGTTGAATGTACATATATTTCGATGCTATACAAAGTGTTCAATATATTTATATTATATTCTCTGAAATTATAGAAGTAAAATAATAATTATAATACTTAATAATATTAACAATTTTAATTAATATTGATATTTTATTAAATATTATAATTAATATAAAAATTAAAATATTAAGTATTCCATATATATTTATCTGAATTTAAAATACATTTTTAATCAAATTTGTGAAATTTTTTAATGAGAAAAATAATTTGGATAAATAAATAAGTAATATTAAATTATTTCTAAAAATTTAAATTTTAATTTAAATTGATCTAAATTGAAATTTAAATTGAAAATTAAAAAATATAATTTAATATATTGAGATATTTTTAAAAAAATTGATTCTGGAGATGAAAACACAAAAATTCATTGAGGTTTATTTATTATATTTATTACATTTATTGTATTATTATAAAAAGATTGCAGATGTTTATACAAAATGATATAAAAATCTACATAATATATATGAATGATAAAAATATTTAAAATATAATATTTGAAAAATAAGGCAAATCTCAATTTAAGCTTAATTTCTTTTTTCGTGTTCATAAAAATTTTATTTCATATAAACATCCGCATCCGTATCTACTTATTAAATTTAAATTATTTACATTATGGTTAATATTGAAGATATGGTTGGTATTATTACATTGCTATTTCATTTAATAAATAAATATCAATTGTTATTTTTATATATTAACTTTTATGTTTTCATCTCTAAAATCGATCTTTTATGAGGTATTCTATGAATATATTGACATTTTATACAGATTTTATTATTAAAAAATTTTATTTAATTTATAAATTTTAGTGATTATTTTTATTATTTTTATTCACCGTTAGTACTTCTATGTATTGTATAATAAATTATATTGTTTTAATAAGTATTTATCTGAACGAAAGGGAATATTTGTACAAAATTAAATTATGTTATATCATTATAATTATAATCAAATTATTTTAGAATTTGAAGTTTAATACAAAAATTAATTATTACTCTTAAAAATTAAAAAATTTTTTGAAAGCAAAAAAAATATAGATTTTTCAATGTTGTTATTAATTATTATACTATTGATTGAGTTTTATTTCTATTATTTTCTTTATTATTATTCTATTATTTACTTTTATTTCTATTATTATTCTATTTGAATCTATTATTTCCACTACTTAATATATTTATGAATTATTAATATTCATGGATTATACGATTTTACAAATTGAATTCAATATAAAAGATAAATCGCCCAAATAAAAATTTCGATACATTTTGTATTCTTAATGTACAAACAAATATTGCACATGTCTAGAATACAATTAAAAAATTTAGATCTAAATAACTTAATCTTAAAATATTCAATAATTTTTATATGTGCTAAACAATTTTTTTAATGAAAACTTTTTATAACATATTCTCTAATTAATTTTAATATATAATAAAGTATATTCTCAGATAATTTTTTTAAATTATCTCTTCAATTAATAAAATTATTATTGGCCATAAAATAATTATAAGATTATATTATAATATAATAAAACATTTATTAATTCATATTAGAATCAAAATTCATCATTTTTATAATTAAAAAAGAAATACTGAAATCTTCAATTTTTATATATAATCCGTATTTCCGTATTTACAATTAAAATAAAATATAGAATTCTATAAGATAATAGATTTGTTCTATATTTAATTTATATATATAGTACATATATTATGGAATATTATTATATAAATTATTGATAAAATTTATTAAAATTTATTATTGAAAAATAAATTCATTTTAAGAAATAATAAGAAATCAATAATTTAGAATAATCTTTTTTTTTTTAAATAAAAATCATTTTACTATTTTCATATTATATGTAAAAAAAAAAATCCTAAAATCTTTCAGGATATATAATAATATAAACATGTTTCAAAAAACTAATGTTTATGCTTAGCATTTAAATTTTTACAAAAAGCGCAAATCATTTAGTTAAATACATCAGTATTAATATAAGATATAATTTAAGAAAGTATTTTGCTTATAAGAATATAACGCTTTTTTTCAATTTTTACATTTTCTGTAAAAAAATACATTGTCATTGATCATGGCATTAATCATTAATATACAAACAAAATAAGTAACTTACATCATTTAATTGTTTAACACATTGAATGCCATGTAATTAATCAATTTATTGATGTGAGCAAGATTGTTAAACTGGTATTCAAAGTGTTACAATACATTTTTAAGTAACAAAAAAATGTGCAAAATATGTATTTTGAGAATGAATATTCCATGTCATTAGCACAATAAATGCATATATATAGAAATAATTGTATGATAGTAAAAAAATTTTGTTAAGATAATTTTAGAGAATCAAAGATATTTCAGTATTTTTACAATTATAAATAATAGTTTCTTTTACATAAGTACAGCTAAAAATATTTAGCTTTTATATTTTAATTATGTATTATCTTACGACATGCAGATATGTACATATAATTGTAAGTAATCACCAATTCAATGATTGATAATTACTGTGGCAGTATAAGTAGTATTTTTAAAATTTTAATATATTCAATCATGAATAATAATTTACCGCCTCTATTTATCTGCATCAATATATTTGATGAAATTATTTTGTGCACAAGTGCATTTATAATTGTACAAAATTAAAATATGTTGTTTAGATAATATAATTATCTTATTTGATAATTTATTAATTACTGAAACACAAACTTTTATATATATATAATATTTAAAATATTGTGCAAATGCAGAATAATTACAATGAAACAACTAGAAAAAAAATAAGCATAGAAATTTCAAAAACAAAATTGTAAATTTTTATAAACTTATTAAAATGCATTTATGATCAATTGATAATATTTTCTATAATTTGGTATTAACTTAATACCATTGTTTTTCGTTTTTGATCTTATAATTTGATTAATATATAACTATTTCGACTTAAAATTATTATAAAGTATAGATCACTTTGTTAACTTTAATAATACATTTATGATAGAATTACATATAACACTGACTCAATTATAAAATATTTATCTGAAGCATCATTTATTTAAATTGTTGTATCAAAATAAAGAATGCAATTATTAAATATATCACAATCAAACTTGTGTACAAATACACTGACAACTCTAAAATACATATTATGTAAATGCCAGATATCTGACAAGTAAAGAGGTAATGCAGATTATAATTAATCAATATATAATTTTTATATAGGGTATTAATATATTCATAGAACATCTCCGAAAAATCGATTCTGAAGAAACAAACAAATAAAAATACATAAAAATTTGAGGTTTATTTAAGGTATAAGTAGTTTGTATTAAATGAAACAAGATAGAGATAAAAACAGTAGTAAAAGAGAGAGTGATTTAACTCTCTTTCCATTTCACTTCTAAACTTTCAATTTATAATTTAATAAATAAACTTTAATCGACATTTTTGTTTTTTTTTGACCTCTAGAATTGATTCTTCAAAAATAGTCCATGAATATATTTATATCTTGTTATAACAATTAATACATTTTTATGGTGATTCATATTTAATCTAAATATAAAACCGAAACAATTATATCTTCTATAGAAAATTGAGTAAATTTAATTAAAAATGTTTTAAGTAAAATAATTGTCAATTTTTTTTACATGCATTTAGTTGGTGTTACATGTGTTTCAGTATTACATTTTATGGTTTAAATATTAAATTTCTAATTTTTTTATAATATTTTTTTATAATCATTAATTACCATAATTATTGATAAATTAAAAAATAAGAAAAGAAAAAAAAATATTTTAAAAAATCGCATGGCATTTTTGCAAATTTATATGATTTTAATAATAAAATATCAAACATTATTGAGTAAAAATTGACTACAATTATCTATCTTTATAATAACCTACCAAAGAAATTGTAGAATATTCAAATTTTACTGAATTATCTGACTGTTTTTATTATTTTCAAAGAACGCAATATCTCAAATATAATTTTTAATAAATATACTTCAAATATTGTCGTTGCATTTGAATTACCTAACTTTCTTTAAATTGTTTAACTCATTTATTCTTGTGCACGGAATACTCTTAGTATTGTAAAACATTTAGCATTTATTTTATTATAGTACATTCTTAAGTTTTTAACAACAGACAATGTTGTTATCAACAAGAAATCTTATGCTAAATGTGAAAAGAAAGAAAGTAAATTTGTTTCTATTATTATAACAGTAAATATTTTCGGTAAGAATGCACAGTCAAAATTTTATTGACTTAATAGATGACTGTAAATATGGATCTATAGAAAATATTGCAAGCTTACCATTCAAAAAAGTTGTCAGTCTTTATAAATTTAATCACTGAATATATTTTTAAGATCGTGTTCATAGAGTGCTATAATTAACATTATTCCAAGGCCACATGATAGCCCTAATGCTTGTAAAATACATTGCCATTGAGAGCTACGCTCTACAGAGTGACTTGAAGATAATTCTGGAATCTTAATATTAATATAAATATTTAATAGTCAATTATAATTATTTTATTATTTTATTTTATTAAATAAAAAAATATATACTACTTACCATGTCTACTAAAGCTATATATATAAACATTCCTGCAGCAGCTGCAAACATCCAATTACTTACAGAAGGAGTACTTCCTAATAGTACACCAAATATCATACCAAACAAACAAAGTACAGAAGATAACAGATTATAGAAAACAGCTTGTTTAGCGCTCATACCGGCTTTTAATAAAACCGCAAAATCTCCTATTAAAACAGAAACAAAAATTAGTTGAAAACTCAAAATATTTAATATATTTAATATAATATACCTAATTCATGAGGTAATTCGTGACAAAATACAGCTATTGCTGTGGAGAAACCACCCGCTATATTTGCTGAAAAAGCTGCACCTATAGCCATACCATCAGTAAAATTATGCAAACCATCACCCATTACTACCATCCAAGCAACACTCGACATAGATTCAGGTGCAGAATGAACATGACCTAAATAAATTTCATTCATAAAATATATTACAGATAAAATAGTATATTAAATCAAAGTAGACAATACCATGTGAATGGGTATGACCATGATGTTTTGTTTCGTGTTCACGTATAATAACAGTATAACTTTCTGATTCATTTAATGGTATATCTGCTCCATCTGTATTTTTCTTAGTATTTACTATTGAATCGTCTAGCCTCCAATCTTTACTTGGTTTTTTTTCTATATCATTCGTCATAATTTTTGAAACTGAATTACAATTTGATGTTAATGGTTTTTCTTCTTCTATCACAGGAGGTCTTTCATGATTATTATGTTGACGATTATGATGATTATCTGAATAATAAATATCCTTTTATAATAGATTATTTATATTTTTAATATCATTCAAAAAATAAAATTAAAAGCTTTAAATCAATTAAATATATAAATAAATTTCAATAAAATTTTTAATTATACCTTGAATATCTGTGCTAATTTCACCATAACAATATGGATATGATGAATATTTATGTTTGCAAAGTTTCTCTCCAACAACATTACTATTTGGTCCATCAGTTTCTCTCATTACTCGAACACGTGGTGGAAGCTAAAATTCAAAATATAAATAGTTTACATTTACTTAAAAATAAATATATTTTACAAAAATTTATATATTTTTATTCATGTTCTTTTGTTCATGTTCATGTATTTTTATTCATGTTCATTTCTAATGTTAATTTAAATAAAATAATTACTTTATTACGGCGTTGTCGAAGTTTTCTCCATTCTGCTAACATTGTTAAAGCTTTCTCGGTAAAAAAAAATAATGCAAGTCCCATCATTGCAACTAATCCTTTCCACATATTCATATTATGTTGCTCTTTAAAATTCATATTATGTTGCTCTTTAAAATCTAACTCAACATGATCATTATGAATATATTCATGATTATGATGCGACATCATTGCCTAAAAAAAAAAATAAATCTTTTTTTAATAAAATATATAATAATTATATATTAAATATATATTAATAATTAAATATATAATAATTAACTCAAATTAATTTTGTTTATAATAAAAAATTTTTAGAGTAAAAATTTATCATAATATCTTACATGTGGTAAAAGATGAATAAGAGCATCACCACATAATGTTCCTACAGCAAGAGCAACTAAAAATTGTAATAATTGATGATAATAAATTTTACCCATAAAAGGTATAACAGCAACACCAAGTAAACCACAAAGACTGATTATTAGAATACTGATTGTTGAATAGGCCCACACTGAATAATAAGAAAATTATATACTTAAAATTATATTAATATTTAAAATATAAAATTCTTATTAATATTTATATTTATATTGATTATATACCTTGAACCATATTACGAGTTATATCTTCTCCAAGATATTTGTTAATTGTTGTTAGCCTATAATTCTCCGGTACACGAATACATCCATTTCTCTCTGAGCTTGATTCTCCAGCTAATTGATAAACAAGAGCTGGACATACACGTTCAAAAAGCCAACTTGGTAATGTTGAATTATTATTAGTACTCAAATTGTATGGCATATCTCTTGCAACAGTACTTAATAATTCTTTACTACTTAAGCACTAAAATATTGATACAGTTATTTATAGAATGTATTTAATTAAGAATTTAAAAACAAATTAATAAAATTCAAAAAACTTGTTTAATTTTTTACAAATATATATAAATAAAATTATACATACAATATTATAATATTAATTGTTACAATTATCTTACCCGTTCTTTTTTAATTCCATTTTCATATTCTGGTAAACCATTATTTTGCAAATTCTTTGACTTTTCTATAACAAAAAAATTCATATATAAATTTATATAATAATATATTATTCAAAAACTTTTATTAAATAACTTTAAATATTATCTAATATGAAAATATAATTCATATAATAAATAAAAAGTGTTTAACAAAAATATGATATATAATACATAAAAAGAAGATATTATCTTATTTAAGATAAAATATGCATTACTTAATAGAATTTTAATAAGAATTTTGTAATATGATTTTACTGATAGTAAAAAGATGTTGGATATCTACATAGAGGATAACATTACATATGATATGATTATTTAACCATTGATATCTCATGTAATCAACAAGAATAGTATCAAATTTTGTTTACTCATTCATAATTATAAAATAAATGTTGCTGATTATTTCTATTTTTTAAATATATTTTTTTTATTGTATATATTGAATACATTTCATTTATTTCATAAAATATTATAAAAATAGAGTTCAATAAAATCAATAAATAACTCTATAGGTCAATTGAAAAGGAGTTTGAACTCTTAAGTTATGCTAAATTATAATCAAGATGATTCTTATATTGAATAAAGATAAAATATTATCAGATATAATATATATACATATATATATACATATATAAGAATAAATAGTTTCATATCTTATTATGATTGATAGGTTCATAATTGATAATTAAAAGTCATATACTGATATTAGCTTTAAAAGACAATATTTATATAAGTTGATCTTGAAATAAAATTTTATTTTCATTTTTTAAAAATATATATTCTTTTTTTAAATATTATTAAATTAATTAATACAAAATTAAATTTAAAAAAAATATTTTTAATAATGAATAATCAATAGATGAAAAAAACTTACCCAGTGGATTTTCATTGTGACTAGCAACAATATTATGATTTTCTAATGTTGATATATCAGTTAATAATCTCAATAATCCTAATTTTTTTAATAACTTTTCAAAACCTTCCATTGTTATACTTGTACCATCTCCATAAGTTTCAAAAATTTTCTTCATGAAATATTTTTCATCTAAAACATCTACATCATTTCTTTTTGTCCTGATTTTATTAAAAGGACTTTGATTTTTGTCAAATTGTATTATATTCAATTTACTATTGTGTGTAATTTCAAATTGGCCTAGTCTTTCTGATATTTCCATATCCTTCAAATTTGTAGAATCTTGTTTCATTATTGGCATGTGGTTATTTTCAATGTTAATTTCTACATTTTCTAGATTTTTCTTTTTAGTATGAACTTCATTTGTGGCAACTGACATCAATAAAGTAGTTTTGTTTCTGGTATTTTTATCTAATACATTATAAAATTTAACAGCACCATTATTATAATCATCTAAATTATTTAAATTTAATTTTCTCACATCCTTTTGCTGTATTTCTTTGAACTTCATTAATGACCAAGATGGTTGTAATTGTTCATTAGGTCGTAATAATTTTTCAGAATTATGAGTTGTTTGTCCTGAGCTTGAAAATTCAGTATGTGCTGAACATGGAGTATGTGCAGCACATAAAACACAAACTACACAAACTGTGACAAAATGGTGTGACATGTCGTATATCCTGTAAAATGAAATAAAAAATTTTAATTTATATACAAATAATTTATATACATATGTATATGAAACCTAATATTTACCAACCTTTATCATATTTCAGTTTATTATGTAATAATAAAATTATTATTATTAATTACTAATTTATTATAAAATAATGAAGTAATATTGAAAATATGTTCAAATAACATATTTTTGTATTATAATCTATTCATCATTAGAAGAGATAATAAAATATTACATTAAGTAGTTATCTATGCACAGAATGATAATAATGATAAAATTCAATTTTAACTATCTTTTACTATCCTTAAGTTATTATATATATGTTATCATTGTAAACATAAAATTATGTAGATTACAAACATAAATTCAAAATATAGTACAGTTAATTATCTATATTATTATATCTCATAATTTTTATAATAAAAAATATTAATGATGTTATAAATAATCACAAAATTATTTTTTTCTTTATTTAATATTTAATTTTTTTATATAAAAATAATAAATATAATTTATAATTTTTATAATTGCAGAAAAAAATTTATCATTGTTCATTATTATAAAAATATTATAAACATATATTTCTCATAATGAAAATGTAATTCTTTTATATAAATTTTATAATAATTTTAAAAACTGTATAAGAAATATTTTTCAACCTCTTTTTGTATTATAACTCTTAAGTGAAAATTCTAAAAATATCATTATTTCTATTTATAAAAAAAATAAATAATTAAATTTCAATCAGCATATTATTAAATGTATTATAAATATCAATATAATAGATAAAATTGACAGATTAATTACCTACAATAATAATTAGTTATTAATTTAAATTTAAATAACAATTAATTTTATTTTGAAGTCTATTATGTTATATTTTTATAACACGATAAATATAACAAAGTTTAATTTTAAAACTTTGATCAATTTCTCAATATAACTTGAAAATTATTAGAATTATCATATTAAATAAAAATTATTTTATCGTTATTTTTATTAATTTTTTATTTTATACAAAAACTATAAATGTATAATTAATTTTTCTTACATATATTGAAATGTCATTTAATTTGAAATTTAAAAATGAAAAAATTAAAATTGCATATAAGAATATTTATATATTTTGTCAACTTTTATTGATAAGAAATATATAAGGAAAGAAAAAAACTTATTTCTATAATAAATTATTTTCAATATTATTGTAGTTCATAAATTAAATATTATAATTTAAATATACAATGAAAAAATTGTGAATGCATAATAATTAGTCTTCATTCGAAATATAATTTTAACTAAACAAATAAAAAATAATTAATCACAAGTATAAGAAACACATGATGTACTAAAAAATGAAAAGCGCGCATTTTATAAGACAAATCTATGTAAACGAATCAGGATGCGTGCGCGCTGTATCATATCCGAAATAGTCAATGTTCGATGCTGCAGTCGCTCCTTCAAAAACCGTATTTTTAGCTGTCAAAAAGAGAAGGAGATTCGTGGTTATCGCCCTCCTTGCCCTACCCCGCATTACGGATCCATGACAGAATTTAGAATTTAGGTTAGAAAGGCGGTCTCTTGCTTTAATATAAAAAAAAAGATGTGTCAAATTTTAATATGGAACCCAGTTGTTTTTTGTCAGTATACGATATCTGATGAAGGGTTACCGGATTATAGTATGATAACACACTGTCATGTAATTACCTTTATTCGATCAGTGAAACAAAATTCCCGCTAGGAAGTAGCATATGTTAATTGATCGAAACGCGCTCACTAGCTTGCGGAAAGCTCGCGAAGTCCCACGTTAACGTAAGAAGAATCCTTCGTTATTCTCCTCTATCCCCTTTCTTCTCTCCTCAACCAACCGTTGATCACCAATCCCGCCGCGTGCAACAAGTATACTCTGAACATAGCTGAATATTGGACTTCGACAAGATCGACAAACCTTAAAAAATTCTTTAACGTTACGTAATCATAGCTAAACCAACACTATCGTATCTCGTTAGGTTTCAAATTTCAAGTCATATTGCCAACACTGTTATCATATCAACTCTTTGTTATTATGCCATGTTCAAATCAATTACAGTAAAAATTTTTAATTATGTGAGTTATCACTTGAAAATAATAATGAAAAAAATAAAAAATAAATAGAATAAATATCTTTTTTTAAATTTTATTTTTTAATAATATTGTTGTGGTATATGTATTTGTATAATGTATTTATCTTTATTATTATATTTATGTTAGATTACGTAATCATATTAATTGATAATATATTTATTAATATATAATAATTATTATTTTTATTATTCAATAAATATAAAAAATATATCACAATGTACTTTGTACTTTTTGATAAAATTAAATTAAAAAGTTACAATTATTGTTATAAACAATCTGTTTCCGATTTGAATAAAATTTTATGAATAGCATGATATATAATATATAATGTATAATATATATAGCATAATAGCATAATAATATGTAATAAATAAGTAAATATTTCTATGTTCTATTTATTCATATTGTATGTTTTCATATTATATATTCAAATTTAATTTGTTTATAAAACGGTTTGTCTTATATTTTAATTGAATATCATAAGTTTTTGCTCCAGAGATAAAATGCTTGTAATCGTCTTATCTCAATTTGCAAAAATCAATGCTAGAACATAACGGCTGTGGTTAATGTTTTTTTTAAAGAATACAATAAAAATGCCAATTGATGTAGAGAATTATATATAAATTTTGAAATGTTATTTAATTTAGTGATACATATATATTTTTATTCATGATTGTAATCTAATGAGATGTCCATGAATGGTTTAAGAAATAAAAAATTATTTTTTAAAATTTTTAAAAATTTTTTTAAATTTCAAAGAATTATCTCGAAAATAATTTAAAATATTATTGAATTGAATATAATATATTAAAATACAGTGAATTAAAACTTTTCAAATTAGAAAGTTTAAATTGTTTGTTTTGTTTATTTAAAATATATTATTATAAAATAAATAGTATATTTTTTATTGCAAAAATAATTAATTCTAAGTATATAGATGTATTTTTAATAAAAAATTTCTGATACGGATTATACAGGAATATTCGTAATATTCACATAAACGTCGATTGCTGCGATATTCTCATATTTTCATATGTTTAATCACTGCAAATATATACTAATATCTTTTCTTTCCTAACTTTTATTCCTTAATTCCCTATTTATTATTTCTTTCTTATTTTTATCAACCCTGTTTTTTAACTAATTCTTTCAATATTAATCAAAACTATATAACATCTCGTTATAAATGAAGTACCTAAACAATCCTTTTTATAAATATATATATGAAGCATTATTAGGAATAAAATTGATAAATTGATACAACTATTTTATTAATAAAAATTATACACATTAAATATCAATACGATAAACTATGCAATATCAGAAATATTTAATATTTGAATATTTAATCAAATTTTCATATAAAATAATAAATAAGTAGTAATTAGATTTCTAGATATTAATATAAATATAATATTGATACAAATAAGATATTATATTAAATAATAAACTATATATTATCTACCATACTAAAATTTATGAGAATACTTTTCAGCAAAATCGAATCATTCTTTTTCACACATTGTTAATAATTTTATTAATATTGCAAGAATATATATGCAAGAAATTCTTATTGGTTAAAAAATTTATACTATTATTTTTTTAGTATTTTTATCTTTATATTAGGATTAAATATTTATATTTTTACTCGTTATTGAATATAATATTTAGTTAGTTATTTATTAAAATGGTTGGTAATATTTAGTAAAATTCTGCATTACATACAGAAATGTAAAAATATTTGTCAATAGACAATGGTAAAAAATATAATCTGAAAATCATTTAACATTTAACAATATAAAATTTAATATTTAAAGCATACTTTTATTAGATAAAGTATTACAAAAAATTATTTAATCTTCTTCTTCCTCTGGAGCAGCTCCTCCACTTCCTTTACGCAGATTCTTCCTCTTTACACGACCAGGTCTGCCACCACCAAATGGAGATTTTAGTGAAAAGTCAATATGTTTCTGTGAATCCAATCTTACAATGAAAGATGGAATGTTCACTACTTGTTTGCGTACTCTGAAATAAGATATAATGAGATATATTTTATATATTATATTCTTATTTCTCGATATTCTCTATTTTTTGTATTTCAAAATATGAATTTATAATGCTATTTAACATATAAAAAAAATATACCAATTATTTTTAAAATGAATTTATATCCGTTAATATATAACAGACGTTAAGTGTAGTTTCACTAACACTTAAGTGGCCTGTCTGAAAGAAAATATTATAATATGTATTGCTCCATATTCTTGAGCATTTTAGCTACCCATCCAATTTTAAGTCACATTTTTTTTTATCATTTTGAAGAAACAATCAATCAGCAAAAATGTATGAATACCTGCAGTAGTCAAAAGACTATTACTACCATATTTTATAATTAAGTAAAATTAACAAAAGCAATTGAAATACTTGTTTCACAAAAAAAAGTAAAGGTTATGTTTCCAGATATGAAACCAGATAAATATTTATTTTTATCTGGTGATTAATCAGGAGATTAATATTGCCTTAAAGATTAGAAAAAATCTGTATATAATCAGACATTTCTTGCCCATTTTTTAAGGCATATAAAACTAAGTTCAATAAAATTTACCTAATGTGACGTTGACGAATAAGTACACGAGCATGATGTATAGACTTGGCAAGTCCTAATTTAAATACTTGTGTTTGAAGTCGTCTTTCTAAGAAATCTTCAATCTTCAAACCAAGAACATAATCAAGCTTCATACGGCTTTCATCTAACACTCCAATTCTTACCAAACGACGTAAAAGAGCATTTCCTAATAAATATATATTTCAATGAATAAAATGTTAAAATATGGAATAATAATATTAATTATATGATTTCATCAGTAGAATATATCATCAAAACTATCAATCAGACAAGAGGTGTCAAAAATATACATTCATCATAATTATTTTATAAGAAAATCTTAAAAATTTATTAACTTAAAACTATTCATTTCATACCCTCAAATAAACGTTTAGGATCCTTTTCTTCTAAAGTAAGAAGTTCTCGAGCAGCTTTTCGGATATTTGCTAGAGTATATTTAACTCTCCATACTTCACGCTTATTACGAAGACCATATTCACCAATAATTCGTAATTCTTGATCTAAACGAGCTTTTTCATAAGGTCTTCTTGGGGTAACATAAGTTTTTGAGAAAACCGAAGGTATTCTTCCATTCACCATTTTGTACAATCCTGAGATGTATTTAATAAAAAAAAAATATTTCTCTTACATATTATTACATATGCATCTTTTGAAAAAACAAATTTATTATAATTTTGTGATATTATATTTTTTTTATTGATATATTAGATATAAAATATATTTAATATAAAATTTATATTAACATCACGTGTACATTTAAAGATTATCAAATATAATTAAAAAAAAGATTTAATTTGCTTAATTAATTATTTTTAAAAAGTTAAAGTTAAATTTTATAAATTCATATTGTAATTAATTGTAATTAAAATAAATTGAATTTTTAAATAAATATCATACCTTACTCTCAATCGTGCTAGAGTAACGACCACACTGCGTTGGAAGAAAAGTTGAAATGGCCGAACTCATATTGTAAAGCTATAATTCTAGAGCGAATGCAGCGCTTAAACAGGAAATCTGATACATTTTAACTAGCGGGTTTTTTTAAAAAACGTACAGAAATATTAATGTTTAATAATATTTTATATAATATTAAATTATTAAATATTCTGGTCGAAAATCTATTTATATTACTTATATTATTATATATAAGAAATGCTTATTTAATTCTCATTTATTATATTTGAATAAACATATTAACAAAAAAAAAATTACTTTTTTTTTTAAATATTTAAAATTATTTGAATATATGTCTATTTTTTTTTAAATATTTTTATATGATTTTCTTTATATTATAATAGATCAATTTATATACATAATTTATTTCAATATTTAATGAATAATATACATGTATATATATTTTATCAATTTTTATATTATAATAATATTACATTGAAAAATATATTTCGTATTTCTATATAAAATAATTAATAAATTATTTTCACTATTTTTTAATTATAAATATAAATTTGAAATAAACAAATTTATTCATTATTTATTTATATGTATTTATAAATATATTATGAAAAATATTGCAAACAAATTTATTTTGAAACAATTAATTTTTAGATAAGAAATTAATTTTATAAGCCTTGTGATATTTTTGTAGAATTTATTCTTCATTGTTGTTGATATTATTTTAATTCTATTTTTGTTTTAATTTTGTATTTTCCATATAAAGTACGTACAAATATAATAATAAAATAACATTTGTAATACATACATAATATTTTATTGCAAGCAATAAAATTGTTTTTATTTAAATTTTTTAATTCTAACCTAGTATAAATTTTTATGAATTTTCGAAATATTTTGATATTTATAAATTTTTTGATTAATTATAAATATATCACATTTATTATTATAGAATATTATGATATATGTATCAAAATTTAATATTTAAAATAAATATTCATTTTTTTTATGTAATATTGTTCCAATAGAATAAATTTAAAAAAATTTTTTTTAAAGCTTTCTGAAAAATTATTTCTAAATTTTAATAATTAAATGTATTTTATTAAATATAAAAATAAGAAGTGATAATTTGAGATTAAAATCAATAAATAATATATTTTGTATTTTTGTATTTTTAGATAAAATATAATAAAACGTTTCATATTCATAAGTCACGTTTAAGTCACGTTTCATATTAAGTCACGTTTAATTCACGTTTCAGTTTAATATTTTTTGATTTTTTGCTGGAGAATGTATCGATATGCAGGGTTATTCTATTGACCCCGAACATAATGAGATGAAGATAAAAGAAGACGTAAGTAACAGTCACGTTTATAACATAGTCAGTATTTTGGTGACATTAAAGTAAGCATTAAGAAAGTATCTTTTGTTTCACTATTGTGTTATATTTAGAAATAGTTCAATTTATTATAATTTCAAATTCATTCATTTTTAAGCTTCCAATAAATTTTATGTTATGGAGATTTTTGGAAGTGTAAGTATTTCAATTTTATTATTTTTGAATAATAATTATTATAATTTTTAATTTTTTATGTAATGATTTTTTTTTTTTTAATTGTAATGAAAATGTCTGATAAAGGGTAAATGTTATTATAGGTGAAGCTATATGACTGTTTAAATAATTTTATTTATTTGTTTTGTATCAACAGTTATCTTTTAATAAAATTAATTATAATATTTTATACTTATATATTATATTATATTATATAAAAAATATAAAAGTATTGAAATAAATATATTGAGTAAAATTATTTTGACAAAATTTATCTTATAAATTGAATAAAAAGAGAGAAAGAAAGAGAGAAAGAGAGATACTAAAATATTTGAATAAAAAATACCTCTAATTAGAAAAAGAGGTGTACTGGATTGGAGATGATTTATGTGGAGCAGTATCCACCATTTAGTATCTCATGTGTTCATTTGCATTATGAGATTGCAAGTTTGATGTCCCAAATTTACAAGTATAAGCTGAAAAAGAAAATAAAAAATTATCTATTCTACGACTATCATAAATATTGATCTGTTATACAATTAAATATATTAATGATTTTAATAATATTGAAAATAGTATTTAATAATATTAAAAACGAAATTTTAATATTTAAAAAGATATTAAAATACAATAATTATTAGAAATATTATATTTGTATCAAACTATTATTAATTTTTTTCATAAATTATTATTTATCTTTTTTATAAAAAATGATCATAATCTATTGTTTTTATACTTTTGAATATAGTTTATGACTAAAATAAATAATTAATAAATAAATAAAAAAAAAATATTATTTTGTAATATATTGATGACCCAAGGAACTGCATTTATAGATAACAATTATAATGACCTTTTAAAGGAAATTTATAACTCACGTGAGCAAACTCGTGCAAGATATGACATATATTTATTACAATAATAAGAATAATTTATGTATTTATCTACATCTATTGTATGATATTTTTTATATACATTATTTTTTTTATTATTTTTATGAATATAGATACATTTATATAGTATCTTAAAAATATTTAATTAGGAATAAATATATTTATTAAATATATTTATATCGTTTTTATTAAATATATTTTTGAAATCGAAATTCTTTTTTTTTTTAGTATCCTATTTTGAAATCTTTTCTCGCGGGATCATTATCTGGAACATTTTCAACTATTTTATTTCAACCATTAGATCTTATTAAAACTAGACTTCAAAGCAAAGTAAATCTTCATCTTGAGTAAGTGAAAAATTTTATTTTTTTCATTATTTTATAAAATTATATATAAAATTTCTTCTTAATTATTGTTTTATATTTGATCTAGTACTCCAAAAACTAATACTTTAGGTACAGTAATTCATATCATTAAAAATGAAAATATACTTGGACTTTGGAAAGGTATAACTCCGGTAAGAATTTAAAATTTTAAATTTTAAAAGAATTATAAAGTTTAAAAATTTCATCAAAATATACTAATTAAGAATTTTTTAGTCCATTACAAGAGTTGTACCTGGTGTTGGATTATATTTTTCATCATTACACTGGTTAAAGCATACATTGCATGTAAAAGATCCACTCACACCTACAGAAGCACTGTTATTAGGCATTACTGCAAGATCTATGTCTGGAGCTTTATTAATTCCAATAACAGTAGTAAAAACACGTTTTGAAGTACGTGAAATTATTATAAATATATTTACATTTTTTATATAATATATTATACATCATAGGAAGAAAAATATACAGAAAGTAAAATTAGATATGTGATTAGGCATAAAAATACTAATACTAATAATCTAGAATATTCTACTTAATACGAATTGCATGAAATTACGAAAATATTGATTTTATTTTCACAGAGTGAAATTTATAAATATAACAGTGTAGGAGAAGCATTGAAAATAATTTACAAGCAGGAAGGAATAAGAGGTCTTTCGAGTGGATTAGTACCAACATTACTAAGAGATGCTCCTTACAGCGGCCTTTATCTCACGTTTTATACACAATTAAAAAATATTGTTATAGAAGCAGGTAAATTCTTCATTAAAATTAAGAGAAGTCTAAAATCAACTTATTTTTATAATAATTATATGTTTTAATATAAAGTTTGTTTTTAGATTTGTCCTATGTCAAATCATCTGCTCCAATTCATTTCAGTTGTGGAATATTAGCAGGAATATTTGCTTCTACTGTAACACAACCTGCTGATGTAATCAAGACAAAAATGCAATTATATCCTAATGAATTTAAAAATGTTCGTAACGCAGTTTTTAGGATTTACAAGAAATATGGTATGTTAGGATACTTTAAAGGCATTGTTCCACGAATATTGAGAAGGACATTAATGACTGCAATGGCTTGGACTGTATATGAAGAGGTAGCAAAATTATTAAATCTTTCAATTTTTTATTATTAAGACAATATAAATTCTAAAACAAATTATACGAATTAAATGATATATTATTTTTAGGTTACAAAATTTATGGGACTTAAATAAAATTTTTTCTATTTAATGATATATATCTTTGATTCGTTGACATAAAATTCAAAAAAATGAAATAATTTACGCATGATAAAATCAGTCATTCAGCCAATACGAATATTTACACTTGATATACAGTATTTTAATTTTATACAAAGATAATTTCATTAGCAAATCAATGTATCATAGCAAATATTACTACTATGTACAGTATTCAGATAGAATATCCTATCGCTCAATAGTATATTGTTCATGTATATACTTATTTAATAAATTTTATAATTTAATGTTAAAGATTGTACAGTATCTATTATTTTGTTCATAATTCTGACTATTTTAATGTTTTGTATGTTTTTCAAAATAACCTGATACTTTTATTGTAGTATTGTTTTATTAATTTTAATTAACAATTTTAAGAGTATTACAATGCAAATTATAGACAATTTACCTTGATATTTTTTATCATATGTAGCCTAGAGTAACATTTGCAAATAAGAATAAATTACTAATAAATCTGTTTTTAATTTTTTCCCTATATCATAATATAATGTTGATAACAATAATTATGTATTCAATTCTTTTAATTTTATGATTTTTCTTGTAATTAACTTCAAGAAAACGCGATGTAATAAAAATGAACCAAACGCAGGTGTATAAAATTCATGATTGGAATTTTTAGATTATGCAAAATCTTTACCTCAATATTATATTAAGCAGTGTGCAAGTGAGCCTGTTGCATAGGTTACATCTCCATGGCATGTCTTCTGTCTGAAAATAGACAATACAACTTTCAAATGTTGATGATCCTTATTATTTCTTTTTTCATATTAATTTAAGTCGTTACCAAACAGCAGGATAACGTACTCGTATATTATTTGTTAACCTTGACCTAATACATGACATATTTAACAAAAATATCATACTTCTGTCGGCTACATGTGTGAAAGGTAAATTACATAATTAAAATTGATCATCTTTGATTGTGATATTGGAAAAATAAAATTATTTTTTAAACTATATAAAATTAAAATAAAAAAATTGATATATATTGCAAACTTGTTATTAAATATTACAAAAATTATAAATGATAAATATTATTAATTTATTGCTTGTTAATAGAAAAATTTAATATGAATTAAGAAATTTATTTTTTGTTTTGTATAATAATGAAATCTATACTAAATAATGTTTTGGTAAATCTATTTTTAGTAATCTCATTTATAAAAGAATCTAAAATATAACAATATATAAGTGAAAAATAAAAATCTATCATGATGAAGAAAGCAAATTTTAATTTTGTAATTTTAAAAAACAATTAGAATCTTTTACTATTAAGATTCCTTTCATCCCAATGCAACAATATAAGATGATCGTTTTTTTAAAATTGTTATTTTAGTATTTTGTTTTTTTTTAAAAAGATTTTTTTTTTAATTTAGTTAATTCAGAAAACAAATTATTAAATGTATATAAATGATTTATTATGATTTAATATGAAATACACAAATGTAGTACGCGCATAAAGTATGAGTTCTCTATAAGCCGAAATGAAGGGCGCGACAAAAGAATAAGATATGATTAAAGGAGATGTCCTCGGAGCACCATAAGATACATTCCACGTGACCTGTCATCAACCTTCAAATCGTTGTACCATGATACTATGAGATTTATATGTATACGACTTTCTAATAGAAAAATTTGACCGAGCTTCGCCATGTCCTGTCTCTCAAAACTAAAAATAATGGAGAAAAATGCATGCAAAGGGAAGAATGCATCATATATGATACATGTTACTCGAACTTTTACAAATAAAGTTCAAATGACGACGATAAGACTATATGCCAAAATTACATTCTGAATCAATAATAGCCACATGGCTGTTAAATAAATATACATTTCTGGACTATACATATGAATCTGTTATAATAATTGCTTTATTCTCTTAAATTCAAATATTAAAATTGTTCCTTTTGAGTTCATAACAGAAATCTTCCCTGACTAATTGATAATTTTTCGATTTTAAATAGAATATGCTCCAATAAATTGCAATCAGGGAATAAGGAAAGTAAGAGTAGGAGATTATTATCATAACTTTATAACTTTATAAGCACTCGAATATCGTCGAAAATAAAGATCACCATTTTGAAAATGTCTAACTTTCCTAATAAAAGGACATGTTTGGTATTATCATTCCGATATAAATACCTCAGAAATGCGTAGTAGAAGCTAGGATTGTATAGTCACAGTCACACAGGGCACTGTTGTGGCAGGTCTACGGAAGTAGGCACTGTTTCCTCCACTAAACCACTAATTTCTTTTCGACAAAAAAGCTATGCAGTCGTTGAAATTATATAATTGATTTACCCTATGAAGACATTATACCGATCAAAGCAAGCATAGGTATACCTTCTCCTATCTTGCTCTGTAGACAATATCTATAATACTACATGATAAAAATACCTTTCGTATGGGAACAATATTACTATTCCTTGCTCGACATTACCTCGATGCACCGTTTTTCAGTAATACGTTACATAGAGCAAGCTCGTCACTTTCAAAATTAAATGCTGTACAAACAGGTCCATATGAAATTTAGTACAAGTGTTTCTCCGATTAATAGGCAGGACCAGAGACTGGCTCGCTGTGACTATGCCATTCTTCAAAATTATAGATAATTATCATGTATATATTATGTGCATCTAATGAAACTCACCTGGTAAAGAACCTGTACAGTAATTGAGACGAATATGCTATATTGTTTAGTGCATACCTGGCTTACTTCTCACTCACTAACCAATCAAGAGTTGTTACTTGTGACTTCGACTTCTAGATCGATGGCGTCGCCGGTTGTGATGACTCGAGCTTCGATGATCACGATTTCCTAAAAATATGTAATAAATTTTTAAAATTTCTAAAATTTTCTTATTTGATAATGATTAAAATTTTATAATATATGTTATATTTGAGTACCTTTATCTCGTGCATGACGTCGGTGATCATCATCTCGATGTCTCTCATGTTTATCTCTTGATCTACTTCTACTTCTGTGTCCCGAATTTCTGAATGCAATTAGTATTATGAAACATTATTATATTTTACATTTAATAAGTTAAGAGGAACATTTTAGTAATTATTTTACCTATGACTGCCTGAATCATGTCTGCCTTTATCGTCATCGCGTCTACGGCGTTTATCTCTTTCTCTATCTCTATCTCGATCATCTCTTCTTCGTCTATCAAGTTCTTCATTGGCACGTGCTCTTTGTTTCCTATCTTCTTCTCTTCTTTGTTCTTTTTCATCTCTAGCTTTTTCACGTTTACTCTAAAATTGTTTTTATAATAAATATTATTTTAAAAAAATCTATTTGTACAAAAATTATAAATTACCATAATTTCTTGAAGAGCACTTTTTAATCTAGCATATCCAACATGTTGTTTACCCATTAGATGATCGTCAATTCGTTGTTGTGCATCTCCAACAATAAGAAATGCACCACATACATCACATACTTCCATTTGTTTTTCTTGTGCAGCAGCTAATTCGGCAGTCTAAAATAAGTTAAAGTTTAATTTTCTCTGTTCTTTCTTTACAATATTAATGTAATATATAACAATATTTACCTGGTTATAATGACTATTGTCATTAGATTTCCTTAATGTTTCTCGTTCTTCTTTTAATTGATCACATAATCTCATTAAACCTTGAGCTTGTTCCACATTACCTTGTATACCACTTTGTTCTGCTTCTTCTACTAATTTATTAATTTTCTCAGTTAAAAGTGCAATTTGTTCTTCATTCCTCTGAGTTTGTGCTGGTGTTAAAGTAGGCTAATAAATAAGAATTGATAATCTTTTCATCACTCATTTTATATCAATGCATATAACGAAATTATTATAATTAATAAAAAAGAAAAAGAACATAATACTTTAAATAATAAATGATTATTAGAAATTTATTTACCGCTTCAGTTCTTCCAATAAGAGCTAATCGTTGTTTTCCCTTTATTATTTTTCTTTCGACTTCATTTAACATACTTTGACAAAATCTAATAAATTCATCTTCATATTGTTGTTTTCGATATGAATATGGAGCTTTTTCGAACAATTCTCTAGCTTCATCATCATGTACTCGAGAACATGCACCCAAATCAGCTCTCGTATTAACAAATAAATCATGAGGACAAAATTTAACTAAATATAATTTACAAAACTGGAATAGAAAATAAGAATTCAATGAAAATTTATGAAATGTCAATACTCCGGAATTTGACTTTCTTAATAACTAATGTCATTGAAATATCAACATTTTCAAAAACTTACTTCAGGATCTTCCCAATTAAGTTCTTTAGGTTTTTCATTAGGAAGAACATTTCTGTTTCTTCCCATAAGTTCATCAAGCAGGGCAGCAGCAGCAGCAGCAGCCATTTCTAAAATTCTTTATTGAATGTCGTTTATTAATGGTGTATGAAAGCCCACTGATAATTTTTATGTTGACAGTATTAAATTTATCGAGTTTGTTTGTATTTCACTTGAAAAATGTGATAAATGAAATTATATAAATTCATTCCAAAATAAAAAGAGTACACAGCAACACTAAATCACTTAAACGAAGTGATATCTTGATTCTAACCCTGAACCCTTTTTTACTTCAGAAGGCGGTAGTGTAGCAAACAATATGGCGAAATTCATAGAAATACTTACATATCACATGAAAGCAAACAAGAGAAAATCCAAATTTGTATTCCTTCAATTCAATAAACAATGCATATTAAACGAATCCTAACTTGTTTTATATTTCTTTCAATTGTCTATTTTTTATTTAGTATAAATATCTCAGAAAATTTAAAAAAAATATTATACAATATAACGCGAATCACACTATGACGCTTTCACAATCTTCATACTACGTGATATAATATGAAACATTAATGTTTTGTTTCACTACAATAAATATACAATATATACACCTATATTTATTTTGATATTATTTTCTTTATAAAAATAAAAAATTGAATTACATTTAATTATATTTGATACATAATAATTTATCAATTAATTTTTTTATATATTTCTTATTACATAAAACTTGTTTAAACAGATAGTTGACTATTTCTCCGTATAAATTTAAATTCTATATCTGTATTTTATTTAAATTTTATATTATTTTAAATTAAAAAGATTATTCGATTTTTTATTTTTTTAAATATTTCTTTAAAAAAATATTTATATGTTATTAAAAATAATGTAATAACAATTTATTAATTATCACTTTTGAATTAATAATTGATTATACATATGATCATAGAATGTACAAATATAATTTTATATTTAATATATTAAATACAATTATCAATTATTTTCAATTTAAAAAATATTAAAATTTTTACAGAATAAAAATATGGAAATGATTAATATTGGATAATTAATTAAGAACTATAAACTATATTTTATTTGAATAAATAATAATTATTATTCCCGAAATGTTTTCTTCCTTCTTTTATAATTTTAACGCAATATGAATGATGAAACCACATGTAATATAATTAACGACAGATTTGCGATGATGAATGTAACAATGAATGATAATTATCAAATGAATGTCGATTAAATTTATTCGTATTCTTCATCATCAGGTCGTACTTGAGGGAATCTTCTCACAGGTTGATGTTGAGGTTGCGGACGTCTGTGTTGAAGCGGAATATTCACTTCCTCGGGACTACGAAAAACTTGATTCACTGGTAAACGAAATTGTGGAAGACTGGTTGGTTGTGGACGTGCTGACGGTGGAATACTATTCAGTGTAGCTGATTGTTGACTTGCATATATCTATGTACATATATATTTATTATTTATCTTATTTTTCATATTTCAAGCAAATATTATTTTAATAAAATCTTACTGGTGGTGTGGGACGACGAATAGGTGCAGAAGGAGTAATTTGATAATCGCCAATTTCACGCTCATCCGGGTGAATGTCTGCCGGAAAATATCTTTCACTGTATCTCAAGGTCACATTCGGTTTGTTTTCAGCTTCAGCCAAGTTCAACGGTTTATAAAGATATTCGTTAACGAAGTGATATTGCGAGCTTTTCTTACAGTTTATGTCCCCACTTGGTGGCATGCAAATCAGATGAACCTATAATAGAGATACATTGTCGATGATCTCGGAATTTAAAGAAAGAAAGCATGGAAGCATTTTATGGAATAGTGAAATAGACAGAGAAAAACAGACACGATACATTTATATTTATGTCTTTATCGAGAAAAGGAATGTAACTCGATTAATCCGGAAATGCATAACAGTATATGAGTATTAGATAGCCGAACAATTTATGATTAGTCTCTATTTAATCGAATGGAAAGAACCAGAAATATTAGAATGAAAATGTATGGTAAAATATATGAAGAGAAGTGAAATTTGCTTATCAATAAATGTTTGAATCTGATTAGTTACATGGTCAAGAGGAATATTTATATTCGGTGAACGTTTTCACCGAGCAATTACGTATAAAAGATCAGGATTTGTGTAATTACGGAACAGGTATGGAAAGTGTTTCGCATTCTTACGTTGAAATATAAGAAAAATAATTCATTTAAAAGTTGTTGCGTATATTGTTGAAAATTACCTGATGGAATGTAAATCCTTCGGGACAAATCCAAGAATGTTTCGCGTTATCTTGACAATAGTGAAAGACCTCGCAATTAAGATCTTCATCAGCATAATAGCCTGTTTGTTTGTTCACACAATCGAATTTACTTTGCGGTAAAAGAAGAGTCAAACGATCGGGTTCTTCTTTTTCTTCAAGTTCTTCAGCCTCCTTTAATTTTTAGACACAATTAAACGTAATTATGTATTTGAATACGGATTTAATAAATAAAATTGTTTATATAAATTGTTTTATTTTTTTATAATATTCGAAATATAAACATAATATTCGTTCGAAATATAGATTTTTCGAAGTATTTTTAGAAATAAAATCAATTCAATTATCATGAAATGATTATTTCGCCCAATCAACGTTTTTGGAATAAAAATATGTAATTACTCGAAATCACATGCAAAAAATAAAACGATTTACTTTTTCGCGAAAACATTTGTTTCTTTTTGATATAATTTACTATTATGTAAGTTTATGGTATGAAACTGAAAATAATAGATGTAAGAATTTCTTATACTACTTTCACTTATTGTAAGATATAAAACGTAACAGTTTCACCTGTTACAACTCCCAAAGTTTTATAAAATTTTATGCTTGGATAGATATTAAAAAGATTTTAAATTATAAAAAAATTATTTTTGTTATTACTTTTGGATTTTGTGGTTGACCACCACGAAGAATACCACGCGGAGGTCCATTCACTCTGATACCTGTTTGATCGAGAGATGCAGCCGATGGTTTGCGATAAAGCTATAAAGAAAAGAAAAAGTACTTTCTGGACGTTTAAA
Source organism: Apis cerana (assembly GCF_029169275.1). Classification (NCBI taxonomy): domain Eukaryota; kingdom Metazoa; phylum Arthropoda; class Insecta; order Hymenoptera; family Apidae; genus Apis; species Apis cerana. The sequence continues at coordinate 2,642,504 of NC_083865.1, read as the reverse complement.
ACAATTTAATCTATATTTATTTTATGTCTATTATTTTAAGTTCTAATCTATCTATCTGTAATCTAAATGATATCTGGATAATTATTTAGTATATAATTATTGTTCATTATATTATCTCTATTATAAAAAAAATAAATAAATATATCCAGTATTTAATCTGGAAATTTTTTACTGTAAAAATTTACAACATAAAACATTCAGAAATTATCTTCAAGTCGTTTATAGGTTATCATCAGATATCTTTAAGACTTCCAGTAAGAAGTTTTTGTGCTGTCTAGCTCATAAATGAAATATACTCGTATTCATACTTGTGAATGAAAAGTAATCGAACTCTTCCTCTTCAAATCATTCAAATGGAAGAATGAATGGAAGAAAGAAATCGTACGATTTTATACGATTACTTAATAAATATATACGAGATACTTTGAACCAATTGAAAGTAACTTATTTTTACGTAAGTTTTTACGTAATATGTTACGATACAAAGTAATTGCAATATAATGGCGTAATATACTTTCATTAATAATATTAATCAAAAAATATACGAATTTATACTTATATTAAAAATATATATATATAAACATATAATAAAATTTATAATTTATAATTTATGTTAAATTAAATAAAACATACTTATCATGAATACGTTATAATTTTATTGCTTACAGGTGGTTGACTGCTTGGATTTCTGTAGGCAGGTGTTGGGGAAGGAGTAGGTGTTACAATGTTATCCTCGTAACTGTTATCGCGAAAACCTTGACCAGCGTTAAGGCCAGACGAGTAGAGTGGCCCTAAGCTGGACGATTTGCCGGGAAAAGACACTCTTGGTTCCAAATCGTAAGAACCTTGCGCTGCCACGGTCGCAGTTAATGCCGCAAGACACAGCCAATACATTCTACACAAATGGAAAACGAGAGATTCTGTTAAGTGATGTCCATGTCGATTTTTCACTCTCTAAGACGACATGCGAGATGGATTTTTATAAATAAATATTACACAGAGAAAATTTATCCTATTTACAGTGAACATGCGCAAGGGAAAGCGACCTTGGTTTTTGTTATGCCCTCGATAAAGTATGGTGATCAAGGAACGAAGTGAAAAGCGACGATATTTCATTAGATTCATGAAACGATGTTAATCTTTCGTAAAATATTACGAACGTATTTAATTCATCTTTTTTATTATCTTACAAAAGTGTCGCAAATTGTCATCAAGAATTGTTTACAATTTTTTTGTATTCGAATTGATTTATAGTGATTTTAAGTATGGTATTCGATATTAAATAATTAAATATTATGATTTCACCGGCAAGTAGATATCAAAAATAAGGAACAGCTGTTGGAGAAAGAGGAGTATAAGGAGAAATATGATGAATCATCGTTTAGAGAAAAGTGATATCTGGTTAAGTTTTAGCGAATTCATTCGCAGCTGACCGTGTGCAAATGCATTGAAAGCATAGATGTCGATGACCTAGAAATATCTAGATCTAGGAGAAATGTGGTGAAATAATTTAATCTATATATATATATATATGCTTAAAGGAAACTGGTTAGCCAACAAATATACCTCAACAAATGAAATTATCGTATTTATCAAACACGGAAGAAATTCATTGCGTCTGTCGAATCTTTGGTGAAGATCTATTGTTTGTCTTGAATGAAACACGTGCGTTTACACTTCTATCGATAATGATTGTGGAAAGCACCTTACTTTCTAAGTACGTAAAACATGGATAGTGGTTTCACGAATCGTTGAAAACATCTCATTCGTAACGGTGACGATGATGTATGAGAGATCTGGGGCTTTCGATAAAAAATTTGAAAGGCTTGATATTATATACTAATTTCTCGCTTGTTAAAAGAAATTTCTTGCACATTTTTTGTACAACTACAACAAATGTAAAAAAAAGAAAAAAATATAAAAAAAATTGAAAAATTCAAACGACTCAATAAAATTGCAAATAGATATCATTTTATTCTTTATTTTCATTTCTTATAGATTAAGTGTTTTAAAAATTTAAAAGTCCATTAAACAAAATTAAACAAAAAAAATTAATTGAAATCAATTAAAAATTCTTTTATTTAATTCAAATAAAGAAAAATAATATTAATACCTGTAATTATTCGCTCAAATTATTAAACTTAATTATAAGAAATATCAGTGTAAAAGATTACGCGCTAAGATAATCACAAGTAAAATTTTAAATTTTAAAGTTAATGATCTATAATATTAGAAGCAGACATACAGATTATCGGTGAACATTATTTTCTTTAAAACGAAAACGCGATATGGAAAATAGTGCTATAAAAGTGGTATAATTTCTTAAACACGTCGAATATAAAGGTCGAATGTAACCCGGTTTTTTCTCTTTTTTTAATACAACTTTTACGCAACCTGTTTCTCAAATGATCTCGGGTCATCGGCGTAATTTCTACGCCGATTTACTTGATTAAGCCGGTCCATTTAAAGAAACAAAGTGACCAATAAGCGGCGACGACAGGGTACGGGAAAAAGAATGTAGTTGTTGCTCTTAATGAGAATCTTGTCTTTACTAGGCGCAAGTTCGCAAACCGGCCGATCGTTAAGATATATAGTCGCAAACTTGGTTCGATCGGTAGCTCGAGTGAAAGTGAGAGGGTCTGCGTGTAAAAATGTGTACTACTCAGAGAAAAATGGGAGCGTATATCTGTCTTGAGCGTTGCGAATTAAGTTATGGTGTAAAAATATGCAGATCGTGAAACGATATCGACAAGGTTCGCGAGTTGGAAAGGAAAACGATTGCGAGTGGTGATACAAAAGAGGAACCATCAGGAATTCGATCATTTCGATTAGTTTTTCGTGCTTTGTTTCTATGTCAGTTTCTCCTATATCGTTGATTCAAAGAAAATAGTAGAAACTTTCTCTACATGCTGGATATATGATTAAACGTTTCTTAATAATTGGAGCAATTTTGGAGAAATTATTTTGAGCGAGTAATTGCAAGAATTTTTCTTTTTTTTTTTTTTATTAAGACGAATTTATTAAGATGGCTAGTTTTAATGATGATATTTTCTTTCGTGATGAATTACAAGATTTTTCAAGATTAATCTTTGAGAAATTAAAAATAATTGTAGAGGATTAATCATGTGGCTTTGAATATGGATTTAATTGAAATTAATTTATATTTGATTCTTATCAAGATATATTAATAAATTAATGTGATATATTGAATCATTTTAAATGTGAAGAGATACAAATAATTAGAATTATTTACGTCAACAAATTTTAATGATTTTTTAATGTAAATTATTTTTTGTTTTCGATAATAAAATACGAATAATTGAAAGTTGACGAAGGTTTTTCAAATTGTATCAAAGAAAGTAATTGCATAATGAGTAGAGAGATAGTTGTCAGACAACTACAAACGAGAAGAACGCGGTGCTATAATATAATCAGTGGAGGGTACACATAACTGGTCGGCCAGTTGTCGCAGTTAGATATGCTATTAATGGAAATCTGGAACAGATTTTATATGTGATGACATTTTTTCCGATTCGATCGAAAGAAATCTTGTTCTTAGATCTGTCTTTAATCTTTAACTCTCGTATATCGAATTACGATATGATACGTAATTCCAGAATTTCAAACATGCAAAATATGTTTCGATTGCTAGAATAAAATGAAACTTAATTATTTTATATTATATAAGTGAATATAGTTAAAAGTTTGAAAAGTTGTATGAAAAATAATATTACAGAGATTTATATTTTGTTTATAATATTGTTTGAATAAAACATTACTTTTAAAATAAATTATATTGAACGAATAATTCATAAAATAATATAATATTTTTTATGTTTATATATATGTTAGTAATAATAATCTACTAATATTATTAAAATCTTTCATAAATTCCTAACTGCAGTTCCGGTTCGCCCTCGCACAACCGGTTTCCTTTCCCGTTTCCAAGGCACGTGCCATAATCTTTGTTCCTTCGTGCATAACGATAATTTCGCAAAATTTTTCATAATATTTCGTGAGATGTATATAATATCAAGATACATAAGATACATTGGTATTAAAATTATGTTTATTTGGATCATTTTAAATTCATTTCGAATGGTTATATCCGCACGTTCAAAAAAAAAAAAAAAAGAACACCAATGATACACAGATGAAAATTCAGATGATAATCATCAGATATAAAGAAACACTTGCACTGTCCAAGTTTTCGTCACTAATCTCACATTTTTTTCCCCGATGTTTCTTCATCCCTTCTTTACTTTTCTTTTATTCTCTTTCTTTCTTTCTCTTTTCTTTTTTTCTTAGAAACGTACTTTTTACCCCACTTACCTGTCAACGACGGAGGTAGAGGAGTAACAGCACGATGAATGGATTGACAATACACAAGCTTTATCTTGGCCGGCCGGTTCTTCATTCTCTTATATAGCGTGTCTCGCTGAAAGTTACCTCCACCAAGTAATATCTGGGTTTACTTTGGGGTAGTGGGAGACACTGACCGATGTATATTGTAAAATAAAGGTATTCTTGAAAATTTTTGGTTCCAAAGATGATATTGAACGAGAAATAATTAGACGTATAAATATTATACGTAATAATATGAGAACATTATTGTAGATTATGATAATTATTAGATTGATAGATTGTGAAATGATATAATTAAATAATATGGAATAATATGGAATAATAACATGCAATTTATTTTAAATTTAAATGAATTGATATATAATTGAAATAATTCTGATAAAAACTTTCTAAAGAGTTTTTAAATTTGAAAGAAAGAATTGAAATAAAGGACGATATTTCAGAATTGTACTTAATAAAGAAAAATTTGGATTTTTGAGAATTTCATGGAAGAGTAGTTATTTTTAATTTATTATTTATTATTTTTTTGCTTGTTAAAATCTTTTCTTTCTGACTTTCTATTTTCATTTAATCATTAATAAACTGTTTTAATTTTATTTGTAAAAAAATTACTTTCATCCAACTTTCATCTATTTTTTTTTGTTCATTTTAAAATTTAATTTTCATTCATTTTAAAAAATGGATAGAATGTACAAAAATCTCAAATGATATTTTAATTTCTATTTTATGATTAAAAAGTTTTTCGAAACATAATTCATGAGATAGCTTCAAATTATAGAATATGTGACATGTAAATCGTAAAAAATCAGAGGTAATCTTAATTATGTTAAACACAGAATTTTCATGTCATATAATAAACCAAACATCCTAATATGAACATGTTTACAATATGCAGATGAAACATAATAAGTATTTACAATTCTACAAAGTGAAAAAGAAAAGTTGGAAACTTTTAAATGAAATTCCTTACAATTTTTCTTTTTTTTTTACATAAATGGCGACAACTTATCAATAGAAATGGAAAGATAGAAAATAACATATAATTATTGGCAATATACATATTTGTACATTAACAAATATTTTTTCATAACTAATGAGATTTTAACGAAGCATCGGAAGAAAAAGCAACAAATTGATTGCACGGCTGAATGCAATTCTTACATCACCGATAGCTAAAGTCTTTTGATATTTTTTATCTCCATATACATAAGACTTCACACCGGATCGTTTCCGTAAAGTACTTTCAATACCAATGGGATCCCAATGAAATCGAATGAATTGACTTTCAACCAAGCACTACATGAAAATTTCTTTTCAATAGTAGGTCGTTGTATTTCGACGTCAAATTTTACAATGTTGGCTTTATTTGTATTCAATAAACGTGACTTTAATTCCGATATACAACAATGAACTTTTATTTTCAACATATAATGCATAAGTCTTATTTTATCCATTTTTATTTATATATACTTTCCATTTTATTTTTTCATTTCTTTATAATTATGATAATTTTATGATAATTAATGTATATAATATTATGTTATTTATAATAAAGTTATATATGTATATATATGTATATTTATGATAATTATTTTCTTCTTTTTCTTTTCTTTATAGTTATGATAATTTTTAAAAAATTTTAAGCTAAAGATTGACGTATTAATGAATTAACATTACTTTTTCGCGTATAACTTAATCTATTTTCTGTGCATTCTTAAATTTGCTTGCGCATACCGTAAACATAAGTTTTAATTGCTTTTCATTTAAGTTCATTAATCGTAAGTTGTATACTGTGCTACTAAAATGTTGAAAGTAGGTGGATCTATATTTAATTTAATAGCCTTTCACGCAGAATGTTATTGTATCTTAATCGTATTTTTAAAAAATCTTGTATTCTTTTTATATTTGTTTATTTTTATTTTAATAAAAAAAATTTAATTTATTATTATACCAAAATATTGATTCAACGTAATATTATATAATAATATTACAAAATATTAATACTGTATAATACAATTGATCATAATGAATCATTTTAACATTATTAACTAATTATCATCAATTAATATTAATTAACCGATCGAAAATGTTGACCGGAAGAGAAAAATTCACATCCGTTAAGAAACTTTCAATCTCTTTTCTTCATTTTCTTGATTCTTTGGGAGCGTAAATTGTCGCTTCTCTTCATGGAATTCAATGCACTGTTTAGCGTGTAATTTATTGAAATTGTATGGAAATGGATCACGTGGACTTTCTTTCTTTCAGAGACGTCCATCGAAGGTCATTGTTTTCACTTGACGGAAATCGAGGGAGTGATTACTTTCGATTGAAGCCATCGACAAGATCGTTCCAGGATTTGGCTGTCATTCACTTTCTTTGGCTCTTCTTGTTCTTTGTACAGTAACTTTTCCTTTTCTTATCAACGAAGCACGTAGCTTTTAATATACAATTAATTGTATAGTATCTATATGTTTCTATCTTAATAGAAAATAAAAATTATATTAATTTTGTCGAAAATATCTTCGTGTATTTATTATATATTTTTGTAAGAAACAAAAACTAGTAAAGAAAGATATTTTTGTTGACATTCGTTTTTACAAGCTGTGATAAATAAATGTCAATAATGAAGATATCTTTTTTTGGTTATAATTAATTATATAATTCTAGCATTATGCAATCAATCATTCAATTCATCAAACAATTAATCGCGTATTTTTGAATTTGTTCCTCGAGTAAAACAAGTTCCACCTACGCATTTGGCATTACTTTGTCCGAACGATCAAACTTTCAATATATAATATACCGAACACTGTTTGTTTCCTCCTATATACTTCAAACCTCAGTGCGTTCGTTCCTTAGAAAATTGACCTCGTCGAAGAGAATTGACTTTTTTCAGATATCGAACCGGTTTCTACTGCAACTGAATTTAGATCGTGAAGTTAAAGAATAAAATGTATTCTTATATAGATGATTAACGTGTACTTAATCATATAGGTATCGTTATAGTTGTTATAATGTATTAACTTTTCATTGTTCTCAATGAATCGTTCCTTTTCATATAATTCATCATTAAATATTTAATCTTGAATCTTTAATTTTCATATGGTTAAAATTTAATTTTAAAAACTAAAGTAACTATATGTATATTCATTTCTTTATAATGCAAAATGTCGAAAATATATAAACACCATTATGAATGCTTAATAATAATTGAAAAATAATTTATAATTACATATTTTTTTATTTATTAATATGGTTTTAACGAATAAATATAATTGCTTGTCAAACGATTTTATTCTAATGACGATACGATTTGTATCACATTATAAATTACTATTTCAAGAAAAATTTCTCTTATTATTTATAGGAAAGTGATATTGATTAGATTAAAGGATATTTGGGTGTTTTAAACGTATAAAAGTGTAAGAAATACTTTCACCAGTTGTCAGATCTATAGGAGAAAGTATGTTCGCCCTCCGTTTCGCCCCTATAGTAAGCAAATGGACCATTAAAGAAGAAAATGAGGAAAACAAGATGAAAATTGTAATTAATAATAATAATAAAGCGGAAGTACATTATTGTTTAATATTAATGAAACTTGTTTTATTTTGTTTAATTTTGTCTTTTCATATTCTATTTTACATAATAATGATTAGGTGAATGATCGCCATCTTATAGACGTATAGATAACATTCTTCTCATTCACAAGATTAATTTATGTTAATATTTTGTGATAATTCTACAAATATAAAAAAATGAAATTAATAGTGCATTGTTTTATTAGTTTCGAAATTTATTTTTTAAGAAATATAATAGAATTTCTTTCTTAATTTACCATGAATTTTGTAATTGAATAAACAAAATTATAAGGAAAACAATCTCTGCTTCTTTTTCTTTTTATTTTTTTTTATTGTTCTATAAATTAATTCTATAAATCAATAATGTATTTTAATTAGTATTTTGAAAAGATCTGAGGAAAAAATGAAATTTATTAATGTATTAAAATTGAATTTGTAAATGAATTAAAATTTTTTTTAATTTTTTTAAAAAAATTATATATATAATATATTTATTGTCTATGATTAATAAAATATTTACATAACTGTATTGAATTTTATTAGATCTTTACATAAATACATTCTATATATATATTAAGAGAAAGAGAGAAGTAATTTTTAAAATATAATAATAAACAAAATATAAGCAATTTTCTTTAATACTTATTATATCTACTTTTTAAAAATATTTTATATTTATTTATATTTATATGTGAATATATATTTATATTCAAATTTGAATAAAATTAAAATTAAAATTTTATGTAATATTATTAAAACAACAAATTAGAATAAATAGAGGATATAAGGAATTCATGGAAATGTTTTTTATCTACAAATGTGTAGTATTGCATATCATAAAAGTATCATAATAATAAATAGAGTATATATTAAATAGATTTTGTCAGATTTTGATATTTTATATATATTTCTATGCAATATTAATCATGATTTCACATTATACTCTTTTTATTGGTAAAAATATTTTTACTAAAGTAAAAAACATCAGTCATTTCTCAGTCAATGTTTTCAGTGCTCATCGATCAACGATGTGCCGGAACTATTGGAAATAATAAATGAATGTTTTTTACAATTTTGTTATAATAATCCGGTATTCATTCACTGTCGACAGTGTAACATTTCTTAATAAATTTTTTATGTTCATCATACATAATTGAGGAAATATTTATCATATTAATTTTTGTACATTTTTCAATAAACAATATTGTTTAAATAGAACTGAAATTTACATTATATACGACATACAGAAACCAAAGATACACTTACTAATTAAATAAATAAGTAAGGTAACAAAGTATAAAATTTTTCTATAAATATTTTTTGGAATCTGTATTGTCGTTTACTATGTTAGTTAATGAAGACTAGAATATATTTTCTAAATAATTTAAGAATATAAGTATATCATACAATTTTGTATCGAAACAAGTATTTTGTAATAACATGATCCAGACGATTTTTCATAATTTTAAATACATCAACAATATATGTATAGTAATATCATACATTTTAATGACGCAACTTTGGTCACGTTGTCTCAGATATTTTGCGAGATCGAATAGTTTTTTTATGTTTCACTGGTTCCGTTGCACTATCATTATCGGATATTGAAGAATCTCTTAACGTTTTTCTTCCGCGTCCTACATTTCTTTCTTCATTTTCAGATCCAATAGATTCTCTATTTGATTTCCGCCTTTGACGTTGTGGAATTTGATTCTGAACTTCCATAGCTTCGCGAATATGTTTTCGTTTTGCCTCCCAAAACATTTCTTGTCTTTGTGTAATTTCAGGATATCTATTAAAAAAATTTAATAAATGGAATAAATTTAATATCTTTCATTCTCATTCACAATAATATAAAATTATTGATACCTTTCAATAAATTCTTTAGTAGGTGGAATAATTAAATGCCATCCCTTTTTAGGTTCATGTACTGCTAAATTTGTGAATATTTCTTTAATTTCGTCAGGAGGTAATTTAATAACAGATGAAATTGTTTTCCGATCTAGGAATTCATGTTCCGTGAAAGATAATAACTGAAATTATATAAAACAATAATAATTGTTTTAAAAATATAATAATTTTTTTTTATAAATCATTTAATACTTATACATAATACTTACAACATAATCCCTAGCTCTACACATAAATTCTGCCGGAATGCCATTCTGTGATGATACAGTATCCTTTGGATATATAAGTTCACTATTTACAACCCAATTTCCTTGTACTAAAACTGCTACTTGTTGTAAATATTTTAAAATAGCTGTTGTTTCTTGATCTGGTGATAATATTGATCTTAATTGTGTAAAGGATATTACTTTAGCTATAAAAGAAATTTATTATTAAAATTATTAAATAATAATTTAAATATTAAATATATCAAATTTTAATATAAACTTAAAATAAATTTTAAATATTTAAATTTTATATATTAAATTTCAAACAGAGACAAGATTTTAAAAAACTAACCATCTTTCATAAGTATTCTAATTTGATCAAGAAGAGGTAAAGTTCTAATATAATTAAGAGATGTAATATAATTGGAAACATCTGATTTTAAATAATGTTCTTCCTTTATACGTGGTGCTAATAATTCTAAATATTGCTCAGTTGATACATTTAATGTATTTACAGTTTCTTCAGTAGCAGAACAAAACATTTCTAAACGTGTAAGCTGAAAATATATGTTAGCAATTAATATAATAAATATTTTAATAATAAATTTATAAAAATAAATAAAAATATTAACCTCTGATTGGGTGCTATTTACTGGAATATAATTTGTATGAATCCATCTTTCTTCTAAACTTTTTTTAGTATGATGTTGAAAAGATTGTTCTTGCATCTTTTTCATAAATTCAGGTTTCTGTCTAGCAAAAGTTACACTAACTTGCTTTGGACCTTCTTCTTCTTCATCATATTCTATATTATAGATTATTATTAATAAATAATTATATATATTATAGATTATTATTAACAAAAGATATCATATATAAATTAAAACTAAATCAATAAAAAATTATTAAGATATTACCTTCACCCATATTTTTGGCATCTTCTCTTACACGTTTATCAGTTTTATCTAGATAACTAAATTGAGGCCGCATTTGAATAATTCCTCTTAATGGTGTTATATGTAATTCTCCATCTTGAAATATACCAACTCCATAATTAGAACAATTTGGCAATGCTCGAGAGGATTGTAATACTGTTTTGTCCATAACATTACTATAATATGAAATTTATAATATATATAATATATATAATAAAATAATTAAATAATTTATTTATGTAATTATAATTTTTCAAATACCTATCAAATGCTCTTTCATCATCTTCTTGTTCAAGTAACTTTGAATCTCCATCTGCATTTATTGCAATTTGCTCACCTTTACTCTGGTCATAATTGACACTATGTGTATCTATTGCTACTTCTATGAGAACTTCCTGATTTTCTGGCTTTATTGAAGTTTTTAAAAATGTTGCATTGTCATAACCTTCCTTTGTGGGCCGGACGGGATATTGAAAAATAAATAACTTATCTGCAAGTGTTTTTGATAGAAATACTGGAATCTGAAATAAATTTTTTTCTGCATATCTTTAAATACATATGTATTCCTTATATTTTTATTTTTTTGGTTTATATAATAAAATATGATTGTGTAGAAAATTTATTTAAAAACAATAAAAATATATAAATTGTTATTTATTATAATAATAAAAAATTATAATTATAAATAAAATATAATTTAAATACATAACCTAAAATTAACCTAAAACTAAACAATATAGGAATATATTTACGTACCTCTTTAACCACTGGATCGCTTTCATTTTCCATTGCATTAATATTAGACATTTAAATAATAAATATTTTATATTTATCGTTTAATGCTATTTAATGCTTTTAATACAAACACTTGTTTTCTACACACGTTTTTAAAGTAGATAGTTGAGATAAAACATATGTAATAGATAGATAAAAGCAGTATATGCTATCCAGAAGTTAATGCAATAAAGTGCAATATTTACATAAATTTTCTCATTAATTATTTATGTATAAAGCTATATAATAATAACTATGAATATTAAATAATGTATAATATTAAATTATTTAATTTTCATAAACATTTTTATCTAATGTTTCTATAAATGTATAATTTCGTAATGTTTGCACTTTATCACTGCTACCAATGCAACTAAATTTCACAAGTTGTTGTCAGATACTGTTTCGTATTGGAAAACGTGAATTTAATGTTTGTAAATTTAAATATAGTGATTTGATTTGTTATAAACCATATTTAATTTAAAAATGATTTATAATTATGTGTATAATAAATTATAAAAAAGTTTAAATTTAAAATTTAATAAGACTTATTATTATGATCACTGTCATAAAAGTGCACTAAAAATTCAATACGGAAATTTTATATTATATTAAACAGTAATATAATTATTTTAATTATGTTTAAGTATAATATTATAGAGTATTATTTTTTGAATTATCAATTTTAATTATAATATATTTATCTTAAATTATAATTAAATAAAAAATATTAAATAAATTAATAAAATGACATCAATGTTTGATCAGTATGAACAAGCATCTCAAAGATCAAAACAAGTACATATGCCACCAATTCGTCCAGATATTGTAAGTTTATATGTAGTATAAATTTTATTTAATTGTATTAATTTTTCTTTCTTAATATTTATAATGCTTCAACTTTTATATTAAAAAATCATTTAAAGTCCTATTTAACTTTTAGAGTACAGCTGGATTTATTCAAATGAAATTTCAAGATGATGGGCCAATATTTATTAAGCAAAAAGTTAATTTTTTACCATCTGACAAAATTTTACATTTTGTTGTTAACAATAATATTATTGTTATTGCCATGGCTAATAATATTCTTTTACGCATTGACATGAAACAACCAGATTCTCCTGAAGGTTTATTTCTCTTAGTATTTTTAATAAAATTTCATAATATAAAACATAAATTCATATAAAGATATTTTTTTTCAGAAATTGATATATCTAAATATGCCATAAATATGGATATGTCAGGAATGTTTCTTGATCCTTTTGGTAATCATTTATTAATAGCTTTAGTTTCAAAATCTCAAGATAATCCTCCTCCTGAATTATTTTATTTACATAGAAAATCAACAAAATTAAAACAGGTAAATATAATATAAATGTATAAAAAATATAATATATCAAATATATTTATATGTCAATTTATATAAATATTCATTTTTAAAAGAAATATAGTTTCCAAGATTTATTCATTTAGGCAAGTAAATTCAAAGGACATGAAATCACTGCTGTTGGATGGAATTTTTCAAATTCTTCAGATACTACTACAGGTCCAATCCTTTTAGGAACTTCAAAAGGTCTCATTTTTGAAACAGAAATTGGTTTAGATGGTGATAAAATATTTAATACAAGCTTGGAACAATATTGGCGTCAGGTATAAATAAAATATAGAAATAAATTTTTAATATCATTGTCAGTAAGCATTATCATTCCGTAATAATAGAAGTGTTTCCTTTATATCATTATTCATTATGTCCAAAGCTTCCTAACTATTTACCTCTTTATGGTGTCAAAGAGGTAGAAGGATTGGTGAGTTAGAAATTATACTTTTTGCATGTGCGATATATCTGTATGCTAGAAACACAGATATTTATGAATTCTTAAAAATAATTTGATAATAATGAAATAAATATTTATTTAAATTTATAATCTTTAATTATTTTAATTTATGCTTATTATAAATTTTGCTGTTTTCATATCATAATCATATTTTATATAATATATTGTATATATTTGTCTACAATTAATATTTAATTCTTATTTATTTTAGGTATTTGATATAGGAAAAGATAGTAAACCACCAATTACTGGTTTAGAATTTCATAAAATACCAAGTACTGACAAATATGTGATTATTGTTACTACTCTTATGAGAATTTATCAATATATTGGGGCAGTACAGAATCCAGAAGAAAAACCTTTATTGCAACAAATTTTCAATAAATATTTAAATGTGCAAGGTAAATTATTATTAGTATATATATATATATATATATATATATATATATATATATATATATATATATATATATAATTCATTAAATTATATTTATAATATTTATAATTTATATAATATATAATCAAAATAATTTTTTTACAGAGAGCTTTAATGAAGTAATAAATCATTTGTCTTATTCTAAAATTCAATTTTATTATCCTACACTTGGTAGTTTACCAAAATCTTTTGGTTGGTTAACTGAAACTGGTATATTATATGCTCAGGTAATTTTATTGTTATTTATCTCGAATACATATTTATTTTTTTATAAATTTTATTTTTAAATTTATATTATTTATTTAGATTGACCCAAAAATAGATCCAAAAAGTGTATTAACAAATCAGCAAATGTTAATTTTTCCTGAAGCAAGTCTAATGGGAAGCAATATATCAAAAACAACTTCTGCACCATTATCTTTTGTTTTTACAGAATTTCATGCATTATTACTTTATACTGATCGTGTAAAAGGCATGTCACTTTTGAATCAAGACTTAATATTTGAAGATATTTATAATGATGTATGTAATGCAAAATGCCAAAATTATAAGAAAAAAATATAAAAACTAACATTGTTGATGTAATTGTTATAAATTAATAATATGAATATCATAAAAAAAAATATTTAATTTTTATAGGCAGTAGGAAAACTTTTAAATATTACTAAAGATTATGTAACACGTTCCATATGGGCTTATAGTGAAAAGGCAGTATTTAAATATAAAGTTAATAAAGAAGACAGAAATGTTTGGCAGGTAAAATAAAGTGTATATAATATTCATTCATATAATGCAAGTTAATAATTAATAATATGAAATAATAAATATATATATATCTCATTTAAATAGGTTTATGTTGATAAAGGCGAATTTGAACTTGCAAAACAATATTGTAAAGATAATCCAGCACATATAGATCAAGTGCTTGTAAAACAAGCAGAAATGCTTTTTAAAAATAAGGAGTAAGTTAAACATATAAAGAAGTGTCATTTATTTGAAACATTATAAAATTATTTTATATTTTATGTTATAGATATGAAAAAAGTGCTCTTATTTATGCAGATACTCATTCATCATTTGAAGAAATATCTTTAAAATTTTTACAAGAATGGCAAATAGAAGCTTTAAAAACATTTCTTAAAAAGGTGTTATATTTATTACTTTAAACAATTTAAATTTTTAAAAATGTTTAAAATAATTGAATTTTTTACATCCAGAAACTCGAGGGATTAAAAACACAAGATAAAACGCAAATAACCATGATTGTTGTATGGGTAATTGAATTATTCATGAATCAAATGGGTGTATTACGAAGTAACAATACATCTTATTTACATGATTCACAATATTTAGAATTACAAAAACAATTTGATAGTTTTCTTGCAATACCAAAAGTTGAGGTATTAATTAATAGTCTATATCTTCTAAATATTTTTCTATTAAAAAAAATTTGAAATAAAAAAAATTATTTTAATTTTAGGAATGTATAAAACGAAATCGTAGTACTATATATGATTTAATGACAAGTCATGGTGATAAAGATAATCTTATTCGTTTAACAATAATGCACTGTAATTATGAAGAAGTAATACGTCAACATTTATATAAAAATAATTATTTAGAAGCTCTTGAACTTTTAAAGAGTCAAAATAATAAAGAACTATTTTATCAATTTGCTGGTATTCTTTTACAAGAATTACCACGTCCTACAATGACTGCCTTAATATCACAAGGTTCTTTATTAAAACCATCTAAGCTTCTCCCAGCTTTAGTATCTTGTAATAGTGATGAAAAACATGTAAGATATATTTTTTTTTTTTTAGTTTTATCTATATTTTAGATTTTATAACAATTAACTAGTATTTAATATTATAGGCAAAAGAAGTAATCAGATACTTAGAATTCTGTGTTTATAAACAAAGCTGTCAAGAACAAGCAATTCATAATTTTTTATTGTCTTTATATGCCCGTTATAAACGAGATGAAGTAATGCGGTATATTAGTTCTCAAGGTGATTTTTTAAGTGATATATTTTCATTAAAAGTATAATATTTCTAATGAAAATTTAAATTAGGACAAGATATAAATATGGTACATTATGATGTGCATTATGCATTACGATTATGTCAAGAAGTTGGTTTAACAGAAGCTTGTGTACAGTTATCTGCTTTACTTGGATTATGGACAACAGCAGTTGATTTAGCTTTAACAATTAATGTTGATCTTGCTAAACAAATAGCAGCTATGCCTTCAGATCATGAATTAAGGAAAAAATTATGGTTAAAAATTGGTAATTAAGAATATAAATATAATTTTAAATTTTATATTTTAATCCAAATTTCTAATCGTTTTAATTTTAGCTGAGCATGTGGTTCGAGAAAAAGATGATATTCAACAAGCAATGGAATTTTTACAACATTGCGATATAGTCAAAATAGAAGATATACTACCTTTTTTTTCAGATTTTGTTACTATAGATCATTTTAAAGATGCTATTTGCAATTCATTACAGGTAAATAATTTTACAAATAATATGTATGATAATACAATTGTAGTTTTGATAATTTCCTTTAATAATTCAATATAATAATCAATATAAACTAAGAAAAGCAAAATCAATTTTTAAGAAACTCTAGAATCTTTTTATTTATTGAATGTGATATATAAATGATTGAAAAGATTTAGCTAAAAAATCTTAATTATTAAATATAATGAATACATTAAATATTCATTATATATATATATTTATCTTAATATTATATTTGATAGGAATACAATCAGCATATTCAAGATTTAAAGGAAGAAATGCAAGAAGCAACAAAAGCAGCAGAACTTATTAGAAAAGATATACAAGAATTCCGAACGAGGTAAATAAATGGAAATAATAATAAATTATTTAATGATGTAATATTATTAAAATTTTTTTAGATGTACGTTCGTAAATACAAAAGACACATGCAATACATGTAATGTTCAATTACTATTGCGACCTTTTTATGTATTTCCATGTGGACATAGATTTCATAGTGATTGTCTTGTAGCTGCATTAACACCTATGTTGTCAATGGATCAGAGAACAAAGTTAGCTGATCTTCAACGACAACTTACTGCTCTTTCAAACAGACCTGAAGATACTAGATCAGTTGGATCTGTATCTTTATCTACAAAAGATCAAATAAAAACTGACATTGATGAATTAGTAGCCTCTGAATGTTTATATTGCGGAGAACTTATGATAGAGTAAGTTATTTTATTAATTCATATTTAATATTTCAGACATTAATGTAAAATTCATATTTCATATTCATATTCAGATCTATAGATAAACCATTTATTGAAGAAGAAGATTATGAAAGAGTAATGAAGGAATGGATATGAAAAATGTGAAGTATTTTAAAATACTTTAAAACTTTCTACATTGTATAAATGTATTTATTCAGTATATATTATACTTTATTCATACTTAAAGATTATTTATTTCATACATGCATTATAATTATTTGTAACTTAAAATTAATTTTGAGTATATTATTAAGTGTGTACATTCAAAATATAAATTTTTAAAACACTAAATCACATTAAAAAATATTAATTTAAATATGATCAAAATAATAGATAATAATAATTTTTTAATTTAATCCCAAATATAATTCTGCTTCTTTATTTCTCTTACTCACAGCTTTATTCCCATAAATATAATATCGTAGAGGTTTATTTGTCCATTCTTCTCCATAATTATCTATACCTATTCTACGACATTTGACAATGTTGATTTCTTCTATTGTATCACTTTCAATCCACAAACTTTTCCAAGAGCATAAGGAATATTTACTATGATTTTTATGAAGTTGAAAGGCTATACATAACTTTGATGGGCCATTACATAATTCATATGTTTTTAAAACTTTTGAAAGTTTTTTAGATGTATTTGATAATCCCTTTGAAGTTCGTTGATTAGTCATGTATTCAATACCTTCTAAGGGTTCAACAGCTCTTATTAAAACAGCACACCCTTCACCTAAAATCTTACCAGATTTTTCTTATGGAAAAGAATTAAATATTAAAATGAAAATCATTAAAATAATTATATTTAATTATATTTTTTAATTATTATATATTATAAGCATGTTCTTCACATTTAATATCTCTATGACTAACACTAGAACTTCCTAATACATAATATCTCCACATTTTTTGTTCATTATTTGAATCATCAGAATTTGCTGCTACAATAGTAGTTGACTTTATATGAGGATCACATTCTATCCATAAATCACTACATTCATAAATCTTTTTTTGATTGAAGCTATCTTCATCAATAACAAAAGCTGTACAAATTTTAGTTGGACTGTTACAAAGTTCATATCTTTTAAAGCTTCTGACATTTTTTACAATTTTCTTTTCTTTTTTATTTTTTTCTGATTGCATATTTCTTAGTAATTCCATATAATCAAGGCCAAGCATAGGTTCAACTGCTTTAATTAATACATGTGCTCCTGACTCTAAATATTTTTTAATACCAACCAGTTTTTTTTATCATTTAATATAATATTATATTGATTTTGTTTTTATTTTTTAAAATTAATTTTTATTTTTCACTCACCTTGGCTAGATATGTTGAAACAATGATACATTCCATATGTCATATATACATATATGGTACCTGGTGGCATATACATTGGTATATTACGAGGAGTAACTTTATTTTGATATGTATGAGATGCTTTATCAATTACTCCTAAATATCCTTCTGTTTCAACAATTCTACCTTTTAAAATAGTTCCATTTTCTAAACAACGAACTAATATTTTTCCTGAATGTATAAGCATATATTAATATTAGATTATAATATTATATAAAAATTAAATAATTATTAAATTACCTAATAAACTTTGAGCTAATTCTTCACAGGGACAATCAAAAAATGAATATGGTAGTCTATTTGAACATATTTCTTTTTCCCATACAGTCAATGGAGGATCTTCTAATTGTTTTAATTCTTCTTTCATCATTTTAAGATCCACTACTGCTCTTGCTTTATTTTTTGGAAGAGGTATATTTAATTCATATTCTTCATTAACTTTCTTTTTTCCTATATATATAAATTATATAAAGTATATATCGAATATAAAATGTAGATATTATTCTAAAGAAACTTACTATCTCTTAAACTTTTTAAATTAAGCTTATTTTTTTCATTCTGCTCATGATTTTGAACATCTTTTGATGAAGAATTTAATATTCCTGCTACATTAGTTATTTTATGATTTTGTAAATTTTTATTTTTGACCAAAGAATGATGTTCAGTATCCTAACAAAAATATTTTATTTTATTTAAGAATAATTTAAATAAATAATTAAATAATTATATTAAAAAATACAAAAAATTATACATAATTCAAATTTAATAATTTAAAAAAACATTTTTAAAAAAAGAAAAAATTTTTATTATTCAAATTTCATATTATTCTTAATAAAAAAATATAAAAGAGATATTAAAAACTAAATGTTAAAAAAACTAATATTTAATTATCAGAAATAATAATTTTAAAAATTAGAAAATAACAAACCTTTAAGTTATTTTCCAATTCATCTTTATTAAATTCATCATTTTTTTTTTCGGCAGAATGTATCTTTGATGTTGATCGTATTCTCTTCATTAGTAAGATACAAATCGCGGAATGAAACGTTATACAATTGTCAAACGTTTGCCGATTAATGATTTCTATGGAAAATAAAATAAATTATAATATAATTTTTAATATTGCTAAATTGCTAAATTGTTAGGTTAGAGCGATTTATAAAGATTCAAATGCAATGAAGTTTTCCCGCAAAATATAAACATCAATGTTACCACTTTAAAAATGGTTCAAATAACCATGGATGATCATAGATAATTTTTATCTATTTTTTTATCTATATTAATTCTTATATTGAAATATGTAAGAAAAAAAACATTACTTTAAAATTTAATGCAAAATGAAAAATAAAAAATAATATATGCGAATATAGCTTATTTATAGCAAATTAATTAATACATACGATTGCTTAGTGTTCCACGATTGACGAACGTTTTTAGATTGGATATTATGGACAACATTCGATTGAAAAATAACGTCAGGTATGATAAGAAATTAAAATTTACTTCTTTAATCAATTACAAAATAGTATCTGAACTATTATATAAAGATGTTACACGGTTAGAGGTGTACATTTGATTATCTTTTCTAGCATTTGTTTTTAATGAACAAAATCGTAGATAGCGTTTATCATTTTTTTTTGAAGTTTACTGTTGTATTTGTCGTAATAAAGTAAAATATGAAGCACTAGTGTTGAATACCTGAAATAATTTTTATATATTTATTTTAATTTTACTAAAATTAATAATAAAGTAAAAATAATATTTTCGAAATTCAATAGTTTACTATGAAATTTTTTTATTTTGATTTTTTTAGATTTTTTATGTTTTCTTTTTTCTTTAAAAAAATTAATAAAATATTACTTACATTTGTCAATGTACATATAGATAATGTTTGGAAAGTTAATGCTGTGATTCGACAATATTGTTGCGATCTAACAATCATAAAATAAAGATATTTTTGATAAATCGGGGGAAGATTGTACCATGGTATATTGAGATAGATTACGTGTCCTATTTCTTGGCTTTCTTGAATAAGGATTTCACCAGGCCAACACC
This sequence comes from Apis cerana, assembly GCF_029169275.1. Classification (NCBI taxonomy): domain Eukaryota; kingdom Metazoa; phylum Arthropoda; class Insecta; order Hymenoptera; family Apidae; genus Apis; species Apis cerana. Next base: position 2,621,767 of record NC_083865.1, on the reverse strand, counting down.
ATAATAGAAGTTGTATTCCCATAGAAATGAAATAAGATATAAATTTCAGTAGATCAGCATTTGCTGAATCATTATCGAGTACTGCGTATCCACTTAAACAAATTTCAATTCCGCTCGTAAAAAGTTGAATGAAAATAATGGGAGTAAATAAATTATTTATATTATTCACCACACTGTATAAAATTAATATCATTATTAAAGATAAAAATTAAAAGAAATTGTTATAATTTAATAGTATTTAATAATGATGTATTTAATAATATATATAAATATATAAATATATATTTTTTTTATATATATATATATATATAATAAAAAAAAAATAAAAAACAAAATTGAAATTGGAAAAAATATTTACTGTATTATTTGTTGATGATGACGAATACATTTGATTAGATCTATTTTTAATTTTCGCATGTAATTAGGATTGCAATTTATTTCAATTCCAATATTATTGATCCAAATATTGATTAATTTAAATTGTCCAGATATATGTAATATAATAGTCATAAGCGAAGTATCCAAGCCAGAGATGACAGCGGCACAAATTGAAGATGATATAATTTGATAAAAAAATGCAATTTCGAAGCTTGGAGATGCGGAAATGTCTGTTCCATACCTAATGACAATATTAAGGTATTATAAATTAAACCCGACTTAAAATGTTTTAATATTCATATAAAATAACATTTATATAACATTTTATAATTATAATAAATTAAATATTTTAGTGTAATAAGTCTTTTTATTCGATAAACAAAGAAAACAAATATTTTAATGGAAAAGGATAATCTGTACCAAACAATAAAAGGTAAATGTCGGTTATTTTCAGTGTTATTGGCATTATATTCGAATTTAAAATAATCAATAGCCGCAGCAATAGAGAATGTGAATACATTGCACATGCAAGATGAATAAAAAATTATCGAAAAAATTCGTGCCCAATAAGCGAATTCTTCGTAAGGTCTTTCTTTAGAATCAGAAGAATTCCACAGATTTCGTATTTTGTAGTAAAGCGAATATGTTTTTTCTCTTCTCACTATTAGATATATCATTTTAAATAATACTTGAGTAATTGTTGTTAAAACACATCCTATCCCTAATTTGAGAAGAAATTTAATTTTTATTATTAAGAGATAATTCGAAGAAATGTGAAATTTAAGTCTATTTAGTTATTAACTCTATTAAGTACTTACCTGCTACGATTTTTATATTTTTCCAATTCATTATTATTATTATAATTTCAGGTATGAAAAAACTACTAACTATTATTAATCCAAATATCAAACGAACATATGCAAATATTTTATTGAATATTGAACTTTTCTCATCGATAGGCCACATTCCAGCTATACTACAGAAAATCTTATTTGGTAGTATATAATAATCGATCGATTTATTAAACGGTTTTTTCATATTTCCCCTTTATGCAAAATTTGATGTTTGCAAGTAAAATATTTCCTTATATCCGTGTTTCAAAACTTCTTCACAGGAAATTCTTTATAATTTAAACTAGATAAAATTATAGATACCAAAACATAGAATTTTATTTCCCCTTCATTCAAAACATGTTCAATATTATTATTATCATTTTGTATATCCTTCTCTATTTCATATGATTTTTTATTTACAGTGTAATGAATAGCTAACGTTGTAAAGGGAACGAACATTGTAGTTGTAATATAGTTGGAACTTCAACTGTGTTTAGTGCGTATCGAATTGTAATATTCTATAGATTCTTTAAGAGAAGAATAGTAATAATAGAGTTATTTATAATTTTTTGTGATATCTTTTAAGAAAAATATAACTTCATTAGATCGCACATGAAAGGTAAAATAATATTAATAATAAATTTAGATTAATTTTTAGATTTAATCTTAAAAAAATTTTTTCATATTTTTTAAAGATATATTATGTAAGAATAAAATGAAAAATAATAAAAAAAAGAAATGAATTTTTTATAATTTAATTTACAAAATACTAATTTATATTTATTTTTATAAATATAATATAATGTATATTTTATATGTACAAATTATGTACAAGATATAATTTTTTATTTTTTTTTATTTTTGATTTATTTATATTTATAGGTAATATTAGTATTAGATAAAAGAATTATAAAATTAACAATTTTTAATATATTATTATTTTTTTATTGACTGTTGTTGAATTTGTAAAAGACTTTGGCCTTTTGTTTCTGGGATGAAAAAATAAATATATGGTATTGAAAGTGATAGGCAAATACTATATGTCCAATACACAAATTTATCATCAACCAAATTTAAAAAAGGCTGGTAAGTTTTTGTACTTGCGAAAGATAATAAAGCGTTTATACAACTTATGAATAAAGAAGCTATGTTTTTCAATTTTGCATTGAACATTTCACCTAAAAGTGTGTTTGGAATTGGCATTAGCCCAGAATAAATGAATAGATTAAACATTAATAAAGAAATGATTGGTAACCATGTCAAATTTTTAGAATCATATTCTAATGAAAGAAGATGAAAATGTAATCCTAAAAGTGCTAAGGATACTGATGTTCCTGTACAGGATATTATTAATAAATATCGTCTACCTAATTTGTCAATTAATAATGTAGCTAGCAAACCTGAAAAAATCGTAGACAATGCAAGAATTGTCACTATTAAACTAGGTGTGATGCTAATTTTACTTTTTGTCAGAATTATTTCTGTGTAAGAGTTCACGGCACTGTATCCACTTACATAGGAGAATAAGTAGAGGCCAATTATGATGAAAGGTTTCTTTAAATTACCTGAAATAAAATAGAAAAAAATTTGAGATTGATCATATAATTTATCATTAGTTATTAGTTTTTTCGATATTTTAAATTTTCAATACGAGAATAGAATAGAAATATAAAATTTTTTTAAAGTTATTCGAAATTAGTTCACAGAAAATTATAAGAGAAAATTAAACTATCAGAAATATCATTTTTAATAGATATGACCAGGATAAATTAACGATATTAATTTCAAAGAAACAATTTCAAATATTTAATAAATATATCGAAGTGAAGTGTTAGTAATGAAAAACATGGAATTTCTGGAACAAATTAAACTGGTTCTTTGTAAACGGTGAATTCTTTTGTTGTTAACTTTTATGAAAACATTTAAGTAAAAAGAGAATCATGGATACTTGGTGTGAGGAACTCCTTCAACTTTAGGAAAATATTAGTTTCAGCTCCGTCGACGAATTCTTGAAGATCTTGCATCTCGGCTTTGACGTCAGCTTCTCGCCTAAACCACTTCAAGGATGCCTCGGCCTTGTCGATATCCCCGTGCAAGAGGTAATGGTATGGCGATTCAGGTATCAAACTGAAGAGGATCATGAAGAGGATATTCGGAACGAGGCTCACGTACCCGAACATCTCCATGGACAGATAAGGACCCATTGCATTGCCCAAGAACATACCAATGGAAGACGCATTCACGTTCATGGATATCTGAAGACGTGACCACAGATATGATTTTATCAGATAGAAATATTCATATGAGTAAAAAGAAGTATATCTTAAAATATCAGTTTATGAAACAATTTTTGACTCCTTAAACATGATTTATCATCGAAAATACTATATTTAATATAATAGTAATTTTTTATGTACAATATTATTTATAGTAATTATAATATTATTTATACAATAATATTATTATTATTTTATTATATTATTGTATATATCAAATTATATCAATATATGATATATTCATATTTTTATAATGTGAATGTTTCTCATTTTTGTAGAGTATTGATTTTGATATCACGTTTAAGAAGTTTAAGTAATTTAATTAAAATTTAGGAAATAAGATTATCTAATAATTTTTGACAAAAATAGAAAGAAAAGAAAATATTTTTTATTCATTTTAATCTCAAGTGAATGCTCATTATTTTATATGATATATGAATTTACCAATGATCCACGAATTTTGGGATTGGCAATTTCACTTAGATATAGAGATATTGAAGACCATATCATTCCTGATGCGATTCCTGAACAGAATCTAGAGGTGTAAAGCCATATGACCGATGTAGCACATATACTGAATATCCAACTGATTGTCATTGGTATTGCACTAAATAAAAGCACTATTTTTCGTCCCATATATTCTGAAAATTATGTTATGACAAATTAAAATTACATTTACCTGAGAACAAGATCACCACAACTCAGTCACCACAATTAGTGGATCACTGAAATTTTTAATTTATTTCTTATACATTTTATCTCGGGATTTTTGTTTCAAAAATCAGGAATGTTTTAATATATTTCGAATATAGGTATATAGGTATATTTCAATAATTTCCTATCGATATTACAATTATTTGTTTGCATTTGCTTTTCTACATACCACAATTTCGTATCATGTTTTTCTACAAGTGCTGAGTCGTGGCTGCCTTGTTCTTATTCAATTCTCGATTAACAATGTTGATCACCATTGTTTGCCTTGCTTGGTTACTTGATCGTGTGCTGCAAGAGAGTATCGATCAGATCAACTATGAATATATATATATGTACATGTGTTTATAAAAATTATTGAACATTTCTGATATATTGAACAATTTAAATTACACAGATTTCATTTACTAATTTAATCTAATACATTACAGACATCCTTCAAGTTTAAGTGTCTTCATGATTTGCGACTGAAGAGGGCAAAATTAATAGATCAAATGAATCTTCTTTCTGACAATGAAGAAATGGCCTTACCTTGACACAGTGCACTGAGCAAAGCCCCGACGAAGCGACCAAGATTTAAAAGGGATGCTACCCAGGATGCTTCGGTATCTGTCAGTCTCAAAGGCATGTTCGCTTCCGTTGATGTCAGTTGAGCCAAGTATGGCGATGCCCAACCATTCGCGAGACCACTTCCGATAATAGCTAAGCAGACTGTCACAAACGGCCATGAAACAGTTGTGTCAACGGATGCGAGAGTAATTTCATTAGCTCATTCATAGACATAGCTCTACAGGCATCTTGTGTATGGAATACGGCGCATTTTGATGTATACCAGAGATTGTATTAGAACGTCTTGATCAAGTTTAATGTTAAGCAAACATTGCTTTTGTGAATTTTCAAAAAACGTGATTTATTTGATTTGACAATAAAATAATATATAATCGTTTAATAGAATTATTAAATTTATAAAAACTAATAAAATTATTAAAATATTTTATTTTTATAATTATTATAATACATGCAATTAATCAAAATTTATATTAATTTTTATTTGTTTTAATTTTTGTTTGTTTTTATATATCATTCTATTATATTTATTGTCATTATTGTTAAATTGATAACTTTATTATTATTTTTGTTTTAATACTTACGTATAAATGCAGTTAACTGTTGTGGCCAAGTTATGATCTTTTTATCTGTATCTTCCTTAGGATTTTCAATAGACATTTTGTTCTTAGGATGAAACGAGATCTATCCTATTAGGTTGGGTGAAGTTATCCAAACTGACTCATATAACTCATATAATTCATGAATCTTATAGCAGGAAGACATTAGTTGAGATCGGAAGATTTGCATCTCGATAAGATACTTGATGTATTTATGCCATGCCCATGTGATCTTTATGTATGCCATGCCTTTATGTATGTATATTTGTTTTGCGAGCATGACACATAAAAATTCATTATCTTGGAAATTTCTGTTACATTTAGTTAGATTTTTCTTATCTTCGACTATACTTTCCTGGTAATAATCAAAGTATGCTTTGAAATTTCTGAAAGATATCAAGTCATATAAATATTCATCAGCCAGGATTGACAGTTTTGTACCGTTATCACAAGATCACGTTACAAATAACTAATAGCAATATTAAGAATTACAGTTTTGAAATTTATTGCAGCCATAGAGAAGATTAATATGTAAAGATAGAATTATATCATTTGAGAATATTGGAATTTAATTAAAATTATTAAAAAAAAAAGTACAAATATTATAAATTAGATTAAAAATTTTATATCTTATATTATATTTTTATAAAATGTTTTTATAAAATATATTTTTTATATTTTATAAAATGTTATGAGATATCCAATTAAGGAAAAGATAAAAGTGAAAAAATACAAAATTTTTTTTAATTTTATATTATTTCATTGCAAAATAACTACATTTTTTTCATAAGAATTTTTCATATTCTTGATAAATAATTTTTGAGAAGATTAATATATTATAATCATCATTATCAATGTTATAATTTATCATTCACCATATATATTTGCTAAATGTGGTTGATATTAAATTGAACGAAAATTTGACGATTCAACATTGTTTTACTGCAAATTCAATATATATATATATATAAATAATTGTCAATGATAATTAAATTTGATAATTAATTAAATTTTTTCTTTTCTGTTTATTTTTTATCATTTTAGAATAAAGAACGTTTAAAATGAAGAAGGAACAATGTTTATCAAGCGATACAAGCATTCCAGATCCTTTAAATTTTTTTGTGAAGAAATTCAAAGAAACAATTCCTAAAAATAAAAGGTAAGATTAGATTTTTTAATTGCATCATAGACAAATTAGGTTTTATTTATCTAATATATTTTATTTTTATCAACATCATCTGTAATTTATATTGTAAAATATATGATTTTATTTACATTATTTATTATAATTGTCAGCAAATTAACTGCCAAAGAAATGTTAATGCTATTGACTCCAACTTATAGTCAATTAGATTGTTTACCAATCTCAGAAAGATATAAAAACGAAATAAATAATAAGGAAAATCCTAAAATTTATGATGATAATTATGAAAAAATTGATGAATCTCTTAAAAAAATATTTGGTAGGTTAAATAATATATTTTTATTGATATTTGTATATTATTATATAATATACATAATATATATAATATTTAATAATAAATTATATAATATATATATATAATCATATATCATACTACAATTATTTTCATTATTAATATTTATAACTTAAAATATTATTTGATAAAGTATAATAACAACAAAATATTATAATAAGATAATTGCAATTTAAAAGAAGAAGAAAGTGAAACATTATGTAGCACAAGTATAACAGATGAAGAATTGTCGTTTGATAGTATGTGGCTAAAAAAATGTTTTAAATTGCCATTAAAGATGGCGATAAAAGAAATTATATCAAAGAAACCTTATGATCCTATTGGTTATCTTGGATTTTGGTTATTAGATTATAAAAAATTTCAAGAACGTAATCAATGGCAATTAGAGAAAGATAATGAGCTATATTATCTTCGATCTTTAATCAAGGAAGAAGTATATTTTCTATATTTATTTAGTGATTTTTATATTATATTTTATTTTATATTTTATTATTTTTTTAATTTATATTTAGGTATATTTACTAAATGTTAAAGATATATTAAGATATACTTATAAATTTTGTAAACTATTATAAATTATAATATCATTTTATTTTTTCTTATTAATAATAAATAAAAACAAATTTCTTATAAATAAGAGCAAAAGAAAGATAATTTAAAATAATGTTTTAGATACCTAAAGAAGAAAAAATTTCAATAGATAGAAAAGAAGAAGAAGAAGAAGAAGAGGAAATGCACGATTGGAATTTTAAACATTACGAGACTATATTGAAATAAAATTATAATAAACCTTATCTTATCATCTTATAATCTTTTTTATTATTTTCGATATTTATAAAATAATAATATTAATATATTTCAGTATAAATTAAATTATACAAAAGTAAATTTTCATTATGGATAATGAAAGTAATAACTTGATTATTAAACAAATAATAGAATATTAATTGCAATGAAAAAAATAATAGGAAGTTTTGAAGATACATTTTTATATCATATCATTGATATGAAGTTTTATTTATTTTTCTATATCTATTCATTTTATAATAATATGTATATATTTTTTTATTAACAGGTCACTGTCTGACCATATGATAGTGTTCAACCCTTCGATCGACGGAACAATCCCTTTAAATTTCAATACATAGTTCCTAGGTGTCTCGACATTCGACTGTTCAGGAAATCGCATTCGTATAGTCTCGTGTATTTCCGTCGTTGGGTCGCGGTTCCCATGCGAAATTGTGCTCAGTTCGAATCGCGCAGCCGCCCCCATAGTTTGGTGCGCGGTTAATCGAAAAAATGCACTAAATTGTGAGTTTGGATGGAAAGAAAACATTTCGATTTTGTGCGATCAACATTGCTCTAGATATAATGAGAATTGGCTAACAAGAGAATGACGTTAGCACATCTCGATGCGAATGATATAGCGAAAGTCGCCTTGAGTGCGATTCGATTGTTATTGACGCGAGGGTTGGTTGCGCGGCCATGCCAGTTGTTGGGTCAATGGCTTAGCCGTCAGATGGCGCGGTGTTCGTTTCGGTCCACCCTGCCTGCGCTGGAATGCCCTCAGCGAGGAGCTTGTCGACGCTGCCGTCTTTCGTGGAGCTTTTTTCCACGCCACGATCAGGTGACTGGGCCAAGAACCTTTTTAGATCCTATCAGCCGTTTCCTAATCACTAAGGAACATTTGTGAATAGACGTGTAATTTGGGAATGGATATGTGAACGCGCCAGCCGGGTGGTCCACTTTACGCGTACGGAGGTGCTGTGTTGTGTTGTGCACCAGAAGGCGGTTCCAGTGCACTCTACTTGATCGTATCTCATCATTTTATCGTTCGACAGTGTGATTATGTTCAAGATCCTGTGTTACTTGTATTTCAAAGCTGTGTTATAATCGACGATTATTAGCTAAGAGAAGAAGACGAGAACGCGGCGGGCGACCGAGTTAAAGCAGAACACGGGAGTGTCGTCCACCATTTTGGCTGCGCGAGGTTATTCGATGTGTGCACCATTCTCATCGCACGTTCGTTGTTTTCGTGCTTTGCATCACATAAAATCATTCACGATGCTTATCGAGTTATCTTGTGAATCGGGGAACAATTGGAAATAGTGTGTGAAAAAATAATTGTAATAAGATGATCTCCTAAAATCGACGCTAAATGGAGCAAGGCGAGGGCTGTTTTCCTCGTCGCAATCTCGATGCTGTCAGCTGGTCATCGAGTGGCAATGCTGGGAATTAACTGAGGTCGTGGAATTCAATTGTGCGATCGGTATGTGTTACGAGTGATCATAAAATTGAAAAAAAATATTGTGGATCTAGGAAGTAAACCATAGTGGAATAAAACGATGTCGCTTGAAAGTGGGTTACTATAAGTGCCGTCCTTGCTACTGATGAAAAGCGACGTTCACTTTAGGATATCTTGTGCTTCGTTATTGTCATTTATACTTGGTTCTGTCGTATTTCTCGATACTGATGAATTTGTGAGATCGTTTCGGGATTGCAGCTGATCACATACGACGTGTCCGAGGTGGCAAACTGTGTGGAGCATTTCGAGTGCCATTAACCTCGTTTCGTGGCCACCTCGCGGCGAAACGACTCCTGTTCCGCGATTTTTCTGCGGACTTATGTTCTCGAGGCCCGCGTTTTAACGGAATGGGAAATGGGCGCCGTGATTAACGATGAGGAATCTGCTATGGAACGAGTCCTGGAATCGTGGCGTTTGGACACGATCTGTATAATAAATTCTCTGTGTTAAAACGCGGGAAACGATGAAGACATTCGCGTTACTTGCGGATTCATATCGAACTGCGCGCGTGTTACGATTGTAAGACGATAAAAAGAAGCGTATTATCGTCGTTCTAGTGTTCTTATGCATGGTGAAATAATGTTTTGTAGGTAGGAATAAACAGTGACGAAGGAATGGTGAGGAAGGAAGGAGGATAGGATGAACTTATTGTATCGCTGACACGGATGAAACGAAACAACACGATGGAAACGAAGTGACTATACTTTTTTTTTCTCTTGATCTCCTGGATGGGATCTCCCATCGATGTAGTTTTAGATGTATCGTGCGATTATTCGACTGAAGTGAACTGGTTCGGTGTGCTCTCTCTCTCGATCAGTGTTCCGTGTGTGTGTGGCGTTTTTGCCGTTGTTTTGACGAGGATTACGTGTGCTGTGCACGTTACTCCAATCCATCAGAGACATGTGAGTAATGTTATCAGAATTTCTTTTTTTCCCGCTGTCTTGATAACACTTTCAATGGATAACGTACATTGCTAAATATAATTAAAGGATTACTTAGTTAAATATTTCCCAGTTGATACTTCAGATATTTTATTTTTCATTTTTTTGATACTTACATGAAATATTGTAAAAATTTATGACATATAATATATCAATAAATTAAATTTATAATTTATTCGAATATATTCTCGCAAATTATAAATTTTTTTTTATATATCTAATAATAATATCTAATAATACGTAATAAATTTTTAGAAATAGAATTTGTATTTTTATTAATAAGTAAATAATTAATTTATTTATTAATTAGTTAATTACATAATTCGGCAATATATCTAATTTAATTTATTATTAGATGTATAAAAATATATACTTATAATTTGCAAGAATATATTCGAATAAATTACAAACTTAATTTATTAAATTAAAATAATGAGTTTTTATACAGAAGTAAAACTATTCTTAGAGAATAAATAAAAAAACTGAAAAAATAAATTGAACGAGTAAAAAATAATGATGGATATTAAAAAAAAATGATACAATTATGTGACAGACGAATAAAATACAATTATTAATAAGAAATAGTTTTTAACATATTAATTTTATTTTTGTTCTAAAGTATAAACAAAAGTAATATCCAATCAAATATTCATAAATTTTTATGAAAAATTGTTATTTTAATTCTTTTACAATTAACTTAAATTTTTTAATTGTTTTTATTTATTTTAAAATTCTAAAATTCTAAAATTTTATAAAGTGAAAATTCATATTTTTTTATCATTTTTTTATTTATGATTTGTATTGATTTAAAAAATTTTATTTTTTGTTGTCTTATTAATATTTATTTTAAAATCAAAGTTTAACTAGTGTCAGAATATTTTTTTTTTAATTTACTACATATTTTTAATAATTAAATAATATTAGCAAGTATAAATACATGATTCAGTAAGGATCTAAATTTGTTTTTATATTAAATGAAGTTAAATCGTTTAATATCAAATGTTTTTTTAAATCTATGATATATTTATATAAATTTTATAAAAAATTTCATTTTATTTTTCGATCGATATTTTTGAATATTAGCTGATTATAATAGCTTGGATTAAATTTGAATTAATTTATTTAATATAAGATTATTTAATTTTATTTCTTATTTATATTCTATATGTCAAGTGATAGTTGGATCTTTATCATGTAAAATATAAAATTAAAACGAAATACTGTAAAAGTAAATAATTTAAACTAATCATTATCTATGATCTAATAATTTTAATTAAAAATAAGTGAGAACAGAATAAATCAAATTATGATAAACTATAGTTAAATTGAATTGTAGAAGAAAAACGAAATACAATAAGGGAATTTCAAAGGGAAACAATCTGTTTAAGATCAGACATGATAATCTTATGGAAAGTTTTGCCATTTTTTTTTTTTTGGATTATTTTTTTCACAATTTTTTTCACAATATTTCATATACAATTATCAGATGTTATATATTATCATCACATTCATCATTTATTTATTTTTAGAATAAACCATATTATACGAGAGTTGTAAAAGTATTAAATATGATTTTCAAAAATACATATTGCATTAATCAAAAGACAAAATATTTGGAAATTAAAAATAAAAAGTTTCATTTCATTTATCATAATTTATTTACAGATTATCAGATTTTTCACAATTTGAAAAATAATATGCTTTAAAAATAAATCAAACTTTGTATTTTAAAGTTTTTCTAAAAATGAAGAAAAATTACATAGCATATATCTGAAAATTCTTTCTTTTGGAAATGTAAACATTTTTACTTTAAAATTTTATATGAAGTATATAATACATATAAATAAGCTCATTATATGTAGAATTACAAGGTAATATTTTACTTTGTTAGAAATAAATACTATAACAGAGCATCTTGTCTTAATATTAAAACTTGTGTTTTACTAATAAGTTTATCTAGAAGTTTGATAATTCAGTCTTATTAAGATGGTCTTTATTCTAATATTGAGTGAAAAAATATTCATTTTATGCAAGGTCAAAAAATAGTAGAAAATATCAATGTGATGTTTATATTATTGCAGAAGATCACATAAAGTTTTTATATATTTTTATATTGAAAAGAAAGAATTTTGTATTTTTTTTTCATCTTTCAAGAATAGAATACAATATTAAAATTTGATTATCTATTTTCTTATTTTAAACAGAAAATTACATTATCAAATAAAATCATATATCAGTGAACGCTATTAATATAAAATGAAAGATCTTCTATGAAATTTGATATTTTAATGCAAAATAATTTCAATTTGTTATTCCTATATATTATAACAAAGAAGTAAAAATACTTACAATAACAAAAAGTATTTGCACTTGTTTCTATTTACCAAAATGAAGAAAAATTATATAGCATATATCTGAAAATTCTTTAATAATATTCTATATTTCATTTCCAAAGAAAATTTTTATAGTTAATAATATTTTATATTTCATTTCCAAAGTAAATTTTTATAATTATGTCAAAAATATATCAATAAAGTATATGAAATATAGTATAACTTGAATCTTATACATCATACATTTATTATTATACATCAATATAATATAAAATAAATATCAAGTGTAACAATGTTTTACAAATATTTTTCGTAATGACAGCGTTTTTATTTAAAAATTAATTTTTATAACAATTTAATGATCTTTCCTTACCCGGCACCGGATGTCTTCGAATGCCAAAATGTGAAAAAAAACTTGTTCAAAAACTTTTCCGCCATTATCCCCAACCCATACTCGCCAAACATTGAAATATGCATGGGGGAAAAAAAGTTCATACCAGACTATCCATGTGGAAACAGCCGTCCGTGCACTCTTTACATAAAGTGTTTCTCTGTTGCGGGAGTTGAGGCAGTTGTTACTCCTTTATGAACGCGGATGGCTTTTATAGAACAACTTCCGCGTATTGTCTTCTTCATAATGTAACGATGGAAATGTTCTCGCGGAAAGACTCTTTAATAAAATGCCCGTTTATCGCCGCTTTGCTGAACCTTCGTTTGTCGTTGTCCCCGCGACATCCGCCGACGTGGTCGTACATTGAAAGTTTAATGTGAAATCATCGAACATGGAAAGTTGGCGGCATTCCAGTTCCTCCTGCCGTCTCTCAAATCCTCTCCCCTACAACCCTTTATACAGTACCGGTTCACGTAACACGTGTTCAACTGTGTATGTGACATACGTTGCGGGATGCAATAGGTTGTGCTGCACAACTGCACATGGGACTGAATTATTCGAAATGTAAATTGAAACTCAATATTATTTAGGGCTCTCGATGGCTAGATGGATCATTAGGTAAAAAATTGTGCGTAAAAGTTTCTATTTTCTAATTAAAAGTATCGTTGTAACTATACTGATTTACGCGAAATTATATTTTTGAGTACTATTTCGATTTTTTTATATTTAAATTTTATATAAAAGCATCCGTACTCTATTCTTGATTAATTATTAAGTTATTATAATTAGTGATTTGTGAAATTTTATCGATAACATTGGTTTAGTTATTCGACAAGTGCTTAGTTATTAACTGAAAGAATTTATTTTGTTAATTATTGTAATATAAAAAATACTATAGAAATAAGCATTTTCTATTATTTCGTTTATTGTAGCGTATGTAGAAATTTGTTTGAATCAGTTATCAGTTATTATATTATTTAATAATATAATATTTCAAATTGTTGGATTAAGAAGAATTTTTATATTATATTGTATATATAGATAGAGAATTTTTGTTGATAATGACATTATATTTTCAAAATACAAATAATAAATTAATATAAATGGATATTAATAAAACAGATATGAAGTGAAATTATATTTTCTATTCAGTTATAATGTAAAACGTGTTAAATGATTAAGGAAATGATAACTTATTTTTACGTTTTATAATCGATTTTAGCAAGTTAAATAGCTTTATCTAGTTATCTGAGTTTGATACTATTCGCAACGAAAAATTTAGGTTCATTACTTTCAAAGGATAATTAGAGAAAGAAGGGTATAACGAGATTTACATCTACGTTATAGGGAGGTCTTTCATCAAAGCAAATTTCTTCGAGAAATTCACTTAAGATTGCTATTATTCAGAAAGTATTAAGAATATAACAAGTGGCATGTAGAAGTTTGCAACAGATTTGCATTACTTTTTTTCTGATAGAACTTTTGAACCAAAGTTAGGAAGTTTTGCATAAAGTGTTTTCAAATTTCCTTCTAAAAGATACACTGAAATTTTTTGAACCTAATTTTCATAAATAACATGAATTTGTGAAAAATTTCTATTCTTCTTCTTTTATTCTTTATAATTATATTTGCTTAAATAAGTTTAATAAATTGACAAGTATATTAAGAACATTTACAATTGAAAATCACGAAAAAATGTGATATATCTATTATCTATCTATATCTCTAGAAGAATATATTAATATAATGTTAATTAGAAAGAGATATAATCAGTTAGATTATTTAAAAATTTATTTAATTTCAAAATAAGAATCAAATAAAAAATAATAAATATATATGTTTGATATAATTATAAAAGAAATGAGAAATTTAATTGCCAATTTATCATTTGCATGACACATTTGCAGACTGATAGTTTTTTATATCATGTCTCTTCATTAAGGCGAATTTTTCTAGGACGAATATTTTTTTGATTAACAATGAAGTTAATTGCAGGAAATAATTAAGTTCTAATTACGAGGTCTTCAGATTTTAATAATTTCATTTGTGATATATATTAGCATTCTTTTAATAACTTTTTGTAAGTATTCTTTGTAGTGAAAGAATAATTGATGTCTATTTAAAGATACAATTGTATTTTATAATATTGTTTGACTTCTTTTTGAAGGTATTTATTAGCAGAAAAATCTCTTGATTCAATTGGCTGACCTACTTTAATGTTAACTACTGTATTCATTGCATTGCCCATTCGTCCTTGTTAATTGTTAATTTTTTGATTTGATTATTTTTAATAACTTTGGATTCATGAAAATGGATTTCATAAAAAATTGTTGTATAATTAATGATAAATTTTTTATCCAAAGCTTTTTTTGATATTTTTTCTTCGTGTTCCACAATGGTAATAAAGGAAATATTAAATTGATTGGTTTTTAAATTTTTTAGTAATTTTTAAATCACTTCGCATTTATTCTGTCCTTTTATCAATTTTCGATATATACTTATTTGTTATATTATATTATATATATTATATAAATTATGTGTAAATTGTAAAAAAAATAATGTAAAAAATTGAATATCTGTAAAATTTAAGAGAATATTATAATTATTTTGATATCTAAAAGAATTTCATAAAAATAATATTTTTGAAGAAAGCTTTATTAAAGATATAATAATAATATATATATATAATTTTTCGATTATATATAAACAAAAATTCAAAAATATATTTCAAGATTTGATTAAATTTAGAATTAAATTTAAAAATAAAATTTTCCAAATATAAACAGTTGAACTCGATCTAATATTGAATCCATCTAAAACCGAATTATTTTTTTCTTTAAAGTATTTCTGAAACTTTTCTAAAACTCAATTATTTTACGATATACAAAATATTTTTTATCCTATTATCTTTTCCAATTTCGTTTCACCGTCATAGAATATATAGAATATACCGCATAGAATATATATTTTTATTCAAAATATGCAAAAGATATATATCGAGGGAACGATGAGACTTGACATCTAGATGATCGTACCTTTGAGACTTGACATTTTGCTTGTAGTTTCCCTTAATATTCCAAGAAACTACATATTAAAATTTCATGCAAACTTCCTCCTTTTCTACAATTTGACAGAAACAAATCACTGTAGAGAAATATCCTAACTAAGAGGAATAATGATATTTTTCACATCTTGTTCTTCACATTTTCATCAATTGCTTTAATTACGCAATCGATTATCTCTAACAGCAATAAAATTAATGATTGTTAATGCACTGTGTCACATAGTAATGATTTAAAAAATCAATGAAAAAATAACTTGCATGTTTATTGACCGTTTCCATAGTGAATAATTTAACATTATTCTATCGCGAATAATAGTTTCGTTGGTATCTAAATATCAATACCAACGATACGATAGGCATCGTTTTATATACATCAAAAATGTAAATAAGAATAGCAGTAAAAATGCTTTTAACGATATTCTTGGATTGATGTTTAGATTTAAAGGGCTATGAACCAATAGAAAGTCTTAGAATTATTTTTTTCTAATTTCTTTGTAACAGTTACTAAATTTTGTTAAACGAGATGAATAGGATAATATTAAAGATATGCAAATGAACAGTATATAGAATCTAGAGTAAAATTAATGATTGAAGTTAGTGTGTGAATTAAACATGCATGATTAATTGATTTGGATGCATATTGATGATTAATTTTGCTTTGAATATTTACTTTTAATTTAATTATTAATTACTGTATGAGTTAGAGAAAAATGAAAGAGAAAAAAAGAGAATTTGTCTACTATTATTTGTCTACTACTTCCCTATTTCTTAAAGAAATCTTCCAAATCTTTGAATTATTCACCAATCGATTTTATATTTGAAAAAACTCAAGTATCTTTTTTTCTAAACCAAGCAAAATAGTAAGACGAATATTTCAACTACGTCCACTAGATCCAGGACAATCTATCTTTTTATTAACATTTGTCATCGACACTATTCCTCATCGACCACAAACTGTCCACCCCTCTTCATCCTCGAGTATCGTGCTCGGCCAAGATTTATGAACGGTCCAAAACAGACATAGATAGCGGAAGGAAAAAGAAAATATTTTTCAGAACAAATTCTTTCTCTTTTCCTCTCATGATATTTGAAGTTAGCAACGTTTGATGCAACATTTCCTATCGATAACGACCCAAGTGCACATTTAGCACGGTATTCAAGCGGATAGGTGTCGGATGGAAATGTGGGTGGGTTGGATGAACGTTGGAGGGTATATCACGGCCCGTTTTCATTTTGCCAACTGAATATGATTTGCCATGCGGATGGGTATGTAGGTTACCGCTTTCGTACTTTCAGCTGTGCTGTAAACCATTATAGAGGGTGGTTCATAAATATATGTTCATAATTCAAATCTATAAAGTAAATAATAAGATATCGTGTGAACATGTCTTATATTTGTCTTATATTTCAATTATAATTTTAAGTTAATTTGTAATTAATAATATCCATTAAGACGTCGATTAATTCTAGCGCTGATCATTTCAATCAGAATATAAAAAATTTGAAATAGAAGTTTTTTTCCACTAATTTGTAGTTTTGTATTAAATTACAAATAAATGAATTTCATTTTATTTTAATAAATTATCATTGATTCATTCCAAATATTCAATTTTTAATAGATATTAAATATAAACTGATTCACAAATGTATGTTTATAAAGAGATAAATCTACATATTGACAAATATTATGTGAATATATATACCTAGTTTTTGAGTTGTAGATAATAAGATAAAAAGTTTCAAATATCTGTTTTATGCTTCAACATATGCTATTTTTGTATATATCTTAAATTCATTTTTTATTATTTTTTGTTTTGCACATTATTCGCTTAGATTAATTATAAAAAAAAATTAACGGATCAAAATGGATATAACATTCTCTTTAATCATAATTCGAAAACTAATATAGGTTATATAATATAGGTTAAATAATTAAAATATACATTAAAAGTTAAAATTAGAATTTTTCCAATTGTGATTACATTGAATCCTCAATAAATATTCTTATTAAAAAGTAATATCACAGATATCAATAATAATTTCACTTAGGTTTTTCGTAAAAGAATTTTTCGAAGTTATAAAATTTTAACTTCAATCTTCTGAATTTTTATATTAAATTCTCAAAATATTGTTATTAATACAAAATAGCGATGAATTAAATTAATCGTTATTAATTTATTAATGATATATGACACTAATAAGTTATATTTATATATATAGATTAAAAAAGTTTTTCGAAGTTACAAAATTCTAACCTAATTTCGAGTTTTTGAATTTTTTGTATACTAATGATTTTCAACTTTCAACTAATAGTATATATTCACGTAACGTTTATTACTTATTTTAATATACAAATTTAATTCTTCAAATTATGTATTTATGAATCATTCCATACGGGAATGGAGAATATTCCTCGAGAATAAAAGGAGCGATGCTTCCTATTCGAGGTCACACGTGAAACTTAAGAAAAGATTGTAAACATCTACTAATGATTTTAAACGTTCTATTTTTGAAATACCAGAGACAGATTGGAGAATTATTGGAATAATGATCATTTATAGTTTATAATTGTTCTAGAATTTTGGTATTCTTCGTATTTCTTTGAGATTTTTTTATTTCTTTTTTTGAGAAATGTCAGTGGTGTATGTAAAGAGTAATTAAGGTCGTGTTTGTAATTGGACTTGGAGAAAAAATATTAGTAGAGATAAGATTTTTAATTTGAGAAAATTATGAGCTGAAGTTAAATTTTAATAAAAAAATTTGTATACTTATACTTCCTTATTAATGTTAACGCATATTATTCGTATTTATAAAGACTTGAAATGCCTTGAATTTATAATATAATTCTTTAAAATTCTTTTGCACGATAATTTACTATTTTGTAATTTTTAATGCGACAAATTCTATCATAGAGATTTCATTAAACATTTTCCAATTTAATGCCAAATTGATTGAACAAATTTTTAGATTCAATATGTTTTAGAATGAATATTATAAAATCAATATAAATTAAAATTATTTTAAAATTATTTTAGTTAAGAGATTTAGCTATTTTATTTCATTAATTTGAATTTATTGTTAAGATCTATGTAATTGGAGAAAATATTTAAGTAAACTTGTTGAATTACTTATATTTTCTAAGATTTTGCATTTATATATATATATATATATATATGTTAATTTAATTTTAAAACGTATTAATTTTTAAAAATCAATCTCATAATATTCTAATATATATATATATAGTTTTAATAATAACAAAGCACAAAATCATTACAAGTTATTAAATTGTCAAAATTAAATAAATGTCTTGATGCTAATCTTTATATTAATCATATAAAAATGAAAATCTTATATATATTTATCTTATTTTTAAAAAAGGCAATTTGTGCTACTAATTTCCTCAATCATTTCAATCGAATAATTTGATCTTTGGAGACGAAGGAACAAGAGATTCTTGTAGAGATTAGTCTTAAATGGTTGTGTCGATACAAAGGCATTTGACCCCAACTTCTGTGGCGATGAACTTTGGAGGGAGTTATAGATCAGTCAATTCAGTCAATTGAATGAGAGACACTCCAGTCCTCGAAGATATGGACTTCAAAGAAACTCATAGCTGAATCGCTTGGCTTGATGTTTTATTCGAGATATTGTATTTCTCATTGTCGTATCGTTTGTGTGTTACATCGCAAACATATTGCGAACTGTATTATTATTAAAGTTTTTAAGATTAAAAAAATTTCAGAGAAATTCAAGAGTGGATAATATATTTTTACAAAATGAATTTTATCAAATAATATCGTTCTTAAGAATTTTCTATCTATTGAATAGCTTCTATAGCCTTTTTTTGAAAAATTTTTTGACTTTTCTCGTAATTAATTCCTTCAAGTAACTTTTGTCGGTATTCAATTTCTATGCGCATCATTCAATTTTTCTCTATTAAAAATATATTTCAATGAATGGAATAAATGAAAATGGAATATCTGATGAATAGGAATAAAAAATTTCAGTTAGGATATAATATATTATGAATGATAGAATTTTACTTCCAATATTATCTTTTCATTGACTAATTTTAAATGTTTCTCTTTAATTGTTTTAAAAATTAAAACTATAAAAATATAAATCTATAATATACGTATATATGAATATTAAATTTGAAATAATACTATTATATTTCGATATTATATATATTATTATATATATATATTATAATTATAATTATATAATTATATTTTCGTTTCAATGAAAACCAATATTAATTTTGTTAATACTTTTATTAATAATGAAAAATTAATATTAATTTCATCAATACAAATTTATTACAAAATAAAAAATCTGAAATCCATCATTTTAATTTGTTTTATGGTTAATATTTAATCTTTAATTTTAGTAAAAGTTTAACTAATAAATAATAATGAATAAAAATAATTAATAAATAAATCTTGATTTAAACATACAACAAAAATTAACATCATTTCTCAAAAAGATTTATCGTTTCTCTAAGAATTATTTTGCAATGCAATAATATAATTATATAAGTGCAAAACTCTTGCATTTATAAACGTTGTATAAATTGTAACAAATATTAATTTGCGTTAAATATAAACTTCTTCGATTTCTTTGGAAATAATTTTTCATTTGATTTAATTATGAATAAAAGGAGAAAAAGAGGAAAATTATAATTTGAGTGGAATCATCATATATTCCTCCTGAATTTAATTAATAAATAGTCAGTTGGTGCCTCTTTTCCATGCCCTTCCTCGGTAGTCTTCGTTTTTGCACGCTCATACAGAAGTAGGAATACGATTGCAGCAAATTGAATGCTTTCCTCTTCTCTCTCTTATTCCATCCCCCGTTCTTCTTCATTTCCTTTCTTTTCTCTACCGGTCGGTCTTTCGTAACGCAAGCACTTCTCGTCTTTTCGTTCTTTCATTTTCTACGAACCTGGTCCTTTCTTTTAATTGAGACTGCAAATCTGAACAGCCGGCCCCGAACTTTACGACTTCGCTTGGTAATTCCGTTTCTGTTTAAATACAATTTTAACCCCTTTGTTTATAACTTTTCAACTACTTTATTTCCTGCTTCGTAGATGTTTGAGTTGATATAGTTGAGATGATATAGCGAGCCCATTCCCGACAATTTAATATTAAAGTTAGAAACTATCAGTTATAGTTAGGATATATAGCTTTGTTCATAAGTATTAGTATTGTTAGAATATTTGATTTTCAACTCGTAGAAAAGATTTTTAGAAAGTCGCTGCTGTCACTTTTATTATTTAATTAATGACTTTTAGCATTAATTTTAATATAATTAAATATTAAAATTATCATATTCTAGAGAGATATCAAAGTTTATTCTCTTGCTATTTAACTGATAGATAGTAATGATAGTTATTATGAATTTCTATATAAAAGAATTGCGAGTTACTACAAAAGAGATTTTCAATTAAAAAAAAAATGAAAAAGCATAATATTAAAAAAATAAACTTGAATATTGAGAAATTAAATCAACGATTCAATCAAGAGTTTGAACTACAGAAATCTGTGTATACATTATTATTTTATTATTTATTTATTATATTACTTATTCATATACATATATTTTTATAAATATTATATTATATTATTATTATTTAGAATTGATGAGATTATATTATATATTATTAGAAATAACGAACGATTTATAATTCAATTATTATAAATCACAAAAAAAATTCGCATAAATTTTAGCATAAATAATATAAAAACAACATAAAAACACTTTCACGTTTTTTTAAGATAAAATATCTATTATCTAATAATATCTAATAACAAAACTAAAATTTAAAATAAAATATTTAATAATAATAGTAAAATTCTATTTATAAAGTAGAATATAGTTTAAAATAAAACATATCTTAATTAATAAAAGATATTCTTTTTTTAATTTTAAGTATATAGATGGAAAGTTATTTCCATCATGATTCAAATTATTAGAAACAACGTCGAAAATAATGAAATATGTGCCTTTCTACGATATCGATTACGTACCAAGACAATCCCTACTTTGCACAGTCTCTACATTTATGTACATAACCTGGCTCGTCCTTCGTTAGCAACGTTTGTCTAGATTAATAATCCCTATATCCTAACCTAGGAGTCTTTGTTGGAGTTGCATTTAAATGTTTACCGATTGTAAATATACCGATACATGAAAGAGATGAAATGGATTATCCTCGGTCCTTTCTACTGCGCCAATGAATATTTCAGATATCATCGTTTTTTTTTTATTTTTATCTATTGTCTTTGATATATTTGTCTTATTTGAAAAAAAACCATCGAAAAAAGAAAATTTATCGAAAGAAATTTCGAAACAGAGAATGATTTCAATTGGAAGTTTTGATCAGATGAAATTTGAATATAAAATTCTAATTTTTCAATTTTTTCTCTCAATTTTCAATTCAGAAATTAACAAAAAAAGGGGAAAGAATATTTTTTAAATACTTTTCACATTCGTTTCTATTATCGTATTAAAAAGATTTTTAAATTTAAATAAATGAAAATTGTTTGAAATAATTATTCAAAATATTATTTTAAAAATTTCTGCAAGTCTGTTAGAAATAATATTATCTCAGTCTGGCTTACAGTGATATTCTTCTCTACTTAATTCTCTAAAGATATTGTAACTTTATAAGAAAGAATTTGAAAGAAAAAAAAGAGAGAATGCATATTTTTTCTTAGCCAGACAAAGCTATAAAGATTATGTTTAATGTAGGAGAAAATAGATTATAAAATATATTTGTGTAATTTATATGTGTAAAGAAGGATAATGAGATAAATCCATCTAGTGGTAAATATAGGAAGTTATATAATATTGCAATTATTGGCATACAGTTTGATGATTATTGGCAATTATTTCTTTTTTAATTTTTTTATATTCTTTTTCTATATTTTGAAAATATAATCGTTTCAATTTCAAATAAAATTGATCGAAATCTAATAATTATATTCAATTGCATGAAAAATTGTCTCGAAAAATTGTCTTGGAAAACTCAGCGAAAGATTTCAAATTTTTGACAAAATATCATGGCTTCCAGCCTATAATATCTTATAATTTTAACGTAAACTGGAATAATAGTAAATTGAACGAGCACAAGCGCGTTATCCAATTTCGAAAATAATCTCTCGTCGTAAAGAGGAGTAATGAAACAAGTTCGTCGGTAGTTGGCCAAGGAAGTTGGCCAGCGTCGTAAAACACGCGGAATTTTAATGAACAAGTTGGAAAATTTCAGTGAGGAATAAACTACGCCTCTCTCTCTCTCTCTCTCTCTCTCCTCTCTCTCTCTCTCTCTCTCAAGCGTTCGTAGATATTCTCAAATTATAGTGGAAGTACTGGCGAGTGGAATTCAAGAAAACGATGCCAGATGGAAAAGACCATATTTACTTTATTACAGAATATGTACAGGGGACAGTTTTTTCCATCCCTCGTTTCTTATCGTTCTAAACAATGCTTTCCTTGTTTCTATTTCCTTTATGTCTTTCTAATATTTTATTTCGATCGGCTATATATTTGATCTTAATTTTTCAGATATTTTTCAGCCACGATTCTTTACAAATTTCGAAATTGAGTCTTTGTTGAATTTCAACGTGAATTCTTTTATGGAAATAGATTGTGAAAATCAATTCTTCTAATTCATTTTGTATTTATTTTAAATAATAATTTTCATAATAAATTCTTCAAAATTATCATCAATATATAACTAAATATCTGTATATTCTATTCAATAGAATTAAAGATTCAATATATCCGTTTTAACTAGATTTAAGATTTTAAATATTTCTTTTCGATTCACCAGATTAATAAATTACACATTGCGCGCACATCCAAAAATAAACCATTATATTTATTTCATCCTATTAAATATGCATTTTAAGAAAGTAGAATTGGATGTCACGTCCTAAAAAGATTGTGATGTGTCATATTGAACGAAGGAATCGATGTTTGAGAAATTTCTTATTCTTGTAAATTATTAAAACGGTTGGATCATCGAAATGGAAGAAAGTCTGACAAAATTATTAAGGAAGTATGGTTCAAATATCTCGAACAACACCGTTATTAGATTCTTGAAACGTTTCCTTGACCTGTTTACACTAGCAGTTTAACAGTGGTACGAAGAAGGCTCGTGGCGATGTAGTTAGCTGCATGAAACTATTTTGCACAGTTATCGCAGGCTCGAGTGGTTTCTTGAACATTGTGAAACAAGTACACTGTGTCCCCGTATCATTTTGAGTCTTTATATCTATTTCTTCTGATAAAAGTCGAGTTTTTTCACTATGAAGATTTTCTCTTCAATCTTTCAACTTTTGAATTTTCTTTTTTTTTTTTTGTTTCAAATTTCAAACGGACTCGCGACGTAGTAAAATTATCAGATTCGAGGGGAAATGTTGTTTGTACAGTTTCGAAATAAAAATATCAAAGGGATAGAACGTAATTTTAAAGTTGGGTTCTTTCTGTTTTTATCTGGTAATACTAGAAACGTTGGATTTAGTTTAAGTACTTTCTTTTTTTTTTTTTTTTGAAAAAAAAAACTTTTATCGTCGTTCTGTAATTTTAGAACAATTTTCTATTGGTTCTTTTTAGACTTTTTCCATTTACTTAGTGTAAATCGATATTCAAGAACTCGGTAAAATATTATTTTAAGAAATGGATAGTAAACAGCGTACTTTATTTTGTTATGTCTACTTTTGAAAATAAAATATTTTATTTGTTGGAAAAACTTTTTAAAATAATATTTCATTTGAAGTATGTTTGAAAATATTTTTGTTTTATTTTAAATATTATTGCTGGAAATAATAATACATATTCAATGTATTTATTTTGTATTCTTTCTAATTTCTTTTATAATTTTATTAATATTTTTCTAATATCTCATGGGGTATATTATTCTCTTATTTAATTATTATAATTATTTTTGTATTTTCTTTCTTATTTATTTTTATTTATTATTTTTTTATTATTTCATTATTTCAATTTTTTAAAGCTAATTTGTCAGATTCTCACGCAACTTGGGATCATGTAATTAAATATTATAGTATTAATTTGTGCTTGATAAATTTTTCTCTTATCTATTTTTTAAATTAAATTATTTTAATATTGAAATATTTTAATATTTAACAAAACTGTTTAATATTTTAATATTTTTAGTACATTTAAAATGTTAAATTTTAGAAAAATTCATCCTAGTGATCATTAATCTTACGTAGATTTTATAGAATCTTAAGTTTTTTAAGGATCAATTTATATTATGAAAAAAATTCAAAAATAAAACGAAAAATGTCAGTAAGTATTATGAAATCAATAAATCTACACTTTCAAAAAAAAAAAAATGATGTAGGAAAAATCCAATTTTTCAGGTTAAAGATTCACCAACATAATCGTTCGATCAGTCTAATGCTTTTCCAAAAGGTTAATGACCTCAATTACTTGGATGATTTCCAATTCAAACATTTACCTGTGCCTGATTCGCGAGTTGATTGACACACGTCCAGTATGGAATATTGTACGCTTCGAATACTATTATTAGGCAAATCAAACGCATCGTTGCATTGACGATATTCTGCACTGAGTGTCGTTTCTCCCCCAAGCGTGTCTCGGTCTCGTTAGCTTCGTATAATCATGTTTGTCCAGATTGCAGTCCAACTGCAACCCGTGGTTAGTGTGCATTAATGTACGATTCATTATTGCGAGATAACGATAATTTGACAATACAGTTAAGTTACAATGATGTAGACGAAATTTGTTTTAAACATGTTTGTTCTTTCCAATGAATTTGATCATTTGCAATTATCTTATTCTCTCTCATATTAGCAACATTTTAATTCTTTAGTGATGTTTAGACATATAAATACGTTATTTATACTTTTACAAAATAAATTATATGTTATTGTTTATTGTGGAAAAACATTTAGTAAAAAAAATACAAATTAAAATAAAATAATAAAAATAATATCTTTTTATTTTAAAAAATAAAAAAATAAGTGTAAAATAAGAAATAAGATATAAAATATAAGATACAAAATATTTGATTTTATATATAACATCATATTAAAATATTATTAGAAATTTAATCATGCATGTAAGATAGGTAGATGTTCATTGGGTTAAGACAATCATGGATTAAGCAATCTATATTCACTACGTAAGCCTGTGATAGACTCGTTATTTGAGGGATTAATTCTAAAAGTATGAATAAAATTTAAACCTGATTTTGTAAACTATTTTATATTATCTATAATTTAATTGCATAATTTAAAAATTAATACAATATTCTTTTTTAAATCCATAAAAGTTGACTCAAAAAGATAAATTGTAATAATAAAACAATAAAATAATTAAACAAAGGATTTTCCAATAACACGAATTTGTATAATTGATGTGATTAAAAGAAAATAACGATTTTTAAATTATTATCGCCAATGATTTCAAATAACATTATAACTATATTTGCAAATACATTGCAAAAATAAATGGAACGATTGCCATCGAATTCAAGTTCTCGTTAACTTGAAAATTTGGTTATAACTTGGTGAAAACTTGATTGCAAATTAAGCCGATTTCCTGTAAGATTTAACCATAATTAGAAAACTTTGTCATGTTTCTCTGTTTATTATCAAGTATCTTTCGACCTGCTTCTTCATTTTTTTTTTAATTTCAAACGTGGATGAATTATGAAAATTCATATCTTCTCGAAATACGAGAGAATCGAATCTTCACGATCTCGAAACTTGTTTTTTTCAGTCAATACCATTTTTTCGAAACTTTTATATTTTATCAGGCAAGCACAGTTGTTAAAACTGTGAGAACATCTTTCATCTTTATCAGCACGATGAATTAGTATGCTGTTTTTTCTATTATATATAAAATTACTTCTTCAGATACTTTCTCTCCTGTAATTATCCTGGAGTCTTCATTTTTCTTAAACTTACAATATTACATTTTAATTGTTCTTTTAAAATGTGATTTATTCTTTTTTTAGAGAATTATAGGGATTGAAATATTTTTAATATTTATATTTTTTATATTTTTAATATTTTTCTTTTCAAAAAATTATGTTATATGAATAGAGAATTTTAAAAATAAATTAAAGAAATTAATAGTAATATAAATATAAAAAATATTAATATAAAAATAAAAAATGAATATAGATATATTTTATTACTTTATAAATTGAATTACAATTAATTCTGTCTCCTTATCTTTTTACGAATACGTAATTCATATAATAATTTAAATTTAATTAAATATAATAAAAAATAAAATGATATGATTTTACATAAATTTAAAAATAAATATATAAATATACATATAAATAGATATTTCTATCTTGAAAAATAAATAAAATAAAAATGTTTATCTGTGATTAATAAAGAGTATTAAAAACAAAGTTTGTGCTTATATTAGGCTGCAAAAGAAGAATATGTAAAATTTATGTAAAAACACATGAATGGATATTTTTTTTAGGAATGTTTGCAGACTTGATTATTGATTTAGGAAGATAAAAAACTAAAAAGAAAATATGAATCATTTATAGCTATACAAATCCAGAGAATATTTAGTTCAATAAAGAATTATTATTACTGCAATAAAATTTGTTAAGATTTAATTTAAATAACAAATTTTCAATAATTAAAATTACGGAGTTTATTAATAGAAAATATATAAATATACAAAATATGGTAGATATTTTTTAATTGATTTTGGATGAATTTTATGAGAATAGAAAGAGCCTAAAAAATTATAAATAAATGAGAATTAACTGTGCTGTATTCTATTAATTATATTCTATTAAAATCTAAATAGAAGATAAAAATATTTATATATCAAAATATATAAATCATACAATATAGTATAAAAATTATACAAATATAAATATTCACAAAATCATTTTATAAAATTCAAAAAATATTCATGAAAATCGGTCCAAAATATATTTAAAAATTTTACAATAAAAGTGTATACAAATCCATATTCATAAAGTACAAAATTTAAAGTCAAAAAACCCTGTAATTTTTCTTTTTCTTTATTTAATAAATTATTTGAAAATGTTACTCAATCATGCCACGAAACTTCAAAATATGCAAATTCTACAAACACTAACAAAAAACAATATACATAAAGTACGACGATCTCATTAACATAAAATTAAAGGATCCTTTATACATTTTTATTTTTCCTTGGTATCGTGGCCAGACAAATTATTTGGAAATGCCACTATCACTATGCCTTGAAATGACGTAATTCATAAGCATCCATACACAGAAGCAGATCGGATGTAGGGCGCATAGTTCCGCAAGAACGGAGTTAGCATTCACGTAATCCATGGATCCTGTTTGCGAGGTTTTATCGAAGGGCTGCGAGAACTCGATAGGACATTAGGATATTGCGAATGAACGAGCCACACACCGTTATTCAACGGCAAATCGAACACCGGCCGTTCCATCTATGCGACCTTCCTCATACCGTTCGTTCCAATAATTCATCTTGGTAGCATGTAATAGCTGTATGTTGCGGAGATACCGAGAGCAAACGGACCAACTCTGTCTTCAATAGAACTAGCATGCCTGATGTTTCTTGGATGCTCAACCAGTATAATAATTTGTGAGTGGGAGTATCTCAAAGTTCCATGGAATTCGTTTATTTCGTTCTTTGTTGGATATCGAGAGCTTTGCTCGAAATATCGCGTGAGAGTTGGTGATTTAGGATTGATGAAGAACGTTTGGTCGTTGTAAATAGAAGGAGAATGCTATTGATCCTTTAATTTAGCTTTTGGAGAAGGATCTTTATTTATTTATTTATTTTTTTTGATTAATTTTTTTTGATTGTGTGTGAACAAATATTATTAAGTGTTTTTTATTAACTCAGAATTTTTATTGGTTGATTGTTATTAATAAAAAAAAGGGATTTTATTGATCTTCTGATATAACCTTTGGAAAATATTTGTATTTTTTTTATTAATTATAGTGGATTTTTATTAAAAGAGTTTTTTTCGATAATTTTAGAATTTAAGATTGCAAAAGAACATTAGTTATTTTAAATAAAAAAGAATTACCGATCGTTTTTTTCTTTTTCTTCGAAAAAATAATTTTATTTTTGTATGTTAATAATGTAAAAAGTGAAAACGTTATTTAAATCGTGTAAAATTTAATATTTTTTTGATAATTTTATATTATTTCTAATTTCATGAATATAAATTATTTTAATATTGAATAAATAAATGTTAATTACACAAAGTGTTGATACATTCGTAATATCTTTTAGAAAGTTAAGATTGAAACAAAATATAATTAATAAAATTATTGTTTGAAGTTTATTTATTAAGTTTATAATATTATAAATTATATTGTAAATATAATAAGTAATATTATTTAATCCAATATATATAAGCAATTATTATAATGTTTTAATTTAATACAAAGTTTAATAAAAAGTATCAGTAATTTTCTAATAATAAAATCATAATCTTAGAATTTAAATCAATAAATCAAAAATATATCAAATACAATTTATAATTTAAAAATCTATAAATGGAAAAATAAAAACTTTTAAGTTCAATTTTAAATAGAAGAATACTTACATACCCGAATATTAATGTTGATGAACATAATGTTGATTAAACGTAAAAACAAAATAAAAAAGAATCGATAAATATTAATGATATTAATAGCACGTTGAAAATTTCTTGTCCGTAAAGAAGAGAAAATGAGAGACTGACCTGCCTTTCATCCCTCTAAAATTGTCACTTTTTTATTTTAGAGGTTAGGGCGAGCTTTCACGATAAAAGCTCGATAGCAAGGCGGATATTTGTCGGTCGATAAGATAGGTCGTTTTAATGCTTACCAGGAAACTTTTTCACAGATGCTGAGTGCTCGATAAACAGACGGTCTTTATTTTGGCTGATTTAGTGGCGGCTATGAATTTATGCTATTTCCTTATGAGAATACTTCTTCACTTTGTGGTTCGTGCGAATAAATTTGAAAAATAGCACGTCACGAAACGAAACTTTTCAATACTCCATTTTTCAAGTTTCTTTAGCCTCTGCTATTCTTCATTGTTATTTTTCTCTTGGTACATACAATATGATAAGATAATTGAGAAATCAAAGTATCGATTTTTCTGTTAACAGTTGAATAGCAGAAAAGTTTCATCATTGAATGAACCATATATTTGTAAAATATTATATTTATGATTCATTCGTAAATTAACATTTGTAAATTATAATTAACGATGATATTGTCGTTATTGACGTTTATTATTAAAAAAGAAAAGATGATCGTATAATTTTAATCGTAGTTAAAACATTTGAAAAACATTTAAAGTTTAATCTCTTTACACCTTGACTAACGTATTTCGTAGTAATTCCAGTTTCCTTTGAATCGATTAATTAAGACAGAGAAAAGATTTTAACGGCAATCGAGCAATTTGTAGTAAATTAGTTCGTAACATACAATACAATAAGTATTGTTTTCGTAACACGAGCATTCCCATTGTTTACATTTTCTAAAGGTACTTAATTAAAGGACTATTCCAATGAAAATTACTGTCCTTTTTTTTTTCTTTAATAAAATGATTTCAATAAAATGGCTTATCGCTAATAAATCTCTATGCAGTGTAAACAATTTTTATATATAATTATATTGGGCGAATAATAAGTTGAACGTGAACGCCACGATAAATTCTCTTAATATAGTATATTTGAAAGTTGAAGGCGTGAAACTTTACGTCGCTGGTACATGGTAGCCGAAATAGATTTAATTAAATTTTAACGAAATTTATGTAACTCTCAGGATAATCGAGGAAGATGTTCACTTTGTAATTATATACACATTAATTATTTTCGTGGACCAAAGGATTGAAATATTAATCAATCGAATTACGGAGTAATTTAAATGTATGGAAAAATATATATACAGAGTGTTAATAAAAACATAAAGAGTTTAAAGAATTGGATCGTTGGATAAAAAATTTCCTGTATTTGATCAATTTTCAAACTCAATTTCTTCAAAAATGAATTTACTTTTGCACTTTTTTTGTACTTGTATATCTTTGCTTATCATCATTGCTTACATCATCATAATAGATTCGTGTATTTATAAGCAACGAATAGAAATATACCACATTGTCCACTTAAACAAACATCATTATTAATTATTATTATTAAATATTACAAATATACTTATGTCCTTCACTTTTAAATCTTACTTTTGTGTCTTCCATATGTACACACACACATGCACACATCGACAAGTAAACGTACGTTCCTTTTTTTCAATTTTGAGATTCGACTAGAAGAGAGATATCGGACGTGAATTGATTTCGTCTCGATTTTCGTCTAGTCTTTCGCGAGAAGAGTGCTTTCTTCGCACGTATGCACGTTTCATCAATGTTATATAAGTATGAGAATGCTCGAAGCGAGAATGGATTTGATGCACGCGGCAAAGTGGTATCACTGGCCCCCTTTTTCGTGAAATCGATACACCGTGTATCGGCTGCACGCGTCTATTTTACACAGGTGCTTGTATAGGGGGAGGGGAGGTCTGTGTGTACTCCATCCGGGGAAGATGGAGGGATGCTTTACCTTTTCAACGAAGGCGTGCCATTTCGCTTTTCCCTTCTATCGTTTCTCTTCCAAACTCTGGCTTCCTCTCCGCTTCGTGTCTCGATGCCGTTACTTTACAACCTCTCTACCTTTTTCCTTCGGAAAAATCGTTCGAATATATCGTTGTTCGAAACTTCTAACGATCCGAAACTACATTCTTACGAGTATCACACCTCTTGAATAATATATTTTCATGTGAAGCGAAAAGGAAAAACCAGCTTCGAATGATTATAATGATCAATTTGTAGTTCTTGAATGAATCTTAAAAATAATTGGAGAAATATTAGTGAAAAGTAGACAAATATTTATTCAATTTTTTTTCATAATTTATGATTTATTCTAATTTAAATTTCTTTACGCTAGTTATGTAAACGAATTATTACATATACAGTTTCTTCATTATTGAAATTATTTTGAAATTCTTATCCTTATCCATTCTAATAAATTACAGAAATTTGTCTCAGAGGTAATATATTCCAAAGATATTCTACAATAATTCTAATCTAATTCTTAAAGTATTTTTATTCTTCTTCTATTGCTAAGACCCTAAAAAATTAATTCTCATCATCTCTCGTAACAATTAATTTCTGACGAACGGAATCCCGCGATCCCTTCCTTATCCTCAACTAATCCCCAACAAAAACACAGGAAAAGTCTCCTCTAACAATTAGAAATTGCGAATGGGCGAATACCTCGTAATGGCGTCGTACCCTCGTATAATCCGAATAAAAGCTATGAGAAAAGGTAAGGTGATGAATTATTGCTATCCATGGGAATGGAAGGTTTGAAACGCGGCCCATACCTCTCTCTGAGGTATCTTCCCAACTATTCCACCGTGTTCAGCCCACCGTGCATCTATTCGTCCATCTGACAAACTTCTGTTTCGACCGATTCGAAATCTCGTATCCGTTGAAATCAAACTTTTTAATGGAAAAGACGGTTACGAGTTATTTTTCGAAAAATGACATCCACGGAGTTTCCACCCCACTTTACTTTTCCCCTTCGAGCTGGACGAGAGATGGGGAGGGAGGGTGGGTGATTTACATCGTGGAAGGTGTCACGGGAAAACCAGGAATATTACCGGTTTCTGCAGGATGTGGTCATGAATTATCCTGAGCCGCGTGAAATATCTCCAGACAGGTCTCCAGGACGTTGGTTGTAAGACCTTAATGCCATTAGGAATTTCGCCGCCCGTACACAGTCAGTTGAATTAAGCCAAAGAAATATTTTCGTCATCCGGGATATGTAACTGAAATGTCGTGTTAAGTTTCGTGCTACGTGCCACGTTATACATCCAATGCAATCGTGTTGCTAAATTGTGCGGGGATTCGCGATTTTTGCGAGGGAGGGATTAAGCGTGTGTTTTACGTCTGTAAGGATTAATGGAAATTTGGTGGGAGGGAAAGGGGGTTGGAAAGTTTCGTTCTTCTTGTTCGAATTTAGATTGTTCGAATTTAGACGGGTGCCATTTGTCCAAATGATTAATTATTTTTTTTTACATATAGAAAGAGATTTGATAGTATTTTTATAGGGACATTAAGTAAGTCCACTAAGTAAGTTTAAATTAATAATAATTGTTTAATATCTGTCATTGTAATTATTCGAAGATTTATGTAATTATTTCCATTAACAAATTTGATGTAAATATAGAATAAAATAATATAGAATAAAGATAATATAGATAAAGATAATATAGATAATAAAGATAATAAAGATAATATAGAATGTAAATATAGAATAAAATAATTTGTTTGGATTTTAAGGATCGATGGAATATAAACAGTATAAGTAGCAAGTATGGTATATTTCTATATTTTTTTTAAGAAATTGTGAGATTTATTTTTATAAATGTTTACGAGTTTAACAACATTATTAATATATACTTTGACTACACAGAATAAAAAAAAATAAATATCATTCAATTTAATAAAACTTATTAGAATAACAAAAAGTTAATATCATTTCACTCAAACAATTGTTTCAAAAAAACATTTTATTGTAAATTAGTTCTTCTGTAATGAAATTAAATTAAAAATAAAAAAATAAAAAAAATGATTTCATTGGTTTTGTGTGAAACCAGTTTATATATATACCAGTATGTATTATTAATAATTTATTTGGGACATCCTTTATTTTATTACTTTCTTGATGGCTTGGTCAATGAAAAAATTTAATACGCAATGGTAATATAATTTCTGAAAAATTTCATTTCTTCCATTACTTTTATACGAGGATATCTTACACTCTCGTGGGATTTGCCACGAAGAAACCTGTTCCTTATTCTTTCTTCGTGGCTTACCCTACAACTTTCCAAAGTGTCACGTACTCATAAGAGTATGTGCTCTTTGTAAAATATTAATCAGTGAAATGGTTATTGTTCCGTTTCAATTTTCTTTCATTTAGTCGTTGTTGATTTTATGCGCTGCGCTCGTTGTACTTTTTTCGTTATATCAATTTATTTAATAATACAGATATTGAACGGTAAATATAAGGTATATTTGGCTAACCTCTTTCCCACATAATTAATCTGACGAAGCATTATTTTCACAATTCGACAAAATTCGGATACGTATCGACGAAACTAGGTCAACGAATTAATATAAAAAAATCTTATTGAAATATTAATATTATACATAACATACATTTAGTTAGATTTACATTTGCACATTGTACAAAAGTATAGTTGTAAGTCTTATAAGTCTTATAAGATCATATAGATATATGACTTTTTTTAAATGAAGAATCACTCATGAAATAATCTTTAACGTAAAGTTTCAATGTTTTTTTAACACAATTGTATGAGATAGAGCAAAATTTTAAACATACAAAATTAGTATTGTAACATGAAAAATAAAATATATTGCCAATTATATATAGATAATCTCTAAAATATAAAGGAATATCGAAATTTTGAGAGAGAATTTCATTCCTTCAAAGGATTTTCTATAAAAAAAAAAAGTTATTCCATATATGATCCATTATACTGTATATACGAATTTTCACCAGAATTTTCGGTTTAAATAAATCTCTCTGTAAGATAGCATTTGAATATTTTCGTGAGCTATTGCATAAATAGGATATTTATGCAAATTCATATTTTTATGAACGTAAACG
The DNA here is from genome assembly GCF_029169275.1 of Apis cerana. Taxonomy (NCBI): domain Eukaryota; kingdom Metazoa; phylum Arthropoda; class Insecta; order Hymenoptera; family Apidae; genus Apis; species Apis cerana. Next base: position 2,587,122 of record NC_083865.1, on the reverse strand, counting down.
TGAAAGTGGAGTGTTTTATATTTAACATTTTACGTTTTTAAACCTCCTAAACAGAATTTTTCTCATTTATGAGAAAAAGTTTTAAATTTAATTTTGAACATAGAAATTATAATTATTATAAATGAATGAACATATCGTATGAATATGACGGAAAATTAATAAAAGTAATAAAATGTTAAAATAAAATAAAAGAAAAAATTAAAAATATAAACATATAAATATTTCGACGTTATAACTTATTAAATTATAAAATATTAATATTATTATATACTTCTGCCTATTTCTTAATTAATTCATTTCAATTTTTCTAATGCATACATAACCTAAATATATTCGATTTATTTTCTTAATAATTATTATTTTACTTAAAAACTTTAAAAAAGAACTATAAAGATATTCCGCGATATTGTTCCGCTTTTAATAATCGTGACGATCGCACGAAATAATTTAATAATTCCCGGAAATGAAATTTCGTAGCGAGGTCGGTATTGTTTTGCGTTCTCCTCGAAAATTTGTGGAACTTTCACATTGGAATAACGATACGAGTTTTTAAAAGGAAAACATATTCGTATACGTCCGTGCTTTCCCTCGAAAATTCAATCGGCCGATATTGAAATATCCAACGAAATTTGATTGAATCATGCTGTAACTCCGTTCATACAGATTCGTTGATTAAACCGAGGTAGACGAAGCTCGCATTCATGTCGATATCGACTGTACAGATATTGAGTAGTAACTTTCCACATGCTAGGGAAGAACGATTAGTAAAGGCAAATTGCATATTAATGGCAATATTCAATGAGACTTATAGCAATCTATATTTGGCTATTGGGAAAACATGCTGTTTTCCTATTGATATTTTTGATAGGTAATTTTTATGATAATGGGAAAAAAAACACCTGAATATAGATTTATGTAGCCATTTAAATAACAATTTTTATTTTATCCTTTATGAATTCTTTTTATAGTTCTTTTTTTTTTTAATTAATATTTTGAGGATCATATAAGAATAGGGATTAGAAAAAAACAAAAATACTCGGCATATTTATTTGATATGCATATGATAAAATTCTTGGATAGATTAGGATTGTTAGAACATGTTTAACAGAAGTAGGATACGGATAATAAAATGATTATGTCTTTGCTAAATGAATTCTTTGAATAAATTAGGATCTTGAAATATATCTGAGAGGAAATTTTAAGTTTAGGGTATTAAGATGGTCATTATATATTTATTTCATAGATTCATTAGATCCTTTGATAGATTAGAATTTTGTTATCAGGATTATGATATGTTTGTCATAAGAATAAGAAAATAGAATAAGAAAATATTTTTATTTCCTAGACTTTTTATATATATCAAGGTTAAGTTCATTTATTACAAGTATTTTTGTATTTGACTGAAAAATCAATGATTTGGAATTGCATTTTATTAATTTTTGATTAAAGAAGATGGTCATATTTATTTGATAGAATTATTGAATTTTTATATGAATTACAGTTGATAAATATCCAAATCAATTACCTATCTATTCCATCTTTAATTCAGAAATAAGAAATAGAAATTATTAATTTTTTATATAATAAATTTCTTGTTCAAATTTTACGATTATTTTCATGATCCTATAAGACATACACAGAAAATATCTTTAATTTCAAGAGATCAATAATCCAAATTTCATATTTTATTGATCACAATTTCTAGATAAATGTCTGACAAATTCTCTCCTCATTCAATTTCTAAATTATTAATTTAATTAAATGTAAATAACATATAATATAATTTCCCATACACCATTTCGAATAACAACTAAATATTTAAATTAACCAATTAGCCAAAGTTCTACCACCATTTCTCCCGAAAAGATCAATAGCACACGTTTATCCAAGATTACGCTCTGTTTGCAAATTGCACACCCTCGAAAATGTGTAAACGTCAGGACGATGCGATGAATGTATCCGAACCCCTCGCTTTATTTTTCCTCGCGGCTGTGCCGGGCAATTCGGTGTAAGTGGTGGCGCCAAACCCTCGTTGAAGTTTAAACGACTTTCGAACCTCTTCCAACCTCTTCCACCCATCAGCCGACGCGACTGTCCTCCTTGTAACAACTCAGTTTGCAAAGTCAGGATGCTAGCCGATAAAAGTTACGTCGTTTAGCAAGCATCACGTTCTTAACCGAAGCGACTCGTCGATTTCTCGTTGTCGTATTGGGCGAGGAGAAATTGAGATAAATAGGATTCCCCTTTTCTTCCTTCTCTCCTTTCTTTCTTTCGTTTTTTCACACCTCGAAACGAGATAAATTTTTATATCCCGCCCTCTGTTCCTTCCTGCACCCTCAAAGAGGGTGAAAGGTAATGGGAAGTTATGTCGGGACGTCGATCGATCGAGGCTGCCACACCGCTGTGTTGAGTTTTCAGATAGAGGTGAACGGTCTCGACGATCATTGCCTATTCAGATACGCTCTCGGCGTTTTCTTGAAATGTTGGCTTGGTGATTGGTTAACTTGGGTCCCGCGATAGAAAATGTTTAGTTAATTTAACTTTCGGTTGATATTATCGGATTGTAAATGGGATTTAAACAGATTGGGGATAGGTTTGGGTTATTTGATTTGATGGAAGCCAGTTTAAATTAATATAATAATCGAAGCTTGCGTAACAAGTATAGCGTGTTAAAAGATTTTGAAAATTCTGATTTTAATGAAAATTTATGCGTGTATGTAGGGCGTAATGGATTATAGCAGAGAAAATTATTTTCTTCGAGGAAAAATCTCTTTGAGAGTGAGAAATTAAATTTTTTCGTGTTTTGCATTTCAATTTCAACTGGGAATATTTTTTATAATAAGTAGAAATGTTAAAAGCTGGATATTTTACAGTTTAAAATAATGAAACTTTAAGGATTAATTTTATCCCCTAAAGTGATATTCCATTAATAAATAATTGCTTCATATATAATTTCGGATATATTATAGTTTTCTATATAAAATGAAATTATGATTGTTGATGAATTTTTTGCTAAAATAATTTATTGAACTGGCATGTATGATATTATGAAGATATTATTCTATGTAATTTGTATCACGAAGATTATCAACGAACTATTTTTAACATAAATCGAATCTCATTCAAATTCATTTATGAATGTTTACGCATTTAAAAATTTATAGAAAGATGATATTAAATATTCATAATACATATTGATATGATACTCGAAGGATAAGTCAAATCTCTATTTGAGCTTCATTTTTTTCAATTAATATTACGTTATATTATTTTATAATTAATTATCTTAAAATAATAATTACCAATTTTTTTACCAAATCATTAGAAAATTTTTTATTTGTCAACGCGACAACTAAATGAAAATTACGTAATTACAATATTTAATATCTCATCTCAAAGATTCTCGATTAAAAAACAATTTATCTTCGGATATTTAATCCCTTTCGAGGACAAGTGCCAATCCATGAAGTCTTTAAAATTATTGACTTTCGATCCGCGAACAACAGTTAAAATGAGGTTAATTTTTTTTTTTGCCGCGAAATAGAGGCAAGTTTAGAGATAAAATTGAGCATTTAATAGGTCGAGAAATTTCCTTGAAATTCCTAATTAAATTTAAATTAAATTTTAAATTGTTCAAAAAAGTGTCAAGTAATTGAACCGAAAAAAAGATATTATTTCGACATCAGAGAATTACCATTATCCCCTGTAATGATACAGTTATTAATTTTTTCCTCGGATTAGATACACGCTTTTGAGGAAAGAATCGTGTGTGTTCACGAGCATACTGGAAACTAATAAGAAACGTTGATATCGCGTGATACATGGAACATGCGAGGCCCGGTTTTTTGCGTGAATTTATGTTAATCCCGATCCCTGATGGTGAGCCACGATTTTACCGAAATATTAATCTATCCGTGTATCAACCCCTTTGTAAAATGTAGCTTTAAGGGTTAGGGTGTACGGTTAAACAACATGGCTGCTCGGCTAATGAAATTGCTTGTACCTGTGATAAAATCGATTAAACATTCAGCTTCTTCTGGGGGGCGGTTATATTGCGTTAGGTGTAAAGAAGGGTGTATATATTAGCATTTTAGCTACATCGAAAGGTAACGAGTGATATACACTTTTCGTGCAAACTGACTTTGATCCATAATAATAATATTATTATTTTAATAATAGGGATTCGTGTTACATTGTATTGAAGTAGAAATATTTTTTGAATATTCCGTGGCGTATTCGAATAATTATAGCGTAATTATTTTTAAATCTGAACACTTTTGGAATTATACGTCGCAACACATTATTTTATTTCGTAATTATTTAAATTTTATTTTTTGAAAAATTATATCAAATAGTATTATTTCTTAAACGACACATAAATTAAAAGGAATTAAATTCGAAATAAAATTCGAGATAAAGAAGTTGTAAAGTATTTGAAATAAATTATTCATATAAATTATATGAAATATATTAAATTTCCAATTCACAATTCGCATCCTTCGATCGGATCAATGAAGCAAATATTATCGGTATTTTTCACATTTTCGATCGATTCAAATGAAGTTCGAATAAAATGAATTAAGAAGCCGTGAAATTAAGCGTATTTGAAATTCTGGGGGCGTGTTTCAAGATTCCGTTTCAACACACGCTTTCAAGCGTCACGATTCCCGGAACAAAACAAATCTTCCTCTCGAAACTGGTGTTGCTTTCACAGGCTGCTGGTAATTACGTCCCCGCACCTGACAGTTATTACAGCCCTGTACCGATGTTTCGCATGGTAGAACCACGTGGAATCCGTGGATATTAACGAGAAGGACATTAACGGGATGATGAAATGGTGCACAAAGGAAGGGTTAATAATTGTTATTATGTGACGAGTTTCCTTGCCCGTGTATATATACTATGCCGAAGATGAATGGAATAATGAAGGTGTTGTGAAAGAGAAACGTTCAAGCTTGTGATGCATTTAATTTATTTGGCATCTATTATTCAACTGTCTGGCTATGATTAAATTTCTTTATTGTGCCGAGAGAATAGGAATTCGGTTGAAAGTATAGCAGAGTTTCGTCGTAATCGTGTTTGAAACAATTGATGTCATTATCGCTCGATATTCGAGGGCTTCTTCTTGGGAAAAATAGGTTCGATTTATTTTTTTAAAATTCTAAAATGAATTATTGGAATATTTCAAAATATTGTTTTTGTAATATATGATTTTGATTATTATTCGAAAAGCGTGAAATTTAACGAGGATGCTAAATGCAAGATTCGAGATATTTTTAATTTTTCGTGAACGATTCGTGTAGATTATTTAGAACATTGTGTTATCTATGATCGTTTAATTCGAGGATGAACTAATTATTAGAAATCGTTAATTTAAATAATGATATCTATCGTTGTTATTATTAGTTGCAAATTGGTCAGCATTTCGTGTAAAATAATTACAATTTTAATTGCAATAGATCATTAAAGCAATACGTGTAATTATCATTTGTGATAATTGAATTTAAAAATCGATAGATTGGAAATAAATCGAATGATTTAGATTTAAGATCTAAATTTTTTTGTATGAATAATTTAACATTGAAACTATACATTTTTAATTCGAATTAATACATTTAATTTTTATGTTAAATTTTAATGTTAAGATGAAATTTTAATAAGATAATATTTATTATCCTTATATATTAAACACAATAAGAGAATTTTATTTTTTATTGTTTCAATGAAGTCATCAAAAAAAGAATATTTTTATTTTATTTTTTAAATATTTAAAACACTAAAAAAAATTACAACTAATCTAATTTTCCAATTGTTTTAATTTTAATTAATCTCAACATTAACCCATATGTTTTAAAAATTCGAGAATTTATAATTTTTTGATTCAAAGTTAGATTAGAACTTTTTAATTTCAAAAGATTACTTTATAAAAATTTTATCTGTGCAATTTCATTGATACATCAATTTCTAAATTTTAATTAAATTCAAAATGGAAAAGATAAAAAAATCTTATCATCATTAAATAAATTATATTTGATAGATACACGTTTTATTCAATTGTTCGAACGAGATTCCGTATTTATAATTATAACCCTTTTATCTCTAACAAGAAACGAAATACTGTACGGGGATACTGTAAGCGATTGAAAAATTGATTCCAAATTTTCGCAAAAGCTTGTAACGTATTCGCAGGAAACATCGTTTCCATCTCTCAGATTTCTCTCCCCAAGAAAAATTCGTCTTATTCGAAAAGAAATCCATCGCTTTCACGTTTCTCACGTGTTCCTTCCTCTAATGCTTTCAGAATTCTTGGCATGCGTAGGCCGAAGGAGGAGGAAGGGGGAGAATTGAACAGGACCGAGGAGCATGGTGTAGTGCTCGTTTTGGGGGTTGCTGGCAGATCAAAGGACGCGAAAGAGGGTCTGGCCGCTCTCGAGCGATTCGAGGGCCGGTGAGCATCGCGACGGGGCGAGCAACCCCGTTGCCTCCGCCAACGTCTAACAACCCTCCCGTCTGTCACTGTCGACGAACAACAGAACAGGTAGGGATGCAGTTTCGTTCAAAAGAATTTCCTTTCGTGTATTAGCTTGTAAGGACAAACGGGTATACGGTGGATCTGGGCGATGAACTTTTAACTTTAGTTCAATTTCGTCTTCCCCTTTATTTTGTTTATTTTTACGAAACACGAGAGAAGAAATTGAATAAAATAATGTTACGACTTGGAATATATATTTCTCGATGATATCGAGGAATTCTTTATTGATGAGAATCAAGTGATATTCAATATGTATAATAATTTGATAATTTTAAAAATTTTTAGTTGGCTGGACGTATAGAGATCGTATATAAGTATCAACTTTTTTTTTGGGGGTTTATGTAATTTTGTGTAATTTTTAATGCATTCATCGATGCAGCACGTTGTTCTTTGAGAAAGAGTATTAACCTATTTTCAAGGAAAAGCTTTGGGAGATGCTTCGACTTGGATAATTTTTTTTAAAAAATTTACATTGTTCTATATAGATATGTTGAAAATTATTTGAAAGAAATAAAATTGATTTTTATATGATTTATAATACTTGCAAAGAAAATTATTAATTTGAAATTGTGCACTTTCTATTTCATTTTATGGAACGTATACTATACTACAATAAACATGGAAGACATAAACATTATTGTATATTATTATGAATAAATTTATAAATAAATCGTTACGGAGATATGATTTTATCAAAAATGAATATAATAATGGAAATTTTTTATGATCAAATTATTTTACTCATTCTAGAATTAAAAATAAACTATATAATATATATTTTCAATAATGATTTTAATATAATTTCCAAAATTTATTTTTATCTTTATTGTTTTTATAATATTCGAAATATATATTATACAAAATTATGAAATTATTAAGTTTCATTAAAAATTAAGATCATTCACAATTTTCAATTGTAGAATAAAATATAATGATTTATGCAGATTATTAAAAAAAAAATAATTATTATGTTCTAAAATATGTATTTACAGGATTTAAATTTTACGATAACGATTTATAGAGCAATGATCAATTTAATTTATAGATTACCTTTGAAAATTATTTTTAATGATTTTTATCATTTATTTATTTCAATATAATTTCATTATTATACTTTATCAAGAATATCAAGACGACCCTCTCGTTACTTAATTCAAAAACTGCTATTTTTCTTCTATTGCAATAAAACTATGTTAGATTTTCAAATTTTTCTTATTTTGAAAAAGAGAATCGTAACTCAAAAGATGATTAAGAAATATCTCATTCTTAATAAACTATATTTATGAACAAGAATATACGTGTATACGCGTGGTTTATTATTCAAAACTGCTATTCAATTCTCATTACTTTACTTACATTCTTTTCACTCTCATGCTTTTTTTTTAATATTCTCACAATATTCTCACAATTATGAGAAAATTAAATATTTCTTTGGAAATTGAAAAATTCAGAAGTTCAAGGCATCATTAGCAGCATTAGGCCCTCAAGTACGGACATCGTGGCTTGTAAAGTGAATTTCGTGGTTTAGCATGTCGACCTGACATACCGCCATGGAACGTTTGGCGACATGGCGACCACAATTGCGGCTGTGTCGTTCTAACACCTTCGGTAAAAGCCACATTATCTATGCGGTAATAAGGATTCTAATGTCACAATGTGAGAAATGTGTATAATTGACATAAATCAAAGAATGAAACATGACAAAAAGAACGAGATAGTAAAATCGTGAATAGGAATAATATTATATTGAAAAAAAAAAAAAATAAATGAAAAATCAAAGAAAATATGTTTCTGCTCCTCTACATCTTTTGCATGAGATATGATTATGATGAATAGAAAAGAATTTTTTTTCAAAGATAATTTAATTTACAATAATGGAAAATATATTTTTCAACAATTTTTTCGTATTTATTCTCTTGAGAAATATTGATATGTCTATCTTTGAGATTTATTTAATTCAAATACGTTTCTACATTCTACATATACAAGAGATGCAAATATAATATATAAAATAGCTTAATATAAATTTTCTCAGAAATTTTAAAGTATTTTCCAATGTTATGTATCTTTAACATATTTTTTATTTGTTTTTTAAAATTTTTATTTAATTTTTAATTCAAGTATTCAAATTTTAAAGAATGTAAAGATAATATATTCAAAATTATTTTTCTCATCTAAATTTTTATTTATCCAAAACTCGAGTTTAAAGAATGTAAAAATATTTTCTCGTATTATATATCTCGCCTAATATTCATAAATATATTTTAAATAAATATAAATCAAAGTTATTTTTTGTTTAATCTTAATAATTCGTTATCTTAATTCGTTTCATATTATTAAATGGAATAATTTAATCATTTTTAATAAAGCATATATTTAACCTATATCGATAAATGGTAATAGAAAAAGATCTCGTGGACGTTCTACAAAAACAAAAGATATGCAAACCGCGATCGAAGTGGAGCTGGCTATACAAGGGTAATCGCGGTTCAAGGCTAATCCAAAGTTCATTCGTTCCCCGGTGCGCGTTTCGCGTAGTTGATTTCTCGTTAAATCGCGATTGTGAAATACTTTGGAGAAGTTTTGTATTTAAAGAATGCTAAATTATTACCAAGCACGCGATTGTATCCCAGTGGTGAATGCCAATCGATACCGCAATGCTGACGGCATTCCATTTATATATAATTCGCAAGAGGAAAGAATAGATATAAATTATAATGTAAATTAATAATGCTAATTATTTAATGCAATTAGTATCTCCTTTTCCAATTTTTATTTCATAATAATAAACGTATTAATTGAAGAATGATGTATAAATGAAATTATTGTATACAATGGTATGTATCGAAAATTATGGTACCTGTTCAGAGGAGGCCGATTCTTTGTATAAAAATAAATCGAAAATGTGGAAATGAGAATTTTTGATACGAGGTCTCATTTTTGAGAAAATTCACTGTGAAATTCTATGCGAGAGCACTCGAGAAGTTTTGGCAGAACGTATCTCTTTGTATTTGTGCTAATAACTCGAAAGATAATTAGACGTAATTATAGGAATAGTAAGAGACTGTACATTGTAATATGTGAGTGATGGCATTGTTTAAAATTATGAATACAGCGCGAAGAAACACGTTCAACCGTTTCTCTCTCAAGTGCACGAGAACTTCAATAATTAATTTACTCGAAAAGGAAGCTTTATATCGAAAATTGTCATTCTACATTTTCGACTTATTTTTGAATAAAGAATCATCTTCTTTCAGTTTATACGCCTATTATGCACATTTTTCCGTAGATTATTGGAAAGTATTAAAATATTTGCGTATTTCATTCGCGAACAAATCTAAAAAAAATTATCGATGATTATAATAAAATTCGATTTTATTGTAATTATGTATGCGAATATTATATGCATGTTTGGGGAACAATGGGGCAATTCATTTGCATTTATAATGTTCACGGTACGGATTGTGCTCTGGAGAGCGATAAACATTATATAATAAATAGAGGAACGTAATGGGCAGTCGTAATTGGTCGTTACATATGAGTAATTTGTTTTATAGATATTTAAGATCGACGTTTTTTTTTATTATATTCTATAAGAATTATAAAATAGATTTTTTAATTTTTTTTTTCCAAGTTTAAGAAAATAATGGTGACGATTGTTAGAATTCATCATCAAGTTTTTTTTTCTTATTTTCGAAGTCTCACTTAAAGTAAATTATAAAAGATATAAATAATGTTATTCATTTTGCCTTATGTCTCACTTATAATCATCTTCTTTCTTACAATTTACGAGATAAAATAAATAACACGAAGAAAGGAATCTTTTATTAATAATCAAATAGCGATATATTATTTAACTTTTTACAAAGAAAGTACATGCATTAAATTTAAATGATTAAGTTGAACGTGATAATCTTTTAACTAACTAAAAAAAATATGCTGCTATATTACATATTATCAAAATTGCAGATTTCATTTAATTCGCTATTTTTTATTGAAAAAAATTAAATAATTAATCGTCAATGAAATAATATATTTAAATTCGCCCATTTCTCTTTCAATCTCCTTTCGTCAAGACTACAATAGGACCCAGAGGTTTTATTTACGATTTTATTAGAACCACCTACCCCGTTCCTTTGTCATGCGATAACGAATAGGGGAATGGAAAAATAAATCATTTTTGATTGCACGACCGTCGCGTTAAAATCCATCGATTTTATTCAACCAACTCGAAGAATGGAAAAAAAAAATAAATGTTAGGCAAATGGACAATAAGTACATCTGTTGAAATTAGAATATAATATTATTTACAAAAAATATTTACACGCTAATGTATGCTTAACATTAACAATCTATATTTCTGTTAATTGTAAAAGAAACGAGCTCGAATTTGTTTCTCTGAATAGAGTATTTATTTTATATTATTTATTGTGTATTTACAAATATGAGCAACTTATTTAATTAACTTGATATGTTGAATGAATATCCTTATGCAAACAATTGAACCATCGAATAACAACAATAATATTAAAGAAAAATGGTAAATACATAATATAGACAGATATAAATTAAATTCAAACTTTTGATTTATCAAAATGACATTTTTTTTTTCTTAATTATTTCTATTCCAAACAATAAAAACATTATTTTTTAATTTTCTTCGAGTTTAACTTTATTTATCGCAAGCAATTATCTTTATAATCTTTACAAAAGATTTTTTATTTCGACCCAAAATATCTAAACGATAATATAAGATTCTATTAATGAATCAAAGGTATTATAATAAAATAAATATGTTGTGTAAGTAAAAAAACTTTTTTACAAGAAATTTAATTTATATGCATCGAAAGAATCGCGAAATTTAGATTAACGAAAGGAAAAAAAGTAATGGAGGGACGTTTGTCTTATTTCCGCCTCGAATAACAACGAAAATGAAAGTGCTTCCGGTTTAGTCGATCAATGGATTGAAAATGCGAGGGAGAAAACTTGCTAGGGTTCGCAAATTGCAAATCTTTCTATATTAATCAATATAGAAAATGAACTGCGCTCAGTGAGAATGATTCGAATTCAAAGTCAGAGAGAATTTATCGTTCCATTCTATTTTAGATATTAGAATATCTAAAACTATTTTGTTTATTATCATTCGAACATGGAAACGATTCATTCTTATTGTACACGTATCTAAAGATTATAATACAATCAAGTTACGGATTAATTAAAAAAATTACTAGAGATAATACTACTATTTGTATATTTTGAATAAACTATTTTAACAAATAAATAAATAAAGTGAAATTAATTAAAAATTATTATTATAATTATTATTGAAAAATAATATTGATTTAAAATTAACGTATTCCAAAATCCAAGAATATGTTAAATTTGAATTTTATAATATCTCGTGAAATTATTGTTGAAATTTGCGAAAGATTCGATATAACTAATTGAAAAAAAAATTTTATATAAAATTTCATTATACCAATTCGTTATTAAAATTTAACATTAATTTTACAATTATTCTTGCGAAACCGCCTATCACCGTTCAATCCCTGCAAATCTCTTTCCAAAAAAGTTCCATTTTAAACAACACGATAAAACTGTAACGTACCCAGAAAAATATTTTGGTAGCCGCGTTTCACGAACGATTCACAACGAATAAAATAATCCTACAGCCCCTTTTTACAACAGCCCCGTTGAAAGAATACAGATTTCCCGGCTCGACTTGCAAAGGGGTAGTCGAGCAATTCAGAGAAGCGAGCTTTGTCAGACAGACGTGTCCAGGGGTTGGAACCCATTGGTTGCAGGTTCGCTCATCAATCAGTGCGTTTAAAATGAACTGCGCACCGTCAAGCGCATTTCACCCTTTCTTTCTCTCTCTCTCTCTCTCTCTCTCTCCCTTTCTCTCTCTTTTTTCATCCTTGATTCTTCTTTTTACGCTTACACCTCTCTCTCTCTCTCTCTTTCTACTCTTCTATCGTCGTTCGATAAATTGTAGCTCGGTTGAAATACAGGAGGGAGAAGGAGAGGGGAGGAAAAAAAATCTCGATTTTTGCTAGTTGCTAGTCCACGAACGAACCGTAAAATTCGCATTCGATGGTTAATTGCGCAGACTTGCAGCTCTCGGGGAAATTGATTCGTTCATCCCCCGCCGTTCCTCCGGCTCTCTCGCCCGAAAAAACCTCCAAAAAATGGGCCTACGTGTTCGTGTTTCTACCACCACTTTTATTTTTTTTTTTTTTTTACTCTCCCGGATTTTTTTTTTCGCCATGGCGAAATTTCCCGCATTACACGAGATTGCATCGGTATGTCGCTATTGAAAAACGGTATAATGGCTGTGAGTAAATGAGTTTCGTTTCGTATACAGCGCGTATATATCAGTTTTCCACTTTCTCATTGTAATTAAATGGAGTTTCGCGTGTAAATTAGAGAATTTTTTTTCTTCCTTTCTCTCGTATATCGTTGCATGGTCCACTGGTCTCTGACAATGAGAAACAAGTTTTGATACATGATAATATCGTAATTTTTTTTCTTGGAAAATTTTTCTTGAAAATTTAAATTTATCTCCTTGAACGTATAATGGAAAGTTTATTTGAATCTATGAATATAATTAGGTATTTCTCGTTATAATTTAGAGTTATTAATTGTTGATCTTAAAATTTTCTTTTCTTTTTTCAAGGATATCATTGTACAAACACGAATCAATAGTTATTTGCAAATTTATTAAAGAATTAATAGGTGCATATCTTTTTATTATTTTTCAATACATATTTCTTATTTTTATTATTTAAATCGAAAAATATTTTTGATTAAGAAATACACCAAGGATGTATATTGCTTTCAATTGTTTATCGATGGAAAATCTTTGATCTTTCAAATTTAAAAAAAATTACACCAAGAAAATTATAATAATATCGTTTATTTCTTGGTTATTTCGCGAAAAGTTTTTTCATAACATAGAAATGTAAACCAGAAATACAATAATAATAACTAAAAAATTCGAATTTTCTCTTTGACTTTTATAACTACTTAATTAATTTAATATTATCGCGAATAATAGGAGAGAAAAATACGAGAATATAATTCATTGGAAATTAAGTCGAGATTAAACGATGTTTAAACTGTCTCGAAGTATGTAAAAGATTTTATATATAATTTGAAAGATATCAATCCTTAGTGGAAAGTACGATGAAAGGAGAGTCTTGTAAGAGAATAAAGGTCAGGGGTAACTGAAACGAAGGAAGGATTTTATTATCTGTTAATTATGTGTTTATGTTTTGACTCTCATTTTTAATTTACACGTCTATAAATATAAATAGGGAGAGCAAGTATAATTTTAAACATTGTCAGTTTTCTTTCTGCACGCAAGGATTAAAAATAAAAAATTCTAAAATATTTTTTTTCATGAAAAACATTGTATAATATAATTTTAATCAAAATTTATTGATATTAACGTAATCTTTCGTTAATTTAATCGGAAGCTTTGAAAATTATATTATTATTAAAATAACAAGAGAGAATAGTAGTTATAGAAGAGAAAGGATTTTATCGATATAAAATTTTAAAATAAAAATAAAGAAAAAAGTTTAAGAATCAACAAGTTCGTTTTAATGCATTAAAACATTTCTATTGTTCACGAAAAACAATTTTTTAATAGAAAATTCTTTAATAGAGTCTAAGATATAGATATTTTGAATATTACTTTAATAACTGAACTAAATGAAAATAATGATATAGCAGAGAAAATTATATCATAAAAGAGGAAAAGACTTTTATATAATGAAATTTCTATAGAATTTCATAGAGGAAAAATTGTATAGAATAGACAACGTATTCAAAAGGATTGAAACAACTTAATTTTAAATTTAGAAGAAGTTAAACTTGAAATTCTTTAAACTCCGATACGTGAACGTTCATTATCATGGACGTTCATTATCATTATCAAAGGAAAGCTCGAAGAGAAGATTCCAGATAGGATGAATGTCTCAGAAAGTTGGAATACTTTCTAAAGACAAAGTGATTAGCTTCTATCGATGAATAAAGAGGAATTTAGAGGCAAGGAAGTTCATTTTAATCGTTGGAATTTCTGGCCAATTAATTTTCTTCGAACATTTAATAATTTGTGTATGAATTATGATTATCAAATTAAATTACGCTTGGTACTCCTTCAATTTTTGAACTTTAATTGATGTTATTTTCATGCTGCATCTTTGCTACATTTTTTCGTTATATTTTTTCGATTTATTTTTCTTTTTTATTTACTTTTTTATTGAGTTTGTAAAAGTTCGTGTTAATCGTGTTAATTGGATGGAAACTCGATTTATAAGATTTATATTTACAAGATAAACAAATAAAACAAATAATGTCTTTACAATTCGATAAGTAGTATAAGCCAGTCGTGATTAGACAAGTAAAGAGATCAGTAGAAGTAGAAGAGAAATAGATAAAACCTATCATATTAAAACAAATAGAATACATCATTTACAATTGTACAATAGAAACCAATATAAAATTTAAATCAGACAAGATATACATACGATTAAACAAATAGTATTAGTCGTGGAGAGATAAATAATTAAATTATGGTCTATGGCTAACTTATTTTTATCATCTCATTTTCATTCTGTGATATCCATACCTAGATAATTAAAAATTCTTATTATAAAAAGCACAGATTTCATTCCATAAATTAAAGTGCAAAAATCAAAGTTATGTTAAAAGGAATATATACACAGAAAGACATCGTTATTCAAATAACATTACTTAAAATAAAGTAACAGACAATAATTTTATTTTAATAAAATATTATTTTAAAACAAAGATATAACAAAGAAAAATTGTATTAGAAAAATAAAAATCAATTAAATGTGTTTTAGATATAGTAAATACTACCAATATTCAGAAGGTTTACATCTGATTCAATAATTTAACAATATATAAACCATGTTGTCTAAACTATAATAAATTTAATCGAATGAACTAATTGATTGAATAAAATCTGTCTCGCGTGAATGAAATGATCGATTCGATTCGATTCGATTCAATTCGATTCGAGAGACATAGGGAAAAAACAAAGAAAGAGAAAGGGAGAAGTAAATTCAGCAGCAATTCGTGTTATTGGAATCCGTACTGATTCAATCGTATTTTTCGGATCAAAGTGTATTATAGGCGAGGTCGATACTCGACTTATAACCCGGGTAAATTGCATAGCGAACTAAGCTCCCTAAGCGAAGCGGCTCGATCCACCGTTAGAAATTACATTATGTCCCCGAAGAAAAGGGGAATTGTACGATTCCGTTTCTCAAGTTCGCTCGACTTATTCGTCGTAAAACCGTTATAGCCCGGTGATACGAGAATTTACATTTTTATCCACGTTAGCTGGAATTCCATGGCCTTAAGCGGGATTTCTCTTTATTGCAAAGATTTTTATTTTAAAATACGAATCTACTTGGTGTCCCGATAAATGGCGTATAATTTTTCTATCGTACACGCGCGAGATTCTCATTGGTTCTCGTATCGAATTTATCTTTCGATCGATATCGATGAAATGTGAAAAAAGTCAGATGTAATAAAATTATGATTTTTGATATTGATTTCGGAAAAATATTCATCGAACGTTATAAATTAATGTTTCGAATAATATATCATTTTCGCAGAATAATAGTATTTTAAATAAGAAATTATATTTCGACAAACACAAAATATTTTCATTTGGTAATTTTAAATGTTTATCCAAAATATTTCTTTTACCGTAAATTGGATTTAATTGTAATTGTTACATTTGTGAAATGTTAATTAAAAAATCAAAATTTTATTGAAAATTTGTCTGCCATAACGAACGATTTTATTAATTTTCGTGAAATTTTTATGATTTTTAAAATAAATGTAATCAAATTTATTTATTTCTTTTTAAAACGATTTAAACGAATATAACACGAATTAAAAAATAAATAAGAATAATTCGTCAAAACAATTCAATCATAAAACGGAGAGAAGAACCATTGAGGAACAGTTTATCGTGAAAAGATAAATCGTTTTTACACTCCGGATAAGTGAGATAGAACGTTATCCAATCGCCATTCGAAACTTTTAAACCGGGCCGGAACAATTGTTCCGCCATCAACTTTCCTTACTTGCCCCGAATATCTGAAACTGTTGATCGAGACGAAAGCGTGGAAAGTGTTAAAATGGTCCGCAAGGTTCGAGATGGATCGAATCCTTACTCGTTAGATGGAGCCACATCGATACCGAATAGAAGACTCATACATCCTAAGGTAAATTGCATCCTAAAGGTGAATTCACGATAGTAATTTACTGTGGAAAGTAGGTCCCGGTCGGGCCATAATGCTCTTTCATCCGCAAAAGACAATTTAAATTGTCTGAATCCGTGGTTGAATTATAATCGGTCAATTGCACGAACATTTTGTTCATTCTATCTTCATTGATATTTTCATGTCTCGACAACACACACGATCGTTCGTCGTCGTTAATTGTGTAACTTTTTGGAAAAATATGTGTATGTAGCTACGATATTGATATATATGTATTTGTTTATATGGGTATAGGATTTGAAGGAAGAGTGAGATAGAGGATAATAATACGAGGTTATTAATTTATAATTTTCGAGTTTTCTTTTTATATTAGATTCAAACTTGACAAACAAAAACTAGAGACTTTTTCTATGCTTTGAATAAATGATATTTATCTTTGTTATTTTTAATTGTAAAAATATATAATAATTGTAAAAATAAATGGAAAAAAATATATACAGTCGCATCGAGTTTTTAAATAGATTTATAATGATTTTAAAATTCGTTGATTACATGTGACGAATTCTTGAGTCTGTGAATATTGAATCTCTAAAGAGTAATTTTTTTTATTTCAATTTTATTGTTTATTTTATTTATATTTCAAATTTCTTTTTATAAAATTGATTCTTTGATCAATCAATCATTTAAATAAATAGTTTCTGAAATATTATTCTCTTTAATATTATTAATTTGCTTCAATTTTGTATGTTGCTCTTATAAACTAGAAATATATATATTTCATCAAAAGTAGCATTTTTTTATTTGAATTAGATATAAAAATTTCTTATTTATAATTTTATTTGTGAAATATAAATGAGCATTCATTTTACTAAGTTTTCCATATAATATGTATGGATTTATTTTTGTCAAGTGCTATTTTATATTATTAAATTTAGATCAATCCTAGAAAATGGAGTAGTTGGACAAAGAATGAGAAAATATTAAATAAATCACTATTTCTAAATCAATATGAGAGCAGCTTATCTAGAAAGAAAGAATTTATCGAAATAAGCGAAATTGTTATAGATATCTATAATATTAATTCTGAAATAATATTTTCATATAATAATGATTCTGTATAATAATATTTTCAAAAGAATTCCAGAAATAAGAATTTCAGAAATAAATTTTTTATCAAATATTTTTCGTCAAATATTTAAATGAAATCAATATTGATATCAAATAATACTAATTTTCAATTCATAATTTCGAATTAATTGGATATGAAGATGGTATAAAAACATGTGAATATATGTAAACAGTGAAAACGTGAAGATTTTGATAATGAACGTATATTATTTTCTGTAAATTCAGTGAAAAATTAAACATTTAATGTTCGCATGTTTGTTATTGACTGAAAATAGAAAAAGTCGTTTTTGATATGGTAATTTGTGTATCAGATCGTTCTTCCTTATTTGTTATGGCTAGAGCTTATATTCGTAATCGAAAGAGGGAAAATTCGTGCAAAAATTGGAATGATAAACACAGTGTTTTTTTAAAATATATTTTTTCGTTAAACACTGAATTTCATTTATGACAGATAAAATCTACGCGTGAATTTAATTAATTTAAATAAATTTTTAGATATTAATTGAATACTTTAATATATGAATACATTTTAATATAAAATTTGAATATTTATTTCAAAATTCGTTCAATTAATTAGATAGATTATCACAAAAAATTTTCATATCGAGAATATTATATACATTGTATAACATTCTCTTTTTTTGGAATCATATCTTAATTTGCTTGTTTTATTAATTAATTTTCATTATGCATATGTTCATATTCCAAATATCGAGTAAATTATTTTGTTGAAAGCATATTTTCATTAAAATTATTTATTTATTTTCACTTATATGCAATTAATTATATAAAATATATATTTAACGTGCTGATTAAAGTGGTTGGCAATGATAAAATTAATTAAAATGTTTGTATTAAATGTAATAATACTTTCTATTAATCAGTAAATTTTACAGAATCTGATTAAATTAAACAGTAATTTTTTAGATTAAATTCGACTTCTCTTCTATTATTTATATTGTTCAATTTACTACGTTTTAAAAATTTATAAAGTATCAAAAATATTTGATCCGATTGTATACTACTGTTATGTAGATTATTCTGTAATAATTATTTTTTCAATATTCATCTTCATGTTAAAAAAGAAAAAGCATTATTTATACAATTTTAAATATTTTCTCCTACATCATTAAATATCCAACAAGATATCCAAGAAGAAAACGATTTTGTTTGTTGTTCTCTACAGTCACAGAAAATCGCAAAACAAGAAATTGATCAATCACGATCGATCCATAAAACAGCAGAAGAAAGAATCAAATCACAAAAGAAAAAAATCGAGATCCCTTTTCAATACTCTTTTCCAATCTCTATTACAACATAACACCACGTGGATACATATGTACCATACTTCCAACGATTGTTTTCTCGATATTCACCCTTCCTGGTAAATGGAAAAAGCACGCTCGCTCTCATCTTTCCACGTTCAAACGTATCGAGGGTCATATCCCTGCAAACATTGCTCTCGTTGCACATAAGTCTACTCTTGGATGCGAAGTTATCACGAGCATGTGGGTAGCCTTGAAGGGTGTTCAGGAAGGGGGTTTCAGAGTCGAGTCGAGCGGATGTTTGCGTCTGGAATAGAGCGGAAACGGGGCGTCGTTTTCGAGTATCGAAGACGTTGGTTGCGACCAGCCAGTGAGCCTTATCTCCGGTCGAGAGAGGATTTTCTCCATTATATATACGTTACTAACCGTGACTGCACAATCGTTGATGCTCGTAGCTTGGTCACATCCATTGTAAACAGAGCCATTTGTCAGCTGGCGGCCATCAAACGCAAACTATAACCCTTCCCAATCCTGTCTTCCTTCCTTTCGGCCACGTGGATGAGAAGTTTCGCTCATCGACCATCATAGAGATTCGAATGAATCTCTCGAACAATGGAATTATTGGTCAGAGTGTGTCCATTGTCCAGACGCCACGTGTGAACGCGGCTTAACGAGCAATCCTCATTGTTCCACTGGCTAAAGCCCCTGGTCGCTTTAATAAATTTTCACGATGCCGTGATATACCTTTTTTTTTTTTACACATGTGGAAATATTGCTGGGGATGATAGATCGAAGGTACACGCGAAGATTGGGGGAAGATTGCTGGGAAATTTCCGGAAACTTGGATCTGGTGGAGGGTGGAGGGTGATTATACGTGACGTGCTACGAGAAAAATTCCGATCCCGTTAGGATTTATCGGGGGGGAGGATGGTTGTTTGTACTGTTTTCGTTTCTCGAAGGGGTGAACTGGTAGAATTATTGCTGATGGAACCGAAATAGCGAGGTCGTAAATTAACGCATTCGGAATGTTATTACATGACGGTCATAAACTGGATATGAGGCAGCAGTATAAATAATAAAAATATCGAGATCGATAATGTTACAGTTAGAATGGTATTATAAATTAGAAATTATTAGGGTTGTTGGAGAAGGAAAAAGAAGAGAGTTTCGAATTTCGATAATTTCGGTTTTATGATTATATTATTAAATATTGGAACAGTAGATAAAAGTTAGAATAGAAATGAATGGAAAATGAGTAATTAACGAAAAAGATGCTTAACATGTGTATCCATCTGGTGGCAAGAGAAAAGAAAAAAGTAAGCCATATTATATACCTTATTTTATAATTTATTTTCTACGTACGAGATGTAATTTTTTTTTGTTTTTAAGAAGCAATTCCAAATTGATATTGTATTGTAAGAAAATATTATTGACTTTCTTCAATTTTTTTTTGTTTTTAAGAAGCAATTCCAAATTGATATTGTATTGTAAGAAAATGATATTGACTTTCTTTACTTTTTATGGAGTTTGAATTTTTATACGCAATAATTAGTTTTTTTATTATTTCTTAAATTGTATAAAAATTAAATTCATAATTATACACATCTATTTGAATTTTTAAATCTGTCTTTCTCAAAAATATTAAAAATAACATACAGAAAAATAATTTTTTAAAAAATTGGCTTGAAAACTTGTATAATAGAATGAATTTTTAAATTTCAAAAATTTAATATCAAATGTTTACAAATTTAAAAATTAACTTTTTCGTAACTAATTTTTTCTAATAAATTCAAAATTGACGATTTTTATATGCGATACTCTTTTTAAAAAAAAACAGCAATAGATATGTGTTTCATTTTATTTTCACACTATGTAAACGTGTTAACTTTAATATCTTCTAATCGATTTCATCTTGTTACTATTTCGACTCCATCAAGTGTACATTCAGACTACAAGTATTCGTGTAAAATTCAAATATCTCTCAGTTTTCTAGTCACAAAGCACTCGATGAATGTCGAGTGAAGTTCGTGATGTGTACATATGCGAACAAATTTAACAATATTCTCAGAATAAATATTTCTGCGAACAACTTGAGATTTTTTTTTAAAATTAGAAAAATTAGTTTACTAACGTGTAAAAAAAATCCTAAAAATTTGCAATTGATAAAAATTTAAAATACTTTGAAGACTTATATTCATTGTTATATACATTAAAAAATTGACTGAAATGGATACAGAAACGGATGTCGAAAGGTGTAAAATCTATAGATTTTAAATAGTCGATCGAATACTTTCTTGCCAGCCGACATGAGTACAAAATTCCGAAATCACAGTAAGCGTTTAAGCAAGATGCATCAAAGTTAAAATATAATGTGCACCGCGCCATTTCTTGACGATTTCGAGCACATTATCAACGGCTGCAGATGCTTTTACCGGCTCGTTTATTTTACGCTCGATATTATTTCTCTTTTCATGCGACGAAGGCACATGATAAATGAACCGTGGAACCGTGAGGATTCAACTCGAAAACTTTTGCTGGAGCGAATATCAGCCGAGATAGAGGCTATTTCATGGAAGACTGATTCCAAATTTAACCTTCATTCTTGTTTATTATCCTCTATCTTGCCCGTCCAACGATACAAATCCAACGAGTAAACGCGATTCCTTGGCGGCTACGTGTTAAGCTTTCGGTTATCCGGAGCCAACCGATTTAACAGTAATTCTTATCGAGTCGGTTCGCTCTTTCAAATGAACAGAGGGAAAGTTTCTTCGTTTTTTATCAACCCACAGTCTTGGGTTTCCTCGCAAAGTTGCGAAACAGAGAGAATTTTTCGCGATCCGATACCAACCAAAGTCTACTTGTCTTTCCAACCTTTAATTGCTATCCAAGTTTCGTATCGAATTTCGATCGAAGGCGCGCGGTTTCTTTCTTCTTCGCTCCGTCATGTTTTGAACGATCATTTTTTTCAATTGCTAATTAATATGCCAGGTTTCGCGCATATTGTGCGAGTTTCAACAAATTATATTGAAAATAATAATTTTATTTTAGTAAAAGGAAATAATAATTTGTAGAATAATGGATAAATGAATTAATTTTTTTATCAATGGAATTTCATCTCGAGGGATGTTTCGTTTTTTCAAATAGATTGTATTGTAAAATGTGATGATTTTGATTTTATTACCTTATTGGAAAAATATATTCCCAGACAAAAGATTAAAATATACGTTTAATTTATCATATAATATTTCAATATATTATTAAATTATATTGTATAAATGTGATTAATTTTCCAATTTTCTTTAACGTTTCGCAAAAATATTCTTCCAAATCGAAATATCGAGTCAAATTATTTCAATTGAATTTTTTCAATTGATTTGAAATTATTTCACAGATAAAAAGTTTAATGAATACAAGTCTGACAGTTCTTCTCTTTTAACGAGCAAAATAATAATATTTTATAATATTTTATTAATTATAATATAAGCTCATTACGTGAACTTTCCTTCGTCGAATTCATATCAAATATTTTCCAGATGTCAAGAAATGCACAATATAAATTAATAAGAGAAAGATCTGGGTGAAATTGATCTCCTTATTCACGGGAGATTAAACTATTGACGATTCGAAAGCAAACAAGGGACGAATTTATTAAAAAAATTTCGATATCCGAGATTCTCGTTGAGACGGTTAAAACTTTTTCCAGAGATCTTTCTTTTATTTTTCGGTGTTTTAAATCGATTAGAGTAGTATCCAAACATTTTTGTTCCCTTTCCTGAAGAACTCTTTCTCTTTAGGAAACGAGAATTGGAAAGTTTCTAGAAACTGGATCAGCTGATTGTTCACCAAAGGCTTGAAAAACTCGTTGAAATGTAGAGGTCGACAAAGCTGCCTCTCTCGAGTATCGTTTCACTGGGGTCACGAGTCGTTCTGATCGAATTTGATAGTACTAGTAATATTCTGACACATCTACCAAACTTTTATACTTATATGAGCTTACATGACCTTATATGAGCTCTTATGACTCTCATGATTTCTCTTAAATTGATTCTCGTTTTACTTTTATCGATTTTAATCAAAATTTTAGATGCAAGTGACGTGTTGCAAATTTCTTAAATGTTAAATGTACACAAAATGAATTTAGCGAATAAAACGAATAAAGATATTATTATAAATTTGTATAACATATGCAATATTTATATATATATGTAATGCACATATTTACATAGCATATATTATCTGAATCATTAGAAAGAGAAATAAAATGACTTATAGTGTCGTTTAATAAATAAAATATTTAATTCTTAATTTAAATTAATTACAAATTAATTTTATTATTTGATATATTATTTTATAAGAATCATTCTAAAATTCAAAAAATATATATATAACTTCTTCATTTACAAGTTGTTTTAATTTATTAATTAAATTTCAATGTATTTCTTCTATTTCTAAAAGTTGAAATTCATATAAAGAATCGTATAAATATCTTGAATATTCGTGATAATTCATACTTCACATATGCCAACCTAATATCAAAGACAAGTACTGAATAGACTTAATCATCTTATCCTATGAAGATCCATTGACGTCCCATGGCGGGTATATAATGTACTTATAGTTTAGTCTATGCAGCCAAAATACCCAAAGGGAATCTTGCAAGGTTTAGTCTGAACTGTATACGCATGATTCTTAGTTAGTATCGCTTTCCAACTAATCTTTATAATATATTTAGTGAAACATGGAAACGAGATCTTGCCTCAAAGATTATTTTGATATATTACATTAATAAATTTGATAATTAAATTTATTAATAGTATAAAATCATATGTAATGTGATTAATGTAATTAAAATTAATTCTGTAATTAATTAAGTACATAAAAATTAAACAAATTAGAAAAGCTAAATATAATAGTAAATAGAAATTATAATTTTATAGTCAATTATATACGTTATACTAATTTTTATTAATGTTATTTTCTATATAAGTACTTGAGATCTTTGAACATTTATTTTAGAAATTTTAGGCATGGTTTGATTTATGTTAATGAATTATTCATAGAAAAATAAAAAATTTTCTTTGTAGAATATCCTTTTTTTCTTCTATCTAAAGTATCAATAAATTATCCACTTTTGTTTTCCAATTAAAAAATGTATTAATATCAATACAAAGATAAATTTGTGATAATTCTTTCAAAGATAATTCTTTTAGGAAATTATTTCAATAAATTTTGAATAATTTAGATTATTTTTGATCCTCCTAGAAAAATGATTCATGTGAATTCTTAGAAAAGATGGAATAATCAATTTATATCAATATCATCTCCGTGATAAAAGCAATTTCTTTCTGGGACATAACTTCTTTTCACTTTTTTCCATTTTCTATTCTTACGATGATACCGACTATGTCGTTCAGTTTCATTTTCAGGGAAATGGTGGTCATTCGTATATCCGACATAATACTTTAGATGTATTGTTCACAATTGCATTTTACTATCTTTTATTATTTTCCCTTTGTTTACGAATATTTCATTGAAATATGTAAAATGGGAATGTAAAATGCATTTTAAGTTTACGTTTATTTGAAAAGAAAAGATATGGTAATAACTTTCCTTAAAATTGCTTTGAGACATTTATTGCAAATTTTTATTATTCTAGAGTTATTATTGTTGAAGTTTCAGCAGATAAATTTTTTTTTTAAATTGCTCGATTGGTTAATTAAAAACATAGAATTCAATTAATGTAAACAAAAAAATTTAAATATTTGTTTTATCAAAGAATAATATTATCAATGTGTTTTTATTCATGATGAAATGAATAGCAATGTAAATATTAAAATGTAAGAATTTTTGTTCCAAAAAAAAATACGATTTACATTTTGGAAGCCTCAATATTAGATTGAATTTTTATGGAAATAAATATTTTTCATTTAAATATTTTTATTTTAAATAAACGAAATAAATGATTGTGATATATATTTTTCTTTTTATATCAATTTTATTTGCTGTTTTAAATATTATGAATAAATTTATTTGTAAAAATTGCAAATGCCACATCCATAGAGAAAGAAATGAATTGAAGCTTTAATTCCCAGTTGAAACAATGCAAATAATTTTTTATTTAAAATTAATATTGATTAAATTAATTAAATTCTATTTTTATAAATAATATCAATTTATCAGAAAATCATAAAAAATCATGTAATATGCAAATTATGAATAAAATAATATTTCATAAATTTACATATAATATGAATATTCTATAATTTGACATACGACATATTTTCTACACATATTTTAACGAGTTTTAATTACATAAAATTCCAATTTTATTTCAATCTTTTCCTTTCTCGATATTTTATTCACGTTTATGTCTCTAAATTTTTATCAAACATAATAGAATACAAGCGATACAAATTTATCGAAAATTATTGAAATCATATTAAGGAATCTATTTCTTTCATTCTTGATGAACTCTATAAATTTTAAACAGCTATAAACTGTTTTAGTATTGTTCGATATCATAGTACATAAAAGATAATTGCACTATAATTGGCTGACAATTTTGGAACAAAATTCCTGATTAGGAAAATTGTTCCCCAATTTTGATTTTTTAAATAGATGTAACTAGTTATCATCATTCGTTATTCTAAAAAAGAATTCGCGAAATATACTAAAAGGAGTTTTCAATGTGAATGTAAAATTAGACTAGAGTATGTAAACCGAGAATATAAACCCAATTAAGGGTACGTCAATCTTAGTGGAGCTCGTGATTCAATGAACCAACAACCATCCGAGGATTGGAATTATTCTGTATTCCCATGTGATCCAAAATTCAAACTGAACTGTGTGATGTTCATCTGTGACAGAGATAGCATAGGGATATCGTCTTATCGAATTTACACTTCAGTGATCTAAATGGCATGATAAAATTAAAAAAAAAAAGGAAAAAATATAATACATGTTTTTATTTTTATTTTATATTTATATTTATTTTGAATTATTTATCTATTTTTGACAATTATTATTCTATTCTATAATAATGAGGCAATAGTTTAAAAATAATGTAAATTGTATATAATAAAAAATGATATTTTGAATTAGAAAAATTGAGTTGGATATCAATATATGTATATAATGATATATCTAATGATGATATAAACTAAATTTTATTTATATTGACATTATGACTAAAATATAAAAATTCTATTGAAATTGAATAGAAACTTTTATTTCAGAATTTTGATTCTTTTTATCTGTTGTCTCTGTTGAATTTTATAGCTTTTATCTTTTTTAAAAAAGTTTCTATTATAAATAGAATTTGTGAAAAAATTTCACGATTATTCCAAATTCTGATTATATTCTATTGATTATTGATTATTTTTTATAAAAAATATACATTCTGAGATAAAAGATGATTAATTGTATATATATATAATTTGTGCAATTTACTTTTGTATAATTATTTTCTCCTCTTTTAATTATCGTTCCATTTTTAATTTCTTCAAATCACTTTTTATATTTCTTATTGTCTGTCATATTTAATAAATTTTAAAGCAAAAAAAAAAAAAATTGATCTAATACCACTATACAACCTTGCCATTTTCTATAGAGGATAGAAAGTAGCAAAAAGCGGTTTTTATAGGATGGACGAGGGTTATTTAGTCTCTTAGCGTCGTTAGACGCCATATTCTTTCCTCCATTAGGAAAATGAATTTCACTTCCGATCTCTTTCGATCAGCTTTCTGTGATAGACTCAAGAAAAACTCGCTTTCTGAACATTTCTAACCCTGTAGCATGGTTCATCACTCATAGATGGAACTTCTTCCACATCTCTACCTCTTCCTCGAATTATAGAATATTTATCTTGTTGTCATACGATTTCTACTGTTAATTTAATAGCTCCTATTGTTAATTATTAGTTATTTAAAATTTTTATTTAAAATTATTAAAAATTTCCTTGAATTGTAAATTAAATAAATGGAAACTATTGCAAGTTAACAATTTTATTTTTTTATGGATCTTTAAAAAATTAATCTTTATATATATATATTAATTAATACCGATAATAAACTTTTACATTGATTATGGAATCTATGTATACATATTCTTTTTCATGAAGTAATTGCAATTTAGATATTGCAGCAGTCCCAGTTTTAGTAATCAAAGTAAAGAAAAGTAGTCATCGAGGAATAAATTTATTTTAATTAACGCGTTACACAAATTAAAATAAACATTTATCATCCGTTTACCATTAATTAAACAGATATATTTAAAAGGTTCAGCAAGCATGAAAATATTTTCTGTAAATATACGAATTGTATATATGTCGTGTATTTCTCTATCGGTGAATATTCAATGCAAGGACCAAACGTTCGATCGATACATTTTCACGAACAATGCGATAATTGTTTACCACCCTTCTGTTCGGTGAAATTTGAAGGGTTTCCTGAATGACGTGAACACAGCTGTGCTGTGGAACGAGTGGAGGGTGTGAGAGAATGTATTAGTAGGCCAGGGTAATTGTGCGATGGGGTGAAGGTAAAAATCGGGCGAGTCGAGGTGGAAAGTGTACGTGACCGGATTGGGATTCTGTGGATGGGGAAGATGGGGAAGAGGGAGTTGGGTGGATGGAGTTAATTTTGATCTCTCGTGGATGCATTAATCGTCGAGAGTTTTTTATTTGTGGAATGTGGTTGTTGGAAGATTGGAAGATTGGGTTGCAGATAGATTTGATCGGATATAAAATAAATCGGAAATGTAAGTTGAATATGGAATAAAATCCGAATAATGAATGTAGAGGAATATTTTGGAAATTATAATTATAATTTAATGTTATTCGCTACTTATTTTTGCATTTTAAGTAACTTTATGATTATTGGCGAGCTTTTTGATTATTTTAAATATAATAAAAAGAACGAATATGCGCGATATTTATTTAAAAGTAATAAAATATGATTCATCGAATAATTTCTTAAATCGATTGATTTCAGAAAGTCGATCTTTGAATTTTTCTTTTGCTTTTATGTTTTATTAGATAAATACTTATATTTTATATATTTTTTATATTTAAAGTAATCATGTAAGTATTAGTATAATATCAAGTTGGATAATATATAAAATGCACTATTTAAAAATTTGCATTTATTATATTATTTTATTTTCTTCTTATTATTTTGTATTAATTTTTACAATAAATATTTCATTTATTTTACGTCGTAAAAGAAAATAAAATCCAACAAATTGTACATATATAATTTATCTTATGATACAAAATAACTTCTTAACAAAAATAATCTCTTCTTTATTACTCATTACAACGTAAATATCGTAATTATAATATTATTTACGTATCATTTATATATTAGATTAAATTAGATTGGATTAAATTAATTGAGTTAGATTAAGTTAAATTATTCACGTATCCATTGTTCTATTCACTCCTGACTTAAAAAAAAGAAAAAAAAAAGAATTCAATCACAACTTGATGGTTCGAGGAAATGTAGTTTCAGCGAAGTGATACCGGTTTTTGATACCGAGAGTGTGCTTTAATTGCAATAAAAAGAGCGTAGGAAAAAGGTAGAGAGTGCCTTTTCTTGCTTTCGGTAACGGATTTCACCGGTACACGAAACATGGTTTAGTGTTCTAATTTGCGTTAGAATCGAGATTTATAACCCTTTTTTTTGCACTATTCATCAACCACTAACGATTATAAATCTCGAAATACGTATTGAAATGCCAATCATTCCTAATTTACGATCTTTCTGTTTTCAATTATAAAGTTAGAAAAAAAATCGAAGTTCAAGGTTCGATTCTTATAAAGTTATAAATATCCGATATTCCGTTTCGATTTCACGGAGAAATCCATTGAAATTAGAAGTTGTACGCTCTTTTTCTCTTCCTTTATTTTTTTTTATTTTTTTTCCACGTAGGAAGAGAGTCATCGTCTTCAAAATAGAAACTCGATCGATAAGGAAGTTACACCGAGACTAATTGGATGTCATAAAGTTGGAATATCGAGATATCGAGGAGTTCGATATGTTATAGGCTGTGACATGCGACCATTTTTTTCTTTCCAAGTTTCATCCAAGAGTTGCTTGTTCTATTAGTTCCGAAGAAGAAAGTTTTTATGGGTCGCAATTCCGGAACGTCTACTTTCCCCTCTTTCTATTCTTTTTCATTTTTCCTGTTTGCTGCAATCATGAAGGGTTCCGGTAGATTGTTTGGTTGCATTTATACGGGCGCAACTTGGAACTTCTTTATTTTCATTAAAAATCGGTGAATCATTTTGATTTTTATGCGTATCGATATCTAAGAGTAATCGAATTAAAGGGAAATTGTGATATCTCGTCGTTTTTTTTTAATGAAAAATCAGATTTTCATGGAAATATTTTTTAATAAAAAATATTATACATGCACATATAAATTATATATATTTTCATCCAAAAATTTTAGGATATATATTTTTTTAATAAAATCTTAATATACAAGTTATTTTAAATTTTAAATTTGCATCAATTTTTAAATAAAATTGAGCAACGAATATAAATAGAAATATAAAATGATATTATAGATTCTTTTATCTATCTTCTTTTATCTAACATGAAAATATTTTAATAATATTAATAATCATATTGATATATATTGGTCAAATCAAAGATTTGTTTTTTTTCCTATACTTTATTATAAATAAATCAATATTTATTAATATAATTATTTAATTTATTTCAATTTGTTGCATCCATTTCGATACTTGTTCTTCCATAATATATTTATATTTACAATTTTCACAATAGTTACAATAATTTATAATTATTTATTCAAAATTAATTAATTTACTAAATAATACAATGTTCGACAATATTCTTGCAAGGAGCAGAGAGCAACACGTCCGTTCTTCTCCGTGTCCGGAACACGACTCCGTTAAATCGATATTTTGGATATCAATGACAATCGATATTGTCATTTCTTGTGCCGCTCGTGTTAGTCAAAACATTTCATACTATGATTATCAAAGCTCGTAACAATATAATAAAATAACGTCAACATTTTTTTCATTAATTTTGATTTTTAAACAAGTTTAATAATATAATGATATTTATACAGAAGAGAGATAGTAGATGTTATAACTTATAAATACAGGAATATATTCGTTTTTTAACGAGTGAATGTCACGAGATGATAGCATAGTCAAAATATAATCTGAATTTCACAGATTGATTACATTTATTTCAATCGTGTCATCGTATCAAAAATATTAAATTATGAAATAAACGCATGGAAGAATTTCAAGCTTTTTTATCTATCGATTTAATTTTAATTTTAACTTATCGATATCCCTTTTATATCCCGCTTGAATTTTCGTGTTGAATTTTATATACTGATATAATATTATTTCAATTCTGCGAACATACGTATCATTGAGAATTAAGTTTAATCAACTGAACGAGATGATTTAATGATGCTGGTTTCAAAGTTTAATTGGTTTGTAAGCAATACTTTATACTTGTATTTCATAAAATATATCGATGCAATGAATGTCGATGATAAAATCGTGTTTATAAACATACATTTTAGAATATATATAATATATAATATTATTATTATCTTGAAAATTGAAAAAGATTTGGATATCTAGCTAATAATACTAATAAATGTTAATAAAATAAAATAAAATTATTAGATATTAATATATAACAAATAGATGATAATAAAGATCAAGGAATTTGATATATATTAAATTTAAAATTTTTAAGAAAATTATAATTACCAAAATGTTATTTTTTTTATATAGTTTATTAAATTGTATTTTATATTTATATCATTACTCTAATATTTTTATTTTAATATTTTTATTTTAAAATCACAAGTAGATAATTTGAATATTTTGAAAGTACTCAGAAATAATTAAAATTAAATGTATAAGTTATTTTTCAAAATTTGACGGAGAAAACATAAAAAATTTTGAAATAGGGTACGTACAGAAAATATTGAAAATGACTTGAAATCTTAATCAATTAATGAGAAAAAAATTTTAGGATATAATTATAGTATCCAATTTTTAATTTTATTAAAAAATATATACAATTAAAATTTATTTTTACAAATTTTAGCTCATTCAGAAAAGAAATTTATACATTCTTAGAGTACATTATTTTATGAAATATTTCATGTCATGTAATTCAATGACTAAAATATTAACTGCTTCCAATATAATCTTATAATATTGTATTAGAAATTAATATATAAACATTATTACAAATAATAAAGTTCTGCTAGAAAGAGAAATTTTTTTCAAATATGTTTTTTCTTAATATAATTTCTTAATATAATGTTTTTGCGATATGTAAAATAATTCGATAAAAATTTAAGAATATGCGTAAGTAACATCAGCACAGATTCTAAACTCTAAAATATGGTTAACTCGAGAATTCAACGCGGTGAAATTGATAACCCCTGAAGTAGAGAGACTTGAAACTTCGATATGAACTGACCTGAAAACCCGGGACCTGACGAACTCGAAATAATGGAACGGAAGGGACTCGAAACAGGAAGATTTAAAGATCTTCGAGGGATGAAGGAGGGATGAAAGAGCGAATTGAGGTAGTAATATGTTAATGAATTTTATAAAAGGAACTTTTTGTGAAATTTTAAATAAGATGAGTTGCTTTAATATGTAATATATATCTAGTATGAGAAAACATGACTTTAAAGAATCTTGATAATTTAAGATAAATTAAGCAGAGATTTTAAAAAATCTAAAAAGAAAAAGAAAAGATAAAATATTAAAGAAAAATTACTAATCTGAATTTTTAAAAAAATTTTGAAAAAAATATTACATATCTATGATTAAATAAATACATCAGTTTTATTCTTTTTGATTATTCTCTAAATATAATATAATTATATATAATTGAAGTTTTTATAATAATTGATTTGATATTATTATATTGCAAAGTTATTTTTCATTTGTTTTTTGTAATTTGTAGAAAAATATTTAAATAATTTGAAATATCTATTTCTCTTATTAAATCTCAATCTAGTTTAAATAATTTTCTAAAAAGAAACAAATTTAACAATTTTAATAAAGTCGAAATATTTTTTAATTTAACAAGATATCAATCATTTGTTAAAACGAGATCAAAATATTATTTAAAAAAAAGAAAAACTACCAATTAAATTTATTTTTTTCTTTTTCTCATAAACTTCACGCAGATTCTCAAAGTATTAATTTTAATAATTTCTTATATAAAAAAAAACTGGAAACATTTCACAATTACAATACTTATTGATATTAAAAATATTATCAATCCTGTATAAGTTCTTAGATTTTTGTAAGTCATATTTGAATTGATTTTCGAAATCGTTCCATTGTACCATTGCTAATTAATATTGACGACAACATTGTCAATGCAGTTGCACGATATAATATCTCACTTCTTTTAGATACCTAATAACTTTACTATACTTCTTCATTTTATCAACTACAGATCTTTAAACAGATTTCTTAATTGCAACAGTTGTTAGAATATTCGAATTAATTATCACAATATAATACATTTTCTTCAATACTTACAATACTTGCAATACAATCACATTATATATATATATCAGATTTCTTAACGACAATCACTGAATTAATATTCGAATTAATTATCTTTTCAATACGCGTGACAGTAATTTTATTATAAAATACTCGCAATACTTACAATCATCGGCCAATATATGTTATACAATTGTACACAGATTTCTTAACCAGTCACAGCCACCAGAATATTCGAATTGATTATCCCGATCGTTCCATTATACCAGCCGGAGCCGTAATGTCGCGCATTAATGAGTGCAATTAATCCGGCAGAATTAATGCGAGCGACAGCCGTCACGTATATTCGCGTTCAATGCAGAAGCGAGAAACATCGCCTCTACCGGCCCACCCCCAACCCTCCCGCGATATTATTTATTACCAACGGACGGCTCGCGTTATATTTCGCCCACCCGTTATACCGCGCCACCAGGAGGAAGTGCCTTTTACATTTCCCGGTTTGGACGTTGCATTTAATTGCATTCCCTCGTCAGGTATGTCGCCTATGAGGACCCTTATTTTACGCCGTTATTACGAGCCCTGGGTCTTCGCCCTATTCCCACCGACAACGAACAGGAATTTCTCGTTTTGACAACATAATAGTCGTCTCTCGCAATCGTCCTTTTTTTCTCTCTCTCCCCTTTTCTTTCTCCCCTCCTCTCTCTTTCTCTCTCTTTAATTTCCAACACAGGGCAGAATTTCGCGGCATTTCACCCTCACGAAAATCGCTCGTTCCGGAGATTGCGACGAAAATATTGTTGATTCACGGCACGAACGAGGGCAGCTCGTTGATATTGCTTGAAAAATTCAGAAACGAAAGAAAGGGGAGAGAGAGAGAAAGAGAGAGAGAGAGAGAGGGAAGAGAATAAATTGGTCCAGTCGTGTTTAGTTCAATTATCGAGTTTTAATTTGTACATTGGTACAAATACCGGGGCGGTGTAAGATCGAGGAAATTATTGTTCGAATCTTTTCGTTTCCATGCATTTTTCTTTCACTTTTTTTCTTTTTTTCTTTCTCTCTTTCTTTCTCGCTTTTGTCCTTGCCACGATAATATTTTATCGGGCGCCTACAGCCGATCGATCGGTTTCAAGTTCGGTAAACGCGACAATTTTACAGCTCCTATACAACGATCGTGTTTATACAGGAACGGGAGAGGAACGTACGTATATGTACGTGTGCAGGTGTGTGCGTAGGGCTCGTTTCGATGTCGCGTTAAAAGCATTTCTCTTTTTCCTCTGACGTGTAACTATGGCGCATACAAGCGGACGAATCGCCCGTGTTCTTGGTCGGTCTGCAAGGGCGTGGTTTACTATGGATCGCGATGGAACATCGAATTGAACCGCGTTTTAATAGTGGTTTGTCGCGATGGATACACGAATGGTTAGGGAAAATCGCGGCTCAGGAGTGATTCGCCCGTGGATTACTCCTATCCATCAAAATGTCAAACTTGCTGTCTGTTCCCGTGTTACGGTTTCTAACTTTTTGCTTCATTTTTTGGTTAAAAACGTGTATTTTTTTTTTCAGGATTGATCTTTTGCACTTGTGTAGTGAATAACTGTGTATCTATGTAGATATCGTGTATCTATTTCAAAGATTGAATTCAATTTTAGACTTCTAATTATACATTGTGAAAATCTATATTATATAAAAATTTAATTCGTGATTCTTTCTAAAATTTAGAATTATGTTATTATTATATTATTTAACTATATAATATATTGAACAGTTTCATTAAATACTTTAAAATTTAATTAAAGTAATTTATATAATAAAAATATTATTACTTTAATTAAGTTACTTAAGTTTCTTGAGATCTTGATAGTTAATGCTTTTTACAGTAATTATCCTACAATTCTATTAAATTCCTTTATTTGTTTCAATTAATTCTATAAAAGACAAAGATAATGTAATAAGTTAGTTGAGGACTAAAATAAGCAAAAAGTTCAAGTAATAAATTATTACAATGGTTAGCTGTAAATTGGTTGAGAATATCAGAGAAGTCAATGTTGAATAATTTTATTTTTCAATATTATATTAAAATGATAAATATCAAAAATGTTCTTTTGCTAAAATATAAATAGATTTTTTTTCAATATGATGAATGTTATTTGCTTATTTTTATTTTATATAGATAATATAACAATGAAACAATCTTTATAATAAAATTGATTTCCAAAGTAAATATTACATGCTTCTAAAATAATTTATTAATAACAAGAATTATTATTCACAATCACGATTTCTCATTTTTTCTTTTTTTATCCCATACTCAAATTCTTCTTGAAACGTTGAGATTTAAAAATAAAGAATCGTGATATTATCTAACATTATTTATTGGAAGTATCCTTTTTGATATAATTGGATTTTATCGCACGAATTAACTGATCTCTTTGATAACTAAAACGAGAAAATAATTAAGCGGAAGAGATGAAATAACTATGGTCGTTCGTTATGAAATATCGTGTTATTATGCTGGGAAGGTTGCCTTAAATTGAACAGGTATTTGACAGAGACGGTGACAACTGTATTGTGTTGTGCACGCGTTGCGCTTCCGGTACCGGATAGAATAATACAGGAAACAAGCGCAAGACAAAAGGCCAGCCAGAAGGCCTTTAGATGAAAGTGTTTCATAAATGCGCAATGCATCGTGGCTTCTGTCGGAAGCATGGAAAATGAGAATATTCGCCCCTTGCAAGTATATTAATTACATTAAATTCTCTACATTGATCCTCTATATCCTTAAATTTCCTTTTTTTTTTAATTTTTAATCTTAATATACTGTGTCATTAATGCGACAATATAGACGAAATATCACAATAAAAGTGGACAAAATAATATATTATTGTAATAATATAATGACAAAATGTCTTATATTTTTTATTCTTTCTTTCACGAAATATTTCTTTATTTTTATTATCATTTACTAGAGTATAAAGTATATTTGAAAAATAAAAAGAATGCAAAATAATTTGGCGAAATCGTTGAATAAGTGATATTCAATTATAAAAAATAAACAATATACATTATATATGCGTTATATTGCGTCTGCGCAAAGTCTTTGACGAGTCGGTTATTTTCGACAATTTCCGCCAAATCATCGGTTGAGCATCGTATTGGCTCCAAATTCAAATCGCAATCATTTCATAATTATTGTAATCATTTAAAGCAAATAATTAATCGTTCACAATCAGCAAACAATCGAATCAAATCAGAAATGATCTTGATCCTTAGCAAATTGATTCCACAATTAACAGATTATCATTTAATTTAATCGCACTACTTACTGTGAATGCTCTTATTGAATTGTGAATGACATACCTGACTTGATGTGATTTAATAATACTATTAATGAACAACAAACAAGTTTAAATAAACTAATTTTCTATAATATGATCAATAACTAAAAATTTTTTTTTTATTGTAGTCCCATGAAGAATTATTCATGTTATTTATAAATTGTGAACATTCTTCACAAATATTAAAATCTTCTGTCCATTACGATGAAATATCATTTATATATAATATATAAATGATATTGTGCTAGTGAGATATCTTGCGAATCAAAATCGTGAAAAATTCAAAAGCAAAATCTATTATTATCCAGAATTATAAATATAATTTAATAGCTTTATTATGCTTTTAAGAGAAGAAAGAAATTCAGATTTTCAGCGAAAGGAAAATCAAGTCAAAATGGAAATGTTATTAACCATACTGCGAAATATCGTTTCCCGAGTTTCCACTTACACTCACGATGAAAGAAAAGCTTTTAAGGGCAAGGTTCTAAGAGATGTAAGACGTCATTATGTTACCTTGACTAAAACTTCACCTTTTGTACGAACTGGAACTTTCGGTTTGAGTATGCTGGTTAACATTGTTACACGCTGTTATAAATGTAAGAAAGCTCGTGTAAGATGAAATCTTACGTAAAACACGATGCATTGAGGTATATGTCGCATTATGAAAGAAAGGCGTTATAAAGAGGTGTAATTTTGTAAAATATAAAGCACAATTGTGAAATTATACATAAGTACACTTTGCTTTTTTATTAACTTCTTGTCGATGTTGCTAGCTGAAATTTTCATAATCTGATAAATTCTAGATTTAAATACCAAGTAAGAGTATTTATGACTGGAATGACAGTTGTATGTTGCTGTATTATTCTTTTAAAAAAAATATTGAGGATATAAGAAAAATTTTATGTGAATTTTATTGAGGTTCAGATCCATTGTTAGATTTTTAATCGATTTTTTTAGACAGTCAATTAACTTTACATGCAAAATAATCAAACAATAGGGTGAGAATATCAAGAGAAAAATATGAAGCAATAAAGAAGAATAATAAAGTCTTAAAAAGAGGAGTTTTTGTAATAAAGAAGAATAGTATCAGGATACTAAAGAATTTGAGTAATAAAAAGAATAGGAACATGAAAACATGAAATTCCAAAGCTAAGAAAAGTGCAATATTATTATACTGACTTACTGTTTCTACTATCAGAGGGACGCAAGCCAAATATATTCCTTACAAGTATTCGTTCTCCATTTGTTTTTCGACATATATCAGCCAAATATTTGGAACTATTTTTTTAATTGCTGTATCTAATTTTCGTGCAAGTTTTATTTCGAGTAACGGAAATTAATCATATATATAATATATGATAATATAAAATAATAATTTCATTCACATTTATATATTTTTTACGAAAGAATCTTTTGAATCTTTGAGGTTATAAAATTCTAACCTACCTTTTAATTACATTCTTGAATTCTTGGGACACGTTAGTGATTAAAAACTTTTGTAGATCTCTTTGATCTGACTTTTGACGTTTGAGATATGATTCTATATAAAAATTTTTACTGATGAGTTTTCTTACAAGTCCAAAAAATAATTCATTCTTTTTTCTTGACATTTTGAGAACTAACGTTTAGTATAATAATAACGTAAAGTATAATAAAATATAAATTCTACTAGCAAAAAGAAAAAAAAGCAAGAAAAAGAATTTCAACAATCAAATCATGAGATAGATAAAAAGGATGAAAAAGCGAATTTAAAAAAAAAACTCTTGTCCAATTTCAATATAAATTTTAATTTATTAATTCTTCTTCTAATATAATTTTATGATATAGTTTTTCTGCACTTTAAGATAACATTAATATTATAATGGTATATAATAGATATATTTAAAAAGAATTAAAATTTTGTTGAAAAAACTATCTATAAATATTTCTTTTCTGAAATAAGATAGTAGTTAAATAAGATAATAGTTGTTTTTGATATAAACTTTTCAATTATAATAATCAATACAAAATGTAATTTATAATAAAATACAATTTAGTCAATTGTATGTCATAAATGACATCTTATATGAAACGAAGTTTAGTTTAATGACCAGTGTGGTCACTTTCTCTAAAATAGTTTCTGTCAACCTATGTAATCGTAGATATATCTAGAAAGTCCATTCCGAAGTTTCAACTATCTTCCAATGTTCAATGTCCATCCTGGATCAAGGACGAAATAATTTATCATTCCATTCTACACATCCTTTCTGCAATGGAGTCACATTCTACTGTGACAAAAATGGAACTTTGAGAAATTTTGTGCTTTCAAGGAAACGATCCTATTACGGGGAAGGGGAAGGTAGAACTGTACTAGTGAAAGAATCCAATCTTCAAAAATAACGCAAAACCTGCAAGAAAGACATTGTACTAATATAAAAGCAATGAAAGAAATGCCAAGAAAGGGAATTCCAACAATGAAAGACATTAAATAATATAGAATTATCAGAAAAAAAGAATTAGAGAAATAAAGAAGAAACATTATTTGAATAAAGTTTTTAACACAATATGAAATTCATTAAAAATACTATCATTTTTATAAAATGCTGTGATAGTATTAAATTAAATATGAAATGAATATAAGAATGATAATTTAAATTTATATTATAAAAAAAATATGTTGTAAAAAAATGAAATGATAATTGAAAAAAAAATAATTAGCTGAGAGAAAAATCAGAAAATATATTTGTTGTGAATTCATAAGTAAGTAATTCGAATTATTTTTTAAAATATTCTTTAAATTATCTTTTTCTTTTATAATCTTTCTTTCTTTATTTAATATTCATTTAAATACTAAACTTTATATTAAACTGATTTAATATCCTTCTGTGTTTATAATATAGTATTTTAATGTAATATCTCAGAAACTATTAGTTATTTTTAATAAATTTCGTATATTTGCACTTAATCAAAAAAATTATTTACCAAAAATAGTAGAATTATTTACAAAAAAAGAATTAATATGAAGTAAAAAATAGAAAGAAAATTCAAAAATTTCAGTGAAATGATGCAATAAAAGTAGCGTAAAAGAATTAATTATTAAGGAATAAAACTGAGCAAGAAAATTGTAACAGATATTTTATCAAAAAGAAAATTTCGAAAATACAAAGAGTAAATATAATGGTTTTTGCTTGTAAAGCACTTTCCGGAATCACTGTGAATCTGTATAATTACACCATGTTTCATTTGCAATTTAAAGCTGATAACATCTACCAAATGTAATTTGTAAAGTAATTTCAAAGAAGAACTAGTTAGCTTGAAAATATTAAAAGACAAATCATGACAAGATAGCAATTTTTCTCTGAAAGTAGTTTCTAGAAATTAAGAATAACTACTTTTTATTTTACTCTTTATGTTGATTTAAATGTTTCCTGTTTTGAAATTACTTATCGTAACTTTTAATATAAAACTCATGATTGATATAATTTATGGCAGTAGAATAGTATTAGAAAAAAATAAACAATTAAAATAATCAAAATGTTTAAGAGTAAACAAATAAGAGCAGATCATGTTAAATCAATATTGCTACTAATAAAATATTTTCTAAAAAAGATATTAAAAATATTTTTATTATTTATTAAATGATCAAAAAAATTTTTAATTTTCTCACATAAAGATACTTTAAAATTCTAATATATATATATATATATATAGAAAATAAATAAAAATATATAAAGAAAATAAAATTTAATGGAAAATAGATTTTCGATAATTACAGTAACATGTATACACATTTGTAACAAGGGGTGCTATCTTACAA
The DNA here is from genome assembly GCF_029169275.1 of Apis cerana. Taxonomy (NCBI): domain Eukaryota; kingdom Metazoa; phylum Arthropoda; class Insecta; order Hymenoptera; family Apidae; genus Apis; species Apis cerana. The sequence goes on along the minus strand of NC_083865.1, from coordinate 2,547,258 downwards.
GGTGAACTAATAACGTAGCTTAGTATTTTCTGAAACGCAAACCCATAATTGTGGTTCATTCAATCATGATAGTGGATGTTGCTGGAAATTGGACTCTCCTCCGCTTCTCATTCTCTTGATGCGTTACCTGATCCTTTCGTTGCCACGCTAAAAGCAAGTTTCTGCGACACAATCCACAGTTATACACAGAGGTTAGGTGGTTGCAACCTTTTCGACAAGAAATAACGGTGCACATAATTCCACCCGTATAGTCCCCCGCATTTTCACCGGAGTTATTCGTAAATTACTTCACTTTGCGCAATGTTCATATAAATTTCATTTTATTCTGAAAGAAAATTCTTCTTTTTTATCCTCATGCGCCTTCTATTTTCGTATATGACGTTTTTGTACGATGTTTAGAATGGAACAATGTATTAAAACATATTTCTTTTCGTTTGTTAACGTAAACTTTATTATTAACTTGTTGATAATTGGTTAATTTTGTTTTTTTTTTATATTTTGTTGACATAATTTTAATTTTTTATATTACGTCGATTCATAAAAATTGCAAATTTGAGAAAGTTGATTTGTAAATATTTTTCAAAAATGTTTTTCTGTTGTGATTAATTAGTATTTTTTTATTTTGTTTTCTTTTTATTAGTTGTCGAAATATATTGAAAGACAAAATATAATCTTCTAATGTTGAATATTTTCTATATAAATATATATTTTTTTCAATCATATTATTATAATATTAAATTTGCCTTATATTAAATTTGATAATATTTAAGTAATTTTTTTAGTTTTAAATTAATTGAATTTCTTGCATCTCTTTTCAAATTTCGATATTTTTTCATTAATGAATAGTGAAATAAATAGTGTCAATTAACATTATACATAATGAATTTGTTTAAATGATATCCATTATTACAAATTGTAGTTAGTAATAATAAATAATAATATTTATTGATTTCATATAATAATAATTGATTGGGCTCATAAATTATATTTACATAGAATAATAATTATATGTAACAAAAATAAAAATAAATATAAGATATAAAAATAAAATGAATTGAAAATTATGTAGTATTTTCCATAATTTTTTAATTTAATTCTTGAAATATTTACTATGAATCATAGAGAAGAGTTAGTGAAATCTGTTCAAAATTTGAATCTATCTTGTTAATTTGAATTATTTATAACATATATTATCAATGAAGAATTTAATAATACGAATACTAAAATTAGTTAATACGTGAATTTATGATTAGTGTGAACATAGATGCGGAAACTTTTCATTTTATCACACATAATTAACGAGATAGAATTTAATAACGATTATGAATCTCTAATGACATTCCAATTTAACCTCATTTTCTCACTTACAAATGAGGGAATGTATAAATATTTATAGTAGCAGAATAATATTAAATTAAATAAAGTTAATCAAAATATTCTTTAAATTCAATATTCAAAACTATAATAGTCTAAACAAATTAATTTCAAATAAATTGCTTTCGATACTTATAAAAATTTAAGAAAAAGTTATACGATATAAAAAAATAAGAAAAAATATATATATAAGTAAATAAATGGATTAAATCTAAAAAAATTAACAATTTAAATGACTTAAAGCGAAATAAAATAAGAATTGAAAATCGTGTATAAAGATGTATAAATTGGTCCTATTCTTCATCTAGATTCTTATATTTAAAATTATAACAATTTCAAAACATAAGCAAAATAACTTCAGTTATATTGATTTCAATACTTCTAAACATAAAATGCACTATTTTATTATAGAAATTATAAAAAAAATACCGAGTTTATAGATAAATAAATATAATATATCATAAAAAAATATTGATTTAAAAATACATAAATTATTTTGAAAGAAATCATTGATTCAAGTGATAAGTTAACTTTTTTCCATCCAAATCTATTAATTTACAAAATTTTTAAAAAAGGTAAAAAATGAACGCAAAGCCAAGGTTTGTCGAAATAAAATAAAAATCGGAATAAATAGTGATAAATGAGCAGGAAGGGGAGTCGAATTGTAGGCAGACTTGGAAGGAACAAAGACGTAGATCGTTTAAAATAGGGGTTGCATCGAGGGCAGGTTTCGAGGGGTGGCTCGGACAAAGAGCTGGCATCAACGAGTGCTTCGATTCTTCCACCCTCTCCCTCCAATACGAAAACGCATTCCACCAATCACCGACGAAATACATACACGGTGACCCGAAAATATCTACGGTTCTACCCTTCGAAAACTTCCCTCTCTCAGCAGAATGGCTGTAGGGTCTTTTCCATGAAATCTGTACGGTGGTTGAAGACGAACGGTGCCAACTGTACGCCTCGAAGGAAGAGGAAACCCCCTCCAGAAGCTTTCTCGATCGTAAATTTTCCTTTCTTCGTATCTTATCCCAGACGATATAGCTGTCGTCTAACTATTGCCAGACTCCATAAGGAAATCTGCTTTCGCCAGTCTTCCATCCCTAATGTCTAATACTGGTAATGGTATATCTCGTAAGATTTTGTTTTTTCTCTTTTATCCCTCGTTTTCGCGTTATTTTCTTGTTGGTTTTATCTCGAGGTCGTCGCCCGATCGAACATCCATTCGAAGGGGTGACTCGTCTTAATAGATGCTATTTGTTTCTTGGATTCGATATAGGTGGAGTTTGAATAATAGGATGCATAAATATTCTAGCTGCCATTTTGGTGATATTCAGATATCCAGAGATTTGGATTTACCTTTGAAAGAAGATGTTATCTCGGCTTGGTATTACTTTGGAAGTAAAATAAGGAAATCCGATTATAACAAGGACATTTGTAGAATTGAATTCGAGTTTTGTATAACTGTTCGATTCCTTTTTTTTCTTTTTTGGTTCGATTCTATGAGAATTCGAAATCCATGTTGTTACCTCTTATGAATTATATCGAGGATGGACATGATGATGAAGGCACGGATTTATTCCATTATAATTGTCGATGGATCCTTAAATAATTATCGATGATGGCTTCCTTGTCTGGAAGCTATTACCGGGGGAGAGAATTTTTACATCGCGAATTTTCATCGATTTTATTCCACCACCGTGAAATCAAGGAGGAACGAATTCCGTGGACAGAGCGTCACTAAAAATTTTATCGCTTGATAAAAAATAGAATACACGGATTGGAATGCAGGCTTCAATGGCGGCGGTTTATGCTCCGCCGGGAATATGTGTTTTCGCCGTGAGAAAATTAAGAATTTGTAGGAAGAATGTTCGTTAAATCGTAAAAAAAAAGAGAATAATAAAATCTGCGGTGTTGCGTTATCCTTTATTATTATTTATGAGGTGTAGGAAATATTATATTTTAAGTTTATGTTGGAAATGATGATCGAAATGATTATTTTTTTATATTAATCTTCCAATTTATTCTCATGTTCAATTTTATCCGAAATTTTTCCAACATTAATATTCATATTAATTTTAATTTTAATCTTATTGTTCCTCTCACTTCTTTTTTTTATGTTCCAATAAACAAATAAAGTGAGATAAAAATATGAGATACGACAAATACTATATATTTTAAAAAATGATGAAATATACGTATGTTTATGAATTTTTTCATATCAGTTTATGAAATGTCACTGACTTAAATTAACACATATGTTCTTTTTTTCTTTTTAAATAGCGCGCAATTAATAAAATTCGACTTGTCATTTCCAATTTCCATTACTCAAGATGTCGAGGAGGTTTTTCAAACACATCTTAACAACGAAATTTTAGAAATAAGCATTATTTTAAATCAAAATGTACTTATATAAAACTGTTGAATTGTTTTTGCTTTCATATTATTATACAATTTTAGAAAATAAATTCATTCCATTCCATAACACATTCTATACGACGATTTACCATATCGGAATATGACGTATCACCGAAAAGTTTCGTAGAAAGGGAAAGAAATACGTTGAGTGTCAGGCCACTTTATTCGAGTGCACACGAAGCTCCCGATTTTAAATAAACTTTCCACTATTTGGCAGCCGTTTTTTTCCAGATCAATACAAAATGCATCGGAAAGCCATCTTCCATCGTTTCTTCTTTTTTCTCAGTTCCCTTCGTCCCGTACACACTCCAAGTAGATTGTGCATGGTTGCTGGTTTGCATATGCCGTTCACATGCCTTTTCAGCAACGTCATGGTGTTTACATTCTATTATACTTGACGCGACGTCTGTTCGTATTCTCAACACCAATGCATGAAACTTTCTATTAAGATACTTTTCCACGGAGGAAGTTTAACCGTATATTTTTCTTCAAGCCCCAATCGTTGTTTGTATTCTCGAACGATGTTTTTATACAGTGATACGGATTTTTATTTACTCGTTTTTCTCCCCCTCTTCGTGATGAAACGCGATATCAAAGAGCATAGAACTTAGTTCTTTCTATTGGAAAATCATGAAAGAAAAAGTTTGAATCAATTTTGCATTTCGTTTCTGTTGCAGGTACGATTTGGCGATTTTTCACAAAGATGTTGAATGATTCGAATATTCGTTTAAATTCGTGAGTGAAAAAGAATTCTATTAAGAAGAAATCGAATTAAAGTGATCGATTCTATCTGCTTCCGAGTGAATAAGGATACCATTTTATGGTAAATAGAATCTGTGTGCAGTTTAAAAGTTAGATTTTCATATTCTGTAAAACGATAATTTAATTGTGTTTAATTTTTAAATTGAATTTTTTGAGTTCCTGAGATTATTTATAAATTTAATTATGCATCAGAGAAAGAGTAAATTTATATAATTAGTATAAAAAATTTAATTATAAGAAATATTAAGGTAGAAATATTCTATCAATTTCATGGAACAATTATTTTTTAATTCTCAAATTTATATAATAAATGTATTTATAACAATTACAATACAGAGAAAGAGAAAACTATTCACAATTAATATGAATATATTCTGCTGAACACAATTCTCCATTAAATAATGTTTCCAAGCTTAAACAAAATCTGATTTCCATTATTCAATAATTTTTTATTATATAAAAATCCATAATAGAAAACAATTTATTCCATTATTTAATTTTTAATTAAACGATATCCCTCCTCACATTTATAAATTTATTTCCACATTAATTTACTCGCCAGAAAAGAAAAAAAAAGAAAGAAAGAGAAAAAGAAAGATTAACATTTTGATAGCATTTCTGATCTTCATTACTACTTTCCTCTTTGTTATTTTCACACTCCTCTTTATTATTCTCTTTTTGCATATATTTTATTCAACTATCCAGACATTTTTGCCCGTTTCCCAAACTTTATTTCGATATCGTCATAGACATTACGATACAGAAGGGGTGCGTGAAGTGGACGTTCAATGGAAACCGCTCTGTTGACCGGAATTAAAAGGATAATTAACGTCGCCGGGCGAATGCACGCGATTAATTAGGATAGGTACCGTGACGGTTTCACGACAAATTGTTTCCCAACCACCGTCCAACTTCCCTTCTTTCCTCGTTTAATTTATGCGCCACGATTCGATTTCGTCGCTAATTGATTTCATTCGCGCGATACCGATCCGATTAGCGACGCGGCCACTGCGTGATCCGATCTACGATGCAAATCTAAATACCATTCGTGACTCTTGTGTAATCTCGGCCTCGTATTTTTGATCTTTTGGAAACTTCGAATTTTCGAAAAATTGAGAATAATTTCCTAGTTGATGAATTTTATTAATTTACTTATCGAATTATTGTGAATATAGTTTGTGAATATAGTTTTATGTTATCAATCAAATTGATAGAATTTTTATACAGTACGTGTTTTAATGTTTTGTATAGATATGATTGTAATTAAAAACAGTACGTAAATATTGAGTGAATATTATCATTCTTTTAGAAATTTCATCAATATGTATATTTTTTCTTGTTGATTTTTGGTTGATTCGATTAATTATTATATTTTTTGTAATTATAATGTTATTCGCTAGAATTATTAGTCTTTCATTTTCAAAAGCCAATGTTAATTTTGTGAAAATTTTAATGAACGGAATGTTTGAAAATTGTTATTTTGATGAGATTTAATTATAATTTTCCGCGTTTATTGTTTTATAAAATTCTAGTTTCGAATTGTTTTTTTGTTTTATTTGGCACGGAAACAATTCTATTTTCAAGTGTCTGATTATGAGCGAGTTTATTCTACCTAACTAGTGTGCGTTGCATCAAGTGTTTGACTATATACGATCTTACTTCTATTTACTTTTATTCCATGTGTGTTATTTCTTATTGTGTATATTCTTTGTTTTTCGATATTTTTTACACGTATATTTTTATGCTTATTGCTGATTTTTTATTGCTTTTCTTATCGTATCCATTTTATTTCTCCTTTATTTTTATATGCTTTAAAAATCTTATTTTTAGATAAAAATTTAATGTCTTTTTTTATATAATTTTATTTATTTTCTTTGTTTAAATTTATTCTATTTATTATATTCTATTTCAGTCTATTTATTTGTTTATATTTTTCTTTCTTTCTTCAGATTGTGGAATTTGTTACACTTGTTTTGCATTTATAATTTTTTTAATTGTCTAATTATGTATATATATATATATATATATATTCTTTTAATATTGTGTATATTTTTATATAATTCTTCACATTCTCCATTTTACTGTTTTCCTATCATAAATATTTCATATTTCCACGTTAATATCATTACATTTCATTAAATTTTTGCATGAAATATCATTAAATTGATTTCACTGTTTACACAAGAATATTTTTTTCCAATGTAAAATGATTTTAGAATTCTTAAAAAATTATGCATGTATTTTATATCGATAAAAAAAAATAAAAATAGATCCAAATAACATATTTATTTATCTATTCATTTTCGTAAGATTCTCTTTTAACCATTCACTGGATTGTCAAGCAAAACAACCTCAACAAGCTGTGAAAGTAAAGTCCCTCCTTGTCCATTGGACGAGCACGATTGGAAGTACCCTTGGTCGAATTATCCACGCTTCGAAATGGCAGATGGTTTCAGTGCACTTCACGTCAAAGACACGATTTACATCGAGCAGATAATGTTCGATATTTCAACCTTGGTTCCCAATTCACTACCTACACAGTACCGTAAATCTTCGTGGCATCGTTCATTAAAAATACACTTATTAAACATTTTTTCCCTCTGTTCTCTCACACGAGATGTATATGAATCGCGTATATGAATCTGTCGAACATCGAAACTCGTTTACTGTCAATTCTTCCTTTTTTTCTTGTAATTTACCAACGCGACAAATATTTGCCGTGCTAATAGATTTCAATGGAAAATTTCACGTACGTTTGCACTAGTCGCTTTGAGAGATTCACGAAACGTTTATCTTGCGGTGTAACCAATTTGTGGCTTTTGTTCTGTAATTACACCGTCCACCATAATTCGATGTTAAGCAGAATCCCTCCGTCGAATTCAATGACGTATCGTTGATTATATATAATCACAATGAGAAGAGACGTGAAAATTTTTGGTTGATTTATTTCTGATCTATAAAATAATGAATATTTTATATTTATATTTTTTGACAATATTATGAAAATAATTAGATATAATTATATTTTTATTTAATCTCTGAAAATCTCTGTAATTTCAGTAATTTTAAATACAAGAAATTTAAGATTAATCGGTTTATATATGGTTTTAATGTTTATTGAGAATTTATAATGATACAACTCTTATTATTCAACAATATTTTTAAGATTTGTAAAAATTTTTATATTAAAAAATAAAATTCATTTCTTCTAATTTATAAAAATTCTAAGATTTTTTAAATTGATCTAATTTCAATAAATTAAAAATAACAACAAATATTATGTTAATTTTTTTATCAAATTAGCTTTTAATTTTTTAAAAGATATTTCGTTTTTTTTAAATTAAAGTAATGCTCTAATTTAAGAAATTTTTCATTTTCGAAAAATTTTGTAATCGTTCATTATGTTTCATTCATCTTGTTGCATTCATAATATAAAATATTTATTAAAAATATTATATATAATAAAAATAAAACATTATTCGTCCATTATCAAAATTACATAACATTTTATTTTAAAAGCATGTAATAAGTACTTGCCTTTAAATTTAAAATCCTCTTCTCTAAAAAATTAACAATACAAATAAAATTTAACGTCAAATTCTCAAAATCATATTACACGATTCGATTCCATATTCATTTATTTCTTTTCATTTCCCTTAACGTTCCAGACTTAAATATACATTCGCTTATAAGGCAAGAATTAACATTGGAAAAACTAATCCCGTTCGAAGAGAAGCGAGTCGCAATATCACCGTAACAATCGTCGTAATCGTGAGTTCGCAAGCAGAACGATCCTCGAATATTCATAAGCGGTGCAAGAAGATCGAGTTCCAGGTCGAGCAAGCAGCGTAGAAAAAGTAATCCACCGTTGAAACTCGAAAAACCTACATTCTTATGTCCACCGTGGTAGTCATCACCCTCGTGGAACTATTTACTCTTTAGTAGAATGCGGTGCGATCCCTTAGAGGGCAAAGATGAAATTTCCTTCTACGTTTCTTCCATCACGAGAATATAACGTAAAGATAAAAACCGATAGGACGAGAGCTGGCTTGAATTTTCAAATCAAACTTTTCTAACTCTTGCGTTCCTTCCCTCAAGTGCAAGTTTTCTTGATTGAGCGAAATTAGAGGGACCGCTCTTACCGACGGTGCTTCTTGGTGGGATGATACACACAGAACGTGACGAAGGGAGGAGTGGGGGAAGATTTGTAGGTGGAGAACGCTTAGCTTGATATTGATCGACCTTCTCCCTCCAGGCCCGTCTTATCCTTTTCTATGCTTTCTCGTTCTTTCTCTTTCTCGCTTGCACGCGTTGCAACTACAGGCTGCTCCGTTTCCGTCGATCAACGTGGGTGTTTCTTTTCACGCCTATCCTTAGGGGGAAGCGTGGAGTTTTACGATGTTGTCTATGGGCGCGATATTAATACTGTTTGTGCGATTTTTATTTTATGGATAGGAAGATTATGTGGAGGATAAACGTATGGAGGTGCATAGATGTTTCATCTAGATACTGATGAAATATCTTTTAAAGAAAGAAGGTTATGAAAAAAGTTCTGATAAAATTGATATTATGAAAATTTGATATTATATATTAGATTATATATATATATATATATGGAGATTATACGTACATAGAAAGATGATTTTTTATTTTTTTATAAAAAACTACTCCATAAAAGCTTCATATTGAAGAATTAATTGTTGGTTTAAAAAAATATTATAATTTGAAATTATAAAACTTATTATATGAAACAAGGGGAGTATAAATAAGTAGAGGTATCTCTTCACGTGTCCCTTGTTTTTCATACGGTAATTCTTACTCATTCCAAATCTAAATATCTTCTAAACTAAATAATTTTTTGACATGATTATGATTTCAATTATAAATTTAAAATTGATTTTTATATCACTGTTAAATATCTATTTATAAAAAATTGTTAATATTGTATATATAATGTATTTCCTTTTAGCAAACAATTATATTATATTTATATTTTTGATATTTTATATAAGAAGATATTTTTTATATTTTTTTCGTTAAAAGATATTTAATTACAATACATTTAAATAAAATAAAATACAACTAAAAATTCAGAAATTTTTAATAATAAAAAAAATTTAATTTTAATGTTTCAAATTTTGTGTGGAAAAGATAGTTTTTGTAAAATTATTTTTGAGAAGCCTCAAGAATTTTAAAATTCAAATATTTTTTTTAGCTTTATTTTTTTTATAATTTTAGAAATTTGTAAAATTATTTTAAAAATCGAAATATCATTTTCGATCTTTTTAAAAATAAATTTAAATCGATGTTTACATGTTCTATTCGGTAAAATGGATCGTAGATCGAATTTTTCATGCTATCTTTATCCATTGCTTCTTTAAACTTCTCCTAACTGAAATTTCCTTATTCATCGCACATAACCTTTCTCTGATACAATTTTATGATATGCCATTGTCTGAACTTTTTCATGGTCGGTATATAAATTCTTTTAGATCTTTTTTATTTATGAAGTTGCAATACTCACCTTTATCGCAAATCGTTTCAATTTCTTCAGCAAAACGTAATATACACATTCTAACGAAGAAATCAACATAAGAAATCGTAATATTGTTGTTTTTAAGATAAATATTATATTTTCATTCTTTTTGTTTGTATTTTATACTATTTTACATTGTAATCATTAAAATAAAAGAGAAAAATAACGAAAACTATATTTGACAAGATTGTTAACTTTGACTATATGATAACTATGTTTATGCATTTATGGAAAGTTCAAAATGCACATGATATGTAAAAATATATGGAAAATATCCAAAATAAAGTGTATATTATGATATTTAAAGGATTAAGTAGTTAATAAAGGTTTCGAGGATTTATTTTAATTTTATTCTAATTGAGATACCATATAATTTTAAAAGCTATTTATGATAAATTTTGCTCTATATGTGTTGAAAATATCTGAATATTTTTAATCTTTTATAATTTTATTTTGGCTTTGTTTGTAAATAAAATTTTGGAGTTAGTGCCTTTCGACTAAATTATAAGGTAGGAGATTAACTTGCACGGAATTATGATTAAAATACTTTGAATTATGTAAATTAGAATTACTCTCAGAATATTCAATCATGTTGCTATGATATGATGATTAATTCTATCATTCATATTTCAAAATCACGTCATATCATGTTATTACAATAAATCGTATATAGCCAATATACTATAATAAATCAATTAGAGATTATACTATGTTATACACAAATATAATCATACATAATATCATAAATTTAATTCTATCTGCTGTCAATTATGTCAATTATATAAACTTTTTGACTTCAATGAATACAAATATCTTGTTATAAAATTTATTTCAATTTCTCTACTATGATGTTTTTAATTAAATTATTATTATCGTGTGTGATATTCATATCTATGATTTTATTACAATTTTACAATTTTTATAGTTTAATGAAATTGAAATTTATAATATTTTATTATTTTATTTTCGAATTCTGTTAATTAATTATCAAATTGTTTATTTATAGATTATTTTTTATATATACAATTGCAATATATTTTGTAGAAGATAATCTCTGAAATTTCATGTTGTAATTCAGTGTATTTGATTCTGGAAGAGTCGATTAATTCCGCGCATGTAACGTGAAATTCAATACCATCCAAGTATGTAGTACCATTTCATTAATCTACTTGTATATTCATCTACAAATTCAACGAATAAACTGAATGCGTAAATTAATGGTAAATCAAAGAGATGAAATGAAAAGCATTAGAGATTATACAATTTTCTTTAATTTCATTCATTTTATAAATTTATTAAGAGTAATATTTTAAACGTATATTTTAAAACGAAAAAAAAAAAAAAGAAAATAGAAATATTCTCCAAATATCTTAAAATATCTTAAATCTGTTTTCATTCATGTTTATAGAGATATGCAATAAAATTTTCAAGATTTTGATAAAACAATACAGAAAAATTAACAGTGGATCGAATATTTATTTAATTCTTTCATTTCAAATTTTTTCATGATGAAAAATTTATGTATTAAAATTACAAAATACTTAATTGTGCCTTAAAATTCAATTCTAACATTTCTTCAACATATATTGCGTTAATCAATGAATTGTCAAATTAAAAGTTAGATATAATAAAAATGATTTATCAAATTTTAAGATATTATCTTTAATTTCTTTTTTTATATTAAGAAAGATATATGATAAACATTTAAAAGTTTCATGAAGCAATGACAAAGAAGAAAAAATGAAGATTATATTTTTATTTATATCTATGTTCACAATTTGTGATTGAAATCAGTATCTTTGCCATGCAATATTACAAACTATAATTTTTTGACAATTATTTTGCTAATAAATTCTCAATTTAATTTTTTTAATTATCTGTAATTTCTTTTCATTGCATTATAGCAAACTTTCTTAAAATTGTGAAAAAAAAAGATAATATAGATTACATTATTATTCAATTCTAAATTCACAATTGAAAATACTTTTTAAATTTATTTTTAAAAAATAGAGCTAAAAATATATCACTATATTAAAAACTTCTTACTAAAAACAGTATTTAACCAAACAAACGTATCGAATAATAAAATTGAAAAATGTATAAAACTATCAAACTTCTTTCTTTCTTATTCAAAAACAATATCTATACCATCAACTATCACGAAAAACAGGTTTTTGATTTATATGTATTACTAATTGATAAATTTTCAAATGAAATAATCACGAGATACAAACTTTTAACACAATATTTCATTCAAAACCAGTAAAAGATTAATAAAATTTTGAAATATCCTATTTCATCGCGCCAATAGATGCATGCAACAATTATGCGAAGTTTTCCAAAGTTAGAAACTATATAACGCGTTCTCTTAATTATCCCAAATGAAATTATTAAATATATCGTTTCTCGAACTTTTCCATTAATATCTTTATCATAATATCACATGTATTTCACTCGCCAAGAAATTTCTAAATGAAGCGAAATCCAGCGAAAGATGGTTGATAAAATTTCGAGATATCTCTTTTCATCGCGGTAATAAATGCACACGGCAATTATGCGAAGTTTCTCAAAGCTGGAGGAGGCGACACAGTGTGTCCTTAATTCCATCACTCGGTCAATGCATGCCCTCGGGCATTGGTGCATAAAGAACTTAATCAGGAGACTTCCATCTCTGTTTTAACGTGAATGCAACTTTCCCAGAGCTCCAGAGAGTGGAAAGTTTCGATTCTACGCCGTAGTTTCGATTCTCTCTCCCTTCCAAGACTTCTCTTGAACTTGCAATTACAAGAGCAAAGAGCGAAGATCGCGGCGGGAACAATTTTGGACAATTTTGAATTCTACATTTTTCCATTTCCCTTCCCTATTTACTCGAATTAGCTAAAACGTATAGCCCGCCCAAAGAGCTAATTAGGGATCATTAAGTTTTTGGGGGGGAATTTCAATTTTCGCATCGGTCATGTCGATTCTCTTCCAGAGCTACGTTTCGAGGGGTCGTTGAATCGTAATGACTTTTCGCGACGAGTCTCACTAATCATGGCGAAATTGCTTGGCCTCGTTCAATTTAGAAATTATGCGATTTATCATTCTTCGTTTTATACGCGTACAAATGTGTAGAAAGAAATTTTCTAATTGAAATCTCCTTGTTTTATTCAATATTTGTAAAACAATTTGCTTGATTAAAATTTATTTATTTATCGTACAATTTATCTTTCGAGAATCTTTGTTAAGAGAATTATTGAAAAATATTTTAAACATTGAATATTAAAATGTTGAAATAGTGATAAATTTATAGAGTGTTAATGTATTCATGAAATTTCTTTGAATCTGTTTTAGTGGTTGATATAAAAATTGATAAATAATAATATCGATTGGTATGATTTATTTATTAAGTTACGAATAATTGAAATTTGAATTAAATGAAAGACAGATATAGATAATCTTAATTTAATAAATAAACTTCAACGATATTTTTGTGTAGAAATTTTTGTTTATTTTGTAGAATCGATTTTATCTCATATATATTATATTGTATAAATATTTATACAATACGATTTTTAGAAGATTAATTTAGATATCAAAAACAAACGTTGATATGCAAAAATAATTATAATATAAATATTGGTTAAGAATAGTTTATTAAATTACAAACAATTTATTTTATTTATTAAATGAATTGATGGAGATAAAGTGAGACAGTTCTATTTTTATTGTGTTTTATATAATTAATTTATTAAATTAATATATAAAATTAATTTATTAAATTGTTTGTAACAAGTAGCTTGATAAATAAATTATTATCAACACTTTTACATAGCAACTTTCATTGTTTATTTTGATGTTTAAAATCAAAGATCTGTGATTATATTTAATATTGTATATATTTACTGTAAAGTAAGTAAAAAGAGTAGAATACAATTTTTTTAATTAAAAAATTCAAGAAAATATAAAACATGTATCTTATTAATTCTTGACTAGAAATTTAAACATGTTCAAATTAAATTTTCTAAAAAATGATTTAAAATTTTATTTTACATTTTTAATTTATTTTCGTATGTAGAATAACTTTCTATCAATCATCCTTGCATTCAATCATGAATAAACGAATTTCACAATTTTTTAATTAACAAGTTTTGGTTTTTAAACTTGATTTTCCTGGAAATATGGATATTATGTGAAAAAATTTTTATTTTATATTTCTAATTTATTTTATACTACAATATGCACTATAATTATAAATACATCCAATACATTAAAATAATATAAAAAAGTATATTATTCAACACGTTAATAAAATATTAAATAACATTCTAACATCTAACATGACATAATATATTATTTAATATAACAGTAATAAAATAATATTAAATAACACATTAGAAAACTATTAAATATATTTATTACTAGTGACCTTAAGAAACGAAGAAATGAAGAAATGAAAAGAAAATAGTTCTGAATCTGGTATACGAGAAAAATATGTAGCAGCTTTTACTGGCGCGGGACGTTTGAAATAAAATACAATAAAATGGAATACGATTTATTTCCCGGCCGCGTTTCCACCGTTTTTCAGGCTTGCCCTTAATGTTCTATGAGAAATTGGCGGTGAATGTCCTGAAACGTTGCTCCTGCTGGATGAAAGGATCGTTTAACGACTATTTTTTCGCGCTCCATTAAATACATTGTTCGTGTCACGAGGGGTCTGTCTTTAGAGAGATTTTAAGGCGTATTTACAACACTAAATCAATCGAAGCATGGCTATTATCATTGATTCATTTAACGAGAAAGAGAAGTTTGTTCTGTGAAAATTATAAAGAAAACGTTATTATATTAATTTATCGTTTATGTTTGACGCAAATTTTTGTACAGATTTTGTGACTGTAACTGAGAAGAGTATTGACAAATTTCGATTATGGATATTTTGTTAATATTCAATTATTGCATCAAATATTGTTTTATCAAATAAATTTATCGAATAATTATTTCGCAAAAATATAAATTAAAATTAAAATTTTAATCGCGAAAATAAAATTCGTTTTGATAGAGGAAAAAATATTGCAAAATTTTAATCAATTTGAAAAAAAATTGTTTTTCTTTCATAAAATTGAATTACAAGGTAAATTTGTATTTCAAGAAGCATCAACTTGGTTATTGTGCAGATATTGTTATTATTTATTATTTTTTATTCCAAGTTTTTCAATGCAACGAGATATTGAAAATTTTTATTACTAAAATAAAATTTACTTATTCTACTTTGAAATTAAAAATTTAAAAAAATAAAAAAATTTAATTTTAATCAATCAATAAAATCGAAATGAAAATTTTTAATTCCATTCGAAAATTTATTTGTGACAATCTAATCGTTTAATGTCATCGTTCGTTCGGATCTATTTTCAAAAATAATATATTATTCGAATATAATCTAATTAGTGACGCACGTTTTTATTCGAAGATTAGCATGATTATAGAGAACAGTGAATCCAGCAAAACTCATCGTCCAATAACGTACAATGGTCAGTATTCGATATAGTTTAAACTCAGGATATGCTGAACTATCATTGTCCGAATCTAGCATAGTTCATATTCAACGCAATCTAGATCCAACGTATGTCGAAGTTTGGGGACATCACCTATAACTGATGTGTCCTGAATTTCATCTTTGCTAAATTCAACCTCTTCTCTTATGATACAAAATTATATGTATTCCGCTATGCTATTTAAGCTTCTGTGAATTCATAATATTCATGGAATTCAAATTTGATTAAGAGTTAATGATTTCCTTTCTTAAAATATTAATATTGACAGGGTTGGTTATAGATATTATAGATATATTAGAGAGCATGCGATATCGAGTCGTATATATTTTTAAATTTATCTATATATAATATCTGATATCGACATTTTGATTTACTTATTATCTGTAGAGAAATAAAATGTTTCGAGAGAAGCAGTATATTCTACTATTGGTTTTTCCATAGGTGGATGCATAAAGGTTATTCAAAGGTCAACTTTTTTCAAATGGAATCAAAGAATTAATCCACGTGTGTGTTTAAAATATATTAATTTTAAAGATATTTAATTTAAATTTTGTATGAATTTATTGTTTAAAAAATAAATTTAAATAACATACAAAATTTAAAATATAAATTTAAAATAAAATAATTTTTTTAAGCTAATAATTTTAAATCATAACATGAGATATAATAATAATTTTAAAGTAAATAGCAATTTTTCAGTTGTATTAAATACATTAAAAAACATATGATTGAATTTGAAAAGAGAAAAGTTATTTTCAATATAAAAAGAATTAATAATACTAACCTATTTCACTTTTATTTAAAATATTTCGTTACAGATTACAATCTTCTCATTGATATAATATAAGATTTAAACAATTGTGAATTTTTTTTCTGTTTAAAAATTGAATTAAAATTCAGAGAATAGAGTTTCTATATATTCGAACAGATTTGAAAAAGAGATGTATGAAAATAAAAATTTCCAGAATATACTTAAAACATATTAGAAGCAATTGAATCATTCTCTCTATTCTAAAAGGAACTAGTATATCGTTTTTTACTTATAGTAGATTTAAAAAGTGAAATCATTAAAAGATTTTTTGTATAATAATCTCGTATAATTTAATTTTTATTTTTTTTTACCATTAATTTATAGTAATCTTTCTTATCGTTCAGAGGCTGCTCAAGTTACAATTATTCATACATATATACATATATATACATATATATACATATATATATACATATATTCATAATTTTATTATTCCGTAATTCAGAGTCGTAATTATATTATATTTTTCAATCGTCAAATTATTAGACATGTTATAATGAATAATATTAATTCCACGATTAAATGAAAGAAACGTGTTAATGAGTGATAATAATTATTTAATAGTCGCAAATTGGTTGGCATTATCGATTATCCATTAATTTATGTATATCCCTGGAAAATACAGCCGGTTAACTATGTATTCAATCGAATTTAACTTTACCTATACTCGAAACTTTACACCCTTTGTATGCACGCGATGTTGTGCACAATTATACGCGATGCAACTTCATCGAAACGATTCATAGACACGAACGAACTTAAACCGAAAGTGTGTATGAGAAGTGTGTGTGTGAAGAGAGAGAGAGAGAGATTCAAAAGGGGAATCAATTGAACGAAGTTGAATATTCTTGATCATTTTCATGGAACAATAGGAGTTTCGTGGAATCTCTTCGCTGTATTTGTATAACATGAGGATCCATTGTTGAAATTTTGGAAACCATTAGATATTTTCATTCAATTCTCTCTCTCTTTTTTTCATTTTATATAGTATTTTCGTGATACTAAAATTATTCGCTACAGATTTTGACTTTGTTAATCAAAATCTTTTTTCTTGAATTTATATTCTTGATACAAATGGTATCAAAAATTGTATTTAAATATTTTATATATTTCTTCGATAATTCTTGGCTGTTTTTTAAATCATTGGCTATAATTGATATTTAATTCATAATCAAAAATTGGCACAAAGAATATACGATATTTTATTATTATTCTTGATATATATTCTTCTATTATAAGATTTAAAGTTATGTAAATTTTAAAGTTACATATGCATTTTTTAAAAAAAGAAGAAAAAAAATTCACGTGTAAAATATCATTAATGAAAAATAATTTATCTAATTATTCCTTTTATTATAAATTTTGTTATATAAATTTAAAAATTTGGTTTAATAAAATTTCATTTGTTTATTTTTCTAATT
The DNA here is from genome assembly GCF_029169275.1 of Apis cerana. Lineage (NCBI taxonomy): Eukaryota > Metazoa > Arthropoda > Insecta > Hymenoptera > Apidae > Apis > Apis cerana. The sequence continues at coordinate 2,529,405 of NC_083865.1, read as the reverse complement.
TAATCATTTAATATCTTTTCTTAATATTTTTACGAGATAAACTGTTTCCTAGTTCCGTCCAAATTATTTCTACAAATCTAACTTTCTAATTCAATAATTCCAATCGTTGATAATAATGAGTTATAATTATAATAATTCTTTTTTTAAAAATATAATTTATTTCTACATGTTTCTAAAATATTTTCACGCGATTGTAAAAAACTTTGGTATATTTCCGTTGAAATATCCCTCCGGAGGGCAAGGGAAAATATTTAAGGATCTTTTTCTTGCAGAAAGGATAGAAGTACTCGTTCAACTCGATAAATTTTAAATCACTTTATCTCCGCGATACAAAGCTGACAGAGTCATTGTATTTATCCCTGGAGGTTGCACTTGCCCCAAGGATACTACGGTGCATATTTAACGTTGGCTCGCAGACTGTTTAATAATGTGTTATGGAAAGATTAATGCGACCGTGCTTTGCTAATAGAACGATGCGATAGTCTGTAATTGGTGGAAATTATATAGAGTGTTTCAAACGATCACAGTACCTGCACATGATTATAGGGTATGATGATTATATAGAGTTTCAAATCGAAATGTTTGAATTTCTGCGTATCCTTTGACTTTCATAAGTAGTGAAGCTTTAGTAGTGCTTTGTAGGAATTTAAAATAAGAAAAAAGGAATTTATAATTTATAATTTAAGAAAAAATAAGATGAAAGTAATAATAAAAATGTTGATATCTTTAAATTTTAAAATTTTTGTTTCTATAAATTATATTTATAAGCTATAAAATTTTAATATTTTTTTTATATTCATATCTCAATCAATTATCTACGCTGTCTTGATAAAGTCTTGATTAAAACTGATTAAGTTATTATAACTATATATCATGTGATCAATAATTTAATAATTACGAAAATAACGAGCTAATTTTATTCGAGAAATTTGTTAATACTTCGAGTATAATCTTTGACAAGAATGATAGATTCAATTTGAAAATATGGATTATATTAATTATTCGTCTGAAAATTTCAATTACACTCCCCTTCCTCCCCTAAAGTTTCCTCGTATTTATTTACGATCTATATGCGTGTGCATACACGCAATGTGTTCCATAAACACGCAATGTTTGTCAACGATACGGCTTATAATTGGGTGTTGAAAAATTATTGACTAATCAATTATGCCAACAAAATTGTTTGCAACTATTCTCTATTACGCAATTTAACGAGTATATATTACGAATTGTAAATTTCATTTATATATGAATTATGCTTAGAGATTCGGTGCTATATTTTTGGTTTATCTACTAGTTTTCTTGTTGAAATCAAATGTATTGGACTACATTACGTTTAGATTATATTACGAGAAAATATTCCGATACATGCAAATTTTTATGAAATTCTGTACAATTGATTATTTGATAAACTCATAAATTTTAATGAATTTTTTATTTTAGTTTTTCATTTCAAAAGATTGCCCTTTTTATTATTCAAGTTGTTTATTCTTGATGAGTCATAAATAACGAAAGATAAATGAAAAATAGATTTGAAGATTTGTAATATCAATGAGGAAAAATGTTTCAAAAATATCAATTTTTCACAATAATTAAATACTCAAATTAAAAAACTCTAATTAAAAGTTCCTTGAAACTTTTTTAAAAATGATATAAAGCTGATTTTTTATTGTTTTAATTTTTGAACATTTAAATATTAACAATCACTCGAATAAATGAAATAATTGTTTTTTGAAAATAAAAAAACAGTATATAGCAAATTTTTAAATAAATCTAATATACAATTTTAAAATTATAATAAATATCTATTAAATATAGATATTTTCTTCTTAATGATGTAGTTTTCATATTCTTTTTAGAATAGAAACTTTGGAGTAGAAAGCATAGTATTTCTATGAATATTTAATATTCTTTATGGTGTAATTCAAATTGCAAACTGCAAATTTTTTATTTAAGAATGCAATTATTCTTAAATAATTGCAGATAGCAATTGAAAAATTATAGTTCTTAAAATTTTTAAGAAACCATTTAAAGCTTTTTACTTATACAAGCTAAAAATGAATTTTTATCGTTGTCGTTATATTCAATATATAACTTAAAAATATTTGATTATTCTTTTAGTTGTCACATTTTAAAATAAATTATATAGTATTAATTTCTTGACTAGTAGTCAAGTAACTAATGAATCGATAACCAATAATGAAGATACATAAATAACAATATAAATCTCTGTCAATAAAAATATTGAAATTGCAAATTATTTTTAATTGCAAGCAAATTAAATAAAATTTAATAATAGGATTAATTATAAAATATCCATAAAAAATTTTTAATAAAACATTAGCAATGCATTGCATCTGATAATCAATACTTGTTATGAATTGTTATAATAAATAATAATCTAATAATTATATCTTGCATAGATGAAATTGCAGAAATATATCCACAAATATTTAATATGTATAATACAATTATTATTACTCTTCTTACTCATTGAACCAAAATTTTAATAACAATCTACGAATATAAAAATATTTATATTTATAAAATTTATATTCATAAAACAAATCTTCAATCTCGCGATAGATGAAATCACGACAAGGCAATAAATATTAATTTTTTTATTGTTACTATCGTCCAAACCAAAAATAAAAAAATTATATTCACAGTTATTTTTTTCGTTGCTTTTTTCCGATTGACCAGATCTATGCCAATAAAACAATAATAACAAACAAACAAAATAAAACTTACTAAAAGTGCAATCAATATTCAAAATATCCAATCAAATCTCGCATAGACGAAACGACAGAAACGTTCACAATCCGTCCAATAAAGCATTAGCATGGCATTAGCTAGGTTTCCGTGGCTGTAGCTCCCGGAACGAGCCAGATACTTTCCTCGCGATTGTGCCCTGCCATTTGCATAGCAGGCTCGAATCCTCGATACGGCCGCATTCTCGCAGGAATATGCATTTCTCCCAGGTATACAGCGAATTATAGAGAGGGGGAGGGGGGAGGGAGAAACTAATGGCTGGCACGCCGATTAATTGACAACTGTCCTGTCCACGTCAGTGGAGGAAGCCTTTCTCGGGATTCGGGCAGCCGATGATTCCGACACGCATAGCAAGGACGAGTGACTCGATGTGTGTCGAGTATCGAAATCAATTCGATCGGCGGCAAATTAATTGGCAACGGAGCGTGTCGCCAACTGCGTGTACCGTGCACAGAGATTGCCTTGGCCGAGAATTGACGTATCGCTCTCGGCAGAGCTGCAATTTCCGGATTACTCGAGGGCTCCGGATCCGCGAAAATTTCGTACAGTGACGGCGAACTATTGTAATCGAACTTCCGTCGAGCAGAAGAAAATCGTGCGCGGATAGATGGCGCGGCTCTATTGTGCAATTTTCGGTTAGTGACGATGGCGTGGCCGGGATATCGAAATATTTGTGTGCGTATCGAATTTTGGATTATGGTTATTTCGATATCTTGAATGGTATATATAGACAGTATGTGGATGGTATATTGACTATGAGAATAGACTATAGGTAAAAGGGAGTGATACGGTGTATGTGTATGTGCAGTAAAAGCCTGAAGCAAATTTATCTAAGATTTTAGGAAGAGTGTTTTAGTAGGTAATTCTTAACAAATGTATGTGTGCTATTTATAGATTATTAAATTAGTGAAAATATCAACTAAATTTAAGATAAATTCATTGAATGATATTTTCATTTATACTGAATTGGTTATTTTGTAAATAAGTTATTTTTGCTTCAATATTGAATTAATTCATATTTAAACAACAATTATTGTAATTATTGTATTATATTATGGAATTTTATTTTGTGTGTATTTTTGTTAAATCAGAAAATGTATACATTTAGTAGTCAAAATTTATACATTTATTTTACAAATTATTGTATATATATATACATTAGTAATTATATTTACTGAGTTGACTACTGCAACATATACGTTGGATGTTCAGTTATATGTTTATTTAAAAATATAACGTATGGACAGAAGTTCGTAGAATGTTTCTTGTTTTTCTATATTAAAAATATTGCAGTGATTTTTTTCTGTTTTTTTTGTGTGATAAATAATAGTTTAAATTTTGTGATCATCTTATTTATGATTTGAATGTAGAGATAATTTTTTTAATTATTTATAAACAAATAATTCTTTTGAAGTAGAAATAAAAAGTATTTTGAACATTATCGAAATGAAGATAAATTAGACAAAGTGTTAATATATTTATAAATTATCGATTATAGAAATTAAAATAATCATAAAAGTCTATAAAAATGCCAATTGAAATGCTAATTCAAATTATAAGTTTTAATTTAAGTTCGTATTAGATGAAGCGAGACATAAATAGAATGAGATCATCCCAAAAATCATTTATTAACGAGTTGTTAATAAATTTTGTATTTCGAATAAATTGGATTCATCCTATATGAATAGCAACTAATTAATTCATTCATTGTTGGTGAATGTAATTTAAATATCAAATTATAAATATTGAACATACTTCAATACATGATGCTTGAACTTTTTCGTTTCTCGCTCGTTGGTTCATACCCAACACTATCGGTACGCGCTCTGTAATTCGCCGATATTTCTCGTTAATAGCTCGTTAATGAAGCAAAAACGGAAATTTCTGCAAAGAAAAAAATTGCTCGAAATCACTTCGGGAATCAGTTAATCAGTTAAATCTTCTTAATCTGACTTTTCAGATATCTGTGTACAATTTTCAAAGTTTTAAATCTATCAGAAATGAGAATGAAAAGCGAGATTATTCTTCTAACGAGGCTGTCATCGTTCGAAGTTGATTCTTGAAGGATGGCAGAAAGTTTTGCAGGCAATTCGTAGCAAAAGAGATGCAGTCGTACGAAACTGATTTCGCGGCTCGTTGAGTCACATTTTTCGAGGAGCGTTTATTGCGAAATTATAGCTGTCGTGAAATTTATTTCCGACCAGAGTTCCGACGGATTTCCAGCCCGAATTCGCATTCGTTTATGCCATATACCATTCCATTTCCACGGCGTGTACGGCAACCGATCCACGGTAACAATCCATCGTTCAGAACACGTTTCGCGGAGAAGTTGCTTCGTTAACTTGTTCAAATGTCTCTCGTTGTTGCTGATATTCCAACCGACTGTCCGGCTTTAACCTATTCGACTGAATATTCTCGAAACCGACCAAATGAAGATATTTTATGCTGTTAAGTCAGCATAAATTGAAGACTTTGCAGCAAGTGAATGGTATCTCCATATTCAGAGAAATTAGAAGAATTTATAAAATTATTGCGTTAACTTAATGTTAAGAAAATACTAATTAAATATATATATATATATTGTTAATTAAAAATTTTTCTTGGTTTTTGCTATCTATTTGAGAACATTTTTAGACAGTTATTAACAAAAGTACTTTGTATTGAAAACAATTTTTATTTACAGACAAATGATAACTCGCTGAAGACTTATTATTTGACAGATCTCTCAGAATCCTGTTTTCTGGAAGTAGATTTGTATCTATTTTCTTTCTATTGTTTCTCTCATTGTTAATTTCTTTCAAGTTAAAGTAAACAAAAAAATAATTAACATTTATTTATTTGAACAATAAAACGTATAATTTATTGATTTATTATTGATTAAATATAAGAAAAATATATTGATATTTTCTGTAGATATCAAAAATGAAAGCAAGTTAAATCTAAAATAAATCGTACATTTTTTATTCGATATTTATAAAATTTATAGCAAACGATGTGGAATATTTGTTTACGTATATTACACATAATAATTTGAAAATCATTGAAAAATAGAGAATTGATGGATTCTTGATTTTAAATGATTTTAGTGATTTCCAACTAATTTTGTTTATTTCCTCGAATTTTAATTGAAATGATAGTTTGATTGTAAAATTAATTTTTGTGTTAAATTGAAAGGAAAATATTAAGAGCATGATAACCTAACCTAAATGATTTTTTCTTTAAAAAAAGTAAGTATGATATAGTGCTAAATTATAACAACTGAAATCTGTTTTATGTATGTATTATATGCTTTAATAAGTCATGGAACTTTATAGTTAATACAACATAAAATTTCACAAAACAATTATCAAAATATATATTAATATTTTTAAATATTTAATATTTATTAGTATAATATTTTACATAGTTCTATTTCATTATAAAATATCGTTTTATTATAATTGAAGAATAAAAAAACATTCTAAGTTTAAAAAAAAATGATATAATTTTATTTATTTTAAAATACAATATAATATGTATAATATTTATTGATATAAGTATATTAGTATAATATATAGTATAATATTGTATATATTAATACAATTACAAATAATATTGTACAATATAATAATACTATTATATAATAATAAATAATTAGACTATTATATGATAAAAGTAGTATGATTTTTTTAATTCAATTCACATTTCCTATTTACAATGTAAACTACACGATACATTAATATCACAAATCATTCATAGCAAACATCATCCTAACGCTATCGACCATGATCATATCACCATGTCTAATATTTTTACGAAGAACAAACTGTCCGCAAACTGAAATATGCAAACAATGCAAATCAACGTATCGTAAATCAAAATATATATTTCACTATCGTTCCTCGACATTTAAACCGACTATTTCCAAAAAGCACACGTAACCGGTTTGATATCTCTTCCCCTCCCCCTCTCCCCAGTTCCTCGACTTGGAATCTTCCTTCTGAAATGTTTCCCGCATTTTCATCAATTTTTGATGCATCATGTAAATGGATGGCCACGTATGTCGTGCCATAAGACGCATAAAAGAGGGGAGGGGGGGGGGGCGGGGGAGGGAATAAGAAATATGGGAAATTTCCCTTTCCTCTCACAGCGAGGAATTTCACGATGACTGTTCTTTTATCTGTAAGGGGGCCAGAGGAATAATTTTATCCCCGGCCAACTTTCCCCTTCCTGCGTATCTGGTCGAGTACACTCACGGATGCATAGAATTTTTCAGCGTACGAGGAAAGAAAGTATCCCATTTACCTTTTTCTATTCACCGGCGATGGCAATTCAGTTGTCCCTGTGGAATTACACAGATTACGGATAAATTTTCTTGGTCAATTATAATTGCGTCTGATTCCAATTTTTTCTGATTTTTATGGAATACTTTCATTTTCGTATTTCATTTGTGAAAAATCACTGTGTTTTGTTGGATTCTTTTCTTTTTTTTTTTTCTGTGGAAAGGATGTAAGGATATTTGAGAATAAAACTTTCAAGAGTTGCTCTTCTGAGAGTACTTTTTGCAAGTGGAAATTACGAAAGTGACTATTCGAAAGTTTTATTTTCAATGCAATGTGTTTTGTAAAAAATACTTTCTCGATAATTTTACTCTCAAATTTGGATTTATATTTTAAAATTATCTCGAAATTTTTTTTTTTTTGTAAATAGATATCGCATGTTGAGATTATCTTAAAGTAATTTTCACTTTCGAAACAATATCCATTTCCAAACAAAAATATTCTCTATTGCATTTCTCGAAAATTTCACTTTTAAAATAAACGTGCATCTTAAAAACATGTAGGCAGTTTCTTGAAGGAAGAGGGTTGTAAAAATGGAAATGAGATCCGTAAATGGAACATATTTGAACGTGAGTGAATGCATATATGTATAATATTACGGTGCGTATATTAGGACCATATTTAAAATCTGGGAAATATTGTATGTATATGGTAGGAAGAAAAAAATAATTTTTTTTTTATACAGAATTTTATCTTGATTTTTTAGTCATGCGTATAATTTCTTAATTTAATTTTCTTTTGTTTAAATAATAATAAAAACTATGTTCTTATTAAAATTTAAAATTTAATTTAATTTTCAATAAAAATTTTGTGTTATAATACTTCTAAGTAAAGTATATATTTTATTTTATATGATTGTTTAGTTAACTGTGAAAGAACATAGTGGATAATATATTTCATAAATAATATAGAGTAATATAAAAAGTATTTGCATACTATATTTTAAATCATTTAATTTTTTCATATAATTATAAAAATTTGATATTATGGAAATAAAATATAAAATATAATAAAAATAATAATATTTCTGTATAAATGCATGTTGATACAATATTAAAAACTTTAGAAACAAATGGTGAATAATTTTTGATATTATATGATAATTATTTATATTTATAAATTATCCAATTCAATGATTGTTTTCCAAACATTTTCTTTTTTTATTAAACACCATATTCATATAGAAATCAAATTGATCAATTTTCGAAATTTATAAAATGGGTCAAATATTTCATCAAAATATTTCATCAAGAATATTTTATTTTTATATTCAGATGTTGAGATTTATTAATAACTTCGTCAATAAATTAAAATGATCTCGTATAATAATATCGATCCCAAGCGAATCGAAATAATTGGAACAATTTTCTTCCTTCAGATTGAAATAGTTTAAGATATATATGGATATTCGTCCTTTCAATTTAAACGCATTACCCATGCTACCCTACTTTTCCACTCGATCATATATCTTGAATGCATCTACGTATGCTTGGCAAATACAAAGTTTCTAGAAAGCGTCCCCGAGGCAAGGAAAAGAAAGAGATACGTGTACAGGACAAGGTCGAAATGAAACATTTTGTTGACTCAACTCTATCCAAGGCGATGCTTAATGAACTATTTCTTCAAATCTCTACATTCGTATATCACCTCGCCTCTCTGTAAAAACGTATGACAGAAATATTGTCCCGATTTTTACTGGAAAGTCAAAAATGTGTACAAAGAACATCCTCTATGCTTTCAAAATGTATGGCATTGCTTTGGTGCTATGAATTCGTTTTAAGTGACCTTTGAGCCTAATCTAATCTTCCTTGTGCAATTTCTTCTTTTTGTTAATACATTTTGATACATTTAATATAATTTTTAAATAGTTTTCTACAGTTATTATAAATTACATTTATTTAATGAAACAAAAAGGAAATAATAATATAATAAAAAGAAAGAAAATAAACTTTGAATTTTTTCCCATCTCTGAGAATATTTTGTTATATCATGAGATAGTAAGACTGTCGATTGGTTCGGCTGATTAATATTGTGTATTCAATATACATTCATGCTTCACTATTTTATAGTTTGATAATTATAGTTGACTTTATTATTTTTCTAAGAGTTTCAATTTGCAGCGAGTTACTTCGTTTTACTTTGACGTAGTTCATCGGATTTTTCTTAGTGAAAAGTTTCGTTCGGTGAATTTACGTTATTTTAATTAAGGTTGGGCTAATTGAAGGGTAAAGAGAAGAGAAAAAAACAAAGATTATCATAAAATAGTTTTGTTGAAAAAAGTGACTTTTTCAAACTTGCAAAGAAAAGCAACATGTGATGAATTAACTGTTAATAATCATAAAATAAAGTGTGTACACTTTAATTACATATAAAAAGAATGATTAATAAAATAATATTTATTTTATTTTGTAAGGTAATCTTAATTTTAGTAATTGGAAAATCTTGGAAATGAATATTTCTCGATTTTTTCTCTTATCTTTATCTTATTGTCAATTGTATGTTTTTATAAAAGTCATTACAAATTTTTCTTTCTATTTTATATCAAATATTTAATTTAATATCTTTGTTATATTTGTTATATATTTGTTATATATATTGTTATATATTTCAATAAAATTTATTAAAGTTTATTGAAATCTATTTTATTGGATTCTGAAATTTATTAAAATAAAACTCTAATGATGAATATGATTATAAATGATTAGAATCAAAATTTGTAAATCCTAATTTCTTTTATTATCATTTAAAATTTAATTTTGTTAAATAAAATTTTTATTTATCTTTTATTCATTCCAGTTATGGCTCCAAGTGCCATAATTGTCATGAAATATTTATATATTTTTATAACATTTATATATTCCAAATACAACTATTAATTAATTAGTTTTCACTTTTATATTTGTTCATTTAATTTTGATCTACATATTTTGTAATTTTTTGTTTTTTTTAGCATATATTTTTTTTAATTTCTTTTTTTAATTATTCAAAAAAGTTGTAAATAATAAACATATTAAATAATAATATATATAATATTATATAATTTTATTCTGTATTTTAATTTCATAATGATAATTTTCTTTCGAATATAATTGAATATTCAACGAGATACTTATTTGAATATTTCAAATAGATGATTTTCAATGAGAATCGTAATAATATATATCTATTATTTCTATTAATATCTAATAACAATACTTGAATATCATTAAGTTTATTAATGACAAGACAATTATTATTCATTAAATTATTCATTTAGATTTAATCGATAATATATTACTTACATATATTCTCTATTCATTCTTAATGAAGAATGAAATGAAATAAGTAGATGGTGTCCCATTAAAATACAATCATCCAAATTTTAATAACTAGAAAAATGAAAAATCTTTCAAAGTGTCAAAACATTATATAAATATAATATTATAATTATATAATAAAATTTCTATAGACAGGAGATTATATTGGAAGTTACAAACTAATGAGTACATTTCCATTAAGATAGAAATGTAAATAAATAAAACATATAGTTTTATTATTTTGTGTTTTTAAACATTTTAATTCCATTTTAATTCCATAATTAATTTAAAAATAAATCAATCATATGGATAAATAAATAAGAATAATAAAAGAATAAATTTTTATTTTTAATTATTAATGCTATTTACATATATGATTTTATGCTAATTATTTAGTATACCAGTAATTAATATATATCTATTAAATAAAATAGATGATAATAATAATAATATAATGATAATAATTTTATACATTTCTATATTCGTAGGATAAAAAGATATAATTTATAATTATATCATAAGTATAAATAAGTTATAATAGGATATTTAAAATATACAACATAAATATCTGAATTTTTTATATTACATAACAAGATATTACAAAAATCTATTAATCTTTCGCAGTTAACGATACAATGAAACTGATGTTTTTATAAATCTGTCAGAGACAAACAGAATTATATAATAAAGTTACGTATCATGTGAATAGGAATCCATTTAATTTTCTTCATCGATGATTTTTCATTTTGTTTGTTTATGTGAGAGGATTTCACAACAGATATTCAGGTTTTTAAAATACACAACAATATACCTATTATACAATATATATCAAATGTTACGAATTAATTTATTCTCTATTGTGTAAGAAAAAACAATGAATTCAATAACGCTATTGTAAAAAAGTATACACGCAAAGCAAAATAATCTATTGTGATATGCGAATAATACAAATTTGTATAAACAGGATTTGTATTAAAAACTACAGTATAACCAATATTTTTGTTAAATTTTATCAGTATTTTATCAATATTTTTCAGCTTGTTAAAAAATTATGGATATCTAACTATAACGAATGCTTTAGTATATTAAAAAAAACAATCAATTCAATAATACTTTTCTAAATACATATAAAGTAATAATCGTGATTATAATACTGTACATATAGTATTATATTCATTTGAAATTCGTATTATATTAAATAGAAGTATGGACTACTATTCTAATTAGGTAGAAATACTTCAAATTTTAATTTTATAAATACTAGGTTGTATTGTTATTCAAAAAAATAGAGATTACATTAATTTATGTAAAAATAAATGATTTTATATAATTTATTTTTTATTGAATTATATTTTTCAAATAAATATTACATTTATTTTTTAAAATATGACACGTGACCAATTAAGAATTCGTAAACAATAAAATCATAGATTTTGAAAAAAAAACAGAGATGAAAATTTTAATGATTGATAATAAAAAAAGTACTTCAATAAATCACTTTAATAATTTATTCATATCAAATATCAAATTATAATAGATACGATACAATACGATAAATATTATTCACACATTTCAAATAAACTTATTATTTAAAGTAACTTTATCCGAAATTTTAACCGGTTACTTTTTCACCGGATTAATTATCAACTCTGGAGAAAAATATATGCTAACTAACGGTATATCGAAAAAAATTAAAAAATCGAAATTTAAAGGATTTACTACCATTTGATTCATACTTTACAACGCTTTTAACGTTTCTACCGTTGCAACACATATTTTTCTATCCGTCCACGATCATCCCATACATTCGGGTAAAAAATTTTTGCCCAAGCAAAATTTCCAAACTGGCGCAAAGGCGGACGTGGCAGTGTCGTAGAAAACAAGGCATAGAGACGCTCCGTCAATTAACGGTGTGGTCCTCTGGCAACGATGCATCAAAAGCGCATTGCGAGTGCGCGTCAAAATCCGAATCCATACTTTTCCCAGTTTCCAAGGCGCGAAAACTGGGTCGCTTATCCGCGCCATCATAGATTAAACGGTGGATCGGCTCGTCGTTACCGCGGCATTAATAATTATTAATACCGGCAATTATTACGCCATGCTACCGGAGATAAAGCGGAAACATCATTTCCGTATCCTAGTTGTTAAAACACGATCGAGAATGTACACGCATGCGCGAGAGATCTTGTTATTTGTGCGTGTTTCTTTTATCTGCACAAGTAGGAGGGGATCTAGCCTCGTTTCCAATTTTTCTGATCTTTGGCTTCCTTTGAGGAACAGCAATTGGTGGAGAATCTGAAAATTGCTGGAGAATCTATAACATATAAGAGATGTTGGAAATGAATTTTTAATGTGATTTGATTTATTGCAGGAAGATTTTTGGCGTGAAATTGTAATCGCATGTATTCCTGTCTCATGACAGGAGCATAAAATTCGATGATTATTCGTACTAAATTTATATCCTTTATACACGAAGAATATGATGCTATATCGTGCAAATATTGATATATTTCTATTAGTATATAGAAAGTATTTATAAAATTATATTATTTAAAATAATATTTTAAATAAACTCAAACAATTCTGCAACAAGATAAGTTGAATTACTGCAAAATTATATTTCAAGTAATAATAAACTCTTTTCAAAAGTGTCTATATCTCGACCAAATTTATATATCTCGACGAAGCATACGAATTCCTGCATTTTCTATATCCCTCCAATTTTCTCTGAAGCCATTAAACACCATCTATACAATCAAGCAACACACGACAAAGATCATTATGTACCGATTGTTCTATTGTTATCCCAAATCATCGGTCCTAATGGACTTATTTTCCTCGCTGAAACGGACGCCATTGTGGCCAAAATTCAATTCAAGTACTTGAGAATTGGTGTGTAGTCAATTTGTCAATGCTCTCTTTGTTAATTTTGTTTTGTTCGGCACTGTACACAACATCTTCTCATTGAGGAAGAAAATTAATTTTTCGCGGAGCACTGGACAACCAGGTGGAATCCACCGGTTTTCTATCCCAAGGAAAATTTCACTAGGTCCAGGTTGAACCCCTTCGTTTCTTCTCAAGTGGAAGTAATCGAAATTCGATCTCAGATCCGGATCAGAAATGAAGGGGCCGGTTATCGGGTTCTTTGGTTGAAACGCAAGGGTGTAGAATGATTGGACGAACCGAGGGTGAAAGTAATTCGATTCTGTTGCTTCCAACATATTGGATGATTGGAGGGAAATTTATGTGATTCGACTCTCCCTCGAGTTTCGATTCTCTCTCTCTCTCTCTCTCTCTCTCTCTCTCTCTCTCTCTCTCTCTCTCTCTCTCTCTCTGTTTTTCTCTTTGGTTGGATAGAAAGTTTGAAAACGCGGTTGAGTTAAGGGATGGAGGAAATTGTAGACCATTGTATCCTGTTTCTCTCTTGTTCGTTCAATCGTGATGGGAATTTCCTAGATTTTAGTGATTTTTAGAGATTGATAGGTAGCTTTTCATTTTGGTTGATTGTTTGTTTGGTGAATTGGCATCGGGTTTTGGATATTGGATAGCTCCAGTTTTTTGAATTCGTGATTTATTTATTCGTTGCGCTGTTGTGTTTCGTTTAAACATGAAAAATTCGTATTGGGAGTATTTTCGTGTAAATGTAATTTTTATTTATAATGATATAACTTACTTATAAAAATGTTGTGGCATGTTTGTCGTTTTTGAAAATATTAATTGAGTAATATAAGATATGAGATATATCGATATATTAAAAAAATATACGATGAACAGCTTTCAAAATATAATAAACATAAAACAAAGAGTTTAATTCATAAAGATATTTCATATTATAAAAAAATAAAGTGTATCAATAGAGTTTTAAGATAAAATCATAAACTTTTAACAAGTAAATAAATTCTTAATATGAACCTACGTCCATTATAAATAGCGATAAGATAAAGTATCTACTTCACAACTTTGATTAAATTCATATCCTTTATAAATATTTTAACAAACAATACTTTGAACTATACTCGAATGTTTATCGAATAAGTTCGAAACTTATATGAAAATCTTACCAGAAATTCTCTGACTTTCTTAATCATTTTTTCTATCAATTTAAAAAAAAAGAAATAAACTAAAATCAAACATAGTAAATAAAATATATGATCTAAGTTTTAAAAAATTACAATTAATTAAATCAAATATGTTATTTATACAATTCTGATTTTTAAAATTTAAATATTTATAAAAATTCTGATTTTTTCTAATATAATTTACAAACATTCATTCAAAATTCAAAACTTTTAAAACAAAATTGATTTACATTCATAAATATATACATATCGAAGCTGATTCAATCTATAATTACGAATCATTCTATAACCAATCATAAAAATCTTGAAAAGTACATATCATTGACAATATTAACGTACCCTTACAAAAAAGCCGCTAGTAAGTCACTTTAAGTCACTTTAAATTTAATCTCGAGAAATGACTGAAACTTCTTTCAAACGCTCCTCTTAAAGCATGCAACCAGCCTTTTCCCGTAGCAAGAACTGGACACCAAGTACTTTGTGTCAATTGGGCAGTCGGAAGAGAGTCATTTGCGCGTTTAAATATCTCCAAATTTTCGTATATGAGTCAGATATGACGTTTGGCACATGTACTCGAGAAAGATGTCTGTGACAAACGAAACTGGACGTGGATTAGGTGAAACTGCACGCAGTTGTCCCTTGAGAATTCTAAACAATAGTAGAGAGAGAGAGAGAGAGAGAGAGAGAGAGAGAGAGAGAGAGAGAGATAGAGATGGAAACCACGATGCAGCAACGCAGCACTCGAGCACGTTTGTTAATTAATGTTAATTAATTAAGGAGCCTTGGCGTCCGACTGCAGGTACTTTTTTCTGCAATGTATAACCGCCAACGGGATTACAATGTTCTTGCATAACCACTAAATCGTTTCTGAAATTTCTCGGAGCTATGCCGAAACTTTGAGGATATATAATTTGGAAATAAGAATCAAATAAGTATTAAAGAATATTATGAAATGTTTCTATCAATTTTTTGGGATCTGAATTATTCTAAGAAAGAATTAAAATTTGAATTTAAAACTGATAGTTATAGAGTTTAATTAAATTACAGAAACTTCTAACATAATCTATTGTTTAAGAGCGATATTGTAATGTTTATAAGTATTCAAAGATTTTATAGAAATAATGAGAAGTTCATTTTTGTTAGAAAATATTTATGAATTTATAATGAATGTAGATTTATGAGTGTTTATATTTTTCTTTATGAATTGTTTTCTTTTTCTTGCCACTAGAGGGACATACGTATCGGGCGTCTTTCTCGTTAGTACTTTTCTTTATGGAAGATATTATATTGTATGTACAAAAAAATATTAAATGAATATAAAATTAAATATAATTCTGTTATATCGAACTTTTTGTACAGTTGTACAATAATAATTATTCAAACAAATTTTATTTCATTCTTTAATATATTTTAAGCAATATTTGTGTGATATTGAGTGAGTTTTGTGTGATAAATATATAAGTTTTAGTATTTATTATTTGTTGAATGGTCAATAACACTTGTA
Organism: Apis cerana; assembly: GCF_029169275.1. Taxonomy (NCBI): domain Eukaryota; kingdom Metazoa; phylum Arthropoda; class Insecta; order Hymenoptera; family Apidae; genus Apis; species Apis cerana. The sequence goes on along the minus strand of NC_083865.1, from coordinate 2,513,435 downwards.
TTATCACATAAAACATCTGATGTTTTCTTTTATTGTAGTATGGCTTTTTTTCAATTCTTTTTGCAAATATAAAAAAAATATAATTATTTTTTGATAAAAAAATAATTCATAATAAAAAATTACTTTTACAATTGTATTACATTTATGTTGTATTCAATATATAATTTCATTTAATGAAATAAAATATTCATAATAAATATTCATAATATATAAAATAATTTAGACAATAATAATAATAATATTATAAATATAATAAAAAATATAATAAAAAATCATATAATAATAATATTACGAGATAAAATAAATAATTATAATTACAATTGATATATTTCATAGCTTAGTCATAGGCTAATGATAAATTCTTTTGAATAATAACTAGTAATAGAAAAACTCTAATACGAAAGATTTACTATAATATGATATTTTCATCTTTTTTATAATTTATCATACATTTTATTTCTAACATTATTCCACATTCAAAAAAAATACATCTGCATTTAAATAATAAAAACTCTTCGATTGATTTCAATTTTAAAACGGTAATTCTTATTTATTTTCTCTTGATATATATGTTAGTTCGACAAATTAGAAAATCGTCGTAAAATGTACGAATGCGCATGGAATCACGACTTCAGATCTTCTTTGGATAAGAATTCTCAATCCGAGCAGAATATTGAGCAAGTCACACGAATCGAGATGGATGTAAAGCCCTTAAACCTGCCAGAAAAGATTGCATTTACCTCGGAATCGCAGTACGTCTGTGAAATTAGTTCGGAGCTAACAACCTTCCGACTAGCTAGAACAGATCTCTTAATTAAAGAGTCACGCGGATGAATTGGCCACTCGAGCGGCGAGATCCGCTGCGAATTCACCGGTTGAAATCGAATTTTCGTGGAACGTTGGTATTTTGGAAATTGGTGGAAGTATATTAAACTTCACAAAGACATGAACGAATTTTTTTGCCCAGTTTCCAGTGTATATTAAATTCTCCGTTATAGCGTAATTTATTTAGACGCGAATCAAGTATTCAAACTAATAAATTTTTCGTGGAGCATTGATTATGTTATCGGATTTGTTCATTGGACTAGAACAATATTTTATTTTATTCAAACTTTTCTTCAAAAATATCACTAAACGATTGCATAATAAAAAAGAGATTATAATTATAATTGCGTATCTCAGAATATTTTCAGATTTTTCGAAGCTATTATTTAAAATAATAAAAAATAATTGTAGATTTAAATTGTAGATTAAAAGGTTGTTTATGAAAGATGAAAAAGTGTTTATTAAACTTTTAGTTGTATATTTAACATAATATTACATAATATTACTTAATAAAATTTTGTACATATCAAAGCATTAATTTGAATTAACAGTGTTAATAAAAACAGTGTTAATTTGAATTAATTTTTTTTATAATAAATTATTTGACTTTATTATCAGATTGAGAAAACAATTCAAATCAATTCTATAGTCAATTTCATTCGTATAATTTTAGTAACAGAAAATCATAAAATTTAAGATCATTCTTGTAAATATCAATTTTAGAAATTTGAGTAATGAACTGCATTAAAATTGAGATTAAGTAAACTACTTTTATTTAGAAGTGGATCAAGATTATCGAGTTTATAAATATTGATTTGCCTTGGGATCACAAACTTGTGAATCGTTGATATTTTGGAAATTGATAAAAGTTTGTTAAAATTTACAAATTTTTAGTATATATTAAATTCTATATTTGTTTGGAGATTAAGTATTCGAGTTTATAAATATTGATTTTACACAATAAATCGTTGATATTTTGAAAATTGGTAGAACTTTGTTAATTTCTACAAAAACAAATTTTTTTTCCATCTTTGTTTTGTAAATCTTGTTACCGTAGCACTCGTTAAGAATGGATCAAGTATTCCAGTTTACATAGCCCGAATTTACATGAAAAATTTCTCGTGGAACGTTTGTATTTTAAAAATTGATGAAAATTTGTAAAGAAACGAAAGAATTTTATTTATGTATAACAAAAACAATTTTATTTTTGCTTTTTGTTTACTGTTTCTAATATTAAATTTCTATTGAGCAGTTTGTTTTACATAGAATTTGTTTTTTTGTTGTGAACTTTTTGTCGTAATCAAATTTTTGCGAGGGTGTCGGTATTTTGAAAATTGATACAAAAATGCAAAACTGTGGGAGAAAAAGTGGGATAAAAAAATATTTTCTCTTGTTTCCATGCATATTACGTTCTTCACTGTAGTATATTGTACAATAGATCAAGTTTGTTCGTAGTAAATTTCCTGCGAATTTGATTTCTGATAAAATCAAATATTTGTGAAACAGATTGCATTGGATTTCAGAAATCGATCAGAAATTGCAAAATGTTGCATAAATATTGCAAATTTTTTTTCTTTTCAAATCTTCAATATAATTTAATTGATCAAAAAATAGACAGAAATTTATTTTATTTATAATTTCTCTTTTCTAAATTTTGTGATCGAATTTTCATATTATAATATTATTTTGAAAATTTTAAATACAGTTTTTATTTTATTTTATTACTATTTATTATTATTTATGAATGAAATTATTAAGTTTTATATATATTATATTTGATATATATCGTTTTACATAAAAATAAATATAAATTGTAAATAAATAAAATATGTTAATAATAATTGTTAATAAATAATAAAATATATATAGTTTTTAATTCAGATTTTATTTAAAATTTTTATATAGGCCATTAACAAAATGATACTTTGACACTTTGTGTAAATGCAAATTTGACATATTTCGATTCGTTCAATTATCATTCCGAAAAAAAGTGCATTTTGAAATTTTGATCTTAGCAATCGAAACGAAATAGCGATTATATTTTATTCTATAATTATTTCTGTACAAAATACCAATATTTTTAACTATCGAATATCTTTATTATGTTTTCTGTGTAAATATTGTTCATCCAATATTCTGAAGATATTGAAAAACTAATAATAACTTTTTATGAATGCTGATGCATATATGTATAGTGATCGAAATAATCAATAATTGAAGTATTTTGTGATTCGATTTGTGATATTATAATTTGACATTTTACATTTCTTGAATTTTTTATTTTTACTTCTATTAAGTATAAGATTAATCGTTTTTTCTAAATTAAACTTTAAAAAAAAATTTTTTCTTTTTTTTTGGAAAGATAAGTTTCTTTTAAAATTTTCGAATATAATATTTAATGATGATTAAATAACCGAAAAATTAAAGTATTCAAATATAACAATAATATTTCATTTAAAAGTTTCTCAGTTGTTAAAATATTTTTCCTAGTGTTTAATAATTATGGAATGTCAAAACTAATATATATAATGGAAAATATGAAATTTTTTTCAATCCAGTTCTCTTTTTAATAATGCTTTGAACATCGTAATTTCAATCAATTTGGTTTTAAAGGTCAAGGTCTTAATTCTTTTTTTTCTACTGAATACGGTTAACTGATGAATCACCCGATGGACCTAGTTTCTTTAATGAGGAGAATAAAATGAAAAGATACATTATTATTACGATTCCATTATATTTCTCAATTTTTTAGTTCATTTAAAATCGTTGACGTGTGATTTGTGTCATGCCTAACCCATTTAACCAAAAAGACAGGACGTGCGTCATATAAAGGAATTTTAACTTGTTAAAGGAATATCAGTTTATTACTTTTAAAAATTCATTTCGTTGACGCTATAATTTTTTTTATAATTAATTAGATAAATTTAAATATCTCTTTTAAAATTTATCGGTAAAAGAAGAGATTAAAAAAGATCTGACAAAATGTGTACAATAGAAACTTCTTAATTTGAATAAGAGAATTTTTGGATAATAGAATAATTATTTTTGTTATATTAAAATTTATTTAATTAAAAACCAACAAAATTTTTGATACTTTCTTTCGTTACTTAAAGATTCTTTTTAAATTATAATTTTTTTAAATATATAAATAACTGTACAAAGTTATATTTTTTTGTGCCTTAAACCTTCTTTCAAATATCTCGAATGCTTTGGTTTGAAAAAGTATGTCCTCGTTATATTATTTTTACTTTCTACTTCAGTTTATGTAAAATTGATGTTATAATTTTTATTGCATTGAAACGATTTTACAAAATCGTCATATAAAATTTCTTTTTATTTCGTTAATTTCTTCAATTTCATTTCATGAAAGTCTTCTCCATGCTCTTTTCAATCTTATTTCTTTTTAATGGTAAATTACGCATCTGTCATCGTGAAAAAACAATCTTTTAAATTTATTTTTCTAATGTTAAAATATCAATGAAAATAGTTGATAAAATGAGTGATAATAGATTCGAGAGCAATCTGTTTCTATAAGCTATTCTTCAATTAGGAATTCTCGAATAAATTATTTCTCACGCTCAAAAATAAATATTTCAGAATTTCTGATGTAGTAAGGATCAGAAAGGATCGCTCGAAATCTCATGAAGTAAAAATGTAATAAAGAAAAGAATTTCTATAATCAATGCATCGTCGAAAGGATAAAACGATTATCATCGTTCAACCTTCGTCCCCGAGATCCGTTTTATCTCGCTCGTTGTCAAGAAATCGGTGTAATTGAGGTCTGAATTGCGGGCTATCGTGAATGGAAAATTCGCAATGCGAGAGATTTAAACCGCGTGATTACGAGTTGATATCTGGGCTATTGTAGACAGACATAGGATAAGAAAGAGGAAGAAAAATGGACGAAATTGGGGGTTGCCAACTTGGTCACGCGAATCACCCTTTAACTCGCGGGAAGACGAAACGCTGGACTTTTAACGAATCCTATTGCCTTCTCTCTTTTTTTTCTTTCGAGGTACACACGTGTTACCAGTCACTTTCGAGAGAAAAGTAATCTTTGAGAACGTTAAGATAAATGGAAATGTTGGCAAAGTTGAGATTATGAACGAGAAACGTGTAATTTTTTTCGATCGTTGCAGAAAACATGAAGGAATTTGCAATTTTTTTCTTAGATATGTTACTCAATGTTTTTATGATATAATAATTACTGGTTACGAATCGATGTTTTTAAGTGCAAAGTATTTTATAAGTAAAGATAAAATAATTCCATCTTTTTTCTTTTTTCTTCTTTGCTAGTAAGTTTGATTTTTACGTGTAAATTAATAATGTAATTTAACTTGGTGAAATAGACATCAGAATATTAAATTGAGATTATTATTTTGCTCATAAAATTTGAGAGTTTAAATTAATAAATAAAAATTTAAAGAAAAAAGTGTTTTGTATAGGCGGTAAATTTTGTGTTTACACAAAAAGTGCAAAATGGAATATCAATAATACTTTGATTTTGATATTATTCATTTATATGATATGAGGTTAAGATTATGAATTTATCGTTTTATAATAATTACTTTGTAATTTATATATTTTGTAATGTTTTTGTAATGAAATGTTTTTCCTTGAAAGATTATAAATGCCTAACGTGTTTACAAAATTACTTTTATTAAATTAATAACTATCTGATGCAAGTGCCATTTTACTCAAAGCATAAAATTGCATAAAATATTAAATTTAATTATTTTTTTATTTTATATCAAAGATAATCATAACATTAGATTTTGTGTACCTAATTATGTTATTATATTTGTGGAATGTAATTGGAAAATAAATTCCAATGATATCGTTTTATTAATATTAATAACAAAACATCATTGTGCCATACTCATTTTTAATCTCTTAAGTTTCCTAGTGCGAATCAAAAAATTATCATAAAAGAAATTGCATCATTATTAAACAAAATAAATAAACAACTAAACAAAATAACTTCAAAAATATATTTTAATATAATAATTTTAATTTTTTAGTAATATATGCAAGTTAATATATATCAATTCTTGAAATATACTTAAAAGACTGACAAACATAAAAGACAAACACAAAAATATTTTTGAACTTATTTATTAAGGATAAGTTTGTGTCAGATAAAACGAAATGAAAATAAACGGTAATGCAACAGAAATAGAATCATTTATTTTCTTTCCATCTGGCTCGTTTTAATACAAACTTTAGTTGTTCATAACTTAATAAACAAGTCAATTATTTTTACATACCAACTTTTGTATTTATTTTGATTCCAAAATTGTCACACGAATATACTAATATTCTGTACATTTTCTAAATCCTAAATCCTTCATTTACAAAAGACTTTATCTTATTTTTCCCCACTTATATTTAAAAAAAGTATAAGATTATTATAATATTACGTATAACAATATTGTCACGTAACTCCACGGTCTATAAATTATTTCGATAAAATCATCGCATTAGTAACAGTTGATGGTATAGTAGGGGGCAATGGAGGATGGACTCGAAAGTTGTTATCGCGACTTTTCGCGATTTATAGCGGAGTCGTGAGGTATACGCAAAAAGCACGTGCCCGTAAATTCTGCGGTTCTAGAAACGAACTAGAGAGAAGGGAGTAAAGGAAAGTAGGGAAAGAAGAAAGAGAAAAAAAAAAAAAATAACAAAATGATTGCGCCACGATAACATCTAGAGAATCTTTGCATTTTTTTTAAATGTCTTTTTAAATCGTTCGCCATTGTTGGCTTGTGGTAAGTGAACGCAATTAACGCGGAGTAATTAGTGGCAATCGGTGGGCGCAATTAATTCGACAGTTTTATATTTGCTCGTCGAGCGCCACCGTCGAGCGCTGGTAGCGCTTTTAATGAACCGACACGCGAGAAGTTTTACGCGTAGAAAAAAGCCGCGGTGAAAATTGCTTGCTTGTGGTTATTTCATAAATTTTGCAATATCGTAGCTTGGAATCAACTACAATTGGGAGGGATGTTGCGATTTCGGTGTGTTTTTGATTCTACAACGATTCTTGCCAAAGTGTATATCGAAGCTAGAAGATAAATTAGGTTATGAAAAACGCGTAATTCTTGGTAAACACGTCAATTAGTATGGGATAATTTCGCGATATTAATGGAAGTGATAATTGAGAATTATGTCTGACGGAGAAAAATGTAAAAGCGCATTTTTAATAAGAATTGTAAGGTAGATTTTTGTGAAATCGTATTGATAATCATTCACCATTTTAATTCTATTGTTAATTACTAATATTAAACGTAAGAAAACATGTAACATGTATCTTGAAAATTATTTCAATTGTTTCGTTTTATAAGAATTATCTTTGTTAAAATTATTTTTGTTATTCATTATTGCTATTCATTAGTAATATATTATTCAAAGATTTTTTTTGCACTATTATAAATTGTTTTTATATTATAGTAGATTTAAAATGAGAGTGAAATGTTGCAGGGATCGCTCACCGTTTTTTATCATTTCATCTTGTTTATCTTGTGAAATAATTATTCTATAAAAAATTTTCATATTAAACTTAATTTGAATCAGATTTTTTAATTTTTCTAATTTTTATATTTGTATATTTTAAAATATGATAATAAATTTTTCATTTGATTTATTTAATGAAAAGTACAATCATAATTATTATACAAATAATATAGTATATATAATATTATAAAATTTATAAAAGTTATGATGTAAAAAAAATATGAAGAAATTTTAAAATTCTTTCCGTTAGAAAAATTAAATAATAAAATAATAAAACTAGAATAATAAAACTAAAAAAATTAAATACTAAAATATACTGTTGCGTTCGATCTTTCATAACGTTTCTTTATTATACAACTTTTTATAATTATCACTTAATTTATTTATAATTATTAACACTATACTTATTTATTTGACAAAAGATAGTATTCGTTCGAGGAGAGAAACACGACCGTTCTGTTCCGAAGGGAGAAACACGACCATTCTCTTCCGTGTCCGGAAAGCGACTGAGTTTTAATCAATATTTCCGATATCAATAACAACCGATGTTATTAACCTGTGTTGCGATTGGCTATGATATTCTATGTTATTAAACCATCAAAATATTATTAAATATTTTTAATTTATTTTTAAGTAGTGTAACAAATTTTTCTAGATCATTATATCACATCATTTCAATGATTTAACAATTTACAATGAATATCCATTTAATGTTCTGATTAATCGAAAAATCATGCATTATCCTTCTACTTAAATGCCAATTGCACGAAAGAGGGATGGAATGATTTATGAGCGCGATATGTAATCTTTAAGCATCGCGTCGACTGTCAGCAAGTGCATGCATCAACTGATCGTTAAAAGCGATGACAAAGAGTGACACTGGCTTCCTGGTTGACGGGGCCACCCTTTGCTATCGGGGATGAAAACGCCAGTCACGCATACGTGGACAACAAATTTCTCAGTAACCATTTCCACGATATCTGCTTTTATCAATCGCCCCAGTACACGTTTCGTGCAAACGTGGCTTTCATTTTTAGCTGAGGAATCATCAATCTTTTATGACTCGTAGACATTCGATAATTTGCACAATAATTCACCATCATGATGCTAAATAATATTCTAAATAACATGTACATAATTACGATGCATATAATTATGAAAATATTTGAACATTATTTTAGGCATTATTTTTTAATTTTTTAAATTAAAATTATTCTAAAAAAAAATTAAAATTTGTCGCAATACTCTTCGTAACAGAATAATAATAAAATAAAATAAAATTTAATAAAAAAAACAAAAATTTCGAAGCATTGATAATTTTTTTTTTCACTTGAGAATCGCTTTTAAAATATTGTAACGGTATTTTTGATGTCTTATAACATTTTTAGAGAGATTAATGAATTTTTATGTAGAACATGATAAATTAGTTATCATCGAGCAATTTATTTGTGAAGGAAAAATATTTTTAAAACAATCAAATCAATGGTCAAAGTTTTAGTATCTTTTTATTTTTTAAATTAATATATTTATTAGAATATTTTAGAATTATTTATTAGAATAATTTAATTTTGCAATTATTGCAATTTTCTTTATAATAGTAGAATTTATAATTACAATATATAATACATTAAATTCTAAACATTTTGCAATTTAAAAGTTTATTATCTTTAAAATTATTTTATTATCGTTTATTATCTTCTATTATTATATTTATTATTATATTTAAGAAACGAAAAATGCTTTGAACATTGATTGAAAATAAAAAATTGTTCATTAGTATTTCATCACAAAATAAAAAAAATTCATATACTTTTATGAGTCATATGATAATACATATATAATTTCAATAAAATTATTTTACGAGACTTATGTTGATTGTTTCATCCAGAAGAATTTTTTTAAATTTATTTATATATTTTTCAGTTTATTATTAATCATTAATCTTATATTTTAAATCTGCGATAATTGAAATATTTACAGATTAATATTTATTCAGAAAAATCATTACATATAAAAGTATAATAAAAAAATAGTAAAGTTGTGTTGTCAAAAAAAAAAAAAAGAAATTTTATATATATGTAATTTTATAATATGTAGAGAAATTTTTTTAATGAATGGAATATCATAATGAAAAAATGAAATTATTTTTAAAATTTCTTTTCATATTTTTAAAATTTAAAATGATACAAGAGAAAAATTTATAATTAAAATAAATTTATCTAAAATTTATTTTTAATAATATTCACAAAAAAATGTTAAAATAAATTCAATTAATAAATTGTAAATTTTAGTTGTAAATAGATCGAGATACGATTGATCAAATCATTTTATTAAATATTTTTGAATGTTAAAAAAATTTAAACAATATTTCAACTTATTAATTTAACAATTTATTAATTTATAATTATATCAATTATTTTATTTATGTAATACGAGATCTAAATTGACTAAAAATTTAAGAATTAATTTTAAATATAATAGGGCATTTTTATTGTATCTATTTCGATCATCATTGAATGTAACTTTAAAAAATTCCACTAAAGAACTATAGAGAATATAATTAAAAACTTAAGGTTCTTTCAACGCAATCGATAGACTTTCAACGATCAAAGTTCAGTTCTTGATGAAACAAGATAACTTTATTATTTTCGAAGATGCATCATGACTCACGAGTGCTTTTCTTTTTTATCTTCAATTAGTTCAAAATATAGATTCATGAAATTTATTTACTAAAATTTTCATCAAATATTAGTTTAATTGAGAACCGAAATCAATAGAATTTTGAATAAGAAGAACGATAACGATATTCAAGCTGTAATTCAACTAATCCATTCAAGCATAAATAGTTTCTGTTATCGTTGATCGTTGGCATCAATCTCAAACTAACAATTGAATGAAATCGTATGGAATTTTATTCGTTATAATTTTCAAATAAACTTATCATTGTCTCATAAATTTTATTTCTAAATTCGTTAAATTGATTTTTTTACAATAAAATAAATATTATTCTTCGAATCGATAATTATTCATTTTCAAAGATTAAAATTACGTTACGATGTTTATTATATATAATATATTATTATTTTAATAATTTTAATAATAAGTAAAAGATATATAACTCGATGTATAAAGCAATATGCATAAGAAAATTTCAGATATATAATTTACAGCAATGATTTCGATTTTACAAATAAAATAGATTGTAACGAGAAAATAAAAATAATTGTAAAATAAATATTTTCCATATTAATTATAATAAGAATACATAGAATCCGAAACATTGAATATAGAAATAAAAATAAAAATCTTATATTGTATAGAAAAAAATTTCTATTTACAACAATCCATTACAATATTTAGAATTTTATTATCTTAAGATTATTATTTTCTTAAATAATATTAAAAGCTAAAAATATATAATATTCCATAATAGAATTGAATAGCTACAAATTATGAAAAATGTATAATTATGTAAATTTATGTTAATTATGTTAAATTAAAAAACAAATTCTTAAGGAAAAATATAATTGTATAAATACAAAAATTTAACAAAAAAAATTCATTAGTAAAATTATATTGATATAAATAATTAGTTAGTCATGAAAATCTTAATGCATTATGTTATAAAGAAATTCATTTAATCCTGATTTTTATAAAAGTTTATGTTTAACAAATAGATTATACTTACAGAAATCTTTTTTTTTTTTATTTGTGAAATAAATCTAAGTGAAATTCTTCAGTTTTCATTTCATTTTGTTATCTTTTGAATGCAATATTTAGGAATATTTTTTAAAACAAAATAATTGATAATAAAATCTGCACATGAATATAAATAAAAAGTATTGAAATATTGATTTCATCTTTTCAAAATTATGTTATTTCATTAGTAAAAATTCGATGAGATAAAACTCACAATCACACAATCATTTATTGTTAATTCTAATACAATTTTAATTCGATATATATAGAAATTTTTATCATTAATTACATATTTATACAATATTTCAATAATCAATATCTAATAATACACATTTACTTCATTCTAAAACGATTTCTAGAAATAAAACAATAGTACATGGAACAATAATACAAGAACATACTAGTATTTTGACTTAAACTCTGCTTTTTTACAAAAAAAAAGCAATTGAAAAATTTAGAATCAATAAAACAACAAACAATAATAATATTAATTCAATAACGATTAATATTTTCAAATTTATCATATTTCTTTGTTCCAAATTTTCCAAAAAATTTATTTAGACGTGAAAGTTATTCAAGTTTACTTTAATAATATTTTCAATTCTGTTCCCTCGTTTTTCCAACTCTCCAAAAAAATTTCCACAGTTTACTGTATCTACAATTAAATCACACGAGCGGTGGGATTTTTTAAAAAAACAGACGAATCTTTTCTTTTCCATCTTGACGTCCGTTTAAATCGTGGAAACGATTACGCGAGGAGCAGAAAGAATGGCGGCTGATTTTTCAACGAGCGGAAGTGGATGAAAAGGATTTGATGGCAGACGAATCGATTGATCTCCTGTGAGGGAATCAACTTCCGCTTCGATTTTGGGAAAAATCATATTGGCTCGCGTGCATTGGGCATATCAATTTGATCGTGATCATCCCTCGTGTCACCCTGATAAGCGTCAGCTCTCTTATATTTTTCTCTTTTCCCTCTAGCATATTTTTTGGTAAACTTGTCAGTTTTATCGAGGAGTGAAAACGTAGTTGCTGAAGATTGATTTTGAAAATTTCATTTAGGATGTCCTGGAATTTAATAAGTAATATGCTTTAAAAGATATTTTTTAATAAATTAGTATTTTAAATGGATTGTAATTAGAATATGGGTTAATGGCTCACTTGAGATTGAAAAGAAATCAAAATCATAGTGAAATATTATTTCAAATGTAAATAATAAATAATAAAAGTATACTTTTAAATTATAGATATGATTTTGAAAATATTTCATGTTTTAAGTATTTTATTAAAATTGATTAATTGATTATACAAAACAATTTAGAATTATTAGAACCAAATTTCTCATTCTTAGAGCTTTTTTGATATATATATATACACAAATATTTTTTTTATTTTTTTCTATCCCATTTATAAAAAATATTTTTAACAATAAAAATATAATTTTTTAAAATATCTTTCTGAATTAACACATTTCAACGTCGATTCTACGATAGTTCAGCAGAGTATTATAAATTTGATTGTATTAAAAATTTTTAAAGATTCGTAAACTCAATCTGTTTAATCCTTTCGATATAATTAATATATATCAGGCAAAAATATCGTCAGGCAAAAGTCAATTACCATCAACCGTTGGATTTTTTCGCTTTGACGTAGTTGGTGGCTATCGTTTATACGGTACCTATTATTTCCACGGTGTCAATTTCTGCGGTATCAAAACAGTAGCTGTCGGTATAATAAAGCTACGTTTTAACTTTGATGACACCGAAACAGTGAATTATTGAAGTTCACAAACGGTGGATCAACCAATTTGTGATGATATCATTCACGAAACAATTACCATGTCGAAGCACGAATATAACGAATTTCTAAATATAGAAAACGTGAAATATTTCATACATTCAGAAAAATTATTGATCTTTAAATATTTTTTTTTTCACTCGAAACAATTATTATTATTTTTTTAATATTTAAATTATGTAATATATAAATTTGTAAATTTTTTTATATAATTAATATATTCGAGAAATACTCTTGCTATTTATCGATGCATAATTAATTATTTTTATTTAAACAATTAATTTCTTAATTTTTGTCAATAAACTTGATTATTCATAGAATAAAAATCATTTCTATTGATCTATGATCTAAATGATAGCAAATTTTTCTTCAAAAATTACACAAGAATGACAAGATTAACAATTAAAATATTATTATACGTTAAAAAAAATTATGATAAATTTCTATAATTATATAATTATTATATATATCGAAAAGATTAAATAATTTCTGAGACCAATAACGCGTTTTATTTATAATTTTGCAAAATTCGTGAAATATTATATATCAACGAGATTATATGTTATTCCAAATTCGATTAAAACAAAAACAACGAATAAATTCAATCCAGTTTGTCTTTGCTAGATTCTCTCTTCTACCTCTCTTTTCCCTCCTTCGCCAAGCCATCGGAAGCGTGGTTCCGACCTACAAATGGAAACGCAATCACTCTGGGCATCCAGTTAATTACCGATCAAACAATATATCATTCGAAAATAATTCTACACCGCAACGCAGTGGAAGATTTATTCATTGCCACCGCAGTTCCTTCATTTTCACCCGGCATTAATTAGTATCGTCCATGCAAAATGCTTCTCGTTTAAAAAAAAAAAGGTGGGGATGAAAAAATACATGCAGGGACATTTCTATTCATTTCCAATGTTGGGATGTATCTGTTAAGAGAATGAAAAAAGAATTTTTTTTACTTAAGAAATGTCTTATAACGTAAATAATTCCGTTATGTTAATTCATTTATAAGAAATTTGTTATTAATCGCATATAATCAAATAAATTTTATAAAAACACTTTTTCGATAGCTTCTCAGGTATTTCAACATTGTTAATCCTGTGTAATACGTATACTTTTCACTAATTATCTAGAATATTCCATCTCAAAGATTTAAAATTACGATATTTAAATTGCTAAAAAAATAAGGAAAGCTAAAATAGAAGGAAAAAATAAAATTTTATCCATACGAGCATTTCATGAGAACACAGATCAAAATCATAAAAAAAATATAGCGGTATCCTAAAAAAAGGAAGGAAAAAGAATCGCGTAAATTCATCGATTTTACCGATTCCCATTTCACGATATGTTTTCGCAACGACGAACACGATGGAAAAAAGAAAAAAAAAGAAAAAAAAGAACATGTAAGTACACATACGAAAAAAAAAGAGAAAAGAAAAAAACAAGCTTTCAAGCAATGGATGTCAATACAGCGTGGTAACTAATGAAGCGTTAATAAACCCTTTTATCGAACGAACAGCCCATTTTTTCCAGAGAATAAAATCCGAATTGACAACTAAAAATACCCAACCCCTATTCTGAAATACATTCGCTGGATACCCAATGAATGGATCATTCTTGTGTGCATGTCTCTACCTCGTAGTAGTGTTGGAAGTAAGTTGGTTGTGAATTTAAATCAAATTATAAATTATTACCAATGTTTGAATACAGTGTTATACAAACGTGTTGTTCAGACATTATTCAAATGTTTCAATACAGTGGAGTTTCTGTTTATGTGAAATTAATTAAACGAAATTTTATATAATGTTTGATTATTCGAATTTATATAAAATGACAGAGTTTTTATTATTTGAATAAGCGTCTCTCCACTTATTTATATGAACGTTTTTATAATATAATGTAAATGGAAATGTATATCGTATATATAATAAATAGAATAAATAGAAAATTAATTCATTATTATTTTTGCAAAATTGTATTTAAATTTATATAATATATTTGATATATTATTTAAAAATAAATATTTGATGAAATCTTTTTACATGAACATGAACTCTTATTAATTAGATGGAAGATTATAATCCATAGGGAAATTAGATTTTTATTACATACGAAAAGTCTAATATGAATGTGCTTATAGATAGATAGATTTATATAAATGGAGTTTTTGTGTATACAATAGAGCATTTATTTATCTATATATTTATCCAAATATGTATATACTCGAAAAATTGATTATAACATGAATTTTAGTTCTAAATCTAGTTATGAATATAAATATTCGAGTATTTAAATTTGTGTAACTAACTATCTAGATTCAAGTTTGTTCTTTTTGTGATTTTTCAAATATTTTCTTTTTATATTTTTAATTTTTCTGATACATTTTTGTTCAAGTTATAATAGATTAAATTTTTATATAAGTAATAATTATAGTAAAGTATTAATTGAGTTCTTTTAAATTTAAATTAAATGAATGTACAGAATGTTCTGTTATTCATAATTCATAATTCTGTTATTTATAATTGGATACAATTGAGATGATTTTTTAGAAAAAAATAAGTCGAAAAGAAAGAATTCAAATATTATACTAAGATATAGAAATTTATTTTAATAATAATATCTCAAGTATTTGATACTTATATTAATCCTCAGAATTAATAATAATTAGAATATAACTTATCCATTGAATTCTTCTTAATCATTAATTAAATTTAAAAATTTTATTTACAAATATTTCAATATGAAATATTAGCAAGATGTATATATTATATAGATATATATTAGAAAGATATATATCATTTTTAAAACATATTTATCATTTTTAAGAAAATTATTAAATCTTTACTTGTAACAATAATTTAAACAATTTAAAATTAATATTATATAATTTCATTAAAAATCTAATAACATAATTCCAAGGAAATTAAAAATAAAATAATAAAAATATTACTTTCTGAAATAGATATAAGACAACTCATTCTTATTTCACAATATGTAAAAATTAAATTTAAATAAGCGAAAAATTTAAATAAAATAACTTTTTCGACAAACTCTACTATTACAAACAAATTCTACTCTTAATTCCATTCGAAATTAAACTTCTTTCATCCCCTTCCCCCTCACAGAGATTCAAATTACCTCTTTTAAACTTCCCTCCTCCTTCGAAATTTCACTTTACAAACGATTCAAATCCAATTTGTTAATGTTCGAACCTACTTACGATATACTTGATCCCATCTCTCCACCTTATAGTCTTATTGACACGCGGCGAGGTGGTGTGCAGAGATACAGGCGTGCGCCACGTCGAAACTTTCGTGATAACGGTGCCCGTAACGGTAAGGTGTAACTTTGAACGTAGTTGCGCATCACGTACACCCCTCTGATTACCCTGCAACGTGTACAACAGTATGTATACATACGGGGCTGAAGCATAAGGGAAGACTCTGCTGTGTCTATCCGCGTCTCTACGCGCGTGTAACACACCCGTCGACCCGTCTTTTCCACGCGTGCATGCACGAAACCGATTGCGCCGGTATTGGAAACAATATCACGTGGCAAACGTGGCTAACGAGGCTGCTGCTGCGGCTACAGGAAGCACGATCTTACCGACAGAATACAGCTTCCGTTTTGTAATTAGAGGGAGCACCGCGTGTATTCCAGCAGGAGATACGTTTGCGTGTGCTTCGAGCGTATATGGCCAACAGAAAGAGAGAGAGAGAGAGAGAGAGAGAGAGAGAGAGAGAGAGAGAGAGAGAGAGAGAGAGAGAGAGAGAGAGAAAGAGGGAGGGAGAGAGAAAAAGAGAAGGAGAGATTAATTCCAAAGATAATTAAAACGGAACCGGCTTATGCGTTATTTTCTCCCTCCACTTCTTTTATCGCCAGTTTGATTTACGAAGACACTAGTACAACTCCTCCTCTGTGGCCCACCCTTGTGGCGGCTGTATAAATTTTACGTTCTTTTTAGCCCCTCTTGGCCACCGTTCGAACCTGTTCCCATGGTCGTTCTAGAAATTTAGGATGGCCACCACCGAGCGATCGACGAGCTTTCGACCCCTCGGTTTCCATTCTTTTCTTAGAGGGTGTTTCGAGGGTTTCATGGCTGTTACGATGCAACGCGATAAGGGAATTCGATGTGATAATGTTGTCATTATTATTTTTGAGAAAGATATAAGTGAAACATTTCTTTATAAAAATTTTATGAGTGATTCAAAGCAAGTGAGATGCAATCTGTGTTTATTTGATTTTTTCTGGAGAGTTTGGATTTAAATATGGTAAGATAAATTCTTGCACAATAATGATAATTTGTAGTAGTTGTTCCACGAATTAAAAGAACTGAAGCGAATTAATAGAAAAAGTTAAGTTAGGATATTGTAATCTTGAAAGATTACTATTTATACGTGTTGTATTAATTATTATTGCTCTCGATTTTTTTGTAGAATTTGGATTTATTTAATATATATAATATATAATATATAATATATAAATATAAATTTATTTAACTATTTATTATGTAAGTTAAAAATTTGAAATTATAATGTATTCCATAAATTAAAAAATCGAAGCAAAAATTAGATTAAAAAAAAATTGGAAATAGATACGATTGGAAAAGTGATTTTAAATTTTTGTTGAATATATAAAATCAAATATTTAAATCGTTTCGTTAAATATAACACTGTCGATTCTTCTTTCGTAATGTCAAACGTTTAAGACACGGTTGCACTTAGGACGATTGTTTCTTCGAAATAGTAAAGTTAAATGTTGCGGTCAGTGCAATCACATTTAGGTCGATTGATATTTGACTTTTAAAATGAAGAGATCTCGATATTTGTCTTAAATACTAAAATATACTCGGTGACAAAAAATTGTATAATTTCGAAGAATTCTTAATATTTTAATAAAAATTATTATATTTAAATTGCTTAATTTTATTTACAATGAATACAATTTATTATTACTAACATACGTATATAAATAATTATTTATTAATCAAAATAAAATCTGATACAATGTATACATGCAAATTATAAATCATCTATACATTTTTAAAAAATAATTACAGTGACATCTATTTACAAAATAATATATGAATATATATTTTTTGAATTTGTTTTTTTAAATCGATAAATTAATAGAAATTGAACTTAGAAAAGAATAAAATTATCGAAAGCTACGATTTATTTCTTGCCGTAATATATTATTAAAAATATAATTATCATTATTTTATATTTACTAAGTTCTCTAATTTTTTTAATAAATTATTTCTGTTATTAAAAATTTTTAGTAATTTAACTTTCAAATATCAATATTTCTGTATTCAATATCTATTATTAAAAATTCCTAGCGTATATTTAATTTTGAAGTATTCTTACGATCTCAACTTACAACATTAATGAACATAAAAAAAAAAAAAAGTTAATGGAAACCAGTAAAAGCGTAACACGATTCATCCGGGGAAATGGAGAAGGAAATCGCACGCAAGAGGATCGTCTGCGATTACGTTTTCCAGAATAGGCCAGCCGGAAGACTCGGAGAAATCCTCGGGTTTCCGGTGATTGCGAGGAAGCGAAACGAAAGTAAAGAGGGTAGAGGGAAGATTTTCAGCGTAATTTTCCTTCGTCCTTCAGCCTGCTGGATATTAAAAAACAAAAGAAAGCTGTGAAATGGGGGAGAGAATGACTATCGCAGAGGATTGTGGGCGTGCATAAATACTAGGTCATACATAGTTGCCAGGACAGCAGTTGCAGCGGTTTGGTCGTCTTTCTTTAGGAAGATAAGGATCGTGGTCGATCTATCAATGCCACGTTTAGTCCCATAGTCAACGCAGAAACGATATTAATAGTCGTCCTAAATACTGTTTATCGAGGAATTAGCGGCACCGATTTGAAGAATTTGTGATTTTAACACAATGGTGGAATGAAATCTTTTTCTGGCGAGGATTATCGATTTCGGCTTTTACACGATGTCGAGGACATTTTTATCACGCCAGCTTTCTTTTCGTTTTCTCTAATGGTTGCGATTGAAATATGTTAAAGAGGATAATTCAACTTTAAATTGAAACAAATTGTCTAATAAATTCTGACTATTATGTTTTGATTATTAATTAATCATAATTAACATGATGTGTAAATTCATTTAATTTATAATTCTGTATTTTTTATTTATAATATAAATCATATGAAGATTAATATAAAGGTATAAAATTATAATATTTATATATAAATATTTATAATATAAATATTTCAACGAAAATAAATATATTTTTTCTTTTATAAAAGATGAATATTTTATTATTGTACAAATTGTAAAAATTGTAAAAATTGTATAATTGTATAATTGTTTTAATAATTACATGCTTTAATAATACATATACATATAAAAATTAATTTTATAATTATTTTTGATGTGAATTAAAAAAAATTGTAAATAATTTGGATAAAATGATAAACATACTGGTTATATTATATATAGAACAAAAATTCGAAATAATTACACGTGGATTAGATCTCATCATGTTTCATCGAATCATGAGATGTATAGATAATACATTGTTTGCAATACATACAGACATGTCTATGATGAAGGATCACTTGATTCTAATTGGTTAGGAGTGATGTATCCTGAACGAGATATTGGAAATATGAATTTCAGATATTGAAATGTATATGATGGAATATTATGGATAGTGAATATAAAATGAATATAAAAGAGAAAGAAAGAGATCAATATATGGATAGAGAGAACTACTTTCTGGAATTATCTTTCCAGTGATGAATCAATATGATAATAAAAAAAAAAGTTGAATTATATTGTGAAGTAAATATTTAAATTAAAAAATAAAAATCAAGAGAAAAAAGATGGAGTATATCATTTAATATACGGTAACCTGATTTTTTCGATTATCTGATTGTGAATGACACAAAATACAAAAATCTATTCTGACAAATCTCACGAGGCTTTTCTAGCACTAAACTATGTCGACTATAATTGATTTATGTACTACATGTTGTTATAGTAATATCGTTTCAAAAATGATTTTGTATACCTAAAAGTATTTTTCGTAAATTAATTTTCTTTCTTTCATTAATAAATTTATTTATTCTATCATTTTTTCGAAATTTTAATATTGTTCTTGAACAATAACGTCTATAATGAATAAAATAAAAACAGAATATAAACTTGAAACAATTTTAATATATAAATTGAAATAAATTATAAAATTTTAATAATTTTCCATTACAATCACAAAAGAATTTATAATGAATAAAACAAAATAAAAATTTTGCAAATTCAAAATTTAACTTACAACTTGACTTACAAACTCGATAAATATTTGATTTCCAACAAATAAATAATCGACGATTCAATTTTAGCGAAACCTGACATAATTTCTTTCTACGAAAGATGAATCGCAAAAAATCCTCTTCAACGGATGAAATAAATTCATCACCCTACTGCAACTCAATCTTTGCAACTTTTATAAACGAGACAATCGATGAAACGCAATATCATAAACCCAGCCTCCTCGCGCATTTACATATGCAAATCCCGGTAGGAAAATCTTCTCGGTCGGTAAGGATGGAATTTTCCTTTACCAAGAAACCTCTATTTTATTTATATATACACGAATTCGTAAGTAAATCTTCGCCAAGAGAGTAGGTAGGAATCTCTATATAGCTTTTCGCCACTCTCAAATCACTTTTCCGCGCGCACAATTGTTAATGGCGAGGTTAACAGCGCACGAGGAAACACTATAGCGGTGGGGGTGGTAAAAAGCGCGGCAACCGCGATGACGATGGAAGAAAAATGATATATTTATGAGATACGGCAGGGTCGTTTCCGCTTCATGCAAACGAGGGCGGGAAAAGTGTTTTTGAGATGCCCTGCCCCCTTCCCACAGGCCGTTCGAGGAGTAATAACTGGCAGGCTGAAAAGTAGGTCGTTCGGGGACGCGAAAGGGCCATAACATTTTATTTGTTGACCGTGTAACTGTACTAAGGCATACGTATCGCGTATTCTCTCTATTATGGAGTTGCGTTACCCACCCCCTGATAAACCGGGTCGACCATTGTTCCATATTATTTATCACCGTTCATTAATTCTTCCATTCGAACGACATTCCGATTCTTTTCGTGCAATTTCGATCAAAATGTTATGTTTAAGAAGGAAGAGGATTTTTGGAATTTGTGCGAATTTTTTAATAGTGTTGAAGTTTGATAGGATGTTTGGTAATATTTTTGTTTGAAATTTCGATTGATTGGATTTCTTGGAATATTGATCGATTAACTTTTGCCTCCTAAAATATTTATTTTTGTCTATTTTGTTACAGTATTGTAAAATTGTCGCAAGTATAAAATATATAGTAACATATAGTATATAGTTATACAAATAGTATATATATCAAAAATATTGGAATCCGTTAACCGAAAATTTCTGAAATTTTTGTTAATTTTAATTAACAAAAGATACTGACCAATATTGAGAGTATATTAATTGCAAGAGTAAAATTCATTTATTTTTCGATAAAAAATTATATCGAATTATATTATGAATAACGAATAAACTATAATATTCAAATAAAAATTAAAATGAGTATTTTAAAGTATATTATAGATAGATATTATATATATTATAGATATATATAGATATGTATTAAGAATATTATAAAGTATAATTAAACATAAAATAACACTTTTACACATAATCTTAATAACAAACTAAATTAATTAACAAAATCAATTAAAATTAACAAACTTAATATTCGAAATAATCTTCAGTTTATTTGTCAACAACGCAACAAAGATAGACATAACAAAATGTATAATATGTATAAGATAAGTTATATAACTTGGCGAGTTATACATATAATATGTATAAGATAAGTTATATAACTTGGCGAGTTATATTATATTTTAAACAAATTCTAAAGTATATATTTTGTATTATTACAAAATATATTTTCATGTAGAATTTTAATATATTGCATGAATTTTATATGAATCTTAAATTTCGAATTTGAAATAGAAATTGCATTTAAGTTTAGTTATATGTGATAAAATTATTTAATTATTGTCAATTTAAGAAACAATTATAAGATTTATAAATTATTTATTTAATAGAATTATTTTTTTATTTAGATTTCCTTTTTATTTATTATCATTTGATATATTTTCTTTTAAAATGACTAAGAAATGATTTTTAAAAGAATTATTTTTTACATAAATATTTAATAAATTAAAAAAATATTTTAGGAATTATTACTGTTATTCTCAAAATGTCGCTGTATTTACTAATCTTTAATTGTTATTAAGTAATCAAATCATTAATCTATTTATTATCAAATATATATAAATATTTTTTTATTGAAAAAAAAAAATACTTAAAAAAAATATTATTAAAGAACACTTCAATATGTGCAATGCTTGAACCAATTGCTCTCATCTCAATTCATTAAAATTAAATATAAATCAATTACAACGTATATATTCGTTATAATATAATATTTTTATTCAAATTATAAATGAATCTTTTAAACATTTCAATTATTGCAATATTATATCATCCTCGTAAAATTTCATCCCTTAACGATTAACACACTATCTCTAATAATCTCGCCAAATCCTTCAAACATAATATCAAAAAAAAATCTCATTCTGAAAACTTCAAATCTCGTTCATTACCCTCCAAAAAGAATCCTTTCCAACCAATTTAAAAATGAACAAATAATAATCCTCAACATCCCCTCCGCCCTCTACAATTTTCTTCAAAAAAAAGTTCTCGAGTTGGAAGCAACATTTAAGAGTCCTCATCAATATTTTTAGATATCTATCTCCCATAATACGTTTTTTCTGGGTTTCTGATCGAAAGCTCGATTGTAAAAACCCTCCCCTTGCCGAAGATGTGTAGTTGGACGAGCGCGGTGGGGGTCGAGAATCGTTGGATGTCATTCCTCTTCGAGAGGGGACGTGAATTTATCGAAGAGACTGGAAGCAATCGGCGATGAAGCCCATGGGCGTGTCGCTTATTATACTTTCTTATTATTTATCGATCCCCATAAATACCGATTCCGACGGTGGCTCGAGATTTATGGAGGTCCTGAATTAGTGTCACTATTTTTCATCGGCATATTAATTTGGACACAGTTATCTCCTTTCCTTCCCCTCCCTCCAGAAAGCATCCTAAGGGATGGAGAAATCCATTAACGGTGATCGCCTCCATGGTCCTGATTCTTAGCAGCGCTAAAACGGCGAGATAACACGAAAGGAAATCGGGTCGATGATTACCCCGAGCTTTTATCCAGTCCTTTCGGGCACGATAGGTGGATAGCTGGTTTAGTGGATTATAATGATGTTATTCGAAAAAGGTCGGGGAGAGTGAAGGGTTGGTGATATTGTTACGGCGCTCTTCTGTCGTTTAGATTTCTTTCGTGGAGGTGATGGAGGATGAATTGGAATGTGTACATATATGCGTGTTAATATATTCGTGGAAATCTTTAGAGAATAGATTTTAAAAGATGTTAAATTAATGAAGCGAGATGGAAACAGAGTATATAGAGATTGCTCTTTAGAATTGATTTAGTTTCCAAAAGTATTCCGTTAATATATTAAATATCATATATTTAAATTGGAATAAATGGATAAATTATTTAAGATATTGTTATAATAAATCGTTTCAAGGATTAAAATAATGCACGAATATCATTTGTATAATTGATATGATTATTGGATTATTTATTTAGCTATATATGCAGTATAACTTTATTCAATATATACCAAAAATATTTTTTTGGTTACGGATTATTTTTATAAATCATATATTGTCAATGCTTAATTTATTTTTCTTGATTATTTTTTGTCAAAACTATTTATATATATATAGCTCTTATTATAATTTATAAAAGATTGAATTTTCAAAGTTTTTTGGAATATTTATTTAAAATGTCTTTAATTTTTATATGTAGATAAAAAAACTAAATACTATTGAAAGAAATTTGAGTTCTATAACCGGAATAAATTTTTTTTTATGCTAAATAATATTTATTATATACTATTAGTAGATTCATTTAAAAAATGTATAGAATCTTCGACATATTAAATTGTTATAATGATAGAGAGAAGATAAAAAGTGGCACTGATTAATATTGACACTTTTAATTTTTATATTTGTTTGAATAAACTATTTATTCATGCAAATTTAGAGTGACAATCTTTCATCAAATGTATATTAAATGAATATGTGCATGACTGAATAAATGAGAATAATGGTGCTATTATTTAAAGAAATACCATAGAAATATTCATCTAGATGAAAATTAATCTTGTTTCACTTGTTTCGCTTACAATTAGAATTTATGTTTGAAGATATATAGAATATATATTTATAGAATATAACCAATATATAATAATTTTAAATTTTTATTTATTAATTTTCCTTTTCTATAATTGTCAAGTTTAATTATTTAAGTTATTCGTTAATAATAATAGAACTTGTAAAATGAATTTTTATAATAATAAAAAAATTGCAGCAGAAATAAAATACGCAGATATAATAAGGAATTTTAGAAATAAAGCAATGCGGATGAAAAAAGAAATTTTAGAATTAACAGAAAGATAAAAGAAATTATAAAAAAATTCTAGGAATTAAAAATTGAAATATGAATATTAAAATAAAGAATTTCAACAATATATTAAATTACATTAAAATACATTAAATTAGATGCTATAAGAATCATTTCAAAAAACAAAGAAAATATGAATTATAAAATATATTCTACTAATTTTAAATTTCTAAGATAAAATATGGATATTAAAATAATATATTTTGACAATAGAACGATAAAGACATTAGAAAATTCCAGCAATAAATAAATTGAAATAAAGAAATATTACCATATAAAAGAAATTCTTGTAATAAATAAGTAAAGGAGATTTATATAAAAGGAATTTCAATAGTAAAGCAATTTAAATAAAAAAGAATTTCAATAGGAAAAAGAAAAGGAATTAAATAATTAAATCCATTGCATAAAGCATCAAAAGGAAAAAGGATCCAATAATAGAAGAAAAAATCGAAGAAATAAATAAAAGATATAACCAACAGAATAAAATATTCGTCAAATCCTTGCTATGGAATACTATAAAAAAATTGATAAAAAAAATCCCTAGGACGCCCTATGCATCCACTATGTATTCATAAAACGATGTTAAAATTCGCACATGTAGTTCCCTCTTGAAATGACGAATATTTCATATCATATTTGCCAAACGACGAATATAAATCCAACTTTTACAACAAATTCCCAAACCAAATACAGAAAACTCGCCATTTCCTTGTTCCAATAGCGAAAAACTTTTAAAAAAATTCTCTCCTTTTGAATCCATTCGTCATTGTCAAAAATGGCGAAAACAACTATACTTAAACAATCGAATATAATGAATATGAACAGTCTAAATGGTCAATGATTACTGCGATTTCAACCAAAAAAAAAAGAAGAAACGAGTATGACTGAGATATCCATATTTGATAAACGATACTCGGGCGTCGAAGTACAGATAACTGCAAGACTTCAAGAATTGGTATAGGAACAGCAATGGAGTGCTTAAGTGGGTGATATCACGTATATTCGCTTGGAATACGATGCTCGAGATTCTATCGTTACACTATCGAATTGATCGATCGATTCTTTCTCGACGCATCGCTAATGACGGCCATTTTGCCGGTTGAACGCCTCGTTTCGAATCGGTTATACATTGAAACTTGGGTCATTCCGCGACATTGGAATAAATGGCGCCTACAGCATTGATTTAATACGGGGCGCGTTATTATACGCGCGCAGGCCAAGGAGGAAACCAGGAGTAAATCTATCAGTGGGAATTATCCTCGTGCTCGAATTTGAATTCGCTGTTATTTTCCCCCGATGAAATACGACCACCGACGATATTTCACGTCACAAGCTCGATGCTTGTGCCTTTAATAATCGCGCGGATGGAAAGGTTGCGCGTCACGGATACAACGATAATCGTGGAATACGAATTCTTTTATCCCTTTTGGCCTCTTTTTCGGTGTAATTTACCGAGTAATATAACGATGCATCGTTAACTGTCGCTTTTTCTAACTTCGTTAAACGTTTTTGATTCAGATAATAGATTGATATTGTAATTTTTATATTTTTTGTTGAATCGTAAAAATGTAAATGAATTTGAATTATATTATTGTTGTTTCATTTATTTTTATCCTTAATGAGTCTAGGAAATAATTGAAATAGAAATAATAGATTAGTAATTTTGAAAAGTTGCTGGAAAAAATATTTTTACATTCTATTTATTATGTACTTTTTATGTACTAATTAATTAGGTTAAAATATTGTCATTCTGAAAGTTTTTTTATCTATTCTTTTTTTAGAAATTTTATATTACGTTTAATAGTTTTCCATTATTCCATTTTCAAGCTTTGGTTTTGACTTACTTTGAAAAATATGACGTAATATTGTAATATGTATGTAATATTGTTAATTGATGAATGTACAAAAAAAGATCAAATATCAATATTTTGTGAAAAAAAACTTAGCTATTAGAAAATTAGGAGACAATTAAATATTTCTAAATCTTGATTAATGTAAATAAAAGAACTTTTATAATATTCTAATATATAATATTTCATATTATTTAATAATACTTATAAATATAAGAATTAGACATCGTGAAAATTAAATATAAAATTTAAGAAAAAAACTTCTAATTATTATTTTAACTCATTTACATCATAACTATATATATGCGTGATAACTTTTAAATTATATGCATTGACCAGTTCAAATATCATTATATTGTGCAAAACAACTAATTTAGATTATTTTCATTATCATCAACTATTATATATTTTTGTTATTATAGATGAATATATTTATATGTAATAATTATTTTTATTATAAAATATTGAATACTTATCATAGAAATAATAAGAAAGATTTATAAATTTGGACATATTTTTCGTATCATGCAAATGATCGAAAGATGCAATTAATAATCATAATATTAAATTTATTTTGCTATGATATTATCAAAATTGAAAATTTTAAAATACGAGACATTTTTAGTTCATATATGCATAATAATTATGATTATGAATATTTAAGTACCTCATATAACTATTACAGTTCAATATACATAAATGGAAAATGCTTTTAGATTGCATAATATGTTTGCTTTTAGCGAATGATAACTATATAGATGTGTTGTTAATGGTAAAAGCTTTCATTAAATTGACAAATAAGAAATGGACAAGAGAATCATTGTAATTTCTATTATTTTAAATCAAACATGTTTCATTAAGTTTACAAATTCTACGAATATCATATTACATTGATGAAACATAATAAAAATTCATTTTCTTTTATTTTTTTTCCTAAGAAAAATTTACATTTACAATTTGAAAGTGGAGGAACGACAAAGTTAAAGTTATATATAAGTTATATAAGAAAAAAGATAAAAAAAAGATAATGATCGATAAAATTTATTTTTCTCGATAATTTCCTTTCGATTTCGTGTTGCAATTTAATTCTGCGACGAAAAGTTTCGGTGAGAAAGAAAACGCTCTTTTGTTCTGCGCGTAAACGTCCTGTTAATTCAAGGAAAGCTCCATCGAAAGGAACACAATTAGAAGAAGAAGAGCAACGAAACAATACGATAAAGTGCTTCGTGATCGAAAGGAAAGAAGGAAAAAAAAAGATGATCGTCGAATAAAGAACGAGAGGCGTTCTTTCAAGTAAAGATAAATTAATAGATCATAATTATCATTAATAGTTGAAATAAATTTAATTTTAAATATTTTCCATAGAGTTTCCATATAATCCATAGAGTTCACTTGTTCAATTTTAAAAATAGTGATTTCATGAATGAAAAGATATTAATTTTTTATTGATTTGTATTCGTTTTTATTAAATTAATAATTTTTCGATTTTATAACATATATCGAAAATATTATTTTTGTATAGAAGATACATCGATTCATTAATTAAAAAGCATATAATTCTATTTAAAAAAATAAAATTGAACTTTACAAATATAATAAAAGCTTGTAATAAAGCTTTATTCACCCAACTGTAAAAAAATTAATTAGTAATCTCTTTAAAGTCAAGTTTTATCTGAAAACATTCTTTAATATTTCCATAAACAAGAGAGATATTCAATATTAAGATAAAATTTTATTCTGATTTCTTCGTACCATTTTTTATCTATTTTTATTACCTTAATTCTGGAATTTTAATAACATTTCAGCCATTGCGAATTTTTGCAATTAGATGAACATGAACGTTTATAAAATATTAAACACGTTATAAAGATTACTTCGTTAAATTTTAAAATTCGATTCTAAAAGTCAAAACAAATACAAAAGTTAATATACAAAAATGTTGTTTGATCTTATTTATTAAATTATAAACAATTTAAAGTTGCATTAGACAGAAAAGATCTATAAGACAGAGATCTAATAACAGAAATTCTCTTTCAATAATTTTTATATTACCAACTTTTATATTTATTTTAATCTCTAAAATCCATGTCTAATATAAATTCAAAATCAATGTCTAATATAAATTAATATTCTATATTTTGTTATATATTTATAATTAACAACTGGTTCACCACACAATTTCCAACTTTAGATCTAAAATTTCATCAATATCAATAATTCCATCTCTGTCACAAAATCCAGACTATAAAAACTCTTTTCTTCATTGTTCGACTATTTCTACGAACAAATAATGAACACGGACGAAGCAAGAGTAAAATAGAAACGTAATTTCCACTCTAATAGCTTGTTGTAAATGCAGAGTATTCTGCGTATTGGTTTGCCTCGAAGAGTAACCGCAGTTAATGGCAACAGCCTTCACAGAATATCTTCATATAGAAGGACGAATACGGTTTTATGGAACCGTCTTTGGCGCACACATTCGTAATTGTGAACTAAGTTGGAAACGATTCAATGTTGCACACGTTTCGACTGTCTTCGAGAGAAGTTTCTAGTGCAACTTTAGCCATGTTGTAACGATTAGTTTAGTAATTTGATTAGTTTTTTAACGAAAAATTACAGAACGATGTAATCCATGTTGCGAGAGAATTTTGTCGGTAAGTGTAAAGTATTTTAGGGTCTATTCCTGTCTATGTAAAGAAATTGAGAGTTTGATTTATGATGAAAAGAGAACTTGATAGGGATATTGATACTTTCCTTTAAAAGAAGGAAATTGAAACTTTTCATTTGTTATCGGATAACCGAGAAAGTTTCGTCATTCCTTTGTCGTGAAAATAGAGAAAAGAAGAAAATAAATTTTTATTTAAATGATGAATTAAGTATTTTTATTCTATTTAATTGAAGAAAAAAAATTGTTGATAATGATTTTATGAAAATTTTGGGAAGTGAAAAATGTTTTATTTTTAATTTTAAAGACGATTACTTTGAATAATTAATAAATCTACAAAATTTAATGTTTACTTTTCTATTACAGATTCGAATGAGAAAATGATATAAATTAAAAAAATATATATATTTTCTTCTGATCAATTGCAATTTTTCCAAAAATTTTTTTACACGTCATCTAACAAACTCGTTTAACTTTAAAAAAAAACTCATGTTCTTTGATAGAATTTAGAAAAGAAAAAAAGTTATTATATTTTAAAGAGTGATCGAATTTTATTTTAATTCAATATAATTCAGAAATAGATTTTCAAGGGAATAATAGAATTAAAAAAGACATTTTCATTTACGAATTTTCATTTACTTTCTTGGAAACTCTTTCTAATTTTGTTGTAATTGAGCATAATAGATATAGATAGGAACATACAATTTTAATCCAAGATATAAAATTTTAATGATCGTTTGTTTGTAAAATGTAATGCAAAATGCAATATAAATTTTATAAAATTCATTGTTCTATTAGATATTTTTTTCAGAAGAAAAATAGAATATTTTTGATTATCTAATGTAAGATAAAACAAAAATTTAAATATTTAATTTAAATATATATTTAAAGCAAAATATTTTTATGGTTTTTATCTGTGATTATTTTTTAAAATTTTTTTAAAAATAGGCAATAATTGTTTCAATATTTGCTATTTTATTTGATATTTTAATATTTTCTTGAGATATTAAAGAAATAAAGAATTTGTTTTTCTTTGAAAATTTTTTTTTTTTTAGAATCAACTTTTTGTTTTCATTTGAATATTTCTTTTTTTTATATTTTGATAAAAAATTGTATTATTATCTCTTATTACTTACAATTATTTAAAATTATATTAAAAATAATAATTATTCAGAAATAATTCCTCAAATTTATTTTATTTCTTCTCTTTTTTTTCTTTTTTTATTTTTATTTCAAATAAAATGTATTCAACCGTGTTGATAATATAACATTATAATCATAATACGATCATATATAAATATTATAATCATATCATCATATTTATCTTGTGTTTTTCACAAAATGTCAACTTTATTTATAATATGAAAAATAATCTGAAATTTCATCTAAAATTTTGATATACAAACTCTACAATATTATAATAAATATAATAATAATATTAATATTATCATTATTATTCAAGTTAAAATTTTGTTTCGTTACGTTTTCTATATAAAATTCAATTTACAAAGACAGTTTTTTGAATACAAATTTATAATATTATAATGAATATTATAATTATATTAAAATTATAATACTTTGTTTTATTTATCAAAAAATTACTTTTTTTTATTTTTTCTATTTTTACTATTTTCATTTCAAAAATTTATTTTATATTTTTTTTAAAAAATCGATTTTATTGCAATATTTCTCGATAAATTTTTGTTTGAAATGAATACAATGTTTGAAATGAAATACAAACTTCGTAATATTACAATAAATAATATGATTACAATAGAATATTTTGATTATCTGAATTAATTGATAGACAAATCGATAATCGATTGCGATGAGCGATTTTTCGAATAATCAATTAAGAAGAATCAAATCCGTTAATCAATCATCAATTAAAAATTTAATATATATTGTTAATTTAACAATTTTAAAATGTTTTCAAACATAAACATTTATTACACGAAGTAATACATAATTGCAAAAAATTAATTCTTTTTAAATACCCTTTTTCAATTTACATACCATACATATCCATCTTGCGTTCAGATAATCAATCAATTAAATAATCAAAAGTTCAAATAGTCGATGTAATACTATATTCATATATTAAAATTTCATTTCATATTTTTTTTCTTTAAAAAAAATTTGTAAAAACTTTCTTACTTCTTATTTTTTCTCAGATTTTCCACTTATCAAAACATGAATTTTATATTAAAATAACGATTATAATGTGGCAATAGATTCATTTGGACGATTGGAAGAATTTGTCAAACATTGTTAAATACATCAATTTAAATACATATTCATCAGATATTCGTATGATTAATTAATAAATCACCAAACTTGGAACAATCGGACATCATTACTGTGTTACTACAAAACTTTTATATTTTATATTTTTCTCCTAAAAGAATCAACTTTGCTTCAGATTTTCCACTTATCGAAACTCTTATCGAAATTCATATTCCCCTTCACGACAACGAAAAGAGAAAAGGATATCGTCGGATCAGAAAGGTTAGCCCATGGATACTCGATAGCCAGATACAGATCCCCAATTTATAGCTTGTCGACGTTTGTTCTTGTAAAAACTGTCCTCGCACTCTTTTACCTATCGTTCCTGTCCCCAGGATCTCGTCGTTACTTCTGCTTCACAACGCAATTTTACGAGGGAATTTACGCGATTTCCAATACAAAGCTCGTTCCGGTTTTATCGTTCCACGGCCGTGAAGAGAATCTGCTCTGGTGCCCTCTCGTTGTCAGTCGTCAGATTCTTCGCCCGATCCCACGAATTACCATTCCGCCATTTTGGAATTTCTCTTGAAGGCTCTGCCGTAGACGAGATGGAAACGATCATCTGCAATGCAAATGATTTGATAAACTATGGATAGATAATCTATTTCCGAAATTCTGAATGTGTTATGAAAGTTTCGAAGCTGTAACTCGTATTTGGTCGTTTGATATGTTTTTGAATTTTCATGTTCAGTCCGGAATTTGAAAGGATGAAAGAATAATCTCGGAAAAAAATTGATTAATTTTAATAGGAAGAGAAAAAGGTAAAATATTTTAAATGTAACATGTTGGTTGTTCACAATTGAAAAAAGTGAATTTTATTTGTTTATTAAATTTCTTTCGAATGTCATGCACGTTGTTTGAAACTTATTAGTGTCCATCGAAAAATTGGCTATATAAATAAATATATACATAAATATATAAATAAATAAATATTGCTATATAAATAAATATTTCTATTGCAACGATATTTTTTTATATGTAAATAATTTAAGATTATAAAGAATATTGAATTAAAAACAATTTTAATAAAATAAAATAATTCGTTTTAATTGTATCTTCAATCAATCAATTCTGATTACTCATGGAATATGTTAATATGGAATATATTAATATTAAGATATAGAAAAACATTAAAATATTATATTATATAAATTAAATACATCAATCTTAATTATATTTAACCCGCACAATTGTCTCGACTTCCCTATCAATCTCTTTCTGTTCTATCTTCCATCATTCACATTTCTTCGATATAAAAACGAAACAAAACGTATCCAAAAAAAAAAAAAAGAAAAGAAAAAGTAAAATAGAAATTATATATTCCAAAATATTCAATTACGAATTCAAAACGTCTCGATTAATGTTACAATATCGTTTCCAACGATCGTCAACTCGCGTAACGTCCAACGTTCCATTGAAGAAATTTACGAGAGAATTTTCCTCCCTAGGCCCGTAACGGTAAGAAAGTTGAAGTGCCCTCATAGTCCTCGTGGAAAGATTATCCTTGGGCCGTGCCACGTTCCTTTGTTATGCATGGAACGAGGACGCCCTCGTGGACGACGCTAAAACGGCCCTATTTCTTGACAATCGCCTCCCCCTTCCTGTATCTCATCCGTAAGGTAACCTTCTTCCTTGCCAAACACAAGGTCCTCTTCCTTCGTATATATGTATATACCTTCCGCATTCCTCTGGTTTTATATCACAGAAGGAGGAGGAAGATAAGAGGTGCGCGTACGTTTCTGAAGGGGATAATGAATACGCGAGAAGCGTTCTTTTGAAAGAAAAAAAAAAAAAGAAAGAAAAAAGGAAAGGAGAGGAAAGGAAAGGACTTGGTTCCTCGTTCGAATAAGTTTGGATTCATGCACACAGGGGAGAGACTTTTGGGACGAGTTAATAGCAGCCATGGGCTTTCTAGATTTACTCCGTTCTAGGTTAAGTCGTCGTAATTGCCCTGACAATTTTTCATCCATCTTTCCTTTTCGCTTGCTCAAAATGGAGGGGTAAACCCTCCTGGGGGTTTATTCTCGATCGTTAGTTCTCGCGATTTTTTGGTTATCGTCAATGGAGGAATTATTATAAATGCGTGTAAATATAGGGTTTTGTGGGGTATAGGCGAAATAAAAAGCTGATAGATGTGGAATTAAAGGGAATGTATGTTTAATAAGAAGAAAAAGAATCATCAGAGATTCAATATGGATTGATATAAAAATCGATACTTATGGCAAGTCGAGATATTTCTTATAAAAATGTGAAGCTTTAAATGTCGATTATTGGTATTATTAATCTTGACTTTTATAAATAATAAGAGTTTTTATTTTTATCATTGAAAATGTGCGAATAATAAAACATATGGGAAAAGATTATTGAATATATAATTGAATATATAATCTTATCATATAAATATATGGATTAATATTGAAATTTAGTTTATATAAGCAAATACACATAAATTAATTGAAAATTGGTTAATATAACACAGAATGTTAATATATTCGTGAAACAGTGAAAATTGATATACAAAGATGTGACTTAATATTTATTTTATTAAGTTGTAAGATAGAATCATAATTTGTATTTGTTTTGATCTTCACAATCGATACTCCACATGTATTTCACCAATGTTTATATAAACATGTTGTATTCACATTATTCTTAATTTCTTAACACAATTTCATTTAATCATCTTGCTTCTAAATCACATTAACTTTTGTTCTGAACTGTACTGAATTACATTTATTACAATTTTACAATTTTAAACAATTTTAAGCTAAATCATTCAAAAAATTAGAATCCAGAAACCAAACGACAATAGTACACGGTCCTTTCAAAAGAAAGAAAGAAAGAAAAAAAAGGAGAAAGTTGTGTCGAAAATCTAATCGAGACCCAATGAAAACGGGTCCTCGCCTCCGGTCCGTATCTCGTTACAGTCGGATTACGGGCGTTCGTTGTAAAAGGGTTGATTCACCTCTCTACTTTTTATCTTCCCATCGGGCTCGTTACCCATAGACCGTGGGAACCCGTGAACCGTGCAACAAAACCAGGGAAAAAGGAAGCGACCTCGGACGTATCGGCCGTACAATCGATACGTGCCAATAACCGCAACGACGACGCGCTCTCGTCGTAATTTGCCGTCTCTTATTTCCGCCCTCATTAACCACCGCCTCTCCGCCAACGGAACGGATATATATTGTCGGCGGAGATTTTCAGAAAATTGGACCGATGTTTTCTCTTCTGTGCACTCGATACACTCGATTACAATGCGAGACGATTCTATATATGCAGTTTGCATAGCACGATGAATGAATCGACACCTTGCCACACGTTGTTACGCGTGTTCAGTCAAGTCTAGTTTCTGTTGTACGATCGAAATGAGATATAATAATAATTTATTATTATTATTTTCGTTTAAATGTTATTTTATTACGGTAATTATCTTTTTGCTGTGATATTGGTCCGTAGACATTTAAACGTTTCGTGTAATTATAGTATAATGAATATAATTGAAAATGAAATTTATATTTTGAGTTGAAGCAATTATAATATATTGGCATTTTTAGTAAATTATTAATATCCGAAAAAAATTAAATGTATTTCATTCCTAAAGGAATTGTTTAAACGAATGAAATTGGAAAATTTATTTGCTTCATACTATGTATTTTTAAATGATATAAAATTATATAGAAAACAAATTTGTCTCTATCCAATATTAATTTCTAATACTTCGAATCAGAAATTTAGTTGAATAACTTGTGTATATTATTTAGAATAATCAAGTTCTAAAGCTCCATTTGATTCAAAAGACTTTAATCCCAATTAGGATTTAGTTTACTTTAGTTTATTTAAGCGCAATAACTCGACGATTAACAATTTATCTGATATCCAATTATCGTTTAATTCCCTAATTTTATTTTATATTATATATAAAATTTTAACTCTATATAATAACATTGAATAATAATCACGGTTATTCAGTAATCAGTAATCAGCAATTCTATCTAATAAATATCTTCTATTTTACATAATATATTATTCACATAATTCTATTAACTTTCTGAATTTCAAACTATTAATGATTTTATAAATATCATAGCACGTAGATATCAAAAAATATCATATAATCCGTAAATATATTATTTCATTTTACAAAAGAAAAAAAAACGAAAAAATTTCAAAACAAAAACCTGGATTTATCGATTTATTTTTCGCATATAGTTCTATTATTTCATCGATTCTTTTTCTTCGTCCATTCCCATTCAATTCATAAAACTAGAAGCTGGGAAAAAGAAAAGCGTTGGAAAAATTTCTTTTATCTTCGCCCGAAATAGAATCGGCTCTCGATCCACGGATGGTGATAATAATAAATCCTGAGAGATTCGTTCAACGATGTCTATTCAAGCAAGCTTGCCCAACTGTTCGCGGATCAGAGGAACGTCACCCTTACCGGTATCTCTCGATCAATCAAGGAAATCGTATTCGAACGGTCTAATAGCCAACCGATTCCTCGAGATTGCTATTAATTCGTTCAACGAACCGAGTTGCATCCTTTACGATCGTCTATCCTTGGCTCTGGTTGCCACCGCCGCGGCATTCTGGCCTCGCTCCAAATCGAATCCATTTAAATACTTGGCCATCTTCCCCTCCACCACCTTTTAATTCCTGATTTTATGAGCTCCTTCGATCGTTAAAACTTGGTGAAAAGACTATTAATGCACCAAGTGTGTTATTCTTAAATTGTTTCTCACCCCGACAGACATTTTGATGCACCCTACGGTTCGTTTAGTTCGATTTTTATTTCACGTGACGTAGCTTCCGTGTTATAGCGATTTAATTGTGTTCGTGAATCAGGGGATTATGTGGGAGATTTGTTTTTGGAATCATTTTTATGTTAATGATCTTATGAATGTTTGGACGATGTTGAATAGCATTCAAGTATTGTTTTAATAATTATCCTTTTGAAAATAAGTTTTTCAATTTTTAAAAATTTTTTTATTTTGATGATATAAATTTTATTAGATTTATTAGACCGAAACGTTAAAATTTTAAATATACGTAGAATAAATAAAATAAAATAGCTGCTTTTAATGAAATTCAATCTGAAAATTAATATTAATTTAAAGACGCAATTAAGTTATAGGAAATATCGAAATTCTATATTCTTGCTTTCATAAAAGCAATAATTGATTAGCAATTCGAATTTCATGTTTATTCGTGTTTATGTTGCAAAATGATTTAATGAATTTTATAAAAAATTTATTTGCATATATTAAATTTCGATTAACGATCAAAATTCACATATTTGTCTGAATGTCCTAACTTAAGTGACATTGAAAAAAAATTTTAAATAAATTTGATTAAAAGATGAAGTCTATTTAATTTATATATTAAACAAATGCAATAAAAAAGTTAATAAATTCAAGTGATAAATTTGATTAAAAAAATAAAAATGAATTATACGTATCATACAAAGAAAATTTAATTTTATTAAATATAATTAATGAAATATTGATGGATAATTCGAAAGATAAATTTGAAAAATGAAAATGGATATATTCCATCCATTTTTTAAATGAGACAAATTTAATTTTATTAAATACAATTGATGAAATTTTTATAATTATAAGATACAAATAAATTTTAATTTTTTTAATATTTATAAACAAGACTACATCGTTTTATAAATCTTTATTACAAATAATAATAATAGTAACAATAATAATTTACAAATCCATAATTCAACATTAAGTTAACAATTAATATGATGAAAATTTTAAATGGAACACGCACATACACACACACACACACATACATTGATTAGATATATCGTTTCAATTTCATCAATTTGCAATTAAACGCATTAATCACGAATTAAAAATGTATAATAGATAGAATAAGAAAAATAAATAAATAAAGAAAGAGCATCGATCGCTAGAATTTATTTATAACGCTAACATTTAAATTTTCCTTACCTTGTCATTCTTATATCTCCTTATAGAGATATATTCGCATTATTTCGAAAGCATTTCATTCGAGGCGAATGAACGTTTTTATGAGATAAATCGCATTATATCCAATCACCAGCTATCCGATGAAATTTCTACTTTCAAATCGAATCGTGAATCGATATTCGTCATCCGATTAGATTTTAAGAAGCCTTCTCATGTTTGAAATTTTAAATTAAGAATAATTAATCTCGATTCGTGTTTTTATGAATTAAATTATTTGATTTCATATGTGTTTATTTATTATTAGATTAATTAATTTTTATTGATAGAAATAAAATTAAACATAATGTTTCGTGTTTATATAAAGATTATTTTTTTTTTAATTCATATAGATCAAGTTTTTAATTTCTAATTTATGCTCAAGCATATCAAGTTATTTGACTCGTAAGATCGTATTTACACGTATAATGTTACTTGAATTCAAATTTGTATTCATATGATTACTTAAGTTATATATATATATATTAAATCACCAAATTTCTGTATATTCGTATAAATTTTAACTTTAAATTTGTGTTTATCCAAGTCAATTAAATTGGCTCGAAATTAATTAAATTCGTGTCACTTAGTTATAAATACATTAGTCGAAATATAGTATATAGCAAAAATAGCATCGTGAATATCAATTGCTATTAATTATTTATACATATACATATGAAGATAATATATAAAGATAAATAAAAATGTACAAAACCGAACATCAATTATATTAAAAAAAAATACATTTTATTAATTTAAAAAATCAAAAATATCGATGAACGCAAAAATTATCAGTTAGTTCAGGATTTATCATTATCTCGAAAGAACTTAAACTTTGCTCAAAACTCTCGATACAAAATCCATAATGCCAACACGGCAAATTTTTCCACGTAAAAATCAATCTTCCGCTACTTTTACGCGAACCAACACTTCCTTACGATCTTCATAAGAACTCTCTTCGATTTTCCATCACGATCAAAGTTCCATCAAGAGAGAGAGACACCCATTCCACTGGAACTTAACTCTCGCAAACAACCCCGCAAAAACCTATCTGTTAGAATAAAGAAAACCGGATAACAATGAACCGTGGACCCGTCCACGAAATATCAGAGACGAAAAATGGAATAGAGTCGAATGCCCTTATTTTCTATGGATATATTGGATTTCGAGAAAGGAAGGTTCTGGTGATGGTGGATTCGAAAATATGGTTGGGCCCCGCATTATGCGGAAACGAGGGAAGAGAGCTTACACTTTGACGTGACGAAAGTAAATGGCTTCGGCTCAGCTGTCAACGGCTCGTTGCCAGAAATAAGGGTGAGCGGGGTGAATTTTCCACCCTAAAAGTTTCGGATAAATAGAGCGCTGGGTGCCTTGACGTAATGCTGTCAAGAGAGAGTGGTCGAATATTTTATATAATATAAATATTTCTGAGATATAATGAGTTGAGTTGAGTTTGTATTGCTGAGCGATTCGAAACTTCTTTATCTGTTTTTTCTAATCGAAATATTGAATTTTTCTATGTATCTTTGTCAATTTAAAGTGATACTTTTAATTGTTGATAATTTCTAAGGATAGATTTTGTTAAAAATATAGGATATTTTTTCCAATTATGTGCTAAATCATAACTTTAAAATAATAATAGAAAAAATTTATATAAAATTTTAAATAAAATCAAATAGTTTTATATCACATGGTTGATTCTAATTTAAAAGATTTTAATAATTTTCTTCAATAGAGCTATATATTTCATTATAAATAAGATATTAACGTATTTAAAATATTTCTAAAGGATCAATTTTAAAACAAATACGATACAGATTGTTATACAATAATATCGATTGAAATTTATTTATTAAAATAAAAAAAAAGTTTACGTAAAAAATAGAATAAGATAGTTCTCTCCATCTTTTATTTAATGCAACTTTTAGTTGTTTACAATTAAGCTATAGATTTTTTTTATACAAATACATAAATATTTTTACAATATTTCTCATATATATTTTATATATTTTATATAAGTTAAATAAAGATCATCAAGAATTATTTAATCTCAAAAAATTTTTTCAATACAAGAAAAATTATTATTTATTTTATTGTACTAATTAATAAAAAATATTAACAAAAAGTTTGATATAACTGTAATTCAAAAACTAATTCTAAATTATATTAACAGTACAACTAAATATCCTTGATATAACTCAAAAATATTATTACATATTTCTAAAAAAATTAATCTAAAATATATTTGAATTTAAATGCTTTGATAAAACATATATAAAATTCGTTAATTTTAATATTATATAAATCCTATTAGAAACACGGTTCACACGCGTGATACGCGAGATTTTCACACGCAAATTTTACCACGAAATTCCTCGTGCGGTCGATTAAAGGATTTAATGCCGATTGGAATCAACCGCGACCCTAATGGTACAAATCGTATTCGTAGCAGAACAATAACGATTACGTCTACTTTTCGAGCGTGAAGATTTCGCGCTGTAAAACCATTAAACGTTTAAACTAAAATGGACACGGTCGAGATAAAACGCGGGAAATTCGTGTCCGAAACGACGCAATCGACGATAGATTCGCTCTACGCATTGTTCCACAGGGTATAACAGCTTCCGTTATTGGATAATACTTGAGTTACACGTGTTTTGATTCGCTCAGTGTCTATTTCGCGCATGGTGGCTTAATCAATTTGTAATCGAGGGTAAGTGACTCGAAATGATCGCTCGTTCGAGTACTGGAAGATGAACGGATGAGAATTTTGATCATTGTCATTAGATCGTGAATTCGGTGTATTTAAATGGTAATTTCATCATCGATTTTCCAACGTCAACTTGTTCCTTTGTTTTTCGTTTGCTCGTTAGTCTCGTATTGTTTTTTCATTGACCTGTTTTGGAAATAAGCAATTATCAGTTTTAAGCAATTAAGGAATGACGTAAATTCGATTATTGTAAGATCATGATTCTCCATTCGATTGAAATATTTTTATTTTATTTTATTTTGTAAAATTTTTATTGATTAACATTTATAAAAGCGAACAAAATTGCGTGTGAAAATTATGGACTTTAAGATTTTTTTGTGGAGAATTTTAAATATTGAACAATGAAAATTATGTTTAATAATAAAGCAAAAATAATATATATTATAATTTAATATGATAACATAATTAGTAATAAAATAATAATAACAACAATTAAAATGATGTAAATTCGATTTTGTTAATTATAATTCGCTGTTTATTTTATTCTGACAATTTTATTTTACGTTGAATTCGTTTCAATTAATATATAATAAAAGAAGAAAATATATTATATACATAAATAGATAATTTGTTTATCTGGAATTTCAAATAACACGATGAAAATTGCTTTTAATAATAAAATAATATTAATTATAATATAATATAAATACAATTAATATTGAAATAATTATAATAAGAATTAATAATTAAATAATAATAATGATTACTTTGAATGATCTTGATTAAAATTACAATCTCTCTGTAACTGTTTTTATTAAGTCTATTTCATTTTATGAATTTATTAATTTTTATTAAATTAAAATGATTATATTGAAAGAGAATGTTAGAATGTTAATCGTGTATAAATAAATTTTTTTATATAAAATTTCAAGTAACTCAATGAAAAATTATTTTCAACAATAAAATAATAATAATTATATCATGAATAACATAACATAAAACTTTTACTCTCTGTTTTCCCATTTTCTCTTAATTTCTCTTTATTTCCAATTTTCCTATAATTTTGCAAATACATTTTTGATTACTAAAATATTAAATAATGTAATGAATATTATATTTATAAATCATAGTTATAAAATAACAAAACAAATAATAATTTAATTATGTAACATTATTCACTTTCTTTAATTTTATTAAATTTTTTCCCATCCTAATACTGATTTATTGATTATTCATTAACTATATTATATATTCATGTGTGTTCTTCACATTATTTCTATTTTTTTTCTATTTCTCTATAATTTTTTTTTGATTATTTTTTTATTTTGTGTTTATACGATAAGTATGTTCATTTTTTCCTTTCATAATATTATTATATTATAACACAGAATATATCTATATTATCTAATAAATTAATAATTAATTAATATTATAATTATAATTAATAATTATTAATCATTATAATAATTATTATTAATTATTTCAATATTATTATATTAAAGTTTATTATATTATATTAGATTATGTTATTATATTATCACACATTGTTAAATTTATCAGAAATTCATTTATATTCGAATTCTTATCGTTTTATTACTAAACTTTCTTCATTTAACAAAATTTTATCACATTTACAATAATAATAAATGAAATCAAAGTATCGATTTATTTTCCATCTTATCTTTTCGATGTCTATTTGTGTAAAACATTTCGTTATATTCTTCATTTCTTCTACTATTCTAAGAATTTCTATAGAAGATTAAAGTTTCCTTTTTATATTTAGAATTCTACTTTGCATTCTAGTAAATTTTACATTTGAAAAGAAAGATTTAAGATTGAAAATAAAGATATTTTTATTCTTCATTCATTCAATTTTGAATACAAACGATTTTGTATATTTTGTCAGGTAGCATTATCATTATTTTAATAATACAGATTTGTTATAATAATAATAATAATACATTATTTCATGATATAGAAATATATATATTAATTGGCAAGATTATAATGAAAAAAAAGGGTTATTTTTATTTTTATTATAATTATGTTTAAATAATGTTTAATTAATAAATTTATGTATTAAATTAATGGCATGTATATTTAATGTAATTTAATGTAATATTTAAATTAATTTTTCTATTAAAAATTTATAATAAAATTTTCAATTAAATTTTCTGGTACTAATATATTCTACGTCCAATATGTTCATAGCATAGAATTCTATTTATCCTCCTATCAAAAAATAAATATGTTTATAAAATCAGTTGTTTATAATATTATAATTGTTTAAAAATAGAAGGTCGCTTTTTCAACATATTAAATATACTATGATGCTTAAAATATATTCTATAATTTTTCACGTCACTATAATAATAACAACGATATTGAACGATATTGAATTATTATTTTATTATTTTCTTAAATTAAATCAGCTTTTTAATTTAACTTGTCACAGCGTCAGTAGTAAGTGTGTCAATCACTGGCGACCTTGACATCCAATTTCTTAAATACTTAATAATGTTGGACTAACATTTTAAGCAAAAAATATTATTAAACTTTTCATTTAAGAAAAAAAATATTTAAAATATAATAAATGAAATTATAAATGAAATGTGTATTAAAATTATTCTCATATTACTTCGAATTACTTTAAATTACTTCAAATTAATTATAAACTAATCTTTTATAGAATTTCTACAGATATATTATTTAATAAAAATTCAATTTTTCACAATCATGAATTTTCATCATTTTCAAAATATTTATAAAATCCTAATCCACTTTTTTGCAATGAAATTTTTATAAAAATCTAAGTCGATTTATTCCATATTTCGCCATTCAGAATTAATGATCTCTTAAACTTGGCTCTTAAACAAACATCAGAGCAACCGATCTAAAATCATAAAAATGATGTGGAAAGTAACAATGTGCTGCTGGCAAGAAACACCATCGAATTTCTTGGTCGTGGAACGATGATCTCACTGCTCTAAAACACAGAATGAAACCGAGCACTGGTCGTTTGTCCGTTATTTTCGTCGACGCAGTTACCCGGAAAATTTGCATCTTTTTCTGCACGTCCTTCGTGGCCATGGCTTCTTTTCATCGTCGAAGAAACGACTTAGAAGCGGCCACGAGATATCGCTGCGTGGCAAATTTCCTGGTGACTCTTATCACGAACAGAAAGGTACGTTCGTCGTTTGCAACCGTCGTTTTCTTTTCTGAACGAACGTTAACTCCACTCGCCGGAGACAAATATTTTTTATTCTGGTTTTTCAAAACATTTCTGTGGCAATATTGAGGCTTTGATGCGAAAAAATTCTTATTGAATCTATTTTTTGTTTAATTATAATTAATT
This sequence comes from Apis cerana, assembly GCF_029169275.1. NCBI lineage: Eukaryota > Metazoa > Arthropoda > Insecta > Hymenoptera > Apidae > Apis > Apis cerana. Next base: position 2,470,140 of record NC_083865.1, on the reverse strand, counting down.
TTGTTTAATTAATATTTTGAACAAAATTATCCTTTATATTTGTTATTATTTTTATTATATATTTTTTTAGCTATTTATTATTATTATATAAAGTAATCATATATAATTTTGATTTTTTTCCATGTAAATATACTTTGGATATATAATCTATTGGGATTGTGTGAAATCAGAATCTCCAATTCTTTCATGGTTAATATATCTGTTAATTATCATTCTATAACTTCAGATTTATATATTATATTTATATATTATTAATTTATTTTATTTATTTCTCTGTTAAATGTGTAACATTTGAAATTTTTATCTAAAATCTAATCTCATTATAAAAACAATGTTTTTTTTCTTGATACTATTATATTTGTTATAAATTTTAATTTCACAAATATTTAATATATAATAATGATACATATTTAATAATTATGAGATAATATTTCTTTGTTTTATTTTATGTGTAACTATTTATAATTATATGTATTTATTTATAATTATAAATATTCTAGTTCACGTACTTAAATATCTTATATTAATTATATAAACTATTTAATCATATATGTAATTTTTTCATTGATTCCATTAAAAGACAAATGAAATTTAGTTTTATCAGTTTAAATCTTTCTAAATCTAACATTAAAAATATTCTTATATACATATTTTAACTATAATCTTTATTAAAATTTAATCACATCAGTTTTTATTAATTAATCATAATTTTTAGTATTCAAAGTTTTTACGTATATTTTATTTTTATATTATTATATAAAATATATATATCGAATATGACAATGATTTTCTATTGATTCTAATAAAAGATATTCTACATAATTTAGCTTTCAAATGTTCTGATACTACAAATATATATTCATATAAGGATATTCAAATATCTTTTTATACAAGATAATGCTTCTTTATTGATTTTATTATATAAGGTAAAAGACATATGTATCATAATTTTTATTATTCAATTTATATATTTAAATTATTTAAATTATATATAAATTCTATTGATAATTGATTACATAATATTTTTCTATTTATCTTATTAGAACATTCAATATATTTAAATATCCTTGTACATAAAATTTGCTAATACATTTGTTTTAACATACTAATATGATAAACATAATAAATATAGATAATGTTTTCCTATTGATTCTCCTATAGAATTCTACATAATATAATCTATATATAAATCTATACATAAACTTTTACAATGCTTTTTTATTGCTTTCACAATGTGTTCAAGACATTCAACATCTGTTCCTACCATAAACCTTTTTTTCCAAACATATAATGTCAAAAACATATATAAACTCTGTTGGTAGTTGATCATATAAGACACTTGTATCGCCACTTCTGAATCCTTGTCAAACATGTACACGTATCAGGGAACGCACCATCCATCGACGATATTTTCCCTTCCCATTGGATAACGTCAAGGTTTACGAAGAAAATTCGTAGAAATCCAGAGACCCCAGGATCGTTGAATATCCAAGCCCGTCCTCCGTGGAAGGAGATTTGACAAATGGTTTTATCCGGCAGTTGACGCCTCAGTTGACGCGCGTACGTGCACGTGACACGTGTCGCGTGTGTCGCCTCGTGTGACCCCGGCCTCCCAATAGGGAACCTGAGAATATGTCATTCCTCGACGTTCGTGAAATGGATGGTGCGGCTTGACGCCATCCTCGATCCTGAAATTTTGGACGACCAACGGGAGTGGAAGGGTGATCGCGTTGCCGATTTGACAGTCTTTCGTGAACGATTCTCGTCCGGCGAAATAATGCGTCGACAACCCGATTATGTATTGAATGAACATCGATCTAGATTCAATCCGAAAGCAATTTCTTTTTGAGTCGCGTCGTGAGCAATAAATGGCTGAATGATAACTTTGCCTCCTGGCAATCGATTTCGAATAGATGTGAATTTTCTTTTTTTTTTTTTGGTTATTTGATTTTTGTTTTTATCAATTTGTTGCGAAGATTCTTTAAGAAAGGAAAAATGAATTTTTGGTTTGTTATTTTTGACCGATTATTTGGTTATTTCAAAAAATTTTTTTTGGAGATTAGATTTAAGACACGAATATAATCTGTTTTTTTTTCCATTTATCCATATTTAGATATTTTTGTACTTTGTAATAATGCGTAATAATTGTTAAATATCTAAGATCCTTTCAAAATTTGTTGATTAGTAATATTAAAAAGTTATTAATTAATTATAAACTATATCTTTATAAGTTTAATTATACATTGAATAGAATAATAAAATAATTCAATATAAAATTTGGTTCTTTAAATAATATTAAAAGCTATTTCGCAACTAAGTCATAATGAAAAAATAAAATAGTAAAATTCGAAGAAATTGAAAATAATATAAAATTTTACAAACGATAAAATATTTAAATATGAGTACAATTTGCCTTAATTATTATTCTGAAAAAATAAAATTTGTATAAAAAAAGAATTTAAATTTTGATCACATTAAAAAATAAATCATTAATTGCATTCATTAACAATAAATTTCTTAAAAACTTCCTAAAATGATTTCTTTCTTTCTTTTAATTATATTCTCTCGTCCATAAATCATCGAATATTTAATAATGTATTTTTAGATATAAATAAACATTATTATTGAACAAATAAACATTATTATTATGATATGATTGTAATTGATTTTGATGCTAGTTAACTATTTATATTGTAAATAAATAAAGCATAATATTTAATTCCTCAAATTAAAAAAAGTTCTTTAAAATTAGGAAAAATACAATAAATTACAAATATTTTTGTTTCTTTAAATCTTATAAAATTATAAAATTTACAAATAAAATAATTTTAATAAAATTAAATAAGATAAGAAACCGAAAACATTAAAAAAATAAATTAACAAGATTATGCTTAATATCATCAAATATCTTATAAATAATAATAAATAATTACTTTTATCCCAATCTTATCAATCGTGAACAAATAAAGAGCAATAAAAGTTTACATTACATTAATTATATTTTATATCCTATTTTCTAAAAAAAAAAACTAATAATTTTCATCTGCGTCAGCAACACGGCTTAGTTTAATCGCGATATACTTTTTGCTATACCACGATTAAAGTAACGCTTCAGTAGAACTCCACAAAGCGGAATAGACTTAATAATCGTCTCTCGCAATCTCTTCTGGCTAAATTTCGAAATAATCTCTCTAAATACGCTAAACGCAGGCTCGAGCCTCTATAATCCGAGCATTTGCACCGAGGGTTAGTTCCTTGTTCTCTGAATTGTTTCGCAAAGCAAAATGCTTAATTTACCGATGTCAGCTGCAACGGGCGGAAAAAATCGCTCGGTTATATATGCAACATCCAACCCGATGTTTTCGCGTAGCTGCGTACAGTAAACGGGTGGAAACATTGCGCGAGAACCATCTGGTAATAATGTTCGGTTCGAGAACACGCCGAGCTACGACTGTTTCCACGGCTGTTTGAAGCGAGAAGAAGCTTGGATGAAAGAGCGATCGAGAACGAACGCAGTGAGGTGGAACGAGGATGAAAACAACGAAGCGAACTCGCTAATTGCAAAAACTGCCTGCAGCGTCGTCCAGTGTTGGCTTCACGGTTGGTTTCTCGGACGTGGAAAGAAACGAATAGGCCCCTGAAACATAACTATTCGGCCAACACGTTGGAAATTTTCTATGCCTTATTCGCCCGTGTGTCGGCCGAGTAAACCTTCTTGTTTAATTCATTTTAATAATTCACCGGTTTTGATTGTTATGGAAACTGTCGTATTTGAATTAATAAAGAGAGAGAGAGAGAAAAATGAAACATATTTTTTTAGGATGAATAAGGTGATAATTTATTCGTGGAAATCTTATATTCGTGAATTTTAGAGATCAAAATAAACATTAAAATTGATATATAAGTTATAAAGTTATTAAAATTGGTATATAAGTTATAAATTGAGGCTTATTTATTAAATTACAAGAAACTAAAGTTTGATTAGAAAAACGGCTCCAAATTATTATTTCAATTATATATAATAATTTTAAATATTATATTGTATTTGTAAAATTTTTTAAATTTGGAAAATTTTATATTGTTATATGTCTTTTTTATTAAAAAAAATTATAATTGAAAAAAGTTAAGTAGACTCTTATTGAATAAAAAATATGATTATATAAATAATTATATTTATTCAAACAAAAATTCACTAAAGTGACAATTTGTTTTAATATTAAAGGTATTTAATTAAAGGAATTTTTTAAATTTTTTAATTAATTTTTAATGAAATAATAAAAATTAATAATTTTTTTAATATTAATACAATGATGATTATAATTATGTCATTCTTGTATTTCAAATCATTTCATTATCAAAGCCTTTTTTCAAATATTTTAAATATTTCAATATAAAAGGACATCTTTATTATTGTTTTAATTTCTTGTGAAAAAAATATATCTTCATATGTATATTTAATAACAGATATTGGGATTATAACAAACATTCAGATAAATTTGATAAATTTTTATAATTTTTATAATTGAAAAATACAAAAAAAATATTTGTTAGTTTTAATTCTGGTAAAATAAAATGTTTTAATATAATAAATTTGAATAAAATGAGTATAATGTTCATAAGAATTTTAAAATAAATGAATAATAAATAGAGTGCAAATGTTCATACATTTGCTAAAAAATTTGAATGTATAAAAATGTATATAATATGCAAAGATACACTTAAAGTAAAGTAAAGTGCTCATTATAATATTTAAAGAATAAACTATTTTCTTTGAATTCATGAAAATATCAATTTTATTCTCGATTTAAATAATCTTAAATAATCTTTTAAAAGCATTATGAAAAAATTATATATCTTATAGAAAAAACTATTGGTGTAATTAATATTGTAATAATCAATATTTATAAAATTGAAAAATTAAATATATAATATTGATAAAAAAATATTATCATATTTTAGATTTTTCAATAGCATTTTTTGTAAATCTCTAGAAATTAGATTTTCTCTCTAATTTCTTATATAAAAATAGTTTTATAATCTAAAGTATAAATATATCATAATTTATTACTATTAAAAAATTATATAAAGATATCAAGAAATTATATTTATTAAACAATAAATAATTAAGTAATAATTAAGTAATAAAAAATTTAGTAAAAAAAAATATATAAATAAAATAAAATCATAACATTTAATTTAACATTTTAAAATTCTAAAAGTCTAGATTCTAAAAGTACAATAATGTAATATTTTAACAAAAAATTATAGAGAAAATCTCTTCTATTATATTTACAAAAAATATTACTAAAAAAATTGAAGTATGCTAATATATTTGTTTGGTATTATATGTATATTTAACATGAGAACTAAAATACAAAAAAAATTAATTAACGGTATCGAATTTTAAAGTTTTAAACATGGAAAATATGATTTCTTACTCATTACAATTAATTGTATTTTGTAAAAATTTTTGCAAAATTTTTTAAATATTGCAAAAATTGTAATATTTTTTCAAATTTCCGATTTTTAAAATTTTTGTTTCGAAAAGAAAATTAAAAAGATTCAGAATTGGTTCAATTTCTGGATATTATACGATTTGTGGAAAATGTAAAAAAAGATATATATATATATATATATATATATCTGGTTCGTGAATTGTTCGCTCTTTTGTGGAACACCAGCTGCGTTTTATCTTCACGACACCAACGCGTGCCATTTTCACGTTCTGCAAAGTTTTTCCACTCTTTCATCACTGATAGACGCACTGCGTCTCTATTTCGTATATTAGCGATATTCACGATAAATGGTATTTGTACTTTCTGTGCAATTTTTTTCATTATTCGAAGGATCTTTAATAATTCGTGATATATTAATATAATTTGTTGATAATAAATAAAAATTAATGGAAAAATCCAGTTTTTGTATTTTTTTTAGCTTTTTATTACTTTCTTTATTACTTATTATTCATAAAGAAAGTACTTTAATTGTTGTAATCTCACAATTTAGATGCGATTCATTTGTAAAAAATTTTTTGAATTTAGGATAAATTAGTTGTTTAATATTTTGTTGTGTTTTAATACAATTTTTAAACTTTTTATTCAGAATAATTCCATAATTATGTATCCGTTATAATATCTGAATAATTAATATTTTTTATGTTTCATAAATTTAGAGATAACAAAATTTTTTTATTATATTAGAAAAGATTATTTTTTGATGCAATATTTTAAAAATGTATTCATCTTTAAATGTAGATTCTAAAAAAAAATTAATAAAAATTGCTAGAAACTTGTATTCAAATATAATAATTCTTGAATCTAGGAAATTTTACGAATATAATGAATATAATAAATCTTTTACATAAAATGTTACAAAAATTTTACAATATAATTATTTCTGATCAAACATTATTATAACATTTTATAACAAACAATTATTATAACATTTTTGTTGTATTCTCATTTATAGATTATATTTTTGTATTTTATTCAATTGCAAAGTATTCTATGTGCATATTTATTTTAAATAATCATTTAGAATAAAGAATAAAAAAGAAAGTAATTTTTTTTTAAATTCTTTCAATTCTTATTATCAAAATAAATAAAGACAAAAAAAATAACTGAATGCCTGCAATAAAACATTATTTGTCACAATAAAACAACGTTTTCCACTTTGAAGAGAAAATAACGATAAATATATAAGAGACGTTAAAAGAGACGTTAAAAAAAAAATATTTGTTTCATGATTAAACGAAACGTTTACAAAAAACAGAAAATTGAGTGATGATCGACATTTCAATCAAGCCATCATCTCCCTCCGCCTGATCAATTATATGATTCATTCTACTCGCGTGTGATTGTAGCTTTGTATCCTCTTTTCTAACGTATTACTAATCTACTAAATAAAGTTTTTATCTACAATCTATTCTGTTCAAATATCTTTGAATTAACGAATCGATTGTTGGAATTGTGTTTAAAGGAGAATCGTTTCGCGGGAAACAACTAGAGATAAGGGACATCGATCAGTTTATAATTACCAAGTGTAATCATCTTTTAATTAAACTCCGTTTCGAAAGAGTGCTTGGTTAAATAGAAGGGTAATTAAGATTGATGAATAGTACGCTATAAAGAAGACAACTTGGAATAATTATGACACCGAGAAAATTGAACATCATCCGGCTAATCTGTTTTCTTATTTATTCGATGGAAAATATTGTGATGATGTATTACGTTAATTTCGTTATTGTTTTATTAAATTTGTTGATTGGATCAGCGGAAATTCTCTAGTTTAATTCAGAAATAAACGAGTATTTAATTGGAATAGACTTATGCTTCAGGATAGCGTCTGAATATGCATTGACACTTTCTACTTATATCATATAATTATACAGATATAAATATACTTTGTTCTTTCTTTTTTTCGTATTTTAAATATTTAAATATTTTATTAATTTTATATATTATACGTTTAATTAAATTAATATTAATTTAATTAATTTAATATTGATTTAATTTTTATTAAATTAATTTTAAATATTTCTTCAAATTAATTTTACTTATTTATTTTTAATATTGTAGTGTAGAACTGTAATATCTATTTAAATCATAATAATTTATTATCATATAATTATTATTATATAATTAGTAATAATGTTTGTAATTTAAAAACGAAGAAACAAGATAGAAAAATTATATTAAATTAATTAATTCAATTATTCGAAATATAATAATTTTGACTATTTACATTATTAATAATACACGTGAAATATGATAAAAATGTATATATTTTTTTTTAAAATATTCATATTTTTTAATTGCATTACGTTTGAAACTTCTATTTCGAATATATTTAACGAGCTTATAACGGTTGACTTTTATTGGATTGTTTTGAAACTTGGCAACATTTTTGACAGTCGATATATTCTGTTTTATATTTGACGAGATTGGAAGAGGATTATTTATTATCACTTTTTATCAAACACCGACGTGATAAATTCGGAAAAATACTAGACATTAAATTCAAAAATTATATAGAAAAATCCTACATAAAAACGTATCGTTTTTTTTAACAAGAAAATGTTATATTTGTTGCGCCAACGAAAAATAGTTATAAATACTGGAATTTAGCTGGAATGTTGAATATCGTCGAGATATCGATAACATGCATAAAACATGCAACTAAATTATATCATATTTATTAATTAATGATATAATCAATAATTAAATAGGAATGACATTGATATTTTATTATTCAATAATTATAATTATTAATTATATTTTATTTTAAATACATCTATTTATCTGAAAGTAATAAGAATATCTTAAAGAAAATTGTGACAAAAATATTTACATATTCAATAAATATATCACATAGAATATACCTTTTTTTCGATTTTTTTTGAAATTTTTCTTAATAGAAAAGCAGACTCATATTGACATATTATTTTAAAAAATTTATTATCGATAATAAAAAAAATTTTTCAAGAAAAAATTATTATTTAATAAAAATAATAATTTCTACAAAATATTTACTATCTGAATTTTATTTCAAAAAATAAAAAACATCTTAAAAAAATTTTAAAATTTCATGTATAATACGAGAAATATTTAAATAATTTCAATTATTTCAAGTTCGTGCTAAAAACATACATAATCGAAATATATATATACAAAATCAAATAAATATTTCAATGTAACACAATTTGAGAAATAACTTTACATTTGAAATACCATTTTATCAGCACCAAATAAAATAATATCTTCAAATATTAAAAATACAATCATCCAATATCTTCAAATTTTCACTTTTCTTATCAGATATTAATACTTTTTTCCAATAACATGTACAATATATTATATTTAAAAAAAGAAGTAATATCTGCAATGCAAGAAGTGAAAAAATTTCTGGATTACTATTTACTTTTTATTTTAATTTTTCAATTCTTTTTACATTATTTCAAATTTTCTTCTAAATAATTTTTCAAACATTTTCAAACAATTCAGCTAATTTAATTGATCAATAAGATCAATAAAAAAAAAAAGAATCGTGAATCCTATTTTCATTCCAATTCACGCAACGCATAGTAAAAGTTCGATGGGCCCAAATACCAGATACTTCAATACTTTTTGGGGAGGAGGATTTAAGCAGTGATCGATGAAATCGTTGTATTTCCTGGCAATTCGTTGCAGGCTTGCCAGCGGTTACGAACGACCGCACGCGTCACTCGTTCGTACACGTTTGGTCCAACGAACGAAACGCGAGCGAGCATGGCCCCAATTAATTTGCAATCGATTATACGGGCCGCGTTTTAACGTCACGTAACAAGCAATTCGTACCTGCCTGCCGGCTATATTTCTATTATGCATTATGTTTTACCATCGAGACATTAAAGGAAAATACGAGTTTAAACGCGAACAAAAGGTGATTTCGATAACCTCGATCTGCTTTGGGGTAGCGTCTTTGTTAGAGGATTAATTAAGTATTATATTACATTAAAAATTTAATTAATTTTTTTTCGAATCACCATTGAAATCGAGCTATATAAGAAAAAATGTTCGATATTTATCACGATGAAAATGAAATATTTAATAAATGTTATAATTTGAGTAAAGATAAAATATCTATTAAATCAAGATAAATAAAATTCGGATTCGGAAAAGAAGATAATTAATGACACGTACAGATTAGATTTTGTTTATCGATACAATAATATTCTCAAATCATCACTAACAACGAATCATACAATTTCAGATGTCCTGACAGCGGGCCCCGGGCCACCAGGATGCCGACAGACGACGACTATGGCCGAAGAGAACGTCTCCTACTGCACCAACATCCGATCCCTCAGTACGGGTCCTCGTCATCACCGATTCCAGGATCGAGTGGCGGAACGAGTGGAAGTGTCGGGTCCCAGATCGGTTCCACTAGCTCCTCAGATTGTTACAAACAAGCGCAACAACAGCAAACGAACGATCTACGCACGAGCGTGTCGAGCGTCGCCAATCAAGATCGTTACCAATCGGATCAATCCTCTCAAGGGAACGAGCACGTCGATTATGGAGTCCGGGAGCGAATGTCAGGCATCGAAAGGCACGATAAATCAACGGACAAGCCGACGATCGACGACTTCCCCAAGTCGTGCGCGGAAACTCGTTCGATACAGTCGAGTTGCGAGCGATTCGGCCATTATCAGAGCCAAGAGAGATTCGGCCAGCCCCCTCTGCAAACGCATCATCAGTTCACCCCAGGGAGAACGAGCAACTCTGGCCAAACGTTGCCGCAAAACGTTCTTGTCGACCGTTTTCCACGTTTCAACGAGCTCACAAGCCTCCACAGTGACCAGAGATTGTCCTTGGCCCCGAGCGAACGTTTCCAACCGGCCACCACCACCGAGCTTCGATTCCATCACCTGGCCAACGAGCTGGTCAACGCCTCCACGGGCAACGAATACGCGAACACGAATATTTTGGTTTCGGGATGCGCGACCAGTCCATTCTCGTCCGAGACGTTCCCTTCTCCGCCATCACCGGCACCCGCCAACGACCGTTTCGTCCCACCACCACCTTTGTCACCTAGCCCAAGTGAGAAGTACGCCTCGACCCAGAGTCTGGCTGGTTATCCTGCTGCTGATAGGATTTTGGCCCCAGGTTCTCCAAGCACCAGATATGGCGGGGGCACGGCACCAGCCTCACCGATGCCAGCTAAGGAACGATTCTCCTCGGCGGAACGATTATTGGCCAATCAACAGTCGTCGAGTTCTATGCACGAGTCCAAGGATCAGCAACGATACACTGGAACAAACGATCGCCTGTTGTCCGGCTCGTCACCGGTGTTGGGAAGTCTACAAGCCGGTCTACAAGGGGACAGGAACGGAATATACACAACCAGCAAGGATACAGCCGCATCGAGATACGGTGCCATTTCTACGGACCGTTTGCTCTCCTCGTCGCCTATACACGCCCCAGTGCCAGAGAGATTCGCGAGCAAGTCGACCGACAGGTACCTCGGCGATTCGCCTGTACACGAACGATACCATCGGCAGGAGACGACGTCAGGTATCCACCACGATCGTTACTCGACGATATCGTCGAGCGCTGAGAGATTCCTCTCCAATTCGCCCAATCCGGAGGCCTCCCATCAGCGATACTCCACGTCGACGGAGAGGTCTCTGCAGGTGTCGTCGAACGGCAACGAGCAGAGACGTTTGTATACCGATCGTGGCGTCGAGACGGTTTGTCAAAAGTATACGGACAGATCGACTGGATCCCCCGCGCCCACGGACTTCAACAGATATTCCAGCTTCCAGGAAGTGGGGAGCACACAGTCCAGATACAGCACAAGTGATCGTTTCAACGACCTCGCGTTACAACGTTGCGGCCAATCGCGAGCGAACGACAGATTCTGCGTGTCCAACGATCGTTACCTGGTTAGTTCGTCACCAGGACACGATGGGAGGCTGGCCAATAACGACGTGGCCAATAGATACGTCGTTTCGGGATCGTCGACCGAACGACTGCTCTCTGCGACGTCCTCCTCGTCCTCCTCCTCGACCGACACCGTCTCTCGTTATCACTCCTCCTACACGAACACCACGGCAACGCAATCCACTACGTCCAACGATCGTTTCACATCCATCTCTCCCACTCCCGAGACGGCCAATACGAATCTCCGCTCAGGAACAACCGGAACGACTAGTTGTACAGCAAGTTCCGGCTATCAGGCTGCGACAAAAACAAGCGTCGTGGACAAATATCTTCAGGTGTCGAAGTCCGTGCAGAGTTACGGAAGCGATCGTTACACTGTCGGCAATCCTGGCGACCAGTTCGATACCAGGCTCGGCCAGGACCGTTACGACAGATTCTCGAACGCTGCCGCGAGCACGGATCGTTTCACACCTTCGTCCGGTACTCCTGATCGTTTTCATTCTGCCACTGATAGATACTCGCCTGTGCGCGCCGCTGACAAGTATCTGTCCCTGCCCAAGCCCAAGGATCGATACACTGGTCGCATAACGCCGATCTCGTCTTGCGGCACGTCGGTAGCCGCCACGTCCACCGATCGAACTTACGGATCGAGCACCGCGACCGGAAGCTACGTTCCGCCAACGGCTCACACACCTGTGGAACGATATGTGCCTCAACCGCCTCCGGAGGTCCTCTACCCGGACAGATACGTGGACAGATACGTGCCACCATCCGCGCACACGCCCACCGACCGTTATGTGCCCACCAACGATCCAACCGACCCTTACATGAGACGAGATCTCGGTTTCCATCATCATTATCGGCTACCGCCACCTGCCGGCTATCCATACCATCAATCGCACTTCCGACTTCGCGGTTTCGCGTACGCGTCGCCTGGCCGCCTCGGTGGTAGCCCAGGCTCGAGCAGCTCGAGCAGCTCGACGTCTAATCAGAGGGATGGCGGGTTCTCGATGTCGCCATTGTTGCGGCCCAAGGTACGCGCGTCTGCGGTCGAATTCCCGACCACGTCCACAGGTGTCGTTACGCGCCACGTGTGCACCAACCCGCCATCTTGTTGCAATGAGGCGTCATCAAGTGGAAGATCTTGCTGCCAGGCGATTAGAAGATCATTGCCACCAGGCGCGCTACCGTCGATATCTACGCAGTCTTCTTGGTGAGTTTTTATAGTGGATTTTTTTTTTTTTATTATTATTTTAATTATTCGTAAATTATTTTAGAGATATGTACTTATCGTAGATTGATTTTTTTTATTTGAGATCATATAAGGAGAGATCATATAAGATAAAAGAAATATTTTTATATCTAACTTTTTTGTAATAATTTTATAGGCGACACAATGAACGAAGAGTAGTTTATGATTTATAGATATAATTTATAATTATAAATAATCTGCAAAAGCTCGTTTTATTTAAAGAAAACATATGAATATTTTTTTCATTTATTGAACGTAAAAAAAAATAATGATTTACGTAATATAAGATTAATATATCGTGGAATTTTTGCAAGATTGATTCTAAAACATATAAGAAATTTGATTTATAAATATGTCAATTGAAGTTTATTTATTAAGTTACTACTTATAAGCAATTGAAATGAATATTAAGTTACTTATGAGCAATTGAAATTTACATTAGATGAAGCGGAGATTTTATCTCATTTTAGTTTTATCTATTATAAATTTAAATGAAATTTATTAAACTTTTAATTTAAATTAGTAAATTATGATAAGATAATAATTTCTTATTACAAAACATATGTAGATTAATTTTGGTTTCTTTAAATATAATTATGAATTTTTTAGATAATCAATTTAAATTGTTAATTTTTATAATAAAAATGCCAACTTATAAAGAAAAATTATTAATATTACTAATTTTTATTATATATAAATAACGTAATAAATTTTTATAAGGAATGATTAATTAATAAATATTCTTAATAAAAATGAATAAGAAATATGTCATTCCATTTAAACAAAAACGTCTATAAAAATAATAATAATAATATCAAGTTATATTTATTCTGCACATTACAAAATCTTTGGACGAAACATTTTTTATACAATAAATAATATAGAAATTATTTGAAATGATCATTTCAAAAATTTTATTAAAACATAAACAATTTGGCAGACTAAAATATTAATCTCTATTACTTATTCTATCTAATCAACTATATTTGATTCTATACTTGACACTCAATCAATCAATCAAATGGACACTTTTTCCAAAATATATACTTCTTCTTTTTTATACAATAAATAATATAAAAATTATTTAAAATAATCACTTTCCTATATATCCATAAAACATTTGGAAAAATTGAAAATTTTACGAAAGCATAAACAATTTGCCAGACAAAACAAAAGCCAAAGAAATAAATTTTTAAAGTTCCCCTATCAATTATCCTTCATCTAATCAATTATACCCAATTCTATGTTCGACATTCAATCGATCAATCGTAATGGACACTTCTTCCAGAATATACATTCTCCCCCAAATAAAAGAGGAGGGATAAAACTCGAAAGATAGATAAATCTTCGTTAACGACGGAAGTTCTTGTATTAAAGTTGAATAGATTTTTCTGACCTCGGCCAGAATTCCGGGAAGAGATTTCTAGTTTAATTCTCGTGGCCGAGGTAACCGGTGGAAAAAATTAATTGCCACACAAATGGAAGTCAGCAATGGGTATAAAAGGAATTGTACGTGGAGATTGAGCCCATGGATTAGGGAATACATGGATCCGGATAATATACGTGTCTCGTGTAATCATACTGACTTTGGAATAAAGCTCACGAATTAGAATAGGTGAGCCTTAATTGCGAGATGAATGTTATTTATGGGGATGGAAAGTGGAAATCTTGTACGCAGCAAGGTTTTGTTGTAATATAGTCTGAAACTGTACGAGTGGTGCATTGTTCTCATTTACCATGAGGGTGGATATTAGGAAAACAACCGTTTCGTAGCAAGCATAATACATACGTATTACCATGGTGTTACGTTATGGTGGAAATTGAGTGCTGTAGAAAGGTCTCGTTGATTAACTCGTTGATTAATGCTATGTTTTCTTCGTTCTACAGAATTGGTTCTACAGAATTGTGCGTGTAAATGGGATCATCCTAATACTTTTGATATTTATGAGTATATACACATAATAAAATTGCTTAGAGATTCTTGATACTTGACAGATGGCTGAGTAGTAGGTAATTAATGCAGAATGTATATAAAAGTTTTCAAAAGTTAATTTCAATTCTCAATAATCATGAATAAAACGTTAAATAAATAAAGGTTTTAATTTTTATTTATATTTTAAATTTAATGAAATTAAAAGAAATATATCTATTTGATATCTTATTGTTATCTTCATTACAACATTTGTCTGTTAATTTTTCATCCTCAATTATAAAATATAATTTTAATCTAAAATTGAAATATGATATTATGAAAAAATTATATTAAATGATTTTTTTTTCGTTTAAACAGATATAATAAATGATTTTTTTTTCGTTTAAACAGATATAATAAAAGGATTAAAATAAGCAAAATAGAATTGATTTAACTGATAAAAAAAATAAACAGAATATATAATTCAAGTATAGTTATATTTCAAATTCCAGTTTTGCTTCTGTATTGAATTTTGGAGATTTTTTAAAGTATATTTGCTGTAAAAATGATAAAAGCTCTTTAAACTTTTATACAAATAAATTCCATAAATATTACTTCATTAAAATCTTAATATAAATTTTATGAAAATTTTTCATAAAAATGATTGTGATTCTATAAGAAAGAAAATGTATATTTTATTTTAAAATTACAGACATTATTCTTGAAAATGTCGATAATTGCAAAAATAGCTTTATTTCTGGAAAATTTCTATCTCTAAAGTTTTGTATAAATAAAAAAAATATATTAATTGTAATGGTATTATATTGTAAATTGTAAATATATTAAATTGTAAATAAATTAAATGACAAATATATTAATTGTAATGTTTTATTATGATAAAAAAATATTTATAAAACAATACACATTTTTATTTATCTCTGATATTTTGAAATCTCTAATTTATAAACTCGTTTTTTATAAAAAATATTTTCTTGCTTGAGAATTCGAATTAAAAGAATATTAAAAGGATTAATAATGCTTCTATTCCTTTTATTAAAATACTCTTCTGTTAAAATAATCTTCAATAAAATTGATTGATAATTGATAGTTTCAAAGGATTAAAGCTTCTATCGAGATTATATTTAACAACATACAATTTAATTGGAACAGCTAAAGTATTTTGTGAATTTATGGTGCTCTTAATATTCCAATATTGATCACGTGCTAAATGTTTGATCGTTAACGTGCAAGTTTGCGTGGCATTGGACTAATTTGATTAAATCGAGCGTGTGACTTTAAATTGAAACATATTAGTTTCTGGAAAGGGGTATCGTTTTCGAGCAATATTTTTTTCATCAATTTTTATACTATAACATGTTTGATAGTTTTATAGATAGAAAAAATATAATTTTTAATTGGATTTTTTTTAAAAATGTAATAGAGATAATTTCACAATGTTTCAAAAATGTGTTTTGTTTTTTTTTTTTTTGATCGATATGCTATTGCAGTAGATATTGAATTTTATAGATAAAAAAAACTTCAATTTCTAATGTCTATTTTTGGAAGAGAGGAATTTTCGATGATATTGTTTCATCAATTTTTATTACTTTATTATAAATATTTAATTCTGTCAAATAGAAAAAAGTTCATTGAATTATTTTCAATATGAATTTTCAATATGAATTTGTAGAAATAGAAAGTAAATATACAAATAATTTTAGTTTTCATCATTGTAGGAATATTTTTTAATATTTTTCATTTATTTAATATATGAATATTGAATATTTGATCCATTCTGTAAATATAAACAATGCAATTTTGAATATTATCATACTCATACAATTTTCACATTTTTCCAAAATAAATATTTAATTAATTAAAATTTTCGATATTAATTTTTAGAAATTTTCATAGCTTTATTATTTTAATGAATGATATAATTGAAAAATAGGACAATTTTATTTACTATTTTTATAGACTATTGAAAAACGGTTAATTCAAAGATAAATTTAATATTTATATTTTTTTAAACAATTTATAAGAATTAGAACTAATTTTAGATTTGCCTATATTATTGCACACACAAGTGGTCAAGTTTTTCATGTATTTATTATTATGTTTTTTTTATATTAATATTATATAATATAAAAAATTTGTAAATATAATATATAATGAACAAATATAGAATAAAATATTTAATATAGTGCGTATAATATCCAAAGCACAGCATTCAGTAAGAGTGTATAATAATTGAAATATAATAACTGATATAATATAATAACTTTTGAGAACCAATAATGCTTAACTCTCAAAAAATTTTCTTTTTATTTTGATTGTTATTTGAAACTATTTTAATATCCAATCTGTAAAAAGAATTTCTACTAATACAAAAATAATTGTTATACTTAAAATATATTTAAAAAATAAAAATTAATTATAAATTCTGAAATTCTGATATTCTAAAAAAGATATCGTAGAAAAAAAATATCCAATTTCAAATACATACAGAATAATTTCTAATTTTACACAAATGAACATGATATCACAGGATTCGGCCACGGTTAATGATCAAGGATCACTCGGATCGGGCACATGGCGCCTGGTAACAGGAGAAAAAGCTCGCGAGGCGTTTGATGAGACTTTGTTTCACGGTTGATAATCTCTGTTTAAAGCGTTATCTAAAAATGAACTGGAATGTAGGCCGTGTCCACATTTAGCAGTCGCACGGAAGCCGCGAGCACAGAAAGGGTCGTTACTTCTGTGGCAGTAATCAGGTTAATGGAGTATCGTGGCCCACTTTATTTTTTCATCTTCATCGGCTTCGCGCATCTCTCAAACTTTGCTGCCTTCCTTTTTCCTGTTTCAAAGTCAATGATGCATTACTATCCAAAGATTTCGCCCACCTCTTGGAATCTTGAAGATTTTTTTTCCTTTTTTTTTTTAGAGAGATACGTGTATTGTTTCGTATCGTGCCTATGTTTTAAGAAAGAAATAAAAATTTTTCAATCTAGAAAAAGAAGAGAGTATTTATTATAATAAGGATGTTGTCAAGTGACCCATCATGGAATATGTTACATGGCTATGATGAAATCAAATTGATCGAATTTATTGAGATCAATCACTTCTAAGAAGTTTAAAAATAATGTAGATAAAGATAAAGATTCTTTGAAAAATTGAATTCATATCGTAATATCGATATTTTATTGTAATTTTCTGACTTTTTAATTTTTATTTATTATTTTAATTGATTCTTGTTTAAAGTGATACAGATTTGAAATGATTTGGTTTTAACATTATCATTATCAAATTTCAGAAATATATAATTCTTCTTAATAAGAAGTTTAGAAATGTGAAAGTATTTAAACATCATTTATTGACATCATAGTATCTTCAAATTTAATGAAAAAAGAAATTGAAGATATTACAATAGATAATATATGTAAAATAAAATATATTTTGTAAAGGTTGTATAAAAATCTCTACTAAAAAGTAGAGATTTAATTATTAAAACTTCACAATAGAAACAAGATGAAACGAAATAAATATAATAGATTTTTACAAGACAACTTCATATAAACGGTATAAAATCAGAAAGATGAATTCCAAACTTTTTTGAGACCTAAATAAATTATATAATCTCTTCTACACCATTAATCACATAATATTACACTTCTTGCGAGCATCATCTCATCCAAATCCTAATTTCCAAAACTACAAATACCTCAAAATGAGCTAATATATCTTTTCTTCTTTAGAGAATATACAAAAATACCGTTATACCATTTATAAAACTGTATCTAAATTCTAAATTCTAAACCCACTACAATTGGTTCTACAATTGGATACAATTTCAATCGCGTCCCGTTAACGATAATTCCCCTTAAAACCGGTGATGTTTAATTAGAGTTCGAGTACGTCAGCGAATTTTCACGGAACCGGAAAACACGGAGGAGGATACTACACTCTGCCAGTGTGTCGAATGTCTCGTGAAAAGGGAGGGGGAGGAGATCGGGCAGACGGTATCCCGAAAACTGAAGCCAGGCGATTCCTTTCGTTCTACGAAGGGTAGGAAGAGATTACGTCGGCAGGCTCGTTCCGCTGAGTGTTCAGTTTGCTTTGGGATATCGGCTTCACCCTCGCGAGTTTGCCGAAAGCTTTGTGCTGGTCAAGCCGATTGTAACGTCCTGCCCCCCATCCATCGTATCCCTGATGAGGAGGAACATGCCAGTTCGATGGAGAAAAGTGTCCTCCCCCGTGAAAGAATTCTTCGCGTTCGATCTCATTGTCTCTTGTTGGTGTTGTTTTACGCATGCGCGTTGAAAAAGTTGCAAAGATTGAATTCTTTTTTGTGATGAACGATCTGCGTGATTATTATAAATTCAGGATTAATTCGGAATTTTGTTGAAATAAAATTGGTATTTATTTATTGTGTTATTGTCAAGCAAGGAGAGAATCCGAGGAAAAGATATAAAATAATTCAATGTATGAGAATGTATATTATATATATATTTAGACATATAAAATTAAGAAACAAAAAAAAAAGGAAAATTTGTGAATATATTTATATTTTTCATTCTCTGAGATGAATAGATCGGAATTAAAAATATCGATTAATTGTTTCTTAATATAAAACTTTATGAAGATTAAGCAGAGATGAGAAATATAAACAAATTTGCGAATAATTTATTTCTTAATTTTGTTTAATAAATATCTGTTAAATAATTTATTAAATAACTTGAAAACGATTTGAATGGATTAGATTAAATTTACGCGAGGAAAAATTTCTTGATTCAAAAGGAATAAATGATTTCTCTTTTTTGGAAATGTGCAAATATTTTTATTGTATTTTTCATAATCAATAAATCATGTTTTTAGTATATTATAATATAAGTATAATATAATATATTATTTTGAAAAATGTATTAAATCAGTTATAGTGAGAGCAGTTTAAATAAGATAATCTAATAATTGGAAGTCATAATATGCTATTTTTTTATATATTTTATTAAAATTATGTGTTATAAATGTTTAATTTAGAAACACCAAATAAGATTCTATATTATAATATCAAGTTCTCTCAATAAATTTGTTTTTGCAATATAATTTCTTCATTTTTTCTTTTTGAAAGCTTCGTAATTCTACTTTTGACTTTATGATCCTACTTTGACACACTTATAAAATACTAATTAATGATTTTAAGATTTTAAGATCTTAAGATATACACATTCCACATTAAATTAAATTTCTGAAAAATAAAAATAAATAATAGTCTAAATAAATAATAGAATATTTTAATATTAATAAAAATATTAATAAGACAATATAATATTCGTCAGATTTGAATGAAAGCAAAAAGAAGATAAATTTTTGGAACAATCTATGTACAAATATATCGGCGAATTCTTTCTTCTTGTCTTCCTATTTTTATTTGTTTTCTGTTTTCAATGTTTTTACTATCGAGAATGAGATATCTCGATTACACAATGTTATACATGCAAGATATCTCTTATCATGATGTTGTCTGTAGAATGACGTATAGACGAGATATCTTGTATCGCAATTTTCGTTATTGCTATGAAGAAGAAAATTTTATAAATTTTTTTTAATGGTTAATGTTTCATCCGAAAATTTATGATAAAAAATTCATTTAAGATTTTTGAGATATTTTGAATAGAGAGTATAATAATCAAATATAGTAAATTAAAAATATTTTTGAAAAATAATTTTTATTTTATACATATTATATTCATTTTGTATATGTAATATGAATTATCATGCTGAATCACATGAAATTAATATGCATCTATTAATAGTCAAGAAATAAAGAATATAAATATAAATATATAAATAAATTATAATATTTATATATTTTAAATAATATATACATATATTTTGTATCATCAATAGTTTTAATACCATAATTTATATCATAGTAGTTTTTAATATTGTTTCCTTCGATTTATTAGTAGTTAAGAAATGAAGAATATAGATATAATAAATAAATTATAATATTTACTATATACATATATTTTATATCATAATAGTATTAATATCATAATTTATATCATAATAGTTTTAATACTGTAATTTATACCATAATAGTTTTTAATATTGTTTTGTTCGATACGTGAAAAGTTTTCAAATTTCAAAAAATTTCATGGAATTAATAATTATTTCTTTTTTACTTCGGCATCTATCCGCATTTCCTTAACTGAAATAGTTTCCGGTAGTTTCCGCTTCCGTGAATTCGAAATTTCGTTGCTTGCAGGCACAACCATGAGATTCACACAGTGGATTGTCGATTAACCGGATGGATTTTACGGTTCCTCGATTCCTCGAGTACTTGAAAATAAAATAAATTCGTTCTTTCAATTCGTTATTGTGCTAAACCAAGTCATTTTTAATCATTTTCTCGGTTAACCGTGTAATGCTCCTTGAATTTCAATAAGTATGTCACTTTTATTATTAAAAATAGAGTGAATGTAATAACTGCCACGTTATCTATTTTACTCGATGAAAATGTAATATATAATATAATTTAATAATAATAAATTCATGATAAATTCTTCCGAATTAATTAGAAAATTTAGAATTTATGTATTAATATAAGATTATAATTTGGAAGAGTTTCGCTAAGGAATTTCAAATAAAATCATTAAAATTTATATTAAATTTATTTATTATAAACGAAGTCTGCTAAATAAATATAATAATATAAGATATTAATATATTGAGACACATTTTGAAGATTGAAGATTTCAGAGATCACGTATAAAACGATAATAAATGAAATTATTCTCGTAGTTTATTTATTATAAATTGTACCAATTTAAATTCGCGTTAAATGAAGCGAAATAGAGATAGAGCACGTGTATTCATAAGTTAATATTTTAAAATAGCTTTCTTTGTATCTTTTGTACTTTCCAGTTTTCAAATATTATATTTTATGCAAATTATCATATTTGATATAATATTACAATTTTAATATAAATTGTACAAAATATAATTACAATATAATTTTATTTTTTATCATGATTATGATTCTTACATCATTATGAAAAAATCATTACCTATATATTTAATTTCTCATTTTAATTTTATCTTACATTTTTTTCTAAGACTAAGAAATCAAAAAAATAAGAATTCAAGGATCATTGCAATGTTAAACGAATCGTTTCACAGTTATTATCCTACGCTCATTGATTCCATATTGAATTTCTGATCCAATATGAAACAAACTTGGAAAATGAAGTTTCACGATCATATTTCACGTCTCAGATTCCATCGTAAATAATAGCTAAAAGAAGAAAAAAAAGAAAGAAAGAAAGAGAAGGAATGCTTAAAAGCAAGGATCACGCAATAAGCTTGAACGAACTTCGAGGTCCTTCGTTATTATATTTCATCTTTCATGCATGAGAATTTTCGTTCGCTTTAGCCTAGTTTTCGTGGCAAGTTTCATCCTCTCTTGCTCTATCTCTATCTTTCCATGTTAACAACCCGAAAGATCAACACGTTGAAAGTTCGATACATCGGGATTAACGAGACGATTAGAACGACGTATTTCTGACATTAAGGAAGTTAGAATTATAATCGGCTCTTCGATGCATATAGCAGAAAAAATAGGTAATATTTATATATTTATCGCGGAATTTGTATTTTACTTTGTTCTTTCGAAATAAATTTATTGACATGGGTTAAGAAACAAACTGATTATTTGCAAAATATATATTTTCATATTTCTTCAAAATTAATTGGAAATAAAATTAATATAGGAAAAAAATATATATCAGTGAAAAATAAGTTTCTTTTTCTAAATATTTGTTTGCATAAAAATCTAGTAGAGATAAAAAAATATAAAAAAAGTGTGAATGATTCTTTCTTAATTTTTATTAGTAAATATAAGTCTGAGATAGAAATTGAATCTCTTTATATTTGATATGTGGATATGAATGGAAATTTCTTATAACTTTATTTATACAGTATTTTAGTAGCTTGAGTATTATTTTAAGTATCTCGATTATTATTATTATATTATAGTGATAGGAAAAAATTATATAATATGATAAGCAAACAAAATTTTTT
This sequence comes from Apis cerana, assembly GCF_029169275.1. Taxonomy (NCBI): domain Eukaryota; kingdom Metazoa; phylum Arthropoda; class Insecta; order Hymenoptera; family Apidae; genus Apis; species Apis cerana. Next base: position 2,447,471 of record NC_083865.1, on the reverse strand, counting down.
GAGGTTATGTTTCTTGAGATTTCGTAGACATCAATATCTTTTTTTAAAAATAAGACTATATATTTTTATCATCATAATAAATTCAATGATTTCAAATAAAAAAATTCGGAAATGTAGTCAATCTTCGTAAAACACTTTAATTCGTTCTGTATTGTATCGAAATAGGATTAAATGAAATCTGATTAATACAATCAGAAGAATATTAACAATAAGTTTATTGTTATTAAAGCGATGATAATTCTAAGTTTTTTTTATTTAATATGATTATACGGAACTTTAAAATTAATTTTAAAATTAATTAATTATATAAATTTTATTACATAACATTATAAATAAATTTATTAATTCATTATAATTATCGTAATTTTTTTACTCTATTGAAATCGTGCTAAGAGGATTGATTGTACTTAAGAATAGATACGAATGTGAATGAAACTATTGAATAAAAAAATTGGTGATGGAAAATTTATTTAAAAAAATATTCAAAATGATGTTCACAGATATCTGCAGCTTATGAAAAATTTCAAAGGGATTATAAATTTAATTTCTTTGATGGAAAACGAAAATATTATGAATGTGAAAAAAAGTGTAGTCAAAAAAATTGAGGGATTAAAACTGGCTTAACATTGTTTATGAAAGCTGTTTCGTTAAAGAAAAAAAGAAGAATTTGAACGGAATAATTTTCCAATGGAATGCGCTTGCCAACTTTCAACCTGATGAGAACTTTTTTCGTTGGAGCATTATTGAGTTGTTTAAACTCTGGGATTTCTGATCAAATATTTATACGGTTCATTTGCTTGTGTTTGATGTGGTTTAATCGTGATTATATTATTTTAACAATATTTTGTATTTGTTATTTTGCTTTCTTCGTTCACTGATGAGCGAACCACGTAAGTTATTAATACATTCACACACTATTTTTATAACAAATTATTCCTAATTTAATTTTTTTCTTATTCTTTGATGAAGTTTACAGATTTATAGATATTTTTGCAATGATGGAATATTTTGATGAAAATTAACAAGGCATATATAAATATGAGACTTTTTATAATATCTTAATATAGTAATACAACAAAAATAAAAAAAAAATTAATATAATTTAAAAAAAAATTTTTTGATCAAAAGTATTAATTAAAATACTTATAAATATTTTTATATATTTATTATTTTTTTTAATTATAATCTTTTTTTTATATTTTATTTTATTTTATTTTATTATTATTATTATTATTATTGATAAAAAAATTATGAATATTTAAATTTTGGAAATAATATCAATAAATTTCGAACTATAAGATTATTGATTTTATAAAAAATTAACTGTTATTTCATTAGAATTTAATTTTATTTTTATTCTGCATATTCATATATACGTAGAATATATTATTCTTTATCTTTTAATTTCAATTATGCAAATATTTTTAAAATGTTAAATTAAGTTACTTATTGTTACTCACAATTGATCGTACATTACTTTAATAATACATATTATTAGTATCAATTTATTTTATTTTCATTTCTGAACAGTAATTTTATAAATTTACAAATATTCTCTAGATCATATCATTATTATTCACTATTTATATCTTTATTAATATATTATTTTAATAACACGTTATTAGCATTTAATTTTCTTTTCATTTTTTTAAAAAAAGATTATTTATTAATAAGAAAAATTTCTTATCTATTTGAATTCTTTTTATCGATTTTCAAAATTAACATTTTACTAACATTTTCCATCAGTGTGATGCATAAAATGAATGAAACTACCAAGACTACTTGGCATAGAGGAAATTTCGATGGAACAAACGAATTGAAAATTACGCATACATAAGGGATGGTGAGCTAAATTCTGAAACTCTTTGAATATTACAAAGTATGGATGATTTATCAAAATCTAAAATGCTAAGCAGTTAGTATCTCTGTTTGCATAATTGTATGAAGCAATGCAGCCTCTGGATGCAGTTATGAATTCATTATTCGATACTATTGTAGAAATTTAAAAGCTACGTAGATCTTTTGAATCCTGATCTACATGAGAAATTATATTTCTTTTTTTTAGTAATTTTTAGTAATATTTATTCAATAAATATTTATTAATTTTTATTAGTTTGTATATCATATGGTTTGTGGTTTTCGAAAAAAATTAAAAAGATCAATTAAGGATATAAAATCTTAAATTAAAAGAATTTTTCTAAATTATAAAAAACATTAAAACGGTTTTGAAAACGATACTTGTTTTTATTTTTTAATAAATTCCAAATTTCAAAAATCTTGGTTATAAAAATCCAAAAAAATTCATTAAGGTTATCTGCAGATTTATTCATAAAAAAATTTTTACGAAGAAAATATGAAGTTTGTAACAATAGATGTTTATCACATTTCCCTAATAAATAAAATCTTTAATATTAATTCAATTGCGCGATTACGATGATCTCTCGAAACTTTCAAGATCATGTTAAAATAAAATTCATGACATTTTAAAATATTACCCTCTCTTTAAAATTTTCTATCTCCTATTTTTCTTGCTATTTTTATCACTTTATATCAAACATAAAATTTCATCACTAAATATAATCTATAGAAATTAATCCACAATGTTCATATTTAATTCGAATCATGCGAAATACAATGGCCAGAACACGTTCGTATTTAAATGGAAGCCGTTCCATCAACAAATCAATTTTCCACAAGGCGTCCGTGAAAGAAGACCAATCGATCGATCCAAGATACAACAAGAGCACGGCAAACAGGGTTCTGTTTAATTAAACACCTCGTTGCCTTGCCAAGCGTTCAAAGCACCCGCACAGCCACGCGAAGCGCAAACACTCGAAACACAGAGGGAAACGTTTTCGCATCGATTTGCGGGAACCGCACGCAAGAAGACTACACGCTTTCGCGAAATTATTTCGACAAGATTGTAGCAAATTGAGGAAACTCGGTTGAAATAATAATAATGAATAAAGAAAACCTGTAAAAAACTGTATATTGTGTTTCGTGTTAGGCTTCAAAATTTATATAATTTAAATATTCTGTCATATACATATAGTTAAAATATTTTATTCAGTATTCTATTATAATTCAAAATATGTTAAAATGTTTAAAGTTCTATACGTTTTTCGATTTGGAAATAAAATAAGAAAAGTTTTCTAGCATAAAAGTTTTGAAAAATAACAGATAGTAAAAGTATCTGATTTAATACTTTATAATTCAAGATATATTATGGATATACTTGAAATTCTATATCTTATTTCAACTTTGAAATAAAATAAAAAAATCATGTGAATCATTTATTTTCTTTTTCTTTTTTTTAAATTTTTATAAGCATAAAAGTTCTGCAAGTAATATAAATATATCCTGTCATCTTAAAATATTTGATTTAATATTTTATTAAGATTCATGAATTAAAATTTACTCTTTTTAACTTTGTAATTAGAAAGCTTTGTAGATTTAATTTAGAATTAAATCATTATTTTTTCCAACAAATATAGCGCAAAAGAAGTTATAATGCTTTTCACTTTCAATTAATTCAAAATCATAGATAGTATATTATATCTAAAGTGAAGAATATGAATTATCCCCCTACAAAGCCCAATCAATAAATATCAACATCTGCACAAGATTTTAATTCTTCTTCTTCCAAATATTTCATATTTATTTTTTAAAATTCAAAAATGCGCAATACGATTTTAATTTTTCAATGAATTACACTCATTACAGCTCAAAGTGCCATCTTAATCGATGAAATATTGAAAAACTGATTGTTCAATCGGCTGATGGATACTTTTGTTCTCGATTTCCGCATCTCATCAATCCTCTTGGGGTAAATCACGAATTAATCTGGGCGACTATAACAAGCTCGATGATACGAAGGTGGTTTAACATCGTAGAGAGTGAAGGCTCGTTGGGCCAGGTATGGTTGGTTGGAGCGAGGCGGAAGTCATAAGGGGAAGCAGGGACTGGCATTGTCTTCCGGAGGCAAGGAGGTTCCACGTGCTGTTGGCAACTTGGATAATTATGTCGTGTCCGCGACTCCAGCCAATCCTGTCACACGAAATTGCAACCCGACATCGGTTCTTCTCTACCACCCTGAAACCTGCTGCCACGATATACATATAGAGGGCAAGGGAAGATTGGATCAAATGCGAAAATAAGAAGGATGAAGTCTTTTCGCTTGAAGATTCATTTTTGAGAAAATCAAATTTGAATTGGAAATTATAAATACGAAAACATTCTCGATTTTATTAATTGAAAATATTAATAGGAAAGTTATTATAAAATTTTATTTTATAATTTAAATTAATTATGATTCGAATAAATACAGTGTAATTCTTTTTTTTTACTCTTTTCTCGAAACGTTATTTATCAATTGTTCGTAACATTCCCAAAGAATAAAATTATATATAGGATAGTATATTTGAGAAACATCTTTCTAGATTCTAGAAATACCAAATTAAACATAAAAACAAGAATGTTAAGGCTTATTTATTAAGTTATAGAGCTTTTTACAATACAAACTTTAATTATCATGTTTTTTAATTTAATAAATAATCTGAAGCGATATTTTTGTACATCAAACTTCATTAATTACCAAATTTATCTTAATATCTAGAATCTTTCAAAAATGTTCTAATTAAATATATTAACATCCTGTATATTGTCGATTATTTCTTAGACATATTTTTGTATTTCTATATTTAAATTATCATATTATATATTTAAAAAACGAGAATTTAAAGGAAAGTATTTATTTTACATTTTTTTCTTATTTTTACACAATAAAACAATTTCTTTCGTTGATTTTCTCGAAAGCGAATATTTGAACGAGAAAAATATTTTTTTTTTCCACATATATAGAATCAACCCTTTTCTCCGTGTTTTATACTCGTTGCTTTCAATTAAGCCTTTTATTCGGCACCCTCCTGAAAATTGCCCGCTGCTGAATCGATCTACTGAATGGTCCGTGTTTTGAAAACAGGACGATTATGGTTATTAAATGGTCGTCCCCTTTTCGTCCCTGCTTCTACCCTCTGTGCATCTACAGGCGATATTAAAATCGTGTAGCCAATCCCCAACTTTATAGAAAAGAAGGGGGGCAAATTTTTCCAATGTGGAATGGAACTCGATTAACGAAATTGGACGACGATGTCGCAGGTGCTGTTAATGATGACTTATTTTGATTGGTCGCGTGGAATATTGCCACTTACTTGAGCTCCAACTCAGGAGGGACATTTGCCAAGCAATTCCATTTAAATAGAAGAGAAATAGGAAAGGGGCTATTCTTAGACCGCCGGTGATATTTTCGAATGGTATTTCTCAGCTCTTGTTGCAACCCTTTCTTTTCAAATACGAGACTAAGTTCTGAATCTGAATTGAAAAAATTAGTTTAGGAGAATGATCGATTTAATGTTCAATATATGTAATATTGGCCAAAAATATTTGGACACGTGTTTATTTCTGACAAAATATATTTTGATTTCGAAATTATGGATATTAAAGGATAAAAGAATCTGCAACGATTAATATATTATCATATTAATTTGAAGAATGGATTAACAAAAGATTACAATGACAAAGAGAATTTCTTTACTATTTCAGAAGCTGTATTTCTCAGAGATTGTTTCATTTATTATTATTTACCGTAATTATTTTATTATTTACTATCTTTCATTTTTTAAAAATATAAATATAAAAATAAATACAAAGAGACTGAATCTATATCAATAATGGATAAAAATATTAGTTTATCCTTTAAAAATATAATTCGGATAAATGTTTTAAAATTAAATCAAAAGTCTTAAATTTTTTATAAGAAAAATTAGTTTAATAATTTAGTTAGTTAATATATATATATATATATATATATATATTATTAGTTAATATATATATATACACATATAAAATGTTTGGAAATGGATTTGGACATGATCCAAAATGACAGGTTTTTTCAGAAATATTTTTGTAATAAATCTAAAAATTTTTTATATTTTTCGATTCCTGTCGTTTGTTTCTGCATCAACTGATTTCGATGAAATTTTGAAACATATGTGTTGAAATAAATCTATAAATCTCAAATATATTGTAGATATAAATCTATAAAATGTATGTTTCAAATTTTTATTACAGGCTTAGGTAAAGACAGTTTTTACTTTTTTTTCTTTTACAAAATTTTTTTTACTCGTAATCCTTTTATTAATATAGTAGTTCTTTTATCTTCTCGAAAAGAATTCAAATCTTTTCCAATATTAAAAAACTTATTCTGTTCTAATTGATAGATTTATATTTTAGTAGTTTTCACAATAGAATATTCTTACTATTATTTTTAATAGGATCTTTCGTTTCATTGAGTTTTTCATATATATTCATTACAAGAAAATAATCCTCTTAATTTTTACTTTGGAAAATTTAATCCTATTAATCTGGAAATGGATTAAATAAATTTAATTCTATTGATCGATATATATATACATATATATGTATAGCAGTATGTTTTCTACCATTCTATTATTATTTTATCATTCAAATAATTTTCATTGTATTTCTATTAATTGATACAATTGATTACATACTCCATCACTATCATTCAATTTTTATCCAAATTGTGATAATTAATATCAGAAACATTAAGTTCTATTAAATATTTATATCTAATATACGATTTTCGAATTAATTCTATCGCCTAAAATATGACGATCAAAACTTAACCTAACTTAACCTCTTATCGATTTAGATTGCGATATACTATAAAACTCGATAATCATTAAATTTGCTCGTTCTAATCATCTAAGCTCGTTCTAAGAATTAATCTTTTTTGCGATTAGTTTCACGAAGAAATTATATCCGAGATACGAAAGCGAGTTTTTCTTTTTTTCTCTAAACTAGAAATTGGGTCGAAAGATGTTTTTAAATGGAATGGCGACATTCTGAAAGCTTCCTAGAAGGTAAAAGTTGATGGATCCAGTGTCAGAGTGTGAATTACGTTTTATATCTTTCGTTTCCTTTTCTTCATCTCCCTTTTTCTTTTCTTCTCTTTCTTGAATACTACAGAGATCCTATCCTTTGAAAGGAGCAATCGAGTTAATCGTCGCTCGAATTTCGAAGTCCTAATTATGCGTACTGGATGGGAATCCAACTAGTCGGTTTAATTACTCCCGATAATCGAGTAGATCCTTCCTAACCTCCTTCTCAAAGGATCCTGCAGAACAGATTGCACCGACTCGAGGTGCTATTCTCGACATCGAACCGGAAATCAGAGAATATAAATGAGAGACACCTTCGAGGCGCCATGATTCCTGTTTGAGTAGAACTTTCTCGTTGGAATGTCGAGAACAAGATTGCTTGAATTATTTCGAAATTCTCGAAATTTTGACAAACCTATTTTTTAACGAATCTTATAATCTTTTAACAAATTTATTTTGAATTTGTCTTATTTAAAATTTATCAATCTTTCAAACTTTTGAAATTTTCTTATTTTTTCAATTTATGTACATTTAACTATTTTTTAAATTTATATAATTAAATTAAATTATAAATCTGTTTAATAAAGTTAGAGAATAAGATTGCTTGAATTATTTCGTAACTTTGAAGTTTTACAGTTTTTTAAACTTATATAGAATTAAATTAAATTAAAAAACTTTTGGAGATTATTATATATATTACATATTAATTACATAATTACAATGAATAACATACTAAAAAAAAGATTAGATATAGATAAATATATTTTATATTATATATTATGCTTCTAAAATTTAAAATTTAGATTTTGGTTAGGTTAGATTTAATGTAAGTTTAGATTAAATTAACTCAAGTTTAATATAAGTTTAATTTAACTTTAGATTAAATCAGATAATAACAACAATTTTGTTTACAATTTTATAATACATTGTTATATTACTTAATATTAATTTAATAATAATCTAAAATAAAAATTTGGTTTTATATTTCTATGAATTAGTTTAAATTTTATTTATTATAATCTATTTATTTATTATAATCTATAATATTTCTATCTAATCTATAAAAGGGCAGAAAATTGCGTAATGTTATTGAAATATTTTTTATCAATATTTTTTCAATAAATAATGAACAATGATTAAAATCTTTTGATCAATAAAAATAATGGCTTCTATAATTAAGTCAAAGTATGTCAAAATCAAAATTATTAGAATTGACTTTTTTAAATTATATAATATCTAACAAGATCTTGTAAAAGACATTAAAACATTATTAATATATAATAAAATATATAATTAATATTTTTATTGATATTTCGAAAACTAAAATCAAGCAATGAATATATGTGTAAGAAAAAATTATTCAGAATCTTGACTTTGAATACATTTCAAAGTCAAAATCGGTGAGGAGTTCCCTTTTAATAATTTTCCAATTTTTTTCTTTTTTGAAATATTTACCATTACTTTCGAAATCTTGTTCCATTTTCCAAATAATATTTGAATTCTTCAATAAATAATATAATGTTCATATAATGAAATCATCGATATTTTTTTTTCTTGCAATGTTCGAAAATGAATTTAAAATAGTTTGAAATGAAATCATCTGAATGAATGATGGTCAAATGAAATCGGGCTAAAGGAGTAATTCGCATGCAGAAAGAATTCTTGATCCAAACGATATTTCTTTGGAATAAGACGTGATATCATTCCTTTCATATCCCATTAAATGAAATTCACGAATCTTTGAATCAGATTTATAAATGATTTAATGTAAAACCAAAGATTTAATTAGAGTTGCATACGTAATTGACACAATGAGACGTATTAAAATGAAAAATATAATGAAGGAATATTCTTCAATGTTATATGAAACTTTATGAAATTAGAGAAGCGAAGCGAAGATTACAAGGGACGATAATTCATTTAAAATTAAAAGATTAATTTATAACTATGTTAGAATGCTGCAATTATTCTTATAGCGGGGCCATTACAGGTTGAACATAATGGAACGTCAGAAATTACACGCAACATCAAGCCATTGTCATGGCAACGGCGTTCGCTTCTCTGTGGTCACTACATAAACTAAAGCGGGTGGCTTGCAGGGGTGGAAGCTCTGTCCAAGGGGTGGCTTTACTACTCCATAAATCGCAAGACATCGGGCCGGCCGTGTTTGTGACATTATCGAATTCAGTGTGCAACCAGATATTTATTACACATGCAACAATTTACAACCACGCTCTGTTCATTTTTTATTAGAAAACTTTTTTGTCTTCCAATTTCTGGAAATTGAAAAATATATTAAAAGAAAGGAATCGTACAATATATGTAATATTTACGTACAATATATGTAATAGAATTATGAAATTTATTTAAAAAAATAAAGAAAAAGATTGACATTTTAGAATTTTCCTATATAAATAAATAATTTTTATTTGATTATATATTGATTATTATCGTTATAAGTGTGCAAATATATATGAGAAGTTTGTAAAAACAAAGTTAAAAGTTCTAAAACCCATAGATTATATTTAAAAAATATATTATATTAGAAAAAGAATAAAGATTCTTGATGATACATAATAAGAAACATTATATAAGAAAATTAGCAAGCAGAAACTTAACAAATATATATTGCATTATATTTTTCATTATATTTATTCAAATTATTAATAAAAATACAAAAAACATATTCAAACTTCGATTTTAATTACATTATTTTTTATTTACTTTATTCTATTCTTATTTCTCTATTCTATTATATTATTATATATGTTCAATTTCATTTTATATTTATTTACTCTGTTTCTCATTTATTAATTATGAATCAATTATGCCAAATAAATATACCAATTATCATAAAAATCAGAGAAAAATATCCTTGTCGTTTATAATTGTTTAAAAAATTATTCTTTACGTTCTAAGAAACGATTAATAAGTATTTTCTTAACTTTGAGATCAAAGTCAAACAATGTTTGAATCGATACCTCTTGAATTTGAATTATTTAACGATTCAAGTCATTCCTAAGGGATACGTGTGTTCTATCACAGTTTAGAGTAAACCATTCGCTTAGTATAATGAATACTAATACGCCTCTTGCATCGAGCTAAGTCTAGATAAAGGAGACTGACATCCCTTGTTAGTTTGTCGTTGATTGAGCAGGGTATGCCGGAAGAGGCGAAACTTTTAATTAGTTACTGATCCCTCGGACAATATAATTCCTTCCTGCGGAAGGGGGGCATGACAGAAATAAATTGAAATTGCTTCACTCTTACTGATTTAACATACTTTTGGCTAATTAGTTTGGCTTAACGATTGAGAAAAATCGTTTCGATCGAACGACTAAATTCTCTAGTCTTCTAAATGGATTACCTAATTTAACCGATCCAACAATTGTCCGACAAGGGATGAATATCTTTTTATTGGATAATTGGTTTTTCGCATAATTTTAAAAATCCAGAGATAATCTTTTATTATATGGATAAATTTTGGAAAATCTGTATTATCAGATTATATATAGAATTATTGGATTATTTAAATTGATTTTTCTAATGCCTGAAAAATAAAATATCATAATAAATATATAAAAATAAATATATATATACAAGATATATAACAAATTTCTTACTTACAATATATTTAAAATTTTATTAAGATAATTGTATATAATATATTTTATATATTTATATATATTTATACACACATTTCCTATTAGTAATCTAACTCTAATCTTCTAAAATTTCTTGTCATTATTAATTATTTATTTGGTAATATTGATAATACAATCTAGTTTTTTCAATAAATTATTGCTGAATTAATTTTTAATCTAGTTCAAATTTAGCTCTGATTTTTTGAAAGATTATTATTGCGTATTATTTATTTATTGTTATTAATGACATCTAACTTTTGGATATATTATTATATAGAATTTCTTTAGCTCTATAAATATGAATATAAATTTGTGTATTAGTTAGAATTAATAACCTGTTTTCATTGATATTGTTGTACAGAAGAGCTTTTTTAATAATAAATTAAAACGTCTAATATTTTTCTTGTATTTTTAATTCCACAGTGTTTAAATTTTAATTAAAGAATCTAAAAAAGATTTTCGTATATCTCGACGAATAAATATATTATTTTTTAATAAATTATACATCAGAAATACGCATGAGTTCTACTTTGTGAAATAAAGCTAAATCGAATAGTCTATGGAATATTATCTATGCAAAGGAGTTATCTGGAACATCAACCAGCAATCCTTTTTAGTCTCATATTCCTTTGTGCATTGCATTATTCTTTATCTTATTTTTCACCTGTGTCATTATTTATCTCGAAAACCTCTTGATATTTTCATAGAGCAGAAAACTGTACAGAAAAGTTCTTTATCATAGCTGACAGTTTCCATTAGGAATACTAATTTTATCTTCTTTGTTCCTCCCTGCAATCTTTTCTATCCATTTGTGTTTCGAATCACTCGAAGCGATCTCTACTTAGTTATGCAAGCGTGTATCGATGAAAATGGCGATTGTTCCAACTGTTAAGCTAATTGTAATTCGTCCAAATCCACGTTAACCTGCTGCATGCGAGAGACGGTTCAGCATTCAGCCTTCGATACTATATCTTTTGACGGGCGGAATAGAAGGAAGTGGGAACGCGCGGAACTCGTGGAGAACTTTCCTCGAGTTAATCCGCTTGAAGGATCAAGGCCTTTGATGCGTTTCGAAACCCTCTAGTGAGGCACGTTGAGACATTTTTCATGGAAAACGAAGCATGCATACGCGTTCCCTCCTCTATGAAATTTATTAAATTTCTAACTATCTGTGTCACTTTTCAATCCTTGATTCCGCGAAAGAGTAACAGGAATAGCTTTAATTATTCGAGGTAATTAAATCTGAATCTACTTTAATCATCTTCTTATTCGAATTGTTCGTTGGAAGTATAATAAAATATTGCAGCGATATGATGGTTGTAGGAAATATTTAAAATGTCATTATCGCATCGATGGAAGATACTTTGAAAATCATGTTAAAAATATTTTTCGAAATTCTATTAATATTACTAATGTAATCATCTGAAGGAAATTTTCTTCAATTTCTGATTTTGAAATATATATCTTGTCATAAATATCATTGTGTTATTAAATATTATCCATCGATATTTAATTGTTATTATTGTTGGAATATAATTATTATTTAATTCTTGTATAATTGTTCAAAATAATTTAAAAATTATTAATTGTAATTTTAGATAATGTAATTTTAAAAATTAAAAATTTTTTGTGCATGCTATCAATTAAATATATTACATCAATTAAAAGACTAAAAGTTAAATTAGAATTTTGAAAAATAAAAATTCTTTCATAAAAAACTTGCTTTTCTTGTACAATAAAAATATTTTAAATTAGAAAATTTACAAATTTTAAAAAATTCTAAAATTTGTCCTCGGAAAGAAAGGAATATGAAAGCAATTGTAAAATCAAAAATTTTTCGAATGTTTCGAACTACTATTTAAATTAATTGTAAAGAGAATAGCACATCTCTAATAAATTATTCTTAAAAAAAGGAAAAATATGAAATATAAAATCTTTATTTATCACAGATTAATTTCCAAAAATTTTTTTTTTGCGTGAACAAAAAGGAAGAAAGGATCATCGATCTCGTTGAAAAGTAATTAACCGTCGTCATTATCGCCAAGGTGACAACGATGATACTCGGTCATTAGAGTTTCTACGAATGGAACTAACTACATCAGAGTTTCTCTGTGAATTCTGACCCTCCTGGACACATTTATGGACAAGATAATGGCAGAATTGTCAGAGGGGAATAGGATTGCGATGGGCTAACGCGAATATTCTGTTATAACTGCGAGGAAACCCGCAGGATCCGGCTGCGGCGATCCTTGCATTATCCTCTGCATTTCTACGCGTTAGGATTGAGACACAGAGATGATTGCCATAATCGTGGGACGTGCATACAAGATAGCCATCGTGGAAGGAGCGATTTGATATTTCGCGGATCGTTTCGGTTTAGATGAGCTTTTAGCTTGATGAACGATTAATTTGAATTCTCGTGTGAACGATTTGAAGAGCCTTGTACATATGTTTTTGAATGCTTGGTGCTTAACAAAGAATTTATCGGAATTTTGTTTGATTCTAAGAGATTTTTTAGTAGATTGGAAATATTAAAATGAAATATATAATGAAGATATAGTGTATCGATAATTGACGATTTCTTGTATTTGGATAAGTAAATTATTTATATAATTGTATAATTAAAACATATTGCATTTATATTTCTAATATAATTTGTAAAGCATTGGAAAATTTAAAAAAAAATGATAAAAATATTTCATATATGTATATATTCTATTTTGTTATATATATATATGTTCATTCAAAAGTTTATTATATTATTGTATTTCACACTAGTACAAAAATGAAATGAAAAATTTAAAAAATATAATATTTACTTTATTTTCATATTTTTAAGTAATTTTTTATAATATATGTTATATATAATTAATAAATTATTTAAAATAAAAATTAAATTTATTATATTAAGGAATAATGAAAAAAGAAGTAAAAAGAGATATATGTTAAATTTAGAACTTTATTCTTTAGTAATTAAGTGAAAGTTTATAGCATTCGAATTATATTAAAAATTGCGAAAAAATTATCTTACGAATGAATTTTTCAAACTTTGATACTATTAAAAAGCAAAAGTCGTTTGAGAAATTCAAAAACATTCTCATTACATTTTTATTTAATTATTAAATTAATTTTTTCCACAAAAAATTCTACGTGTTCTAAAATCTTACGTTATTATTCATTGTGCATATAGTTTTAAACGATTTAAATTGATGTTTGATTATTAAATAAAGTCAATTTGGAAATTTTTAAATAATATTCCACAAATTTATTTCTTTATAATTTCATGATCTTGAAAACTTGATTTTTCTGTTCCATTGAATATTTAATTTCTTACTTTTTTTCACGGTGGATTAATTTTCCAATTTTTCTTTTCCGAGTTTATATCCAATATTTGTAAGACCAGAATGCTGGATTTGCTCTCGAGATTTCCACAAATTTTCACTATAAATTTTTATGTATAAAACCTTTTGCTCGTAAAACGAACAGATGCAATGCAAAAAAGTTTAAGAAGATTATTCAAATAGCAAAGATAAATGTTTCGAGTCACCTAGAGTGTGTAGAAAACTTTCAAATATTGATTTCGATTTTACGAAAAAAATCCTCGATTTACAAGTATTTGTTAAAAATACTTTTTTTGATATAACATCTCAATTTTGTATGCAGTTTTGAAGTGCAATTTTTATATCAAATTCAGTCAACAGTTGTTAAAAAGGAAAGAAAAACACTTTTATTATTTATTATTTTTATATTGGAACATGCAGTGGCTAACGTGATTATTTTAATTATTTTTTTTTATTAATGGTTTGATCAGAATTGTTTTTATTGTTGTTAATTTTGAAAAAACTGACAATATTTGATTTTTCTTATATTTCTTTTTTAAAAAATAAAGATAAGAGATAAACGTTATTACTATTTGTTTTTATTTTCTGAAATAAATAATTATCTAAAAAAATATTGATAATTTTATTATTATTATTATTATTAGTATTACTATTACTATTATATTTAAATTATCAAATTGCATGAATTGCATTTTTGCATGAAGAAAGCGATTATCATTCATCAAAATTCAAAAGTATTTTTTTCATTCGATAAAAATAAATAAAATAATAATATAATAAAATAGTATATGTAAAAGAAATTGAAAGTGAATTTGAAAATTTTTCTAAAAGAATTCATATTATAAAAAATCAAATATATTAGGTTTCTTCGAAATTTTGTCATGTGTTATCGATTTATTGATAACAAAAATTTGTTAAATGATTGACGTACTATTATGAATATTTAAAAAAAAATAAATTTCTATTGTTGACATATTTCCATTGAAGAAAATTATTTGTCAAACGTCGATCATGGTCATTTCGATTCAATCGAAACACATTACTCGTCCTTCCTAATTTATGTCGATATCTGGTAACTTCGATGGGGTCCACATATTCAGTAATAAAGTTTGATAAACCGTCCATCCATCCATCAAGATGAACTATGTATAAATCATTCCTCGTTGGAACAGTGCATTGATTAAGATGTCTTCATATTTAAGTTATCAAAACATGTGTATGAATCCTAATAACTCTAGTAAATTATTCAAAATCGAAAATGCAATTTACAATTGAGCTTAAATGTTTCGTATATATATCATTATTTCTTCAAAAATTTTATTTTAACATTTATGATTTTATTTAGAATGCGTATAGAATTGTTTAATACATTGCATTTTTTGTGATAATAAATTATGAATACCATGTCAAGTTTTCAGTATGAAACGTATATTTATGAAAATTTATATTGTTCAATTAATAAATTGAATAATTTAATATGAAATAAAAAAAAATGAAATAATAAATTATTATAAAAATCTCTATTTTTTTAATTAAACATATATCTGACGAAAATTTATTTATCAACTGCAAAATAATATCTTAATAAACAAAAAAAAAAAATTCGCAATGAATTCAAATTGATGAATTTTCCAATTTTTTTTTAATCATGATATCCGACGTATAACTCGGTTGATTGGAGGCAATACTTTGGAATATTCCGTGATTGTCAAGGTATTTGCACGGTGCTCATAATTGTCCAGGATTTTGACCGGCCGATTGAAGCGAGCTCTCGCAAGAGAACGCATCGGATGCCAATCACCGACGTCATGCGTGTGTACATATCCCCAATGTTCGATGTACACATATCAATTTGCATTCAGTATAAATAAGTCGCGCGCATGTTGTGCCCTAAATGCACCCGTACGGATAACTCGAATTTACCATTGCGGCGTAACGTGCAAATCAGCCGTCCGATAACAGCGACAGCATCCACCTGAACAATAATATTGTCCGCAAAACAAGTGTACGTGTGATTTATGTTCGTTGTGCCTGGTTAATAATGAGCACTATCGTGTGTATACCGATAGTTTTACATTCTTTAAAAGAAAAAAATGAATAATTATACATATTATAAAGTAAATAATTTATTTAATGAATATTTAATTTATGCTTTGAGAATTTTTGAATAATTTGAAGATATTTTTTAATTGTTTTTTTTTGTATTAAAATTTATCGAGTTAATTACCAACTTTTTTTTTGTTATATGAAAAATGTTTGTCGCGTTTATCTAATATTTTTTTATTGTTATTTCAAATTATTATTTTATATCTATTGATAATTTTATATAGTATGGAAATTTAATATTTTCAATAATCGTAATTTCTTACATATATTTTATATATTTCTTATATATTCAATAATCGTATACTGTGAAATATTTATTAATTTCTGATTAATCCTTGATTCTTGGCACATTTATATTTTCGATAAATATTTTTCATATTTAAAAAAAAAATTATTGAAATTAAAAATATACAGATAATTATATAAATAAATAAAGATTTAAGTTTTAAATATAAGTTGAAAATATAATATTATTTTAATCACTTCGTATTTTTTAAAAATTAATTTTTAAAAAATTAATTGATTGCTTAATAATTGGAGAAATGCAGAGCTATTTATTATCAGATGTACGAAATCATTTTGTCTATTTTTATTAGCTTAAAATTTTTTTTAATTTTTATAAAATTAAAATAATTTCAGTAATTCATAAATTCTTCATTTATAAATTTTCCAATATCAATGATTTTTCATTTTATTTAGTCTTTATAATTTTTACAAAATATATTGATAACAAATTTTATAATAATCATTGTTAATTTTAAATAAATCTAATCTAAAATATTTCTTTTTATTTTTGATATCATATTAACAATTTTAATGTAAGTTTTATATATTTTATCTAAAAATGAAATGTATACAAAGAAAAACATAAAAAAGATGCATTTTATCGATAACTATGGTATTTATAAAATTTTTATAAATTGTATAGTAAAATAAATGACACAATATTTCTAAAATTAAATCTTTTTTTCTGTATATATGTTTAAAATTGTTAATCAAATTTTTTTATTATTTTATAATATAAAATATTATTGCAAATTGTAAAATTAAAAATATGTATATATTAATATTACTATATTACTAATTATTATATTGCTTAAATAACAAAAAATCGACAATGTACAACAGAAATTTTCATTTTGGAAAATGAAAATAATAAATAAAAATATAAAAAATTTAGTATTATAATTAGTCTTCTATAAATATTCCAATTAATGATTGCAATTAATAACATTAATTAAGTAAAATAAAAATTAAAGAAAATAGTATAATTATTTTCATATTATTATTTATATTTCTTTGAAATAATTAAATATTTTAATTAATAATTTTCATATCATGTTTTTTTTAAATTCTCAAAATTTTCAAAAATTGTAATTCTCATAGATTAAAAATTAAATATGATAGTTAAATATGATATTTTCTTTAATCAAATCATTTAGCAATTCAAAGAAGCAAATTTATTCAAATCTTTTTTTTCTATATCAATTTATTTTAATACAGAACATGTATTCATTCTAGAATCTGATTTGTAGATCAAGAAGTTCGTTTTCGTTTCTTATCTCCTTTATACGTTTGTGGATTTTATAGGGATATTCAAAGGGGAATTCGCGTAACAAAATGTATGCGTGTGTATCATTTCATCTCCTGTGTAGAGTGGAATTCTTAAAGCAACCAAAGCATCACGATGTTTCAAGAGTTGCGAATTTACGGAGTGTGCGCTATTTCAAATGTACACGGCGGAAATATTGAAGTTACGAGAAGCTAAAGACGCTTTTAAAATTTAAATTCTAAGAGAAAATCGCGTGTTTCGTTACATTTAGACTATGAGAGACGCGATCATGCTTTCATATTTGCTTTTGAGGTTTTTTGGACAATTTTGGACAAACATATTATCCCTTTATTATGAGCTAAAAATTTTTTAATTTTAAATTTAAATTTAAATTAATA
This sequence comes from Apis cerana, assembly GCF_029169275.1. Taxonomy (NCBI): domain Eukaryota; kingdom Metazoa; phylum Arthropoda; class Insecta; order Hymenoptera; family Apidae; genus Apis; species Apis cerana. The sequence goes on along the minus strand of NC_083865.1, from coordinate 2,429,468 downwards.
AAATAAAAAATTTCTTCTTTCATGTTTGAAATATTAAAGTCGACAGTTATTTACTTAATGATAATATATTAGTATATTAAAAAGTCAGCTGTTCTAAATTAATTGATTTTCTTAAAAATATCTTTATTAATCTTTTGATAATAAATAACTTTGAAAATATTTTGAAATTTATTTTTTTAATACGAATAAAATAATTCTAAACATATATTTATTAATTATTTATTAATATAAAACAATGAAACTTGCAAAATGGTGTACATTATTATTAAAAAAAAAAATAAATATTCCAATAAATATATTCCATAATCATGAAAGAACAAAACAGAATCTAAAAACATCCACAAAGAATTTATAATTATGAATAATTTCTTTTAGTAGAATAATTTAATCAAATAATTCAATTTCAAAATTTATATAATTTTTCTTTATTGCATTTATAAGAAAATGTGCAATCTATATTCATGAGTGTACATAGTTTATAAAGTATCTTATAAAGCATAAATGATAAGATTGAAACAATGTATGGATTTCTATTTTATGATAAAATGAGGACAAATTTCAACCACCTGTCGCGTTCAGAAGGTCTAATCAGTAACTTAGCAGATCGTCGCGTCCACCTGTCGGATTTCCTCGCGAAATGTCCGACACATTGCTAATTAATTGTCCGCAGTTTCGATCAGTCTAGGCACTATTAAATTAGGTTGCGTGCATCGCCTATGAAATTCGACGTCGATGTGTTTAACAATTTCGCATTATCCTTCATCATAATTACATAATGAATTTAAAATTCAACATTTTTGCTTTTTAAAGCTTCATTTTATATTTTTACATTTTTTTTATCTTCCTTTTATTTTTATTTTATTTTTATCATTTTTTAAAATAATTTTTCTGATATCTAATAATCTAATAATATCTAATAATCTAATATCTAATAATATGTAATAATTTTTTAATATTGTATCTTTAGATGAATTTCTTTAGAACTGAAATCTTTAGAACAAATATTGTTTGTATTCAGAATTCTTTTTTCTTATATTGATAATAGAAGAAATGAAAAGTATTCTATTTTTTTAAATATGCTGTTTTTTTTTTATATATATTTTTTCTAATGATAATTGAATGTTTAAATGAAGTATATATGTTTAAATTAATTTTGAATATATTTTTATCTTTTTATATTTTTTATAATATTTTTTATTATTAAAAATGAAAAGTGAAAATATTATATAAACATAATAAAGAAAACTATTATAGAAAATAATAATTTTTTACACTGTGACCTGTTACTTTCACCTGAAGATTGCGTAAGACACATCTCCCTCCTTCTTCTCTGATCAGCATTCATTTCTTTTCTTCGTTCCGATCATGGAATTCTGAACAAGCTATTCTTGTTACACCGATGATCGTCATGGTTGTTAGTGTCCTCGATATTCTTTTTCTTCGTTTCTATTCTATCGTCAATGCCGTTACAGTATAGTATATTATAGTATATATAGTAAATTATACAATATATTTAGAACAAAATTAAAATTGTAAAATCTATTTTCTTCGTTCATTTTATTCAAATTTTTTTTCAATTTTTCTTCTATTATTTTTGTTTAATCATAATTGATTGAAATATAAAATAGCATAAAAAACAAAATAATGATATATGTATCGAAAAAGAATATGAACATAATTAATTAAAAATTAATATTTATTGATACATATTTATAAAATAATAGACAATAATTTTATTCTAAAATTTTAAAACAATTTTTAAATTTTATGGGAAAGTGAATTGAATTGATTTGGAAGACAAGATTATATATAATAATCCAAATTAGAAAAAGTAATGATCTTATTTCAATGATAAAAACTATATTGGGAAAGGTTATGTCTTAAGATCGATCCACAGTTGTCGTTAGTACAAAGCATTGTGTCGTGAAGAACACGTGTATTCATTTACTGCGCATCTTGTCCGCGCAGTTAACCGTAGACCATAGTCAGTGACACAGCTTGTTGATCGTATGGTAAATTTTTCCAATTAATTCGGTAAATATTACGGATAACTAGTATATCGTATAACAAAGTTTTTCTGATGAAGTTCAAAGATATATTATTTTTTTGATGTGTATCGTTTCTACTAATAATAGTACATCAGAGGAAAAAATAAAATGTGACGAGTGTTTCAAGCGAAAGAGGCTATATCTTGTGTCAAAATAGTGCAGATAAACATATAAACAATCTTTTTTAATGCAAATTTGTATTTAATTATTAAATACTATTGAATGTTTAGATCTAATTATATATATAATAATTACATACATTGTTCTTAAGTTTTTAATTTATTATGTGTACGTATAAATTATTTTATATATTGCAAATTAAATTATTTTATATATTTTTGTATATTAATTTTAGTGTATGAAATTAAATTTATTATATTTAATAGAAAAAATAGCGACAAAACGGTTTTATAAAATGAAATAATATATAATAAAAAGAAATCAATTTTCTATTTTTCATAATAATTTTGAAATGATTAATATATTCCTTTTTAAGTTTAAATATATAAATATATATAGTTTTTAATGATAAATAAGTCATATTTAATATATTTGCAATCAATTAATAATAAATTAAAAATATTACACATCTATATATTCAAAAATATTATAGAAGAAAGAGTTACTTTATTGCAATTTGCTGAAAAAATTCGTTCTATCATATCAAAAGATAAGATAAAAGAAATTTATCGCAAGATAACTTTTATGATCCTTATTTCAGATAATCGTAGATTTAAATCTGTATTATTGAATCACCTAATATGTTCATTATCATCAATTTTTTTTAGAAATGAAATATTTGGAATTTGTAATAATTATTTGTAATAAATAATTTGTAATAATTATTGAAGATTATAATACATTGAAATAAAAATTCTATTCATAGAAAAAAAGTTTTACATTATTGTTCCAAAAAAATTAAGTATGTATATTCATTCAGGACCATTTGAAATATATATTAACATGATAAAAGATTTATCGATATTTTGTCATGTAATATAATAATGTATATTTATTGTTATAGAAACATTGAAATATATATTTTTATTTTTTCTCAGTCAAAATTAAAATACACCAAAGAACAATGTATGCTAATAATACAAATTTAATTTATATTGATTATTAATTATTTAAAATATGTAACATTGAAATGCTACAATGTTTATTATAAAAAAAATAAAATCATATAAAAATTTATAATATAGATTTCAAGGCATAATTAGTTACGAGATTCAAAGTGGAAGTGAAGTTCTAATAAATTTTCGAACAAATTCTCTTCGACGATTATTTCGTTCAATGATGTATTTCTAATTTTTTCCTACCTGCTCGAGCAACAAAATGTGAGTAATATAAATGATATGATTGTATTTTATGTAATCTTAACACGTCATACTATTTACTTTCTATAACTATTGAAAATATTGCGTTTCATATAAATTATCTAAAGAAAAAAATAATTTTAATTTTCAAAATATCAGTTTCTTTCATACATTAATTTTTTTATATGAAAGTGATAGAATTTTCTAATGATTATATATAAGAAAAATTTTTAATTCTAATTATATTAAAATTTTATTATAATTATAATATTGTAACTTTATTATAATATAATAATTATAATATAATATACCATAATCTATTAATATAACATATTACAATAATTGTCATAGAATATATGTCATAGAATTTTTTTATTTGAAATCTACTAAATCTTTTATCTTTTTAAATTGATTAAAATAATTATTTAAAATAGTTAATAAAATAATACAATTATTTAACACTGATACGAATTCAATTCAATATTTTTTCTAATTTCTAATTTACATTTGTACATATTAAGCTTAACAGCCATAACAATAATAACAATATTAACACATATGTGTCAAGAGGTTACTATTAAAAGTAAATTTCCATCGCAGTTATATAAAACATATTTTTCAATAATTATTACGAAATTAAATTTGCTATATAATAAATTAAAAAAAAATAAATTGCATAATAAATTGAATCTGTTATATCACGTGAATCGTTTTTTAATTATAATATTCATAACAATGTATGTTCTTTTTTATTAAAGATAATCGTGACCAGACTTAAGATATTGTTTGCCGTTATATGTACGAATAATTATATCGTGCAGTGCATACTATAGTGGTCATATTTCACAGAATTTAGCCGGCAGTCTGTGAACTGCAGACATCCAGCAACCTTATCTATGGATACATGTCTGCAAACAATATCCATGAGTCTGAACATGGTCCTGTGTAGGGCGGATATTAACAAACGAAACTCGAAACGAATAATAATGCCAATTGGCATCGTCTGTATGTACTAAAGCTCGATGCAGATGAGCAATCCGATTTTACATTGATGACATTGCGTCAATGAACGCGATAATACACAACTATAATGAATTTAATTCTATTTTAAAGTACGAAACAGAATGTGATATGTAAAATCAATAATTTTTAGCATATTTGATATATGAATTTATATTGAAGAAATATTAAGGATAATAAATTTAAATTTCTATATTATTATAATAATAAATATATTCTGAATACATTTGCATATAATGAAACGTGCAATGCAATACGTTATACTACAATGTGTTATATTGGTGTTTGTTTATTTTTTTTTAATGTTACAATTAAAATAGAATTCTTAATAAATTTCATTAGAAATCTTTGTTTGATTTAGAGATTCAGTAATATCATTCAAAATAAAATATTAAATCTAATATTAAATGAAACAGATATGAATGATTGATCAAGTTTAATTATTTTTAAATTTTGTAAAAACATATATTTTTATAAGTATCTATAATTTATTCATAATAATATATTGTTGCATAATTACTGTAATACTGAATAAATTTTTAAAAAAAATTTCAATAGCGAATGTATAAAAAGGAAAATATTTACTTATAATTTAATTATTTAATATAATTATTTAATATAATTATTTTTTTTTATTTTTTTATTTCTCTATGTGATATAGAATTTAAATATTTTAGAATAAAAATATATTATATTTATTTAAAATATATTATCTTTTATACTTATTATGTTTATATTTTTCGGTTTTATTTATTTACTTTAAGATTTAAATAAACTTTCTATTTTCATACAAATATTCGTAACTTTCTCCATATATATTCTCGTATATTCTAAATATAAATCCGACTTTCCTAATTATATATTTAGAAAAAAATGTATATCTTAAAGTATTGCCAATGTAAAATCATATAAACATTATATTATTTGTCCATTTTTAACCAATCAAAATCAAAAATATCATTGTACATTGCATTTGTTAATCTTAATCTTATTACTCGATATTTTCCTCTCTTGACAAATCCATTCAGTGGGCAAATCCCGGATGCTTATACAATATTGAACAACTGTCGTACAAAATAGCAAGCGTTGCATCTGCGATCGTCCAGCACATCTGACGGCAATGCGCATCGTCGAGAATGGTAATACATGCAGGTGTTGATCCCATTTCCGGCCGTGAAGCGGTTAACGCCGCCATGAGTCACGTGCGTTTGATTTACTCTTCTGCTTGCACATATTCCCCCTCCCCTTTCTCTCTCTCTCTCTCTCTCATTCGACCTTTAAATTTCCTCTGTCTCTGTATTTCCCTTTCTCTCTCTCTTTTTTTTAACTATTGATATTCCTTTGTCTCTATCTCTTTCTCTCTATTGTCTTTTTTATTCTCTCTCTCTCTCTCTCTCTCTCTCTCTCTCTCTCTCTCTCTTTCTCTCTTGTCGTGGTTCTGTAGATAGTCTGGAGAATTATGTTAAATCATGTCAGGTTATATTGGGTCAGGATGCTTCCATGTATCATTTCATTCTCGTTTCTCTGCCTAACCTGACCTCATCGGTGTTCCTGCATTTCCTGTCTATGTTATGATGTCGTTAATCGTATTATTTAATATGACAAGTCAATTCGAAGTTTAATAGAATTTAGTTTGCAATATATTTCGTTGATGATGGAATTGATCGTTTATATTTTAATAAAGTTTACTGGTTTTATATTGGATTCGTGAGAAAAATATATATTAATGTTGCTGATAATTAGTAAATTAATTTTATTGGAATGAAATGATATTAAATTTATTTTAAATTTAAAAATTTAAAATAATATTTGTTTAAGAAAATATTTGTTTAAGATAGAGTAATTTGAAGTTATCAATTGAAATAATATTTCTTTTTAGATTCGTGAGAAATAATTGTTTGAAATAGTATTTTAAGTTTATATTAATTATTTCAAATTCTTCATTATAAATCCACGCAAATTTCTCTTACCACTTGAAACTTAACTCATTCAAGCAAGAATTCAGTTATAACTTTAAATATACCTTTTTTAATCGACTATTACGAAGATTGTACAAACCACAGTGCAATTGCACCGAACTCTACTATGACATACTAGTTTAATTTCCCAGCAATTAACCCTTGGGCTGATATAAGAAGACTATTAAATACACCATCAGTCCCAAGGGTCTAAAAATTACCCAGCAAATTGCGTCTATGTTGAATTGTCTACTATATCCATTATATAATTCGTGAATATCAAAAGCATCCTCTATCCTTAACTTATCTCAAAAGGTTTACTTTTCGAGATAGCTTACATCTTTTATATTTTGAATATATATACATATACATATATACGTACATGCTCCTTTGTATCAAAATATATATATATATATATATATATATATATGTGTATAACGTTTTAAAATTTTAAGTTAGTTTGTCAAGCTTTACTCTTCTTCTCCCTTATATCAGTTATCTAAGCCAGTTTTCTCTTTCATTCACGATAGGTAGAGAGATAGGGAAGAGAGGATAGCGATAGGATCAAGTTCAATATGTATAAAGCCATTTAAATTGAGTTCCACATCCATAAACTGAAGTAAAATACTAAAGTTGAAATATTTCAGGCTTTTTTACTTTATACAAAATCCATGATATTTATTATGGAATATAATATTATTTGTATAATCATTTTAAATTTATTTTAACGAGCATGATTTGTTTTAAATATATTTTTATATAATAATCATTTTATTAATGTTTGATTATACAATATTGTTTTCTAGTTAATAATTGAAAAAATTTTAATTATTAATTTATTTCTTCCCAATTAAAAATCTTAAGACATTTATTGTGTTTAATTTTTAAAAAATTTTTCAAATTTTTGATGCTCGATTTTTAAAATTTGTCAAAAAGTTTAAGAAACATTTAGTAAAAACTTCAAAATTAAGAAATAAAATACCTTTATTTTTCATTATTAAATAAAAATATATATATATACTATGTCTTATGTAAAATATGTCCAGATTAAAAAATAGTTAATTTAAAATTTTTTTTTAAACAATCGATTACTTAGAATTATTTATGGGTTTCCTTCTATTAATAGATATATAATGAAAAATAATATTCGATTTTTTGTTTTTTGAAAGCAAGAAACTAATTCACTAACTTTTTTTTTATTTTCATTGTTACTTAAAATTATTTTAACATTTTATTCACTAAATAAAATTTCGATCAATACGAAAAAACATTATTATACTTAGAATACATTGAAAAATAGAAATAAAGTATATAAAAATATTCGTTCTCACAAAAACTTTGATATTAATTATTAATCGATACACATATCTTGTAATCCGAATTTAACCAGTATATTCAAATCTACTTACTTGCGATACGCTCAAACCCATCACTACTGGTTTATTCATATCCCAAGAGATTGAGATATTCTCTTGGCGGCAAACTGGTGTTAAGTTATTTCAACTGTACAAAGCGAAACTGATTTCGAAATTAAACGTACCTATGGGCAAGAAAGGTCGTCGAGGGTGGGAATTGCGTTTTCACGAATGAACGCGGAGTGGAAAACCAAGTGCGGTGTGAACGACTGGCCTGGGAATTAGGCGTATAGATGCAGCTGCCTCCTTTCAAAGTGGCTGTTGTTAACTTCGACGAGCGAGTATTTGTAGTTCTCGTCACTGGCAACTTGAAGGGTTTCATTGTTTTTTAATGCGCCAAAGAGGCGGAGGAGAGGATTTCATGTCTATTCGAGAATTCCTTTTTTAAAGGGAAATTTCTAAGTTTCCGCGATATCGTACCAATTGTTGAGTTATTTGTCATTGTTCCAAGCGCATTCTTGATGACTTGAATAAGGTATTACTTTGTGTTATAACGGATTATTCGTGGAACGATTGTCTCCAGTATTAATTGTTATTGATGTTCAGTTTTTGAAGAGAGTGAAAAGTGAGTATATACTATTTTGAAAACATTTATCTATTTGATGAATTTTAGTTTTATATCGCGTATATTGAAAATTGGTTGGAATTGATTGAATAATTATTATAAATAAATATTACTTTTGTAAAGTGTATATTCAGATTGTCACTGTACAATGGATACATAAAATATTTTAGAAATATACAGATAATTTTATTTTGGTTTGATTTATTTTGTATTAGAATATCGTATTTAATATAAAATTTTTCAGATTACTATTTTAAATTTTAAATTGTAGATGAAGATTTAAAAAATATTTAATATTATTTCACAAATATTTCCAATATATTTTGTATAATCCAATATGTATCCAATATATTTTATATATTTTGTATAATAATTTATTAATAAATAATATAATAAATTTGCAAGTACTGTTTCATAATATTATATAATTGAATAGATATTTAATAACTTGTAATTTATAAAATTTATTTATAGGATTTTATTTATTTATGCAAAGAAATTTATTAATATCATAACTCTTGTAATAATTTGTAAAATTATAAAATTAATAATAAAATAATAAAATTATAAATTACAAAAAGGCCAAAAATATTTCTTCTTCTTCTTCTTATTTTTAAATTCATATTCATATAAAAAATAAAGATTTCTTTTTAGAATAAACAAAATTTATTTTATTATAAGATTCACTAACTATAAAACTATAAAAGTGTAAATCTTACTTATCGTACATTAAGATCCTATAAAAATCTTAAATTTCAATTTGAATTCACATTTTTGATTCAATTTCAATCAATTTGAAAAATATATCGATAATAATGTATCTTCAAAATAAAATTTGTTTTCCCCCAAAATTAAAGTTTTTCCTCAAAAATTTATAAACGACTCGAAATATGTAACCGAATATATGTTTTCAAGTTTTCCTGCTGCATCATAATTGGTTTTTTTCTTTGATCTTGATGATCCTTTAACGAGGCAAGTTTTAACAGACAGATCGATATTGTCAACCTTTACTATTGGCGGGGTCGCCACTTCGTTATTTATTCTTCTGATTTGAATAAAGCCACCGGAAATGTCTTCGTTCCATCCCCGCAAACACTTGGTGACTTCGGTGTAGACTTTATAATGTTGCAGTTGGTACGCGATACTTTCACATAATCCTCACTCGTAGAATTCTCGAAACTTTCTCGTTATCGATTCCAAGATTTTGTCTATACTTGGAACTCTAGGTAGTTGTTAAGATCTGAAAGCAGAATTTTAAATCGAAATTTCCGTTAGCTTAATGTAGCCATATTGCGAAAAGTGAAAGAAAATAAGGAAATGATTAAATAGTAAAATTTAGAAAGATTGAAAAAATTATATACAATTATTCATTAAAATTAATTATATTAATAAAACAATAAAATCGAAAAAAAATTAAAAATTCATTTAAAAAAGATATATTAGAATCGGATATGAAACCTTGATTAAAGAAAACGGAAATTATTTTTAGTTCTTTGATAAAAAAGTTTATTTTTAATTTTTCAATAAAAAAGATATGTAAAATTAATTTTTGATACATTATAAAATTTTTGAATTTTTAATTTTTTCTTTTTTTTTTAAATGTTTCCAAATATATTTTTCTATTTTTTAATTTACACTTTTATTATATTATCATAGTATTTTTTCCTTACTTTTATATTATATTTTGATATATTTTAAAATTAATATATAAAATGTCATAAAACGATTTATTTTAAATCTGGTTCCTTTATTCAAAATTGAATAAGAAATATATTATTTGCTGAAAATAAAAACTAGATCAAATAACAAAAATTAAATTATTGAATAAAAGTATTAAATCACCAAAAATAATAATTTTTAAACGATTCAAAAAATTCTTTCAATCATTTTTACTTCAAAAATCATGAATAACAAAGAAAAGAAAAGAAAAGAAAAATCTTACTTCTACATAATCTTTTAATATAATATACGTATACTTCTTTTTCTCATTACACAAATCTCCTTATATCTCACAAGTCTTTCAAAATTATCTAAATAATCTCTAAACGCTATACGCATATACACCGCCAATTCTTAAAAAATTCAGCGCGACGAGCGTAAGGACGAGGGATCGAGCAGTAGTGTAAATAAGTATAAAGTAAAGTGTGAATAAAGCAAAAAGAATCAGCACGGTCCACGGTCACGGAAACCGCGGGGGGAATTACATTTTCCCCTTGGCCGTTCGTCAACGGCGACAACGAAACTCGTCTCGATTTTCCAGGCAGGAAAACTCGTGGCGCTCCCTCCTCCTATCCGCTCCGTTTTAAAAAACGGAATTATTCAAGAAAAATTTGCGGGCGTCATCGTCGGCCGCTGCGGAAGATTGTTATCGCTGAAAGCCGCGGCCACGTTTTATACATATTTACCACGCTAATTACACAGTGCGCCGCGGAGAGACGGGATCCGCATTACGACGCATAAAAGATACACGAAAGAGGGGGGTTGAAAGAGGATTTACATTATACCCCGTTAATTTCCATCGTAAAAAAGGACAGTGAGTATTCACGGAAGGCTGGAGGTGATTACCAAGCTGAAAGAAGTGAGTAGAAGAGAGAGAGAGAGAAAGAGAGAAAGAAAGAGGGAAGGAAAAAAGGGAGAAAGAACGAGGAAAACGTTAACCACGGATGGAAAAAATATTCCTGTGTGTCTTCTATAAGGAAGATGTAAGGGATATTCGCGAGAAAGAACCTCGAAATTATACGATGCACAACGGTTTTTCATCCTTACAAAGCGAGACCGAGTTGAAGGGAGGGTTGGAGGTTGGAAGAGTTCTCGATACATCGAGAGACACGTATGAAATATTCATGGAACTGTACGAGTTCACCCTTTTCGTTATAGTGAATCGAAGGTGGAATGGCGGGGATATCGGTCGACGTTTCATCCCCCATAGAAAGTCTTGTTTTCGAAAGGGGATGCAAATTGTGGACTCGACTCGAAACGTCGCGCTCGTTCGAAATCGAATTTCAGATAAATTCTGGGAAACTCGAGGGGATGATTTGCAAATAAATCATGGCATAAAGCGCGGTGATGGAAATAAAATTTTGCGGTTGCTTGTTAGTAATAATGAATCGAATAATGGAGGAGTTAATGAATCGATGTTACAAACGTTGATGTGAAGAGGGTAATAGATAAATATTGTTTCTGTTACATCGACAGTTTTGAATTGAATAGTAGATTTTTGGTTAAAATTTTAATTTTTAAAAGATTTTCAATTTTGCACATTTTGTGAAATTGCGTGTAGAAGAATCTGTAATGCTTTTATTCTTCTTGATAATATATATTTGTGTATAATAATGATTATGTTAATTTAAAAAATTTATCATGTAATAACGTAGAAAATTTTTTATAGCTGCGTTTCTTCAAATTGTTTAATTATTTATTTATATAAATTATATGAATATATAAATCTGATTTTATCAGATAAAACAAAATTAGATAGATGTAAATAGTATATTTAATTCTAATTTATCTAAATATATAAATATATATTTTATAGAAAATTACTGATCTATTAATTTTATAAAAATCTGATAAGTAAAATATTTTTTTATTACAATTATAATTTCCATACTCTACTATTATATATATAATTATATAATATATAATATGAATATAATTATAACTTTCATATCATCAATATCATCATTTTACCACGTATTAACATATCAGATAAGTGATATTATAATGAAGATACATATATGTTGAAAGAAAAGTAAAAATCGATACAGCCTGTAATTAAAATATTCTATTTAGCATTTTATCTTTTAAATTACTACGTAAGCATAGATCTAGATAACACTCTAATTTATATTCTAAAATTTATATAAAAAAAAAAAAAAATAAACAACAGTAAAATTTTCTCGAATAATTCAAAGAAATGTAATATATAACTATATATAACTTTAACTAGAAAACATAATAATTTTACGTCTTTTTATACTTGTAATAAAAACGAAAAAAAAAATACACTGTTGTGTCCAATAGTTTATATATATAGTTCATTCATTTTCGATTTATTTATTTTTATTCATACTCATTAATTTTTACCATTTATTGTTTGTCTCAATACTCGTTGACTCGTTGATGTAATTGAAGAATTCGATTCCTAATAGATGACGCAGAGATTTTATCTCGCGTGGTTGGTTTGATGGGGATAAAGAATGATATTGCAACGCATTACATGCGTGCAGAGATATCGTTTGTAAAGAAAAACGCACAAGCAGAAAGGGAGGACAAATTTGTATGGTGGACAGATTATCTTGATATAGTGGATTAATATTTTTTCGCGTCTGCCTGTACGAAATTTGACCTCGTAGCTAATTTTACATCGAGTGAATTGTGGAAATTTTTTTGCGAATGTGAATTTGGAAATTTTTTTGCGTGAATTTAAAATTTTCGAAATTTTCTGCTCTAAACGAAACATTTATGAGACATTTAAAAAGAGAGGAATTTAAATTCAGAAAAAGAGACATAATTAATTAAGAATGTAATTGATCGATATATATGAAATTTTGTTTTTAGAGTTTGAAAATGATAGATTAATATATTCGTCAAATTTTACTCTATTGTAAATTATTATTAATTTACTCTTTTTTCAAAAAAAGAGTAAATTTGTTATAAATTTGAAAGTTAAGAAAATATTTATTATAAAATATTTTAAGCATTATTTTGATTTATAATGTTTTTTTTATGTGCTTAAATTTAGAAAATCTGTTATATATTTTTTCAAAAATATTAAAATATTTCGAAGAGAATTAGATAATTTTCATAAAATCAATAGATTGTATTCGATTGATAAATTGGTAAATTTTAAATGAATATTTGAAGATTTTTTTGAATTCTAAAACCAACGATCTATTCGTTATACAAAGAATATACAATATTAAAATTTTATTTTTAGAAAATTATTTTTAGAATATTTTACCATTATTAAAAACATTTTTCATTTTTCGATCTTTTATCGATGTTTGAAATTTGATAGTGCAAATTGAAATATTTGTAATACAATACATTAATAGCATATTTTCAAGTTCTATTGGAAACCATAACGAGTCTCTGATATTCGTTCATTTATCACGAAATATGGCTTCTATTCGAAGAATTTCTCATTGAAATGTAGAAAACATTGATGCTGCAGGAATGGAAACTTCTGTGCATGGAAATTAAGACATGTTTGTGCATGTTCATGACAGACCATACAAGCATTTCACGAGCAAACATGCTTGATACGCGGTTTCTAAAGCCACCTGTGGGAACGTTCTTCGTGGATGATGAGTAAACTTCGTGTTTCATGTCGGGAAGAAATGTATAGACGATGAAAAAAAGGACAAGTTGTGACGATGGCATTATATAATTCCTCGTTTATTTCCATATTACGTGAAAATTAACAATTTACGTAAGATACTGCGTTATCATGCTGACTGTGAAGATGTTAATTTTCGATTGAAAAAAATTTATAACTTTTTAATATTAATACGAATATTAAAATGCTAGATTAAGATACATTATTCACGTCACGAGATTCAAATTTTTACAATAAATATTTTATGCTTTTTTATTTATTTATTTTTTTTTTAAGATACTATAAACTTTCTTATTATAATATCGTGACAAATTGAATTACGAACAGGAGTTATATTCGAACTGTTTTTCGAATATTAAGATGCATTATTTAGTTTTTAGATAATTATTGAAGTCATCACAGTGTTATAATTTCAAATTTTGTTTATGAAATAGAAATTCAATATTTTATGATATGTTTGATTTTTTTTATTAAATAGATATTAATTTTCGAAGTAAAAATATCGTTTTCGTTAAAATTGTATATCAAAACGTAAATTTATTTTATTATTATTATTTTTTTAATATTGAGATATATCTACGTATAATATTTTAAAATCGACAAGGAAAAAATTCAGAAAATAAAAAAATAACTACATTTCGTGTTACTCATAATATTCAAAATTTCAATTTTAAAATAATTAAATTAAAAATATAATTTGAAATTTATAAATATATTATCATATTTATTAAGCAATATATTTAAGCAAATTCGTAAAACAAAAAATTTCAAACATAAATTATCCGTCATAGATAAATAACATTAATCCTCCTCAATCCGCAAAAACTAAGTTTTCCAAGGCACGCAAGAAAATACACAAATAATACAAGAATAAACACAAGCATAACATTAGATTATCGCCATGGATAAACAATAATATTTCTCCCCGATCTACAAAAGAGTTAAATTCCGAAACTCGCAAGAAAACACGAATCCCTCGAGCCACGCGAATACCGAAAGGTACATCGATATTTTGAAAAAAAACATGCTATTTCATCACCCTAGACACATTTCTCCCCGAATAACCAAGAGAAAATTTCTCCATCTTTGTCCATTCCGCGTTGCAGAACAAAAGCAAAGCAAATTGTACGGTCATAAGGGAGACGGAAACCTTTCCGCAGGAAGCGGGTAACGTTAATTAATTATTCTCGACGAGAGAATCGGGCGTGGTATGCCATCGTTACCCGTTGAAAAATACAGTTTCGCCTCGGATAAACGAGATAAACCTTTCCCCCCTCCCTCCCCATAAGCGGCGAGAGAAGCGGATAAATGGCGGAATTGCGACGGTGACCCCGAATAAATGTGGATTGGGGCGAGACAATGAACGTGTCTGACGATAATCTCGGAGGGAATGAGTCTGGGATTTCTTGGTGAACAGGAGAAAAAAAAAAAAAGAGAAAGAAAAGTAAAGAAAAAAATCGGGCATGCTTTTGTTGCATGCACCACTGCAGAGACCAGCTGACGCATGTAATTACTCGTGCACCCGCGATCGAAGGCTCAGAGTGAGGAGTGCGCCCTAAACGGTTTCCACTGTTCGGTGGAAACGTGCGCAGAGAGGGGAATTGCGATGAAGTAAGATGGAAATCCGTCGCAAGTTATTTCGGTTGAACGTCGTCTAAAATCGTCAAGAAATCTGGTGATTGTTTCTCTTATATAGGGTGGCATATTTAAATCGAATTATTTGAATATATCTTCGAAATTATTGATCGTACTACAGGGTTGAAAAGTTTGTGCAATTTTTATTCGTGCGTTTGAATAGTTTTTGAACTGTTTTTCGAGAGATATAATGAGAAATTCAGATGTGTGCTATGTTAATCTTTAATCAAATAAATATCAAATCATGATTTTCACTTTGCAACGTTGTACATAAATGACACAGAGTACGAGAAAGAAACAATGTTCGACTCTATAGAAAATTAAACTTCAACCACACATTCATCCCAAATTTTCTCTTCTTCGCGTTTCTTCATTCCATTCACATTCTCTCTCACGGACCAAAATTTAGCTTAGTTTTTCGTCGAATCAAATCCATCGTATTTCCAAATTCCTGCACGTAGGTAAACGCAGACGAAGAGCATTTTGTCGCGATGGGGTGGTAGTAAATCGATAATGCAGGCTCGACGAGTGCCGGGACTCGTGGCATACCTGCATCCATTCCGCCAGTTTCTGACTCACTTTCCTCGATCCTCCACGGTTAAAGGATCGTGAGCACTGCTATCCACGGATTCCATAGACGTTGGAAACATTCTTCTCGTGGAGAATGGTCGTTGAAGTATTAAAACGAAAAAATGAGGGAAGGGGGTGGATAAAACGAGCGATCTTTTCATAGGCTCCTTTGACTTCTCTCTTCGTTGCATCTCAAAGGATTCGAGGGATGGCGGAAGGCGGATAAATGTGTACAGGGATAGAATAATATAGGGGAATGAAACATTGAGATTTCTTGTTGTCCAATCTGATGTTTCAGAAATTGCCCATTTTCTGCTTTACTTGATATTTATAAGTACAATGTGGTTTATGAATAAAGCAATTGGGTCTCGAAAAATTGTTCTCGTTAAGATGAAGAAAGATAGTAGTAAACCTCTTGGGGCCCATACATTATATTAATACGCATAATTTCGAAAATTTACCACGTAGTTTATATTATACAAGGCGATTTGTAACTTGTGGTAGAAATAAGGTTAAGAATTTTCGAGTAATCAAATCATTTAAAATTTTCTCGAAAAGTTTAATTAGTTAATTCTTCGTAATTATCAATGATTATTTTATGAACAAATGTACATAGAATAAAATTTTAAATTTTTGTTTTTGGAAAAATCGAAATCGATGAATTTTCAAATTCGATTTTTTCGAAAATTAATTTTTAATTAAATGAAAAAATATATTCCATGTTTTTTTGGTCATTTATAATAATTTCTTATCAGCAATTCATTCGATATTCTATATCGAATTTGTTAATTTTACTTGTGAAAAACTATGAAATTTGATTTATTCGAAAACGAAGTCTTTCACGTAATTTCGTTATTCTTGATTTTAATTTTATTTCGAGCTATAAAATCTTTTTGACTTCATTTGTACCATGAATTTCGAATCATTCTATGTAATGCAACTTCGTCTATATTCGTTAAATCCAATATTCATCACATTTTTTTCGACAAGAAAATATTTCGATATTCGTCTAAAAATCCAATATTCGTCACCAAGTTTTTTACTGCATGATTCACTTTCTGCTATCACGATTTTTCAATAAAGGTTAAATTTCTACGTAAAATTTTATTTATTTGAGAAATACGATTATTCTCTTTTTTTGTTATTTATTTATTTATATTTCGTTTTTGTTAATTTTTATTGGAAAAATTGATTCTATATATATTCGTTTAATTCGATATTCTTCTGTTTTTCAGGAATGAATTAATGATTAATATAGAGGTTCTGTTGTATTTTTGTTTTATTTGAAAAAATATAAAAAATATTAATTAAAAATTATTTACAAATATAAATATTAATTTTATATTTTATATATATATATTTTTTTAAATATGTATATATAATATGTAATTTTTCAATTTGCAAAAAATAAGATAGAAATACTTAATATGAAAAATGTTAAATCGCTGTGAATTGAAAGATAATTGATATTTTATATCATTTTATATAATTCAAAATGAAGATTATATAAAATTTGTATTTCATATAAGAGATTAAAATTATTAATATTATATTCGATATATCTATTTAATATGGCCCATCCAAGAAATATATTAATTCACGTTCTATAAAATCATTTTATTAATTTATTTATTAATATTATTAATCACTTTTATAAATATTAAAAAATATTTTAATTTAGAAGACGATTGGATTCACATATTGGAAAATAATATTTATTTTTCGAACTTTTCAAAATCTATAATAAAATGTGTTATATTATATTTATAACAATAAATATTAAGAACATTATAATGAAAAAAAAAATATTATTTTCTCTAAAAACTTGATAAAATATATTATTAACATAATATTTTAATAACAATTATGTTTTCAATATTTTCTTGACTCTTCCTTTAATTCTTCGCGACCATTTTTCTTCCTCGTTCGATCAGATCATTACATTTCGAAACAAAAACACCAAATCTATCATCACACACGTCATAACGAAGAGTTTCGTGATTGCGGTTCGATCGATACGCTGCATTGTCTCATGGCTGAATTATTTACTGTGAACCTTTCCGGCCGCCAGGCAATCATTCGAGACTTTTCGGCCACTTTGTTCTGGAATATCGACAGAAAATGGACAATAGAGATGGTCGGTTTCGCGTATTTTTGATCGAACACAAAGATGTTTCAATTCTTAATTGGCGCCGTTTAATGATGTATCGAGGATATGCTATTCATCTCGATGGAATGGTCGTTTGTTTTATGTGAATTTTTTTATTCATTGATTTTGCACTCGTCATCGACCAGTTTGAACAAAGCTATTTTTTTATTATAAAATAACAGTATTAATTTAATTATTGCTTTTTTTCAAATAAAATTAGATATTTAATTTTTAAATTAGAAGTACTTTATATTTATACTCGAAAAAAATATTTTTATTAAGAGTAAGGAAATAAAATATGTATAGATATTTCTTAAAAAATGTTTTTTAGGTTATAGAATAACATATGTATCATCATTTAAATAATTTTTTAAATTTTATATATATACAATTTAATATATAAGAAATTTTAGATTTGTTACTTAAAAATTCTTAGAAATGAAAGAAAGTGATATTTGTGAAAATTTTTTTTTTTCAATTTTTACAATTGATAAAATGTACACTTTATACATATAAAATTTGTATATATTAAATTTTTCTTACTCAAAAATTTCGAATATCTTGAAGATTTTATCTTTTTAAAAAAATGTATAAATCCTATAAATAATATTTCCCATATCCTTATAACTTATTATATAAAGGATATATAAGAAAATTAACATTTCCTTTTCACTTTAGATCAATCAAATTTAACATTCTCACGAATTTGATATTTATATCACTTTACGAATCATCTGAAGTGGATAACATGTTTTATAATACAAAACCATTTTTCACCCTCTTGTTCCTCAACTTCTCGATAAAGTGCAAATATATTCACGATACTCGTTACTTCCAA
Source organism: Apis cerana (assembly GCF_029169275.1). Taxonomy (NCBI): domain Eukaryota; kingdom Metazoa; phylum Arthropoda; class Insecta; order Hymenoptera; family Apidae; genus Apis; species Apis cerana. The sequence continues at coordinate 2,410,610 of NC_083865.1, read as the reverse complement.
ACCGGATCTCTCAAGAAGAGCAGACTACGAGAGAGAAAAATCCTTCGAGGATATACTTGGTCTATCGATTAGCCTCTCCATTTTTGCCTCGCAAATTTGGCTAGATTTAAAAAAGAATTGCTATTATTCATGCGGCGGTTGCGTCATTATCTTTGGACATCTTAAGTGCTCGTCAAATCCACGCTTATTGATTTTACCTTTTAAAAGAGGTGATCATGTTGAAAGAAAGATGTACAAGGTGTCCCATTTTGATTTTCTCGATGAAATGTTTAATATAATAGTTGAAAGATGTCAAAGAATGATTCTAACATTATTATTTTCGGGAGTGGAAAAGTTATATCAACTTTGTTTCCTTGAATAGAATTATACATATCTTTTATCAACATCGGTCAATGCTGTTCAAGATTCTCTATGAAAAATTAATAACTCATATAACTTATGATTACTTTACCACACATTTCAATTTGAATTTTGTAACATATATTGCGTGAAAGATAAGGATTTTGAATAAACAAAATTTTACAAAATTCTCTCGTAACAATAATTATTTTTAAGCAGATGATTAATATTTCTGTTAAAAAAAAAATTAATCTTCGTATTTTCATTTACGAAGATTACATTTATTTAATTTATTCTTTAACAATATCGACTGTCAACTTTCGTCTGAAACATTAATTTGAATAATAATAATACCACGAATAAAAATACTTGAAAATCAGGTGAGACACCCTGTACATACATACCTAGAGGGGGAAAGGTTGAGTGGGATCAAAAGAGGGTGGCGGATAGCTTGAGAGGAGGAACGAGAGTGGAAAACGACGATGAGCTCTAATTGGATTAAAATTTCATCGACGAAAGGGGGACGACACTCGATGCACAGTTTTCTCACCACTTTTCGGTTCGGTTTAGAGGCCGACTTTCACGTTGGATTACGAAATAATAGACGGTGGGGTGCTGGTGCTCGCAAGTGTGTCACGCGCGTGTGACACACCCCTCCCGTTACACACGTACAGGGAATCCGTGGTTACGAGGAAAAAGTTAATGGCTTCGAAACGAGAGCATATTGCCCGGCAACGACGATGTGGCCGGCCTCTAATTTTTCGCTGAATTGGACAATCTGTTTAGGACTTCTCTTTCCAAAAGCTCGATCGACCGAGTAACGTAATGAGGTTGTACTCGAGTATCCGTGAAAACACAACGTTTCGCGAAAGTGAACGTGTAAACGGTGGATGAAAATTGTTGCAGGGATGAGGAAAGTTGTTTGAAAGTGATCTAAGAATTATATAGTTTGTGCAAGGGTTGGTAAACTTCTTTCGTATGGATAGGATATTGGATATTAAAATATTTTTTACAAAGGTGTATGATAACTTGATTTTTCGGATCATTGAAGCTTGGAAGAGGGAAAACGAAGCTCTTAAAATTAGGTATTTTCGAAACACAAAGTGCTCATTTTTTTTCTTTTCTTTCCTTTTTTAATGTTTTTTTAGGATAAAACGATTTTTTGAATTTTTTAAATGGGGATTCAATTAAAAGGGATTGTGTTTTAATTTTTTTTCTCAAATATAGAATAAAAGTGAAAGTTAAGATGAATTAAATAAATACATAAATTAAAAAAGAATTTTTATTGGTAGAAATTCTTTTATGTTGATTCATTGATATATATAACCAATTAATTTTTTAAAAATTAAAAAACAAACATGAAGTAATTGCTAAATATAAATAATTATATTTTAAAATTAAATTTAAGATTTCATTTATTACGCAGATGATTGCTCTAATCTTTTTAAATATAATGAAAATATTTGTTGAAAATATTATGCAGTGAAATATAATTTATTATATATATTGTCATTATAAATAAATAAAATGATATAAATATTTTAATATTGAAATATAATGTCCAAAGATATATAACAAAGATTTTATTTTACATTTTACATTTGATTAATATCATTACATTTGATTAAGAATTTCACAATTCTCACAACTTAATCAAATTCTGTTCCTTAAAATATAATTATAATTTAATTGTTTTTAAAATTCATTTTATTACATCACATATCTCTCCATTTTTCTCTTCATCATTTTTTTTCCAATATCTTTTCCAAGATTTACAAAACTCTACTCTGAAATTCATTTCCCTTCATTTCAAAACTCTGTCTTGAAAATTAATTCATTCAAATTATCTTCACCCCGAAAATTTCCAAATATTCCACTTTCATTAAGTCTCTGAGATTTACAAAACACGAAAACTAAATTAAATTTCTTTCTCTCTATTAGAAAAAACTTTGATCATCTCCATCCTGAAAATTTCCAAATATTTCAGTTTCATTGCATATCTAATATTCTCCATCCATTTTACACTATTATGAAAAATTTTTTTCTCCATTACAAAATTCTGCATTTATAATCATTCCATCTTCCTTACCTCTATCCTAAAAATTGCTAAATTTTCCATTTTCATCGAGACTCTAATATCCTTTGTTCCAAGATTTGCAAAATATTAAATTTTTCAATTTCATTACATCTCTAATGATTTCCATTCCAAGATGTACAAAACATTATTACTTGAAATTCCTTTCTCTCCATTACAAAATTCTGTATTTAAAATTACTTCAATATCATCTTGACCATCTCCATTCTGAAAATTTTCAAATTTCCAAATTATTATCGTTTAAGATTTCAACTATATACCAGCATAATCGAGGATAATCGTGGCTCCATAAAACAGCTCGAGAGTCGGCATTAGAATTCCCCTTAAAGGCGTCGTAAAGAGGGAAAATACTTCGTGGAACGCTCACGAGGATTGTTAAATTGCATCTTTCGGACGTTGCCACTCGTTTCACGGATCACAATGGACTTTTACCAGCCGTGGCACGTTTTGAGCCACCCTATAGGCTTCTTTAAAGACGTTTCGGCTAAGCTTACGCGGCTTTTTACCGCGATCCGTAAGCAAACCGTGTTTCACTCGTGTTTTACGAGCAAAATAGAACGAGGGTGCAGAGCGCCATTACGTTTTCCTCATCGGTTTCCTTTATGGATGTCGAATTCATGGCATCTTTTTTCGACAAAGAAAGATATATGGACCCGTAAAGATGATGTTTTTCTTCTTCTTTCTTTTTTTTATTTTTATTTTTATTCCTAAAAAAAGTCCATCCCTCGGATCGAAGAGATTTTACGAAATGTGTCTTCGATCTACGTCACGTGTCTACGAATGATTCGTATTTTCGAGCGATCAAAGATGAAGAAAGAATCCTGATCTGATCTCGATTTATAGTTTCATTTCTTCTTTTTTTTTTTCGTTTCAGAATTTTGTTTGAAATATATATAGTTATTTTATTTTAAACTGATAAATCTTTTTGAAAATATCAATGGTTATATCTTTATTTTAAAAGTTCTTAAAATTTTTATTAAATTTTGAAGATTTTCTTGACGATTTTTATCGTATAATTTTTCAATGTTTAGAATTAAAATATGAAATCATTTGTGATTTTTAATATACAGGACATTTGTAAAAAGAAGGTGAAAGAGAGAATGGAAAATATAAAATAAAATTCTTTTAAAATTAAATGAACAGCTATTGTTGTTTGAGTTTACGAAAAATAAAAAATACTTTTTTATACAATTTTAAAAATTACAGTTAATGAAGTCCATTCGTGAATGTAAATTGATTTTCATAAAATTTAGGAATGATGTAATTGACAAAAAAATATTAGCAACAAGATAGATATTTCTTTTAAAACAGAAAAATAGAAATTGGAATAATTATTGGAATAATTATCAATTGTTATTATTAGAACTGGACAATAAAAATTTGGAAATTTTCATTGTTTTCGACTGTGTTCAAAGTCCAATAATTTAACGAAAAAAAAATCGTATCGTAGATTTTTATAGATCATCGGGATAAAGGAGAAACTTTATTCTTTCAGTTTATAGTTCAACCACAAAAAAAATTTTTTAGTATCTCTGCAATTGATTGAATTTTTCAAATTCTTGAGAAGAAAAATATCTTTAGTTTTTTATGTTTTACATGATATAAAAACATCATTCAAGAAAATCCATCCATGACTATGCATATAGAATACAAATTTCATTCTTTATGTCGATCATTATACGATTCTTTTTTTTACAAATATAACTGTTTAAAGTATCGACAGTTTTTCAATAATTTATTTATAATTAATTTAATTTTAATTGGTTCATGTATTTAATTAAAACTCAATGAGAAATTAACCGATGATTATTAATTAACACTAATTAACAACACATTAAGATATTTTACGTTGTGCACTCTTAAATTATGCTTCTTTCGAAGAAAACGAAACGAAATTTCGCAGTGCATAAATTACACTCTGCGTTTCGTTGCCAATGTTGGAAGCAATTTCCTTTCCGCACAAAAGAGAAATGGATGATTTCAATTTCGTAGTCGATAATGTATAGACAGGGGAACGGTATTACAGACCATTACTCTCTGTTCCTTCGAAAATCTCGGTACTCTGCTTGCAAGCTATACCGATCAGCAGAATGTTGGCTAAGAATGTTCTTTTCATGCTCTTTCTTTCACCATTTTCTTTTTTCTTTTTCTTTTTTTTTTCGTTTGCCCTTCTTTCCTTCTTCTTTCATGCTTTCCCGCACTTTCCACTCCTTCGAACTCCATTTCAATGAATCGGTTGGAAGGGTGGGAGATTGTAGTTGGTCGATGTGAAGACTTTGAAAGTGCAGAGCCATTTTTAGAAACTTTGGAAAAATTAATGTTAAAATTATGAAACTTGTCATTGTCTCAAATGAGAGGATACAAATATGAGATATTTATTTTATTATTTGTTGTTCTCGTTTTGTATTCTGACTCGAAATATAATAGTAATAAATAGAAAAATCGAATAAAAAAGATTTTCATATGTTGTATAAATATAAATATAAATATCACGGATCTTATAGAATTTTTGATTTCTTTACTTTTTCTGAATAAAGATAAAATTGGACTAGTAGAAATTTGGATAGTAATATAAGATAATATTATTGAGAAAAATGAGTTATAAAATTATGTTTCATTAAAAAGTTAGAAAAGTTTTATTATACATAATAACAATTGCATGTATAATTTATTGCTCTTATGTATTGCACTTTTTAATAGGCTTTCAATCATGATGGAGATGTATTGCCTTTAAAATCTTCAGAAAATTTGAAAAAAAGAAATTTTTAAATCGATAAATCTTTCTTTCGATTTTTGACAATTTCCTTGTCCTCAATCTTTCTTATTTTGCACCAAAATTTCAAAAAAGAAGATAATTACTCCGATAATAAATACAATAACACAATTTATCGAATTATCATTATTTATTATTTAATTTAAAATGAAAAAAATATATATATATTTTTAGATACAAAAGAATGACATGATTCTAAAGTGGTATCTTATAAAATAATGAGGAAAGCTTTGAAATTTGTAATAAATCAAATTTGTAAAATTTTCATCAAACGATGCAAAATATATTTTTACGTTATATTTTATGTTACATGTTGTAACTCAAAACTGATCAATAATAGAACTGGCCTTTTGCTACAAGCTTTTCGTGTGTTTTTGCGTACAGGAAAAATCAAACGAATAAAAATCGGATAGAGAATCGGGACATAGGATTTTACGATAGAACAATCGCTTTTGTTTACATTCGATATATAGGGAATAGAATCGCGAGTTTTGCAGAAGATTTTTTCTTGTTATCCATTGTTGTTCAGCAATGCACGCTTAATATGTTAACTCTCTCGAGGCTAAAAGAATGTTTTTTATCGAACGCAAAGATTGAATTAATCTGTGGAAAGTAAAAATATAAATTTGGTTGGAAGAGATTTCATAAATAATAGGATTTATAAATTTGTAAGTTCGAAAAAATTTGAAGAATTTGAGAAAAATTTGAGAGATTTAAAATGATAAAATTTTAACAGGTTTAAAAATTGCAGAAATTGTGGAAATTTTAATAAAATTGAAAACTTTATTTCTAAACTTTAAAATTAGAAAAAACTAGAAAAATGAAAATTTTCAAAATTTTCAAAATTTCGAAAATTCAAATTTAATTTAAAAATTCGAAAGTTTTAAAATTTGATAGCTCGAAAATTTACAAAACTGAAACGTAACTTATAATAGATAATTAGAATAATCGTAAAATTCGCAATATAATTATTTAATTTTATTAGTTTCTGAATATTCATAAATCGTATAAAATTCACTTACAATCTTCCAATGAACTCTTCATGTTCTCCGTCCATTTTTCAATCCAACTATGCGAGCGATTTCAATTAATCCTCGAGAACGTGGATTGGATAAAAAAACGCAAGGTTGAATAGAAAGAAGAAAAAAAAGAAAACAAAAGAAGAAAAGCAAAAAAAGAAAAACCACAAGAGAACGTTCCATCGTCTGGATTAGTTGGTTAATGGGCGCATTTTCCGCGACTTTGCTATTTTTTCACAGACCCCGCCGAATTTGCATAAACGTTTGAAGGGCCGCCCAGTTCTTGTTTGCTCGGTGACCGTGTCTTAATTGAACAATCCGATCAATTAGGTCATGATCTTTGCATCGCGAATACATCTGGAACTTCCCTCGTGGATTAATTAGCGGAACACAGGGGATGAAGAACGATTTATAAAGAGAACTAATTAATACATTCCACTCGTTAACGCGCGAGTATGAAAATTAATACCCTCACGCCCTTTAAGTGGAAAAATAAACGATAATGTTAAAGCTCTTCGATTCGGAGCAACTTTCCTCGAAACTTTCGATTTGGAATCGCGCCGACGTTTCTCTCGTAAAAATTTCTCGATTTCACGTGTTAATCGTTACTTTTTAAGTAACACGAAGAGTTTGTTTGTTTTGTTTCAATCTTTGTGGAATGTCGAACGATTACTGAATCAGGTGTTCATTGAAGGAATAATATAATAATTTTCATAATTCATCTATGGAATTATTTAAGGTTTTGAAAGGTTTTCATTTTAGGCGTTCAATTTAAGGGAAGGTTATTTTGATAAAGTGATATGAATTTCATTTATTTTGTTCGAAGTATGTTTATATATTATTATTGGCAAAAAGTATTTTAATATGTTAAAATTAATAAATGAATGTTAGAATGTGATTTATTAATTTTTTCATATAAGTAAAAAGTTCAATGTCTAAATTTTTTATTTATAATTTTATTATTATTACATTATCATTAAATATAATTATTTTCGAATACAAATTATTGACTTTCTATACAATTTTTATTTCTATCTGTTTTTCTTTTTTGAAAAAGATAAAATATATTTGATTTAAATTTAATTTAATAAAAAAATATAAATCTTAAAAGAATATAAGAGAAAAACAAATATGTAGTTTAAATTGATTATAGAGGATTAGGAAAATTTTTAAATTTTTACTAAATATACATAGAATTTTTTATGTTTTTATCTCTTATATGATATATGATAGAAAATCATGAATGTTTTATTGTAAATTACATCATTTCCAGCGAATTATTTTCATATAATTTTTCGGAAATTTGAAAAGCATAAATTTTATTGTTTGTTGTAAATTTTCTGACGAGTATTTCTAAAATTTTTGAATTCTGATACAAATTACAACGAAAATTTTGCATAATAGAATTTTTATTTTTATCAGTATCTGAGTTAAAATATGGTGAATATATCATTAATTGAGCTATACAGAAAACAAAGTTTTCAAATTCATTCAGAATAATTACTTGGTTTTTAAAACAAAGTTTTAACTTTGTAATTAATAAAAAATATCTCAAAAAATTAATCGATCAATTTTTAATAATTCATTTGAACTAATTTTATTTTATTTGATTAAAAATTTGAAAATTTCAAAGAGATTTGAAATTTTAAATATATAGATTTAAACAATTGAAAGATTCTAATAAAATTTAAAAATCTTTACGAATTTAAAAGATTCGAACCCAAAAAACTTAAAAATTCCAGAAGTCAGAAATTTGATAATTTTAAAATCCCTAAACTTCTAAAACTTAGAATTTTAAATGAATAAACATGTAATACTCGATTCATTCGATCAAAAAGGTAAATTTAATTAGTCACAAAAAAATCGATCACAATTATAAATTACTAAATACTCATCACAATATCACCATAATTTATCCTTCATTTTTATTTCATAGATACAAATTATAGTCCAATCGTGATCTTTTTGCAATTTTTCGATAATATCAAATACCCATTACGATATCAGTATAATTTATTCCTCGTTTCACAAATTGTAATCCAATCGTAATCTTCTTGCACTTTTACACTTTCGACACAATATCAAATACCTATTACGATATCTCACACACACACACACACGCACACACACACACACACACAATTTATGCTTCGCTTTTATTTCACAAATCCATACAAATTGTACTCAAATCCTCCTCTCTTTTGCAATTCCAAGATAAGTGAAAGGATAGGGAAAAGAAGGAGAAGACGAACCGAATAGCAGCGCAAAGATCCTCACGGGAGAAGGTTAAATCCTTTCCTACGAGCAATCTTTTGTATCTCGCCCTATCTTCCACGGACCTTAATGGATCGGCGTGGCTGGTTTTACGCTGCACCAAGGGGTTGTTTTCCGACGGATTCTCTCCTCTTCCGGCTTTGTTCGCCTCTCGTTCTTCCCAGCGAGCCACAAATTCCGGAGTTTTATGTGTCTGTCGGTTGCATTCGCCGAATCGTCGAAATGCGACCTACCTCGATGATAAAATTTTGTTTGTCGTTTGGAACATGTACTCGATGCATCGCTATTTTTACGTGTAAATATAATAATATAATAATAGATGGACAAAAATAAGTTTAAAATTGGTATTTGTGTAATATTATTTTAAGAAAGTTTGGAGAATTAAAATTTGAATTAATGAATTAAATTACGCACGATTTATATTTATTTATTTATTTCGATACTTTGAGATAGTTTGTCTCAATGGATATTGAGAAATGATATTGGAATGATGGAAAAAGTGTGTTAGTTAGATTGAAAAATGATTCATAGTAAATTTTACAAATTTTATTTAATTTAAATTAATGTATTCTCGTGTATATTTCATGATATAATAGCATACGAGTAAAATTTTTTACCATAATCGATACATTGATATATCGCAGTTTAATCACCAATTTTTATTTTTTTTTAGCAACTTTTATTGTCATTATTCTTTTTAAGAATATATTTGTACAAAGAAATTGATCTTTTCATACAGCTGAATCCATTCACAAAAATCTCGGCAACAATCATGGCTGTTGATATCGAATCATTTGTCACGACAACGAATTTTTATTTTGATGCACGATCTATTTTCAAACCATTTCGAAATATATACGTAGAATTAAAATATTAATTCTTACTTTCTTCTTACCAAATATTCGAAATAAAAATTACACTCACACCAAAAATTAATAACAATCACATCAACTGAGTATACCAGAAAGAGAAAGAGAAAAGAATAATCAGGAAACTCCATCTTCCATCAAAAACGACAAATAGCCTGCATGATCTGCACGCGGTTATGGATGTTCGATTCGATGGAAGGGCGGATCACCCCCAGGTATCGGGTTTTCAGAGCGAACGTCCGGTCTAGATTGTATCGAGGAAGGAGATGGTCGAGGACAGGCTGTCGATAACATCGACCCCTCTCTCCCTTTCCCTCTCTCTCTCCCTCGACTTGGCGGTTCCTTCCGTGGCGAAATGGTTGTACGGACTCTGTCGCGGAAATCCGGTTCGAGGATCCATTTTCTTCCGGGATAAACGTCACCGGCCGCTGTTCCTGACGCTGGAATTTTCGGCCCGTTGGCTCGTGAACGTTTGTTTATTTTAAACCAGGAGGGAGGGAGGATTACGGTGGCCACGCCGATCGGGGAGGGAGGGAAGGGAGAGAGGGAGAGGTTACGCGCCCCTCGTTTGTATTTCGGATACGGGCGAGCGTATTGGCTGGAAACATACGAGTACCGCAGCAGTCTGACAACGGATAAAGGTCGATCCTTGAAACGTGTAAACGCGTGTTTTTCTTTTTTCTTTTTTTTTTTATCGTTCGAGTAAATAACGCGCGCACTCTTTTGATTGTTATGGGGTGGAAAATGTTGTGACGGTTGAACGTTTGGGGTTATTTGTAACGGAGTTTTGTTTGAGTGGAGAATTTGATAATTTAGGAATCAGAGTTTTCTAATCTGGGTTTTTAATTTTTAAGTTTCTAGACAAGTTTCTAGAAGACAATTTGACTGTTGATCTTTTTGTGGAATGAAATATTTTGGATAGAAGATTGGTGGCATTGAAGTTATAATCAGGTAAAATTAAATTAAGTTAATGAAATTAAATTAAGTAAAATTAAATTAAATTATGTATATTTAATCTTTAGATTTTTAATTTATAATCTCGTTTCGTATGAAATATTTATTCGCGATAAATTTTTTAAATCATTTAAGGTATATTTTTATAATTATGTAGATGTTGTTATAATTGGCTATAATTGAATTTTAAAACTTAATGTATGATTTATTTTATATATATATATATATTGAATACAAGGTTTATTTTATATTTTTATTTTTATCAAAAATAGTGATTAATAATAATTATAGGTTAGTAATAATTAATAAGATTTGTATTTAATATTTTTAAAAATATACATTTTGAATTATACTGTAAAAATCGATCTTAGAATTATAACTAAATCAATCGAAAAATAATATAATCTGTGTAAGATGTACAAATTAAAGTAAAAAATTATGACATTGCTATTTGATAAAAGAATAAAATAGGGGAGTGCAGTGAAAAGAAAATCTAGTAATCTCTTTTCCATTTTAACATTTTTTGTTTTAACAAAAACTAAGCATATTCTCTAAATGTGTAAAAATATGTTGGATATTTTTATAATACCAGATTTTTATAATGAAGTTATTTCTATTAAAATTAACTTGAGTTAATAAAAAACTCGAATAAAATTCATGGATGATTAAATTATTAAATATGAAACAATGTTTAAATTAAACATAATATTTCGTTTAATTTTCCTTCGAATATAATATTCTTTCAAATATTTCGTGAATATTAGAAGTAGATTAAAGTTGCATTTCAGTTTCGATATTTAAAATTTATTTAAATCAAACATAGACCCGTTTCGAATGAGATTATTCGAGATATTATTTTATTTTGTTAAAAATTATTTAAAATAATCTTTTGAAATAATAAAAAATATATAATTTCAAATAAAATTTTCCTCATATTTGAATTATATTCTATTGCATATTTACATTAAAATATATAATCATTTATATATTTTATTATCAGTATATTTTAAATTCTTTTTTTTTTTCTTTTTAATAATATTTTGTTTTTTCCTCTTTACACAAGAATGCCAGAGATGGCTACTTTTCTTTTTCTTTCTTTTTTTTTTTTTTGATTCATATTAGAACATTGATTTACACTATCTCTCGAACACAAATAGGAAAATCAACTTGGAAAATCGTGTGTATAAAGCTACTTTGTGTGAATGCAAATAACTTGAATATACGTTACGCGGTCGCGCGCAAACTGAAAGGGAAAGATAGGATTTTGCGTGTACTCCTTTGGGAATAGTTAGAATACATCACGTTTAATCTGTACCGTGTCATCGATTAAGCTTTCCAAATCTATTATTCGTACTTTCTTCTTACGGTCTTAAGCACATTTTGAAATTTTCGTATATAAAATGGCTCGTGGAAAATATTCGAATATAATTAAAATAAAAATATAGATTTAACTTTCGAAAATATTATTACACAAGTATCGAGATTATACAGAGTATTGATATGAATTTGGTATACAAAAATGTTGATCGAGTTATTAAATTATTAACAATTAAAGTTTATGTTAGATAAAATGAAAGATCTCATACTATTATCAATCTTAATGTTAATTGATAATAATAACAGTATTAATTGCAAAAATAATGATCGAATCAGTATTCAGAATTGGATTTAATAGAAATCTATATCTAATATTATTCAAAATAAAAAATTATATATAGTCAATTGTAAGATCAAAATTACAGTTGATGAAGCGTGTATTATTTTAATATAGAGTGGGGCGATTCTATATTTGTCGCTGTGTCACTCTATTTCCATCTTGCTTCATCTAACGTGAATTGCTCGTAACTCCGTAAATAAACTTCAAACAACACTTTTGCAAACCAGTTTTTATCTTTCATTTTTTAACCTCTAGAATGCACTCTTTGAACGTGTTTCACGAATATATTAACATTCCGAATTATGCTCTATAAATTTGCATTGAAATCGAGATATTCGAGGTAAGATACTTTAAAGCAATGACGAGAATTCTATAAAATAATTTTAAACGGAAAATTCCACGGATTTCAAGTATCGGTGTAATAATTCGAAACTTCGACTCGGAGCAAGTTTCTTTGCATCCACCGAGTGTTGTTAAGCTCTTGTCTCTGTTTAAAGCACACTGCATCGTGTAACGATGCCATTTCGAGTGCAATCTTCTTCTGTTTATTGCGCCCGTATTTTATCTTGGAATTTCCTTAAGCACGCTTGTTGCTGAATTGCTTGCGCAATCATTGAGTGTATAAATTGGGGAAAATTATACCGTGAAAATTAACGGAGCATTAAAAGGAAACGGTTGCGATGGAGCAACGATATTATTTGTCTCGATGGAAAAATGTTGCGAGAGAAGTGTTTTAATCGAATTTTCATTGAGAGATATCGATAAAAAAATGTTAATCTTTCGAATTATTTTGAATTTGAAACAATAATCATTGGGAAAAAATTGATTTAGAGAGTTATTTTGATTGTGTATAAATGTATGAAATTTTTTTATAAAATTGCATGTGTTTAAAATATTTCAAAAAATGATATTTCATTAAAACTAATACTTATTAGATAAATAGATTTTGAAAAGAAAATTTGTGCAATTAAATAAAGAAAATATATGTGTGAATTTTTTTTTTTTCTTTATTAATGATTTACAAAATACAGAGAAAAATAAATAATTTCGTTCATAATTTTGAAAATTTCTTATCTTTTAAATTTAATAAAAATATATGGACAAATATTTTTTTAAAAACTATATTTTTACATCAAAACTAGTGATGCAAGAAAATTATTAAAAAATTTTCTTTTTAAATATATCATATTGATATATTTTCCATTTCCATATATCAATTTAATTATCAAATTATGAAACAAAAGTTAAAAATTTTGATATATGGTGGTCTCATTTTTTTCACCATACAAAAATACTAAATTGATCAAATCAAAGTTATTTATTTGATTTCTGAAAGAAAATGAAATTGACCTATTTTGAGTAGTTTATTTGTATTAAGAATCAACGATAATGTTTAATATTATTAAATTCTATATAATCAATTGTTATAAAAAAATTCCATTTTCTTAAAAAAATTATCAAAAGTAATTGTTGATCATCAATGTTTAATATCTTAAATGTTATTTTAATTAAAAAATTTAAAAATTAAAAAATTGAAAAAAAATTTTCAAATTTTTCTATTTTCTTTTAAGATGATTAAAAGAGATAAATTCTTCTATTAAAATAATTCTCTATAAGATGGCCTTGGAGAGAAATTTCGCAGCATAGAATTTTTTAAAATCGATTTACACATACAAAAAACAAAATTTAATCAATAACAAAATTTTCTTAAATTGGAATTATTTTATTATGTCTTATAAATGGATTTTTCTAGATTATTTTCAAATTACCGATAATTTATTTTGTCTATGCTGTTTTCTTTCAAATAATTAATTAGACAAATAATAAATTTAAAACTATTTCAAATATATTTGTTAAAGAAGAAGAATAAAAATCCGATAAAATATATATTATACAAGTCAATCAACCGAAAATTATATTACAAATTGAAAGTAAGTGAATCTTCAGAAAGTGAATTCCAGAAATAAATCGAAAATCCAGAATGGCAATTTTTAATATAAGACTTCGATTTTCAACAAAAATCATTTATAAAATTCTGCACTTTAAAAGTAAAACATTTTTTTATATTTTTATTTTTAAACAATGTTATGACTCGTCACAATATTACAATTCTTTCTTCACAATTTTATTACGATTCTATTTTTAATGCATAATGCATAATAATACATTTTTCTGTATAATTATTCCAATACAATTCATCCCAACATCAATGAAAACCGAATAGTATCAAAACAAGAAAGATAAATTTTCTCCAATTCTCCAGAATAGAAATCAATCGAATCCTCTTACCACAAAGATTCTGTTACACTATCTTGTTCCAGCAGCAACACGAAGAAAATGATCAACATTCTGATATGCTAATAATATTCCCTACATTCTTCACGAGAAAGATGCTCGACGAAAGGCATTTCTCGAAAACGCATTTTGGCCGTCTCATCGCGGCCGAAACCGCACTCATCCTCGCGACACACATACACACACACCCTTCTCGCGCCTTGAACGCTTGTTATTCAAACTCTTTCACCCCAGAAGCTTCCCATTTCGCGAGAGACTGGCGGATCCGGGGAGGATACAACGAAGGGTAAGGGATAGGGTGAGTGTGAATTATGAAGTTGAGAACTCGGACAAAGGAAGAGCTTTGTGAGCCGAGTCGTATGGGGTCCCAAAGAGGGATTTGCTAAGACGGTTTTCCACCGGGCAAGGCTGTCTCGAGGGTCTTCTCCGGTTTGGATCGAGCTTAAATATGGCAGGAACGATGAATCTTTAAGAACCGTCTGCCTTCCTCGGCTCCTTTACATCCAACTTCACCGCAAAAGACCCTCCACTGTACACCTCGCCCTGATATTACTGAAATCGCTTCTCAGATTTTGGGGATGACAGAGAAAGACAGGGAGAGAGACAGGGAGGAGGCGGGTTCTTCTTTGGCTTGCGATTAAGTCACTCTTCGATGTCCCTCGATGAAACTGTGTTCTAAGTAGCATTTTAAATGTGAAAGCTTTGAAATATGTAAGATGGTTGATGAAGTTTTGATTGGCTAGGTTTGATACTTGTAGGATACTTAAATAAGGTGTCTTAAAGAATACTGATATTGATGTGATTTTCTTTTCGTTTCTTCTTTCTTTTTTTTTAATTAATTTTAAATGGGATTTTTAAATGTGGTTACAAATGAAGTTTTAAAGTATTATATTGTTTATGTATAATTATAGAATGATTTTATATTAAGAAAAGGAATAGTTTGGATAATATATAAGGATAGAAGAATATTCTTTTATTCTGAGATATAATGAATTAATTTTTATATCTCATATATTTATATCTTATATTTTTATATTACAAAAAGTTTTATGTATTCTTTATAATAATTTTTATATAAAGAAATGGAATATTCGGATAGTTGATTAGATTAAAATATTATAGGATAAAATGATTTTATTCTGAAATCTAATTATTAATAATATTTCATATCGTTTTATTATACAAAGAATATTAAAATGTATAATATACGTATATTATACATATGTATATATTATATTAATTTATATTATTAATGAAATTTTAAAATATATTTCTTAATTATAATAATTATTAAAATGTGCAATTAATGTCATATGATAAAAGAATATGAAGAGTAATTAATAGATTTGAGAACAAAACCATTATTGTTTTTGATATTTATTTTAATATTCGAATATTTTAGTTTACTCTTTTTTTTCCATTAACATAAAATTAAAGATTTCTTATCTTTCACATTATTATTCGATTTCAAATTTTTAATTTTATTATGAAAAGATTATTGCAACCAAAAATTAAATAAATATCGAAAATTTCGATTATTATATATAACGTAAAAGTTATCATTGCAAAATAATGGAACAAAATAAGAAATTTTCAATATTATATATTTTGAACAAATAGATATTTAAAAAATAAAATTGTATTTTTTTAGTTTGTTTAAAAAACATATATGTTATATTTGAATAATTTTTTTTAACAATGATTTCCAAAATATTGAAAAGAACATGTTTTTTTATATACTGTTCAATTTCTCCAATTTTTATATGAATGATGATTGATAAAAAATTTGATAAAAAAGCAAATATTTTTTAAAATATAAAGCTATTTTATGAATTATATATATATAAGTAAGTAATAGGATTTTAATTAATCGAGTAATATGGATGATAAATTAAAAAAAGTTTGTTATTTCTAGCGATATTTTTAAAAAGACATCGTAAATTCAAGAAAAAAATGATTAAAATTTACTGAATATATAATAAGTTAAATATATATATGTAATAATGTAATCATTTTTTAAACAAAATGTTATTCTTGCGTAATTTCTTTAATGTAATAATATTATGTTATTATTTAGTCGAAATAATTTTTATTTGATTATGAAGAATATATTTGCATTTTTATCATTTAAGAATATGAATGTTTATTAATATTAAACGATATTTCTAACATTAAAATATTTTCTTAGATAATGTAAATAGATAATAAAATAAACGAAGAAATTTCTTAAAAATGTAAACATTTTAACAACGTTATCTTTATAATTTAAAAGAAAATATAATTATCATTAATAAAATGCAAATTGGTCTTTTCAAAATTGACTTTAAGTAAGAGAAAACTCTTAAAAATATAGTGCTAGTATAAAATATAAAATATTCAAAATTATCCATAATTTTTCTTATTCTTCATTCTCCGTCACTTTATTACGGCTCCAATTTTATTATAGAAATATCTTTTTACTACTAAACCACATCAACAATTTATTTTTATCATTGTAGAAGACAAATGTCTTGCAATCAATTTCTCTATATATCTCATGATTTACTAGCCATTGAAAAATTATCTCATACCCCTTATATCTTATACCATCTTACATCAATCTTCAATCTCACAGTTTATTTCTTCCCACTTCAAAATTTTATTCTCATCTCAAGTTTCATTGAAAAATTCTCAAATCTGAATCAATTTAAAAGATTATTTCTGATGAAATTGTATATTATATTATATATGATTATATATATTACAATTCGTTTTTATTTTTAAAAATGAATGAAAATTGGATGCAATCAGCTATTAATTTTCAATCTTTGATTCATCACACTCGAAAACATAAATTAATAAATTTACCCCAAAATCTAGTACATATACATATTTCTATATAATGTACAGCATATAAAATGAATGAATATTATAACAATACAATAAAAACTTAAATTGTTATTAATAAATAAATTCCAACTAAAAATTTCCTATACCAATTTTTGCTATGGCATCTAAGATCGATCGAGATATATATATATATATATATATATATCTTTAAGCTCCAAAATGTATTAACAGAATTATTTTACTCATATTCGATAATTCTAAATATCTACAAGACTCTTCTCTAACACGTTTCACCAATTTTTCAAAAATATACACACGTCGATTTCCTCAAAATAAAATTGTATTTTCCCACAAATTTTTAATTCGTATTCATATCGAGGTAAACGGATAGATACAATTCGATCAGTCGAATATACGACTCGTTCGAATGTCGTCAGGCGCAGCTGGGACGCCGCAAATTTTATCCCATCATGCTTCCTTCTCCGGTTTCCCTCGAGTTTTATATTCGCCCTTTACGTGACTGAGACAGAGATATTTTTAGGAATATCGACCAACATCTAAAAAGTATATAAATGAAAACGCAGGTGCTTTCTGTGCATCGATGATTTTCTTCTGATTTTCGCACCGAAAACGAGACTATTCTCCAAGCTAGATCGATAAAAATAAAATGTCGAAGAGTGTGTTTCTATAGAAGATAATTTATAAGGTAGAGATAATTTCATAAAGTCATTTTGAATATTGATTTCATATAGGGAAAAAAGTTTCGAGCAGAGATCTATTTCTATCTGATAAGATAAAATTTTGTACATACCAATGATATAATGATATTTATTGGCACTTATTGAGACGAGAAAGAATTAGGTAGTTGTCATAAATTCATATTTTTCGATGTATTAATAAAAATTGTTTTGCTATTCATGCTAATTTTCGTGTCGATTTGAGGTCGCTGCTTATTTATTTTTATAAATCATAATAACATAATAACGTAATGACATAATTGTAATACATAATCATAATAACATAATGACATAATGACATATTGAAATGCAAAAATAAAACATATAAAACAATCCTTGGACTTTCAAATTCATCTATCCACTCAAATTCTACACTATCAACGAAATTTCGATATTCATAAAATTTCTAAAACCTAAAACTCATCGTCTTCTGAATAGATGGACGAAACAAATCTAAAAAGATTGGATTCAAAATGGTTTCTTACCTTGATTCAAGAAACGATATTTCCCCTTCCCCCTCTGTAATCTACACCGGCATTATTCATCGCGTTCGATAACCAGCGCACAAACGACTATTCCTGACTTATCGTCGATGCTAATGTCTCCATGCTCTGTCTGTGAAAAGAAGCAAATAAATGGAACGTGTGCGCGCGGGATCGTGGCGAGTATCATCCGTTTCCAGAATGGAATATTAACCGTTGCTTCTGTGGTGCGAGCGAGAGCTCTGTCTGTCTATCTAGCCGTGTAAAGGAAAGGGGGGAGGAGGGAGAGAGTGGAGGACACCTTGGAAAAAGAGGGAGATAAAAAAAGATGGAGACAAATAAAGGATAGCCATTTCTCAAACGTGTCAAATGGAATGGCGTTTCGCGAAAATTGTACAAAAAAATGAGTAATTATTTGTTGGTTTGTTCGCCTTTTCTCGTGAACGTGATTCTTCGCGTTGCGGTAAGTATATGCTTTCAATCGTATTTTGAACCGAATTGTATCGGTTACTGTTAATGCAGTTCGTACAATGGCTGTTGGAAAACGTTTGATTTATGCGCGAAGACGCCGGAGGAGGATGATATTTATGAGCAACGGTATCCTCTCTCCTTAGTTTCCTCTTCTGGCAAGTATCGATAGAGTTTCCTCAAGAGGATTACTTTAACAGCTTCGTGGCACTCGGGTTAGCGATAATTCTGTATTATATTTTTCATTGAAAAGCCATTTCGTTAATCGGGATATATATATTTCCTTTGTAAATAACAGGGAGGAAATGAAGTTTCAGACTTGACGAGAATTTCAAGCGTAATTTTCGTTGGCGAGGGGTATTTATATTTTTAGAAACGTTAATTTTTTTGTTTCTTTTTTCTTTTTTCTTGTGTACACTGTAACGTATTTTGAGGTTTCCGTAGAATTTTAATAAAGAATTTTTCTCGTGTGAAAAGAAGTAGCAGAAAAGAATGAATTAACTGAGGCGTGTACGGGTATAATTGTTTAATCTTCGTGTGATTTTTTTTTATCTTCGTGTAAAAATTTTTCTCTTTTTTTTTTTTTGTAAACGTAAGTTGTGAAAAAATAAAAATTTAATATAATATATTTGTAAGTTTAAAAGATAATGTATGAGTACAATCCTCTTATAATACGGTCAATTTCGAAAGAATATTATAAAAATAGTGTGAAGGATTTTTTTGCAATTTTTGTGTTATAAGTATATTTTCAGAATGTAATAAGAGAACTTCAAAACTTTATATTCTAAAGGTTCTAATAAAAAATATATTTTTCATTAGATTAATTCTGTTATCAATTATTATAAAATATATTAAAGAAAAAAATTTTTTGCAAATAAATTATATATATTGAATATTAAAATTATAAAGAAATTATTCGAAAAAGATTAAAGAATATCCTCTCAGATAATCTTTTTATTCGATGAATTATTTCAAAACGATTATTAAATGAAGAAATTGTAAGCATTGTACATTCAAAGATTTGTTAAATAATTCAGAATTGAATAATTTTTATAAATATTAAGTAGTAAATTATAAATCAAATCAAAAACGTATGGAATCATAGAATTTAATGAAATGTATCATGTTTTGATACAATATTTATTTAAGAAAATGATGTGATTGTAACTAAATTATATTATTACTATTATTATTTCATATAAATGGAATGCATACGTAAACAAAACTCCATTATATTTAAATTTAATATTGTAGAAAATCTAGTAGCTTTTATAAAGTTTTATAAACAGTCATTTCGAATTTTTATATCATTCTATTTCCAATACTATACTATAATACTATATTATAATTAGGATTTTTATACAAAATGCGATTAA
This sequence comes from Apis cerana, assembly GCF_029169275.1. Taxonomy (NCBI): domain Eukaryota; kingdom Metazoa; phylum Arthropoda; class Insecta; order Hymenoptera; family Apidae; genus Apis; species Apis cerana. Next base: position 2,390,443 of record NC_083865.1, on the reverse strand, counting down.
ATTTACTTATACTAATATTTAATTATCATATAAATAAAATGAATTAATATTTTTTAGATAAGATACTGTTTGCTTTATGCTAGAAGAACGAATGTGTAAATTCGAGTAAAGACTTAATTTCAATTCTCAATGATAAAATAATAATAAAATAAAAGACGATATCACACTTTATTCGAATCCTAATTTTTCCATGTCTTACGTTCTTTGAATAGCAATAAAAAAATATATAAATTTCAACAACTTCAACCTAATCAATATTAAACAAATTCTACTTTGAGACTATTTAAATACAAAACTATCAAATTATCTTACAACAAGAATTTAACTCTTATTAAATCACGTAGAATATCATTACCCTATTTATGTAAAATACATATACACAAAATATATATATAAATTTACAGTTTAATCAATCGTATCAATCACTCTCGTTCAAAGTAAAAATCGTTGGAAAATAGCCACCTAGAGGAGCCGAGGCGTGCAAATCGCGATGCACAATGATTCATTGGCCGGTTGACCGGGAATCGATGCCCTTTCAGGCTTCGCCTGGAGACACTTGCAGAGGGTCGTGGAGGAGAGGGAGAAGGAGGATTACAGGAAAAGAAGAAGAGGAAATTTGCCGGCAACACGCGCAACGCTGTGGAAAAACCGAGCACACTACCATCGTTGGTGCTCGTAGTTTACAACCGGAAGTGGTGGCGGCCGGTAATAACCAGACAGCGCGCTTTTAGAGAGAACATTTACGAGCATAGATACGGTACATCCACCTTTTCCCTCCGCCTATATATTATTTACCATATCGCGCATCAACAACGCGCGGAGACCACTCTTGCTTTTTTTTCCTAGCGGAAGATACATGGGCAAAGATGTAGACCTCATCCACGGATCGTAAATCTAGGCGAAGAATTTTTGGCGTTGCACGAGGATTGCAACGCGAGCCAGAATAATTTCTTCGTCTCTTGTTACCTCGAATATTCAGGGATATTGTTCAATAAACGTTTCCTTCTTTCGTGATTTTTCTTCTTTTTATTTTTCTTTTATAATCCAATCGTGTTAACAATTTATGTAGTTATGATTGTTTTTTTTTATTATGTATTGGTATTATGTATATGAGATTTATTAAGATGTAAAATGTTAGTAGAAATAATTTTAGAAGTGGTTTTAGATTGATATTTTTTAACTTGTTTTTATTTACTTCTTATGTTTGTATTTTGTTTCAATACAATTGAACAATTGCGTGAGAAATTTAGATGTATTCTTGATATATTCATAGGTAAAGTTAAGTATTAATAGATTGAAAAATTAATTAGTTAAAATTTTGAATAAATAATAACTTTCAAATAATCTTCAATTGTTAAAATTTTATTCATAAAACATTTTTAGAAGGTGGAGAAATAGAAATATTTCATTCTCCACTTCTCTTTGTTTAATGCAAATTTTAATAATTCAGTAATTATAATTTAATAAATATAATAAAAAACCTTAACGATATTTATGTATATCAACTTTTCTGTTTATTTTAATTTTTAAAATAAAGTATATTCAAAATATATATATTAATATTTTGTGTGTACTCGAAAGTTATTACAATCATTGAAAATTTCTTTACAATCACTAGTTTTTATCAAAGTTTAGTTTCAATTAAAGTTTCATGAAGTTCTATAACAGATTTGTTGGTAAAATATAAAGTTTTTCTTTGCTTTATTCTTTGAAAAAAAATCTAATAAATAGCAAACAAATTTTTCTTATTTTTCTTATAACGAAAAAAAAGGAAAATAAATTAATAATTTTATTCAGCTTTTATTTCTGATTTTGACGCAGAAAAATATCTAATAAATTTTGATACAGAATTGAATATATTGTATTAAATTTGAAAATTGAAACGTTTGTAAAAAGTTCGAATAAAAATTTTATATTTTTAACGATTAAATAACTTTTCATTAACAATAATGTAGATTCAATAATTTGTTAATTGAATATTGGGTAATAATTTTTCGTTTCCTACGAATTATTTTTGCGAATCATCAATTTCACAAAGATAATTTTATTTTCTTTTATTAATTTTATTTCTATTTATATTTAAAATTTTGATTTTTACTGGCTCAAAATATAACAAAAAATTCAGAATTTCTGTGCTGCACGACTCTCCTCCATCCTTTTTCGGTATGCCTTTTGAAAATACCACACACGGTAGAAACATTTTTCCAGAGCATCGTGTTACGCAATTAGGAAAGGTGAATTTCCGTGTTTCTGGTTACCCACTGTTTTTACGTTCTCTCTTTTCTTTCTTTCTTTCTTTCTTTCTTCTTTTTCTTTTCAAGCACAATACATTTGACACATTTTGGTAGTTGGCCAGACGTTGGATAATTTAGTAGAATTTCGTCGAAAATTCGTCGAACCGTAAAATCTGGATATTGCAAGCCTTTTCTGAAAATTTCATGTCCTCTTGCTTATTGTGGATCCTTGATTAAATCTTCTTATCCTCATTTATTCGTGAAAGGTTCTTGTGTTATTTACGTACTTACACTGCTATACGTTACGAAGATGTATGCACGCTTCCATATCCAAGGAAATACGAGATGTTACTCTGCAACCGGTGTTTATACATTCACTTGCGAAATTGCTTATCGTGCAGGTTTTCCAGCAATATTCGGGAAGAAAATTGATAGATTAATCAATTCTCGGTTCAAATAGAACTTTCTTAAACTTCTTGAATTTTCTTTATTTACTTAAGATTTTTGGAATATTTATGTACTTTTTTTAATTTTCTATTTTTCAGAGAAAAATTTTTTATTTTCAATTTACAATATTTTGGAGTATATTTTTATATATATTTTTTAATTTTTTGTGAGTATATTCTATATTGATTATAGGAAAATTTGGTTAATTCTCGATTAAATAGATTTTATTATTGATTAAAAAAGAATTGATTAATGAAAGAGTTATTCTATATCTGAAGATAAGTTAAAAGTAATAAGTAGAATAATAGATTTTTTATTTGAAGAATAATTTTCAGAAAAATTTTACAATTTGAAGAAATGCATGAATATTTCTCTACGTAATATAAAAAAAAATAATTTTTTTCTTTTACGCCTTTCTGGAAATACCACTTATCAATTGTTTATAATATATTTTAAATATATGTAGAGTTTTGAATAAACTTATGAATAGAATATATTCGTAGAATATCTTTGGATAAAACTCATTCTATCTCTATCTTATTTTTTGTCTTTGTTCTTGTCTATTTGACTTGTAGAATTTAGACTTTCCAAAAATATTCTATGAATATATTAATATCGTATGTGCATTATAAATAATTTGATAATAAAATTCAATGTATATATATATAATATAATATAATATAATATAATAAAGAGAAAAGAAAAATATAACATGAAGGAACATAATAAAGTTTGAATACACAACAAGGAAAAGCATTACTATGGAGCATATTTTCAATAATGAATCGTAATATTTGAAGAATGAACGAAACACGAAAACGGAATATTTATTTTAAACAATGCTATATAAATACAATTTTCTCCATATCGTACTCCATTATTGAATTATTTCAAGCATTAATCCTGAAGTCAATTAACAACAATCAAACTCTCTCTATTTTCATATAATATATCTCAAAACTTATTGCAAAAAAATTCCATTGTTTTCTTTCCACATTAAAAAAAACGTGAAAATTGAGTTCTCATTTCCAAGCAAATACCAATTTCATTATAAATGGAAAATATTTTATTTGCAACTCGTGCCTTCATATTTGAAGTTGTGGTAACGAGAGTAAGATATTTTAAATTATTTCGAGTACGTGGACAAAGGGTTGTTTCGTAAACCGTGGGCAAAGGGTTGAACCACAAGTAACCCACTTAATACTCGGGTTCCAAACGTTGGCCAAAGTCTTACCGTTTCCTGATAATTGGATCGGCACGATGATACAATGAATATTAACGTTCTAGTCGTTTAACTAGCTTTATAGAGATCATTGTAGTTCATCAAAAGATGCATCAGCAAATCGTTAAACGTAATCATGTTTGTGAAAGTGAATTTAAAAATAGCAACCATTGAATTTGAAACTCGCGAATCTATTATATTTGCATTACAATATTATATTCATCCTTGTAAATAGAAAAGCACACGAAGAATAGAATTTAAAATACTTTATATAATAAATATATACATGTACATTAGAGGAAGAAAAAATTCTGAATAAGACATTCTTGTATAATTCTCAAGTAGAGTGTAACATTTTAACGATCTTTCTAAAAGTTATCCTCGAGATTCGAAAAAGTTAGCTGATTCGAGGAACATCTCTTCGTGTTCATGACGTATACCTCCCGATCGTGACTGTCACAGTCCACCAGAACCAAGATATTTCCAATCCCTTTGAAAGCTGGAGGAGCGATAAGTAAAATAAAATAAAAAGGAAAGGATAAATCTGACGTGATTTTTAAAAATGCTCGGGAAAAAAGTGGAAGGATTCGAAAGCTGGCTCGGTCGATAATGTAGCCGGGACAGGAAAAGACACTGGGGTGACAAATGGGAGGAAAAGAAAAATCGGCTGACAGCGATGTTGAAAAAGGAGGGGGGAGGAAAAGCTATGTGTAGCTAGGGATGAAAGTTCGACCGCGGAAGAGGGGGTGGCGAGATGTGGAAGGGTTAAAAGGAGGACGAGAATAAGAGTGTTGGAAGGATACGAGGTCTGGCCAAAGTGGTTGGCGTGACGGTGGGTAATTACACGACGAAATCTGCAAATGGATAGACACACGTCTGACAAATTAGTCGTGATAAAGAGGAACTTGTCCTTCTGGGTAACGTTTCTCGGCCGCGAAGGAAATTTTTGCAACTCGAATCTCGTCCGTGACAAAGAATATGAGAATAATGGAAATAAGAGGAAAAAATTTCAGACGAATATTTGAAGATTCTTGCGTTTTATAAATTTTTATATTTCGATGTTAAATTCTGAGAGTAGTTTTGTGGAATGAGAAATATTCAGGAGTGTAAGTTTATCGATTTGACTTTGAAATGTGTTACCAAGACTCATTGTGAACGACTTTTTCTGATAAATTTTTTTGAGTTTGCCTTATGAATATATTTATTGTGAATTTTGATATAAATTATATTTCTGTTTAATTTAATTTAAGCAATAAAAATAAAAATAGGTTATAAGTTAAGTTTCATTGAATTATTATATAATAGTGATTTAAATAATAATTAATGGATTATATATAGGTTATGTTAGTTTATTAGCTTTATAACAATTACAATTCAATGTAATATGAATTATTTTTTAATTGATTAAATTTATAATTTCATTATGATTAAATTTCTTAACATTCTAATATTTTTCTTAACATTTATTATTTTTATTATACAAGTTGACATATATAAGATAAAACTAATAAAATTTGGAAGAAATACATATTAAACATTCAAGTACAATTAATAATATCTGTTATAAGAAATATGGTATGTATTACTAATTATAAATCTGAATTTATTTAAAGTTTTTTATAAATATTTCAAAAACTAAGATTACATCTAGGAAAAATTTATTTAGAATAGTGATCTTGATAAGATATTTTAAACATACTTTTAAATAATTACCAAGAATTCTTGTTAGAAATTGAAAAAAAATGATTTCTAAAATAGTACATTGATAAATATTAATAAATATTACATATATTATAATATATTTCTATATTATAGTATAGAAATAATTAAATATCACAAAAAATAAATATTTATTAAATAAATAAAAAATATGAAAAAATATTTTAGATAAATTTAATAAATTTAAATGTAGAAAAATGGATTATATTAATAGTTATTTGTTTTTTTTTTGCATTTTTTTTGAGAAGCTTTAGAAAGATTATACAACTTTTTTTAAAAAATAGAAATTTATCCTTTTTGTTTTTTTATAGAATTTTTATGATTGATTTCTATTTTATATAAATTCTTCCAAATATATTAATTTTCAAAGTGAAAATTTCGATCTTCATTTTCAAAGCTTTATGAAAATATCATAAAATTATAATATAAAACTCATAAATACATTTAATTCATTTAAGGATTTATCTCTTTCATATTTATCTTGTAATGGAAAATTGACTTCGATCAAACTCATTTCCCTTATAATAATGCAATCGTTTAAAAATTTCAAAAGATTTTCAGTAATTAATTTATTTACGATACTATTATCTCACATTAAAAACTTAGCATCTCATCGTATAATTATAATTGTCAAACTTTTTATATTTTTCTCGAAATAAAAATGCAGATATTTAACGAAATGAAAACATTATTTATCGATTTTTAAGCAAACAATCAATCGTTTTAAAATACATATGTACGTCAAATTTTCTTTATATCAAAACCATTTATCAGATTTTTCCTATCAAAATTTTACGCAGGAAATCATCCGTTAAAATGTTGGTAAAATTCATGATAAGAAAACCGCAAAATATTCTTGTTATCTGGACTATTTATTCACGTGGAATACAGTTTATTAGTCAAAGAGTGCAATAACATTCTCTAGCTTCCTCCATGGGGCTTATCTTTGGTTTAGAAAAATATGGCTCCGATTTTTGTTGCTTCCCTTTTGTTAAGGAGTTATTCTGAAATAACAAGCCACTATGAATGAGAAGAAAATAGGAAGGAAAGGAATATCGAAGAATATCGTGGAATAGAAAATTCAATGAAGAATCTTTCTTTGTCTTTGTTTCTCTCTGTCTCTCTTTCTCTCTCTTTTTTTTCTTTCTGTTTCTCTCTGAGGAGAATGATGACTTGATTTAATTGATCACCAACAAATATATATATATATATGTATATTATGGCTGTAGCAAAGAATTGGTTCGGATTCAGCTAAATAAATTTCGTTGCATCGTTAAGGAAGAAGAAAAATAAATTTTCGAAAAAGTTGTATCTTCAATTGTTATTCGTAATTGAATATAGGAGATTCATCGTGACGAATAAAGATAATATTTTTATATCTGATTAATTTTCCGAGTCTCTGTAAAAGCTTCGTTCGTATTTTGTAATTCCAAATTTATTGTTTACGATAGTCCTTCAATTTTTTTTAATTGTAATACAAGATTCTTATATTCATCGTTTGATTTTGATTGAAATTATACTTCGAAATGAGTTTAAATCAGCTTTTGGGTAATTTCGTATTTTGAATATTTTATTTTTTTTTCTTTTAATTGATTCTAGATAGAATGAAAAAAATTCCAATAAAAAATTTGGTATAAAAAGTTTTAAAAAACGACATTCTTGATAATGTTTCTAACAAAGTTATATTTTTTCCAAATTTGATTTTATATAAGGAAATTTCTTATATCTTGATTATTTTAATATTTTTATTATTTAGTTTACAATTTATAAAATTCTATTTCACTTATAATAAAATAAAATTAGTGAATTTACTATTATAATATTAGTATTAGTGTTATTTATTAAATTAATGATTAAAGGTATTTAATTTATTAATAAATAATTATTTTTTTACTGTTTTACAGTTCAAAAAATCTGAAAAAATTTCTTCAATATTTATGGAAATTTCTATTTATTTGTACAATTTTTATTTCGTCAAATCTTGAAAAGCTTCATTGCCAAAAATAAAAATCTCTTCAAAATAATTTAAAAATAAAATCAAGTTATCCAAGGTTAGATGTGTAAGTTTTTTAGCTGTTTAAATTCATTAGTTGTTAGCATGATCGATCGAAACTCATTTTTTCAACATCGATAAATCCATCCTTCCTAGATACATTTATTATTCTGGCATGATTGTAACAAGTAGTAAGAGAAAGGTTAATAATGAAGTCACGTAAGTTTTCTCAATGCAAATACGTGTCTCCACGGAAAATAAATCCTCCTCTGACGGTATCAACAGAAAAATATCGATATCTCGATAATTCGCGAATGAAACGTACCGTGAAATTATTCCCGTCTTCTCCTTCGTTTGACCGTGATCCGTTTTAAAGAAAGATCGTTTCTTCTTTCGCGTGTTTTATTTCACGATAATCCCCCCCATCTTCAACCACTTGCCTAGCTGCACTTGACATTTAATCTTAAGTTAGTGGCCCACGATAAATAAAAGGGACTTTTCATGATACGTTACGTAAAATTGATGTTAAATATAGAACTGAAGAATAATTTATTTTTATTTATTCGAATAAATTACGATCGCTTATATTAAACTTTTTAATTCTCTTTCATTATATTGGAATCTTTAAATAAATGTGATTTAAAATTTTAATGATCACTTTAAATTGTCATGTAATAATATGTAAAAATAATAAAAAAAAATATTTTTTTTTAAAACGCTTTCTTTCTGAATTAAAACTTTGTGAGTTATTTTTTTAAACTTATTGTTATTCGATAGAGATTTATTTATAGTTCATATTATGTAAAATTTTACTATCTGTAGGGTATTAATATATTCGTGGGAAATTTTAAAGGATTTTTAAAGGATCGATTTTAGAGATTAAGACGATATGTAAAAACTTGAATTGAAATTTGTTTATTTATTAATATAATTTAATAAATAAACTAGTATGAGAAATCTAATCTACTCTAATCTAAATCTAAAAAAATTATTGAATACATAAGATTATATACTCTCGAGACAAAAAGAAATTTGAAACTTTTTCCTGCTGTGAAAAACAAGTGAATTATTAATTGCTTTTTAGATAAAGGAAATTTTAATTTTAAAGAAATATATTTTCTTTCATTTTAGAAATAGAAATAGCAAAAAAATGATATTATACACTCTATAACTTGTGAGGGTAATTTCAAAACTTGGAGATACAGGATGCCAACAAATAAGTTTATTTGTTCTAGAAATAAGTACACAACTATAAAACGTAAAAGTAATTCACGAAATTCTCCAAGTTTTCCGTTGTGCTTACATCCGGTCCAGCTTTTATCGAATTTTTGCTCGCCGATTCTACGGTAGATTCTAGAATGCTTGTTCCCAACACTCAGCAGACGTGATCTGAGATCAAACAGAAGCCTGCTGAATTAGATATGGTCGATAAATTTTTTAATCTATAGTCTTTGCGGTAAGTCAGGAATACCGTACGATTTTTATCTTTCCTTTTACTACTCCATTCTGATTATTTCCTTCTGCTATAAAATTTTCAATTTAATTTTTTCCCCTCAATTTACCCTCGTATAAAATATCGAAAGGTTTGAACCTATCTATTATCCGATAAATTTTTCCAAAAATTGGTTTTCCTCTCTTTGAGTATTTTGCTTTGTTTTAATACAGTTTTAATACAACTGATGAAATCGTTTGCATTTCAATAATATTTCGTTTCTTGCACAATTAACATGAAAATTCAATAATTGTATTTATATTTGTACACTTTAAAATTTTCTTCTCATCAATATTATTATTTATTTTGAATTCGATTATTCCTATTTTTAAATTTTTCTGAAATAATTGTAATTTTTTATCGATATTTTTTATTATTCATATTCATTATGATTATTTTTAAATTGTAATTTTTCTTCTTAATAATAACATTTTTTACCATATATTGTAATAATGAAGTGTTACAATAAAATTTATTTTATATAAATTACATTACTTCGAAACTTTGTTTTATTTGATTGTTTTATTTATAAACTATGTTGTTTAAATCGCAATTTTTTATTTAATTTTGTTATTTAAGATTTTTTATAACGATTAATTATAGCTAATTATAGTTTATAATGTTTAACTTAATAAAAATATGCTCCTAAATTAATAATGAATTTATTAACGATCAAATTATTTTTTAGCTTTTTGTTCTTGCATTATTATAATTATGTTTAATTAATAAAAGTATGGTGAAATTACTAAATTCAATTTTTTTATGTATTTTTATTTCTTGTATTATTGAACAAAATTTTATAAATAAAATAATTCCGTATACTATCTTTTACAATATATGATATTTTAAACAAAATTTTTCTTTTATTATAACGTTTTTGTTATATATTTAATAAAATATAATATTGTATAATATCTTAACAATATATAAAACTATCATGATTTTTTATTTGTAAAATATTCTATTTCAAACAATTCAATGAAATTCAAACAATATATTCATTCGTTGAATTTTTATTAATAAACGAAAAATTTTTTCAGATTAACTATTATATAAATATTTTATATATCCATTTATAGATACAATTTAAATTTCGTGATCTCTATTGTTAATAAAATATCCAGAAGAAATGGAAAATCAATTCTCAAAATATGAAAGAATTATATTGCAGGTCATCCCTTAATTTAAAGTTAAGAAAAATTTCTATATTTAAATCTTCCACAGAAACTTGTCATTCTTATATTTAAAAAAATCAAATCTCTGAGTTATGACTCTTGACATTTCTTATTGATAGTTTTCAATATATCATTAACGGACAGAGATAATTAGAATTTTTATTTTTTCTTATTAAAAATTGTTATCAAGACACGTAAAAATATTATTTATAATAAACTGCAATAAAAACGAATAAATTTTATCGAAAAATTAACTTATAATTTATTGAAGATTTTTTCATTTACACTTCTTCTATTCGTGTCGTTCATTTTAAATACGTCAAAAAAAGTCAACGAAATATCGCTTGTACACTTATAAATTCATTAAATCTTTAATAATAAATTTGAGAAAAACGAGAACTCTAATTATCTCAACGATCTCATCGTTATATCGAATTATCGAATTAACGTATCAATATTATCTTATTATATAAGGATATCCAGTTACACGATCACAACATCTCTGTCTCTCATGTTTACGATAAATTTCGTTGATCACGTACAGTAATATTCTATCCTGCTGTTCCTTCCAAATAATCCTTACTGGACACAAAGTCACTTCTCGAGTAACGATCCAACACTCACAGGTTTATCCTCGGTGTCGCGTGTACACGGAACGATTCGAATGGCCAATAACGTCTAACCGGTGGTCGCCGATAGTCAAATAATAGCCGACGAAGCAGAGAAACCAAATCGATCGGTTCTAATCTCTAATCCAAGCCACAATCTCGCGAGAATATGGTTTTGGTGGCGGCCCTATCCCAGGATTCCGTGAATGGTTGGCATAGTTTTGGACCATGGTATTTAGTAATTAGCCTATTGCCATCGTGCCCTCGTGCTTATCGTGCTTCCACGCCCTAGAAACATGATCTTTCTTTGGAAACCTGGAAATGCGCGCGATTTTCACGGCATTGAACATTGAAGAAATTCGAGGATTCCATCTTGAAATTGATTGATATGATTGATATGAATTCTTGTAGGATAAATTGTTTTCAAATATTTGTGGGATACGGTGACGTTTTAAGCGTATGAAAAGATGTTTATGTTATCTGTTGTAATCAGCTATATAATTGTTTATTATTCGAAATTATTAGGCATAATAAAAATTGTTTGATTAGTTAAGTTTTTGTTATAAAAATTAATTTTACGTAGTTTTCTCTTTTCAAATATGATTTCAGATAATAAAGGTTAAATAATAATTGGGCTTGTGATAATTTTCTTGTTCTAGAGAATTTATAAATTAAGTTAATTTTAAATATTTAATTCTATTCATTATATATTCTCATATAAATTTATTTTATATGAGAAATTCGTTTTTGAAATTTAGTTCACAATGAGTGATTTGAAGTGGATAAATTTGCTTCGTCGATCGAAAGTTGTTTCGTGTAAATGAGGCTTTAATGAATAATGTTGCACTGTAAAGTGTTAACATGATATATATAAACTTATAGGATAATTTGATATTAATAATTATAATTTTACTAAATAACAAAATAAAACATGTTTTCGCATAATTTTTACATGTACATTTTTACATAATTTTTACATAATTTAAATATTTAGACTTTAAGACTTAAAATAATATTGATTTTTTAATTAATTATATTTAATAATTTAAATAAAAAATAATTTATCATTATCATATTCCTTCATCATATTCATTTTTGTATTCTTTATTCGAATCATTTCTCTTACGGTGTGTCACGTATGGAATATAATATAAAAAAATATAATAAAAAATATAAAATTAAATTTTTCACGATACCGATCAAAAAAGTAATTTAATATAAAGAATTTTTTTTATGGATCGATGCGTAAAAGATATACACAGATTAAATTTATTTTATGGAATCATATATTTTTAATTCATCAATCGAAACAGTTCACTATTTGTAAAAAAAAAAAAATATTAATATTTTTACAACAAAATATATTGAATTAGGAGATATTTCAATTATAATTTTAATATTTTAAGTTATAAAATACCAGGAAAACATAAATACAAGAATTTTATTGCTTCATATTTTCTTTTGTCTTCCACACATTAAATCTAAAAAAATTAAATTTAATTTTCCATAAATCATTTTTTGTAAATATGTCCACTTTCTTTTTTATCATTTTGGATTCTGAAAAAAAATTCCCATATACTTACTGAAATATTTATTTATACAATCGTTATATCATTCGTTCGATAAAATATTTAAAAGATCTATCAACAAAAATAATTGAATCTTTTCGAAACGAATTCAAAAAATTCTATTTCAGATGTAAAAAAAAATTCAGATTACCTAGAGGAACTTTTATCATTTTTCTATAAAGAAATGTAGTATATTTTCCTTCGGAAAACGTTCAAATATTATATTTAAAAAAATATAATTTACTTATCATAATGTAAATTTAGCAACATTTCCTCGTGTTTTTTATTTTTCTTTAAAAATTCGTTTTTAAACTGAAATAAATCATTCACACGGAATAAAAGGTAACAAAATATATTTAAATTTGCTTTAATATTTTACTAAAGTAGAATTTCTTTTAAACTTTTGAATTTAGAGTTCAGATTTTTGACATTTTTAAAATTTTTGCTATATTATCATAATATATATTTTTTATAATCATGATTCTTATTTAAAAAAATAGGTATAGATATAATTAAATTTATTCATAATATTTAATTATAATGTAAATATATAAATATAACAAATAATATAATAAATAATAATATAATAAAAATATATAAGTATATATTTCCATTCAAACTTTTTAGAACATTATTCGTTTTTAATAAAATTCCAATTTTTTTCAATAAAATTCTTATACTTATATAACAATAACTTAATTAATAAATTTAATGTTTATTAAAAATTATTTAATGTCCATGTACTTATAATACTTATAGATAATTTTCAAACAAATATAATAGTAATAATTATAAAACTTTTCAACAAAGATGTATATATATATAATGTAAAAAATATAAAAAATATTTCCATAAAATTTTGCAATATGTTTATCCATTTTTCCATTACACGTGTCCCATCTTGCTTGAGGGAAAGAATAAATCCAATCCTATTTGGCGTATAGAAACACGAACATTGAATTCATTTCAAGCTCTCGTTGTTTTCTTCTTCCCCTTTTTATTTGGAACGAATCGGTTGAAATCGAGACGTTTAATTGTCGCGGAGTCACATTCTGTCAAAGTGATCTTTTTCCTCTTCTCTCTGCTCTAAATTGTTCTTGTTAAATCGGATAACAACTTTTCAACAACCTTTCAACAATGGCCGTCTGGTTTTGGCGCGTTAGAAACAATGAAACGACCATTGGCAAGGCGATCCTTTGCGTAAAGACAATGACCAGTGGAGCGAAATTTTTTTTTTTTCACTGCTGCACTTTGCTTTTTCATAAAATCAATTTCGAAACGCAATTCGTTTTGAGAAAGATGTGTAGCTTCGTGTAAAATGATAGAAGTGATATGTCTAGTAATTCTTTATATCTTTTGAGAGATCAATATATAGGCCATCTCAATATTCTATCTGAATATTGATGATGTATCAAAACATGTATCAAAACAAATTTGCATGGTATCGAGTAACTTATTATCTGATGTAAATAATTTTTTGAAAAATAGAAATCATATGAAAATCAACTTTTTAAAATTTTTTTTTATGTATCTTCTAGATATTTTAAAATATTTAAAAGATTAATAGAAACTTCGAGGAAAAATAATCATCGATTTATCATAAATTTTATTGTTAGTTTGAGATTTTTTTTTAATTATTTACAATTTATAATTTATAAAATGTATTATTCAAAAGTAGAATAAATAAATATTTATCGTGAAATTATAAAAAAACCATGTATGCAGAAAGATTGAATATTAAATTTTTACTTCTTATAAGCTATAAAAGATTTTCAAAAAATTAAAACAACATAAATAAAATATTCGATCGTCTATATAAAGTAAATTAATTTTCTTTTCTGTTAACTTTCGGAATGATCTTGAATAATAAATTATTATAAATATTTTAAAATATTTTACCAAATGAAAAGAGACTGCTTTATTTCTTCTATTGAACATTGTTTTCGCTAAGTTAAATTACTTATAATACTTATAGATAAATAAGTTTCAATCGATATTTTTCTATATTTAATTTTTGTATTTATTTTGACTTCTAAAATCAAATCTTCATATAAATATCCCACAAATATATTATATTCCATGTAATATAGTCTATTTCGAAAATTTTGTTGAATATTTTCATATCAGTCTTTTCTACATTATCTCTTCTAATTAAAAGTTCGATTTTTTTAAGATTGAGAAAAATTCTTTAATGCTTAAAAGTTTTGAAACATTTTTATGAATGAAATTTTAATATTCGATATAAATTTCAGATTTTGAACAATACTTTTTTAGCGAATAATTTTATATTCTTAATTATCTATTATAATATTATAAAGTATCAAGTTAAATGAGTTACTTCATATCTTTTAATTCCACTTAATTTCTTATTATAAATATTTTAAAAGTTTAAAGCTATTATGTATATATATATAATTATTTATTGCAAAAATAAAAAAAATAACTTTATAAATTTGTTCTCAGAAAGATTAATTCGAGACAAAATATCGTAGAAAGTGAAAAAAGGCAAATGCTTTGCTTCGATACTAAAGAGACTCACAGACTCCTATGTAAAGAATGAACTTATTATTGGATCAAGGGATGAAGAACGGAGGAGATGAAGGGTGATAAGGGAGTGAATGAAGCAGAAAGTGATAAAGAAATAAGGAAAGAAGGGAGAAGGGTGAGGATAATAAAGCAAAGGATATGATTCTAGGTTGTAAGTCGAGGAAGAAGACCGAAGTTTCTACCGCATAAGTTCGAATAGTCAAGGAAATTTTCCGTAACTTCATCGATATTTTTTGGTTACTCACCAAATACTTCTTAGCTTTGTGAATATCCAGTCGACAGGAATGATATTCCAGGAAAATTCTCGGCGCAGACTTTGGCACAGTTCGAAACATTCACAGAGTTGTTCTCTTTCTCTTCTCGCGGTAGTTACGAATTTTCAGAGAAGAAAATATTTCTATCTAGAATTAAGATGAATCTTGCAGAAATGTTGCATTTACAACCATCAAAGGGAATCTCATAGTCAAAATATTTCTTTTTCTTTTACGCGCCTTTGCGAAATTTTTATTATATTATTTTATTTTACGTATGCCAACATCATTCAATTTTATTGGAAAAACATAGAATAATTCGAATTTTTGTATCAAAAAATTTCTTAAATCTTAAATTTTTCCTAGTTTTAAATTTCATTTTTTCTAAATTTTTTTAAATTTAATTATTATTGCCATTATTTATCAATATCTAAATATAATTTTTGAAATTTTTAGAAAAAAAATACATCAATTGGATTAATATTTTCAAACGTTTCTTAATTCTTAAATTCTTCTAAATTTTAAATGCAGAAATTCCACTATTTTTCAACTAGAATCAATTTACAAAAATGTTGTAAAAAATTACAATTTATCCAAATTTTTGATACTATCATAATATCATATATCAATATCATCAATACTATCATAATTTAAATTTTAATAAAGTTGTAATATAAATTAAATCAAAAAATAAATAAATAAAAAAAATTGTAAATAAGAGTTCAGGGAATGATAAAAGAGAGAGAGAATTCAATGGTTTGAAGGCAAAGTGCGGATTCTAGAGGTCTAATTGCACGGAAGAAATATCGAATCGCTTTTGAATTATTCATAGCAGTTGATATTCTTTGATTTAACCACCGTTTTGGGTTAGGTCAGGATTGCCGATTGAAGAATTAATGGACAGAAATGGATTCCCCGACAATTGATGTTTGAATACATTTTGACGCTGTTATCACTTATTCCCTTTCATTGATTTATTTATCGTTTCATTAACTATCGTATTATTAATTATACGACAACCTTAGGAATTATAAATAATATTTATGATCGAAATAAATAAAAATGGATCAAGAGAAAAGTAATAAATGGACCAAAAATGATAGAAATTTTTAAATTACAGCACATGTATTAATCTATTCTATAATTAAAACAATTCAGAATTAAATTGCTTGTAACTAAACAAACTTCGATCAACATTTTTGAATAGCAACTTTTATGTTTGTTTTTATTCTAGAATTAATCTATTAATACTCTTAATATTCATCATTATGAATAAATGAAAGAAATACAAATTTTTGTTTTCTTTGTAATGAATTAATATTCAAACAATTATTATTGGTAGTTTTATTAATATAAAAAGGAACATCTTTATCTGTAATTAAAATATTTACAATTAAAATTTTACAAATATGCTTTTGATTTATAAATTTGATAAATATTATAAGTTTGATAACAAACTTCTGATTTATAAATTTTATAAATCATAGACAGTTTCATACTATTCCTATAGAAATTAGAAATATTTGGATTCGTTTCTCTTAAAACTTTGATTTTTGTGTTATTTTTTCAACAAAGAAGAGATCTATAAATCAAATAATATTGTACATACATATTGTAATATTCGTATAATATGATTATTAAGGATTGTTCAAAATTTCCATTTTTATAATGTGAAAATTGATTGATGAAATTAAAATAATTATTTATAAAAATAATTCATCTATTATTGCTTGAAATATATTATCAATAAAATTATCTGAAAAATTAAATTTTACCACTGAAACCTTCATTCAATATAATTCTTATAAAAAAAAATAAGAAAAAAAAATAAACGTCTAATATCGATGAAGAAATTTTATCTCAGATTTTTTTATTTTAACCAGCAGTTTCATTTAGACAGTTTCAATTATCCATTCCCATAACAATCACTCGTCTTACACGATAAAATTTAATCACAAGGTCCGCCAACCCGTATTCTCGTTTGAGAAGAGAAAAACGGAAGTCGATGTCAGAGGAGAGAAAATGCGGGTTATTTAGTTTTCTTTGGTTTTACGAACAATGAAATGACAAAAAAATGGAAAACACGCAAAAAAAAAAAAAAAAAAATTGAAATGAAAGCTACGCGAAAAATATAAATGACTGACATCGTTGGATGGAAGTGATGTTTGCGGTGCGAAACGTGATCGCATGAATTTTCACGCTTGGAATTTTCACAAATATTTTCGAATTTCTTTATGTTTCTTCGCGTCATATCCGGTTGAATTGAAAATAAGCTCGAACAAATCATGATCGTGTTGTGTTGTCACGCTTTGCTTTCTTTCTTGCTACAGAGACACGCAAGAAAATTGCTTCCACGCCGATATACCACTCCGTTATATCTTTATTATAATGATACGGGGTGATCCGTAATTCGTGATAAGAAATGAGTATTCAGAGTATTTTTTGAACGTGTTAATGGGTCAATTAATAACACGACTGACAATTTTACAAATATGAAGAAATTCGTATCGCTTCATTAATCTCGAAAACATTTTCGATTCCCAGAGAGGGAATTGTTTCGAGCGTTTTCCAAAGTGCCTATAAATTATTTCCCTGTTAACTTAACCTGTGGCCGTTTATTAATCGAAGCTTTTGTGTAATAAACTCGTGCACGAAATATTGAAATAATATCCAGTTCTCTGTCGATCGATTTATTCCAGTCTCTCTGGAAATTTTCTTTTTAATATTTGTAATATAAAAATATACATTGATAATTCGCGATAAAAATCAAGGAAATTCTATCGTAAAAATAAAATCTTTTCATACTTTATTCGTTTTCCAATAAGTTTGAACATCTTTCAAATACAAATGAAATCAATTAATTTGTTATTAGATATGAAAAAACTATCGATAAATGATCGATAAATGATTGCATGTGACAATAAGCGAAAAATGTAGAATAAAATTTTATCGTTTATGTTCTTGTTTTTGAAAAAAATTTTTATCTATTCTTTAAAATTTAATGTATATTTAAAATAATTATTAATAATTGATTCATATATTAAAAAATTAATTGATTTTATTTATTTTAGAAAAAATTTTCAAAGTCGATTTGTTCAAACGAAGTTTTTCACGCAGTTTTTAATTTTTGTCTTATTTTGACTCTTCCTGATCTCATTTGGATCAATTATTCTATTTTATATTCTTGTATATTAACTTCACATTGTTTTTTAGAAGATTCATTAGAAATTTTAATAATTTTAATTATCATTCTATATAATTGAAATTTGATTTTTTGTAAAAAGATTTTTTTCATCATTCATTAAACATTGTAAATTTTATTAAATTTTATTTTATTATTGAAAATTTTTTGTTATTTTCAATTAATCAAAATTTCAATTTTATCAAAAATTTGTAAATTTTTCTGGAAATTTTTTATAAGCTTTCTATTTTATCTTTTGGATAAATAGAATATCCTATATTTTCATATTAGTTTTAAGAGAAAAAAATTTATATTATTAATGATAAGTGTGTCGCAAAGTGTGTCAATCCGTAAGAAAGATTCTACAATTTTGAATTTATTTGCCAAAGATTTATGTAAATAATTTAAATAGAAATAAGAATTATATTGCGAAAAGAATTTTTACTATACAACTTCGTATATGTTTTATTAAAAAAAATTTAACCAGAAAATTTATGCAATCAATTCAAAAATTGTGAAAGTTTGTTTCTTACATTATTTTTTATATTATCATTCATAATAAATATTAAGAAAATATTTTCAATTTTGTATTATGCTATTAAAAAGAATTTTAATTATTATATATTCTAATATCATTTGTTATCAATTCTACTTGAAGAAAAAACAAATTTATTATATCTCATATATACTTATATAAAGGATAGTATATACATATATATAAAAATAAAATTTTTAATATAATCTTTTAATGTAAATTTATACTCTCACTATAAATCTCGCTTTATTTATTTGACAATGATTAGTTTTAATTATTCTACAAGTTATTCTATTTGTCTAACCATGTCTTAAATCATGTCTGGCCACAATTAAATTATTTCATTTAATTGAAATCTGTCCGTATCTTATCTATCTATAATGATTAGATCAATTTACTTATTTGATTATTATTAGGCTTCTTCTTGATTTCATTTAATCTTTTGAAATCTCACAATCTTAATTTTTTCACAGAATATTCGTCAGATTTTTACTTTGAATTTAAATTTAGAAAAAATTGTAACAAAAATTAATGAATTAATTGTTTTAATTAAATCGAAATATTAATTAATTTATTCATCAAATAATAAATATCACTATTATTCTTTTCAAATTATTATTTGAAATAAATTACGCCCATATACGCTCGCAATATAATTCCTTGTATTATTCTATTGCAAATATGACATATACAATATGTGTTTTGTGTTTCAGGTGAGTATCCATGTTCGACAAAGTTCACTTTTAATTAAACAGCACGAGTGAGTATACATCAATCTTAATTTACGAGTGGGAATAAAATAAATTGCGCGAGTTACATTCGTGATTACAATAATACACGGGTCAAACCATCGAGATACACGTATAATGAAAATTTTACGAAAATATCGTATTGTTCCGAACATATTTATACATTTAACGATACTTCTGTAAATATATTTTTTACGGTTGAAGAGCGATATTTTATAATTTCTGCTCATCAAAAAAATATCATCTCTGTTCGAGCGTAATCTCGAATGTAATCCAATTACATCATTCGATATCATCGACAAATGATCTTTTATTTGTTGTTTTTTTATTATCGTTTTATTTATTTAAACGTAACATGATTTTAATGGTTTAATGAATTTAATCTATTCAATTTTTCACCGCTCAATGTGCATCGAAATTACTTTTATTTTTATGTTCTTTTTTTTTTAATAAAAGAATTGAATAATTTTTGGAAAAAGGATATTTTACATACATTTGAATATATATGGATTTTTGACAAATT
Organism: Apis cerana; assembly: GCF_029169275.1. Lineage (NCBI taxonomy): Eukaryota > Metazoa > Arthropoda > Insecta > Hymenoptera > Apidae > Apis > Apis cerana. The sequence continues at coordinate 2,370,199 of NC_083865.1, read as the reverse complement.
ATTTTTAATTAATCATTACATTATTACAGAGTATATAGCATATTCTATAGTTTTAATAATTAACCAAATTTTTTCAATATTCTATGGATCTGCATAAAAAAGAAATATCATAAATTGTATGTAGATTATTTAAAAATTTATTAAAAAATATGATGATAAATACTTTATATTGTTCTGAATATATGTATAACATTATTATAAAATATTATAAAAATTACTATAAATTACTTACTATAAATTAAAAATTACTATAGATTATTTTTCTTCACTGCAACAAATTTTTTTATGTGCTAGATTACTTATTGACTTAATAATAATAATTCGTCCATAAGAATATTTTAAAATAATTTTAATCAAATATATTCAAATTCGCAATTTGAAATTTATTGAATTAATTTAAAACTTAGTCAATAGATTTTGATTAAATATAAGGTTTTCTATCAGATTCGTACAATTTAAAGTATTGATAATATTATAAATTTCTTTTAAAAGATTTTTTTCCTATAAAAAGAACAACTTGGATTATATGTTTGATAATTATACTTTTATAAAATATATCATAATATAAATATATCTGACAAATTTGATTTTGTTTTATTATCAATAGATTATTTTTCATTATCAATTAAACTAACAATTAAGATAGATTACTAATTTTTTTAATTATAAAATTTATCTAATTGTCAATTTTTATCTTTTAATTCAATATCTCCAAATTAATTTGTTTATTAACTAATGACTAGTTTAAATTGCAGATATTTTTATAAATTATGTTTCGAAGTGTTTCACAAAGTATTGATTTATCGATTTTATTATGATTTTAGACTATTTCTGTATACCTTTTATACGCATCGATAATTGATTGTTTGCAGTAACTAAGCACGGGACAAACCACGTGTTGAATTTCCCTGTAGAATTGCTCAACAATCCTCTACAAATCTATCGATTATATGTAACTGAGTTTCCGAATATACGCATCCTTGCATTCCTGCATCTAAAATCGATTAAAAAATATAATATTAAATATAATTATTTAAATATTCTTCTACAATTTTGACAAGTGATTCTATTTATACATCTAATTATCTGGAAATTAAATTCTGATACAAATTTTAATTGTTATTTCAATAATAAAAATTTCCGATTTATTTAATTTTTAATTTTATAAATTTTTGATAATAAAATATTAAACTTAAAATATAAAACTTAAAATATTAAAATATAAATAAGTAACAAGTATGTTAAATAAAAATGATACAGATAAATTTGAAAATATCTAATTTCATAAATTTTTGATAATAAAATTTTAAGCTTGGAACATAATAAATCGATAAAAAGTTATATAATTGAATTTGAAAATTTAAAAAAAAAAATAAAAAATTGTTGACTTATTTCAATATAAACATGAGACTAATTGGATTTTCACATATTAACATAGAGAAAAGTAAATTATTATATTTTGCAAAATTCATGATGAATCGATCTATTCAAATTTTTAAAATTTTGATATGAAATATAATTAATATTTCACTTATTATAAATTAAATAATTTACAATTAAGTTAGATAGAGTTGATATCGATTGTTTCATACATAATATTTTTAATTAATATTTAAAAAAGTTCATTTTTGAAATTTATTTTAATGAGATAATATATAAGACAAGAAATTTTTTATTTCGTCATAATTTAAAAATTTAGAATATTTTGATGATAGGTAATATATAATATAAAATTTTTAATATTTTAAGAAAAATTATTAAACTTCAATTTCTCTTGGAATTTGTAAATTTGAAACATATTTACATCTTCAAGAATGATGTTAAGATATCTAAAAGATATCTAATTTAAGATATCTAATTTATCTTAATTATTTAATCAGATATTTCATTTAAAAAAATTATCGAAATTTTAATTTCTATTTTTATCTTAAATCATAATTTAATCTTAAAATTACAGAAATTTCATCTTCAACGAAAAACGACCTTCGAATTTCATTTCATTCAGTATTTTTATCTCTCAATGAAATATTTTATTCAAAAGAAATTATCGAACTTCTAGATTTAATTAAAATTTAAAGATCTGAAAAATCGATTTCCAATAAGATGTATCAAAAGAAATATTCTAACTTAAAAATTTAAATACTATTAAAATTGTAAGACCTGAAAGATCATTTTTCTCCATTTTCTTATTTCTCTGTTACTTTCTCATTTGAATAAAAATTCACGCATATTCGATGAATCCTATTCTCACAACTGTCTTTTACTTTTCAAGAATTTTCGATAATATTACGAATATGCAAATTAAAACTTGTACAAATACAATTATAGGCATAGAATTGAAATAAAAATCTGTTTCATTTTTAAATATTTCATATCTTCTTTCATATGATATGCATTCGGTACATTTTGAATTTTCTATAAATGCATAAACTTTCGTAATATTCTATTCATAACTTTCGTTTTATCGAAATCCATTTTTCTTCACTTCCATGCAGGTAAATACTCTATATAAGAGGATTTCACAAACGAATTTAATTATAAGGGATTGTTGGAGTTAACACGAGTCCATTGGGTTCGGTGAAGTTGTGAAGTGATCATACGTCTCCCTAGAGAGGAAGCACATGTTCGCCCCCATAACAATGGAACACACGGTTTAGGTTAGACAGCGTGATCAGATAATGGAGTACCAAGAGTGCATTACACTGTATAGTCGAATTATGCATTTCTGAGGGTCTGCCGCATTTGCTTGTCTCGTTCATGTGTGTGTACATTCGTGTTGATCTCATGCACAGATGTTCTCTACCGAAGTTCAATTATCCGTAATATTAATTGAGAAAAATTCGTGCATTCGCAAATTGAAGTTTTTTAAAAGAAAAATATGAGTTAATGATTTTTGGTAATTTTATAAGTTTAATTACTCGAATATTATCACGTGACATTTCACTGATATGAATTTTTTATTATCGCATTTTATTATTATTATAATGTTACATTATATTGTGTCGTTATGTTATTTTTTTTATTCTCATTATGTTATATTACATTATTTTGATACATTATTAAATAGAATAAATATGCAAGCTATAAAATAAGATCACTTGAAAATAATTGCTATAAATTATTTATTCTATGAATAAAAGTTTTATATATAAAAGTCATATAGCATAGAAACTGATAATTGGTAATTTTTTTGCAAGAGGATAAATAGGAATGTGTAAAGATCAATTGTAAAAAAGAAGTATTAAATTACTTATAATAAAAAGATTATTGTTAGATTAGATGATATTTTAACTTGAATTTTGTAAAAACTTATCATATAAAAGAAAAGGAAAAAATTTAAAAAGAATATCGTTTTGCGTACATTCATAAGTTCTATTAAATTTAAATTAAAATAAATTAATAATTTTTTATTATAATATTATGGTTATTTTTTTTTAAAATTTGGATATATTAACATTCAAATTAAAATATCTCTAAAGTTAATAATTTTTTATTATTAGTATGATTATAAATAATTCAATAGTTTTTTTTTAATAAAAATGTATATATTCATTTCATCTAATGTGAATTTAAATTGCTCATCAATTTAATAAATAATAATAAACTCGATAATTAAACTTTAACATTTTTTTATATCAAATTTTATATTTATTTTGCTCTCTAAAATTTATCTTCCAAGGTGTTTTATGAATAATATCAACATCCTATATATTATTTTTCTTCCTTCTTTATTTAATATATATTTATATTTGTAAGATAAACAAAATTTGATATATTAAATATATATATTTAATATGCTTATTTTCACGAATAAAATTTAATGTTTAGTTATAAACAAATTATACGTATATTAATCGGCTTTATGGTTTGAAAGAATGATTGAAAGAACAGATTAAATCGGATTTTGATATTTATTTAAAAATAGAGAAAAATGAGATATTTAAAAATAGAAAATGAAAATCATTTTTTATTTATCTTATTTCTTAATTCATTCGAATTATGAATTGATCGTTACTATCTTTCTCTATGTTAAAGAACAGATGAATGAAAAATTATTTCTTCAAATAAACTAAAGAAAAAGAAAAGAAAAAGAAAATAACATCTAAATTAAATGGAAAAAATAATATAAATATAAAGAAATTTCTTGAAAGAACAAAACTGTTTTATGTATAATAACTCTATACAAACTTCTATTGAAATTAAAATTTTCAAATTAGAATTAAAATTTTTTTAAAATTATTTAAGACATACGAAGACTTTTGTATAGATATGATTTTTACATAATTTTCTATGAATTACAATATAATGTTAAAAATTATTTTTTTCTACGAATTTTTTACGAATTATAATTTGCTATATATAAGTAAATATATCAACGCAAACAAATGTTTGTTATTTTTCGTATGCCAATCTTCATACATTAAAATATTAATTACTCGAATACTACAAAATTTCGCTATATATTACACAATCTTACAGCTATAGAGAAACCGAAAAATAACGATAGATTCTAGGTAATAACCAGGATGAAACTTTCATTTATATGAAAACTTCTTTCTTCAATTGACAGTTTATTAACGACGCCTGAAGCGTGAGTGGAAAAAGTTGCGAGGAAAATGGTCAAATGAGTTTTCAAGTCCTTCCTTTGTTCCGTCGAAACTTCCAAGGAAAACAACAATATTTTTCACACGTTCTTTTCTCTCTGTATTTTCGTTCAACCCCCGAGGAAAAGAATAATGCCATCCCTTTAGAAGGATTTCTACCTCCTTGGATGTAGAAAGCTCGGCATATCATCATCCTTAATCCTTCTTTTTCTTTCCACCCCTTATTTTCACAAGGTGGTGGCAACACGTCACTCACGAATATTTTATAGAAAGTATGCGCATATATTTCGGACGAATTGCCAAGGAATTGCCAACTTTCTCGAAAATCACCGCGCAACTTTTTTGTTCTTTAACTTGTGGACAAATTAGAAATTTGCCTTAATGCGTTCTTAATGTCTTTTCATCGTTCTATAGTATTTTACAATCTCTATTGCAGGTATTTTCTTTGCAAATTTCTTTTTATTTTCGGTGAAACATCGCATTCATATATTGAAAAAGTTCGATTGCTTGGTATTGGGTATTTCGATGGTTTTTGTATATTTTCGTCTGCGCGAAATAATATTGACAGATTAATCCGAGAATTGAAAGAAAAAAGAAAATAAATTGTGTATTTTCATTGATTATCGGGGAAAATTTATTTTTCCAGATCTACTTTGAGAATTTCAAAAATATCGTAAAATGATTTCCGATGAATTTAACTGAATGTGAAGTATTAAATGAAAAGAAGTTTGGAAAATTGTAAATTTTCGGATATTGAAAAAAAGAAATTCCTGTTCTAAAAATTCCGGAAATATTGAAAAAACGTTAATTCGCATAAATATATGATGATTGTTTTTATATTTTCATTCATTATTTTTTATTTTTCTATCTTTAATGTTTTTTTTATAAGTAAATCATTATTTTGTAATTATTTCTTCAAAATATTCAAATTATTTTTTCATAATTAATTATTCCAAAAAAAAATTCAATATATATATCCTCAAAAATTGCACTTAAATTTAATTATAGGAACACTTTCGTCTCTTCATAGTTGCAAGCATTGTTTAAGAATTCGGCCAAGAAATATATTCGAAAACTTCGAGAAACTCGCGGAAGCACTAATGGAATGGGGAGAGTTTGAATTCTTCTTCGATACAAACTGGAACTCGATTGCCTGTTTGCAAATCCTTGATCGATATCCTTGCCTCGATATTCTTCATCGTAAATTTAATGCAAGGCATTTCCGCTATTCTCGAAGCCCGGACCCAACAGCCACTCTTCGCTTAATGCATACTTATTATGAAACGATGAAACTTCTCTCGTAACGTGCGACCAACTTTCCGAAAATTAAACTTGGGGATTAACATTTGGATGGATGAAACACGAGGAACTTTGGTGGGGCATGATGATCACGTGATCACAATGTTTTCGTCGTAATTATACGAGATGCCGCCACTGATATTGAAATTTCGATCGCATAATTTCGAGTGATGTAATATTGAATTGATTAAAAATATTGTATATCATGTTGTTGCAAATGAAATGACCGAATTCTTAATTTTTTAAAATTTAAAAAAAATTCGTTTAATTAATTCAATATATCTATCAAAGAGTATTTAAAATTAAGGTTAAAATTATGTGTATTAGAATTGAAACATTTAATTGATTATATTGATTAGATGCTATTGATGAATTCTTGTTTCATTCTTTATGTATATTTGCAATAATTAAAATTTTTTTATTTATTTCTACGTTATATTAAATTTGTATAATGAAAATACTCGGCATTAAAACATAATTCATTAAAATATTATGAATTATATTTATTATGATATTCTCTTTTTTATAATAAATAATAAAAGATATAAATTATATACTATCGAAATTATATTTAATTAATTTCAAATATAAAATTAACGTACAACAAATATTATTTAAAAGTTCTGAATAGTTTTATTTATGAAATAATCATTTCTTGTTGCCAATGATATATCATGGGCAAATCTAGATTATTTTATACAATAATTTAAAAATAATTTTAAATAAACTTATTTATACTCGATAAATAGTATATTTTTGTCAAAGTTATGTTTTTTATTTGATCAATTAAAAGAATTTGAGATAAGGAAAATATTTGGAATAATCAATTATTTGAGAAAATAACATATTAATGAAAAATTATTAATTTAATGGAAATAACATTCAGAATACATATCGAATAATAAGTATAAGTAATTGTAGCAAAGATATAATGTTATATAGTGTTAATTAGATGCAATAATAATATATAGTGTTAATTAGATGCAATAATAATATAAATATTTGAAATTGTATATTAAGAAACTAGTTATTTTTATCGGAATCAAATATCAATAACAATAAAAAATAAAAAATAATTTTATCATAACTACTCTATTTGCCAGATCAATAATCAGTTTTCTTTCTTTTCCTATATCTATAAAAAAAAGTGTTAAAACAGAGACTTTTCTGAAAATAATCGCCAAATTGCAAAAAAAATGCTGAAATAAGTTTATAAAAATGATTTTACTATTTGGAAAAAATGCTTCTAGTAATGTAAATTTACTGCGATATATATTTATTTTGAAAAAGATATATCGCAAATTTTATGTTTTGAAATAATTAATTCATAACAAATATCTTCGAATTTTTTAAATAGATATTATAACTTTATGAACTTAAATTTTATATATTACACTCATAGCTAGAAACTTATTCAATTAAATTGTACTTACATAAATACTTACAAATATTTCTTATCTATAATTTCATTTGTAAAATATAGAAGTGAGTATATATTTTAAGTTTTTTTTTATATAATCAATTTAAAATATTTACAACAATAACAATATAACGAATGCAATAAAATTAAATTAATCAAATTATAATTTAGAATCATGTGAATTATTCTTTATAGTTAATATCTTTATCAATATAATATTAATCATTTCATAATTAAAAAAAAATTTGTCATCAAATAGTTTGCCTTATTTAGAAATTTAATATATATATTATTTTTCATTACACTCTTATATTAATTCTTCATATTCAAAATCCTAAATATTTTCAAATAACTATGATGTTATAATATTTTATTCTATTAATAAAAATTTACCATAAAAAAAGAGGCTTAAGATATTTAAAAAATTTATTTCTTCAAATTAATCAATAAAGTTTCACATTTTTCGATACAGAATTTTCATATTTTAGATTTATTCAATATCATTTAGATTTTTTCAATATTAATTATAAATAATTCTAAAAATACTTATCATTTATATTATTCTTATATTATTCTTCAATTTTTCCGATTTATATAAAATATCATGTTTCCTTATTTTCATAATTCAGTTAATGATTCATCAGAAGGAATTATTATCCTCGGGATCGATCATTTCGTGTCTCTTAAGAATTATGGTCACTTTATTAATAACGAAAAACAACTTTGTATTTTATCGGCGAACCTATAATAGAACTTGTCTTCTCGAAACTTTGCAAAAAGCCAATAAACCGTAATTAAATTATTTTTCAACTCAAAGAATATTCAATTCCTGTGCATGTCATAAGCTTCGGCTAATAACAAACTCGGTTCGACTGTATCGGAATAAAATGAAGGATGGAAGAAGCAATAAATATGGAAGGTTATCGGTTAAGAGAAGAGGAACGATTCCATGCATCGCCGTGGGCAAACTTATCGCCGATACGAAAATTGATGGAGCACACCGTAGCGCGTTAATTGCATCGCAAACTCGTTAATTATGTACGCGAGTCGGTTCACGGAAATTTGTAATAATTTAACCTGAGCCATGGGTTTCTGACAGATCTGATCGCTAGATAGAAATTCGAAATCGAATTCTGAATATTTGAATATATTGATAGATGTACAATGATTCGTGAAAATGTTCAACATTAATATTCTGATTATAATAAAACTTTGTATATGTACAGATTAATGAACTAGAGATTAATGAACTCAGGTTGATCAGTGAATTAGATTATGTTAGAAATTATATTTTTTTTTTACAAGTTTTCTTATGGAATAGATATTTTAATGTCTATGTATTGAAAATTTTATTGAAATTATTTTAAATTACTTATTAGAAAAGATTAAATTACTTATTATATAGATTAGGATATTATAATTTCTTTAAAAATTTAATGGAAACAAATCATTTTAATTATTGTTTAAAAAAGCATAATGAAAATGTAAATAAATTAGACATTTTATTTAAAACTAATTTTATTTAAGAATATAATATAATATTATATTTATAATATAACATATAGTATATATTATGTTATTAATATTTATATAAATGAAAGATATAATAAATATCATTTAATATTGTTATAATATTGTTATTTATTGAATAGTATTCAGTACAGTTTGTTAATTGTTTTAATAAAATAATAATAAAAATAATAATAAAAAATTTTTTTAATGTTGAAATAAAATATTTGTTCCTAATAATAAAAAAATTTTTATTTTCAAAGAAATTTTCTCTTTATGCTGTTTCCTCTTTCATTAAACTTATAACGTGAGAATTTTTTTTTTATGAAAGTTTTATATTATTAATGGAACTTTCTTTATTTTTTTAAAAAAGTTTCATAATTATTTTTTAATTTAAAGTATTTTTTACAAGAAAAAACATTGAAATTTTAACAAAAAATTTTATTCCACTGTTACAATAACATTGTAAAAATATTTGCGAAAAGGAATCATATATTTTATATATATTTTATTGTTAACAATTCATTATATATATTTATATAAGCGTTTAAATATTTTTATTAATCATTGCATGTGTAGTTGTAAACCTAAATCAATATAAACAATTTTATAGGATTCAAATATTACTAGTAAAATATAATATTTCATTCTATTTATTTAATCCTCATCGTTGATTCCAATTTCAATTAATTTGCAAATTTTAAAAATATATTTATAAATAATCCAAATGAATCGAATCTCTTATAATAGTAATCAGATCATGAATCATAAAAATATATTTCATTGAATTTTTATAACTTTTTAAATTTATTAATTTACTAAATAAACTAATTTTATTTTATTTTTCACTTATAATTTATAAATAATATATTTGGTTTATAATATAATTTCATTAAAATATATATAATATATAATATCTCTATAAAAAAATAAAATATATAAAATAATAATATAAAAATAATATTATTTTATGAAATTTATATTATTTTATGAAATTTATATTCATTTATTAGTCTATTTTCATATTATGAGAATTGCAATATAAATTACTTATAATGTATCGAACTTACTCAATCAATATTCGAGTCTGCTTGGAAATAATACATGCGCGTGAAATCTTCAACTTTGATCCCTTGACTTAGTAAGATTTTTATCTTTTTTATTTTTTATTTTGTTGACGTTGATTAATTATACTGAGATTAAAGAGCAAAAATCCAAACTAGATTCAACCCAAACAAAAAATTGCAATCCAATCCCTTATCTTTTCTCTTCATATTTTCTCTTTCATCAGTGATCATTAATCTTTTATCATTAATTCGATTGGATTCGATGACAAAAATATATTAAATTTTATTTTTTGCAAGATTTATGAAAGAAACTTTGTCATATTCTTTTATCGTGTTCTTTTACGTGATCAATATGATTAATTTTTTTCAAAATCTATCAATTTCTCTTGTTGAAAGACAATTATATATGTAAATTTTGATACTTAATGTTTCTCATAAATAAATCATGGATCAAGACAATCAAGGATTACCAATTTTCGAAATTGTAACTTCTTATACTAGAACTGAATAATCACGTAGAAAATAGAAAAATAAGATTAAAAAAAAATGATTTCATATTAAGTTTTATTTTAAAATTGCAGTTAAAATATTTCTGCAATAAATATTTCTAAAGTAATAATTTGTCACCAGTAATAAATGACTCAATAGTTTTTTCGTATAATAATATCTGCATTAATTAATTTAGTAAATAATACATAATTTCAGAATAAAATATATCTTTCAAATATTCATTTGCAAAGAAATTAACAATATCATATTGTATCTTTAATATTTTTATATCATACAACATTTTTTTCATATCATTTACAAGTCATTTCAAATATTATAATACTCATCCTTTATAAGAAGTATCTAATTATAATTTCATCGCATATTTTCATATAATTAGATCTTGTCAATTCGACAGGAATTAATTTTGACTCCCTTATCGCCTCGGTCGCAAGACCGTGAACTCAGGTCGGCGAACAATCTCGAAAAGCTCGACTTCCGCTCGATACATTGTGTATAATCCGTTGGCCGTTGGCCAGAGACCGGCCATTCGACAGATTCTGTTTCTCTGCGTTTCGTCGATTGCACATACTGGCATAGAGATTACAGCCACCGCCTGATGGATCTCGTGTTTCCCAGTTTCTCTTAGCTCGTTAAAAGTTTTCGCCCGTGGGGGAAAAATTCGATATGGCTGCATGCAAAGCTATACGTTTGCGAGCAGAAATCCGTTCTGCAAAATGTGACTGTGAAAATATCGAGGAAATTTTTCTACAATATCCCGAATGGGGAAAATCGAGAATAATTTTGTAATGCGAAAAATGGAGGATAAAATAAGACGGATATTGGAGAATCGAGCGGAGGAAAGATTTGAGTAATTTCAATTTTATTCGTTAAGATTTTGTTAATATTCAATATTTTCGATAAATGATGATAAATAAAGGATAACTTAAATTAAAAATTTTGTAAGGACGTAAAATTGAATGTGTGATTGATTATAATTATTAGAATTAATATCTGTGCCTGCTCGTATAATGTTCAATTATAATGAATTTAAATAAAAATTATTGATAAATAAAATGGAATACTCGAATTAATAATTTATCTGAATTAATAAAGAAACAATGGATATTTGGATAAGAAAATTCTCGAACTTGGACATATTTGTTATATGGCATTTCATATTTATTAAAGTACAATTCTGTTTATAAATTCTATTTACATGAAAGAAATTTTATATAATGGTTAATCATCTAAACTTTATTATTGTTGAAATATTATACGATATAAAATAAATATTTCATTAAACATTACAATACTTGATATACATTTTAGAAAAATGAAGTTCTTTTACATTAATATGAAATTTAATTAATTAGATTATAAATAATGAAATTATTATTTAATATATAATAATATAAATATGTTTGTTTTTTATCTATGTTATATATCAATACTAATTTTGTTACAATACTGTTGTATAAGTATACAAAATTAGTATTGATATATAAATGTATACAATACTGTTTTTTTACACTTATTAACTAAAAAAAAGAGGAAGATATAATTTATTTATTGACTAATTTATTATTTAGTGTAATTTACATTAAGTTAATGCAGTATAATAATTAACTTATAGATAGAGCTATTTATATGTAAAATATAGATATCTATTTGAATAACAGAATGAATAATCAGATAATAAAGATTTTAGTAGTAAAATCTTCTTCATTGTAAAAAGGAATCAAGATTAAAATGTATATATAAATTTTATTTATATTTATGTCTATATAAATATAATGGCACACAAGATAAAATAGTAATGAATAACTTTTTATTTTTTACATGAAACATTTTTGGATTTCACAGAGTATAATGGACTGTACATACAGTACAATTTCTATTTACATGGAAATATCATTTTAAAAAGATGAAATCAATGCTCAAAGTTTCAATTAATTTTCGTTTTTTTAAATATAATTTTTCAATATTGAATAGAATAAAAATTTGAATTAAAAACTGTTCAATTTGTTCTATTAGTCTGCTGTAAAAAAAAAATTCCTAAATAAAGTTGTTTCAAAAATTAAAAAAGTGTCGACAACTAAAAGATTTCATCTTCTAAAAAAGATTTCTCGTCGATAAGAAAATTACTCTATTATGTAAACAAAATTTCATTAAAATCAAAATTTTTCAAGTTAGGTAAATTTTCTTAAAAAAATATGTTCGAAATTATTATATATAAATTCTAAATATGCAACATAAATTTTATTTAATAACGCATAAATCGATATAGAATATAATTACTTCTTAATATTGTTATCAGAAAATTTGATAACTAAATATCGATAGGTTATCGATATTTTGTTATTAAATTTTTCGCTGACCTGAGAATTAGTCGGAAATATTCGAGATTGCAGAGGACACGAGAAATTTCAATGAACCGATGTCCACGTTGGTTAATCATCTTTTCAAGCCCTGATTAACACTGTTCGAATCGATTGTTCGCGAAACATTTATTTTGAACAAATTCGGTGACGTGTCTCGATCAATCTCATTCATTATCGAGAGAGACGTGTTCTATTGCTTTATTGAAAAATTGGAAAAAAAAAAAAGAAAAAAACAAAAGGGATTGCTTTCTTTCTTTGGAAAATAAAGAAATGGACAATAAATGCGTTTTAATTATGAGGAGTATCATTCGCGATTTCTTTTGTCTGACATTTTTTTCATCTGATAAATTTGCGCTCGTGGATGAAAAAAGAAAGAAAGAAAAAAAAGAAAAATTTGTTTCGTTCAAAGAGAAATTCGCGTTGAAATGCATCGTGATAAAATAGTGAACTTGATTCCCTTGGAAAAATATCGATGACACTGCTTTGAAGCATTTCGAAAAAGGCAATGGAATCGAGAAAGGGATAAAATAGTCTTTTTCAGAATTGAAAAGTTTGAGATTGTAAAAATTTTAATAATCTTGATATTTTTGGAACACATTTGATGTCTGATTTTTGTCTGTGATGAATCATGATATTGAAAATTATTTTTTTCATGCTTGTTCATAAATTGTGTTGAGTTAGATATTGTTCGGATTATTAAGAAAATTAATCCTTATTTTGAATATAAATAATAATATAAAATGATGTATATGTAAATTTGTAATATAATTTTGACAATTTTATCATATCGAAAAATAGAGGAAAGATTATGAAATAGAAATCATATTTTTTTTATATATAAGCTTAATAATCAACTTAATAATAAATTATATATATATACATATACATATATATATAATGACAATTAAAATTTTATTAAAAAAAATTTATATGATATGGAAACTATTTTTTTTTTCATGTAAACTTGTAATAACTTATTCAACTTATTGATAAATTATATAAAAAGCATTAATAAATCGATAAAAAGTCATTGATAAAAAATATATATATATATTATTATATAATACGAAGCATTAACAATTCAATTAAAGGGATTAAGGAATTAAAATTTAATTAAGAGAATCGTTTAATAATTTATTATTATTTATTAATAAAGAACATTTCTTTTAATTTTATTTTATATACAATCCTAATCAGAGATTAAAATAAATTGAAAACAGATTTTTAATAAAATCATGAAAGTAGAATTTTTAATATGTTATAAAAATTATTTCGTCGACGTATAGATCTTAATTAAGTATTGGATTCTCAATTAAATACAATCACTCTTCAATTTAAATTATCTATGTATATCTTTTTATACATGCCATTTTTTGTAAAAAATTCCATATATTTGAATATTTTTTTTAAAGCTTGACTCGTTGAAAAGAAAAAAAAAATCCAATACACCCCATCTCAACTTTCTATACGCTCATCAAGACAGCCTTCACATCAACGATATCGGAAACAATATCCCCCATCAAACTGCTGTCGAGTGATCGGAATCCTGTCCAAAGTGAAATCCCCGACAGAAATTGTTCCCGATGGATCCATTCAGATTCCGAAGGTACAAGGTACCGATTAATTACACGACGCGTTATCAGATCCCGTTGCACATTATCAGCCGCCTACGCACAAATCTGTCATGCTGTCGGATACTCTCGTCTTCTATTGAATCGATGTCATTGTGGATTTGGCCTGGCCACTATCCTTTGAAATACAAGGTTAAACAGAAAGAGAGAGAGAGAGAGAGAGAGAGAGAGAGAGAGAGAGAGAGAGAGAGAGAGAGAGAGAGAGAGAGAAACAGGGTACAAAAGCGTCGCTCGTTAATCTCTGGAAAATCTTAATCTCGGGTTCGAAATGCGAAATCGATATTATGCAAACTGAGGCCGATAAATCGGTCGGTAAGGTTGACTGGTCGGTAAGATCCTTCTTTACCCTAAAATGTCGATTCCGTGTATACCGATCGATGTTGCAATCCTTCCTCGATTGTTGTTAATCGTTATGAGAAAGCCTGTGTTAAATTCGCTTTATCGCACGGTTTGAGTGATATCTAAGCGATTGGATTTTGGACGACTGTTTCACGAGATGAGAGGGAGATTGAAATTGAAAAGGTTTTGTGGGAGGGAGCGGAGATGGAAGAAGCGATATGTTTGAAGTAAAATAGGAAAATAGGGATATGTTTGATGTGAATGGATTGTTTTTGTTGAGAGACGAGATGTTTATTGTCGATCCTTGTTTTTTTTTTTTTTTTGATCCTTTGTAGAGGAAGATTTCAAAAAATTGAGGATTTTGGAAAAATTGAAGTTTTTTGCGAGTGAGCTGCACGAAGTGATAGGTTTGAAATGAAATAGGAAAATTTGATTGAAATGTTGGATATGAACCAAACATGTTTTTATTAGAAGATTGTTTATTGTCAATTCTCTTTTTGTTTGATTTTTTAAGAAAGAATCGATAAGAAGGAATGATATGTTTAGAATAAAATAGAAAAATTTGATTGAAATATTTGATATGAATAAATTGTTTTTATTGCAAGATTTTTTATCGATTTTACCTTTGTTTTTTTTATTTTTTACAAAGAAAAATTTAAAAAATTGAAAACTTATAAAAAATTGAATTTTAGAAACGTAATTTAAATAACATTAATAAACAAATTTTTATGTTTTAATTCAATTTTTTTTCAATAATTCTTTTATTGTTATAGGTTTTCTAATATTTTTAATTTAGCATATATGTTATTTAATGGGTTAATTTTACATATTAAATTTTGTTCTATTACTTTCATGATTAATATGATTAATTATATCATTATAAATATTATTACTATGATTTTCAATACCTGATTTGATTTCTCACAAATATTAATTTCTTAAGAAGATGAATCAATAATAAAGATGTATACAGATAAGCAGATACAGCAAAATTACTGACACATTTCGATTAGATTTGAAAACTGAATATTTATATAATAATATCGAAACGTTGCTTATTATGATTATTAATCAAGTTTCTCGAATTAATCATTAAAAAAGTTTTTTAACGCCAAAAGATCGTTGCCTCTTTGAAAAGTCATTCGATGCTTTCAACAATGATCATACGGTCAAGAATAAAGCTATTTTCCGTTTCGAAACCTTGGAAAACTTCACTTCGAGTGAACTTTACGTGCCGGCCAATTTACATAATTAAATTGCTTCCAGTTTCTACTTTGCGAAGAGTTGCCTCGATGCAACAGTTAACCTAATAACCAGGCTGTTTTTTAATTTCCATTCTTCCTATTAGACTTTTGTAAGAATCCTTTCTCTCCCTTCGCAATACAAGGGTCAAGAAATCATACTAGTCTAATTTCGAGTCAGTCCACTGGTATTTTTCATTAAATTTTCTTTTGCACGTTATTATTATGTAACTTGCATTCGAATTCCTGAAAAACGTGCGTTTCTTTGCAAAGATTTTATTAACAAAAAATAGGAATAAAAATGTATAACTTTTTAATTGAATGTGTTATTTTCTTTCTTCATTGGAAGATGATTACTATAAAAGATTTGTTTAAATAACTATTAAATGATGCATAAAAAGTTTGAAGGAGAAATTTTGATCATTTTTTATCATTGCTTCTTTAATTTTTAAGAATGATATATTTTAAAAAATTAAATGGTAAATTCGATACACAATAAATAAATGATTAGTTTATTAGAGCTATATATAAATATAACTATAAATAATTTATTTCTATTTATTTATTTTTTCTTTTTTGGTGTGAATATTTTAATGATACTTATAGACATGATTATTATAAGTTTTATGTGTTTTACTGTCAATTTCTTTTTCTTTAATAGAATTTATAAAAATTAATTGAATAAATAATGTTTTATTTTTGAAAAATAATAATTTTTGAAAAGTTTGTCTTAAGACATTTAAAAAAATTTGTTCATCAAATTCAAATATAAAAGAAAATTTCAACTCGTCAGAAAACTTTTCCATTGTTAAATAACAATTTCGTTAATATATTTTATATTATAACTGCGCTATTATTTCCTTCGCTCATTTTTCAATAAAAGATCAAAAAAAAAAATCATAAAAGATCAAATTTGTAAATAAAAAAAACTAATCATAAATCTATAAAATTTGTCAACGTTAAATCTATAAAACTTAACCTTCGATTGTTTACAGCAAAGTTACATTTAACCTCTATCCCCAGCGATTCGTTGTCCAAGTATTCGACGTTCGATCCCCCCTTTGGGACATAAATATTCCATTGGAAGTCAGAAGCATCCTTAATCCAACAGTTTTGTCGCTAAATTTATCCCTGGGTATAAAGAGCTTATCCTACCGGCTATCTATCTCGCCTATCGACGTTGCTACCGGCTTTTTCTCCCCTCTCAACCTCCCTTACAACCCTTCACCCCGTTCCATCATCCCCCTAGACACGGAAAGGATGAAACGACGGTGTCCCAAACCTCGTCCATTCTCCTTCACTCGATCATCCGGCGATCGATTCATCCCACTGGATGGTTAACCAACGTTCTGGAAACGCGATAATCAGTAACCGACACGTCTTACCGCGTAATGCCACAAAGAAAATCCATGGAGTGCATTCCATTTTATCGTGACCCTGTTCGATCCGTGGTGTATACCCTCCTCCACGCTGTTTTAATCTCATGGCGATCGGGGATCGCTCTTTCGAGTCGGTTGAATGTTCATTAGAGCTGATGAAGAAGGATCAGGAGGAGATGCATAATATGGATTTCGTCTCAGATTTTTCTCTTTTTTTTTTTGTTCGAACCAAGTTTGTTCTTTTAAGTTAAACATTTATTTGACCAGGTTATATTGATCCTTTGTGGTGGATTCGAGAAGTAATTAGGATATTTGGTTTGGAAGTTGATCTTATTTTAGTGTTTACATTTTTTTGTTTTTATTTCATATATTTAGGAGAAAGATTTATGAATAATGAAGATGTTGTTTCTTTTTATGCAAGATTTTTATTGCATCTTTAATGAGTAATTTTTTGTTATTGTATTTTGATATATTTTTTCACAATATGTTGCAAAGTGAATGTTGTATTATCTCTTATTTTAATGAATATACTTTTCATTAATAGTGATTTTATTCATTGATGGAAAATAAATGATATATAACAAGCTCAAAAAGAAATTATAAAAAAAATGTGCAAATTGAAGAAAGAATAATAATAATATTAATTAAGTTAAAAAAGTATTTTTTACTATAATGTGTAACAATTAATCCATTAATAAATTTATCTAAAAGAACTTTATCTAAATATCATCTAAACTTTATCTAAATAGATATCAATGGAATAGAATTCAGAAAACGTTTTTAAAAAGGAATAATTATACAAGTGATCTTAAAAAGTGTGTTTCTTAATTTCTTTATTAGCAACATAATAAAATTATTATAACAATGTTATTAATAATTTATTATAGTTTATACATATATAATTTATACGATTTATAGTTTATCATTATTACAAAATATTTAGCTAACAATAAGTAACAAATTATTTGTATAGCTAAATAATTTTAATAAAATTATAAAATAAATTAAAATACATATATTAAACAATAAGTAAATTAGTTTCTCGCATTTAGTTTTTATTTTAAAAAATATTTACATATTAAAATATGCACATTAAGTAATACATACTAGATACAATTATTGTTGATAATTTATATTTTTATGATTTATATATATTATTATAAGATATTTATATGTTTTCTCAAACGAAAAAAAGATATGAAATATTTTAATACGATTGATGACATATATAATATTAAAATGATGAAATAATGGAAAATCAAATGCAAATTCTTTGAAGGCAATAACAAAAATTCATTTCATCATATGAATTTTCATCATTATATAATTATCAATTGTCATTACTAACCATATTTGAATCTATAATATCCCTAAATTATCACAATTATAATATTTATTCATTATTTAATACGTATTTATATTATTAAAACATACATATATATTTTAATTTTTTGTATATCCAAAATTTGTGATAATGATAATTTAATAACAGATTTTAAATTATTTACAATATCATTTTCACCCCATGTTTTTATCCTTATATTTCAAAATTCTAATTTAAATATATATGTATATATGCACGTCTTCCATTCACTCGCTTTTGAACAGAAATAACTTACTTATTTATCGATTCATGCATTCAAACTGAAATTTCAGTTTATCGTTCACGAAGCTCCTCGAGTCGTCTTGGGGGTCACATTTGCTCTCCTTGATTGGACATAGAATAATCGTATTTCGTGAGGCCTGGTTTGGGATTTCGTTTACCAGCCAATTAGACGTAGGTCGACGGAAAGAGAAGGAGTAGAAGTCCCGATAACCAGATAGTCGGATATCCAGATAAGCAGGCTTTCACGTGGTGTCGTGTTGAATTTATGGAGTGAAGGTATTCTCGACTCGTAAATTCAGGTGTACAGGTTGATAGGCGTAGTCACGAGGAAGCAACCTTTCCACTTCCGGTTACAATCGTTCAACAGTGGGATAGGTACATTCGCGTGTGACCTTATCTTGGATTGTTGTTTTAATCGCGCCATATTCTTCCGGAAGGCGCTCGATTATCCGAACGAATTGCATTTCCGCGGTGAGATCGATAATTCGATTCGAAAATTTGGATTGTGAAAGAAAACATTGATGTCGTGTTTTAAAGAACTATCGATTTATTAATTATTTGAATTTGTAAGATTATTATTTCTTTATTGATATAATTTTAACTCGTTTTAATTTATTAATATCTTTTCATTTTTACATACAATTTAGATAAATATTTTTAAAATAAGACAATAGTTAACAGATTAAATATTCGTAAATTTATTTTTTTAAGGATATTGGCTTCTTTGGAAAAGAATAATAGAATAACAGAGAAAAGACAAATGATAAAAATGATAATGATAAAAATTTTTTCAATGTTATTTATTTTCTTGAAATTTCAAAACCATCGAATTTTTTTTTGTTATTAATACGATAAATCCAACCTTATCTATATATTTACATTGGGTACAAAAAATTAATAAAAGTTAAATACTTAATGTAAATAATGATTGAAAGATAATTAAGAAAATTTATTTTAATAAGTTTTATTTTAATAAGTTTAATTTATTAATATGAATATATTTCTGCAAATGATTTACAATTTTCTAACAATTCGAACCATTTCAAAATTAAAATCATTTTTTTTACGAGATATTGTTTTTTTAGCAACGTAATCTCACACAATCATTAATTCAATTAATAATCTAAGTAAACGTTAAAAAGGGTTCTTTTATTTTATAATACAATATAATAATAATATAATAATATTTTAAGTTTCAATAAGTTTTTAACCATATAATTGTTTCAGAAACTGAATTTCTAATTTTATTTATTTATTTTATTAATTTAGAACTTGATAAAAATAATTTAAGTGAACATTATTATATATTTATACATTATATAGAAAAAATCATACATAGAAAAGTCATTCTCTTATTTAAAAAATGAATAATTTTTTATGATAAATATAGGAAATGAAATTTTTTTAATCAGTTGAGAAAAATAAATAAACAAATTGCGTAAATAATTTTCATTCTCTGCAAGATTTTTAAGATTTGTTTCTAAATATTTTTAATCTTTGTTCGTAATATAATAAATCCATGTTTCAAATATCTTTACAGAAATAATTTGGTGCTGATAAATTGGATGTCTTAAGAGAAAAGTTAAATTAGATTATGTTCTGGATTAAAATAATGGATCATTGATTTTAAAAATAAAATAAAATTCAATTGTTTTTATTTTGTTCAATATTCAGTTATTAATTTTCCATAATAAATTTCCAGACAATAAACTTGAAGAATCTAAAATAAGAATTTCCAAATACATAATAAAAAGAAAAGAATTATATATATATACATTTTAAATGAAAAAGTGATTTATGATGATATATTTCACTCTTTATTAAATTGATTTAATTTTATATTCATAGAATCGACATTACTTTTCCACCATTCTGTCAATAAATGTGAAGATAACTTATCTATTTGTCTTCATGATATGCAATAAATAAAAATTATCACCCGAAATAAATCTTGCTTTTGAGATTTATGAGATTCTTAATGTATCTTTAATTTGAAATAAAAGTATATTCTAATCGTTTATTTTGTTGTATTAAAGCAAACGAAATCCTCGGAGAATGAATGAAACGAATGATTGATCGAATTTAACGACACTAGTTTAGCAATATTCTGTACGATTTATGTTTCGAGAAGCAAAATGACATTTTCGATGCGTGCCTGAGGGAAATCATAGAAGCTAAACCATGTTTCCGACATCATACTGTATTACATACTGTACCATTTTTGCTTTTCATCAATATTAAACCATCTATGAAAATATCTTGTGATCTCTTTAGATAATATCTTGAGTGATTTGTCATATTTTTATTAAGATTTATCATATTTTTATTCTTGTGAAAATTCCCAGGATAAAAATCATGAAAAGAATTAACAAAAGAATATATTTATGTTGTAATATTTTATACGATTTCCGAAAATACGATTTTCAAAAATTATATTAACATATAATTATATATTTTAACATTATATTAATATATATTAAAATTTTAATGATTGATTTTTTTTGATTAAAAATTTTTTTCAAATAGAATTGATTAATTTCAAATTTTATTAATGAGCATTGAATATTATTTGCAAAAGTTTAAAAATATATTGTCATTACATACTTTTTGCATTTTAATGTTAAACGATTTTATATTGTTTCGTCATTAATTTAATTCTCAAAACTATCTTAATCACAAATCTAAAATATATAAAATTTGAATGTAATCAAAAATATATATGAATACAATAAAAGATGAATATTTTTTTTTTTTTACATTATATACGATATTTTTTATACCAAAAATTCAAACAAAAAATTCAATACTGTCATATCTTGATTGATAAAACATAATCTTCAAAAATATAAGTTTCGAATTCTGGATTTTGAATATTTAATTTAATAACATTTTAATGTAAGTTATATTAGAATAAATGATGAATATATTTCAAACAATAAAGAATTAAAAGAAAGCTTGAAATGATTTTAACTTCATTACAAAAAATAATCACTAATATTTTAATTATTAATTATTAAATAATTATTAAAAACTAATAATTATTAAAAAATACAAGTTTCTTTAATATGAGACAATTATTTAAATTTGACATTAATCTCTATCAAAAATATAATTTCATATTATAATATAAAAATTGAAAGCGAGAAATCAAAGTCAAAAGGAGATTAAATCTATTAGAATTTCAATTTCTATTAAATTTCTAATCTATAATTCACAATATTCGCAAAGATCCATCGATTCAATCGAATAATATTTTTCATTATTCGATTTCTCTCATATGAAACTATCTTATTTTATAATAGGATTCACGGATATACCTCGTAAACATCGTATTGGTAGACAACGGCGCGGCGTCTTAAATCAAGCGCAATTCCCAAGCGACACGAAGAAAGAAAAAGTGATAGAAAGAGAGCGAGAAGGAAAAGGGAAGAAATAGGTGGTTCGCCTTGGTCAACTCGGTGAAACAAAAGAAAGAGAGGGAAAAATTCGAGCGAATCGAGTTTAGCAAACATGTAAGCCGGGTGGAAATTGCGTTAACTTCCAAGTCAATAAAAGCTTTTCCTCCAAAGGATTACGTGAGACTCGCGTGAGTTTAATTGACAGGTTTCTCGAATGAAATCGCTTGAATAAAATTCTTTATAAAAGAAGAGTTCATAAATTTTATCGATTTCACTTTTCCGTTTTTTCTTTCTCTTTTCATTATTATGACAACATTGATTCGTTGTTTGTTCTTATCAAAATCTCAATGAAAAATTTCGAAAAACGCGAACGGTTTTTATATTCAACTAGTGAAAGTTTCGAGGTCATTTTTTAACTTTAACTATGTGTTATTCGAGTCTATTTAACCTGTTGTTTATATACTTTATATTAATTATTATTACAATTAAATCCAGATAAAATGTTAACATTTAATTTATTTCAATTATGACTACAATGATTATTTAAATAAAGAAATTAAATCAAAAATGATATAATTATAATTTAATTATAACATTATATTAGGTTACATTATATTCCAAAAACATTTTTATTATTCTACGCATAAATCATTTTTTATATTTTATTTCATTTGTTCTGTTTATCTATCACATTTACGAAAGAATAATTTTGTTTTGTATTGCTTTATAAATAACAATTTTTTAAAATTTCATCTTTCACGAACGAATGAAACTTATTTTCGAAAAGGACTCGAATACAGAATTATAGATGAGAGATTTTTAGTTTAGCGTAAACAAAAAAATTCCCTAAGTTCTTATGTTCGATTATCTTCGGTTATTTTCGGATAGTTTCGGAGCGCGACCTAACATGATTCCTGTCACCGAACTTTCTCCATCCGGTGCCTTAACCCATTAGACTACATGGTTCCACGAATACAGCGCGTCTTTGCCAACTATCTTTGACTCGAGTTTTAGCATCCTTCGGAACGAGGGAACCGCTTCTACTTCGATGGAAAATTGATATTGTCTAGGAAAGTTGGAATTGGTGGAGAAAATTTCTAAGTTATATTGTTTCGACGTTGTGCGAAAAGTGATTCGAGAATTTGTTAGATCGTATCGTTCGATAAATCGCGTGAAAAAGATTCAGTTCGACTATAAATGAATTATAAAAAAATTTTTTATACTAAAATAAAAAAAGGTTCAAGTATTGAACAAATAATATGATATATTATATAAGTTATATATGAATTACTAAATATATAAAGTTTCGGTATATTATAGAATTTACGTATAACGTATATTAATAATTTATGTTAACGTATATTATAGAATTGTAAATCGTAAAAATTATCGCAACATCATAAAAATTTAAAAAAAATTCAGATTATAATAGAAGAAATAGATATAAGTGAAGAAGATTTTTTTATATTTATGTAATTCTATATTATATCTTTTTAAAAAGTATCAATAATTTTATTACGAATATTTATACATATTATATAAATTATAATTTACATTAGAAATATATATAATAATGTAATATATATAAATATATATAATAATTTTTTCAAAATTTCTCATTGTAAATTAATATCATTTATTTAGAAAAATTAATAAAAGAATATCTATCAAAATATCATTCCATGTCAAAAAATGTATTTGGAATGTATTTAAATTTTACTTGGTATTGTATATATTTTAAATTTTTATTTCATCAATGCGTTTGTTTCTATTATCTAGACATTATTATAAACTATTATGCAAAGAGAATTCTTTTATAATATTTAAACGTTCGTCAATCTTTCTCAGAATAAAAAATGCACTATCAACACTTTCAAATATATTTCTTATTAAATTGTAATAAACATTATAGCAACGAATATTGAATATTATTGGATATTAAGAAACGCAAAGATTATTACAAAGTACTTGTGTTTTCATGTGGAATATCTCGGCTTACTCCTTTCCTAATGGCAATTTCTGATACAAACGTTGCATTATTCATGCATCGAATATGATTTGGTCGCGATTTTAAGTTCTGGGCCAACCTTCTAGTTGAATAATTAACGTGAATAGTAAAGTTACCGATATGGTGCATCTTTGCCTCTTTGAAACTTTTTATCAAATGTTCACATCAGATTTATTCCATTCTTTTTCCATCCCTTCGATACGTAACATAAGAATTCGAGTATAATATGAAGAAATAAGAAATGAGAGAAAGGAAGCTGAAAAAAAACATATAGATATTCTATAACATCTATATCTGGATGATTTTCTTTTATTTAATGCGAATTCTCTTTGTGATAGAAATTTTCATATTCAAAAATATTTTGATTATTTTCTAAATAGGATTCTTTGGGGATTTTAGAAATTGAAAAGAATTAATGATTAAGAAAATTAATGAAGCGATTATTAAATGTTAATAAGATTTAATAAAAAGATAAAAATATTAAATTTTAATAATTAATAGAATATTCATCGATATCAAAAAATTGAAAAAATGCAATAAAGTTTCATTGTTTTATAACAATTATAAATTATGAATGTAAAATAATAATATTTTAATTGAAACGTTAAAATATTGATTGAAATAATAAAAGTAATAATAATAAAATTAGTTAATCAACTGAAGTTATGTGGAAATTATTTTGATTGAATATGATATTAATAAAGTTTTATTTAAAAAAAAAAGAAATCAAAATTTTAGAAAAAACTCTTAACTAGATTTTATAATATATATATTTTTGTACATACATAAATAATAGATATATTGATAGAATATTGATGAATCCAAGATGCATACTCACATTTAGTTACAATTTATTTCACGTTCTACATATCAGTATTCAGAATTTAAGTATCTCTCGACGTAATCAGAAACAATTCTAAATATCAATATATTATAAGAATTAGGTTATATCGTTTTATAATTCAAATGTGTTCATACATTCTATAATTTCACTTAACGTAATATTTTATATCTGTAATGATAATATCTACAGAGAATTCAAACGAAAATTTTTCATTCCTTTCAATACAAAAATTTCATACAAAAAGATCTGTGAAACTTTATAACAAATTTTATTAAAAAATAGTATTTAATTAATCACTCTGTATATGTTTAATGTATCTATTCATTCTTTAGAGTAGATATTCTGCCTTTTCCTTTACCATGTATAATATATTTATTTGAAGAATTGGAATTCAAATATATATTTTACTATGAAACTATTATTTCAAATTAATTGCTTTTAAAATTAAGGAAATATTTTAATTTTTTGTTTCGGATATATCACTGATTATACCTACATTTTCTCATTAATTCGAAACATCTTTCATCGATGAAACAAAAAATCATTTCTCACTCTGACAAAAAAAAATTTCAAATTTCAAATCGCGGTAACTAAAACAAACGAGAGAATCTATTCAACCCCCGTTGAAATTATCAAATAAAATCTGTCTTCTCGATGATCAAACTGAAAGCTCGTTTCCACGATAAAGACATTTTCCACCCGTGTGTTCCCATGAAAACTCGATTTCTCTCACGTAACTCTGCTTGGTTATAATAAACGCGCGTTATGCACACATCCTCTCCATGGGAAAATTGATAACGCGAATTCGGATAACATCGTTAAGCGTAGTTTTATCGAAACGAAAGTTTTGTTTAGAAGTAAAACGACCGTGGAATTTTTCCTTTTCTCGATTTTCACTTATGGAAGATATTTTACCAACTTTCTGACGATAATAACGGTCACTCGTTATTCTTCTTTTCGAGAAAATCTTCGTGAAAGGGAATTTGTTTCTTGTTCGAGATTTATATTCTTGCGTTAACCGTGTCTCATCTGTCGATGTCGTTTTCGTTTATTCTGATTTATTATATCATTTTTTGTTTTTAAACTTTTGTTTGTTGTTATGTACTCTTTTTCAATAATAATCAAGAATTTGAATTTTTTTTATTGTTGAGGGAGAAACATTTATTCGTTAAAAAATTTTAAGTTAATTAAATAAATTTGAATGTGTATAAAATAAAACTATACGTATTATAATAATTTCAGACAAATTAATGTTTGCATTTTCGCATATTAGTCAAATAATCTTCACTACTTATGATTATTACAATTATTATATAATTTTTTTTTTTAAATTAAATACTAATTTTACTTTTTGAAATTAAAATTAAGAATTTTGCAAATAGTTAAATTTGATTAATTATGTTATTACTATATTTAATCACAACAATTAAAAAGACATAATTTCAAATTCATAACATATCCAGATTCATGAGATTTGTTAATGAGAAATACATATCTTTTTAAAAAATATCGAAACTCTTATTCTCTATTCTCTATTCTATTCTCTTTTGTTTTTGGAAATATTTATATCATTTTTTTTTTCAATTTAAATTCATATAAAATTTTTTTCTATTCTAAAAATGTATATAATTATTAATAATTATTAATAAACTGTACAATAATAATAAAAAGAAATAACAATAACAATAATTTTTTGGAGATTCGAAAAAAAACATAATCTATATATATATCTATATATATATCTAATACATATCATAAAAAGTAATTAAAAATGAAATTAAAATGTAAATTAAAATAAAAATTTTGGAAAATAATATAAAAATAAATGTAAAAATAACATAATATAAATATATTAATACAAATATTATTCTTAAATATTATCTTAAATCTTCTAATTAATTATTTCGTATAATTAATTTTTCTATGGAAATATTGTTGATTCTTTATGTTATTTGTTTACACTTTTATGGAAATATATGTTAATTACGTTAATGCAAGAGAAGCTTAGTTTAATTCCATTAATTCAAACGAATGCATTGTTAATCATTCAACAGAATCGTTTTGTCAGTCTATCGTTAATTCCTCTAAAATATCTTGTAATTATAGAACTGGTATCGATCGTTAACAATGATAATTAATCATTAAACTTGAGCAGATTGGAGAGTGGTAGTAAATTATGAACCATCTTTGACATAATGATTGATACGTAGTTAATATCTTACTAAGCTATCCAACTTATTCAATATTTATTTAACGATTAAATTATAATATTAAAATATTAAAAATATAAAACATTCAAAATAGATTAATAAATTTACTAAAAATTTAATGAAATAAAAATTATTACTGTATATTAAATTTTCCATTTTTCAAATATAAAATTTTAATTATATATAATTTCCTTTAAAAAAATATTATATATCATAAATTTAATTCTTGGATAAAATTATAAAATCATATAATTTCTTTGTTTAAAATATGTTTATTTATAAAATATAAATATATCATATATTATATGATATATATATTAGTAAAAAATAAAATATTAAAAATATCAATGAAAGTTATTATATATAATTCATAAAATAATTAATGACAATAATTGGTTATTTAATATTTAATTAAAATAATAATAATGACAACATATCAACAAATTTCATTATTTCAAATTTATAAAACTTCAACTCAGTTCTAAAAATAGAAAATCGTTAAAATTTCTTTATATTTAGATATAATTTTTTATACAATGATTTTATCCAAATTAATTAATTAATTGGTAAATTTAATTTAAATAGGTAGAATTAATTCAAATAATTATAATGTTTGTAATATAATATCAATATTAATAAATATTAATCATTGTTAATAATTACATAATGAATAATAATAATTGGATTAATCGTAAATATTATATTTTAATTTTATATTTTAAGTTGAATATTAAATCTAGATTAATCATTAAAAAATAACAATAATTTATAATGTTATTATATTATAATTCATAGGTTCTTTCACTTTCTGTCAGATTTTATTATATTCTATGATTTAGAAAGAAATAATTATTGCGCGAAAAATATTAAACAAATATTTCAAAATAGATTAATAAATTTATGTTTAAATGAAGTGACTTATATAAATACAATAATATTTATATAAATAATGTAATAAGTTTTTAATTTCTTTATTAATTATTTTTCGTCATTTAATTATTCTAATTATTTATAAATAATTTTACAAATAAACTCATTTCATTATTTCATTATTATTTATAAATAAATCATTTAATTTAATTATTATTTTAATTCGGAAAATATATTGAAAAAACTTTCTTTTAATTATTTAATGTTACTTCTAATTTTAGTTTAAAATTAATCATCAAAATTAATATAAAACATTAATTATTTAAATAAAAAAGAATATCAACAAGAGTGTAAAAATACATTTAAAAATTATTATTAAATACTTACTCTCAACATATTATTATTCTCTAATGGAAAACTCTCGAGATTTTAAATGTATTCGTTACTCTCGTTTACATTAGAACTACATATAAATTTCATAAAAATAATGTTTTACGTAAGTTCTTTATTTTTTTATTTTTTTTTTTTCCAATTACTAAAACCATACAAATGATCAAAAATAAAAAAAAATATATAACACAATAACTTCGCTTATTTATTAATCATAGTGATTACATTATTCGTAACGTTTCATAGTATCATACAATGCGAAAAGATTTGCGGCGCGAAACTAATTCGCGGAAGTCTCTGTTTCGTATTATCATCGAAAGCAATGTACCATTAACGTGGCATTAAAGCAGAATTCCCCGAGTTCGAAAATTTCATACTCTATGCACGTGCAAAAGTTAACCACGCCGGGGGATTAACTTCGCTTACAACCCAATTTTCTAACTTTGTATATTTCATGCCGCGTTACTATTACACCCGTTTTCTCCATGACTTCGCCCAGTTTGTCATATTTTCCGCGAGTTTCTACCCGGTTTCCGGTATTATTGCTATTTTCTCTTTTCATATTGCCCCCGTCCGCGATTTATTCCTTCTATCGTTTCGACCAAAACACATGCTATTCAAACACTCAGAATAACAACTTTATTATTGAAACTCCTAAAAATGTAGAATACAAAAAATGTGGAATTAAATGTTAAATGGTTATAAATGAATAAAAAATGATTCTGAATTTTTTTTAACGTTTTATAAAAAGATAGTTTACAACACTATGCGATGAAATGATAGCTCATATTATATATTTTTCGATTATCAATAATTGATAATATAGATAAGAATATTGATTATTAATATTTCTCGAGATTAATGTAATCTTCTAATATTATAAATAATATAGAAAAATATTAACCTTAGTTTAATTTATTTATATATAATAACAGAATCAAAACTGAAGAACTGAACTAATAGAAACTATTATATATATAAAATATATATATATCATATATATATTATATATATATCAAAGAAATATTATCCTATATTATTTGGCAATAACATAGGAAGGATTTTTTACGCATTTTTTGCTTAATCCAAATCCATTATATTAAATTTAGAAGGAGATAAATCAATAAAAAATATAGATTTTTTTATATATCAATGAAAATATTTCAAAGCTAATAATTTTACCAATATTTTTATCAATCATTTCATAATTTCTTTATAAAATGAAATTTACTTCATCATCATGGGTTTTTTTTTGAATGGGTTTCATTTTGAAATTATTTTTAACATTTAATCTAAATTTGAAGATATATTATATATATATATTCGAAGAACTATATAAAACGTATTTTTACTTTATTAGCCTGCAGCTTGAAAAAAATAAACTCAAAGTTTCGTAAACTTTCTTTTTGTACTATATCAAAAATATAATAACTTCAAAATTTAAAAAAGTTTGACAAATCGATATATAAAATATTTAAACTGCAATACAAGTAAACTTTTCAATTTTTATAGAATTTTTAATAATTTGATACTTTTACATTTCGATTAATAATAATTTATAGCATATAAACATTAATATATTCGATGAATGATCGATATCTAGATGTTATAAAAAAAGTGATGTACAAAATTATAATACTCTTCATGGACATAAGTAAAAACTATAACAATTTAAATCTTCTTACAGTGATTCTGTAGATCTAGATAAACGATATCAAGGATCAAAGATCAAGGAAATGTGTTTTCTCTCGTTTGGGAAATCCAGTAATAGCTACATCAGCAAGTAATAAATTTTAACGGATTCGAGGACCATTATAGACAATGTCTTTATACGGACAATATTTTTATCATAGGAAAAATCGATATTTAAATCTTCCAGTAAGCTTTTAGAACCATCAGAGAACTTCCTAAAGCTCTGCGACAGTTTCTCAAGAATAAAACTATTGTTCTAACATTGAATTAATTTCAAAAAATAAAATCTATTGCTCTTTGAAAGTTTTACTCATTATTACAAGCGATATATTTATAATTCTAAATTTAACAAATTTGAAAAGAGATTGAAAAAATCTGATAATGAAATTTTTTTTCTTGACACCATTTATAAAATTGAGACAGAAAATTAATTATGTTTCGTGAAAAAAGATTTAAATTCCTCTGATATAAAGGGGAACAAATTTGGAATAAAAAGTGAAAAAATTTTTCAAATAAAAACTTTTATTTAATCATATTTCTCAATATAATTTAATGAAATTTTTCAGGGAAAAAGTAATTCGTGAAATCGTCTAAATAATATCATCTGAGATAACTTCTAAGTTAATCAGGGATGAAAAGAAATCAAGGAAATTTGGCACGGGATATATAATTTATCAAAATGAAATTTTTATCATTCATTCTAAAAATGAAATAACTTGCAAAACTTTCAGAGTAGAAAACTAATTCTTGAAATTTTCTAAATTTATAAATGAAATAAACTTCATCGCAAACGAAAAGAAATCAATGAAATTTGGCGAAAAATATACGTTACAATTATTAAAAACGAAATTTTAATATAAAAATTTCATGATAAAAAACATTTTGTTACTATTTATTCTATTTGAATTAAATAAGATAATTTGTTGACTTATGATTAATTTATTTCATTACTAAATTACTATTCTCATATAATTTATTATTATGATTTTAATTTATAATTTATTTTACAAATCTAATATTATTTTGCTGATAATATATATTAATTCAATATGCAAAAGCATATTGATTCAGTAAAAGTTTCAAAATATTATTTTTCTTCATCATTTTTAATTATAAGTATTTTATAAGCTGAAATTTTCAATATTTTACTTATTGTAGACTGTGATTTCTGATATTTTTATTCTGATATTAAAAATATTTCCTCAATCATGTAAAATCTTTCAGATAATATTTTTTTCATCATTTTATAATATCAAAATTTGAAGTGTGTATTCAAAAATTGTATTGTGTAATTCGAGATTTTAAATATTCCATTTCATTATAATTTCTTTTTTCGATATTTCATGTATATATATATTTGTATGTATATTTTTATATATTTTCTTAATTACACAATAATTCTTTTCTTTTTATATTATATTTTATATTACTTTATTATTTTTTATCAATATTTAAAATACATTTATCTATAAGCTAAGATTTTCAATATTCTATTTATCTTTTTATTTAACTTGAAATTTTAAATATTCCACTAATATTAATTTTTTAATATATATAAAAGATTATTTAGATATTCTTATTAACATTTTTACATATTATTCTTTTTCTTTTACCACTATCAAAATTTATAATAGTATTTTTATAATAGTATTTTTAAAAATTGAATCTTACAATAGTTTCTGAATTTTTTTTCTTTTATTATTTATATGTGATTTTCAATATTGTATTTATATTACATTTTCTCAATCATACAAATATTCCAAAGATATTATTTTTCATCATCACTTTCCATTAAAAATTATAATGCTATTCAATGTAATTTGTAACAATTTTCAATATTCTTATCAATCGCAGTCTATGATTTTTGATATTCCATTAATATATAATATTTTCTCTAAAGCGCGAAACCACATAGATATCACTCATCCTTACAATTTTCCATCGATATCAAAAATTTTCTTTTCGAGATGAAAGCTATATTTCATTGCATACGTTATAGCTCTGCACTTCTTTTCATTTTACTATTTTTCCTTTCGTTGAAACGTGGAAAAAATTGAAAAAAAAAATTCCACTGACTTCAACCAAAAACATTTCGTAGTTTCACGATCGATAATGGTATACGGTTTCAAAACTGATATTCTCTATATCGAGTTACAATTACATACAATGTCCACGTTCATTCGTCATTATTATCAGTTTCCACGCGATGCGCATCTTTTTCGTTGATCGAACAAACGCGTTACGTTATTTTCAGAGAGATGGAATAGTTTTGCGACCGTGTTCCACGATCGCAGTAATAAAATCTAAGAGCATACGTGTCGTGTTGCTTGAAAAAATTGCAACTTGCAACGATTTATACGGATAGATACAGAGGTCAGCTAAAAAATAATGCATTCTTGCGTATAATTCTGAAATAAAAGAACGTAAAATGCATCGTATATCCGACACATTATATCAAAATGAATGTTTTTACAAGCGTACAAAAAATAGGTTTGTTTACTTTTAATCGTTCATGAATATGATATATTTTACAATAGAGATTAGTATTATTGATTATTAATGTAAATTCATGTAAACCATAAAAGCTTTTATATATTATGGGTTCAACTAATAAATAATGAGTTCAAATAATACGTTATTGAAATTGTTAGATATTGCGTAGTTTAGATAATTTAAAATATTGTTATATTATGCGCATGCATATGAGACAAACCAATCGACAATATAGAAATTAAAGGACGACCGAAAAAGCATGCACACTCGGTTATTAGTAACGGTTATTAGTTGCACATGAGGGCGCATCGATCGATATGAAGACCTATTTCCAAAAATAACTTATTAATAAGGATTGAATTTTATATGAAACATTATGAACATGTAAAGCATAATGGATATATGAAATAATTATTTTATTAGCGTTACATCAGTTTAAAGAAACGAAATCAATACTTAAAACAATCATATATGATAATTTATGTCAATATTGGTTATATAATAGTGATAATTATTATATCGTATATAATTTCAAAAGAATTGAAATAGATTACAAAAAATTATCATAAAATTTTCAATATTTTTTTCATTTTCATGTTTTAGTATAATTTTGTAATAATAGTAAATAGAGGGAAATTTTATATTGTAATATTTTTAATTTAAATATATTATATAATATTATAAATTATATATTATATAATATTATATATAATATTATAAATTTTAATGCCCTGTTATCTTTTTAAAATATTTTTAACGAAATTTAAAAATAAAAAAAAATGAAAATTTGAGAATTAATTTCACGAATTCAATTCTGATTTTACGTTGAAAAAAAAAATCTCTAGGATTGTATGGATAATCTAATATATTTTGTATGTACATAATTTCCATTAAAATCGATATTTTATTATTAGATAATTTTTTCAATATAATATAAAAAGATTTTCATAATTGATTATATATACATTTAAAAGTATTAAAATGATCTTAAGATATTTAAGTAATTATGAAAAATTATTTGAAAATTATTTACAATTATAGTATATTTCAATGATATTATCGATCATAAGTAGAACGTGAATTTTTATCATAAGTAGAACGTATGAATATTTAATTCTTTTGAGCTAACAAATAATTAATATAAAATAATTAAATAAATATGAAATCATTATAATGATTAATAAAGGATGTTATTAATATTAAACATATTTAAACATTATTTGTGAAATAATAATTGAAATTTATTGGTTTTTATTTTATAATTATATAAAATATCATATTATTAAAATATTATATTAATTAAAATATATATAATTATATAAAATATTATATAAAATTAAAAGATTAAGAATTATTTAAAAATCCATATGTGAATAATAAATTTACATTAATTCTTATTAATTTCGAGAAATTTTTAAAAAGATTAAACTTAAAGTTCTTTTATGTGATTCATAAAATATGAAAATGAATAACATCGATTTAATTTACTTTGTATAAGACTAAAGAATGTGATATTATGATCGAATTTTTTATAATTATTTATGTTCACCTACATAAACATAATTAAAAACAATTTTAAATATTTCTGATTTTTAGTTCATTTTTCGCAAAAAAATGTTATGAAAATATTCGATTAAAAAGTGAAAAATAGAAAATAGAAAATAGAAAATAGAATATAAAATGAAATTATGTATTTATTTAAACGACATGATGTATAATTAAATACGTGCAGATGAATTTTAATTTCCTGATGAGAAATCAGGAATGAAAGTAAATAAGTGAAGCTATCTTTCCTAAGAGAATATTTAATGGAAATTTCCTCTCGTCATTGCAATAATAACGAAGCTTTAAATTTTCATTAATTCGTATAGCATAGTATACCGTAATTTACATCCCTTCAAATATTAACTACCATTAGTATCATGCCGTATAATAAAGTTTCTCAATGCATCTCCCCTTTAAAATCAATATTTTAATACCTTAGATTCACTTCAATTAATTTCGTATCTTAACATGTTTCGTATTAATGAATATAAAAAATTACAATTGTATCATTCATCTCTCCTAATTGATTGA
Organism: Apis cerana; assembly: GCF_029169275.1. Lineage (NCBI taxonomy): Eukaryota > Metazoa > Arthropoda > Insecta > Hymenoptera > Apidae > Apis > Apis cerana. The sequence continues at coordinate 2,335,250 of NC_083865.1, read as the reverse complement.
AATTATTCAAAAGGAAAAATAAAAAGTATATCCCCACATTGTTGATCTTACACATTGCAGCTTTAATTTCCACACATTAATGGAAACAATATGGAAATAATAAATATATTTTTAAATAAAAAAGTAATAAATAATTTTCAAGTATTATTAAAAATTTATTAAAAAATATATAAAAATTTTATAACAAAAATCGCTTTAAAAAATCGAAGACATCTGATTAATGTTGCCCACTAGCAATGTGTCAAAAAAAATCGTTCGTTTTGAGTAACATATACACTTAAAGAAAATAATTTTTTTCGAATCCACCATTAGCTAAATCCATGTTAGATCCGCGTCGGTCGACAGTGTAATCTGCACTACTGCCTTGTCCGTACAGATATCGACCGATTCCACTTGTGATAGCTAGAGTGGGGATAACGGCGAGCATACACGAACCGCAGCGATTTTACCCGATTGCAGCTAACCGAAGCAACTCTGGGTCAGGTCAGCCAGGTCAATCGCCTCGACTGTTCGTGTCGCGAGAGAGATGTCGATTCGATCCTTTCAATCGCTTTGGTTGCACGAGAAACGAGACTATCGTAATCTGGGCCCTTGGAGACAATCATTTAACATTTTATTCTTTGAACAAGATGAAGTTTCGATGTATCTAAGAGCATTGAATTAATTGATAGCTAACTAAGATATTTGGTTTTCTAAAATGAATTTGAAAATCAAGTATTTTTATCAAATATCAAAATAATTATATATATATATATATATGATTCGATGTCTATATTTTTTTTTAATTAAATAGAAAATTATATCATTTTATGAAAATTAATTGTTAATTCAAGAATTTAAGAGTTTATTGATTGAAAATATATTTAAAAATAGTGAATTAGTTTCTTTCTTTTAAATTTGAATTTATATATTCAAGATAATATTTTTGTAATAATTTTCTTAAATTCAATTTGAAACACGACAATATTTTAATTATTTATAGCGATCAATATAATCAGATTTTAATATTTTTATTATTAAAAAAAAGATACTATTGATAAAATAAAATTTCAATATTTATAATCGAATAACATTTCATTCGAAATAAATTTTTTCTTTTTTAAATATAATACATATTTTACATTTAAAATTTAGAATTGATTCTATTTTCATTTTTACATAAAACATGGTCGAATTCTTTCGTGAATCCTCGAGCTTTTTTTTATATTTGATTATTCATAAATTTATCTTTATCATGAACAATAAATATAAAATGATATATAGATAAGATTAAATATTAATGAATTTATGCAATTTATCGTGTATTTTAAATTAGTTGGGGGACAAAGGGAATCCGTAATAGTTTCTAGAACAATTTTCAGGGCATTTTAACTCGTATAAAACTTTAAAATCACGCAATGTCCTCACGTAAGCTGTATCTTTCGATTATTTAACGAGAGAAGCATCAAACAACAAAAATAATTTCTACTCTTCCACTCAACATGATCGAATTTATTTTCCGCTCGTTTGAAAATTGAAGTATGTCGTTATTTGATGATGTTGACCTGTTTCGTTATTACATCGAGTCACGATCGAGTGACAATCATCGTAATTCTTTGACGACAGGTACAAGTAGTGTAATTTATTTTTCATTTCGATTTCGAGATTAATTTTTATCGAAAAAAATTGAAAATATTATTGAATATAATGTAATAACATATGTACTGTATTTTATTGGTTTTATTGATGGATAGAGTATTTTCAATATTTGTAAGAATCATGAAGTGACTATAAAAATTGAAATCTTTTCTGGAAATTAGATTGAAAATAATAAAAATAATAAAAAATTTCTTTCGATATTTTTTACAAAAAATTATGAAATATGAATATTTTAATTTTTTATTCCATTTTCGAGATTTTCATTTGCAAAATTGGAATATTTAAAAAGCATAAAATATGCGATTTTATCGATTTTATGTACATTTATTATTAAAATATTTATGTAAAAAAAAAGTTAGGAAATATGTTGTTTGATATAGTTTTGAAATTTATATAGGAAATTGTGTTGAAAGCAGTCAATAATTAATTTTAACGATAGTTTTATTTATTTATTTCTAAAATATAAAAATATGAATATATGCTTTTGATATGTATTTGTATCTGTCTATTTTATAAAAAAATTGTGCGATGGAAATGTTTTTATATTTCTGAAATTTGTGCAAAAAGTTATATTGAAAATGGTCAACATATAAAAACAATACTTCAAAAATGAAAATGTAATTTTAATACATCTGTCTTCCAAAAAATCACGAAATCAAAAAATTGCATATTTCTGACTTTTACAGATTGACAGATTTTTTGCAGAAAATCACGTCGAAATTGATCAATTTATGAAATTAACAGAAGACAAAAATTTTAAAAATAACTTTATAGATTTCTTTTTTTCTATATTTTCTTTTGCAATTAAATTCTTCTTTAATCAAAAATATTCTAATATTTTGAAATATACGTAAAAAACTGAAATCTTTATCCTTTCATTCTATTAAAAAAAATAAATTATTATGATGATAACAAACTACGATGATTCTAGATCTTTTCAAAACACATAAAGTTTTTAAATTTTATTTAAAAAATTAAAAATACATAGAATTTAAAATGTTTTAATATATTGTTTGCGAAAAATGACAATCGCAATATGAATGTATGTGACAGCAATATTGTGATATTCCAAGACCTCTACTTGTTATATGCTAGAATCCCGGAAAGGAAGATCGTATTTCCGGAATTACTGGCCAAACAGGAAGACCTGTCAGTTGTATCCGAGAGCTCAAGTAACAATAAAGAAGTGTACGGATGATTTAACTGTTAAACTGAATATACCAGTAGTTCTCAACTTTTTTCAGAAATACATGTCATACAAAATCAAAATTCAAAAAATTCCAATATCATCAAGATCGTAGATATATAGAAACTTAAAATATTTGTTTTCTTAACTGTAATCCAAAATTTGTTACATGTATCTGTTAAATTATTTAGATTTATTAGCTTTCAAGAATTTTCATAAATTATATCTTTTAACTCATTCTATAAATGAAAAACAAAAATAAATCCTCTGAGAAAAAGGAGGGAAAAATTTTCAACGATAAAATAATGCAAAATTTCTTTGCAGAAAATCTTTAAAAGATAATAATAAATTAAAATTACAACATCATGAAGAATAAAAGAAACGATATATTGATCAATATCACTGTATATTTTTTCCTTTTTTTTTTTTTTATACAAATTTTCATCAAGATGTATAAAAAACGTATAAAGACGTTGAATTTTCAGAGTAAAATTCATACGATAAAATCATCCCTCGTAATTAACAGGCAAACGAAATGTTTTGCGGATCGTTTAACGATTCGCCACGGGCAAGGTATTAAAGTTCATGGACATTTAAATTCCTCGCGGCTCTGCCCTTTAATTTTATTACTTCTGGATCAATCCGAAAATCCGTCGAACGGTCGAACATTATCGGGCAAATATTGGAAAACTTATTAACGGGATTGGTACACCGCGATGAACAACGAGGAGAAGGGGAGAAGGGTATACCTGATCGATTAAACTTTCATTGATTTGCAAATTATTTTCGCGTGTGAATGTTTCCTATCGAAGCGAAATTTTGTTCCATTTAAATCTTTAATATCGCTTACCGAGTTCTCCGCGTTATTTATTTTTCGTTTGCAATTTCATTTATACGTATCATAGGATTAAAATCTTATGTAATTTCGGAGGAAAAAATCATATTTCGATGAATTTACCTTTCTATAAAGATATTTTAGGGATATTTTAATACAATTTATATATTCTTTTTATTATTTCTTTTTAAATTAAAATTTTATTGAAATTAAATTTATACATATTTATTCATCTTTCGATCGATATTTACTAATTTTTTTTTACATTAAATAATTTAATTTGGCAGTAGTATAAATTTTAGAAGAAAGTTGCTTCGTGATTTTTGCAATTTCAACTATTTTATTTGTTTTGTGAAATAAAATATCGATTCTCAATCCTGCAACAATGCAATATTTTTTTAAATTGTTTTATACTCTGAACAATACTTTTTTAATACATAAAATTCGCATTTTATTTACTTAGCTTTTAAAAGAAAGTTATAAATTTGTAATAAGTTTATAAATAACAAAACTAATTATTTTAATAAAATAATCCTATGTCAAAATTAATTAAAATATTAATATTAATTTGAATATATATTCGAATGTGAAAAATTGATGGTTAAAAAAGAAAGGATTAATAAGAAATTATGTTAATATTATTATTTTTTTTTATCTTTTTCATTTTCGCAATAAAATTATAATAATTTTATTTAAATTCTAATAGAAAAAATATTTCAATATCTACAAGTAATTTAATAATTATTTATTTATTTATTTTATTTGGTAAAAATGTAAATAATTTATAGAAAGAATAATGCATAAAAAATTATTAGAATTAGAATTTGCATAATAGTAGAAAACATATATGTATATCACGAATTTATGTTTCTATTATAATATTTAAAAATAAATATTAAAATGAAATTGTATTTTGAACATCCAAAATTCGATTCTCGATTGTATAAAAAGTAAGAAAATTAATAAGATTTTTATCTAATAGATAATAAATAAGATTGTTAATAATAATATTAATAGGACTAACAATTATCGTAATATAATTATAACTTCAAACTAACAGTTACGAAAATATTATGACCATAAATTTTTAATTGATTACTCGATCGATTAATCATTCATGTTCGAGGCATATAAATATTTTTAAAAACTTAAATTATGAATTAAAAAGTTCAAATTATAAATATATATAGAAAGCTTAAAAATTCATCCAATTTAAAAAATTAAATTCAATTTGATTCCAATCGAGCTAAACAGATTTTAATAACTTAAGAATTTTTTATCTTATAAATTTATCCTATCGAATAATTTCATTAACAATGCCAGTCAAAATTCCAACGAACGTAGAATCAATTCGGTTAGATAACACCTTACAATCACACGATGTCTGATGGTGTTCAAAGATAGAATTGTCTCGTTAAAATAAGATGGTGCTGTTACATAGGCAAGGATATCTGTCGGACAAATCGAAATTTCAGCCGGAAGTGCATATCGCGATTAATATCGGGTCGGAAATGAACTATCGCGAGGGAATGAAGCGGCCGCTTCCTTGACAATGTCTTATGGGTTGATCCACTTCCTCGAATGATATCGTCAATGATTTATGAACCACTAAGCTCCATCCTGCATGATCTCTTCCATTTGACCTCACTTTATCAGAATAGCATCCGTGTAAACACCCTTTCTCAAGACTGATTGGATATTACGTATAGATAAGGGTTGTATCAGGCTACTTACCTTTCTGATAAAGTTTCAACCCTCGAGATAATTTTCATAGATATTCTTAACAAGCTTGTTCTTACAATTAAAAGGACTTATGTACTTTGATAATTATTAGAGTGCAAGTATTCCTGCAAATGCATGTACTCATAAGGTAAAGCAATGAGACAAAAATATGTTTTGTGATTAGATTATGATTTTAAAAATATGTCTCTTATACTTTTCGCATAATACTTTGTATATTTAGGTTTAAAAATATATGCAAGAATATATATATGTATATTTTCTGTGTATGATGTATTATTTCGTATTAATCAAATTTGATAATACAAGAATATTATATATATATATTATATAGCAATAATATGCTAATGCTAATTATATATCACATTACTTGGTAATTGAAATGTATTAAATTTTAATTTTTATAGATAAATATGATACGAAAAAGTAAATTGTAAAACTAAATTTTTTAAATTAAATAGAAAATAATTGTCTCATAATAAAATCTAATTTAACTATTAATTTGTATAAATTTTAACTATTTTATAACTATCAGATCAATTGAATTAATTAATCATATCATCACTATGAAATAATTTAAACTTTATTGAAAAAAATAAGAATAAAATTATTATACGTGAAAAATATTAGGAAAAAAATTATGTAAAAAAAAATAATTATAATAAAATTAGAATATAATAGTTTTCTAACAGATATTTCAGAAAATTTAATTATATTATCATATTATTCATTCATATATCGTTTCATATTTAATCGCCTATTATATTTCTATCAACATAATCTAATTTAATAAATAATATTAAGTTATCAAAAAGTTCTTTTCGTTACATGCACGTATGGTTTTACAATACAATACAATTAATTATTTTTCATTAAGTAGTGTATTTAATTTTCCTCATTTGAATACTCTTTTTATAAAATTTATCAACTAATAATATTGAAAAATTATAAGATTAAATTATAAGCTATTCTTTTATATTTTTAGATCAAATGAGAGAATAATTAGCTGATATATTTTTTTTAAATTCGATTCATTATAACATTATAACATTAATTATGGTAAATACAATAATGGTAAATTACATTATTATTTATATTAAATTAAATATATATTAAATTAAATTATTTTAAAAAATATAATAATAAAAAATCTATAAAAATAAAATTTTGATACTAAAATATTCATTACAATATGTATAAAATTACACTAATAATCAAATACCATCAAAGCATGTAAATGTGATAAAAATTTTTTCATTCTAGAAAAATAAAATTACAAATGTTCCAAAAAAAATATAGATTTATATAATAAAAAAAAATGGAAAAAAATTTTAATACATTATAAATTATTTTTATAAATTCGTTTAAAAAATATTTCCAAACTAATCTTTCTACCTCTTTCCGCCCCCCTCTTTCTCCGCCCCTTCTCCTTTCCTCTCCAATATTATATATATAAAACAATGGATTTCAAGCATTCGTAAAATTTTTATCGAAAAATTTGTTCAGTTTACCAACGACAGCAGAGGAAATAGAAAAAGGGGGCAAAGGGCGAGAATCGGGAATCGAATCACGACACACGTATCAGAGGTGAACGTGTCGAATCCTTGTCGGTTTGGAAAAGGTCTTCTCCCGATTTTCTATCGGGTCCGATAATAAAGACAGATCGCGGCCCACGAAAAGGACTCACGCGTGACGGAAATTTCTAATGCTGTTTGATGAGCATTCCCCTTTCCATACTCTGTCTCCCTCGATGCATTCGAAATTTTTCTTGATACTCGCGTGTGTCTTTTTTCCATCGTAACTTTATGTACCACCTACGAATCCCAAAAGGAAGATCCTTAAATATCGACCGTCGGTAAATTCGCTGAATTTTCACCAGGTACGAGCATTCGATGTGAAGAATATACATTGAAAGAAAATTGGGAACCGATTTTATTGAATGGAATATTCGGAGAGGAATGAAGTATTTTGAGTTGAGAGGGAAAGAGATTTTGATAATGAGATTTGAAAGGTGATTGAAAAATATTTTAATACTTGTTAAAATTTCTTTTTTTCGTGAAATGTAATAAGATAAATTGTGTATATATAAAGCTAATATTTTTAAGAAAATTGTTTTAGTTGTGACTGGATGATTATAATATTGAAATATTGATGATAAATAAAATATATTAAAATTTATTTTTTATATTTATTATACTTTAATATTTTTATTTTGATGGATAATTTAATCAATCTATGAAAATAATTCAATTTTGGATTATTAAAACTTATATAAGCATATTTAACAAATGTTAAATTATATTAAGATATAGTTTTAACTATATATATATCTACTTATTTTCATTAAATTATCTATTTCAATTTTATTGATTTATAAATGTTATTTTTACAATTAATATGTTTTTATTAATATTAATTAATATGTAGATGAATAGTTGCTATCAAAGTTTATTAGGTATTATTAAAGATATTAATTAATGATAAAAAAGTTTTATATAATAAAATTAGAAAAAATTAAGATCTATGATTTGATGATCTTTTATTATACTAAAGAAATAAGACTATTTTTAAAAAATTAAGTAATTAATGTCATTAAAAGCTAAGAGTATCATTATAGAATATTATATATATTGATTATGAAATAGAAAATATATAGAGTCATATTATAATATCGCAAAATTTATATTCAGCATTCGAGCAAAAATTGCAATATTAAAATATTAATTATGAAATAAAAATTGAAATATTTTTTTAACAAATAATTTTTTAATTATCTCCGTATTATAATTAAATTTTTAAAAAAAAACAAGATTTACTTGTTAAAAAAATATTATTTATTTAAGGAATTTAATACAATTAACATTTTATTATTTATAATTTAAAATTTAAAATTGAATTTAAAATTTTTCATAATATTTGTACTTAATTGTGTAATTAATTCTTTCCATCTTTTTTTCTTTTTTATTTTTTCATAATTTTCATCATACCGAATATTTTCGTTTTCTTTCCAAGATTCAAAGTTATTGTTCTCTTCATCAAAAAAAGAGAGCAAAGATTTTTCAAGTGTTTCTTCTTGTTACTTATTTCTTGCTCGTCTTTTTTTTCTTTTTCATCAATCTTCTTATTTAGTTTTTTTTCTTTATGTATTTCTATAAATATCTCAACAAACACGATCTTTTATAAAAGTGTATTATTATGTTATTTATTTTTGTTCTCATATTTTGGAATTGTAGTTACAGTATCCAATATTTTTCTTAGAATTAAGAATATTTTCGACACAAAAATTAATATAATCTTAAATCTTTTGTAATTTAGAATTACTTCTCTAAATTGGAAAAAGAAATAAAATGGATTTTTTAATATTCAATGAATAAAACAAATTAAATGAAATTTTCGTGAATACTTTCAGCTTATTTGTAACATATATAATGTACTTTTATTCTAATTATTATATTAACATATTTCATTTTAAAAAAGAAATTTCCTCGTTATTTTAAATCAGAGTAAAAAAAATGTATTAACATATTTTATTTTAATATTTTTAATAATGTTACATTTTTAAATATAATATACATATAATATACATAAATATATAATTAGTTTTCACGAATTATATATTATTTAGATATTTGATATTTGATTTTATATTAGAAGATAAGAACAAATCAAAAAATTCTTTGTAATATATCTTTTAATTTTTATTATCTTTACAATTTTTTTTTAATTTTTATTAATCAATCAAAAAATTTTGTCTAATTGTTAAAATCATTTTGTAATAATCCATTTCAATAAAAATAATTTATATAAAATATAATTATTTATTTCTTATCTTGTAAACATAATCTTGTTTTGAAATAAACCTATTAACTTATGACGCTCTAAAAATCAATAAATATTTATTATTTACTATTTTAAAACGATATTCTAATAATTTGAAAATAAAACATAATATACATAATTTATATGCATAATTTATTCCATCTCATTCTAACACGATTATAAAATTAAAAGCAAATTTAATTTCGAGTAATTAATCCCTACAAAACGCTATTAATATACTTCTAATTTATATTTTTAAATTTACATTATCAGTTCCAATTCTTTTTATTATACCATGATATTTTTATTTACATCATCCACAATAGAACACAAGCTTTAAATTATAATTTCCGCCGATCCTTCCCGCAAAACAAGTTTCCTCCCTTACGAAAATAAAATCCCTCGACATCTTTCCCTTCTTCCTGTCAGTCTCACCAATTCTTCTTCAACTTGAAATTTCCAACCCGATTCAGCAAGAATTCCCGCTGGTTGAACGTCCTTCCCTTTATACATGTATTTTTTCCCTCTCTTTATCCCCCTTCTCTTCGTATCCAAGGAGACAGATTAAACGAGATTAGATCAGAAAACGAGGGTGGAACTTTCTTCCACAGCACCGTTAATTTTCGATTTCAATTCTCGAGGCAGACCAATGCGTTATGTCGCTTTCTTGCAACCCACTCCACGACCTGTGACCAACCAGTGCTCGTAATTCATTCCGAAATTGCATTTTTTTCGTGTTTACGCCCTCGGATAATATTGTCGTTTTACTTGACTCAGTAGTAAAAGTATTGGTCGGTTGTTATTATCCGAATTGGAGTTGGAATTATGATATATGATGTGATGAAAATTGCTTTTTCTCAAGATTTGTACTTGGCTGTTAAGGAGGATCTCTCTTAATGCTGTTCTAATAAGATTTTCAGAATTATATTAGAATAATGCGGAACGGAAATTTCATTTGAATATATTTATCTAAGATGTTTAATTCTTTCTTTTTTCTTTTTAAATTCTATTATTGAAAATTTTTAATAATTCTTTTCATTTCTTTAAAGTAAAATTTTTACATGAAATGAAAATAAGTATTTTTATTTCTTCAGAGATTCAAATTGTTTTGATAATGATATGGACATGGAATAATTAAATATATTATGTTACAAATATTTTAAAATGAATTTTTCTGTAGAGCAAGAACTACTGTGATATAAAAAAATTTTAATAAAATTTTTAGTATTGGAGAAATGTAAAAAGAGAATGAATAGTGACAAGAAAATGAAGAAAACATATTATTTATTAAAACTTTTATTTTTATTATTAATCTTCTTGTTATTTATTTTCAGTAAGAAAAAAAATTAATTTTATACTTTATGAAAAATTTATATCAATGTCAAGAATAGTAACTACTTATTTCTTTGTTATATTATCTAATGAATAGTATAGAAATTTTCTTATAAATTTTATGAAATATAACATATGAAGTATAATTTTTTTCTTAATATTTATTCAATTAGCATATCAATATTTAATATAAAAATTTATAAATATTGAGAAAGAATAACTTTAATAATATATTTGATAAATTATTTTTAATCAAAAAGATAGAAGAATATTATGCGTTTCAATAATAAAAACAGAAAATTTTTTAAAGATAAATAAAAAATGTAAATTATTATTTATTATGTAATAATTAAAAAAAATATATTCTGATGTGTTTAATTTTTGATATGTATACATTTAAATTTTTTTAAATAATTTTTTTTAAACAATAAAGTATTTATTGTATATTATTATATTAATACAAAAATATTATAATTATATTATAAATAAAAATACATATAAAAATCATAAAATTATATGAACTTATATTTTGAATTTATTATTATTTTTTTATCTTTTTAATTGTTCTTTACAATTGAGATTGATAATATTTTCCAATTTTATTGACTTATTATAAATTAAAATGAGATTATAATGAATCTATTTTAAACATATACTATTTAAATATCGAAATATATACAAATTAAATTTCTGATTGCAATATTAAAATCGTGCAAACAAGACAATTTCAATTTCATTAATCTCGTTAGAAAATTTGTATTCTGTTTGCATTTTTTACAGTTGCAACTTAATCGAAATTGCAATTTTTTTTCGAACAATTTTTTTGCAAAAAATCGATTGGATTGTTTGCTCGTTCAAATTTACGTAACGAATTCGCGTGGTAGGTAGTTAAATTCTAACTCTTTTTTTTAAATTTTTTTAAACCTGTGATTTTTGTTTTCGAATATTAATGAACTTTATCATCGTGAATATTAATGATTAAATTAATAAAAGATAGCCAAAAAAACGATAAAATTCACAAGCCTCTCACTTGTTCCTAACTTTTTTCTCTGTATCAAAAATTTATTTAAATTAAATTTTTTATTTTATTTAAATTGAAGTAATAAATTAATAAATCGAAACTTTATGTGTAATATAGCAGCCCATAATTTGTGATACAAGAAGATTCTATAGTTTAAAAACTAGAAAATCCAGAATATTCAAACAAACGAAATTGCATGGAAAGCTTCATTTTCAAATCAATCAAGTTTGTAAATTTTTTAATAAATAATAATAATAAAAATAATAGAAGCTTATTTTAAATATGAAAATAAGTAAAAAACATAGAATATATTTTTTTATGTAAAGATTAATTTTCAAAAAAAATTATCAATTTAAAAATTCATTAATTATATAGTTTTTCGATTTTTCAAAAAACAAAGATTTTGAACAATAAAATGTCAAATTCTTCTTTGCTTCACATGAAGAATAATCGCAGTCGATAATTCATTCAATCAAAAATTAGCTAATTTCACTTGTATTTGAAAATTTTTCAAACTTGACTTAAAAAAAATCTTAAATAAAAAAATTTCATATTTTCGATTTATTTTTAGCATTTCTCATTTTCACTATAAATTAGCAAGCATTCGATATATTTTCACATTTTAAATGATAAAAAGAAAATTTGTATATCGGTAAAAGAGAGGCTGAAATAACCAATTGACAGGGAATATTGAGAAATGGTTAATATTTCAATATTTTGTGCACGAGTTTGTCACACAGAAACTTCGATTAATAAACGGCTATGGGTTAAGTTAACAGAGAAATAATTTATAGGCTCTCTGGAAAATGCTCGAAACAGTTCCCTCTCTGGGAATCGAAAATGTTTTCGAGGTTAACGAAGCGATTCAACTTCCTATATTTCTTCATATTTGTAAAACTGTCAGTCGCGTTATTAATTTCCATTAACACGTTCAAAAGTCGAAAATATATAGTTCTTCGATTTATATTTCGACGATTTTTCCATTAAAATTTTCTTCGAATAATTAATTATTCGAATTGAGAAAAAAAAATATCATATAGGAGAGAATAATAATTTCATTTTGTATAATTTTCGTGATATACAGTCTATTATAAAATTTTTATATACTTTATACGAGTTCAATGATAAAGAACAACGAAAATTTTGTTTTTAATGAAACTTTTTGCGTATATAGTTTGCATAATAAACTTTTCCTGTTTTAGTGAAATTTTATCTGTTTGAGGAGATGAGATCAGCTCTGAAAGTTTCAGTATTTTCTTTTTTTCGTTCTTTAAAATACTACTTGCTAATGGTAAAAGCAAAACTTTTTTCTTTGGAATAATTTCATAAAAAAGTGACATTTACCAACTTTGATAATAAACATAACTTTCCTTTTAATTCTTTTATTATATTCATAAAAGTTTATATTAATAATTGTGATCATGTGTCTTTTCCATACAACAAGAAAAAGCAAAAAATTAATTCACTTTTTCAAATTATCAAAATTTAATAAAATTCTAAACAAAAAACTTAAAATACAATTATATAAATAGAAAAATTTTTTTACCATTATATAATTTCTTTGAAGAAATTGAGTTAACTTAAAGTTTTATTTTTTTTCTTTTATGTTTCAAAACATAATTTGCTATGTAATTTATTAATATTTTAATAATTATAATAATAAAGTTTGTTATAATTAATAATATTAATAATATTAAATCAATTTTATGTATTATATTAATAAAAATATAAATTTTTATATTAATAAAAATAAAAAAATAAAAATATAAATTAATAAAAATATAAAGAAAATATTTTCAAGCGAAATTTTATTCGAAACATGAAAAAATACTTTAAAAGTTATCCTTATAAAAGAATTTTCCGAAATTACTTCGTGCATAACCATTATACTTTACATACGCATAAACTTTCATATGAGAATTTTCGAGGAATAGAATGAATTTCTATTTCCTTTGTAAAGTACCGTTCTCTAGACTTTAGTGACTGACTGTATCCGCGAGAGAAGTATCCATATAATATCCATGCAAAGAAATGAAAATTGAACGAAACAAGGGATAAAAGATTCGAAAGAAGAGATGAAAGCGAGATACTGTTCCGGTCTTATTTTCTATTTCGAAGACATCAGCAATATTGTATCGTATCCGATATACCAGCTCTAAGGTATCGCCCTTTGTTCTGTCTGCAACACTTATCGAGAATCCGATATTTTCGGGAAGCGAGCTTTATTGTCGGACATATTGAGCTTAACTCAGTTCTTCGTCGCTTTGACAACGTTATCACGTTTAATCTACCTGCTATCACTTTCCTGTTTGTCAGTTTTTCCCGATCAATGTGGAACGTTCGTCTATAACAATAATGGAATTACTCTCGAGATCGATTGGAATTTATAATTTTATTATAATATTACAATCTCTTTCGATTCTTTTAATAGCAATTTTCTTGATCATCGTCTGTAATATTGAAATTCTTGAGATTGATTGGAATTTTAACTTGTCTGATTAATATTGTGTTTATATTTGTATTGTTCAACTTTGTTTTTTTCTAATTTAATATCTCTTTCGAATCTTTTAATAAATATTTGGTGTAGGTCTTCTTCGTCATCTGAATAAAGAATATCGTCTTATTTTATTTTTTTCTTTTTCTATTACACATTTTTTATGCTTATATTCGAATATATATATATATAATCAGCATACAAAGACGATATTAAGACATTATATTGGTCAACATTCATTTTCAATCAGAAATTCCAATTAACCAATAAAATATTCGCTCTTTAATGATGAATGAAATTAGAAAGAATTCTAAGATACATTTTATGAAAATAATAATCTTTCGTTATCAAGATTTTTAAAACTCTTAATATCTGACATAGAAAACAATCTTTCATACTCGATAACTTCAATAATTTTTACGTATACATTTAAATAAATTATGTTTGATTATTCCTTTCGTGAAAACGTCAAAAGATCTACTTTCAAATCTTATAAAAAAAATTCAACAAATCCATTCGTATTCCACTCATATTCTTTTCTCAAAAGAATCCATAAAAAAAAATACAATCCTTCTCAAAAACATAATAAAATGACCATCACTGGTAAAATAATTCATACCCTAAAAGTTTCTCCATTTCTCCGGAACTCGATGTTCGTGTTTTGCAATCGATTAAACGGGAAACAGAGAAATCAAGCATTGCAACGGACCAAAATCGAGCAACGTCGAATTTTTCCAGACAGTTTCGGTCCGTCTATCGTTTCCTCGTTATCACAGACGCGATTGATAGCACGGTTGGCTGCGGTGTACCTTAACACGGCCGTCCAGAAGCCGCAAATAATAATTACGATCGCGTGTTAGCCGGTTATTAGCACGAGTACCGGAAACTGCTTCCGTTACTAATGATTATGTTCGTTATTCAAGTACCACCTACTAACGGTGCCACTTAATCAGCACCACTTTGCAAACCCGTTTAGCCTTGGTAAATCGCGGCTGGTTGATGTGAAAATGGAGGACGAGTGGCACGTGGAGTGAAACAACCCATTGGTCTCCGGTGAAATCACCGGTTTTACGTTTAAATCGTTGGAATCGTTGGGTGTAAAATTCGGTGATAGCATGACGTGAGGGGAAAATAAGCGTTTTGCTTTGTTTTTCACGGTTTTATATTTTATGATAGACGTAGATCTAGTAGATCTAGACGTAGAAAGCGAGTGAAGCGAGAAGTGAGAAAATTATTAACTATATATTTTTATACTCTATGAAGAGACAGAGACATCTAGTGGAGAAATATTTTAACAAATGATGAGCCATGATGTTATTCTTTATAGATTATTGTTATTGTAGTATTATTGTTTCATTTTCATATTACACACGTATCAATCTCTGGCAAAAAATATTCGATCATCCTTTACAATTTATTTAGATTTAAGTTTAAATTTAAATAGATTTGTATCATTTTTCTATCATAATCAATTCTACTGTTTTAGATTTTAATATTTAGATGCAAATTTCATTTAAATTATTTAAATTTATTTAAATTATCGTAATAAAATTTATCAATCCATATTTTATATGTTTAATTTTCAAGTTTCGTTAAATTATAAACGATATATTAAACATAATACGTGTAATATAATGTTTGAATAAAATATTTAATTACGGAAAAATAAATATTTTGTATTAATCGAATAATAGGAGAAAGGAAAACAATTTTATGACAAACATATTTTTTCAAAATAAGTGAAACAATATGATTTCATATTCGTGAAAAATGACTAAAATCACACGTGTACATTAATATTTATTATTAGTATTTATTAAAATAATATTCCGTATATCTATCTGCAATAATAGCCGCATTGCGTAGAACATTACTGCAATTGCATGATGTAAATACATTGTTACGTTGAATATTAAGAGAGAATAACATCTCATAATGTACGTCAATTCATTATAATTACATCGTCGAATCATTAAGAGACATTGAAAAGTGAAAAAACATGACATTGAATATGAATCTTTCAAAGGAAAGATTTTACAAAGAAATAAAATTTAAAAATTTCTTATATAAAAGAGATTATGAGAAAGACATTTCGTTTTATGTGAAAATTAAAAATTTTATTTACAATAAAAAAAAGAGTTTAAAAAGAAAAAAAAAATAAAAAAATTTTGAATTTAGATTCATTAATATTAATTAATATTTTTGATAATATTATATAATAAAATATTAATATATATATAATATATAAAAATAATAGAAAAATAAATAGATTAAAAAAATTAATGATAATTAAATCAATCTAAGATTTCATCAACTAATTTGATTATCAATTAAAATTTGTTCAATGTAAACTTGTTTTATATTAATGATATTTACACATAACAATTTGAATAATTTCATTCTATTGTTTTTCGTCATATCAAACACAATTAATTATTATGCGAATTAATTATCAGAAAATATGAATTTTTTTTGCAATAAGTTAATTAAAGATGCAATTAATACAGTGTTTCTTATTCTAGGATATTGTACATTCCATAAAGAAGCAATTTGAGTACTTTGAATAATTAAAATATTCAAAATTATTTCTATGATTAAATAATATCTTATTTATGACTTTGAGACATACGATAAAACCAAAAGCATTATAATGTTTTTTTTTCATTAGGAAAAATAAAAATCTAATTTTAGATTCTCATAAAAAGACATATAATATATAAGTTTCGCTAACTTCATTTCAAAAGTAAAGAGTTATTTCAGAATTAACCATAGAGATAAGATTAAATATTATATTATATTTAGAATTATTATAATAAAAATAAATATTTTTTAGAGATATTAAAGTGGAAAGAAAAAAAAATTGAAGAATACTGAAATTACAGACTGGAATAAATAATAATTAGAATGATTCGAAATTAACCTCTTGATTTAATTAGAAAATATTAGATTAACAAATATCTACTCAATGTTCTGTGTACGAATCAATAAAATTAAAAATAAAGTAAAAATAAAATAGTTGAAAAATACGAATATTCAAAGTTATTTATAGTTTTGAAAAGTATACAATAAAATTTACCATAGATTTCAAACTTGTACGATAGTTTTCTAGTTATTATATATTGGAAATCCATAACTTTAAAAGACGTCATTTTAAGACAGAAAATTTATGTATATACATCTCACTTTCTTTAAGATATCTCAAAACTCTCAAACACACATTTTCGTGCAATATATTCTATTATTCGCAAATTTTTTTTTTATTTTACAATTTTTTGACTTGTTTCAAATAAAATAATACCAACGTTGTTTGGTACTATTATATAATAAAACAAGTTTATGATTTTCATCACAAAATCAAATTATTATATAAAATTAAAAATCAATATATTAGTTATAATTTTATATAATATTATAATTTTAATAATTAATGATACATAAAAATTTACTTTTTTAACTGTCCTAATTTTTAATAATTATAATATTTTATTATTGATTGATATTGTGGCTTAATCTAATCTCTTGTTTTTATAATTTAATCTAAAAAACAAGTTGGCTCAAGAATTATTTAATTTCAAAAATTTCGCGCACAAAATCAATCAAAATAAAACTGTAAAGAGATAAAAATATTCAAAATTGTCGATATTTTCATAAAAATATAATAATTTTCATATAATAAAATTTATGATAATTTTCAAAACATGATGTTATGATATCTTAATAAAATACTAAAAATCTATGATGCCAAGATATCATTATAAGAAAAAGTTGAACGATATTTATAGAATACTGTAGAATAATGGAATTTAATAGAATAATGGAATGGAATAAAATTTTCATGCCACTGAAACAACATTAAAAAAATTTCTATCGCTTCTTGTTGCTATGTGTTTTCAAATATTACAACAAATATTTTTTTTATTTCATAATTAATTTATTCTAAACTAATAACGATGACTGAAGGAAATTTATTTTTTTCAATTAGATTATTTATTGTTATTAATTTATTCATTAGAAAAAAACGAAAAGTATGAGATTTGACTAACTAATAAATTCAGATTATTAAAAATTCAGAGGTGTAAACTTTGTATTTTATTATTTGCAATATATTAAAGTATGATGATTTATTAATAAGTAGTCAGATTTAGAATATCCACTTTAAGGCATCGATCCTATTATATGAAAGACTAATATAAATTGTAGATTAAAAATATCTTCGTAGAACGGCTGTTATTTATGTTATAAATGAGTTATTATTCTTCGAATAATGTTGATTCTAATTTTGAACACTCAACTCAGTCATTCTCCAAAAATAATCTCACTAAAAAATATTCTCATAATATTAACAATTTAGTAAGTGAAATGAAATTTTGTAGATATTTCCAATACTATTAAAAAAATAATTTGTTTAGGTTAACAACAATGAGTTTATGAAGCCATCGAATATCATAATTCCATTTTCCAGTTCAGTGTTTCATAGTTATTGTCCATATCTGGTTTTTGACGAGAGTACAATCGATTGAGTGACCATGAATTCGAAAGCGCTTACCTTTTGTCAACTAATTTTCATTCACCAGAACAAATCGACCATCTCTCTAATCGCCAATACACTATTTTCGAAATCACTTGGAACATTTAACAAAAATCAAATAAACATTTTTTTATTTCAAAAAAATCAGAATTCTTTTGATCATTGTATAAGAAATGTGAAAGTAATACATCTAATATAATCTGGTTTAAATAATCCTTCAACCTGTCAAAATTAGTTGATGCATTTTAATCAATTGATTGACTAAAATGTCAATAACAGAGTTTTTAAAATAATTGAATAAGAGAAAAAAATTTTTTTTTAATTTTTAAAAAAAATTTAGAACCATTTCATAGATCGTGATTTCTCTTTCCAATTGATGTTAAATATGAAAATCTAGCTACAATGTTATAACAGATTTTTATTTTTATATTACATAGTTAATAGACCGAATGATACAACTGCAATTGAATTTAAATAGAAAGAAATTCTTACATATAATACTTTGTCGAAAAATATCGCGGATTTTTAAGTTCTTAGAAAGAATTAAGAATGGATATAAGTTCAAGTTCAAAAAGTGATATAATAGAAGGAAATTCAGAGATCATAACAATGAAAAGGAACAAGATAAGAATAGCAATTCAATATTTAATACGCGAAGGTTATTGAGACGCTGCAATCGTTTTCGATCTCGAGATATCGATTACTGTAATCTTTGTCTTTTTATTTCAATTCAAAAGTTTTCTATCGTTTGATTGATTGTTTTTTTTTGTTATATAACAAATATTTATATGCATTCACGTTCAATAAATGTATGGTTTATCAAAGAAAAATACTATCTCATATAAAAATATATTTTTCGATATACAAATCTTAAATAAATTTAAAAAAAATATTTATTTTGTTCTATATTGTATTTTTTATATTAAATCTTTCTCGTTACTGTACTACAATAAAATAACTTTTATCGCTTTCTAATCATAAAACATATTTTATTTAATAAATATAATCTAAACAATCTGAAGATTATATTACATAAAATTGAAAATAAAAAATCTAAATGAAATTACAATTATTATTTAATATTTATTTATTTTAATATAAATGTATTATGATATTCTATATGTAATATAATAATAAATGTAACAAAATTGGGTTATAAATTATTTATCTACTATAAAAGAAGAAATTACATTTTAAAAAACATGAAAAATATTTTTCAAAAAATTTTATTTCAGTAGATTTCATACTACAATTTTTGAAATCAAAGCAAGAGAATGAATCTTCATGGAACGAATAAACGAAAAAATATTCTTATAAATTTTATCGCAAAGCAAACAAATTCATCGTTTAAATTTTCTTCTGTCGAATGAAAAAAAACATGAAAATTAAAAAAAAATGAATGAAATAGAATTGATTGCCGGTTAATTAAAACAATTCGAACTTATTAAGATCGACGAAATATTTTTGATATGTTTTCAAGTTAAAAACGCGAAACGATACACGATTCGTTGTAACTCTATATTATCTCAGAAATGTTTTATTTTCACGGATAGACAGGTAAAGATATATTTTTGCTTCTCTTTTACGAGTATATGCGAAAATATATTTTCGTGAAAATCTCGTCTTTCAAATGGTTAAATCAGATAATAAAAATAGATATCAATGTTAGATGTCTTTATTAAAAAATTTAACTCTAGTTTAATATTTTTATTTAATTTTAGAAAATGGAAAAAATCAACTTGAGAAATCAAATTTTTTTGGCTCATATTAGAAATAAAACAATAAAATAAAGAATAGTTCGAACATTTTTATATCTTGGTTCTTGTACCTCAATATAAAAATTATAAAGTTTAGTGTTGGAAAATACAGTAAATAATATGAATATTTGCAACTTCATAAGATGAATATAATTTTTTTATATACATAAAAGATAGAAATTGATTTATTCTTTTATTTAACAGAGTTTTTTTTATATTACATCATTAAAGAAGATCTCAATGTGTAAATATTTAAATAATCAATTATTCTGATTATCTCACTTTCAATTTATTTTTAATTTTTTTTTCTTCTTTATCCAAATCAAATGTATCAAATTTTTATTTTAAAAAAAGATGTCTTCTAAACGCGTCAGATTCTGTTAATGAATTCATAGAAACAAAATTATAACAATTAGAAAGATTTTCATAAGTAAGTATTTGTCAAATTTATTAATATAATTCATCTCTTAATAATAAATTGAAAAGTGAATTAGTGCCAATTTCATATATAATTTCTTAAACCGAATAATATTTCTTATTTTCATTTTAGCAAGGAAAATTATAATTTTATGTGCATTCTTATTCCATATCTCTCAGTTGTTGCTTATATTTAAAAAAGAAGAGAATGTAAATTGTAAATTTCCGGCGATTTCGATGATTTACAGTAAGTTCTTTCGCTATCCTTATGCAGAATGCAAATTTTATGGATGCTCTTCAGATGGTTGTTTGTTTTAACACAAAAAGAAGTGCATCGACTGATTTATGGAAAATAAATGATAAGTAATAAATAACGAGACTCGATTGAATTGTAATTTTTTTATTGTATTAAATAGAATGTATAAAATAGAATAGAATACTGAGAATCGAGGATATCATCAGTGAATTTGACGATAAAGAAGAACTGTGAAGAAGTGAGAATTGATGTATTAATAGTAAGAGATATTATCTTGAAATGCAAGAAATATTATTCTTATGAAATATTCAACAATTCAGATAAAAATAGCAATTTAAAAACAACAAATATTTGCAAATAGCATGATAATTTAAGACTCTACAATTTCTTCTTTGTTCTTGAATTGATAATAGTCACGCAAGTAGTTAGCGTGACTATAAATAATAGAAGGAAAAAGAAAATTTAAATATTAATTTAAATTTTCATGCTGAATTTTAAATGGAATATTTGATGTATTTCAAATAAAAAAATTTAATTTAAAATTTAATTAATAACTTGATTATTAATTATTTGAAATTTTTTATTTATTTATTCCAAAAAAATCATAATTATTATACAATTATATCTATCTTTAATTTCATAATATAATTCATCTATCAAAAACAATATTTTTTGATTTTTGATAAAATAATAATCTTTATAACTTTATAAAATTAATTGCAAATTTTAATTTTTCTGTATCCACATGATTAATTGAAATAACTTATAAATTATTTATTTTATGAAAAAATTTTCGTTACAAAAATCGCATAATATAAAAATTTATTTATATGTACTATTTGATTAGTAGAATCTTGTTAATTTTTAATAAATTATTATTCTCTGTAAAAAAAAGTACTAAACCATTTTTTATAATAAAAAGCTATTAATTTAGATAATATTTTACTTTAAATTTTCTAAAATTTATCATGTTAAAGACAAAGAAAGTATTGGTATACAAAAATGTTAGTTATTAATTACTTAGTTTATTTTAGAATCATAGCTCTATTTCAATAACGTCATCTTATTCTACTTCCATCTTCTTCAACATAAACTTCAAATGCTTATAACTTAATGAATAACTCTCAACCAATATTTTTGTATACTAATTTTTATATTTATTTTGATTTCTAGAATTAATCCTCTCAAAATATTCCATAAATATTAAAACTCTATATATATATATATATCATTTGAACATATATTTCATAGAACTTTCATGTATGTAAAACATTTTTTCATACAACAAATAATTAAGAGACTATTTAAACCGATTGCATTACCTGTCTGATCAAAAAAATTCAAAGAAATAATAATCGTTGTTAAACATCGTTGCTCAGAATAATTGAAACTGTACCATATCCAAGTTTATTCAAATTTAGCATCGAAAGATACCCATCTCTACGTGTCCAATGCCAGCTTGCCTAACAGCTGCAAGTTTTTTCTTAATTGCCTTTAACGATCGCGTCCCTCGAAAATGGGAAAGTCTCTGCTTCTAATTCCTCTGTATGCCCCCTCCATCTCGCTGCGTTCCAGTTAACGTTTTTTCCACGGTTCCACAGCTGGCAGAAATTCTAAAGACACTTATTTCGTGAGCTTTGGCCGCCTCCTTCGTGTAACAATGACTGCACTTTGCGCGAGGCCCGCGCGGCAACTTGACCCACTTGTCGCCCTCCTCCTCCCCCCTTCCTCCTCCCTCCCCTTCTTTCCTTCCTATTTATTCTTTAACCAGCGCCCGCGCACGATTGACACACACCGTAGAACAGAAAAGTGTGTGCAAAAATTCTCACTGCTGTTTTTTTCTCATTCGGAACACTAACTATTATTCGCTTTGACAGCTCTGATTTTTCCATTGCGTGCAAGTGATTCGTGGTTAAATGGCAAAGTTAAATAAGTATGAGTGTGTATGTTTTTTTTTAGCCTTGACTTGTATGATTCTATGAGATTTGTAACGAAGTAAGAATTTTAAAAAAGCATACTGTAAAGAGAGCATTTAGATGAAAATTTAATGGCAATAAAATCTTTTTGAATAATTTTGCAAGTATTTTTTTTAATTAAGTTTATATATAAAGATGATTATTAATTTTTTTTCAATGGATAAATTGTTTTTAACTTGTCTATACTTATATAAATCTATACTTACAAAATTTTTTATTCTTATACTAATAGAATGAAATGCTTAAATAAATTATATTGTTTGTTACAAAATAATATTTTGAATAAACATTTTCCGTATTTTGAAAAAAACATTATTACAATGATTTGTATAAGTAAATAAAAAATTAAATTTTATTTTAAGACAACATAATAATAGAATTATTTCATGTTTCTTTTCTAATTTTTATTGGGTAAAGATTTTTATCCAAAAATTTATATTTTTATAAACACAATTATAACTAAATGAGATCTAAATAAAGAATTATTTCGCTTTTTAAAATCTACAATATTTTTCTTATGTAACTTCTTAGAGTAAAATTAAAATTTACAATTTAAAATTTATAACAATTAAAGAAAATTATTATTTTTGAAAAAATAAAATTTAATATTTTTTAATAAATATAATGTTTAACATTTATATTAGAATCAAAATTCAAAATTTTTTCTAATTATTTACACGAATTTAAAAAAAGTTACTAAATTTCCTCATTTCACTTCATCTCCATTTCTTTAACCATAATCTTTTGAATGAATAAATTCATATAGTTATAAACTAATTTGTCATTTAGATATTTTCTTTCTTGATACAGTGATTTTATTTTCTATTTAAAAATAAAATAATCAGTTGGAGAAAAAATTTAAAATTGAATATAGTAAGTATTGAAATTCATAAAGTAGTTGCGTGATTTCTTTTAATAGAAAATAAAAATATTATTTAAAGAATATCAAGATTCGAAGGAGAGACTATAATTAAAAAAAATATAAGAAAGTACGCAATTGAAAATACAAAAATTAATGCTTGTGAATTATTTAATTTGGTCAAAATAGAAGTTGGTAAGATTCTTAATTCGTTTATGTTTAATTTCGAATATAAGTAGCGTTAATAATTATGCGAGAAATAGTAAGAATAGTAGTGATGAAGAAAATTAATTCATGCTTCGTAATTCATAAGTGATACGAAATATGTTTAAATTTGCTATAATTTAAAATATGACTATACAAAAATTACCGCAGAAATTAATACACAAAAAGAGAATAATTCAAAAAAAAAATTATATTCACAGAGTTTATTGTACAATTTCAATAACAATTTCATAACAAACTTTTTTGAGAAAGAAGACAATTCTTCTTATTTCTATTTTTAGAAATATTAGATTATAGATAGATATGATTAAAAAAAAATAAGTTTTCGATTAATTTGAAGATTTTTGCAATTAAAAAAATTAATTATTAAGTTATTTAGCAGTACAAAAATTTATTTTTTTTTTTATGATTTAATTAAAATTATTGATAAAAAGAATATTTTTTATGTTACATATAGATTAAACAAATCTATTTTAATTTGTAGCATTTTTCTTATTAAATAACATAGTATTTTGCTATCTATTTCATTTTTTTATTATAAAATATTTTTATAAAATTTAAATTTTGTTTTAAATTATAATAAATAATTCTTTGTAATTAGCTAAGTTAAGCTTTTAAAACAATTGGATAGAAATATTGGATAGAAATTTTCATCCAACTTCATGCGAATTGAAATAATAAATTGTGATATTAGAACAATAATTCTGTTTTGTATAATATATTGCAAATATTATATTATAATAAATTATATATAAAAGAATTTTTTATTAACATGAATATCAATTATTATTATGAATATTATTTTGGGAAAATGAAACCTTAAATATTATTCAATATTTTCAATATTATTTTCATTTTAAAGCTCAAGTTTTAATAATTTTATTATCGTATCAAAAAATATTTCATATTGAAAAATATACAAAGCACGAAAAAAAATTTGAATTTAATATCACACTCAAATTTTCTTAAAACTTTATCTATTTTTCAAAATAGATAAATTTCATCTAATCTGATTATAGTTACTAATAGCCTTACATATAACTGAAACTTCCAATAAAAGAAGCAAATAAAAAGAAAATTCGTTCGTTCGTTCCTCATTTCCAAACTCTTATTCAACGAGATCCTATTACTCACGCCATTCCTCGTTTTTTTAACCATTATTCGAATTGACTTTCGCTCAACCCCGCTACTCGTTAATCTATAAATCATCTTCTTGGATGTCACTGAAATAACGAGCGCCTCTTAACAAACAAGAAACTTAATAACTGTGGCCGACGCAACTTTCATTCCCTTCATTCGTCACATAAACCGGTGAAAAATCTTAGCAACGGACCACCACAGTTTGTGTCCACCAAAAACTGAAACTGGTATAAGAAACACAAAACTTCAGCTAATAAAACATCGACATCAAGAGCACCGGGCAAAAATAGTTGCCGTAGTTTTTCGCGCTAATTTGCGCTCCTGTACTTTTTGCGCCATTGTGGACAAGTTTCGTCTGTGGAAGAAATTGCCTCGACCATTGACCAATCGACCAAAAAGAATATTATTATACTTTATTGAATCAATTATGTTGTTACATTTTTTAAAAGAAGTAATGATACATTCTGTGATTTTCAATGTTTATTAAAAATAATTTATCTAGATCTATTTACATAGATATGCATATATAAAATATTTCTTTATCCATAAGAGTTAACACGAGAAAAATGTTTATGTTAACAAAATGATATCACACGTATAAAAAAAATAAATTAAAGAAGATTTTCATTTGAGAATAGAATAGCTTCTTACTATGCATTTTCATAAATCAACTTGTCAATCGCATAAAAATTTAGTTGCATTTTAATATGTTATCTAACAGTTTTGCATTCAACTCAAAATGGAAAAAGTGTTGTAGAATCTCTTATGGAAAATTCCATAGAATTTAATTAAACTTTTGTCTATTTCTCACACTTCTTTTCATCTTATATAGATAAAGGATAAATAAGAAAAAAGGAAAATTTTAAAAATTGTTATTACTTCAAAAAAAGAAAGACAGAATCAAAATATAGTGAAACATTTATATTTGTCATTCGTTTTTGAATTGAAACATACAATCAAATATCAACTTTTTTTATAAAAATTAACAAAAAAAGGGATAAAAACTTCAATAAAAATTTACTTTTATTGAGAAATTGTAATTATAAAATAGGCAAAAAGCAAAAAACTATGCAATAAGAAATTTTTTGTAAAGAGTATTGGATTGTTTGACGAATATCGTGTCGAAAAAATTTGGTGAATATTGGATTTTATGAATATAGAGATTCCACGAATATAGTGATAGGAAGAAATATAATTTTCATTTTTCGCAAAAAAAATAAATTTTTCGTTTATAAAGTTAATAATCTTCGATATTGTCATCTTGCTTATGCTTGAAAACTAAATCATATCAAGCAAACAATTTGCATAAATTTCATAATCTTATTATGAAACTAATAATCCTTCGAATAAAATTTAATCAGCACAGAAATACAAATCTTTTTTAGTTCGAACAATTTTCAATTTTAACTATATACAAATACAAAAAATATTCATTAATAAAATAAACCAAAAAATATTCATTAATAAAATAAACCATAGTCTTATCTAACCTAATTTTATTAAATCTAATCCAATCTAAATCATAAAATGGATCATTCCTTATTATATATTCTCATTTCATCCACCATGCAACATTTTCATCATTATTATAACATTGTACATCATCTAGTTTAAGTTCCGACATAAATACTTCGAGATGTCATCTTGGAAACGGCGCGTGTCTCGTTTCGTTAGGATGGTGCAGACCGGAAATTAAATGCAGATACTTCGATGTTTATTTCCAATTTCGCAGTTAATAGCTAGTTTATCAAACAGTGTTTGCTGCTTATGTCAAAATTATGTAGTATATGATATATAATTGAAATCCATTTTATTATTTATGAATAAATATCAAAATCAATAAATGTCTCGTATTATATATAGGAAATTAATGTATTCGTAGTATATCTTGATTGAGAAAAGAATTGATTTTTGGAGGCCAGAAAAAACACAAAGATTATTAAATAAACAATTAAACCAAACAAGATATAGAAAAGCTCTATCTCTCTCTCTCTCTCTCTTTTTCTCGTTTCGTTTAATTAAAGTTAAATTGATTATAACTTAATAAATTAATTTTAATCGAAATTTTTGTATAAATTTTTATGTTTTTTTTGGTCTCTAAAATCGATTCTCCAAAAGATAATATATTTCAATATATCAACGTTTTGTATATTTGTCATTTTACTTTTTGTCATTATAATCAAAAAGTACATTATATTTCAATTATTGGATAATAATTTATATTTATATTTTTTTGAAAAATCATAAAAATAAAGTAAAATAAATTTCATTTTAAACATACATATACATAAATTTTCTGTTGCATTGGAAACAAAAATCCATTAAATGAAAAGAAATTAACAAATGACAATAGCTTTTATTTTCATTTTATTCAAATTATTTAATCATTATTAATGATCTCACTATTATGTATAGATCGATATTTTAGTATTTCATATTTTCGTTATATTTTTACATTATCTCATATTTCCTATTTTTCTCTTCTATATTATCGCTCAAAAATATGTACTTTTCTTATAACTATAAATATTTTTTTTAATCATAATTTAAATTCCTTATAAAAAAATATATGCAAATTTTTTAGAAAAATTTTGATTAAAAACAATTTGATGCTCTTTTTTAGAACGTTAGAAATCAAATTTTAATATTAATTTAATAATTCATGTATTACCAATAATACAATGGAAAACTTATATTTTTCTCTCATTTACATATTCATTGCTTTTATTGTATTTACAAATTTTGGCATCTTGATTATTAATTTTTTTGTTATAAAATTCCATTTTATTATAAAATTTCGCATAAATCTTTTTCTGATTTTAACATTGTTTTCTAATTCTAAATTTTAGAAAAAATAATCAACTAAATAAAATTTTATTTTTTGAATAATAAATTTAACCATTAGAATATATATTCGTTATATTTTCTTAATTTAATAATAACTATCGCATAAATTTACATTATATATTTCGAATTTCACGAATTCATAAAATTGGTGTCCACGTAAAAGTTCTTAATTCCAAATTTCTTAGTCCAAACAAATCTTAAATTTTTTCATACATCAAACTTCATAATAATCAGTATTATACCAACGACTTACATATTCAAATTGAACCGATAAATTCAAGCACAAGTCCGGATGACCTTGTCAGAAATACAGTCACACATGCCAATCAAAGACGACTAATTATGCACAGCTGAAGTTGTGCTTTTCCCTCTCTAAACCGGATGCTTCTCAATTATCCCTGTAATCGATCTTTCGTCCTTATGACTCCATAATTAACAAGGATAATTCGTATGCCAATAATACATTGGTTGGTTTACTTGTAATGAAGCTAATATCTAATCGAAGCTAATATTGTGTAGACCGTAATTAGATGCACGATGAAACGGACCGTATACATATGATTGTCGATATTGATACACAAATGCTGTCTAGCGATTGAGACGACGAACAACAAATATGATTTGCTATAATATATATAATATTTGAATTTTTTAATATTTATCAGAATTAAAGCATTGTTGACTGAAAATCAAAATATATATTTTGAGATAAGAGGTAATTGAAAAGGAAAATAAGATTTTTTATTAAGTTTAATACATATATTTTTATGAAATCGACGAATTTTTATAATTTTTGTTTATATTGAAGGAAATTGGTAGGCCAATTTTTCAGTTTTTAATTTTTAATAAATTATGTAAATTATGTATAATAAATAAATTATGACAAAATTATAAGAATTGTATCTAATAAAAAATCTAGTAATTATAGTAAAAAATATATATTCGAGTATATCTAGTACTTAAAAAAATATCAAGAGAATTATATAAAATATTATTTACCTTTCTTTCATAATAAATTAAAGATTTTTTAACTAATTAAATAAACATAAAAATTATATTTGTTAAAACTTCATTTTATTATGTATTTTATTATGTTTGAAATTTCTTTAATAATATTAATTTAAATTTATTTCATTAATAATAAAGAAAATATATATTATATTATAAAAAAAATAATTTAATTTTTAATATGGATATTTAAAATTTTATTTTATTTTAAAATATTTTAATATTAGAAATCTTCTAATCATGTAATTATTTTACAATATATTCATTTACTTTTATATTATAAAAAATATAAAAATATTTATGTAACATTTATAATTTTAGGAATAAATTTATTCATAATAATTAATTTTTTAATAAATGGAAAAAATAATGTATATATCAACTTTTATGTAAATACAAATTTTATGAACGCGACTAAAAATATGGAACTCGAATAGATATCTCGTTTAAATATCACAATGTATATTTTACTTTGGATATTTTATACCTTCTTGTATATCATGTGTATTTCGTATATTTTCGTATATTTAAATTTTCGATAAATCCAAAATAAAAATGATTTAAATTATTTGATAAATTTGAATAAATCCGAATTTTCGATGTTCCTACTCTAGCAGAAATTCAATTAGTTAGTGTTAATTGATATCGCGTAAAAATGTCAATTGAATTAGAATTTTCCTGGCTTTTGAAAGCAACGAAGAGTGAAAAAATGCAAGGAAAAATTATAACATTCTCGCAATAAATTCACAGTACACAGACATCTGCGTCAATATGTATGCAAATTCGAAAGAGAACTCGGTGACTGCTGTTTTAATATAAAATTCCCTAGAAAAAGTTCGTACCTTGTGAAATACTACACCTAGTGAATTTCCACTATATGCATTGGAATAAAAATTGATCCGTGTAATTATAATTGAAGAGTTTATGGTAATAAGGAATCTCTATTTTTTTAATTTTTTTGTTATTTTAATTTTATATAAAAAAATATGATCTTTCATTTGATGTAGAAAAAAATAAATAAATAAAAAATTTTGCAATGGATGTGTTTGATTTAGATTACAAAATAATCATGCACATATAAGTGTACATATATATAAGGTGTATTACCTGATTTTGAAATTTTGATTTTTTCAATATTATTACTAATGTTTACAATGTTACAGATGTAAAATTTTTAAATCTTTTATATTTTTATATCAATATTTATTATGATATTGTTAATGAATGAGCGTCTAAGAATAAATGAAAATCAACTTTTTAAATGAAATTATATATTTTTTATACATCAATCGATGTATAAAAAAATATTATTCATTATTGTATGACTAATTATCACTAATTAAACATATATGAATTAACAGTTTAATTTATAATTTAACTTTTTTTACAATTACAATTTTATGATATAATTTTTTATAATTTTTTATAAATCAATTAATGCATTGATTAATGTATTAAAAAATATATAATTCGGTTTAAAAAGCAAAGTTGATTTAATCATATTCAGAATTTATTATACATTCGTTCAAATTTTACTTGAAATATTTTTCGTTACGAATAATAAGAAAACGAGCATATCAAAATGAGATATTCTGTATATTTAATTATGAAATTGTAAAACAAATGTGAACGCATATGAAATAATAATAATAATGTGAGAGAAAAATAAATAAACGAATATCTTTGGTATATTTTCATAAGGAAAAGAAAAATTTTATAAATCAGTATTTTGCACGACACGTTGCAACATTTCATAGCAAGAAAAATGGACGAACCGTATATGAACAATTCCCTCGTGGATTTATTTCTTCAAATCATCAATATTTGCATTCTTTTTTTTTTCATTTTTTCTGATATATCATTAAAAATAATAGAAATATCATAGATTTAAATATTAATTGACTATAATGACCCTAAAATATAAATTAAAAATTGTTTCAAATTACGTTCTATCAATTGTATATTAAAAAAAATTAAGTCTGATTAAATTACTTATTTCAAATTCTAAATAAAATTTCTTATTAGGAAATCTACTATTTAACAGATTAAGTACGTAAGTGCGAATAAAGCATCGTTCTATTCATTCTAATCCGACTCGAAAGCATCGATCGAACGTTTTCGAGGTCGATGCACGAATGAGGAAACTGGTGAAATATTACAAGGCAACGCTCTCTACCTTTCTTATAAACCCATGCCTCTTTTTTCCCGACTAATGGACGATTAAATTAAAATCGAGAATTTATCGAGATTCCTTACGACTACGATAGTATAATTTATATTCTTCGTGTACAGAAGAGGTATCGTGTGATTTTTCTTTTTCCATACTAGAAACGTGTAAAAGGAATAAAAATGGCCGCAATTTGTCTTTCTTGCATCATATATTTCATATAATATTAATGCACAAGTATGAAAAAAATTTTTTCCAATATTCAGGAAAATATTAAATATTCGTTAATACATTGGTTGATCGACTTGTCGACAATAATTCGCTCCGTTTTCATCGATTCGATAATTAATTCCTTTCACATAGTTATTAATTTATCGATTATTTAGTCAAGGCATTAATTAATTTCATCTTTCATTCGATAAAATTGTATTAAGAGGTAAAATTGAAATTGTAGACGGGAAAATAATTAATATATATAAAAGCATGTATAGAATATAAATGAATTTAATCATAATTCTTAATTTGTCGGTTACCACAAAACGCCAGTATTTAAAACAATTTTTTAATTTATATTCAATTTACTCGTTTTTATTATATTTATTTATATTATCGAAATTATTTCTGCTATATATATGCTATATTTATATATAGCAGAAACGTATATATAAAAGATTATATAAAAAATAAGAAAACATAATGTTAGAAAATTTTATTTTTCGTTCAGTTAAATGAATTTAATGATTCAGAAATGAAGACATTTCAAATATTACAACGATTTTTTCAAATTCTTTTTATACGCCAATTAATGCGTTCTTTATAAATATATGCATTAAATTTTCAACTTATGTTGAAATTTGATTAATTTAAAAGATATAGTAATTTATCACTTGTAAGTTAAGTTATCAAATTTTAACATATGGAAGAGAGAAAAAGGAAGAAAACAATATTTTTGTTTTTATGCTTGTTTTATCTTTCTAATCACGATAAGTGATTAAAATTTAAAAACTAAGTTAATTAATTAAAAAAATATATAATTTCATTTAGAAAATAGACATAACTTTAAAATCTTTAAAATATTTCTATTTTGAAATGAAATATATGCTTCAAATAATATATCTATTTAATTTTATTCAATGAAATTTTGTTTGCCTTATACTTTTATAATTAACTTTTAAAATTTTTAAAATATTGTTATAATTAATAGTTCAATTGAACTTTGTATACCAAAATAGAAAATTTATTTACAAAAATTGTTTTAATATTTCTTATACGACGACGTAATTATTCATCCATTCATTTTTAAAAAAATTTCATAAATACATTGTTATATTTTATAATTATTGGTTCGCTCTCGAGTTTGATATTTAAAAATCTTTAAAATACATTTTCTTATATCTTTCATATACAAAATTATATTAATATATTCATATCTCGTCTTTTTGTCAAATTATAATTAACAAACAAAATTCCCAGAAATAACAATTTTTTGAGCGATTTCGTATATTCATTTTGTATCCCCGCAGAATAAAAAAGTGAAATAATAACCCAAAAAGAATAGGAAAAATTATGCAGGAAGAAAATTTAGGATTAAACGAAAAGAAACTTTTCGGATAACTCACAGAGAAAGACTTAAAATCGTTGGCTCGCTACAGTTTCATTAAAAAATCATGATGCTTAATTACCAGGGCAACAGATTGCATAAGATTGACCCTCTAACGTGCAGCACGAACAGGGAGTGAGCGTGCAGTGGTTGAGCCTCGGGATAAACTGTTGGAAAAGCATAACGAGAAGGGAGAAGAAAAAGGAATGAGATGTGGAACGGCACCTGCTACCTTGAAAACTCAGAGAAATAGCTTGTCGTCTTCGTACGTGCTCGTTTCTTTGGAATATTCAGACCGTTTCGATGAACAAAAGATTCTATTAATAAATTAGGAAAAAGATATGGTTCCACGGTCACGTTTTTATCTTCCTTAAAACTTTGTTGATCTTTCATTTATAGATTAAACCATTTCATCCTCAGATGTTAAGCAATTATTTGCTTTAAAAATGTACAATATAAAATGAAATATGAGAACAAAATTATTTCGATTATTCGTATCTCTTTATTACACATTATGTTCATTAATATTGATGGTGACATAACTTAAAATTTTAGAAGAGAAATTTTTTAAATTTTTGAAAATATTAAATTGCTTTATTAATTATTATGTATTAATTAATTATTGTGGTTTTTAGTAAATTTATATAGAAATATAATATTGTAATTCAATAAAAGTTGTTATGTTGTGTTATTACCAATGCAATATATATCCATGCAATGATATATCCATATCGAATAAAGAAAAGACTTTAATTATTATTTTAAATTTTTTAAAAGCTTAGAATGATAAGAAGAAAATAATTGTAAACATAAATGATTCAAATTGTGAAATATTAATTGTGAATAAGAATTACCTACAATAATAATGTTATTAAAATCTGAATTTGATTAATGAATTTTTTAAAATGACATAAACCAAAAATTACTTTATTTTCATTGATTTTATAAGTAAATTTTTAATTTTAGTAAATAATGTTTTTATATATATACGTGAAATGAAATAATTTTGATTGAAATTTTGAAAGAATTAAAATTTAAAACTTTACTAAACTTTATTTTTTCTAATATAAAACATTTTTATTTTTATTTTTATATATGATTTTGTATTTTTATATTTATATTATATTATAATATTATATTATATTATATACATTTATATTTTTATATTTATATTATATTATATTATATTGATTATTACAATTCAACTTCATATTATTAATATATTAATTATTAACATATCTTCTTTTTTCAAAGAAATATGATTTTTATGATATGAAATATGATGTGTATTGAAAATTATACATATAAAGGTTTTATAAATATATACAAATTATTCATTTTCAATTTTTTGTACAATAAAAAAATTGATTTATTAAGAAAATAAACATTAAAATTATGAAATATATATAATATCAAAAAAATAAAAATAAACAAACAAATTTATTTCATATCGAAAATATCATAAAATATCGAGAAATTGAAATCTTTTCGCGCATTGCCTATTTTTTAAATTAATTCCATGAATGGAAAGTTCATAATTTTTTTTATATTTCTAATTATTCCTATTTTTTCTCTTTAAAAAAAGAAAATTATTAAATATCGTCGTTTCATATTTAAATAAGTAAATGTACAAGTATTAAAAGAACAATTTACTTTTTTTCAAAAAAGAATTATATATAGAGATATATCTATTCAAAAAAAAATTCGAAAACGAAAAATTATCGACAATTCGCTATTTGTGCAAACGACGAAAATGAATTCAAGAGAGAAAAGAGAGAGAGAAAGAGAACGACGAAAACGATTTACAAAAGAGGCATAATTGTGTCTCGTGACAATAAAACTCTAATATCCGGGCATGAAAACAAGGTGTGGGCAATGCACAGCTTACTTTTTCTATCGAGAATGTGGGACATAGGAACAGAGAGCAGAAAGCGGAAACTCGGTCGGTCGCCGAGTTTCCCGCGCAAACTCTCTTCCCTATCGTTAAAAAACGCGTTGCACCGTTCTTCATTGCTCTTAAAATTTTTTTCCGTCAATACTGACGATTATTCCTTTTTTCGACAGGAAAAAAACAACATCCTCAAATTTTTTTCTTTTTTTTTTTTTAATATCTTTTTTACTGAAAGATGGATAATGATATATTACACGGTTCTTGAATTTAACGATAGTAAGACAATAAATTAATTATTCGAAAAAAATTGTTCTTGGAAAGTAATAGTTTTTTAGTAGTCGAAGAATGTATTTATAAAATTTATTGATAATAGATACTTATCTTCATATTGTTTTTCTATCAAAAAATATTTCATTTATAGAGCATAATAAAGTATTAAAATCAATCATACGTCAAAGTGATTAAACGAACGTGAATTGCATAAATATAATATATAAAAATTATATTTCAAGATTTATATTTGTATATTTTTTTTATAATATATATAATATATATACATAAATCAATTTTAAAATTTATATTTTTAAAAACTCTAGAAAAATATGATTGTAATTAAAAAATATATAAAAAAAGACAAGAAATTTCAAAAATTTTATATGAAATTAAAGATGGAAAGAAATGAAAGAAAATTTATTTGAAATCTTATTTTTTTATTTTTCGATAAATTTTATGCATGCAATTGAAATCATGTACTTATTAACTGAATTTTATAATTATGATATTTTCATTTTCAATTTCAATTAATAATATTCAATGTATATATTTTTAATACAATATTATGCAGGATAATAAGAATTTTGAATTTTAAGGACAGATAATACATATATATATATACACATTTATTATTACATTTATTATATTAAATGAAGAAAAAAATATTATGAATTTGAACTTAATATTTTCTTAATATTTTTAAAATTATAAGCAATTTTTTACTTCAAATCAAAATAATATAATTAATATGTATATTAAAGTGTAAATTATTGGTGTTATATATAACAATGCATATTAAATGTAATTATTTATGATATTGTAAATCAAAATGATCATCATATCAATAGATATAATTATTCATAGAAATTTTCTAGAGATTCTATAACAAAATTCAAATCATTTTTCGAAAAATGTGAAAGAGAAAAAAGAATTTTTTTCCCATATTCGATTTTTCTTTTGCATATATATACAATAGTTGTCAATATGTTCAATCGATTTGGATTTCGAATTTTTTACTGTTTTATTGTTTATATATATATATATATATATATTTGTATTTTTAAAAATAAGTCGATTTTCATCACTAAAAACTTTATTTCGATTGTTGACACTACATATGTTAAAAATCATAGAGTAATAAATACATATTTATAAATTATTATTATGCAATCTGGATTCAGTTTCTGCGTAAATTTACGTTATAAAGCTTTCAATATTTGACATTTGGCTTATAAGTTATATGCATGAAATCGTAAGCGACAAATCACATAAAAGTCTCTATAAATTGTGAATAAATATTGGACATATTAGTGAGGAAAATCAAAATAATGCAATTTTGTTTAAAAAATTTATTAAAAATAATTATAGTTTTTTTGATGTAAAATGTTAAATATTAAATGCATGGAGATATTCCGTAGATACAAATCAATCTAATATAAAATAAATATAAAAAAAAATGAAAAAATTTTTTATTTATCAAAGAAAAAAAGAGCAAAAAAAACAAAATATTAATTAAACATATAATTGATTTTAATTCCAATCTAATATGGTAAAATCAATTATGTATTATTAAAAAATTTGGAAATATTCATATTTTTAATTGAAATAAAAAATTTTTTGTAAATATTATAAAGATAACTATTATTCTTTTTAACGATTACAATAATAAACTGAATATTTTTAATTATGATTAGATGATAAAATAAATGCAAATTTTTCACTTTTCTTTTTATACGATTATAATAGATAACAAATAAGACAAAAGTTACAAGAATTATGTATCGATGAAGCAAGAATTTATATATAAAAATAATATAAAAATAAAAACATGTATTTTTAACAATAATCATTTATTACTTATTATACAATTATGTATAATAAATCATATAATAATATGCATCATGGATATTTTTCTATATGACAGTTGATATACAATTGTGTCACGAATTTTTCGAAAAGAAAATATTTCTACATATTCACTTTTCCTTTTGCATACAACTGCTATTCTCAATGTGCACAATTTTTGTTTATTTTCTTATATTTATGAAAATCAGTATCCATTATAGAGCATCCTTTCAATTTTGAAAATGTTAACGATATCTTCAGAGTTCATTGAAATTAATAAGAATACAATCTCTCAACAAATTATCATGTACAATTTATTTATATTCTCGTTATTGATTATTATTCGATTCTCACATGAAAAATCATTTCGAAAGTATTCAATCGCTCCAATCATCTAGTCGCTTCCAATCGTCGAAAAATTTCCTCGAATCACGTATACAACTTCTCTCTCTCTCTCTCTCAAACCATCAGAATCTCGCTTATTGGACTTCCGTAGTGGATCTGGTCGATTGTTGTCGAGCTAACTGGCACCCACGTTTCCCGTGGAATCCCGTAAAAGAATGCCGGGACACGAAACCGTCGAGTCATGAATAGATGAGAGCCAGATAAAAATTGAAAAGTTCGCCGCCTCTCTATAGGGATCCTGTACACAGGCCAGAACAGAGAGACCCCGCCACTTTTGGCTACTTCTGACCCGTGCAGGGCTTATACTTTCCCTGTTCTCCTTTGCGAGATTACGTCGCCGGGGTTCATAACCGGTGCACATTCAACCACGAGAACGTTTCAACCGCGATTTCCGATCTGGCCACAGAAGAAAGAACCTCTTTACCGCTCTTGCGGCTACCACACCGTAGTTTTAATCATTTCCATGCGATCCACGTTGAAAGAAAACGAGATACGCCTCGTTTTGCTGGGCTAAAATTCGCTCTTCCCTCCTGGAAGGTTGATTTTAAAAAATTTCTTTTTTTTTTTTAGGGGAGATATAGTGTTTTATCAAATCAAGAAAGACAGAAAGAGATTCTCTCTTTTTCTTTTTTATTTTAATTAACGAAATTGAGATGAATTAATTTTTTTTTTGTAAAGGATTGGAGATTCTTTTCTCTTATGTGGTATAAAATTAATATTGAAAAGATATGTCTATTTTAATTTTGATTTATAATTTTTTAGAAGAAATGTTCTTATTTTTTGAAATTAATGGAATTTTTTTTGTTAATCAAGTAAGGTTTTTAAATAAATATAAATTTAATTATATATATAATATAAGAAGTAATTATTTATTATATCTTATTTATATTATATTTCATTTATTGTATGATTTTCTTTTGAAAAAATATGAGAAGAAAAATAATTGTCAATATCATATTAATAAAATAAAATGCAAAATTTTATATATAAAAATTATTTTTTATTACAATGAACATAATTATTTAATTAAATATAAGAATTATTTCATATGTTCATAATTTATTAAGAATTTCATTCTAATCCATTCTATTTTTTAAAAATTTTTAATTTTAATTCTAGAATAAATAATGAGATTACCTTATAATAAAATTTAT
Organism: Apis cerana; assembly: GCF_029169275.1. Taxonomy (NCBI): domain Eukaryota; kingdom Metazoa; phylum Arthropoda; class Insecta; order Hymenoptera; family Apidae; genus Apis; species Apis cerana. The sequence continues at coordinate 2,296,837 of NC_083865.1, read as the reverse complement.
CAATTTAACTTCTATGATTCCAACATCTATATTCACTCAAAGAAAGAAAAATCAAATTGAATTCACAATTTTTATTTCTAAAAAATTATCTATCATTAGTCTGTAGATGAAAAATGCATTTATAAAAAATATAAAATATTCAAAAATCATAATCATACAAAATCACATGCAAAAAGCAGAGAAAGTACAGAAAATATCTAAAATATATACATTATAATATTTAAGAAATAAACCAAATCCTTGTGCCAGATCTATTTCAAAAAAATTCTATACATATCACTATCACTATCTATATACCCAATTTCAATTTTCAAGAAAATTAAAAAATTAAATTATTAAATTAAATTAACAAATTAACAAATTTTCAAAATTAATTTTCTAGGCAACCATCACCAGGATCCGGCACAACCGGCACGTCCACGGTTTCCTCGAACGCTCCGGATGGAGAAAATGGCCAAAGCATCAGTCTATATCCGGTGGGAAGCGTGGGTCCAACATCAACGAACCCAACAACGGCTACACCAATCACGACCACGGCGACAATATCATTGGCCACCCCTGGAACCAGGACCCAAGAACCTGGACCCAGTATCACCAGAAGCGTGTCAGCACCCACTGCACCTAGGCCAGTCGTCCAGGTGGCTGCCAGTACTTCTAGCAACAATGGCACACAAAAACCGAGATTGAGGAGGACTATGAGTCGCACTGAGGCTATAAGGAAGTTAGTTTATATGATTATATAGTATTTCTTAACACGTTACAGATCATATGGTATCAAATCTATATAAGTATCCTAATAATTGCCATTTTAAATTTGTTATATAAATACATAAATCGTTTAGAATAACTTTTCTCAACTTGTTTTACTGGCTCAATATATTTATTTTTAATGATACTATAAATAAATATTTATAATATAAAATTTTCAGAAATCTGATAATCTATAATTACTATGTATAAATGAAATTATAAATTTGAAGATAATTTATGTTTGTGTAATGTTTTTAAATTAAAAATGAAATTTAACAACTTAATATTGAGTCATAATCTATAGGTTAAAAAATCCTAATGAAGATTATATTAGTGAAAAAATCGCTATATTGCTTAAAATCTTTTATAACAGAAAAATATTTATTTATATATTTTGGATATGAGAAATTAATTAAAATCTATAAACAAGTTGAATTTTCTTATTACTGCATAAAAAATTGTTCATTAATATGAATATATTATTATCAATACTATTATCAATGCTTCCAATATTGATGATTATTATTATTATAATTTATAGATCAAATAGAAAAATTATAAATTTATTTTTAGCATCAATTTTCTATTTTCTATTTACATAATCGAGTTTTGAAAGTATATAAAAATAATTAATATAATATAAGAATTAAAAATATTTACAATTTTAAAAATCAAAGGAATCAAAAATTTTTTAACTTATTTTTATAACATTAAATATAATACTCGATGATGTTTATTAGTTATTATTAGGGTAAAATATCACAAATTTTATTGGAAATATTTAATTATTCCATTTATAATAAATCGTTTAATAATCATCAATTTTTATTTACCATGAATTCATAGAAAAATAATTTTAAAAAATTATCATCTCATCCTTTTTCATTTTCTATTTGAAAAAAGAAACTTACTCATCATTTTAATATATAAAAGATATAAAAAGAAAAATTACAAATTAACATTATAAATACAACTTTAATAAACTATTAACTTTAATTCTAAAATAGTCTAAAAAATTTTTTAATAATAATAAAATAATTCTCAAAATATTAAATTATTATGTTAAACTACGATTTAAATATTACATTAAATTTTCGGATTTAACACCACCATTCGATTCAACCATTATTTCCACGTAAATTCCATCAGAATTCCAAACTTACAACTCAATGCACCATTCACACAGAGGTATTCAAGAGCGTTTTTACGAAATTAATCAAGCCAATGTCCAATCTTTTGTTCACCTCTTATTGCCCCGATAAGGGGATAGAACGCGTCGTAAATAGATCTTTTCGACTGAATAACTCGAACGGCGCTTTATTTTCCGTTTTAGCTACATCAGACGCGAAACAGCGCAATTCTTTGGGGTGGACGAGGAATCTGAGGCTGTGGAGAGACAACGATGGCTCGATCGGAGACGGAGAATGGCGTCGAGGAAATACGGTGCCCTTGTTCCGGAACACAGACCACCGGATCCTGATATCACCAGAGACGTGCCGGATATTACGGATGTGCCAGAAGTATGTCGGATGTTTATTAACTCTGCTACATTTCGATCATTCTTTACTCGATTTTGCGCCGTTAAAAGAATTTCTTAAGTTTTAAAAGAATATGAAAGAATCATTAATCGTAATTTTATATGAGAAGCTTCTTTCTTCTTACCTTCTTTCAGAAGGTAATCTACTAAATTTTACAATTTTATTAGTTCACGTTCGTTATACAGGATTAATGTTCGATTGTTAAATGATTTATTTTCATAAATATGTTTAATATGTACAAAGTTACATTTAGTAGATATTACTATCTTAATTTTCATTATCATTACGAAGTTAAATGGTTTCAGACTCTGAAGCATATTCTAATGTTATTAATTTTTAAATGGATGCGTTAAGAACATATGAAATTCATTAAAATATTAATTTCTTTATAGAAATATATTCACCTTTTACAGTTAATTCTACGAGATATAAAAGATATAATGTAGAAAGTACAATTTTTTTTAAATGAAGAAAATATACAAAAGTATATTAATTAAATTGCAATAAGAATATTAAAAAAAAATCATAATAAAAAAATAATATTTGATTTTTTCTTTTATAAAAATTATAGATTGTTAATAAAATAAATTATTGACAAATTAATATTACATATTACATATTACATATTACATATTCAACATATGAAAATTGAAACATGAATTTTTTGTTCTCAAATATTCCATTTCATGTCAGTTTCAATATTTATAATCATTTGTTATTTTCATTTTGTTTTCATAAGATATTACGTACATTTCTCATTCATTATTTCATTTCAACTACATTCTTTATTCTGAATGAAGTAATTAAGCTCATTAAGGTCGTTATATCCCTACATGGAAGATATAAAGTTACATTTTACGCCCGAAATATTAATTTTAGAATCAAGCATTTTTATTATTCTTGATGAGTAGTAGTATCATAAACTCCTTTAAAATATTAAAACTTTCTTTATTTTTTACCACTCTTTACAATTCAATTTAAATTTTTTTAAATTTTTGTTTAAATTATTTCCATTATACAGAAATTAAATTCTATTAAAATAGATCCATCTAAATATTTCATGTCAAAAATTGTTGAAAATATCGAAAAATTTTTTAAGCAAAATCGAATAAAATAATTGAATTTTCATTTAATAAAATTAATTAAATATAAGATAAGAAGATAAATAAAATTGCATGTTTCTTGTTCTTTATATAATAAATACAATATTTATATTGTATATTATATTGTATATTATATATTTGTTAGAATATCTTTTAGTTTAATAATCTTTTAAGCAATTTATTAGTTATGATTCTATTTAAAAATTAATCTCCAAACAATATCTTTTTCTTTTAAAAATTCTTTTATAATCTTTTCAACTATTCAAATTTTTATTCAAAGTTTTATTTTCAATAATTTTAGAAATATTCTTTCTTTTCTTCATATTGTGAATTTTTGTGAAAATTTATTATTTTTAACAACAGAAGATTAAAATTTTTTTCATGATATATACCCGATACACTTGTCGAACTACTATAATCTACAAAGAGGCAACGTTATCCTCTTTTCTTCTAAAGTACAATTTCTGGTGTCTGGCGGAGATAAGAAAGTTTTCGTTCACAGGCCTCAAAGAGGAAAAACGTGTCATCTTAAAATATCGAAAATTTCCTTTCCTCGAAGGATAAAAATGTTATAGCACCGCAAATTTACAAAAGAGGATATCGATCGTCCTCTTAAATCCTTTACTTTATCTTTCTACTTGCCAATTTTTATTAACGAATTTGTTTAATTACATTTAATTAAAAACAATTTTCCTTTGCTCCCTCGCAGAATTTTAATGATCGAGTTTTCTAATGCTTTATTCTGTCGTTATTTACGTTAAAAAATACAAGAATAATATACGTAAAATCAGGATATATTTCTATTTGAAATAATTAAAGGCTCTTTTTATTCAGGGTGTTACATTGAGAAGATGGCAGCAACCTGTAAGACGAAAAGATTCCGTGGCCAGAATGACGCTTTCGGGGCTTCATTATGTCGTCGAGGTAAGTCCTTTTTTTTTTTTTCATTATTTAATTTTTACATGATATATAAATATAATATTAAATATAAATAAATTAATATTCACGCGAATATTTTGATGTTACAATTTCTATCAGTAGAAATTGAAATTCTATCAGTAGTTAATTATTATTTTTTAAGAAAAAAATATTTCACTTATGATATTTTTTGAAGATTTTTAAGTTCTAATTTGAAAAGAAATATTATCTTGCATAATATTTAATATATAAAATTTATGAATATATCATAAAGATACCGAATTTTATTTAATTATGAAATCTAGAAAAAAAAATAATAACAAAGAATAATTTATTAAATCTTAATAATTAATGAAACTATGAATGTATTATAAAGATGAATTTTATATAAATTTAAAACCTAAAGAAAGAAAAAAGGAATAATAATGAAACATAATAATTGATCAAATCTTTTGAATTTAAAAAATAGAATTTAATAATAATAGATTGATTAGAAAAAATTAAAATTCAATATTTTATTTAATAAAAATAATATAAAATTTATAAGTAATAAATTATAAATTTATTTATAATTACAATATTAAAAATAAAATTCAATAACATAAATTAAAAATAAATACAAGGAATTAATTAATAAAATGAGGAACTCTCATGAAACTAAACTAAATATATTTTTCATAATTAACTCAAAAATATTGTATAAAATAAAAATAAAATAATATAAAATAAAATATCTTTGATATTTCAATCCAAATCAAAACACTTTCAAATTTGAAAAATTCATCAAAAATTAAAATTAAAAACTTATCGAGTCAATAATTATTGATTATTGCATAATCATATATTTATTTCCGTACATTCAATCTTCACTTTTTAACGTTAAATCAGAATAAGAATTTTATAAAACTTTAAAATTTCCTAAACATTATCAGAAATGAATCTGGCCCCTCTTCTTGTTTCAAGCTTTTCAATTCTTTCCATCAAAGTATCATCGTACACGAATCACGCAAGACACTTCCCATTAAACTCCAATCAGAAAAGGAACCCATCCAGACATTGGATAGTCACGTTTCCTCCGACAGGAAACGAAATATCGAACCGTTCGCATGTTCTATTTCCCGTTATTACCGATAGAGGAATCGAGGTAAACGAGTAAACAAGTTAATCAACGTTTCGTTATCATCAACCGACGTACTATTCAATCGCGAAACGGAGGCTAAGTTTCCTTCCAGACAAGTATGTTTCAACGGAAATCGGCGCGATCATTAAGCTAACGAGCTTAGCCTTTTCGATTTCTGGCCTACGTCGAATTGACTTCGATATTTGGCGAATTTTCACCTACAAATTCCTGATTTCTATCTGATCTACTTTGATTAAGAAATCCCGTTTCGTGTGACATTTTAGATTTGTTATTATTCATTTTCCTTTTTTTATTCCTTTTTTTTCTTTTGTTATTATTTTGTGCAACACGAAAATTTTTAATATTATTATTCTTTGACTAAACAAAATACGAAATTCATTAAAATTAGTTTTTTTTAAATATTGTTAATTCCAATCCGTTCCTGGAGATATGGTATATAGTAATAAAAATATTTATCACAAAGTTCGCTGTTAATAAGTTCAATTAACAAGATGATCAAAAGCAAAGTCCATATGCCAATGACAGTTCACGCTATCATTAAGGTTCAAAATTACAAGTTCGAAAAAAGTTCTAAGTTCAAAGGTTCTTGAAAGTTAGGGAATTCTAAAAGTTCTCGCAGTTCTGGCAGTTCTCGAAATTCTCTTTGGAAGTCTAGTGTTTTGGAAGTTCTGACAGTTCTAGAAGTTCTCGTTAGTTCTAGTGTTTTGAAAGTTCTGCTAATTCTCTAAATTCTCGTTGATTCTAGTGTTCTGGAAGATCTGATAATTCTCGAAGTTCTCGATGTTCAAGTTCTGATAGTTCAAAAAGTTCAAAAAGTATCAAAGACTGGTATTCTCTAAAGCCCCATCTATGTTCATCTCGTGAACTTGCAGATCTTCAATAGAGTACATAAATGTCCAATAACATTGTGGACCAACTCCCTAATTAAGCGATATCCCCAATCTAAAAAGAATTCCTCCCTGATGAATCTGAGAGGTTACACTATTCACAAGTCGGTTGTTTTCCCAGGAAGCTGTTTTGTACGTTTGCAGTAATTCTTCTCAGATAGGATGATGCTGATTAAGACTGGCATGGCTACAAGTGTCAGGTTCCAGGATTATATTGATACTCCAGCCGAATTGTTTCTAAATATATAAAGCGAGTTATCAAATTTTCTTTCAAAATTGACATTGCCCTTGCAATATCATCCTGTGCCATCTGTTCACGTTTGGACATCATTCAGTGTCTATAAATATACTCTTTAAAATTTAAAAAATTTAAAATTTAAAATACTATGTATAAATCAGTATAAATCAAAATACTATGGCAAAAAATCAGTTTGATATAAAGTAAATGGGTTATACGTAGATTAGTTTAAAATAAAGAATAAAAATAATTTCAATTTTTCTTTTATGAAGAACAAAAAATGAAACTTTAACTGGAAATATAATTAATGATTTCAATGTACTTCACAACATAATAAAAACAATTGTTTTTTTATAAATTTAAAATAACGAATATTTTTTCAGAATTTCTATCAAATAATTTATAAAATATTCCGATCAAATAATTTCTAATTATCATTTTACTTTTTTTATGTCTTTTTTTGCAATATTCTAAATTTCAAATCATCTTCTTTGTATTTACTTCATATAATGATTTAATATAATTATGTTTTTTTGTATCACATTTAAAAAATTACAATATTTTTAATGAATTTCGCATTGGGTTCGAAAACGAAATTTTTTCTTTAACTTTTTTTCTAAGAAGTAGAAGGAAATATAAATGAATTTCGTTAAAGAGAGATTGCGAGATTTCCAATTCAAAAAGAGATTTTTATCGATGAAATTCGATTTGACAAATGTTTGTATTAAAATTGTTGCATTCTTGAAAGTTTCCCGAAGATATGCTTGAAGTTCAATCGCCGATTAAATTATAAAATTGAATGTAAACCTTCTTAATAATTGAAATTTTTTAATTAGTAAAAATTCTTTATAACTAAATAAAATAAAGTATTTTTACTAAGATATAAATGTGATATTGGAAATAATTTCAAAACTTATTAAATAATCGAAAAAAGTTTTAGACAAAAATTAATTTCAAAACATATATAATTTGATGTAATTCTTTTTTTGTTAATGAATACGTAGCAAATATGTGAAGGTCAAGTTATTTTTTTAAATAAATTATACATATATTAAATGGATTAATGCTTTATTCTGTAACTTGTGTGGAATTTAAATAATGATACGAATATGAATTGTAAAACATTTAATTAATAAGACTGATATATTGGATATTCATGTATTGTATCGACATTGTGTGATATGCTGTATCATAATTTGCACTTTCTATGACTATGAATACATTTAAAAATATATTTAAATTGTCAAAAATTGCTTTTCAAAATTATTTCATCATGTTAGTGGACATTATGTCAAAGTGTGCATTTATAATATAATTAATAGTAATTATTTTCTAATTATCTAGCGAGAAATGACTGTCGAGAACAGTTCTTTTTATTTTCAAATTTTATTATTTGCATCCTATGATATTTTGATATGGAACGATGTAACACTTCAACATTAATAAACAATATATGTAAATATACAATAAATAGATATCAAACCAATCTAATAATTATAATATATAAAAATAATTATAAAAAAATAATACTAAAATATATGTATAAAAATATACGTATCTCGAAGTTATTCAACTTTTATCCAAAACATTTTTCATCATCCAAAACAAAAAAAAAGATTTCAGATTTATAAAATTAATTGGATCATACTATATATATATATATATATATATATATATATATATATATACATACATTTCCTTCTTTTCTGATCGATTAAAATTGAGGATGAAAAAGCGTATGATGGCGAAATTATTATTTTTGAAGTAACGTTTAACTTTAACGAGAATTTTCGTTGGACGAAACGATTATCTTTTTATTGAGAGTTTGTTGAAGGTACACAACAAGTTTCTATTGGGTAAAACAATCTCGTTTTCCATAAGTTCCCGCTTAAATTTTCATCGCTGGGAACCAACTTCAACTTATCTCGTATCTCCCTGCTTAATTACTTTTTTGACTTTGTTTCGAATTCCATTCGAGATACCTTAGCCAAGATATGAAAAGTGCTTTCGCGGGCTCTGATAAATGGAACTTTGTGCCTCTTTGAATTAATAGGAACGAAGATGAGAGAACGAGAAATTATTGAAAAGGGAATTGCGAGCGATTGAAAAGATATTGAATCTGTCTCTTTCTATAATGATATTATTTTCGAATTTTTATTATCGAAAATATAATAGTAATTGTTCTTACATGTCGTTCGATGTTATAAATATTAACAACAATATTAATGCTAATTAAATTGAAATGTTGAGAGAAATAATATAAGAAGGGAAACGAATATAATGTCTAAAATCTGCATTTGGAAATATTTCTATATCATACAATACTGCGAAGAATTAATTTTTTTTTAATTGAATTTGTTTGAAAGCTGCCAATGTATATAAACGATTTTTTAGAAAATCCAATTGGTGATATTTTGTTGTAATATTTTTTTTAATATTTTTGTTATTTTTGTTTCGCGTATTTTTCTAAAAATCTATTATTCTTTGTCATTCTGGTAACACATTGTAATCCATATTGGTCAATCTTTCTTGGATTAAAGACTTTTTGGATGAGATTTATTAAATCTTTAATTTTTCTCTAAATGAATCATAGAAAGATTATAATTAATTGTTTAAGCAACAATAATTAATAACGTGATTTCTTCAGGATTAAATTTTAAATTATTAAAGTCTTTTTAAAAATAAATCGAAACTAAATTTTTAGATTCGTGAAACTCGAATCTGAAAGTTTATGAAATCTTAAACTTTTCTGAAACTTTTGAAACTTGAAATTCTATTTTTCTTTAAGAATTATTTATTTTATCGTAAACTGAGATAGGTACAATACATTTTTCTATCATAAAAGTAACCACAGAATTCTTTTGCTTACCTAATATCTTATACAATGGCTATAAAAATATTTGCACAGATATATTTCGATGTATCACGATACATCAGTTGGGAAACACTGTTCTAAAGTACAGAGATATCTTCCTTTGCTATTCTTTTTTCCTTTCATTGGCTTTCAAATTTGCTGTCTAGCAAGCAAATCTCACGTCTGACTTGCACGGAAGAATGGTACTTGTGTCGCTTTACACCGAGCTGTGAACATAAGCTTTTATGTACAAACCCAACGGAGAGAAGTTTGTCAAGAATGAGCCTGGCAAAGAAAGTAGATTTAAACTGGAAGGTAACGGTAGCATGTAAATCCTCTTTGACACTTTGCTTCAACGTTTTTGCCTTTACTGTATCTTTTGGTGACTTGGGGAAACGAATTTAAAAAATTGTCTCAGTATAAACGGCATACATTTCCGCCAAAGTAACTAGAAAATTTAAAAGAATGATTCTAGAGATTAAAACATATTAATAGTTATTTCCTAAGTTATTTACTGAGTTATAAATAATTTAACTTTACGTTAGATAAAACGAAATGGAAAGAAAGTGAGATAAGTGTATGACAGAGATATCATTCTATCGTTATCTCATTTTATCTAAATTGCTTATAATTTAACTTTTTTAGGAACACTGATGCATAAATATATGTTTACTTTTTTTTTCTTTCTTTTTTAATTAAAATTAAAAATTCTAGAAATATCTTACAATTATTTAATAATAAAAATCAAATAATTAATTAAAATTATAAAATTTTTTATATAAAATAATTTAATTATTATTAAAATAATTTAAATAAAATAATAATTATAAAATTTTTTTTATAATAATGAAAATAATACATTTGAAGTATTAATAATATTTTATTTTATTTGACAATCATTGTTTTGAAAATATTGTAACAGCGCCTTTAATATCTTGTAATATTTCTGAAATTTTTGTACAAATTTTTGTATCAATTTTAGAATCCTCCAAAAGTATATATTAATAACAAAGATATATAATATGAGTTTATACTTAATATTTAAATTAAGAAATTTGGAAAAATAGTTTTTTTAATAACAAAAAAATTCATTTCATTATTTCACGATATATTTTCCAAATTAATTTTATAATAACATTGTCATATTTATTATATATAGTAGATATATTAATTAAAAATAATAAAATCATTATGCTTTCTTTTATATATAATTTTAAAATTAAAATACATCCAATATGAAATATATATATATATATATGTTCGTATACTTTTGAGTGGTGACGTACAAATAATTTAATTTTGCACTATATTATAATATTGAGTTTATGAAAAAAATTATATACTATATTATATACTATAAATTAATATTATAAAGTATTATAAATTTAAAAAAAAGTTATTTTCAAATTATATAATCTCATTTTTAATGACATATTATGTCCATCATATCAAAAAAATAACAACCAATAATCATTATAAAAATTAATTTAAATATACTTTATTAATTTCGAAAGAGTTGAGATTTATAAAAAAACAATTTTGTATGCCAATTTTTATTTATTTTAATAATTATTTTAATTATTGTTCAACTTTTCTATTATTTATATTTTATATTATTTTATATTTTTATATTTTTATATTATATTCAAACATTCTGTAGAAGAAACATAGTATAGATTTACAAATTTTTTATCTACGTATAAGTTGCTGTTCTATGTTCGAAAAAAAAAAGTTTGATTGTTTCAAACAACTTTTATAAAATTTCTTTAAATAATTAGATTATGATCTTGAAAATATTGCAGAAAGAAATGTTACGAACTTCAATTTATTTGTAAAATAATTTTAAATAATTTAATTTCAATTAAAATTCTTTTGCACTTTAATTAATAAAAGATCTTTTTTCTATGAATAATAATATATGTGTACATATATCAGAAAATTTAAGTTTATATTATTAATTTTATTGTCTAATAAATCTACTTTTAGAAAATATTTTTTTATATATGTCATATGAATCGATACGTTTATAAATATAGCCGATGCTAATAAATTTTAATTGCTTATAACTTAATAAATAAATCTTATAACAACTTTTGTATTTGTTTTTATTTATTTATCTTCTAAAAGTCCTTCATGAATATATTAACATTCTTTATCTATTACATATATACTCAATTAATTATAATATGTGATTAGTGTTATAATTTTTTAAATATCTATTTTTTAAAAAGAAATTACAAATTTTTATTTAATTGAATATAATTAGTACAAATTCATTCAATATATTATACAGGATATCTTAAAAATACGAAAACATCGGTTAACTGAAGATTTCTGAGATAATTTCAAACAATATTTTCTTTTACAAAAATTTTTATTTTGGCTTCATTAACGAGTTATTAACGAAAAACATTGTTCAATTACAAAAGCTCGAACAAATGCGCACTGTTTTTTGGCCAATGTTTTTCATTAATAACTCGATAACAAACCCGAAAATTTTTGCAAAGGAAAATATTGCTTGAAATTATCTCAAGAATCTCCAGTTAACGATGTTTCCACATTTTTGAAATCTATACGTATATATCACAAAAGAAACCTTTCATCTTCAATTATAAATGTAATTCAATTTCAAAAAAAAGAAAAATAATCCATCTCTTCCAATCTTTCGAAGCAAATGATTATATACATCTTAAAATTTCATATTCAAAACATAATTTCTTATTCATTCAGATATCCCACTGCATTTGAATAAGTTGAATCACCTGGTTATCGATGTAAGCGAGATCGTGGAACAGAATCCAGGATTGAGCCTCCGTTTTAACTGGGCGGAAATCCACGCTTAATGACCCGTGATACCTCGGGAATTCTGTTAAATGCACGCAGCCAGCTACTGTTGGAATCAGCCGCGATTCGATCCAACGATTCGATCCGGGAAGTCCCCTCGTAATCGACGGATTATTCGGCGAAAAGTAGCTTATCGAGGAGGAATGGAGGAGAATAGTATTGCTTTCTTAATAAATAATCACTTGTTCGCGAGAGAAACGTTTCCATTAACGTTTAATGAACCGAAAGATATTTTCCAAGCGGTTAATGGCGCGTTCTTTGAAATTGTTTTTAAATTATTGGATTATTATCGATCTCCAGAAATTCTTTATGAAGTGATATCGGGAAGATTTATTGTACTTGGTAAAGTAAAGTGATTGCGATACCTTTGATAAATTGTTTTTTAAATATTTTTATTTAGACATAATTGAAAGCAATTTTTCCTTTTTTTTAAATGTGATAAATATAAAAAATGATTTAAAGAATTTTTTTATATCTAAGTTTTTTTAAGTTTTTATAAGTACGTATGTGTTTCAATATTATAAGGCTTCTAATAGAAGTATAAATTTTTTTGTTAAAGATTAAATTTATTCGCAATTCTAAAATATTTATCAATCTTTCTGCAACATCAATTTAAAAAATTAATAAAATTAAGCTATATAACAATCGTTGCGAAATAATTTATACAGGATGATTCGCATAAAAATAATCTCCTAAATATTTTTTTCACTTGTGATGATATAAAATATTTTATATGCAATTTGTATTTTATCTTTCCAAATTTTTAGGAAAATATTTTATTTTAATAGGATTAAGTAGATTCCATTTTTCTTCCTCATTTCTTCGAAAATTTCTTTCCTTTTATATTTCCATATATTTTCTTTAAATTTCTTTAAAAGTATTTTTAAAAGAAAAAGAATATTTTATTTCGATAGGATTAAATAGATTCTCCATTTTTTTTCTTTTAATCATTTCTTCGAAAATTTCTTTCGTTTTATCTTTTTTTAAATTTTAGAAAAACATGTACAAAGGAAAGAAAATGATTTTAATAAAATTATATAGATTTTTTATACATGATTTATTTATAGACAATTTACATTTTTCAATACATGATCAATTTCTTTGAAAATTTTCTTCTTTCATTCCACGATTTTAATGAATTTTACAATAATATTTGCGAAGAAAAGATATTTCGTTTCAATAAATTTAAATTAAATTCCCATTTTTGTTTCCCTAATTGATTTCTTCGAGAATTTCTTTAATTCTCTTATTTTATTTTAATTTTATTTATATATTTTATTTATAATTATTTTATTTATTTATAATTATATTTATTATAATTTAATTTTATTTTATTTTATTAAATGTTGAAACAATATTTGCAAAAAAAAAATAATATTTTATCTGAATAGAATTAATAGAATAAATAATTTTCTTATTTTCTTCCATTGTAAATTATAAAAAAAATATATGTTGTAATTCTTGGAAAAAACATTTATAAAGAAAATTTTATTTTAAAAATGTTATAAATTACTATATTATTTCTTTTAGCTATTTCTCAAACTCTTAAATTTTTTTTATCGTATACTTAGAATTAAATTAATACTCAATTTGCATTCTGTCATATCTATGCAAATCGAATACAAACATTTTAATAATCGATAGTCAAATATGTAAATAAATTAATAACAATATTATTAAATCTCTCTGTGATACTTATATGTAATATATTATGTAACTCATAATTCATTCAACTTATTATATAATATGTTATAATAATATTACATGATTCTATTTCAAAAAAAAGACATCTTCATATAATTTCCATCTGCAGAATTATAAATAATGCACAATCTAATTCCTTACATCAAACAATTTGCACAACATTTCTTATATAACATTTTTTATTTAAAAGATATTTTTTTATATTTAAATAAAAAAAACTCTATATAGCATAGATCCATCAGGTTTAAATTCACAAATATCATGAGAATTATAATTGGTACATGCAAAATAATAATTGAAGCTCGCCATTTATTCGTTCCATTTCTAGTTTTCTATCTCTCATCGTCCAAGTCGATGGTCCTCGTATTAAATTAGACTATGTTTGCAGAATCTTGAAGGAGATAGCGAATAATTATCTAGTGGAAACCCGTGAACAAATTAATACCGCGTTGTCCTTCTATGGAGAATGTTTTATTTCAATTATTATTCAGAAATTGAAACTGGTAGAAACGATGATGGGACCATCTCTAAGAATCAATAATGTTTGAGCTGAGGTATGGATTGTTGGTGATACGAATCGAACGAAGTTTGAACTTGGAAAATGGATAGAGAATAGAAGAGATGGAATTAAGTCTCGTTACAATTGCAAAGGGAAAATTGATTTTTTCTGGGAAATTTCATGTATACGTGTGTGCGAATGTAAGTCTTTGCACACGAAAATAAAGAGCAAACTGAAGCAGACTAGAGCAAACAGTGAGGAAACGGAAAGAAAACTGAAAAGAAAAATTAATCGAATGGCGAATGTGAGAATAATTATGCAAACATAAGAAGGATCGAGTTAATTGTTTTTCTGGCTCGTTACCAAATAGAACAAAATTAATTACAATTTGTAATTTTCTTATTAATAGATAATATTAATTTAAAAATTAATAATAAATAATAATATATGAATATATAATAATTCATATATGAAATCTGGAACTTTAAAATTTATATAAGTTTTTTAATAGATTTTTAATATTTTTGATAAGAATCAAATTCGAAATATAATAATGATTTATATTAAATTTATTTTTATTTTTACTTTTTCTATATATTAAATTCACAGAATACATATTTGTCTAATAAAATAGTATTTCCTACTAAAATTACTTTTGACAAGTTTTTAATTATTTAAGCATCGATTATTCTAATTTCAGTTATCTAATATCTAAATGATCAATTAGATAGGATTAATATTTAATACAATATGGAATATATAAGATTGTTTATTTATATTTAGAATACTTCTTGGTATCCAGAAACAATTAATTAATTTTTCATTTTTTTTATTAAATATGCATTTTTTATATGATAAATATATTTGAAAATTATTTAATTTTTATTTGTTATTTTAATAAATTTATAAATTTTTTTATTTATGTGAAAAATCAAATCTTATCCAAACAATTATTTCCTGAATTAGTTTGAATAATTATATTATTGATTTAAAAAAAAAAATAAGGGAAGAAAGTTAAAAAAATAAAAATTATTAAATTTAATGAAACAAAAAAATTATATTGTAATCGAATACATATGAAAATCTTATATGATTACGGCATTATTGTTTGTATTATTTATTATATTTAATTTAAAAAAAGAAAAACAAGAGAGAAATGTTTAAAAAATGAAAATTATCAACTTCAAACGAAACAATGAAATTATCTCGTAATCGAGTATACACAATGAAACAATGGAAATTCTGCACAATTACTAAATTATTGTATTACCTATCGATCTAAAAGAAAAAAAAGAAAAATAAAAAAGAGAGAGAAAAATGAAAATCATCAATTTCAATTTTAACAGAGAAATTATACTGTAATGCAATATACACGAACATGAAAATCTTGCATAATTACGACATTATTGTTTGTCCTGTATCAGCCTGTTGTAGTGAACTAAATAAATGTAGATTCACTGTTGTAATTTCGACTAGGGAGGAAATTGATTCCCGACAGAATTCACCTATTGTTCTTGTATTCGAATGCGCCCATTGTAACGATATTCTGTCTCTTCTCTTCGATCATCATGTAGTATTTCCATGTCATCCTTTATTACCTGTTCTTTGTTCTTTCGCGTATATAATAGTCGCACATTCAAACCTGTAAATGTTGTAGAAAAAAGAAATGAATTTTCATCATGAAGAATAATAGAAGTAAGAATTTTTTGATCGATGATTTTTAATTTGGTCAAAGTTTTTTAATTTTCGATAATAAATATGATTTTCGAGATATTTTTTTTATGATAAAAAACAATTTATTTTTATTAATTTTTATTATAGAAAATTATATTTCCTTGTGATTTTCTTTTAAATTTGTTCCTTATATTAAAATAAAATCTGATTTTATATCCTTTTTGCTATTTAACCACATAAACTTTTTAATGCATTGAACTATACGAATATAGTATACGAAAATGAAGTTATATTTATTTATTTTTTCAATCATGTTATAATCATATTATAATTATTTGTCAATTGCGTTTTAATTACTAAATTCTATAACTTTTTTGGATATATATACATAATTCAGATATTGGCATAATTTGTAGAATATTATTAATATATAGCAAAATTATTATATTAAAAGAATCTTGTAGAAGAATCTAAATAATTTTTAATTGCATGTTTCTGTTTCGTAAATCTCCCAACATTATACATTTTTATATTTTTTATTGCATTTTATCATTTTTCAATTTCTAAAATATTTCCTTTTTCGTTTTAATATCTATTGTTAATATCATATTTTGAATCTCCATAATATTGTTCATGAAATATTAACATATCAATTTTATAATAGGATAATAGTAATAGGAAAGGTGAGATTATAGAAAAAATAAAATACATGAATATAACTTAAATAACTCGAGCATTATTTTACAGACAAATTCACTTCACCCGAAAATTCTGATTTCAATGAAAATTTGTACGTATACTATATCAGATTGTACATAAAATAACTTTCTTTCAAAGAAAAATCTTTTTGATGAAATGAAATCCATCCTTGAAGTTTCATCATTCTTTCATATTTTTATTACTATTTTGTTAGGAAATATTTTTATAACAAAATAATAAAATATTAAAATATTGAAAATTTTATATGTAATTTTTTAAAGTTTTTCTTAAAAAAGAAAAAGTTATATTTAAGGAAAAAAACTAAAAGAAAGAAATTTTAAAGATTTATTTCATTCTTTGACTTCTAATACTTCTAATTTACTTCTAAAAAGAAATTCGCATATATATAATCCCACTATTCGTATTTTATAATAATTACAATTATTTTTATAATATAAGATTAATATTAATATATTTTTATTATTAACTATTTCGTATATATATATATATATATATATATATATATATATATATATATATATATAGAATACGAATAAATTCTATTGATCAATATATACCTACTGCATATCTATTTGTTTTCATAATAGGAAACAGGTAGGAAACTATATAAGGATAGTAGAACTTTCGATACTAAAATGTTTGGATATTAAATCTTCCGATATTATAGAGTTTTTTACATCCATATTAATAAGGAGACAAAAGAAATAAGAGAATTTCCAAATAATAGAAATCACTTTCATTTATATTAAACTTCATTTATTCAAATAAAAATAAAAAAAAAATAACATATTATTTCAATATTTCCTATTGGTATTAATATTTGAAGAATTTACATGCTATATATAATTCTCTACAATATTTCTTTGCAGTTTTACAATGTTTGTGATTGTAGATTTTTTTTAATTATTTTGCATTTTATTTCGATAAAATTAATTTATAATAATATTTAACGACATACATACATATATAATATACATAATAATAAGTTTTTCGTTTGTTATTGTGTTATTATATTGTTATGTCGCATATTAAATTAAACGTCAATTAAAACTTCATACTAAGTGAATACGAAAAGAATTATTTTCGAATAGAAAACTGTATATAAAAAACTGTAAATTTTAAATATTGATAAAAAATGGCTATTCGAATAGAATAGAATTTTTAGATAATAAAATATTAAATTATAATAAATTATGCGAATATATGTTTAAAAATATTACGCATCTAAAGATTAATTCATTAATACCTATTTTAAATCTAGAATTATTGTGAAAGTATTGCAAAATTTTATTGAAAAAATCTTAAACGAAAAATATACTTGAAAATATTCATATTATTTGTTTATTATTATTATTATTAAACAAACGATATTTATTTGAATACAACATTTTCTTTTTCACAAAGTAATAAATTGTTATTGAAAATCATTAATTCTAATATTCTTTAAAAGCATTTTTTAGATAATCTTTGACCATCATCGTTAACCTCTAATATTGTATTATTTATAACAAAATAAATAAATACATATACAACATAGATTTCAACAAATTTCAATAAAATTGATATTTACTTTTAATATATAAGTAAATGAGTAAGTAAATCATATATCAACACAACAGTTAGCTTTTAAATATTATACACTGTCAAAATAGCAAATACAGTCAAAATGATAATATCTTGAAATTGCATCGGCAGATGGCAAATATCAAACATTCTCTGAATACAGCAGATGTTAATAAATTAACACGCAATAAACGCGGCAAAAATAATTTCTATGCACTGTGATTGTTCATATTTTCCAGATTTAAGAAGAAAAAAAAACCGAATCGATATGACACAAATCACCGCGAAACGTTCAATTAAACCATTATTTTCTATTTTTTCTAGTGAAATATTTTAAAATTCTATCGAAAGATGGCAGCAGCAATCAAGGACATCAAGTATATTTCTTTGAATATAGCATTAATAGATTAGATACACGATGAGTGCGATAAAAATAATTTCTATACATTGCAATTGGCTGATTGGTTTTCAAACTTAAAAAGAAGAAATAGATTTTTAAGACGTCGTAAAACATCCATTTGCATCTTTTCCATTCTTTTCTAGGTCACGTGCAAAATATTCTAATGCACCTTTGTATATACAAACGGCACACTTTTCTCGAACAGCAAGGCGGAACCAAGATGGGGCGGTGATTGTCCGGCTTGTTTCAGTTAGTAGTCGGAAGAGCTAAGTGGCAAGTTTTGAAATACGGTCGACTGTAGCCTCTGTATAACTTTAGTAGACCAAACTTCCGGTGGACAATGTTCCCGTACGGAAAACGGGGACTCGTATGCGCAACGCGTTTCCTCTGTTTACTATGAAGAAAGCCAACTCCCATGGCTGTTGTTTCCTCGCTAATATTTGAATTTTCTACCAAAGACACGATTACTGTTACGTGAAAACGGAAAAGTACCATTTGGTTTTAATGAATATGTAATTTGCAGTCCAATATGTAATTTTGTAATAAATAAATTTATTGAAATTGAACTTTGTAAAATTTACAAGAATTTTTATAGATTCTTTTTTATTTAATTAATTAAGAAAAATGTAATGAAACTTCTATTCTACATATTAATATTATAGAAATTCAGATGAAAAAACTTTAGAACTTTAAAAGAAAATAATTGTCTTTTCTCGTAATTATTACATTTGAAAGAGAATAATAATTATGTTAATATTAATTTAAATATTAATTAGAATTTATCTATAATATTTATATTAATTTATTTAATATACAATATCTTTGGAAAGTCGATTCTAGAGATCAAAATACAAAAATTAATATACAAAAATATCGATTGAAATTTATTTATTGAATTACAAATAATTCAAGTTCGCATTAGATGAAATAAAATGAAAATAGAATGCGATAGCGATAGAAATTAAATAGTCTTACTTTTTTTTTCGATTTATCTGATCTTCAAACTTTGATCGCTTATATGAATAAACCTCAACTGACATACTTGATCAATTTTTGTATTTATTTTTTTAGAATTTGTTCTTTAAAAATAATCTTATATATTAGCATTATTATAGATTAAAATCTTAATTCCGGCTTCTCATATTTCTATTCTATATTATATTCCTATTTCCTTTTATATTTAAATAATAGAAAAATAGTCTTCTAACAATATTATATTGTACATCTATACCTTAATTAAAATACCTTAAGTCTAAAAGAAAAATTTCAAAAATTATCAAATTGTCACAGATAATCATTGTCACAGATTCACATTTAATCAATCCAATTCTTAAGAATATAAAAACTCGAAAAAATAAAAAATATAATATAATTAAAAATTATAACACTCATTATTATTATTATTAAATCCATACTTCAAAATTCTAAAAAAAGTTCCAAAATTCGATTTTCCAAGTTTCCATTCAAATTATAATCATCCAAAACATAAATTCTAAATATTAAAACGTGAAACAGTATAATCGCGTGTAACCAATTCCAATTCCAACATCATTCCGTTAAGACTTGAAAAATATCCTCGGGGAAAAATTTAAGTGGCCTGTATAACATAAATATTCTATTCAATTTTCCATAGCAACGATTATTCCATATCAACGTTGACATTCCCCGTTGCATCGTCGGAGAATATAATACTCGATTGGAACCGTAACAAAAGGTTGTAATTGCGATCAAATCGATCCGGTCAGACAGTTCGATTTTCCCTCGTTGAACGTCGCCGACGCGTATACTCGTTACGAACGCCAATTCTCCCTGTTCCGCAATAATGAAAGTATAAATATTCAGGGAGGAAGCGGGGCATAGCATCGCGAATCGATACAATTCATTACGATATCTCACGTTGATCCCGGTTACGCTCGATGCCACGCACGTAAATGCGTAGACGGAGATATCTCTCGTGTCTATCGAGCGACATGCACATGCATTTAAATTGCCGAAATTATAGTATCGGGCCAACGGAACGGAATACGGGCGGATCTTAGCGGTGTGGGAGATGGAATGGCTCGAGGGGGTGGAAATATTGAATTATTTTATAACTGTGTGATACGTGAAAGGAACAATGATGTCTTTTTTTTTTTTTGATTGATAAATTATCCTGTATAATCTGTTATTAAAAAGAAGGAGTAATGATAAATAGTATTGTAAACGAAAAGAAGAATAGAAATAGAAAAGTAAATGAATTGTTTCGATTTATTCTAGTCAGATCATCATTTTGTAGATTAAATGGTTTGAATCTTAAATCGCCTAGTCATTAATTAGATTGTTTAAAATCTTATTAATCAACTCATTGGGGGATGAGTTTTGATTCTTTTTTAGTTTGTATTGCATCACTGGATCTCATCTTTAATCGTTAGTATCTGAGGTTTGGTATATCTATAAATTTAATACACCACATTTGTGATATATTAGAAAATATAAGCATTAGTGTTTTAAATTGGAATGTATATAATATTTCTACTTATTGGCAGACCTCATAAAATAGATCTATTAGCTTTATGATAGCTTTGTAGATATTTAATTTATTTATATAATATTTACATTTATTATATAATAACAGTTATAATATATAATAACATTATATTATATTAATTATATTAATAATAGTTAAATTTTTCTATTAATAAGCCAGTACATTTTATTATGTAGTTTAAGATCGATACCGACACATATTTTCGATTGACGATGGAATCAAGTTTATAATCGTATTTGTATCATAATGAATAATAATATTTATAAAATTTTCTTCGTAAGTTTATTTTAGAATTTCAAGATTATTTTATTACACATAAATAAAACATTATAATATTAATTATAATATATTTCTATTATTATATTAGCTATAATACTACATTAGTTATATAGATAATTTTGAAAAAAAACCATTAAAAAACATTATAAAAAAATTTTTCATTCATCTGATTTGTTTTTTAATATCAAAAATTAAAAATTTCCTAGATATAAAAGTTTTTAAAGTGATTTATTTTCATAATGTATTGTTAAATTAACATGTTTAATTTAATTGCTTTTTTTTCATTTTTTAATACGCATAATCTTTAAATTTTAAAAAAAATTATAAAAATAATAGTCATATTACTCTTCTTTATATATACATGTAATTTTTTTAGACAAGTATTTATTTCTTATATCTTTTTCTAATTTTTTTTAATATATATTATTTGTATCTATAATGAATGTGTTATTCGTAATTCTTATTAATAATTATCTGTCAATTCTTATCAGTACATAAAAAAATAATAAATGATAAAATTTGTCAATATTCAGATGGCAACAAATTGAAATGAAAATGAACATGAATTTAAATTGTTGAAATTATAATAATGTGCAAGAAAATTAGAACACAAATGAATCATTGGTATCTTACTGATAGAATGCTTTGAAGAGAGAAAATACATTATATGGAAAAAATAATGGTATTGACAACTTGAGTTGAATTTTTCCTGTGTAACGTCGATATTGGTTTGATAATTGAATTGGATTTCTTGTTTTTGTTATTGGGAATGTAATCTAACTACTTTAATTTTAATAATTTTCGCATAATGAAACATGAATCGATAACAAATACATTTCAAATAATAATCTGAACCTACAAAATTTTGTTAATGAAAAAAATAAATAATTTTAAGTTTTATCTTATCTGTGATACATGGATATTAATAAAAATGTTTTAAAAAAGTGTAATATTCAAAATTTATATATAATTATAAAATTTAAATGAAGAAAGAAATAGTAATGAAAAAATTATTTTAAAAATCTATGTTAATACCATAATTATTATATTTATTTTTAATATTTTCATAATTACTATGCAATATATTAAAAAATTAAATTCAATAATATAAATAAATTAAAAAAAAATTGCAAATGATATATTATATTATTGCAACATAATTAATATATACGCATTCATAATTAATATATAATAATCTTAATAATTTTTTAAATTTTTTTTTAAATAATTTTTTAAATAACTTTAAACTATAATATATTATAATAATGTATAATTTTATATATATACACGAATCTATAAATCTATAAAATCTATAAAAAATGTTGGTGATATTAATAATAACAATATAAATAAATTTTAGTTGAGCAATTATAATTAATTAAGTGTAATTAATGTTTCTCTGTTCATTTTTTTTAACAAAACTATACAAATAAAAATGTTTACATATATTTATAAATATTTTGAAGATTTTTGCAAAAAGAATAAATCTGGATATCCGATATCAATATTTGACGAATAAAAACCATATTGCCATGTTGGTTTTCCGAGTGGTCAAAGTGAGTCGAGTTTTTCATTAAACTGAATTCGAAATCTTTATGATTTTGTTTATCTTCATCTATATTTTTTATATGCTTGAAAAGATTTCCAAACTTAAAACGTATTAAAATGTATTAAAAAATCGTATTAAAAAATTTTTAGTTAATAATATATCAACTTTTAACATATTTAAATGGTTAATAAACTTAAGATAACAGATTCTCTATTTCATATTTTTATAATTATTAAAATCGTACATGCAATATTGATAAAATTAATTTAATTTAATTTTAAAAATATAATTTAAAAAAAAAACAAAAAATTAAGACTTGAAAATTTTTATAATTCTTATTATCAAAAATTAATTTTATAAATTTTTTGCACAAAAAAAAGAAAAATTAAAATTTTTTATATATCCTTTTCTTCTTTCTTTTTTTCATGTGTTATATTTTTATATACTCTCTATATTTTATAATATATTATTTTATAATATTCTATGTATTTTACATGCCTTTTATTTATTTTTTATATGTATAATATACTCTTTCTCTATCTATCTCTTTGTGTTTGTCTATTTACCTATCTATCTATTGATCTGTTTATCTTTCTCTCTCTCTTTTGCATGTGTTTCATTGTGCTCTAAAGTATATTGTATCTATTGTTTGCCCATTTTCCCTTCTCGCTCTCTCTTTTGTTTTATCTGTTGTCTATTTATCTGCCTGTTTATCGACTTATTGCATATATATACATATGAATGTTATATTTTGTTATGTTATTTTATTATATAATATATAAAATAGGACATATATAGAATTATTTTTATTATTAGTTTATACTGATTTTAATGAAATATTTCATATAAATTTTATGCTATATGACTATATGAAATTTAGTATCATATTATATGAAATTTTATATTAAATAATTTCAAGAGAAATAATTTAACCGCGATTTTTTTTTTATAAATGTATATATAGAGAATATTTGAAAAAAAACCTTAGTTTTTATTATTTTTATTATTTTAACTATGATCTAATGCTTAAATCTCTTAAATCTTAATACGTTTACATAAAAAAAATCATTAATTTAAAAAATATTTTGATTTGAATTTTATAAATATATTACAAATATAATATATTTTCTTAAAATTATTATATTTTTATCGAAAAAATTTTTAAAAAATATTATAAACACTTATTTCTATACATTTATTTATAGTATATATATAGTATTTATATACATATATATGTATATATAGTATTTATATACATATATATGTATATAATATTTCCTCTTTTTTCTTTCTTTCTATTTTTTTTTTTATTTTTCTACTAATCAGTCTTTTTTTTATATTTATTTATATATCTATGAATTTATCTATGTATATATAAGTTTGATATACAGGATATTAATATATTCATAAAATACTTTCGAAAATTCGATTCTAGAAATAATTATATATAATAATAAAATCTGCAGACGTTAAAAATTCTCCGATTTCTCAGATTTGTCTTAATTTTTAGAGCATTTGAGATTTTCAATAGTAATTCCAATTTTACCAAATTTAAATGATGTTATACTTATAATGTATAAGAACTCATAGATAGTTTCTATTTATAGTTTGTATTTTTACGATAATATTTTGTCATTATTTCTTCATTGTAATTCGAGTCTAATTTATAGAAATTGTTCTTCAATTATCATACGAAATTTAAAAAAGTGTTAAAAGTATTCGAGTTTCATGCAAAGAAATCCACGATTTTATTTCTCTCTGTTTCTTCCTTTTTTTTCCCGTATTTGAATAGATATCATGCGTACATACAGACGTATATCGCGTTTGCATAAATCATACGACATATACAATATGAAGTATCGTTAATTCTCATGCTTTTAGGGAAAAAAACGTAAAGAACAGGATATCTCTGTTGGTTTCCAAATTAATCTATTTTGATATTTAAACCTTTTAATTGAATCCTCTGAGGTAAGTGGAAAACGTTATTGTAACAACGATGTTTTTATTCCGATCTTTTTAAATAAATTATGCAAAATGAAATTGGAAGATATTTTTAAAATTTGCTGTGATATCAACTCTTGAAGCAATAATTATCTTTAAAATTATATAAAATTATTTAAAATTATATATAATTATATAAAATTATTTAAAATTATATATAAAAGTATATATATAATATTGAAATAAAAATTCCAATACTAGTATTATTTTTGGAAAATTAATAAATTATTTGCAAATTTTTTTTCTCTCATTTTTAAACTTCTAATGATTATATTTTCTAACAAAATCTATATATTTACAGAAGATATATAAAATCGTGATTATGAAAATTTCTATTTTATCTAGATACCAATTCACAATCTATTATTCTATTTTATTTTAATATATATATATATCCCAATGTTGTTAATAAGCGAAAAAGGAGTGATCTTATAAAAATAAATAAAGAATAAAATTTGTTTGTTTTCAAGAAAATCGATAAGATACACGAATACAATTTCTTGACTTAGATAAATAGAATGATGATAATTCAGATAATAAGAATTCAAATAAAGTTCAAATAATCAAACACAAAATTTTCTTCGTATAAGTATAATTCCAAATGTATTACCAACTGTATTTTTACAAGATTACAAGCGCAAAAAAAGGAAGAAATATTTGAAGCAAATAATATATAAAGACGTTTATCATATTTTGTCGATTAGTAAACCAAATCCATTGCCAACTGTGGTTTCAAAAGTTGGTTTTTAAACTGGAAAGGTCGTGTCTCCAAGGAATAAGAACTGTGTTCCATCATAAACTCCTCGTGGCGCAGTTATATTTAGGCCACGCTAATTTTTCGACCTATTCCCCATTGGCTGAATGCCGCGGATTTATTCCCGCGGAAGTTGTGAAGGATGCTGGTTTAAGAAATAAATTTAAGGCACCACTGGGTGCAGTAGGACGCGCGCTGTTTGCTTCAGGCGAACTTTATCCCTAAACTTTTCAGAAAAGGAACAAAGATAAAAAAACACTGGTTTTTTTCACTCCACTTATTTCACCCTATGAAACGTTTTGTTTCATAACTACCACTTTTTTCTTTAATTTGAGACTCGCTGTTACGAAAGTCTATTTTTATTGTTTCGTTTATTTTTGCGTCATATTAAAAAGAAAAGAAATTTGGTTATGTTATAATATTATTTAAAAATAGATAAATGAAATGAATTTGATATCTAATTATTTAAATATAAATTATAATGATTAATAAATTTTATTGAGAAATTGTTATAAATTAATTCTTGATCTATCATATATCGAAGATATATATGACGGAAATGAGAAATTATAATAAATTTTTTATAAAAATTTTAGAAAATATAAGTCTTAAATATATTAACAACACGATCATTTTGTTTTTTTTATTACTGAATTAATTGATTTTTATTTATTTATTTTGTCTTTTATATGTTAATCATATAATATAAAATTTTCCTGTGTTATTAGAATAGATTGTAATAAGCATGACAAACATTCACAATTCCAAATTTCAAATTTTTAAAGTTTCTTTTTTTTTCTTTAAATTTGTTTTTGAAATCAGAAAGATACAAAACCATTTTATTATTTATTAATAAAATTATATCATAAAGAAAAATATAGGTATTTCAAATATCCATTAATATTCTAAAACTATTAATCTTATGATTATTGTACAATAACTTATTTTTTTCTTGAAAATCTTGAATAAGTTTTCATTTTAACATATACGCAAAAGTTTTCTTTTATAATAGAAATAAAAAAGCTTTTTTAAATTAGAAAACATTATTGTTGTGAAAGATTGTTTCATTTAAATTTCAATCATTCTTAAAAATCTCACTACAATATATAAATCTAAATCTTAATATTCCATATTTCTCTATATACTCTATCTCATAATTCTTTGTATTTAATTGAAAATAAGTCTAAAACACGAGGTATTTTCGTATAACTTTCGTATATCTTATAGTAAAACACATAGAATTTTTAACAAAAAGAAATTTTGAAAATTCAATCATAAATTCAATTAAAAATTATATTATTGAAGTAACTATGATAATGTTATCTGTATATATTTGTCGACTAAAATCGATAGTAGCACAAAGTTTAAAAATGTCCATTCATTTTCAGAAAACTTAATACCTTCGATAAAGTAAATTTTTTTTACGGTGGAATAATAATCGACATAGTATTTCGCGATCTCTCAGGAACGTTAAATAGATTACACTATTAGATTCGGTAAACATCCCAGAAGGACATTTCGAAATGTTGGTAATCACGATCTGCACAATAATTTCACGGAAACTCTTATTTTTCCAATCGTTCTCCAAATGAATGTTTGGATGTAAAACTTTCTCAATCGTTAAATCGCAGTAGAGCAGTAAAAGAAAATTATACGTGTCTCTTTTTCGGAAATGAAAAATGATACACGAGTAGATCAGGAAAAAAATGAACGGTTTTTTATTTTTTAATGAAACATTAATGAACAATTTTTTTATTTAATGAAAATTTATGAATACGTAGAATGGAACAAATATTTTCAAAATCAAATTACTTTAAGAAGGTAAAATCAACACAATATTTCAGTCAGTTTTTATTTATTTATTTTTTAATGTAATTTTAAAATGATAAAGTAAAATTGTTTAGAATTTAATATACTTTTAAAATTTAAAATTTAATATTCTTTCTCTTGTAGAATTAATTCATAGATAAAATTATATTCAAAACATGAAAATTTATTGAACTTTGGGGATTAATTTCATTTTATTAAAAACATTTTATCTATTTATTTACATATATTTACTTATATATATATAGATAAATTAAATTTTCAAATTAATTAAATTTTCTTCGTAAAATTTGTGTTTAAATTCACTGTAAGTCATTGTATTTAATAATATACAAAAATAAAATATTAACAACATTTCATTCAACTATTATTTTAATAATAATGACCAATAAAATCGAATAATCGAATTTTCATGAAAATTTAATAATTTAATTTAATAATTTAATAATAATTTAATTTAATTTTATATAGGAAAATGAAGTAGATATAGGAAAAATGAAAAGAAAAATATTTTATGTTTTTGATATATTGTTCTAAATATCGATATAAATAAGAAATAAATCATGTTTTGTTTATATATAACATATTGTTTATTCTTATCTATGATAATATTATTATTTGAAAAATAAACAATTTCATATGAATAACATATCATTATGATTCATTTTATAAGTGTGATTTTTTTCCTTAAAATATTTTACAGATCTTAACTTATAAATCAATGTCAATTTCTTTTTAAAATATAATATTAAATATATTCAGAAAAAAAGTATAAAATTAAAATTAAGATATGAATACATTATGACAAAATAATTAATTTTTTTACTTAAAAAATTGACATTACTTTCTTATATGCAAAACTAATATGATATAATTTTATTATACTTTTATTAAATATCTGTTTATTATTTACAAAATATAATTCGTTCGAATATTGTGTGTATTTTTACGCATATTTTAATATACAAAAATTTACGTTAAAAGTAATAATTGAAATTATTGTGACCTAATTTTTTGAAACAAGAAAGTTTTGATTACGATGCACAAAAGATTAGCAACTATGATGTCGCAATATATACTTATAAAACAAATGTTTTCCAACGGAGATGTGCACGGTACACATAGATTAAACAGAGTTTAACAATAGACCAAGCTACCGAACGCTTTTCGAAACGGTATTGTATAATTGAAAGCAAACACGGTCGAACGATCAATAGAATAATTAAACTCCGAAATGAATAATTAGTTGGCGCTTACGTTTCCAAATTTCTGAATTTACTAAGTGCTTACTGGACGAGAGAAAAGTATATATTTCTTTCCATTTAGAAATAATTTGAGAATTTTTGTAATTTCTGTTAATTGAGAGATTTATTGTAAGAGGAAATTATTTTAAAATATTGAAAAATGAGATTTTTTTTTATTATTTAGTAATAATATATTTTATATATTAATTTTTATTTAGCATTTCTTGATATCTAGTTAATTATTTATTTGTTTTTCTAAATTATAGCAAAATTTTTAATAGATTTTTATTCAAATTTTTCAAGAATTTTTAAAATCCGTAACTAAATGTTTAAATGTCTAAATGTTAGTATACCAAAATTTTGCATCAAAATATCAAAAAAATGATTATCTTTCTTGACAATGAATAATAAAACAGAATTTATGAATTTATTGTTATATTATTAATCAAAACTAAAAATATATATTTTCCATACATATCAAAAAATAGCATTACATTTATATTCTATCACAGAAAACAATAATTGAAGTATATTTAAAATCTGCAATAAATTCATAATAATCTAAGTATATATATACATCTATGTATATATAATATACATAAATCTATGTATATACCTATGTATATATAATAATCTAAATAATAATCAATTAATAATAAGTAAGTAATGATCTATTTATATTTGACTTAAAGAAAACTTGCATTAAAGAATACAAAATATTTTATATATATATTAAAACAGAAATAAATCTGTTCTCTTTTGATATAATATTCTTAATTATATTATTTAATTATAATTAAAAAAATATTATACAATATTTGTCTATTTCTAACATTTAATAAAATTAAAATATTTTTTTAAAAATATCTTCACTGATTATTATATATTAGTTATTAAATATATATCATATAAAATTAGTTAGATAGTGATTTTTTATCATAATAAAATATTAAAGGTAATAAATGTATTCGTATGTAAATGTATTTTATAAATATTACATTAATGCAGAAGATCATTTTGAAAATTTTGTATACATATTATAATATTAATTTATATTTTGATCAAGTTTTATGTATATATAAATATCGTAATAATAATAAAAATATATAGATTTAATATAATTCCTCAATTCATTATTCTTTGATACACAGAATCTTTTCTATTTCCAATTGTATTAAAATTCTTTACTCATAAATTCAAAGTATTTTAAAAAATGCTCCCAATTATTTCTCTCCTTTTTAATTGACAAAGAAAATAAGTTATTCTTAAACAAATACTTGCAACAACGTTTGTACAACGTAGAACGAGAGCGTTGTGAAAATTTTACAATTCTCGAGCGTTTTGCCAGAGAAAACACTAAAGCAGGTAGAATTTTTAAAAAGTTGCTGATTCAGGGGAACAATGTTACCTGTTAACTTTTCACAGAACAAGGGAGGAGGGGGTTAATGTAACACGTTGGTTCAACAATCGACGAATACACGATGCATGCAAGTTTGTTACAGCTTAGTAGCTTGTTTAACATTTATTAAAAGTGTGCTGTCTATATATTCCATACATATATCGTCCGACTTTTCATTCCCTGGGAATGTAATTCGTTATCTGGCCAGGTTATTTAAATTCGAACTTTTAAAAATTTCCTATTTCAGCCCAGAATATCATTCGTCTATGTATGCTCTTTGTTATTTACATATTCTATATTTCGTCCAAGTATCGTGTGCTGGATTGTAAGTGGTCTTATAAAAGATATATTCTCATACAAAAAAATTTGTAATTATTTAGCAATTTTTTGTTTAATTACTTTTATTTAATTATGTAATTCGATAATTAATTTTAAAATCAATATATTATCATGGAATCAGTATATAAAACTATGGAATCAATATTGATTCGATTTTATATAGTATTTATCATTTCTTAAATTATTTTCTATTTATATTATAATTACATTAAGACACTTTGTATAATAAATAATAGCAATAAATTAATGTACAAGATGTACATGTAAAAGTATTTCGAATTCCTAAAGTTTTTAAAGAATTATCAGAATTATTTTTATTTATTATTATAGAAAATTTTATAATAAAAAATTTTAGTGTTTATTTTTATATTGTTATATAGAAATGTAATAAATGGAAGTGATCTATGATCTAAAAATTGAAAAAATATTAAGAATTTATCGTTAGAATATTAATAACATTAAATATTATTTATAATATTATTATATTACATTATATTATTAAATATTATATTTTTATATGATAGATTTTTAATATTTTATTAATATTTCACTAGTACTCTCATCAAATACTTAATTCATCCCTACAAATAAATGTTATATTCTCTGTATGCAATTGAAAGTGTATTTTTATGGAATTATGAAAGGAAATGGTAGCTTATTTGAATTTAATAAAAGGAAATCATATTTCAAACAAAAATATTGGTACATAGATTTTTATTGAAAAATTTACTCATAATTTCATTAAAACTTTTTATGGTCATTTTAAGGTCGAATAAATATAACAATCATTCAATATTTCAAAAATTTTATCTAAAACACTTCTCCAAATTTTTCAAAATTTATATTATTTTTCATATTTAAACTGAGCAAAAAAGTTTATTATTTTTAAAAAAAATTTTGTTAATAAAGATAATTTATTATGAATGAATTTATTAAAATTAATATAATGTAATGATTCATAATCCATTGATAATTCATTTATAATATAAACATGAATCGTTCAGATATAATTAACCAAAATTTTATATTGTAACAAAAAATGAAATATGTATAATTAATGTACAATTAATAATGTATAATTAATGATAATTTGATGATTTCTAAATAATAAAGAAAAAAAAACGCTAGAAAGTATTTTATATTTTTTGGTCAAAGAATTATATTAATTAATACAACGTAACAAAATTTTTATTTTTCAATTTAAAAGAATACAATCCAATGATTCTTAAGAAAATATGCCTATCAGTTAATTTTCAATAAGCACAAAATATTTTTGCTTAATAATGTTCTCAAAAGCTTTAATAAGATATTAAGTTAATAATTAAGTTTCTTAAGAAATTTATAAATATAATTAAAATATAATTAAGAAATTAGATTAAAAAATATAAAAATATTGAAAAATTATAATTCGAAAAAATGTGGATTAATCTATTAATTTATTTATCTTATAGATTTTGATGATTTTTAAATATATCATAGAAAATAATATTTTAAATGATTTTTTCTTATATATAGAAAAAATAAATTTATTGATCGAAAATATTTATAAAAATCATTATAATCAATATTTATCTATTGAGATATAATGCTCTTAATTATATGGATCTTAACTTGATATTTAAAAATCATAAAAAATTCATAAAAACATCGATATATTTATCAAAAATTAATCAAAATTAAAATATAGTATATATATATATAGTATATATATATAGTATATATATATAAGTATATATATATATATATATATATATATATATATATATATATATATAAATTAATCAATATTAATATATATCATATAATTATTAAGTTCATTGATAAGAGAATAAAGAGGATATTTCAAGATAACTGTGATTTTTTATTTATTTGTTGTATTAGAAAAATATTTCAGACGACATGCTTCTGTTTTATTATCCAATAAAAATTCGAAACATCAGTTAAAAAATAATGAAATTGGAGAACGAGAACACACGGTTCACAATCCGTAGGATCGAACCGAAGCTTGAAATTTACAACTTGTGCGACGCGATAATACATCTCCATAAACAAGGATTTGCATCGCAATGCAATCGTTTTCATCCTCGACAAATTCTACAGGACTTACTGCAATGAAATTTATTTGACAAGTTTGCAAACAAAACGTCATACAATCTTCAGATTGACTTTTAGATTATGACATATATAAGTTCAATGAAAGAAACAGAAAAAGAAATAAAACATATGTTTTTAACATAAAAATTATTAATCTATTATTTTGGATATTTTGGATATTATTTGGATATATTGGATATATCTTTAATATTTAATTTTATTTTATGATTTTTTTTAATTGTATATGTAATATTAAATTATCCCATATTCTATAATAATAATTTCGAAAGAATAATTCCAATAAAAAAATAATGATATTTATTTATATATTTTTTTAATTGATTAATTATTATTTATGATTATTATTTTTTGAAACAATTCTTCTTTTCAATAAATTTCAATAAGTTTTCAATTAGATTTTGAAAAAAAAAAATATCAATACTTGAAGAAATATTTAATGAAAAATTATATTAATTTCTCTTTTTATTGATACAAAACAATTGATTCCAAAAAAATCTTAACTCTTTTTAAGAAATTTTTTTAAAAAATTTTTTTAAAAAAAGATATTTTTAAGATAATAAAAATATTCTAATTATAAATTAATATTTTTATTAACTAAAATTAATTACTATATTAATTATTAATATATTAAATTTATCAAAATAATAAATATTAGATTTCTTTTTTCTTTCTTTTTAATAAATCTCAAAAGCATGCTTTTAATCAAAATAATTCTTAATTGATAGTACTAATTATCATAAAAATATTATATATTTTTCTTCATTTTCGTTTTGTATTTTTTATGAAAAATGTTTTATGTGTCAGTATCTTTATTTAGATATTTAGATATTAAGTTATAAGATTAATTTGTCAAATCTTGCATCAAAAAAATAAATGAATTTTTATTTACATTCTATAATAAGAAAAAAAGGTAAAAATTCAATTAGAATTATTACATTAGAAATCCATGATAATTAAAAATAATAAATGAATAATTAAAATAAATAATTAGTTATATAATTTTATAATTATTTAAATAAGATATATTTAAGTTAATAATTATAAGATTGTATAAATTATCAATTTATTTATGTTAAAAAGTGAAAAATAAAAATAAAAAAATTGATGTCTATGAAAATTTATAGATAATTTTGGTTAAATTTCAAATTTTTTTTTTTTTGAAATGACAATATTTCAAATAAAAGAATTCTTAATAAAATAAAAGAAATTCTATTATTTCTATTTATATTATATTTGTACAATATAATTTTTTCCACTTCAATTTCACCATAAATTATATTTTACTCTATACATAATTTTTATTTAATTAATTTTTGCACTATTCTTTTATTTTATTAATTAATTGCACTATTCTTTCCATTAAATAACACAAAGAAACTTTTTAACTTTGACGTATCTTTTACATACAAAACATTAATCAAAAAATATATTATTTTATTTTCAAATATTTAGAATAATTACATCCTCAAAAGAAATTTTATATTTTCGACAATTTTGTGATGCAATGATTATAATTTTTAATTCCAAATATCTTTACAATTTGTCTATATGAATATTGAGTAAATGTTTATATTTTATAGCGAAATAAATATTACATAGATGATTTCTTTGTATGAAATGTTTCTCCAAAATTGATAAGTTTTATCTATCTATCAAATCTATTAAATGAGTTCGACAAAATTTTCGAGACAAAGTTTTATTGATTATGTTTACCGATGAATTGTTATGAACTTCCATTCTGTTAATAATGAATATTCTATCAATGTTCTTATTTCTAAGTAAATATCACGTAGACTGTAGAATTTTCATATAAAGCATCCATATATTCATGAATTTTATCAATCTTTCAAATCTATTTACCGAGTTCGACAAAATCTTGTTTAGATATGCTAAATTATAAATATTATTAGCTAATAGTTGTTATGAACTTTCATTTTATAATAAAAATAAGTTAAACTATCTATCCCTCGAGATAATTAAATATTAACAATTAAATATCTTAGTAAGTCACAATACAATTAATACAATAATTATTATACCATTAATATAATAATATTAAATATATTATAATCAAAATTCAGATTGAAATAACTTATCTTTATCGAATCGAAACCATAATCTTTGTTTCGAAACTAGTCTGTCTCATCTTATAAAGGAAAAAAGAAAAAGAAAAAAAGAAATAAAATCCACAAAAATTCGACATTTATTTCAACCGATGTAACTGATAAACGATACTTTTTTTCACGGGAGGAGGGGAGGAGGAGGCGTGTCCCTTGAATATATACGACATTGCTTAATTGCGAGCAAGAACCGACCGATAGGGCAATTAATGGTTCAGGGACAAGCGGGAGGGGTCACGACAATATAAAATCCCATCAGATGGGTTCGATACGGTGCAATAAACATGGAGAATGTTAATTCCGGCATGTCGGGCACGAAATTAAATTCCATTCGATTTTAAAGCCTTTCCATTCGACCAGGTTCTATCCTGTTTGCCGATGTTACGTAAATTCTGGTTTCTTTCATGCACTTTGTACCTTCTTTTTTTTTCTCTCTTTCAATTTTTTCTCTTTCTCTCTTTCTTTCTCTTTCTTTCTTTCTCTCTCTTTCCTGTTTCTCTCTATTAACTTGTTCGCGGTGTTTATTGTCGTTTAAGTTTGTTGATTACTTTCAGCTATTTTCAGTCTTCGCTCGAACAGTAATTTTGCCGACTAGGATGAATTCTTGATTGAGAAGTTTAATTCTCGTAGCAACTCTCTACTAATATCGAATAATTTTAATTTATTTTGAATAAAACAATGAAATTGTTCTTGTTATTTCGTTAGTCGATTTTTTTTTTGGAAGAAAAGGGGAAGTTGTTGAACAATAATTTTGTAATTGTAAATTTCACTTTAATTTCGATTATTAATAATGTTAATAATAATTTTTTCATATTGTTTTATTTAATTGCGTGATTCAAAAATAACGGGGCAATAAATAGATTAGAAATATATAGAACTGATTTTACAAAATTTTTAATTTGATTTGATAAATTATTAATAATTTATTACAATAACTTTACGCGATTTAAGTATTTTTCTTATCATTGTAATTAAGTATTTCTTATTATCATTGACTTTTTTCTCATAAAAACGAACCACAAAATAGAGAATCGTTGTTGTCATTTTTAGTTTGTTTAATGATTTTTAGCATTTATTTATTTTAATATAAATACATATTTTATAAAGATATTATAAAACTTGTAACTATTTAACTCAATGTTAAATTTTCTTTTTTTTTTTTAATCTGGAGAAAGGGAATCATTTTAATACAAAAAAATTAAAGCGCGCAATTTAAAAAAGGAATATAATTCCTCCTACAATAATACTTCATTAATATAATTTTAACAATTTATATTTTTTTCCTTCAATACTTTCTTTAAAATTTTAATGCTTTCAAGAAAACATTATAACTTTATTCTACAAGATATTAAAAATTATTCTAGATGATAAGGATTTTTCAAAATTTCTTAAATCAAAAAAAAATAAAAAATATACTTATTACTGTTTTTTTTTAATAATTCATTAATAATGAAATTTTTCTAGAAAAATAAACAAAATAACGAAAATTTTTGCAAAAGAAAATATTGCATGAAATTATCTCAGAAATCCATATTTTTGGAACATTCTATTATTCTAATATATACATGTAATACATATAACTCAAAATATATTTTGTTTCTAATTACCATTATTATATATATCGTTACTAAATAATACCAATACAATTCAAAAAATATAAATTTTACTAAAATTTTGTCAAAATATTGAAAAATATTAAATATAAATCTTATTATCGATTATTAATAATTAATAATTATTATATTATTATATTATTATAATTAATATATTAATTATAATAATTATTATATTATTATATTATTATAATTAATATATTAATTATAATAATTATTATATTATTATATTATTATAATTAATTAACGATTCTTTAATTTAAAATTTTTTGAATATATCTACCATCAATACATCAACAATGCATCACGTCTCACATTGGTTCGATTTTATGATTTTACGATATTTTTATCATTATCCCCGTTCCTCTACTTTTTTCCACCAGCGAAGATGAAAGAGAAAAAGAGAACAAAGGAGAAAAATAGTAAAAGGACAAAAGAAACAAAAGACTATCAATTATACCGAGTGTATTTCTCGTGAGGATTTAATTTTTGAGGTCGCATCAGTCTGGATTTTAATTGGAATAACACCATTCGCACGGCAGTAATTCGTATTAATTCCTGGTCCTTAATAACGGAGAGGTCCGTTGCTCGAGCTGCCGAACTGATGATATTGGATTACACCATTGATTCGTCATTAATATCGATCACCGTTGCTCCACAAGCGACACGCTTAATGAGTTCACTAGAAGCGTTCGTTGTTCCACGAACACGATAATTAAACACAGATCTACATAATGCTATAGAAATGCTCCATCTCTTTCTCGCCTCCTATTGTCAGGGGGATCAAACCATTGAAAAACGAACAATGATTTGTTTTGGAATAACCGATTAATCTCGCGCTCTTCATTCACTTGTCAAATGCGAAACATTGATTTTCCACGTTTTTCAAACACAAGATTTTTCTATAACTTTGGATAAAATTTTTTAGAGAATTTATAGATATTTGATTATCTCGTTAAAATTGATAATTGTATTATACGTATTATATATATAATATATTAATAGATATATTAATAAATGGTGAATATTTTTTACATGTTTTACATGTTTTTATGGGAAATGGATAAAGCAAGGAAGAAACAGATATAAATATTTTGTAATTAAAAAATTCTAAAAATATATTTTTTATTTTATATTATTTATTTATTTAGTATATAGTATAGTATTTCTATATTTATATAGTATAATGCATGTTTTACATATTTTTACACATGTTTAGAACGCAAGAATGGATATATTATTTTCCATGTATATGCATTATTTGTGTTTATGTATAATATTCATTTCATTAAATTAATTTTATCCACCGATGAATATTGGTATTATAATTATGTAAAATCGATAATAATAATAATATGTAGTCAGTGCTGATTGTGTGATATGATCCATGTTAAATTTTGCATTCTCAAATTAATAATTGAGCATTAAATTTAAGCATCTGTTTTGAATTTAAAAGATTGAATATAATTCGAAGAAATAGAATATTATTAAGATAAAACTGAGTTAAAGATGAATCCATTTTTATCAAATAATGAAAATGAATAAAATATTTATTGCAAAATTTGTAATAAAAAAATAAAATATAAAAGAATCGTAATTAAATAAAATGCACTGATAATATTACTGATTATATGATAAAAAGATTTTCTATATATAAATTAGATTTTACCGACAAATATCATTAAGTCATTGAATTTAGAAAATGTTTGCAATTATTTGTGACTTATATTAAAATAGTAATTATTGATATTTATTTATTACTCGTAATGTTTAATATTATATATTCGATCAATATTACATGTTTAAAATTTTACATGTTTTCAATTTTACATTTAATTTCAAAAATTAGAAAAATTATATATTGGAATATTATTATTCTAATTAATATATTAGAATATTAGAAAAATTTCTCAGATTTCATGTATATATATATATATATATTTTCGTATAAATGACATAATGACATATAAATGACATGATTTTTACATATTTATCAAACATAAAATATTCAATTTTTGTTGTTCCTTTTATGATAGAAAAATATATAGAAAAAATAGAAATAAAAAAAAAATTTAATTGATTTTAAAATAACAAGAAATTACATTTTATATAGAATAGATTATAATTATTTATATACATTTTTAATTGGAATAAAAATTGGAATTGGAATAAAAAAATTGTATTTAATATAATTTACCTAAGAAATATAAAGTAAATATTAATTTATGTACAGAATATTTCATTTTAATTTACAAATATAAGAACTATTTGTTATTCAAAAAAATGGATTATATTTTTTTTCGAAAAAGAAGTAATTTATTTGTATTATTAATTAATTTATCTGTATATAAATATGAAAGTTAACATTATTTTTTAAATGAAATTTAAATATAAAATAAATATAAAATATTAAATATATCTAATTTTTGATGTATTAATTATTTTATCTCAGTATTCTTTACAAATATATTAATCTATTTACAAACAAATTTCGTAATTTCTTTTGTGAATAAACTGCTCAAGCATATTAATTAATTAAACTTATAATCCTCTTTTGCTAATTATTAATCATGTGATACTTCAATTTCAATATCTTATACATACCAATTCAATACAAAAATAAATTTTATCATTTATGTCATTTATATTATAAATAATTATATTACAAATATATTTTAAATATCTTTATTCTAAATTAAACTCTATCATATAATAATTAAAACAAAAATTTTTCAAAACAACACACAATTTCTAAAATCCTCGATTGAAAGACCCATCACTTAATAATATTAAACGATCTTTAGTAAATACATGGCCTAAAGTAGATAATTCTAACATATTAATTTAAAGTCTTTCGTTCCAAAGGGTTGATACAACCACGTTCGATTGAAGAGAAAAGAAACGACACGTTGTCGTGACAGGTTGTTAACGCCGGATAAAGTCTCGAGATATCCATCGTATGTGAAAGGCAATTAAAATCTAGGATACGAGAAAAGGAGAACATAGAAGGTGAACTCGTGTGCAAGAGAGATTTCGCGAGGAAACGTAATCAACGTGGTAGCTATTAGAGGGGCATTACGGTTCGTCGCCGTGCAAATTAATGTGCACACGAGACACGACGTTAGTTACGCTCGCTCTGTTTTCTGATATGAATAATTGCACGGTTAATTGCATAAAATAATTCCCGAGGTTGTTATCGACCGCTGGTAAAATAGCATTACGCCGGTTCCAATCAATTGGCTGGTATTGTAGCATTGTTGTAACAGACGTAGCAGCCCCCCTAGTTTAATATTAATGAATGATGGTTATTCTCCTCGAAATTAGCAACCTATAACAGGATCATAGATATACACTATGTTCTAAACGGAAAATGTTTCTATTTCGAAATCCTGGTTAATTGTTTGATTAATAAAAGCAATATAGGTAAATGTTATTTACAATGGTAATATCAGCGCTAAATGCATGCTTTGCTCATGAACATGATGGTTTGAAAAGATTGATATTGAAGAAAATGGTAGATTAAATAAAAGATAATGGGTTGAATAAAATAGCATATATAGTATAAATAATATATTAAAATATAAAATAGTATAAATAAATAATAAAATGGTAAAATAGAATATGGACATTGTCATTTGTAGATATTGAGATATTTTCTAATTTAGTAGGAATATGATAATTAATCTATATTATCAAAAAAGTTATTAAATGATTGATATTTTATATTTGAATAAGATAGTAGTATTAAATGTATAGCAAAGATTATTAAAAATTATTTTTACAAATATATATATTATGTATAATAAGTATTATAATAAATTATATGAACTTTAAATTCTATGAAAAAATTTTTTTTTATAAATTAAATAGATAGATAACGAAGGTACAAAATTATATTTGATTTGATAAATTTAGATATATGTGAAATGTAAAAATAAGAATGTCAAAATTTAAACAAAAAAAATAAATAAAACTTTAATTCAATTTTGTTAATTATCGTATATGTAATTAATCATTTATATTATCATAATAATGAATATACAATAATTAATATTATTATAATATTATATTATACTATTATATTAATAATATTAATTATATTATAAATTAATTATATTAATTATTAAATATTTAATATTATTATATATAACCAATTACAGTCGATAAATTCGATATTATATATATAATATTATATATACAAATTCTTTGCAATTCTTTTTTATAAGATTTCAAAGGAAGATTTTAATAATTTTTTAATAATTTTTTTATTTTATTATAAAATTATAAAATTTTATTATAAAATCCTTATTCCTTAAATATCTCAATACATAAAAATGAAAAAATATAACTATTTCATAATTGAGATATATAAAACATTATAAAGAAGTAAAACAAAAATTTTATTATTAAAATGATAGAACTACTGTAATAATAGTAAAAGATTCATCGAGAGTAATTTGACTTTTCAATTTATTATCTTATTTACGACGATCACTGCGTACAGAAATCTAGTAATTTCAAATAAACTACGATCTTAATATTTCATTCGATAAAATGTTTCGAACGATAAAAGTGAAATATATTGAGATTCTCGGCATTTCTCATCATTTCTGCCGCAAGACTTATATTAGTTTGTAATTGTATCATGACCCAAATATTTATAACATGAAATTTTTAAAAACTTGATAGTTTAGAATTATTGTATGATATATTTCAATTAATTTCGAGTAATTAAAGAGTTCAAACAATATTTATTTCGCAATTCATTAGAAATTTAATGCAAAATCCAATAACATTGTAACATAATCCATAGGTTGAAAAAAATATAGAATTATTAAACTATTCGAGATATAGTATAGAATTATACATAAATGACAAAATGTATAAATTAAACAATTCTATCAAAAACAAACTTATTTAGTTTTTATAAATTTAAGTTCTAATAATAAAATTTGATATTAATATCAAAAAATATGAAAAAAAATTAAAAATTGATTGTAATTCTGCTTTATTTAATTTTATGTATTTATTTAATATATAAGAGAATAATGTATATTTAAATATTTCAAAATGCTTAAATTTTATTTCACCAATACAAGATCAGATATATATTATATTTAATTAATTTAAATATAATTAAAAATATAATAATCATTAATTTTTGTTGATGAATTTTATATTTTTGTTACAGTCGTTAACTCGACCACGGCCCCGAGAGGGATCACAAGCAAGACCTGAATCACGAAGCTTCCCACCAAGCGTGCTCACCTACATGGCGAGGTCAGAATCGGTGACGTCACCGGAAAATGGTCAGGACGAAGAGGAATCCTTCTTCGACAGGCCACCCCCGCCTCCGCCCCCGCTTCCGCCGCCTCCTGCACAACCACAATCTCAAGTCGAGCAGGGTCTCGGTGGCCTGGTGAAAGACGAAGAGGACGGTGCAAAAGTCGCGGATCTGCTCGATTCTGCGGGTGACAGAGAGACATCCGAGGAATTGGTCAGGTAAGGTTTCAGAATACATTATGTTAGCAATAATATTTTGTTTATTGTACAATATCGAAAATTCAAAAATATCATAGTTCTCTATAGATCTATTATTCAGGAGTTATAAATTTTATATAAGATGTTTAGAAATATATATTGTTATTTTTAAATATATACTCCCAATTTTCTTACTTTTAATGATAAATTTTAATTATAATAATTTTGAATTCTTTAATACAAAATTATTATTGTAATATATATACATTTGTAATATAATTATAGAAAACTATTTATAAGAAATTAAGTTTTACTTTCTTTATTTTAAATGAATGTGATTTAAAGGAGGAGGATGGGTAAAATAAATGGAATAATTATTTCCAGGTTTGCTCCACAAAAAGATGAGAGGACGGCAATTGATGGACAGGTCAGAA
Source organism: Apis cerana (assembly GCF_029169275.1). NCBI lineage: Eukaryota > Metazoa > Arthropoda > Insecta > Hymenoptera > Apidae > Apis > Apis cerana. The sequence goes on along the minus strand of NC_083865.1, from coordinate 2,254,322 downwards.
GATCTCGTCACATCTCGAGGGACCATTACATTTCAAGGTAAAAAATTTTATTCTTTTTATCCTTGAAACGAATACATTTTTGAACCATATTCATCAATTATTAATATATTAACTATTACAAAAATCAATAAAAATCGATGAAATTAATTCTATTTAAATTAAATAAACAAATATTTTTGTAAAATATTCATATATTTAATATAACCTAATCTAATTACAATTAAATTAGGTTATCATAATATAAAATAATAAAATAATAATTTTTTTCTTTCTTCATATTTATATATTTACAAATTAATTAATTCTTTATGTACCATATATTATTTTTCATGTAGATGAATTTATCTGATAATCGACATGTTAAACGATTTACGCGAAAAAATTGAATTTCGTATGAGATATTAAAAAAATTAAAATATCTACTTAAATATCTACTGTGTAATATATAAATAAATTTATAATTTAAATATAAATTTTTAATAAAATTTAATCGATTGTAAAAATTAATATAATATTATAAGAAATTCAATTTCAATTCGAATTCAATTCTTTGATACGATATATCAAAATAGATTCAATATATTTTTGCTGTATTATAATATCATTAAATTCATGAAAAGGAAAAAAATCAATCGCGAAAGTTGTACGTTGATCCTCGATTTTGGATAAGATACATAAAAGTATCCAACGTCGAGTTTAAACGTATTATAATCTACAACAAGAAGGAGATTACAGAAAAACGAGTTGAGGCAGGTTGAGGTATCATAGTCCGTTGGCCGAAAGTACGAGGGTGCGGCAGGACGAGGGAGTGACTCTTAGGAAGGATTTTACCGGTCCTACGAGAATTTCTCCAAGTACCATTGACCGAATATTCGACAACAGCAACAGGAGGCAATATGGCATGGGTATCGTTGGAAGATTCTTAGGGTGAGTTTCCAAATATATCCTTCGAGTATATTAATGCGGCTAATAGCAAACATCAATTTGCGAATTTGGTTTGTTTAACAAATAAATATTTATTTTAATGCTCATAAGAAGCTAATGAATTTTTAATTTAATTTTTTATATTTATTTATTATTTAATATGGTTAAATTTTATTATTTTATTAATATTTTTTATAAATAACAGAAAGAGAGAGAGAGAGAAAAGAGAAGAGAAAAATGAAATATAAAGTAATTCTTTCGTTAGAAATATCGGAAACATTAATATATATAATATTAGAATAATATCAACACAATATAAAAAATATTAAATATTACATTAATTAATAATTACACATAAATAGAGATAATAATTAAATGTTAAGTTAAAGTTATATTTTGAAATACTTATTTTTAAAATATTTTCTTATACATTATTAAACTTATTTTATTATATATAAATTATATATAATTAGATTATTATAAAAAAAATACAAATCAAAAAAAATTGAAAAATATTGCTTAATATATAAAAATGTACGTGATAACAATTAATTAAATGTAATAAAACTGTTCTTCGTATTTACATATATAAATTAACATAAATTTATAAACATTCTTTTTATTGAACAATTATTTCGTTTATATGAAAATATTTTATTACAGTATATGTTATTTGATGAAAAAATATTGCAAAACTCTTCTTTATTAATAAATTATTATTTCATTTAACATGATGATCTTTTATGAAAATATTTATTTTATCTATGAATAACACGTTTTAATAGATTTCTAAATTGTATATTTTTTATAAATTGTATATTGTATACTATAAAAAAAAATATTATTTTAACAAATTAAAATAATATCTATAAATTAAACTAAATATAAAAAATTATTTGTTATAAAATTTAATAATATTTATTTTATAACTAATTTCCTTCAATCATTTTTATTCTAATGCTTTAATAAAAAAAAAAGTTTAAATAATTAAAGTATAATTCTTATAATTAATAACATCGTTATTAACATAATAGCTGTAAAAGATATAAATAATTAACAACATTTATAAAATATAAATAATCAACATAAATTTAAACAAAATATAATCTTTATGTAGAGAAAAAGGTCCAATTGATAACTTTATTCGAAATCGATATCTCATATTATTTCTGAGATGTGAAAGTTTAAAGTATATCCATATATATAAACATGGACACGAAAAGACGAATGGGATCGAATTCGTGTGACCTATATTCTTTCCTGAAAACACGCAATAATATGGAGAAGACGCTGATTCATCGTCTGTCACTGACCATTGCGTGCTTATGAAACTTGCGATAGGTCAGTGAATGCGTGCGAGGAAAAAATCTGAAAATGGTAAAATATTATGGTTCTTTTTTTTATAATGATATTTCAAGAACGAGAACTCGGGTTGATATTAAAAAGAGAAAGATTTTAAAAATGAAGATTTCTTCTTTATTTTAATTATAAATTTATTTAAAAATTGTTACTTGTTTTTGATTAATAATTAAATAAAATTTTAATAATTACCATATTGAGAAAATTGGATTAAAACGAGGATATTCGAGTTATAATATTCGATTGAATTCGTGATTAATAAATAATCTTATTATGATAATACTTCATAATAATATTCGTCACTTGTATCGAGCTTTGTAAAGTTTTGAATCAAAATTTACATAAGAGAAAATTGGATAGTGGAAATATTTTATTTATTATCATTATGAATATTGTATCGAATAATTACATCATAAATATTTTATTGAACATAGAATTTATAAATTTATGAAAATATTTTATAATATAAATTACGTTATGATTCAATAATTTTTAATAATTTATTATTCTGTAATATTTTATCGTTGTAATATTTATTCGCAACATGAAAAATATGTTAACACAATATGATTAAAAGTAAATTCGTCAAAAAATAAAAAAATATTAACAATAAGTCAAGCATTATTATTATTAATTTAGAATTTTCTCGTATATGCGTTTAATCAGATATCGGTTAGTCATTGTATATTAATGCGATTATTGTTCCATTGTTGATGAAAAAATTGATTTCGAACCGATCGAAATAAATGAATTTCCATATGATTAATTTTTATCGGTCGATATTTTTCTCTTCTCACAAGTTTTCATACATGTAACATATATATTTTAATTCCAAGATTTGCAATTAATTTCTAATATTTTCTAATTAAAAATTTAGAAATCTTACTTCGAATCTTGAAAAATATAATGTCGATCGCAAACGATTTAAATTTCCAAAATAACGTCTTAAGATTTATAATTAATTTCTATTATTTTCTATTCTAAAATTTTCTATATTTTACTTCATAATTTCGAATTTCAACAAATAAATCAATCATAAGGTCAATTCTTGAATTCTTCAATTAAACTTACCATACATTGTAAAATCTTTATTTTTAAGATTTTAAAGTTTAAAGATAGAAGAAAAAAGAGGAAAAATAGAAAAAGAGGAAAGAAAGGAACGAAAGAGAAGATAAAATGGAACTAGAGGATGGAAATTTGTCTTTTCTACGTTTATTTTATACCATTGCCCCGCGGATAAGATAATAACGCGGTTTTATTGAAACAACTTTCTCGCTCTCCTTCATTTTGTTTTAACGATTGCACGAAGGTTTTGTCATGTAGGTACGACCCAGTTTGAGATACACGCAGAACACAAATAACAAACGTGGATAAACGGCAAATGTCAGAAGTGAGAGGGAGGAAAAAAAAATCCTGTGACAGCAAAGCGTCTTGCTAGGGTGGCGTGATATTTAAAAAAAATGCCAAGAGGGATATAGTTATCCATCATGCGGTATAGCTTTCATGGCTGTCAGATTTCTGTTCGCTTGTCATGAAAAGTTATTATTTATCGACAACAACTCTATATAAAAATAGATAGTACGTAGTAACAGATAATATTCATGGATTCGTTTGTGTTAATTATAAATGTAATTGTTAATTTTGCAAAACAAAGAGAAAGGATATTTAAAAAGATTATTGAGATTGATATTATAAAAATATAAATCTTCCTCTTTATGAAAAATACATGTTATTTTCTTTGAAATATTTTTTTAAAAAGAAGATATTATTCTCAGATCCAGATATAATAATGCTATAATATTTTACTGAAATTATTTTCAATTATTTGGTTACAATCTTCTAAATGTTGCCTATTGTTTCGAAGTAACCACTCTTTTTTGCTAACTAGTTTTTGAGAAAAATTTTTAAAAATTAATGGATTTAAAATAGAAGATGGAAGATATGAAATCGCAAGAATATATTTGATCAAATGATGTTGAAATTCATATAACGACGTTATGTTTCATTTCCATAATAGTATCATATATAATCAGTAATACATATTCATAAATCTCATTGCCAAATCGTTTATTATTGCAATTGAATTAAAATTAATACTGGAGATAAAATATAGTTATATATTTGAAATTGCAAAATGGTGTTTGTATAATATTGTCAAATCTTGAAAATTGAGATCATTCTTGTTACTTTTTAAACATTTTTATCTTGTGAGTTAAAGAAAATCAAAAAATAAATTAATTTTTATGATAATTTATTTGATTGATATTATCGGAGATTATAAGGATCGTTTTTAAAATAATAATCGGATTTATTTAGTACACTATTTGTAAATATGTACAAAAGAAGAATAAAAGAAAAATGAAAAAAATATAGATTATTAGAGAAGCAAATTAAGCATTGGAATGAATTTAAATTAATTGTAACAGAAATTTATTTCACTATATATGTTAAACTTTATATGTAAATGATAAATTTTGAAAGAGTAAAAGATAGAAAAATTTTGAAAAAAAACTAATATAAGTACTTTTTAATACATTTATTATTCATTTGTTTTGTAATTGAAATATGAATCATAAATTAAAAAATTTTTAAATTTTAAGAAATTTTTTATAATAATTTTTTAATAAAATAAAAACAATAAAATGTAATATAGAATATAACATAATAAATATGAAATAATATAAATTTAATGAAATTGCAATTATATGTTTTATATAAAGATTAATTAACTTTCAATGATAAGAATATGAAGGAAAATTTTATATAAATAAATTCTCAATTTATATTATAAAATATTTATTTTAATTTATGTATAATTTAAATAATATATCTTAATTCTATATTTATTATATAAAAAAATAGAAATAAAATTGTAGATATAAGAAATTTGATAAGGATTTAAGAAAAAATTATTTAAAATAAATTATTCAAAAATTTGTACATACAAAATTTGTATTTGTAACAGATGTGTATATAACGAAACTCAATATTATATTTTAAAATAATTTTTATTTAAATTGAAAAATGAATTGAATTGAAAATTTCAAAAATTAAAGAAATAATAATTTAAGTATAAAAGATTTATATTAACAGATATTTAATATTATATTTCGAAATAATATCTTATAAGATATCAAAATTATTTTATGATTGCAGAAGATCATTTCGAAAGAGCGTGTCTCAAAAACCAGACGTTAGAAAACAGCTGGATGATTTCGAAGATCATCGTCCTTATTTTACGTATTGGATCACCACCGTTCAAATTCTTATTTTGATAATATCGTTAGCATGCTACGGTTTCGGACCTGTGGGTATGGATCTCAGTCATAGATCAGGCTTGGTAAGTATCTGAATTTTTAATTTTCATTTTTCTTAAATTTAAAAAAAAAATTCAAAGGACAATATAATTATATATTAAAATATAAATATATTATAAATTATATAATATAATGAATTCTAAATTTTTTAAAAGAGTAATAGAAATGAATAAGATTCAGAGTATTATAAAATTTCTTTTACATTTTTTTTTTAATTTTAATATCCTATTTGATAAAATATTTGATAAAATATTCATAAATATCATATATAATTTTTAAAAAATATACATAAATTTAATTTTCTTAAAAAAGTTATTTATTATGTAATTATGAATTATGTAATAAATTATGTAATTTTTAGGAAATATAAAATTTTTAACTTCTTACTGATTAGTATAAAAATTTCTTTATAATTTTCTATTTTCTTCATTTAGCATTTTTATCAGAAGTATAATATGTAATATAATTTAAAAAATTAATTTAAAAAATTATTAAAAAAATTATTTTAAAAATATAATTTTTAGAAATGATATGACATAAAATCAAGTCTTCAAAATATTCTAATAGATAATAATTTCTTTATAACTTCATAGGAAATGTGAAAACATCCGAAAAATAAATATACATAATTTATTAAATCATATAATTAAAAATAAATATGAAATAGATAAAAATAACACGCCATATTTTGATAAATATAAAAATTTCTTTATTTTTTATATCATTATTATCAAAAATGTATCAAAAAATATCATAGAATCCAATATCAATTTGTCAGAAGATTAAAATTTCATGATAATTTTCAATACACAACAGGTTCTCGTTACCAGTCTATCGTTGCAACAAGTGGACTACCAGGAACCAGCGAATTTCTGGTTTGGTCCGAGGGCCGCTGACTTGATTCATCTGGGGGCGAAGTTTGCACCGTGTATGCGCCGCGATATTAAAATCCTGAAAGAGATCGATGTCTGGCGGGAAAGGGAGCGGGACACAGCGTGTTGTATAAGAAATGATGATTCTGGCTGCGTGCAATCCAGCAAAGCGGATTGCTCTGTGAGTTGTTATTTCGTTTCCAATTTCGAAAATTGAATATAACTCGAATCATATATATATATTTCATCCTTCCTTCGTTTGTATTTATAATATAATCTCTCTTTTGCGAACCAACTGGTCCGGGGATTGAGATCGACTGCCACGGTAAATTTATTTCTTTTTTGTTTCCAGCTGTGTAGATATTCAAGTTTGATATTGATATATATTTATTTATATTATTATATTACAAATAAATATCGTATCATATTTGCAGATATAGATACATAGATTTATTTTTGCATGTCATCGTCGATCATAAATTATTAAATATTAATATGATTTTGAATATGAATAAATGAATTTTATTATTATTATTTAGAAAATTGACATTCATTAATGAAGAAAATTATAAATCATTTTAATAAATTATGAATTGTAATGATTATTAATGATTCATAATAATTATTATTAATTATTAATGATAATTTAATCATAATTTATTAATAAATTATATATGAATTTCTTATAATATTGTAAAAATAAAATTTTAAATTCTAAATTCTATAATTCTATTAATATATAATATACATATAATATAATATTAATAATATATACAATAAATTTTTTATTCAAAATATACAAGTGACCGGTGATTTATGGATGAACATGTCCATTTCAAAGGCATCACTGTTGATTTCAAAAATTATTAAAATTAAGAATTAATATTGAAATGATAATAAGTTTGCATGTATCATACATTTTTATTTTTAAATTTTCTATTTATTGTATCTCACGAATATATATTTATGATTATAAAATTAGAATACGATATCTACGTGGAAAAAATGGGGACCTGGGGACAGTGGACCGGGAGGACGTATAAGTGGATCGGTTTGCGGGTTGGATCCAAAGTTCTGCGATGCTCCAGCTAGCATAGCACCTTACGAATGGCCAGATGATATCACCAAGTGGCCCATTTGTCGAAAAACTAATCCATTCAATCAACGATTTAGGTAAATTCGTTATCCAAAGATCCAACTTATATCATTTACATCATCTCTTAATATATTCAATTTTTCAAAAAAAATTTAATTCTCTTTAATTTTGTTATTTTAAAGAGAAGCTGTTTTAAATCTTTAAATATAAATGAAATCTTTTCATTTGTTGAATTTTGTTTATTTATAATAATTTTTGTATATTTAAAAACTTTTTAAATAACATATATATTTTTATATTTTTATATTAAAATCATTTATAACAAATAAAAATTTTTTTCTTTATGTCTCATATAAAAATAATTTTAATATAAAATAATAATTTCCAAAATATTAAGAGCTAAGAATTTTTATTAATTGTGTAAATATTTCATTAAATATTAGATATTTTCATATATATAATTTCTCATTTTTACATAACTTCAGAATCTTAATACACGAATCCATTAAAAAAATCTATTAAAAAACTCGAAAATTGTTTTATTAATAAACACTTGTATTGAGAGTAAAAATTGAACAGTTTTATTTCCAAATAGATTCACATTACATTTTTAAAAACTCTTTTTACTAAAAAAATTCTTCCACTAACTTTTTTCGTGAATAATATCGAGGAAAACGTTTTGGATTGCTCAACAGTAGAAACGGAAGTCAACGAGGCAATGGAAATTTCCCAGTGGGTCGATACAAGGATAAGATGGCAGAGCACATGGTCTGCGAGGTGATCGGGCATCCATGCTGCATCGGGATCCACGGAATGTGTCGCATCACTACGAAAGAATACTGTGATTTTGTACACGGATACTTCCATGAAGAAGCATCCCTCTGTTCTCAGGTCGAGTGTTTGCACGATGTCTGCGGTATGATACCCTTTCTTCATCCCGAGTGGCCTGATCAATTCTATAGGCTCTTCACCACCATGTTTCTTCATGCTGGGTACGTGAAATATTATTTAAAATTTTTAAAACTATTTATACCAAATAAAATATATATATTTAAATTAAAAAAAATATATATTTAAAATTGAAAATATTTACTTAATTCTTAAAAATATATCCTAGGATTAAAAATAATTATATATCTTATCATATGTTTCTTTATGAAATATGTTTCTTTTTATGTAATATATCTATATAAATGTATAAATCTATATTTGAAAATTATTTAATTTCTAGATATTTTGTTATGTTATATTAATCATATTAATTGAGCATCATAAATTTGAAATATTGAAATATTCAGAATGTGAAAAAATAAATATCTTAGATTTTTAATAAAAATAAATAAATTAATAATTAATAACATAATTTATTTAAAAAATTGATTATTTTCAATTTGATAATATTATAATTTAATCAGGATACAATACGTCAATCAGTATAAATGCTTTATTTAAAAGTGATTAGAGAATATTTTATTAAAAGAAAATTTTACTAAATTATTGCTTTCGTATATTTTATTTGCAGAATTCTTCATCTATCAATCACATTATTGGTTCAGTATTTCTTAATGCGGGACTTGGAGAAGTTAACTGGCTCGTTGCGTATTGCTTTGATTTATTTCATTGGAGCACTTGCTGGAAACCTGGCCAGTGCGATATTCGTTCCTTACAGGGCAGAGGTAAGGTATATTTTAATTTATAAGGAAAATTTTGAAATACGTGAATATTAGATTTATTTTCAATTTAATCACCTACTCATATAGAATAAATTATATAAAATTCAAATCATTTTCAATCAAAATTTATATTTTTATATACATTTGAAAAATTTTAAGAAAAAATCATTTATATTTCATATGCAATTTAATTTGAACTTAAATAAATTATATAATTTACGTATTACTATCAAAAACAATATCTTTTAAATATAAAACCATTATATGTATTATTTTAATAATTTATATATATATATAAATTTTTTAATATAAATTAAATATCAATACTTTTCTGTAATATTAACTTTTTCAAAATTTATTCCATTTCGGTTTCATGTAGGCAAATTCGATGATTGTAATGATTTAAATCAAATATCAAATTAAATAATTCATAAATCATTATTAAAACAATATATAACAATATATAAACAATATATAAATTATAATTTATTTATCGATTTGTTAAAAAATAAAAAATTTATAATATAATCAAATTCATATAATAAGTATTTTATTTATATAAAAAGTTCACTTAATTTCCTTTCATAACGATTTTTTGTTCAATTTATAAAAGTTCATATAGAATTTTACAAAATATATTTTCTAAAAATGTATAATATATCAAATTTTAAATTTTAATTATCAAGTTTTAAATTTAGTAAGAATTTTATAAAAGTTATAAATACTTAATTTTTAATTTACAAATTTAAAAATCTCCAATTCTATTATATTATAAAAATATTCATAAATGCAACAATATTCAACTAATTCAAATTAATTCAATTATTCAAATTATAAAAATATAATTCAAATTATAAAAAGATCAATTAGAATTTGAAAAATATAGATACTCTTTAAAATTTTATTCATATTAAAAGTTAAAAATTAAATATTCATATCACAAAGACGTGATAATTAATAAATTCCAAAGATAATAACTTTCTATCTAGACAATCTTATACATTCATATTCATATTCACAATTTTCACCTAAAATAAAAATTAAAATGTTAATACAAAAAGAAGAGGAAAATTATGCAAAAGAGAAATTTAAAATTAATAGCCATCGAATAAAGTCATTAAAATATTATATATACACGATAAAAATCTTTTACACTATATATTAAACCGCATTATATAAAAGTTTTAATGAATTTCTCATAGACCATTTAGCGCATTTCACTATGTATTATCGATTTAATCGGATCTTTGATCCTAATCGAGTGAAATAATTGATCAGAGATCATGGTTGCAGCGTGATTCATATCCATGAAGAGTAACACGGTCACAAGTATATCTTTTACGTCATTCCTCCTTGGTCTTATTGCCCAACAGTTTACCCTCTTAACACTTCGGTAAACTCTAAGTTATACATCAATTCTATTCCCTCTAGTCTTTCTCTATTCCGAATGTTTCTCCTCTATCAGGAGCGTACACTCGTGAATTAAGGTATACGTCGTGGTAGGTGGAATAAAGGGGAGCGGACAGAAAGCATCGTTCCTCGAGAACTAATACCGTCCAATTTGTTCTAATTAGTTTGGTTAAACGTACCTTCCGCTCGAGGGAACTCCGCCTCCTTCACCCTTTACAAGGTATAGTGTTAATTATTGTTTCACCTAGACTATTTGAGGAAACATGGTCGCAGATGTTAACATCATTCCCGTTGCGTGGATTATCGATAATTCGTATCATTCAACAACTGTGTTTATTGGCCAGGTTTATATTAATCCCTTAAATTTTAAAATTATTTGAAAATTATTAGATTTATATGTAAGGAATAAATATATTCATAAAGCATGCTTGAAGAATCGATTTTAAAGGATAAAATGTAAGATATTTATATAATATAAGATATAAAAATTGGTATATAAAAGTGTTGATTAAAACTTATTTAATTCTTAATATTTTAAACTTAATTTAGAAACGACTATTACTCGCCAATTAATGATGTAAAATTTGATTGAAGATATAGAAGTAATATTAACACCATTATAATAAATGTATTTTCTCTTCGTTTAAACAAGATCTTTATAGAAATTTATATTTTTCAAAAATTCCAAGATTATTTTTGCAATCATCAAAAATTTCAATAATAATATTTTTAAAAGTTTATAGAATCAATTATACAGTAAATAATAAAATTTTATTTATTATAAAAGTATATTTATTATAAATAATAATATTGAGAATAATAATTATGAAATTCAAGATTTGTACAAAAATCCGATATTCAATTAAAAATTCGAAATTTCACAAAGTCCAGATTTCAAAATTTTAATTTATTTTATGTTTTTCATATTTTTATTCATATTTTTATTTTTAATTTATATTTATCTAGTGTATCATTGGTCTTATTCATCCTTTCATAAATCTTTTTGATATTAAATCCAAATAAGAATATTCCAATCAAAAGATAATATATATAAATAAAAAAGTAAATGAAAATAAATATAAGAGAGAAAATTTTCTTATTTGATCGTCTATATTCTGTAAAAATTCTTTATATGGATATTAATTAATTAGTGTTAATTAATTTAAATTATTATTTTATCTTTACTGTCATAAACATATATCATCCAGTCTTTAATCATTCAGATATAATAGCTCTATATTGTAAAATTGACAATTGTTTGTGTATATTCGGTAAATATCATCTAAAGTTAATAATAATATCAACGAAACTAATTTTAATTATATCTTTAATACTAAAAAGTAAGATTATAATATTTCTATTGCTATTGATAATAGTCTATTGCTATTGAGAAATGTTAGAAAATCTCAATGTTTATTAGATATAAATTTTAAAAATAAAATAAATATTAAGAAGAATTCATAAAAATAGCAATAGATTATATTTAGCAAAACTTTTGAAATGTGAGAATAGTTCAATCATATTTATAATAATATTTAAGTATTATACATATATAATTTAAAATACATTCATTTCATATATAATTACAATATACTTTTATAAAAAGGGATTCATAAAATATATATTAACATTTTATTATAAATAATAATATAAAAATATAAATAAATAGATATAAATATTATAATATAATATGAATAAAATATATAAATAAATTTAATATAAATAAAATAATATTTATATTAAATGAAATAAATTAACAGACAACTAATAAGACTAAGTTACATGAAATAAAAACGAATTTACTTTATTTTTGCTTTTTTCAATATAGATTTAAATTGGTCAGATTATAGATTGTAGAAAAATAGCATTTTATATTACAAAAGTTATAGTATTTTTAATAAATTTCATTTTACATTTAATTTTTCTAGAGATATTGGATTCAATCAATGAATATCTCTCAAAGAATTCAATCATCCTATATTTTCTGCTTCAAATATTTTGATACAATTTAAAATTTATATATAATATAAAATAAAAAGTAAATGTATCACATAAACAATTTTTATATGAAAAGAATTGTATAGACATAACTATTGTAAAAAGTATATTGTAAACTTTAAAAAGTTCGTAAATTTTTATTTTTTTAAAATTAAAATATTATCAGACAAATTAAAGTAAATGTAAAAAAGAATTAATTTTTAAGAAAATCATAAAATTATATTAAAATTTTAATAAGTTGGAATAGATATAACATAATATATATATATATATATATATATATATATATATAAAACATAATTGACAATATAATAACACAATTCAATATATATAGTATAAATTCCATTCTGCACAATAGAATACTATAATAAATAAATATTATAAGCATTGAATAGCAATTTCAAATTATAATTTTTTTAGATTTTTGTTTTTTTTTTTTCTTATACATACTTATCAAATTTTTCTTTTTCTTACGTATCATAATAAAAATTCAATATACTTATATTTATTTTGAATAGATTATTATATAATTGGATTATTATATAATAATTGGAAACAAAATATTCATTAAATAAAAAACATAATAAATAAGAATAATTATTAATTATTATTAAAAAGTCATTATAATCTCAAATTTACTTAAATTTCAATTGTTAATAATTTCAGTATGTATTATATATTAGATTATACATTAGGTTATATGTTATATATAAACCACAACCTTGATCTCACATTTTTATTTTATTTGCATTATTTTTTCTATTAAAATTAAAATAAATTGAAGCACTCCTAAAAATGAAAAAATTAATAAGATATCTGTTGTCAATTAATAATTATTTAGATATGTATAAGATTTATTATAGAATAAGAAAGATTTAGCCAGAATATTAAATAATCATCAAATATTCCTTTTGATAATTGGAAATATAATTTATTCCAACTTTTACAGTATTTAAATTTTCGGATTATTCTTGAAAAGTGTCAATTTTAATCTATTAAAAAAATTCTTAATTTTTAATTTTTTTTATATTTTATACATTAGTATTTATATCATTATTAATATTATAAAAATAAGGGAAAAATAATCAAAGTATTATCTAATAATTTCATTATTTTTGATATTTCATGATATACATCATTTCAAACATTATTATCATTATTTATTATTATCATTATAATAATTTTATTAATATATTATTATATTGTTAATATTTGTAATTATTATTGTTATATTTAATATAATTATTTGTTAATATTTGTAATTACAATATTACATTAATATTAATATTTGTAATTATTTTATCAATATTATATATATATATATATATATATTTGTTTATTGTCTATTCTTTATTAATTATGATTAGAAGTACTTATATCATAAAGTTCATTTCGTAATTTAATTTCGTAAAATATAATTACCTAAAACAGATTCAAGACATTCAATCAAATATGTCAGGAAACATTACTGAACTTCACAGTATAAGAGAATATTTTAATAGCTGGATTAAAATCGAAATCCGCAATGAATAAATGTATTCAAATGTAGTATTCAAATATTATAGTATATCATATTATAGTATAAAGGCTATTTTTCAAAATCTTATAATTAGATTGTATGAATATTATATATATATATATAAATAGTTTTGTTTTATATATGAAGAATTTATTATTAAATTATTAAATTTATTAAAATTTATAAAGTGTAAAAGTACAGAAAATGTATATAACATATAAAAAATTTATGTGAAACCCAAACTATAATTACTATTAATTATTAATATTTATTGGTTACATTCCTCCTCTTGGCTCTTATTTCTTTATTCCTGTTTATGAAAATATTTTTTACACAAATATTCATAGTTAATTTATAATACTTAAATATCATTTCTAAAATGAAATAAATTATATAATTTCAGGTCGGGCCAGCAGGAGCACATTTTGCCCTCCTCGCAACGTTGATCGTCGAGGTATTGCACTGTTGGCCGATGTTAAAGCACCCACGACGAGCCTTATCCAAGCTGATTTTCGTCCTCATAGGCTTACTAATCCTTGGCATTCTTCCATGGGTGGATAACTACGCTCACTTATTCGGTTTCATCTTCGGTTTCCTCGCCGCTTACGCCTTGTTACCATTCATCTCTTTTGGCCAGTATGATCGTCGTCGCAAGATCTGGCTGATATGGATCTGCATGATCCTCATCATCGTTCTGTTCACCCTTCTTCTAGCTCTCTTCTACAATGTGCCGGTGTATGAGTGCGAGGTGTGCAAACTGTTCAACTGCATCCCATTCACGCGTGACTTTTGCGCCTCACAGAACATCAACTTCAAGCGGGAAGAGCCCGTATGACACACGGAGCCGTGTTTCGAAGTCGAGTTCGAACCATCGTTACACATGATCGAGAGTCAAACGAGGCCCTATACAAGCTTGATCGTGCTGGCTCTGCTATTTTCAAATTGACGCGGAAATCACGATTGAAGGATGAAAATGTTGCAAAGAACCTGACGCCAAGAAATCCGGAGATAACTCGTCCACGACGAACGACACTGCCTTAAAGTAAAATAAACTCCACCGGGATCCTCGGTAGTCTCTTTAACCGTGTGTTCCACGGTGGGATGTAAATATTAGAGAAGAAAAAAAAAATAAAACGCGCCTTTAATGTAACACGACTATCGTTACCAAAGATCGTGGTACGAGGGTGGATGTCTATTGAACAGTGAAAAATCGTAATAAAACATGATGGATCAAAATGGAAAAGTGTTGCATACGAAACGAAAGAAGAATCGTCGAATATTTAGAGAAGGCTTCTGACCCTCTTCGAACGTTTAGAAACGAGAAAATGAATACACGTGTATATATAAAACGAAGACTCTTGTTACTTATACATATACATATACAAGTAAGGACGACTTTAGTAAGTTTAATTTTAAAAAGGAGAGAAAGGGGGTAGAGAGGAACGTTGAAAGTGTCTAAAGCGTACCTCCCAAGCTGGAACTATCTGTGATGGGTGAACACACGATTGTCTTCGAGAATATTTTTCATAAGAGAGATACAGAGAGTAAGAGAGAGAGAGAGAGAGAGAGAGAGAGAGAGAGAGAGAGAGAGAGAGAGAGAGAGAGAGAGAGAGAGAAATCATTCAGAGAGAAAGGATCTTATTGTTGATGAATCGGATGAGCTTAACTCTCCGCAAGACTTGAATGGTGAAGATAAACGATTGAAACAAAAAAAAATCAAGAAGAAGACGACATCGAGAAGAAAGTGTTGTAACGATAAAGTAAATCCCGCGATGAAGAGAAAAATAAAAACGAATCAATTTTTTATAATGGTGTGCGAGAGCGGGAGAAACTGATGAAAGAAGCGATTATCAGAGAACACTTAATCAATTTTCACCTTGTACATAATTATAGATGCGATCGAATGGAGAGAAACAAGGAGTTGGAAATGAAAGAGAGAAAATGATGGACGAGGAAATATGCAGGAGGGGCAATTTAATTGCGTTCAGATAAGATAAAAGGAAAAAGAGAGGAGGCAAAGAACAAAAGAAAAAGAAACAAAGCAACACTGTGACATTCGTGAATGTGTATTTTATTATAACGGGTATGTAAATGTAAGAAACGAAGAAAAATTGTCTGTGAAAAGGAATGAGAGAGAGAGAACGAAGAATAAAAGAGAGAGAGAATGAATCTATTCGTCTGCGTCTTAATCGCGTGTAATCGATGATAATTGAGTATGTACACACGAGAAATAAAAATAGCAATAGCGAACGTGATGTGCCACAATGTGGAGATCGTCGCAAAAAATAAATGTGAAAGTGATTCGAGGTAAAGAAAAAAAAGAAGAAAAAAGAGAAAAAGAAAAGAAACGCATTTCTTCTAAATATTGTATCGCACGTTCGTGATCTCTCATTCATTCTAACGTAGCATGCTCGACAAGGAAGTCGATTAAGGTTTCGTCGACGCAGCTACGTCGATCGGTTCACGGGAATCATAGAAACATGCCAGTGGAAGGGAAATGTGCTTTCTGCTTTCGTATCTTTGTGATTTTTTTTAAATATTGGTGATAAATGAAAATTTGAAAAAATTTCAATTTTTTTAATTTTAAATGAATTGATTGTTTGAAATATTGCAATTTAAGTTATTTTATTTTAAGTTATTTTAAGTTATTAATATAAGAAATTTTAATATATCTTAGAATATTTATTTTTATACTATTATTTTTTTAAAAAAGAATATTTTATTTATTATTATTGGAGAGAAATAAATTTTATATGAAGCATTAAAATAGTTTAAGAGCATGAAGATTATTTTTTATTATTTTATCATTTTGAAAATGAAAGTTTAATCAGAATCAGCATTAATTCATTAAATTATTATATATTAATATCATTAAGTGGTATTAAAAATTATAGATGCAAAGAAAGAATTATACAAATATATAAATCTTTCTCTTTAAATATATATTATTATAAAATATAAAATTATTTTATATTATATTATATGTATCATATTATTTCTTTAATAATACATATCAAAAATTTTTTAATGTTTTACAAATTGCATATCATTATCATTATCTATAGTATCTTTGTTTGAATAAGAAATTTTTTAAAATTTTACTTGAAAAAATTTATTATCTCAAATTTAATTCTTAGATCTTGAAACATTTATTTATTATTTATTATAAGAATAAATAAGAATTATTTTAATGTATGCAGTATTAAATCGAATTGAATATACGTAAGCAAAAGCATCATTTCCTTCTCTCAATAATTTCTTCGTACAATTTTTAAAAACGTAACAAGAATAGTATCATGCTTATCGATTCTTAGCGATTTCTTTTCGAATTTCATAAATTCGAAGGCATGGTTTTCTATCCTCGTATGTGTTGAGCATGCCACGAGAAAAAAGTGATTCGTACACGATAATGTAAAATCGATAATATTCATAATCACTCGAAAATATTCATAAGTGTAATATTAATCGGAATAACGTGACAATTATCTCGAAGTATAAACCTACTTTTTCAAAAGAAAAAAAACTTATTGGTAAAAAAAAAAGAGAGAGAGAGAGAAAAGAGAAGGACGCGTCTCTTATGATGATATATTAAACGCATATAACGATTTGATTATTCTTCATATAACCGATAAACGATTTTTATACATTTCTCTGCGTATAATATATCGCTAGCGCTTGAACGAAAAAAAAGAAAGAAGAAAAAGTTTCAAAATTTATGGCGAAATGATTCTCTTTTATTTTTCATCGGTGATGATTAAGAAGAGATAAAGGAATATTATTTAAATTAAAACATTTTCTGGCTTGAGTATACATAATATATATAATCTAAACAAACTTGTAAACGAAAAAAAAATTCTTGAAAGTACAATGAAAGCCATAATTAAGTATATTTTACTTCGATTCGTATATATTCCCCCTTTTTTCTTTTTTTTTTTTCTTTATATTTGATCAATATGATAAAATCAGAGAGTTAACTCTCTGTGAATTAATGGCAAATGCGACAATTACGATAATCGAAAACCATGCTCGATGAAAGAAAAAATAATTAATTCATCCTCTCGACCAAATTTCATATTTTTCAATTTAGAATCGTGTATAACCCCTTCATGCTTCCTTATCGACTATTTTTTACCATTTGCCCGACCAGGCTACGCACAAGTTTCTACATAACCTATTTCCTTAATGATCGGTTAGCACGAATTCACTTGTGTTTCACATTTGTATTTATTCTATGCGAGCAAATCAATATTATAAAACAATTAATTAAGAATTAATGAAAGTTAGTTCAAAAAGTTGTTCTTAAGATGTGGATTAAGACTAATTTTTTCTTTTTCATAAAAATTATTCATTCTTATCTTGGATGAAATCAGGTCTGATAATGTAAACGAATAATGTTCCTTGATTAAATGAATATTCAATATGTAAAATTTTAACGAATATTTCTTTTCAATAAATGTTTCTTTTAATTTTTTTCAAAATAAAATTAAGTGGCTGTGAATTTAATACAATTAATTAGAAGAACTTGATTAAATATCGCGCGAATTTTTCCAGTTTTCTAGACAAATTTTTTTCTAATCTTCTTTTAAAAGAAATGAAAGTCTAATTTTTTTGAGAAACATTATCTTTTTAAGAAAAATTTTAAAAAAATTTTCAGTTAAATTTGTTTTTAAATAAATTTCTTTTTAAAGGAATTTTCTAATATATTTTTACGAGAAAAAATATTTAAAATATATTATAAACATTGATAAATTTAATAAATTTAATTTTATTAAAATTTTCAGTTATTTTAAACTTTATGAAAAATATAATGTATAAAAATCCGTCATATTTTCTTATATTATATAAAATTTTACAAAAGAAATTTTAATTGATTATGAAAAAAATTACAAATTTCTATAACCAAAGCAAGAAAGCACGATAGAATAAGGCTATATCTGACTACGCACACAATATTTATAACTTGTATCGATTTCGTGTAAATTGCAAAAGTAAACAATTTTCTGTAAACACATTACTCACAAGTATACATGACATGATATCATATGCAAAACTATTTATCTATACTCTGTATCATTTTCTATTCTACCATTAATTTCTTATAGAACGAAAGAGAATGAACATTAATCAAAATCTATCTTTAATTGATTTTTTTATTATAAATGATGAACTTGGAGAATCATAGCCAAATTCATTTTATTGTGTAATAAATTTACCGATAAATTAAATATAATGATTTAAACGAATCACAAATATATTTCATTTTAAAAGATCATTAAACGATTTGAATTATACAATAATGAATTCTAGCGGCGGAATTTGAACTTCTCATGATGGTACACGTATTAACAAATTACTCGAATTGAAACGATTTGACATTGGAAAAGTATTTGCATTGAAAAAGATTGGTTAAAATTATTATACGTATGAAAACATTTATTTGTGTTTTTCAATTAATGAATACATATTTTTTTAATGAATATATATTTGATAGAACAATAGAATATAAACTAAGTTAATAAATTAAACTAATTAAACTAAGTTAATAAACTTAATAAATTATATATGATAATTTTCAAACTTATAAGAATATTATTTGAATTAAGCTTTTGATCAAATTTTTAATATAAATATCTTTATGTTTTATTTATTACATTTCTTGAGTAAAAGTGAAATGATACATGTTATTTTATAGAAAAAAATATAAATAATATTTCTTGAATTTTAATATAATATGAATTTTTTTAAACATTTTGTTAAAAATAAACAACTGAAAAAGATTTAAATTGCATTAGTCTGATGATGAAGACAATAATTTTTTATTTTTTGTTGTATAAATTTTTTTATATAATATAATATTTTGTTTTTATGTATAATATAATGTGATTTAGTTTTATGATAAAAATTTGAATTAATTAAATAAAATAATATAATATAATCTTAAAATTTTAAATATAATATATCTTAAAATTTAATATCTTTTAAATAATTTGTTATTTAAATTAATGTTATCTTATTGTTTTGAAAAAAAATATTAAATTGTTAAAATCAAAAGAAAGTTGGAAAATTTTATTAATTTTTTTAGTCAGATATAAAATATCTAATGTGTTATAGTTAATATGTTAAATGTTTAACATGTTATAACTTTTAAGTAGTAATGTAATTTTAATATCAATTCCTCTTTTTTCTGATTAATACATTTTTATATTAATAAATGATTTAATGATAATTGAAATTTCATTGGAATATTGCATTTTCTATTAAGAAAACATTGTATCATTTTACTTTTTCCATATCCAATCTCCACAAAAATTAACACTTTCGTTACTACAAAGATATACATTATATTTTTTCAATTATTTTAATAATATCATTAATTTTATTATTACATTTTTTTTCATTAAATATTCATTGTTATTATATTCTTACATTTAAAAAAAATATTGTATTTTTTTATAGATTTAATTAATATTTTTTTATGGATTCCTTTTGCATAATTAAATTAAAAGTTAATAATAATAAATTTAATAATAAAATGAAATAAATAAATGAAATTATTGAAATAATAAATTTTAATTTATTTTATTTATCACAAAATCTATAATTTATAACTTATTAATATCATTACTGTACAATTATTAATAAATTACTGTGCAAAAGGGACTGATAATTATCTTAAAGTTATAACAAATCTAAAGAAAAATTTTATATATGAAAAATAAAATATTAGTAGCAACAAAAGTGTTAAATAGTTGAATGAATATAGCACAAGTCTATGTTATAAATAAAATCAGACAGACAAGATTAATTTTATTGCAATAAAAAAGAATATAATTTAATCAAGAATTTGTACCACGATTTCACAATGAAATAATGAATGACAAGCATAAAAATCATTCGTTTGAAAAATTTGAGAAACTTTGTGATAAATGATCGAGCAAAAGGCGAGAAAAAGCGAAAAGGGTTAGTAGAAGATGAAAATGAAGATAGGCATTGTGAGAAATGGAAAGATAGGAAGGGGGTCCAGGACCTTTGAACACTCAGAAATACACATACAGGAGACACGTATAAACACGTACTTACCATCAACACACACTGAAATTTTTGGATTATATAAATATATAAATATATAAATATGAGTATATATAAATATAACACGTATACATAAAAAAGAAAAAAAATAAGTACGAATTAAGGATCGAGGTGGACCGAGGTGACGATTGTCGACGAGCAACATATTGTTATTATTGTAAATGTGTCATATACAGGTAATAGCATGTCATACAAGCGAGAAAGAGAGAGAGAGAGAAAGTGTGTGTGTGTGTGTATGAGAAAAAAGAGAGAATGAGAAATGGATGAAAAACGTGAAAATAAGAAGGAAAAAAAGAAAAATTTGAATGAAAGAAATCTGAGAAATACCTTCGATATTTCCATACCGATCACGGCGAGGTGGAATATCGTCTTTCGCCTGCGGGGACGATCAGAGTCGACTGCGTTATATTTGCCTAATCTTCAGAGAGAAAGCTAAAATTCTAATATATTATAATTTTGTTATTTTATTGATTATCGATTATTTTAAATATGTTAAAATATATTATTAAAAATATTAAAATTTATTATTATTATCAAAATATAGAATATTTTTTTATTAAAAATTTTCTTTTTTTAAATTTTATAAAGTATTATATTGTGATGAAAGATATTTGTTTAAATATCTTTTATTGTAGAATAAAAAATGTCTTTATTTTAAATTTTAATATTATAATCTATTATTCTAAAATAAGATTTAAGATATTCCATTATGAAATATATATTGAATTTTTTTTTCCTAAAATATAATTTTTGATGCAAATTTGTTATTCTAAAAGATTTAAATTATTTTTTTTATTATTATTTTTTAAAAGATAATTCTGAAATAAGAATAAATATTTCATTGTTTTATAATGAATTTTCTATCAATAAAAAATATAGTAGTATATGGAACAATATGAAAAACTTAAAACATTTTTAAAAGTATTAATATTTACTCAATGTTTTGCATTTAAAAAATAATAATAGAATATAATACATACATTTTATTGAAATTTTGATATTTTAATAATTCTAAATCTATTATGCACAATTATTTCAAACATTGAAGAATTTCTTATTATGTTATTTAATAAATTGATTGAATATTTAATGAATCATAAAAAATGAACCAAAAAACTGATCAAACTAAAACTATCATAACTTACAATTTTTTTTGTTATTCTCTCCGCAGATCAGGCAATTTAAAAAAGTGCTTGACAATGTTTAATCCGACAAGAACCATCCCATAAGATTGTATTCGTTTGATCTACTTTGATTAAGTCCCACGATGAAAAAACAAAAATAATAATAATATTAAAAAATATGAAAAAAATGAAATACGTGAATTTCTCGATCTACTTATTAACGATATATATAAAGATCTTCTCGACGATTCGCTCTCGATCTATCTTAAAGAGGATGATATTATGCATACAACCAAATAAAATAAATAAAAAAAAGATGAGAGAGAGAGAGAGAGAAAGAAAGAGAGAGAGAGAGTAATATGATAATGCACGTACCAGAGAGATAAAAAAGAGTTATAATGTCTTGTAAATAAAATGTATGCGTCGAAAATGGACCAAGGACCTAAATAGTGCAGCTCGTGTAAAATTGATATCCCGATCTCGCTAAACGTAGACGAGTTCGGCTGGTAGAATCGTTAAGTAAAGCTACAATTTATCCTAATATTGTTTAAAAGCGGTGTCGAATATTCGCGATCTGGAATTTTCTGTGCATGGATCAGATATTTCTTATTCAAGGTAGAAGATCGATGGACAAAGGTTAGAGATTATTTGAATAAATCTTGATCTTTGTTCTTGAGAAAATTATAGATTTAAGTTTTGATACATTGTAAATTTCATTAGAAGTCTTAGTTTAGAATTTTTATACATTGTATATTATATATGATATATTATCGATTTTCGTAGTTTAAAGTTCATTCAGAGTTATATTAAATTAGATATCATTAGAGAATCATAATTCTCTGAATTTATTAATTGGCAATACGCATTGCTTTCGGAGAATTTTCAGCTTGAACTTTCTTATTCTTGAGATAAAACGTGTATTGTTAGAAATATGAGAGAAATAGGTGAAAATAAGAATTTATTAAAAAATTATCTACATTTTTTAAAATATTTAGACGAAACTTTCATAATAGTTAATGATCTCGTTCGATTATAAAAGTTTGATATTCAAATATTTCTTGCCAAGAATAGAAAAATGCATTATAATGATTAATATTCCGTCTAATTTAGCGAACGATAATTTTACTTCCACTATTTTGTGCGTTAATTATAAATCAAAGAATCAGTGACATTTAATAAATTAAAACTCTATTCACAAAATTCATTACAAAATATCACATGATATATATCTTGAAATGAAATCAAAAAAACTTACAAAAAATTTTATAATAAAAAAGAAATTTTTATGGCCATAAAAATTCCATAATCTTCCCTCGAACAGAAGATCAATTTTTTGAGTATTCAAATATTTACGATACAAATTTTGCTAATTGCAATATTACGAAGTAGAAAATTTACAATAATGAAATTTTACAAAAATCTCGAAATAAATAAAAGATAATTCATTAATTAAAAAGAAAAATTTTTCTCGTTATAAAAATTCGATATTCTTCGAGAGGAAGATCATTCGTTTGCAATTAGATCTTTGCACGTTAGATCCTGGATCGTGATTAAAAATTCGATATCGGAGACAGAGCGAATCCGTGCGAGAGAAAATTTATTCTAATGACAGTCCTCGATCCCCTTTTATATATATATATATATATATATATATATATATATATATATATATATATATGTATACATATATATATATAAATATAAAAGTATATATTTATATATATATAATGTATAATTTAAGAAAATTCCACCACAGCCGCGCGGTATTATTTTTCTGTATCCCTGTATCTATAACGAGTGATATAAGCGTTAAAGACAAAAATAATAAAAAAAAAATTATGAATTAACGATGGACTAAAGATTACGAGTAATAACGACTGTACTAATTAAACGGTTAATTAATTATGATTACTTCGCCAGGTATTTTTTCGGTTTCATCTAGTAATCGGTAAGGTTTTCGATTACAATTATTATTACTGATCATAAACGATGCATTGTAATTGTCGCTGTTATATACAATACATACATACATGCGTAATATAGACGTATACGATATGTGCACGCGTGCGCACGTGCGCGCGTCATTTATGCACATATGTATATGTGTATAAATCCTTGAACAACATATTAATTTAATAACAATAAAGAAAAACGTGAAACTTATCTGATAGATGCGTTTTATATTTACCTTTCGTCGTTTTTTATCTGAATATTATCAAAATATTTTATTTTTATTAATATTTATTATTTTTCTTTTCTTCATTCATAAATTATTTTAATTATTTTAATTATTTTATAATAATAATTATTATTATATAATTTTATAAATAATAATAATTATAATAATAATTCTGTATGATAATTTTATAATTTTTTAATATATTATTTAAATATAAAATAATTATAATTATAATTTTTTATAAAGTATACAATAAAAAAATATGTAAAATAAATTAAATTAAATTAAGTTTAATTTTAGTTAGTTACGAGATTAAATTATAGTAATTGATAAATACTATTGACTAAGACACATCTTCACGATTTCTTTTAATTTTAATAATAATCAAAATACTATCAAATATATACTATCAAATACTATACTATCACAATACTAATCAAATTTGAAAAAATTATAGGAAGGAGAAAAAAAATATAAAATTTTAGCTTCAAGTATTTATTAGTTCAAGTATTTTATTAGTTTTTGAGATATTAATAAAATCTTTCAATTTTATTATTCTATTTTATTATTCTATTCGAAACCTGCTTATTGTTAATACATTAAATACAAATATTGTTAATACATTGAATTTTTATCCAAATACTAATGTATCATTATTAATACTAATGTAATGTTTTTTACTAATAATTGTTGATATGAAATATCGAGTAATAAACATTTAATATTTACATCAGTATTTATGTGTCCATGATGTCTAATAAGGCAATTATTTTTCTCGTTTATCTGAATTATCTATACTAAATATTATTCTTACATGTAATGAAGCTTGAAAAATCGAGCGATTATTAAATTAAGATTTGTACATTATCGATTTTATGAAGTGGCAGATATATATAAGAAATATCTTAAATATACTAACACATCAAGTATCAAATATCAATGCGTTCAATATCTTTTATATTGGATCATTGATGACTTGAAAGGCAATGTCATATTTTATATTCATGAAAATTCTTCTATACATTATTTATTATTCACATTATTATTATTATATTATTCATATAAATTTTTTTTTTAATAAACCAAAACTTATAAAACAATATTACTATTCAAAGATATTTTTATGATGTAAAAAAGAAAGTATCTATGTTTCTTATATAAATCGAAAAATATGAATATACATAAGAATATCTAATTAGAAATATTGTGATTCTATGTTTATTGGATTCTAAATAAAAAACTTATCACATGCATTTACATTATGTAGATAATTTATATAGTATCTTATATAAATATCTTATATAGTATTAGAAGATATTCATTGAATCTGATATAATGAATACGATGACATTAACTTTTTCATAATTATTTTTCTTGATAATTATTTTGACTTATAGCATGTTGATTTGTGTAGATAATACAGAAATTATATATTTACCGTTTATAAAACCGCGAAATTTTCTCTTCATTAACACTTTGAACTGTTAATTTACTTCAAAGATCATTGATTTAATTAAATTTAAATTAAAAGATCAAATGTAAAATATCAGAAAATATTGATCATGATTATAAGATGTAATAATATTTTTTAATATATTTTGATTGAATTTCAAATTAATGAAGGTTAGCTAATTCAGTTTCATTAATGTCAATTTTAATTTTTTTTTCATTAATCTACTTAATTGTAGTTATGAATATTCAAAAACTGTTTAACAATTTAAAAAAAAAAGAGAGAAATTTAATAAATATGAAACTAGATATATTATAATATAAAATTTTTTTAAATTAAAAATTAATTATATTGTTCAAAAGAACAATATAAAATATTAAACAAAAAATGATGAATAAAATCGAAATCCTTAATAATCAAAATTTTGAATAATTAATTAATAATCCCATTAATATATGTTAAAATTCATAAATTTTTTTCATAAAATAATTGTATAATACCGAAATTTTAGGATAAGTGTTAAATGGTCAATTATAATTTTCTTATCTTTGCTTTTAAGTCAGATTCAATATTCAAACAAAATACATTTTTAAAATTTTGTTAGATAAATAAATCAATCATTCGAGAAAATTCGAGAAATTTTTATTAATTTGTTTTTAATGATAGTGCTTTAACAAACAATATAAAAATAATGACAATCAAATCATTTCAGGAAGTCTTTAATTTTTTTTTATATTATGTATTTTTTAATTAATATCAAAATATTTTTGAAATACTATTTATATGTGTATCTTGCCTAAATTTTGTTGTTAATTTATTATCACCATAATTAATTGCCAATATTTTTATATTATACAAAATATAATACAAAAGACTTTCAATATTTTTAAATAATTAAAATTTTCACAATAAAAATCAAAGTTTTTAATACTTAAAATTTTTTAAACAAATTCAATTCTTCAATCAGATTTGAAATATTTTAAATAACATTATTAGGACTATAATCTTCGAATTATATGATATAAAAATTGTATAATCTGACTTTCTTTTGAAGTTTCTGATTTCTTATTCGATTGAAAAAATTATAGATTATAGATTTTAAATATATTTTAAATAATTATTTTATAAATATTATAAATATTATTATTTTATAAATATTTTAAATAATTATAGATTATAAATATTTAGAATAGAATATATAATTCCATATGATGATAGTTTTATATTTTAATCAAATGCAATATATTTCAATATATATCTTTTATTTATTATTTATTATTTATTATTTATGTTTATTTTAATATTTAATATATTTTTGCATAATAATATGAAATCATCTATATTTTGTTATTCTATAAATCTTTGTATAGTTATATTTTATTATATACCTAAAAATTATAAGCTAGTTAATTTTTGAACATAGATTAAAAAAATATAGAAACGAATTTTAAAATGGCAGAATAAGCCATAGACTTGATAAATAAAATACTTACTAATTCAGTAAGTGAAGTGAAATTCTGAATTGACCAAGATTTATACAAAATACAAATTTACGGAAGATTTTTGAGTTTCAACATTTAAAAAATATTAAATTTATTAATATAAATGGCTACTCTTGAAGACAAGTCTCTTTGGGAAGATGGAGAGGTATAAATTGTAAATTTATTTGGTATAGGTTAGGATGGAATGACAAGCATATCTTATTCGTTTAGAGTTTGATACATTACATCTCTAATGCAAATTACTTAAAATAAAATAAATCTTACTAAAATTAAAAAATATTTTTTAATTAAAAATTGTATTATATTTTAATTAAAAAGATTATATTTATTTTTTATTTGTATATATTTATAAATATTAACTTGCAAATATTAGCAAGCTTTTAAATTTATTTCTAAATATTTATAATTTATAATTTATGAAGTTTGAGAAACTTAAAGATTATATAATAAATATTTAATAATAATATAATTAATAATAAATATTTTTATAAATCTTATAGGAAGCTTTGGGTGAGGATGTTTGGAGAATGTCTACAGATGAGATTGTGTCTCGTACACGTTTATTAGACAATGAAATCAAAATTATGAAAAGTGAAGTGATGCGTATTTCTCATGAACTTCAGGCACAAAATGATAAAATTAAAGAGAATACTGAAAAAATTAAAGTAAATAAAACCTTGCCATATTTAGTATCAAATGTTATAGAATTATTAGATGTGGATCCTCAAAATATTGGGGAAGAAGATGGTGCAGTTGTTGATTTGGATGCACAAAGGAAAGGCAAATGTGCAGTTATTAAAACTTCTACTCGTCAAACATACTTTTTGCCTGTAATTGGATTGGTTGATGCAGAAGCTTTAAAACCAGGTGATTTAGTTGGTGTCAATAAAGATAGCTATCTTGTACTTGAAACTTTGCCTGCTGAGTATGATGCAAGAGTAAAAGCTATGGAAGTAGACGAAAGACCCACAGAACAATATTCAGATATTGGTGGTTTGGACAAACAAATTCAAGAATTAATAGAAGCTGTAGTTTTACCTATGACACATAAAGAAAAATTTGAGAATCTTGGTATTCAACCTCCCAAGGGTGTATTATTATATGGACCACCAGGAACTGGAAAAACTTTATTAGCTAGAGCTTGTGCTGCACAGACAAAATCTACTTTCTTGAAATTGGCAGGACCCCAACTTGTTCAAATGTTTATTGGAGATGGTGCAAAATTAGTGAGAGATGCATTTTCACTTGCAAAAGAGAAAGCACCTGCAATTATTTTCATAGATGAATTAGATGCAATTGGAACAAAACGCTTTGATTCTGAAAAAGCTGGAGACAGAGAAGTGCAACGTACTATGTTGGAATTATTAAATCAATTAGATGGGTTTAGTTCAACTGCTGATATTAAAGTAATAGCGGCTACGAATAGAGTAGATATCTTAGATCCAGCTTTATTGAGATCTGGTCGTTTGGATAGGAAAATAGAATTTCCGCATCCAAATGAAGAAGCTAGAGCTCGTATAATGCAAATTCATTCGCGAAAAATGAATATGTCTCCAGATGTTAATTTTGAAGAATTATCAAGATCTACTGATGATTTCAATGGCGCTCAATGTAAAGCTGTTTGTGTGGAAGCGGTATGTAATATCTTATATAAACATATTAAAAATATTTTTTAATCTTTTTTTTGTTTTTGTAGGGAATGATAGCATTGAGACGCAATGCAACAGCAGTTACACATGAAGATTTAATGGAAGCTATTAATGAAGTTCAAGCGAAAAAGAAAGCTAATCTTAATTATTATGCCTAATGTGCTTTTGATTTATTTATTAAAATATATTTTATAATAAATAAAGATAGAAATTGTAATAATTGTAAACAAAATTAAATTTCAAGAAATTAATCTTATTTGTAAAATAAACAGCTCAATATGAGCTTTAAAATTTATAAAAGAATTCAATATATTTAAACAAAACATTTTTTCAAAACAAAACAACTAAACAACTTCAATTTACGATTTTAAAAGAACTTATATGAATTCATTCAAATTTTATATGAAATACTAACAACTTAACTGTTAATGAAATATAAATAACTGTTGAATAAATATAAATAATATATGCATAGATTATTTGAACTCCAATATTTATAAATCCTTTCCAATTTATATTAATTATTATATTAATTTTAAATGAATAGAATTTTTAAAAAATGATATTAGAAAATGAATTTTCTGTAAACTATATTATTTCCAATATTTTGTTTTTTTTTTACAATATTTGTGAAATACAAAACAATCTTCCTTATTTAAAGTAGTTATACATAGAGGAAATAAAAGTTATTTTTTTAATAATTATTGTTCTTTTTTCATCGTCTTCGGTGACTTCTCTTTTTAATTCTGTAAATAAAAGAATTGATTTGTTAATAAAATTTAAACAATTATTATATTTTAAATGAAATTTTTATATACTTTTAATTAAAATATATCTTACTTCTTTGGTCCTTTTACAAAACACCAATCAACTGAAATAGGTTGTCCTAAAATTTCTGTTCCATTTAAAGCATCTTTTGCTGCTTGAGCTTCTTTAAATGTTTCATATTCTACTAAAGCATATCCTTTTAAAAAACCTGTTCTTCTATCCAAATTTAAATGCAAATTCTTTATTTGACCAAATTCTGAAAATTTATCTTGTATATCATCTTCTTGAGCTTCTTCATGCACAGAATTTATAAATAAAATCCAACCTTCTACGGCTAAAAATTATAAATATTTTTTTATAAAAATATTAAGTATTTTTATTTTATTTTTAAAATTTTATTTTTTTTTTGTAATTATAATTACGAAATATTTATTTAAAAATAAAATATATAAAATGTTTTCTTACATCTTTGTGGACCTGGTTCATCATCATCTTCTTCAACAACGTTCATTGATTCATAATGACCAACATCATCACGAGTAGATACTAATTCTGCACCGTGTCCTCTACCTTTTCTTCTTTTCGCTTTTTCTTTTAAACGTGCAATACCTTCTAAAATACGAAAATAAAAATATTAAAAATAAGTATTTATGAAAATATTTTAGTCAAATTAATTCTAATTTTAAGAGGTTATAACAAATGACGCTTATATATAACCATAAAATTATCTTAAAAAATAATCAAACTTACGATCGTCTTCATCATCCACTTCAAATTCTTCTGCGTTATCAATATCTAATACATCTGCCATAATTAAATTATTATAAGTTTTCCTTTAATAAATATGTAAGCACAATATTTCTAATAAACGAATCAACACGTAAGCTTGACTAAATGCCAAATAGCGTGTTTACGATTTTGGACACAATATATAATATATAATCATTAAGTATACATTATTTAGATATATTGAATATATTTATATAATTAATAAATTGATAAGTGAAAAGAATGCTGATCTAATTGATTACTTTTAGAATATATCCCGACAATCAATTTAATCATATTGTATATTTTATTTTTATTTATTTAATTTAATATAAAAGAATAATTTTATTCTAAATAATTAAAATAAAATTTGTAAATATATATAATTTTTTATTGTGAAAAGAAATAAATTAATAGTAAGATGAAACCATTTTTAAAAATTATATATTATAAATAAATAAATATATATATTTATATATATTTAATTTTTCAAAATTAGTTTATAATTTAATTACTTTTCATGAAGTAATAACAATATCAATAACAATAGTACTTCAAATGTTCGTAAGATCGATGTTTTAGTTTTACTATATGAAGAGCATCGCGCCAAATTTCAATCCATAGTTTTTAAATTGACAAGTTATGAAACTCCAATTTTTTCAACTCCAACATTTTCTTCCAAAATTTATTAGAAACATGTAATTTAATAAATAAAATGACATCATTGCAAGTATTAAAATTAACACAAGAATATGAACAACCATAAACAGTATAATAATGCATACATATATGTATATTCATTATGAATTTAAAATGTTACAATAATAATTTACATATAAAATGGCAACTGCACCCATAACAGATAATTCTCCAAAATCTTTATTAAAACTTGTGGAAGATAAAAATGACAAATCAGAAAAAAAATTAACCATTCTTGAATCACATGGATATACTCTTGGTAAAACAATAGGTGCCGGTTCATATGCTACTGTAAAAGTATGTTATATGTATAACATATGTATTAATATTACAAGTCAATTATTAATAATCATATATCAATATTAATTATTTATAATTGTATATATAAAAGATAGCAAAATCTGATCGACATGATTGTCAAGTAGCAGTAAAAATTGTTTCAAAATTTCAAGCACCTGGTGATTATTTAAAAAAATTTTTGCCCCGTGAAATTGAAGTTGTCAAAGGTTTAAAACATCCAAATTTAATTCGTTTTCTTCAAGCGATCGAAACAACTCATCGGTTAGTCAATTTATTATTTAAAAAAATTATAATACATATTTTTTTTACTAATTATATTTAATAAATTTAATAAATTAAAAGATTTAACATTTTAATATTTATATCTTCATTAATTATATTTAATAAACATAATAAAAATATATTTAATAAATAATTTAACATTTAGCGTTTATATCATTATGGAATATGCTCAATGCGGTAGTTTGTTGGACATAATAAGACGTGATACATTTATCGATGAATTTCGTAGTCGTCGATGGTTTCGGCAATTATTAGAAGCTATTGATTATTGTCATGGACGTGGTGTAGTACATAGGTAAAAATTTGATAAGAAATGTTAAGTACCGTCACATATTTAACTACATTATTTTATTTAAGAGACATCAAATGTGAAAATCTTTTGATGGATCAGAATTTTAATATTAAGTTATCTGATTTTGGATTTGCACGTGGACAAATGAAAGCAAAAAATGGAATTAATCCATTAAGTGAAACTTTCTGTGGCAGTTATGCTTATGCATCACCAGAAATATTAAAAGGTGTTCCATATTTACCTCAACTATCTGATGTATGGTCCATGGGCGTAGTTCTCTATGCAATGGTTTATGGTCGACTACCATTTGATGATACAAATTACAGTCAACTACTAAAGGTACCCAGGTACATTAAAAAAGAAAAAAAAACGTAATAGAATCTAGATTAATTTAAAATTTTATTCATATAATGGTGCCATTTAAATAAGATTTTTATGATTTTCTATAATATTATTTTCTTCATAATACAGCAAGTACAAAATAAAGTTGTATTTCCTAAAGAACCAAATGTATCTCAAGCTTGTCGTTCACTTATCTCACGAATACTTGTTCCACAACGAATACGGATGAATATTGATAATATAAGAAATGATACGTGGCTTGCTGAATCTCTTGTTACAGTTGAAACCTCCACTACTGATATCCCAATGGTAATATTTATTTTTCATCCTTATATTTTATATTAATTCTTAATGAAGTTTTATATAATTTTAAAGGATACTTCTACAGTACGAAACGTAAAAAAAATAACAAATGAAAGGAACAAAGAAACAAAAAATAATACAACTGATATTGGAGCACAAATTATCGATAAACGTCTAACATAAACATTCCAGATGAAAACCATAGATGTCCAAATTTGAAATAGGTTCCTATTTTATCTTCAAGCAATATTTTTTCTGATTTTTCATATTTCATTTAACATTAAAGTTATCACAGTATTATGGCACATTTATTTATATTTGTTCTTTAGTTCATTTTTTACTTATAAATAATATTACTTTTACAAAATTTAATGATCAGTATATCAATATCAAATAATAATCTAAATATTTGTTAGCAAACAGGACCTGCCCAAATGCATTAGTTGAGATAAGTACAGTACATGGTACTGTACTCGTTCAGTCATAACATAGAATGATATTTTGCAATCATAAGTAAAAGTAATGTACTTATCATAAAAATACCTGGAGCAGTTGCTTTGTGAATATTTTTTATATTATCTACAAAAAAAATGATCTAATGTTTTAGATAATTTAACAAAATCAATTTTAATTGAAAAAAAAGGAAAAAACATACCATTGGTATTAGAATCTGGTTCCCAACCTAAACTACGATCAATAGCCATTTTCCATTGTGAATATAATATATCTCGTTCTAAATAAAATTTGATTATTTTCAATGAATTAAATATAAAAATTAGAAAAAATTAGTAACATACCATTCTCAGATATTGAAGGTACAAAGATATCACTTGGTACAGCAATATCAAGTTTTACATCCCATTTTCGTATACCATCTGCATTTCCTGCAGCAATTGCAACTCCAAGTGCAGTAGTTTCACACATTAAAGGCCTCACTTTCTTGTAAAATTGTTCAATTAATCAGATTTCTTTTAATTTTATTGTTTTTTTTTATTATAAAAAATAAATTTTTATGAAAATTAATAGACTTACCAACTGGAATTCCACAAATATCTGCTTGCATTTGCATTAACAAATTATTAGTAGTCATAGCACCATCTACTAACAATTTAGATAATGTTAAACCTGTGTCTTCTTTCATAGCTTCCAAAATGTCTCTTGTCTGAAAACAAACAGCTTGCAAAGCTGCCTTTATAATATGAGTACTATTTGTATCTTCAGTAATTCCACATATAACACTGAAATGTTAAATACTTTGCAAGGAATATGTGATAGTAAAATTAATTACAATTTCTATTTCCATATTATGACATAATTACATAATATTACATTATTATGTAATTTACCTTCTTGCATCTTTCCTCCAATATGGAGCATATAATCCAGCAAATGCAGGTACAAATGTAACCCGATTATCAGTTGGAATTTGTTCAACAAGAGATTCAGATTCTTTTACATCAGATAGTATTCCAAGATTATCTTTTAGCCATTGAATCACAGCACCAGCTATAGCTACAGACCCTTCAAGAGCATATATTGGTGCTGCTTGTGGTCCTAATTGATAAGCAACTGTTGTCAATAATCCATGAGATGAATCTACAATCTTCAAAATTATTTATTAATATTTAAATTATAAAGAAATTTTGAAGAATAATAAAGTTAATCTTACAGCAGTTCCAGTATTGTATAAAAGAAAACAGCCTGTGCCATAAGTGCTTTTTGCTTGTCCTTTTTGTAAACACATTTGTCCTACTAATGCTGACTGTTGATCACCTAAACACTTTATATAAATCAATATTTATATATGGATAATTACTATTTCATTTTGATTAATATATTAATTATAAAAAATGCCTACTCCTGATATTGGTACACCAGATAAAACTTCATCTTGTATGTAACCATATATTTCTGACGAACTACGAATCTCTGGTAAAATTTCTGGAGGTATATTAAAAAATGATAATAATGTTGGATCCCATTTTAAAGTTGTGATATTCATTAACATTGTTCTTGAAGCATTTGTAACATCAGTGGCATGAACACCTCCAGTTAAATTCTAGAACATATATATATACAATTATTTAATAACAAATTTTATTTTTATAATATATCTTTTATATAAAAAAATACTATATAAAATGTATTAATTATATATTTTAATAAGTAATTGAACTGAACTCACCCAAATTAACCATGAATCAATTGTGCCAAACATGCATCGTTTTAAATTTAGAGCCTCACGTACACGAGGTACATTTTCTAACAACCATTTTAATTTTAAACCACTGAAATATGGACTAATTGGTAAACCACAAAGT
The DNA here is from genome assembly GCF_029169275.1 of Apis cerana. Classification (NCBI taxonomy): domain Eukaryota; kingdom Metazoa; phylum Arthropoda; class Insecta; order Hymenoptera; family Apidae; genus Apis; species Apis cerana. Next base: position 2,219,086 of record NC_083865.1, on the reverse strand, counting down.
GGTTTCAAATAGTTTTTATTTTGATTACGTATTTTTTTTAATATATCATCTACAATTGAAGTAGTTCTCATATCCATCCATACTATAAAATAATGAATATAAATTTTACTTTTATTAATAATAATTATTATTAAAAAACATAAAAATAAAAAATCTTGTGTTAATGATTACCTATAGCATTATATAATGGTTCTCCAGTAATAGAATCCCATACAACTGTAGTTTCTCTTTGATTTGTTATACCAACTGCAACTATATCAGTAGGATCTATGGTAAGCTGGCGTAAATTAAATATAGTCTGATTAAGACATTCTCTAACTGCTTTTAATATTTCTATAGGATCTTGCTCAACCCATCCTTCTTTTGGACATGTTTGTGTTATTGGAACTTGATGATATGTTAATACTTCAGCTGTATCTGCAGCAAAAACCTAAAATAATTTGTACATTATTAATAAAAATATAATAACATAAAATAAAGAACTTTATATAAATTATAATTTTATTCATAATTTTTACAAAAAAATAATAAATTACTAAATTTTACTAAAAATAAATTTAACAAATTCTTCTTTTAATTTTTAATGTAGAATAATAATAGAAGAAAAATACATTCATATTTTAAAAATATATTTCTTTATTAATTTTAAACATTTTAAATCATTATTAATTATAATTATTATGAATTAAACTAATTTAATGATATAAATTAATGATAATAATGACAATAATTATTAAAAATTTAATACCAAAAATCTAGCACTACTTGTCCCTTCGTCGATTGCACCGACGAGGGGTCCATATCTACTTGTCGACTCATTTTTGTTCATTTCATAGAAGACTGTTTGAATACTTGTTATTAATTAAACCTTTTGATTTATTTGTTGACAACCGGCAAATTAAATAATTAAGTGTCACAATCATGAATATGAAATAAATATGAATGGTTTCAATTTAATATTAAAATAAAGAAATTAGATAACTACAATAACTTTTTTGATAAAAATAAGTATCCCCAACTACGCGCACGTTGTTGGCTGTTTTTCATCGATCGCCTTCGCTTTAAAGAATAACAATTTCCATGCACCGATGTTACAAACTGATTGTCAGTTTTCATTTATGATTATATTTAACATAGAATGGAGCATTACTATTTAAAAATTGGCGGTGTTTCATTAACTATATCGTATTTTGAATGTCTATCTATAGAAAGAAAAAAGTAAATATAAAAGAAACATCGTGATTGGTTCATGGAAACATTCTTATAGAATAAAAAAAAAAATTACTCTTCTATAGCAAAAATTTTCACAAATAGAATTATTTATATAACCCATGGTATTTGACATATCTACAATTTATGTGCTTTTTTTTATATTATATTTATTTCTTTAATACATTACGAATATAAATTTTATATATTTAGATGGGAAGCTAATATTTTAAATATTAATATTTTATATTATTCCACAATAAAATATTAAAAAAATTTTATTATTATTAATTATTTTTCTTTAATTTATATAATAATATCAATAAATCAATAATAATAAATCAATATACTTATAATTTGATAAATTAACTTTATCTATATATTAATTAATTTATAGATACACGATTATATGTATATCTTTTATTTTTTATATTTAAAAATTTTGGAATTTTAAGCAGATGTATTATCAATTAAAAATGTAATGTGATCCTGTTAAATAATTTCTTTTTTTATTCGAAAAATTAAATTATACAATGTTAATTAATATTATTATAACTTATAATTATAATATAATTTGTAATTCAAATAATGAAATACACTTATTATTATTTAAAATGACAATTTAAGTTCACCAACAATAAAATTCAACATAAAATTCCCTGAAAATTTATGTAACAGATATTAACTTCAAATATGGTTACAATTTAATTGAAAGAACAAAAATAAAAGTGTTTTATATTAACTACGATACATTTCTATTAAATTTAAATTTAAAAAAATATATATATATAAAAAATGATTAAATAAATTTTAAATAAAAATTAATTTTTATTAATCAAAATGTTTATTTTTTAATATCAATATGTTCAAATGTCAACGGATTTTTCAAAATTTTATATATTTTGGAGGGACTGAAATGCTGTAAAATATGGCTGAATTACGCGTAGAAATGATCCGATAGAGGGCATTCGACGCGTGCATACGCAATCGCGTTCCTCCACCTAACGCGAAGGCGACATCGAATTGTCGTTTACGTTCTAAAAAGTGGCAACCATTTCGAAGTGTATTTTTCGTTATACTTTCGTCGCAATCATCCACCCTACCTGTCATGAGGACTTAAATGGCATCAAAACCCATTTGCCGTTTTGGTCGCTGCCAATCGTTCGAACGGAGACACGAAAATTTCAAGTCAGTGCTGGCAACTTTTTACATTTATTATAAGGCTTCATTTTGACGAGGAACGCAGGCAAATATTTTGTTTACTGTTCCTCACACGTTATTGTTAGGGTTATTGGATTTTAGCGGTTACTTATCGATGCGAGCAAAGAACAGAATGCTTCGTTGCATGGAACGACGAAAGCAATCTTGTCAGATGCTTCATCGCATTATTTCTTATTCCTTTACTTATAGAATGAATCGTCGGATACGTTATTGTTCAACAATGCAACAATATCAATGGTTGCTTTCTTCTCAGTACACATCATATGCTGTTACATAAGGAGAGACCATTATAAAAATTTTATTTTAATGAATTTTATTTTTGCTTATATGAAAATTAAAAATTATTCTGCGAAATACAAAGTACCACAATTATTATTTTTAAAATATAATTCACTTTATTATGTTTAATATTTTCCTTTTTTCATTTTTAATATTTTAAAATTTTTAAAAATATAATACCAACAAATGTTGATATAAATTAAAAATGAATAGAATTAAAGAAAATATATATATACATATATATAAATATATATATATATATTTATTTATATTAATATATATATATATATTTATATATATAATATATAATTATAAATATATTTATTATTATTCTATCATATTTTTAAGATTGAAATCATATTTTTAACATACGTAATTATATTTACAGTTGCCAAAAAGATGACAGCTGATTCAGAAAAAGATAGTACTCATTGTTTAGTATGTAATAGTAAAGTTGGTGTATCTACTAGAAATAGTATACGAATCTTTAATGAAAATTCTTTAACATCATCTGAAAAACCACTTGTAGATACTATTTGTACTGTCTTAGAAACAGATTTAAATGAAGAGAATGTACATTCTCTTGTTATATGTAAAAAGTGTTATAAATTATTTAATGAGGTAAATGAGATATGAATTATTATATTTTTAAAACAATATGTTATTATATTATTATGTTATTATGTTTTATAAAATTATATATAAAGTTAAAATATAATTAACATTTGCAGATTGATGAACTTGAAAATCGACTATCAGAAATAAAATTAGAATTATTCAATAATTATAAAAAAACTATAAAAAAATTATCTGATATTCAAAATGAAGAAGAATATAATGATCACGATTACATAGAAAACATAGAAAGTCAAGATACAGATGGAGAAATTAAATATATAACAAAAGTAATATATAAAATAAATTCATTTTAAAATTAATTAGATTAAAATTAATTAAATTAAAATCTAATCTTAATATTAATAATTATATAATTTAATAAATAATATATTTAATATATTAAAATTAAAATATATTAATTTTATTATAATTATATTAAAATTTAATGTGAAGGATGAACAAGAAATGCAAGACATGGAAGGAGAAGAAGAAAGATTAGAGGAAGAAGAAGAAGAACCTTCTTGTGAGCCAGAGGAAATCATTCTTAAAGTTGAACCTATACCAGAAACAAGTAATGCTGAGGAAAGAAAAAGGATAAAACGAACAAAAATTACACCAAAAGTTGAACCTTCTCAAGAACGAGTAATTATCATATTACCAATATATATTACCATAGAAATATAAATATATAATAATTTATATTAATATAATAATATTTCTTTATTTTTCATTTGTTTTTTAGATTGTATCTAGGGATGGTTCTACATATACCTGTTTGTTATGTACAAATGAAGAAGATAAAGCTGTAGGAGATGCAAAATCTATTATTGCGCATGTAAGAAGTATGCATGAAACTCGTTTATACATTTGCGATATATGTGGTGATGATTTTAAAAAGAGAAATGAACTATCTGTTCATCTTGATGATCATGTTGCTAAAGAAGAAGGAGATTTTCAATGTGAAATATGTAATAGAATATTTAGTAATTTGCGATTATTTAGAATTCATAAAAGAATACATTATCCACAAGTAAAATCTTGGCCATGTGAAACTTGTGGTAAACGATATAGGTAAATACAAATTGCAATTTTAATTAAGTTATATATATGTTAACTTATGTATATTATAATTTCTTATATTTATAGTTCTAGAAATTTATTAGAGGAACATATCAATACACATACAGGTGTTCGTCCATATGTATGTGAAAATTGTGGTAAAGATTTTGCTTCAAAATATACTTATAAAGCTCATGTAAAAACACATGAGATACGACCTCGTCCTTATGAATGTTCACAATGTAATAAAACATTTTTAAGTCAACAAAATCTTAATCAACATGAAAGAACTCATAATGGTGTAAAAGAATATGTTTGTCACCAATGCGGTATATTTTATTTATTTATTTTCCATTCATTTTTTTGTAATATTTAAAACAATTTTATAATATACATAGAAATTATATAATTATAGGAAAAGCATTTGGATCACCACATAATTTGGAAGTGCATAATATAGTGCATACTGGTTACAAACCTTACATATGTAGAGTGTGTGGTAAAGCATTTGCCCGTAAAGCTGAAATTAGAGATCATGAAAGAACACATACTGGAGAGAAACCATATCAGTGTGAATTTTGTGGAGCTACATTTAGGCATGTTTATTTATATATTTCTTAAATGTATATTAAATGTAAAAATAATTTATATTTTTATAATTTTTTAGTCAACGATCAAATTTGCAATCGCACAAACGTGCAACACATTATAATGATAAAAGGTATAAATGTGATGATTGCGGAAAAGGATTTAAACGGCGAAGATTATTAGACTATCATATAAAAGCAGCCCATACTGGTGAAAGACCATACAAATGCGATATATGTACAGCAACATTTGTGTATCCTGAACATTTCAAAAAACATATGCGCATACATACTGGAGAAAAACCTTATCTTTGTGAGGTATTTAAAATCATTTATTTAATATTAACTTAATATTTTATTTTTATCTGAAATTTTATCTGAAATTTCATATGAAATTTTAGGTTTGTGGAAAAGCATTTAATAGTCGAGATAATAGAAATGCACATCGATTTATACATAGTGATAAAAAGCCATATGAATGTCTTGTATGCGGAATGGGTTTTATGAGAAAACCTTTATTGTATGCTCATATGCAAACTCAGGTTGAAATGATATGATATTATAATAAAATTTTTTTTTTTATCCAAGAGTTTTGATACGAATATTTATGTAAATTTTTAGGGTCATTTAAATGATACTATTGTGGTTAATCAACCGCGACTCACTACAGAAGATGATCAAGTTATAACAATTTCTGATGGTAATGTGGAATTTTTAGTGGATGAGGCAGAAAATGATCAAGTAATAAAATATATTTATTCTTTTATTTTTTATGTTATGGTATATTTATTAATTTTTTCTATATTTTTTTTGTTTTTTAGTTAGATGAAAATGACTTATATGTGACAGAATTAAAAGATCATGTTATTATACAACAGCAAAATGAGGATCAAATGTATAATGAAGAAGATGTATTAAATATTTCAAAAGAAGAAAATGTTGCAGATGAAGAAGTAAATCATCTCGCTGATGGAGAGGTATATACATGTTCAAAATATTTTGATATAATAAATTAAAACTTCATAATTGTAGATGAATTTTGTGGAAAATGAAGTAATGGAATGCAAAGTTGAAGATTCAGAACAAGTAGAAGAAGTATACAATTATAATGAAACTGAAGACGGAGAAACAATAGTTGTACCAACTATTTCAGAATATAAAGAAGAAGAAGATGAAAAAAATGCCGTTCGATTAGTGCAAATTCGATTTCCAACATCAGTTGGTGGAGAAGGCCGAAGTTGGTTAAGCTTAGTACAAAATACGTGAATTTTTGTCATTATGTATCATAGCTCTCTGATTAGGAAATCGCTTTTTTAATAAATCTTTAAATCAATATTAATAAAAACATATTAATATACATAAACGAGTGGATAAAGAAATATGCCTTACACAAGATGGAAGTATGACATTACATGATACAAATGCAATTTAATTGCAATATCATGTGATAGATTCATATTTATTTATGTGTATGAAGTTATATTATTCTTCTCATAAACAAATAAATAAAAAATGATTCTAATTCTATAATTAACATAACATAACATAAATGGCAAAAAAACTTAAAGCGGAGAATATTGCATCACGTTTAATATATTAAGCATATATTTAAGTTTCATTTGGGAAAGATTTTTCTCAATCAAAGATGACGCAATAGAAAGAAATTTTATTATAGGGCAAACATGATATTAAAAAATAATATACAATTGGACATCCGATATAACTATTTATAAAACCAGTCAGTAGTATAATTTTAATTGTAATTTAATTCTTTTAAGTCGCGTTTATGTTTATGTTTCTTATTTCTTTCATATTTTATAATGATTACTGCATGTATTAATAATACATACAAAATAAATTGATGAAAAGTGTAGTAGTTGGTTTCAAAATGAATTAAGTATATTAATTTGAGACAGTACATTTTTGTACATCTTATAATAATTCTCATATTGGCGTAATTTTCTAAATGTATTATATCCATTTTCCTGATATTGATATTTTTTTATGCATTTAACATAAATTATAGTTCTTAATATTTAATAAGAAAATTTTTTTAAGATTAAAGTAATTAAAATTTTATAAATATTATCTTTAACTTATGTTTAACATTGCTTCCATAATTCTTTGAATTAATTTAATTATTTTATTAAATAAAATTCCAATGAAGAATGTTTATTACTATTTTTAAAATTTTGAAATAATATGTTGCATCATTTATATGTAATATGTTATTGTATACATCACATAAAAAGTTATAAAATTAATACTATAAAATGATGTATCGAATATTTAATTTCTACGTTAAATTTCTATTATTAGTTAACTATTATTCTTTATAAATATTAATATAAACATGTACAAATAAATAAAATTATAATGTTCTTAGATATTGTTTCTTTTTTTTTTTACTTCTTCTTTAATAATTAATGTTGCGATGATAAATAAAATCGATACATATAAATCAAATTTAATTTGAGATTGAAAATGAAAGAATATAATAATTCAAATTCAATTATTTAAAGATAATTCATAGATGTTCATTAAATGAATGTTGGAATCAATTCTTATATTATAATAATAAATGATAGAAGTCAATAGTGCATGTGTTTTGCAGGAACATTAAGAGGATGGTTTTGACAAATAACAGGAAATTACGGTGCACTGAGATACTCTATTCAGCGATTAATTGTTACGCTATTGTAGCTTAAGCCATCAAGCAGCATCTCCTGGCTCTCAATAAGTTAAATTGAGTGTGAATAATATTCGAATTCGCCAGTCTCTATGTCGAGGATTCGTACCTTAATGCCTCTTTATCCACTCCGGTCTTTCAAAACGAACTAACACAATAGAATTTAAGGATATTCAATTTTTCATAAAGAAATGAGATTTTAATAGTCCTTCCTCAATAATCGTTATTTTTGAACTTATATATGAATACATTAACTTTATGAAATTTTGTTTTATATTATATTTATTCTATTTGAATTTTTATTCTTTTTGAATTTTTGTTTATATAAAAAATTTATATTCATTTTAGTTTAAAAAAATCTAATTGAGCAACATTAATAGATATAATAAAAGAGAATATAAATATCTTTTTAAACTTTTTTAATAATAGAAAATATATTTGTTTAATTAAATAAGTTTAAACTTTGATAAAATGTAAGGTGAAAGGATTTAGGAAAGATTTACAGCAGTTGCTTCTCGAAAGAATAATTTACTCCTCTAAGATGCTTAGGAATTCTCTATTCTCCGCAAGTGCACGAATACATGTCGCTTCTCACATTAATTAATCGACAAATCTAATTGAATTGCCTTGTCTATAAACCATTTTAATGTATCCCCAATGTTCATCAAATTTACATAAACATGTGATTATTTATTAATGAAATAATTGCAGTTTATTTTACTTTTTATATTATATTATATTGTAATAAATATAAATGTTTATAAACAAAATATAAAATTTTTACAGACTTAGCAAAAAAAGAAAAAACAATATTATAAAATTTATTGTATAATTGTATTGTAAAATTTGTTTTTATAATTGTAATTGTAAAAACTTATAATAGTTTTATAAGTTTTTTTAAATATATAATATATTTAAGATTTATAAAATATAAGAGATTATTAGAGTAAAAATGAGACAAACATAGAAAAAAATATATAAGAAATAGAATCTTAATGCTTTTAAATTCAAAATTCATAAATTTTATATTTTACAAAATTGAGCAAACGAAATTGAATATTTCATTAAAAAAAAAAACAAAATTTATTTTTAAGCCTTTTTATGTATCTATTTATAAAAAAATAATTTTTTTTTGTGTTTGATTTGAAAAATATTTCAAACGAATAGAATTTGTGAAATATATTGTATAATTTTTTGTAAATAATTACATGATTATATAATTATATAATTACATTAAATAATTACATGACAGAAAACTTTTTTAAATAATGATATCGTTAATCATAAAATACTAAGATATTCTCTTTTACATTCCCACATCGTCGCTTTATCCTTCTACAAAATTTCTGTTTCATTCAAAATGATACCATCCTCTATCCTTCTGTACGTGGTTTCTCTGTTTTCCCAACTTGAATCTTTCTCTCAAAGTTCTTCCCTTTTTCCTCTGAACATACACTGCATGCAAATGTATGTATTATTGCGACATTCCACACTGATTAAGCGCTGTGTCCAAAATGAATCTTTAATGAATCTCTCCAAGACTTCAAACTACGTTCCTTAATGATAATGTTATCATACATTATTTATAATCATATAATAGCAATACAAATAAAATTATAAAAAACGAAATTTTAATTGAAATAATTTTTTCTTTGGACGAAAATTTAAAAATGAAGATTCAAGAGATTGATAAATATATTTGGAGATATATTATAATTACATAGAATGGAATTATAAAAGGAAATTTAGAGATTAACATATTTTTACGATAATATAAAGTACGATAATATTTACGATAATATTTAAGTATTAAGAAATCAATTTTTTTATTTAGGATAAAAATTTAAATAGATTGCCATTATTTTACATATTTATCTAATTATATATTATATTCATAAGTAAAGAATAATTTATTTAATTTTATTAGAAAATTATTGAAATCAGAAATTGAATAATATAAAAAATTCTGAATAGATATAAGAATTGTTATATTGATATAAGAATTGTTACCTTCGTATTTTATGTATATATATATTTATAATTAAACAACTAAATACTATTAGTCTACACTTGTATATTTTTTTTTATTTAGACTTATAAAATATATAACATTTCTAAAACGCGAGAAATATATATATTTATACAAAATTAAGAAAACAAAAAGTTAAAATTAAATTAATAGTTTCCATTTTAATATTATAGAAAATAATATTATATTATTTTATTATATTTGAAAATAACAAGAACATAGAAGTTTTCCATTATACATATAAAATAATTTAAAGTTAAAAAGTAGATAAAGTTATAATTTAATCATTATCAAAATTAAAATTAAATTTCACCAACATCGCTTTTTGAATGTAGTTTTTCCATTCATTATTTGATAATATCTTTTTATATATGTCTGTTATTTTCTTAAGAAAAAATTTTTTTCTATTTATATTTTTTAATTCTTAATCGCGTTATATAGAATACTTTGTAATGTGATAAAAATAAAATTTGATTTATTATTACAAATTATTTTTATATTTTCTTCAAATCCGTATCTACATATTTCTCTTCTCCCCTCATTTTATTTCTTTCTTCCCCTTTTTTTTTCTTTCTTTCATCTATTTTCGCACCGCGCGTAAAAAGTATGCAAATGTACACGCGTATTATCTCAGACTACGTGTTTTTCAAGTATCACGTGTAGAATGAGCGAAAACTCTCGAGAGATTTGTTTTTTTTTTTTACCGATGTCGATACACATAAGATATACAAAGACGGCACAGGAGGGAACATACGATGAGGTGGGAACGAATACAGGTCTTGGCCTATCCATACGTCGACTCGATCCTACGATCCTTTGATCCCATTCTGATTTACTCGTAGGTGGAAGTGTACTCGTAGGGATCGAGAGAAAACTTGCCAGAAGTACAAGTTCGTCGTATGTTGTCGGAATTTTCATCGTCTACGGTTCGATACGTATCACACAGTGGCTGAAGTTGCTGGCAGCCGAGATTTTCGTGACATTTGTTCGCGTTCTTCGCCAGATTTATGAACCATTTTCACGACTTACTTTCCTTCCCCGCGGATTGACGCGAGTGATTCTCGAAGGGGATAAAGTTCTTTGTGGGAAATTACAGAGAAAACGCAGCGTGAAGATTGACCGACGTTCCCTTCAATCTCTCGAACGAGAATCATAAGTTTCGAAGTTTCGAAAAGTTTTAATAAATAATTATCGTTCTTTGTAGCAATGAGATTTTTCACTTAATGATAGATCGAGTTTTTCTTCAAAAAAGAATTAAAAACGAGGTTTATTTGTATTTTTATTAAATAATTTGAAAGTAATAATAGAAAAAGGAATTAATTTTTTTTGCTAATAAGAGTAATGTAAAAAAATATTGTGTATTGATATTATATAATTTCGAAAAAATCGAAACGGATATATCATACAGAGAAAACTTTTTCAATTATTTTCGTTATTAATTTTTTATATTTTTTTAAATTCTTTATTGCGTATTTCTAATTATGATATAATAAGTTATATTTTTTGGAGTAATCAATTGTTAGTTATCGACAATCGTTAAAAAAGTATAAAATAATATAACTGTTCATTTATTAGTTAAAATTGATTGAAAAAAATGTTAAACTAAGATGAATATATTTAAGATGAATATATTCTTAAGATGAATATATTTGATCTTTTAATTTTTTCCATTAAGATTTCAAGATTACTTTCAATTTTTGTATATATAATTCTATAATTTTTTTCTAATCGCAGAGAAAAAATTAAAAATATTAGAAGATTCTTTAGCTAGATAGTTAGCTAGATTCTTTATTAGATAGTTACATATAAAATTTTGCGTCCATTCAAAATTTAGCTTTTAAATATAAATCATTAAGTAATATTTGTTGCAAAAAAAAATTGTATATTATAATTTCGATATTATTATTCATATAATTGAATTGGAATGTTTTTCTTTAATAATAAAAATTCAAAATTCGACATAATGCATAAAAATTGTTAATATTATTAATAGAAATAATTTTTTCAAATTTTTGAAATGATTATGTAAAAAGAACAAGCAATGTGCCATGTGGTGAAACATTTAAATTTTAAAGTATAAACATAAATATTAAAGTAAGAAATTATTAATAATATCAAATAATCGATTAAGATTTTAATTTTAATAATTTCAATTTTACTTTTAAACGAAGACAATTGAATTTGTTAAAGTAAATTTTAATAATATTTTTAATGAAGTTATTAATAATTATATAAAAATTTTATTAAGAATTCGTTACATTTGTTTCACCTATAATATATTATATGATAAATAATATCAAATTTTTAACATTTATGATAATTTTGTGATAATCTTATATTATAATTGGAAGATGAAGATATATTATTATTTATTAAATTATAAAGAATCGAAGTTTGCGAAGTTAGACAAAGCGAGACGAAAATGAGATGAGAATGAGTCTCTCTTTGTTATAGACAATATATTTTCTATTTCTTACTTCATCTAGCACAAACTTAAATTGCTTGTAATTTAATAAATAAATCTTAATAGACATTTGTAAATTTTATATTTGTTTTAATTTCTAAAATGATCTAAAAGTATCAAACAAATATTAATATTCTATATATCGATTTCTGACTAATATAAAAAAAAATAATAATAATTAAAATTATTAATTCTTGTATATCCAAAAGTATTTCACAAATATACTAATACTTTGTATAAATGAATAATTTTTAGATTTATCATGTTAAAAAATATATGAGATATTTTTAAATATGAATTCTATATGAAATAAAGAATTGATTGTATTGGAAATGTGAATATTGGTTATATCTTCAGAAATTACAGAAAATAGAACACGCAATTTTCAAATATAAATGTTAATTATATTTTATATTCATATCTTTATATTAAAATTCAATGTTCATATAATGTATTTTTCTGCTCTTGTTATCCATATTCATTACATATGAAAATAAGATTTTGATTGTGAACAATCACATATTCGAAACGCTTTAATCAAATTATGTATTTTTAATACGAATTATGTTTTCTCAATAATTTTATTATTGAGATTTGTTTTAATTACACGTCGAACAATTCCCTTCTTCGTCACAAATTCTCCGTTGGATAATTTAATCGATTAATTATGTGTTAATTTAACAATGAGCAAAATTAAATGCTAATTCGAAGTACAATATTTCATTATCTGATTAACAAACATATAATATTAATTGATGAAATATTTGCTAATAACAGTAAAATGTTCATATTGTATCTATTATTTTATATGTAAAAGGAAAATGTAAAAGGAAGATGACAGAAATTTCAATCCAAATTATAATATAATTATAATTATACTTATTAATTAATTATAGTATTTATAAGAAATTTAAATTTAAAAAATACAAAGAAATGTATGATATGTGAATTTTTATATTTTATTTTTATATTTTATAAATCTATATTTAGTTTCAATTTTTATACTTGAATTTATAAAAATATTAATAATATTCATAGATTATAATATTTATAGTATTTAATTTAAATAATTATAGATGTTTCAATATTTAAATCTAACTATAATATTTATTATAATATTTTTTTTATGTATATATCAATATAACAGACAATCAGATAGAGAATATTAAAGAAAAAAGATTTAAAATTTGTCAAGAGTTACAACTTAATAAAAATAAAAAATATTTTATATTATTCAAAATTATATTATAATTATTATTTATTAGATTCTTGTAGCTAAAATGATTAAATTCTTAATAATTCTTAATTCTTAGTTTGTTAATGTTTATAATTAAAAAAATAATATTAATCAAAATTAGATTTAATACAAATTTAATACACCTTTCAAAAGATTAAAATTATTATAATTAAAATATTTTATTAATTGTTATTATCTTTTTCATTTATTACAATAATATTTAATAATTTAAATTTTTCACACTAATGCCAAATTGTTTTTTAAATGTAAGTTTTTTATCATTCTTTTCAACAATTTTTTTTATCATATTAATATATGTTGTGTTGAAATTTGTATAAAAAAGGCACACAAGAAAACATTTACTAAAATAAAATTTATATTTTTCTTTTCTAAAAATAAGAATTCTAAAACGATTGAAGATTATAAGAAGAAAAATTTAATAAGCCATTTTCATTTTTATAGCAGACCAATTTTACAGTTGGATTCGTCAAATTATTTTTTTCGTATACTTTTAATGAAAATACTTATATTTTGAAATTTGTTAAGTTTTTAAACGAATTAATAAAAAACAAAAAAATAAATTTTTCAAATATTTCTATGGTTTTTCAAATTTTCAAATTTTTTTTAAACTTTAAATTAACGTGCAACAATTATTGTTTATCGATATATTTAATAAATATGAAATATTTCACAAACAACGATCTAACATTTACTTACTATTATTCCAAATATTAATTTATAATATTTATTTTCACTCTTTAATTCTTTTATATTCTCAATTTCCTTTTACGCAAAAAATTCTACGTCCTTTCGGTTTATATCACGATTTTCGATACAGAAAGTTTCAACATACATCCCCTCACGCCATTTATCGCAAAACAAAGCTCTCATAGGTTTTGCGCGTTACAAAACCGCGTAAACCTCGTATAGACGTTATTTGAGTGTATTGGTCCGCATTACATACATTTTTTATCGTGGTAGTGCAAAAGCGTGTTACCGTGTCTGATATTATTAATGGTTCTTCATAAGGATCCCGATAATGAATCGGAACTCGACAATCAAACTATCCCATCTCACGTGCAAAAGTAAAATTTGCGGATTCTGCTCTTCTTTTTTCCTTCCTCTCCATTTCCTCGAATTGCCAATCTCGGCTGACAATGGCATAATTATATCGACGAACATATCAAGATCCACCGGTCTCTTCTCTCGAGGATCTTTGGATGGAAATCGAGGATCTCGCAGGAGAAATGTTCATCGTGGTTGGAAGGTTTGATTTTGTCAAGGACGTACGCGGACAGGAAATTTATAGGGATTTCTTGCAAATCTGCGCAAAAGCCTGCATTACCCGGCATCGACGAGTACGGTGACGATGGCGACGTTTAACTTTCAATGTTGTCGGCCACTGCAGATGTGTGCTTAGTCCTTTGAATCCATCTGTCGTTCGCAGTTTCCCCATTTTTAATTGAATTTTTTCACTCGCCGGGGAAGTAATTTATCCTTTTTATCTCCGAGCAGAATCACGGATTCCAATTGAAAGAAAGTTGAACTAGTGTCTTCTCCAGATGGCCGGTCGTTTGCCAGGGGTGCTCCAAAACACGATAAAAGAAATTCTTCAAAATTGTCGCGGATATTTCTGATGACGATACATTTTTTAATAATTATGATTCTTTGTGATGCATATAATCGCGTTTATCTGGTTTTCAATACATTTTTTGAAGGAATGATATTGTAGAAGAATTTTAGTTATCGCAATGAAGAGTAAAATTATTTAAAACAAAGAAAAATGAAAAATCAGAAATGAAAATTGCTATCTAAATAACAAAAGAAGATCGTATATGATATAGATTCAATAATGAAATTAAATTACTTTAAATATTTTTTTAAGTTAGTTTTTAAAGCGAATATTTTTTAATAAATAAAATTAGAATTGAAATGGTATTGATAAAATTATTTAGCAAAATAATTTGTTTTTCAAAAATTTTACATATTTTTTTATTTAAATGAGAAATTATTTTTATATATATATATTGTTATTTGCTTATTTATGAGATAAATATCTCGTGCAATATATTTTTTATATTTTTACAAATATAAAATTACAAAAGAAGTTAAAAATTAAATAATAAAAATTACATTACAAGTTAAAGTTTATATATACTCGTAACAAACAACAAATTAAGAGTTTATTCTTTTTCTATAACGAAATATACGTGTAAAATAAAATTTTATTAACCCATGTTTTCAAAATTCTTACGTTTAAATAAATTCTTTGCCTCTAGAATATGATATATATGTGATATATATAGAATATCTTTATCTATTTATTTCGAATTTAATATATATTATAAAATATTATCGAATAATTTACAGATAAAAATGAAGATTTTATGGATTTTATTTTAATTTTATTATAATTGAGCATTTATTTTTTAAATTATTTATTTAATATAAAATAAAATAAAAAAATTCAATGTAGAATCTATTTTATGAATGCTATAAGTATTTTGAACAATTCTATTTTAAAAAAATTTTAAATTATATTATTTTAAAATTATATTTTAAAATTATTTGAGAACTAAAATGCGTAAATATTTCATGAAATATTTTATATGAAAAATAAATGAATGTATTTGTAATTAAATGATTTGTTCAATATTTCATGAAATAAATTATTTGTTATTTGATTTCGGTGGAAATAATTAGTTTCTTTATATAATATATGCAGCGAATATTTATATTATTATTACTTTCGATTAACAGTATTAAACGCTTATTATTACGTTTATTATTCAATATGTATTCTAAAAATTACTACAGAAACGAGTTTTCCATTACAGTGACAATTCCAGTTCCATTAGTGACAAATAAACGTTATTTCTTCAAATAATTGTTTAATTTGTTATTTTTTCAAATATTTATTTCAAATTGTAATTATTTCAAATTATAATTTGTTTTATTATAATTATAATTTATTTATCAAATGTTTGATTGTTTTAAATGATGATAAAAAATAACAAATAACAAATAATGAATTTTTTTCTATATGAAAAATATTTTATTTTATCATACAATTAAATCAACAAGTGTATAAATACACAAAACAAAAAGAAAATTTAGATTCAGACAAAAAAAATGATTTTGGGAAATAAAAATTTCAATATAGGCAAACAACTTTGTATTTTCTTGTTGGTTAAAATAAGTTCTAAAATGACAAATATTAAAATAATTTGTCTTTGAAATTACGACTTCATCAATTAACCCAATCCAATTCTTATGTTTTATCGTAATTTTAAATAACATTATATTTCATATGTTATATTTCAATCTAATTGTCGAGCACTCTTACATTAATCCCGATTACAATTAATAAATTACCACACACCTCTGAAGTAAGGAAGCTTCGTGTGGTGAGCCGCAACAATCGATTGGTACATCTCATGATGTAATCCTATTTACCTCGTTAAGAGGTAAAGAGGTAAGAGGGGAGCGCGTTAATTTCAGGTGTCTTTGGGCTCGTGGCCAAAGGATCCTTCGTCCTTTCCACCTGGAAGGCACGTAGCATAAAGGTTCTTCGGTATACATAGAGTCGTCGCCGTTGCTAATGGCATTCACCGCGATTTCCACACGGTAAATTAGACTCGGGATGAATGTGACTTTCTTTTCCCATTGGCAGAGGGCTTCTCTGCTACGTGCCAGTTGTCGACGGTCGCAAAGATCTCGAAAGAAAGAGAGACGTCGTCGTTGGTGTCGTGTCGTCTCTCGAAGAGGAGACTATTCAAGAAGAAGAAGAAGAAAAAGAAGAAGAAGAAGAAGAAGAAAGAAGGCGGACGATGCCAGAGACACAAGACGTGTCCAGGGAATCTGTTCGAGAGATGGGGTAGCTTTAATGAGGCGAGACTGCCGCGAAGAGTATCACCCCAGAAAGAAGATTTAAAGTTTAGACGTCAACTGTTCTCGAATCTGGTCGGATGTCGCGAGTAAATAATATGCTAATCTTTATTCTCACTATCTTCTCGCTTCGATTTCTTGTCCTTCTTGGTTCGAAAAGTATCGTATCCTTCGTCCTGTCTTTTCTTCTTTTCTCTGTCTTTGTTGGACCATAGTGAAGGGGCCAGCTTCGACTCCTCTCTAATCTGAAGAAAAGGCTAATGCATGTTATTCAGCGAGGGTAGAGAGAAAGTGTATAGGATATCGACTTTGGACTTGTCTCTCGAAAGATTTGCGATAGATAGGAGAACGTTTGTAGCTCTTTTCGCTGTAAAATAATTTCAAAGGAGGAGGGTAAAGCCGGAGGACTTGATCTGAGGCAATCCTCTGTTGCTTCAATGCTGGATGAACGAATTAATGGAGTTGAATACACGTGAGCGGCACGATTTGTTGATCCGTAACAAGGATTTTGCGAGGGAGGCATTCTTTAACGATGGATTTAAAGGAAAGATAAGATGTACCGATTAAAATATCAAAAATTATATCTTTCATTGTGTCTATAATGTTATTTAATTGATTCCATGAAATTTTTTTTTTAATTTTTGCAAAGTTTACTTCTTGGTGTGAAATATATTTTTATTTTTATTAACTCTTGTTAATTTTTCAAATAAAATCTATTTTTTTGATCTAAGAAGAAATTTTATTATTATGAATATATGAATGCTATCTATAGAATGAAATATATGTATAGTAAATATATGTTGTAGTAAAAATGTACATATTTTCTTTTCAAAATAATCCTCTTGAGAAATTATATATTGATAAAGACATTGTTTTCAATTTGTGATTGGTCAGCTACAATTTTCTAGATTCCTATTGCTTCAAAATGATAAGTTTTAAGATTTTTGATTTTTTGAAAGACAAAAAATTTACATGAATATTGTGAAACCACAAAAATATATTTGATCAAATTTAATTGGCAAAATTTCTTAAAAAAATTTTTTTTAAATATAAGTATCTGTTATTGTAAAAAATGGATTTACTTTTTCTTTTTTGCAAAATCTCCAATTATATAAATTTCTTTTCAAATAGAAATCATAATAAATAATTATTAAATGAATTAAAAAATTAAATTTAAGTGTTTAATATTAATATTAAAACTAATTTTTTAATTAATTAATTTTCTAAATATTCTAAAATTACAAATACATTAAAAAATTGAATGGAAAAATTATACATTATATATGACACTAGAGAAGAGAAAAATATTTTCTCTGAAACTCAAAGTTTCGTTGGAACAAAAAAGATTAAATACTACAATGTGTATTGTACAATCATAATTGTTCATAAAAAGTGGGTTTAAACAATTCTATTGTACTATGCATTATTCACGTGGCACTTTTCTCGCATTGTAAAGTGCAAGGCTAAGGTGCAGGGATCTTTTTCTAGGTATCCGCGAGGGTTCGCTAACTTTTTCTGCAGAAAATTCTTAAAAGGTTGTTGAATGTCTCTGTTCGTGTGCTTGGATCGTGCGCTCGTCTATGTACAGACTGTTTCAAAATGTATACTGCTGTAAAACAAAGATTTTTTTTGTATTAACAAAGGAGAAATTCTATATTTTATAAAATAAGTTTTTCTTGCATAATTTTTTATATTTTTATAATTTTATAATTTTATGAAACATAAATTGATAAAGATTAAAAATTTATTTTTATCATATAGATATATGCTTGTTATGAATTTTATAAAAAAGATTAATCTGTTTTAAAAAGAAATGATTATATATATATATATGATTAACATAAATATAAATGAGTTTAAAAAATGTAAAACTGTATAAAAATATATATTGTATGAATATTTCATATTTTCATATTCAATACAAATAAAAATTTGATTTATTTTAGAAATTGATAAAAATATTTATTTAGTCTATAGATTGTTGTATATTTTATTTTATTTTCAGATAATTGTTAAATGATATTCTATTTTATTAGGCAGAATAAGGAGAAAAATTAAATTAAATTATATATTCATATAAAAATTTTAATAAGCTTTTATTATTATTATTATAAGTCTTTTTATTATTTTTTATACTAAATTCTTTTCATTATATATTAAATATATATAAACATATCTTATCTATTTTTTTTTTATTTTAATTTTTATAATAAAAAAAATACATATAAATTTTTAAAAAAGGTGAAATTTTTCATTTTTTATAGATCTTCGTATTTTTTTAAACTATTCTCTATATCGTAAAAGAAGTATAACTTAATTTATCTTATATTATATATTAAATTATCTACTTTTTTATTACTCATATTATTAAATATTATAATATTATGCATATATTATCTTAAAAAAATAAAATAATAAATATTTTTTAAATAAATTTTTACTTATTTTCCTATTTATTGTCTACTGTCTACACTATATAATTTTATATAAAGTATATTAAATATAATATATTTACTTTACTTTTGTCATTAATTCTACGTTAATTAAATATTTTTCAATCTTCGATTAAACACACACTGTGGAACACACTGTATGCAACGTGTATCGATGGAAAATTACGAAAAAGAGAGGACTTATTGAACGTAGCCGTGGGCTATAAGAAAACTTCCGATCCGGGTAGTCCATTAAAATCAAGCTTCCTAGAGAAATAATTTTCACATATCGAGACGATCGCCAATGCACAATCACTAATATTCAGCGAAATTTTTATTCAGCTTGATTTTTCATCGAAAGTAATTATTTATATACCCGCGGGCTATGATATTAATAAGTTGAAAATATCTTTTAATAATCAGTCTTTTTTTTTTATTTGTTCGTCATTTAATAAACAGAGCCTC
Source organism: Apis cerana (assembly GCF_029169275.1). NCBI lineage: Eukaryota > Metazoa > Arthropoda > Insecta > Hymenoptera > Apidae > Apis > Apis cerana. The sequence continues at coordinate 2,198,909 of NC_083865.1, read as the reverse complement.
GAGACTTCGTAAATTTTTTATCAGAAATTTCAAGTAAGTGATTTATTTTAAAGACAGACGTTTTTGTATTCCTTATTATTTTTTTTCATCCTTTTTATTATGTTTTTTCCCATTATAATTATAATTAATTAATGAAATGAAGAAAAGCAGAAAATATCTCAAATGTAGATCGATAAATTTTACAAAAATGTATTTTCTTTTAAAAGGAGGCTCAGAAATTCAGATTCATATTACATTTCCTGTGTTTTACATTGTAAAGAATAAAATTGCTGTAGCAGTAACGAAGTTTAATTTTTCTTTGTTACAATAGAGGTTATACGCAAGCCTTCTGAAATTTAAATTAGAATTTTAAATATTTAAAGTTTTCTCATTTCTTGTTTCGTTGTTAAAATTTCCTTATAAATATTTTGCTTCATTTTCTTTAACCGTCGATCTTCATATTCTTTTTTATCTATTTTGACATAAGATCTCGTTTGAATAAAATATGTGTAAAGAAGAATTTTCGAGTTTTAAATAGATTTAAATTAAAATAAAAATTTACAATACTGGAAATCTGTTAAATATGAATGTTAATTGTGTTAATTCTGTTAATTTGTGATAACTACGTATACATAAATAAATCGAAAAGAAAAAAGAACAATATTTCGTCACAGTTTTTATTTTCGAGAGAATCAAATTTGAAAATTTGTCAAATATAGAAAAATATAATTAATATTCAGTGAATATACGTGAATTATTGTATATTCAAAAATAAACGAAAAATTCAGAAAAATCCAAATTCAACAGAAGTATTAATATAATCAGATAACTAGTGTATTCAATGAATTTTTAAATTTAATATTTTCGAAAATTAGTTTTGAAAAAAATGTTATTCTTCATTTTTCATTTGTTTTCGCACGTAGGATAATTTTCCATTGATAATCCATTCGTATTTAGTTGAGAATTTGTCAAATTTTCTTATATTTCGTTAATCTTTAAATTTGATTTTTGAAAAAACGAAACTTAAAACGAAAAATTAGTTATTTTCAATTCATTTTAAATTTTTTGTTTATTTATTATCATCAATTATCGGACATTCTATACATTCGACTTTTTTTTATTTCAATTTTGTGATTAAAAGAGAAATTAATTAAAACGATTTTGAACATTTTTGATTGATGAAGATGATACACAGAGATAATGAAGGATGACGAAATTCCTTATGAATGGAATTTTAAGAAATATACGATGGTAATATTCATAATTTTGTTATTATAATATTTTAGATTCAATCCATTAAGAAGATTTTTCCATGTAATTCAACTTTTGCGTTTGAATGCGGTAATACTTTAACAATTATACAATGGTATTATATTCTCAGACAATTATATTACGCTTGATCTCTTAATTAGAGAAATAATTTTATACAGTCATAATAGTTAACCGCAGGAAAGATACACTCCGCTTTGCACGAAGTTAATTAACTCATTGGACAATGAAGTTCTAATTAACAAGAAGGAGTATTACATGGAAATGGGATTTCATTTTAAAATCGAAAATTAAATTACTGTTGCCATTTGATATTCTTAAAAAAAAATGCTATTTCGAATGATAATAACAAAAAAATAAAATCCACTAATGTCATTAATTTATCGTTCATTACATATATAGAAATTAATATTGATAATATTTTGAAAACCATTAACAAGTTCTTTATCAATTTAATTATTTAATTCTTATTCCTATGAAAATCATATAATTGGATATTTGAAATTATAAAATAAAAATTTATTTTCTTCAGGAATTAAATGAAGATAATCATGTAAACTAATAACTAAATTTATAATGTAAATACATATTTTTGCATATATATTTTGTATAATATATGTTATACTTATTTTGTTTGAATGAAATGAATTAATATATTATATATTCTTTTTCACATATTATTTTTATGTGTTAATTAAATATTATAGAAATTTAATAAATATTCCAAATAAAAATTCTAATTATAATATTTTAATATGATATTTGAAACTATCAAAATTCTGATAAAAAAATTATAAAATATTCTAACATAAAATATTATAACATTGATCTTTATCTTATTATATTTTATATTATGAAACAAATATCTCAAATATAAAATGAACAAATTTTTAGATACTAATTTAATAAATAAATCTTAAACTAAATCTTAAACTAATATACATTACAATATAAATCATAATAATTATATCATAATAAATATCTACTTGCATAAAAATCCGCGATATAATGAACAAAACAATGAAATTAAAAAGAATAAAAAAGATTTATTTCTTAGAACTTCCATCATCACAAGTCGTTCACTAGCCGAATCGACATTAGGATCTCTGATCGTCAGTCAACGTGGATCAACCGAAGGAACGAATGTAAAGAGACGAAGAATCCCTTCTTCGAGGAAGGGTTCTAACAGGAAGCTTCTATCCTTCCGAAGGTCCCATGTCACGTTGGCGGAAGTGGAGAACTAGGATGGAGGAGAAGGAGTAGTTGCGGATTGAAGCCGCAACCAGTCTGCAGTATATTCTTATGTAGGCCTATTGGAGCAGAGTTTCGGCAGCTTCCAGGAAAATTTACGAGCTTCGAGCTGATGGGGTTTCCGTGCTTCCTCCGTGAACCTGCCACCTAATATCTTTACCGAGCCACCCTCTCGATCTCTCACCCTCTTTACTTTCCTTCCGCCACTCTGCTCGAACGTATATAATCGAAATACACCCCGAACACCAAGGCATTGCTTTATTATTTCACCCTCCGGGCCAGGCTTCTTCTCTATCGGACCGTGTAATGCAGTTGTGCGTTAAATATGACGAACGTTTGACGGAAATTGTATCTATTATTGTAATAGCGTGTTTGCGGAGATGTATTATATATTTCGGTTTTGGCTTGGTTGATTTTGACAAGGAAATTCTAGATTTATGCTGTGATTAAATTATAATTAATTGGAATTAGTGGAAGATTATTATTAAGTATGTTATATTATATCTTATATAGAGTGTTCTTATACATTATTTTTCTGAAAATTTGATAAAATATTTTATAAGAATAAAAAAGTAATGTTATCTGATTGATAGAAATTGATTGAGGAAAATTAAATATACAAAATGTATAATGTGCATATGATATGCAAAAAGATATAAAATATTTAAAGTAATGTAGTAAAAATGTATAGTTTCTTTTGAAACTATTCTATTAAAACAATATATATGTTATCCAAATATTCTATCTTTTATTTGCTCTTTTTTTAGCATAATATATTTTCTATTTAAAATATTATATAAATATATAAATAGCATATATAAGAATATACATATTATGTTTATTTTTTTTGCTATGCGAAATTTATTTATAATGACTCAATATAAAATTCTATAGAATAGAATCGAAAATTGTTTGTAAGAAATTTTAATAAATTTTCTCTATTCTCTGTGTTTATACAGAAATAAAAAAAATATCTCGAATTAAATATAATGAAAAAGTTTGAAAATTTAATAAAAAATTTTATCATTATTATATATATATTTTTTTTCATAAATTTAATGATACTTTTTTTCAACAAACTGACATTATTTTTAATTTTCATTTTGATATATGTTGTAAATTCTCTTGAATAATCTTTAAAAAATTTTCATCGCTTATTATTGTTAATAAATTTATTAATTATTAAAGAGAACACAAAAAAATATTTTTTAATAAAATTAATATATATATATATATATACTTATATTTTGTTATTATTTAATTAAAAATTTGTTTAAAATTTAAATTTCAATACAGGCATTTTTTCTGTATTTCTATTAAATAGTTTGATTTAATCTAATCTATTCGTGACTATAGATTAGATTAACTTAAATTCTATTATTTTTTTTTCTCTTTTTCGTTTTTTACTTACTTATGTTTTATTTACAATATTATTTTATCAATAATCAAGTTTTATTTTATTTCTTTCCACTCTATTTCATTCATTTTATTACATTTTATTTTTATTTATCCATGTTTGACTTTAATCAAATAGATTTATCTATCTTCTTTTCTTTTTATATTTTATCAAAAACTTATCACACCAATTTAAAATAAAATTATTGAAATTCTTTATGTAATTCTTTATATATATAATTCTTTCTTTTTGTATCGTGTATTACTCTTGATCCACAATGAATACCACGAGTTTGTACACACAACTGGATCATTAAGAAACGAGTTAGATGGGAAAGAAAAGAGGTGGAAAACTTGGCCACCGGTCGATCTTTCGCTTTAAGCGTAAGTTTCCTCCCTTATTTCTTCTCGTTGTAATTACAAAGATTTTAAAAGATAAGAAACTTGTAAATTCTTTCTTTTTCACTTCTTCTAGTATTGTAATTTTTAAAAGTATACCAATATTTTTGCTCAACTACTTTAATTATTATTCTATTGTTTCTATTATTATTCTGTTGTATTCGTTCTTTTTTTTCTAATAAAAGAATACAAAGTTTTTCAATGAATTTAAATATTAAAAATAGAAAATATAAAATATTGGAAGGTAAAGAGATAAGATGAAGTGATCGAAAGAGATTTTCTCTATTGTGATACGATATGGAGGAAGCTGTCAGAGTTTTGATCGAAAAAGGATATCTAAATAGGATGTAGGGTGAACTTCAAAAACAATCTCGCAAATCCCTTAAGTTTCATAGCAGATCATCAATACTTTTATTAAAGAATGGATCATGGAAACAATAAAGAATTTTGAATATAAATAAATATTACATGTTATTGAATTATTTCATTTTGATTGATTATATACATATATATATATGTATGTATATATATCTATTTTTTTAATAACATTTATGTTTATATAAAATATAAATATTTTTATTATTTGAAAATTTTCTTAATAAATTATATAATTCTTGATTCTTTAAAATTATAAATAAAATAAGTAAAATATATTCAAACAATATGTTCATATAGTTTAATAAAACAATGAAATATTTTTTTGTAACTTTTTGTTGAAGATCAACTATATTGGATAAAATTGGATATTGATTTTTTTTCAAGATTAGATTCCCAAGATAGATTTGAAACAAAAATAACTTCGTTATTTTTATAACTTCGTTACATATCTTTATTGAAATTTTAAAATAACATCTATATGTTATTGTTTAAAGTGAAACAAATGCGTACAAGATTTTAAAACTTTTTCATCAATTATTAAATTAGAAACAATTTTTACTTTTTTCTTACAATTATACAATTTTCATCATTTTGCAGTAAAAAAAATTCGTGCAATTCAATAAATAAAAATAAAGAAAATATTAAATAAAATTAATATTTTGAGTAATGCAATTTAATGAAAATAATATCAAATAAAATTGTATATATTTAGAATTTTTTATATTGTAATAATCATTTGAAATTATTTTCAGATAATAAAATATCAAATTACTCAAAAATTTTTTAAAAATAATAAAGTTTCTATCTTTAATATATTAAACTTATTAGCCAACATATTAAACTAAAGTTAAACTTTTAATACATTTTCTTCAAGATCGTTATTTAATCTTAAGGAGTTTTCTCACCGTCAACAACCAATTACTCTTAATCAAGAGAGGGATGCTCTCTATCTCAAAATATGAATCGATTATAGCCTTGGTTATATATTTAGTTGCTCAAATTGCAGTAAACAATTACAGCCTAATATGGGGATAATCGAGTAATTATTATAAAAGCCTTCATCAATCACCATCATTTGATAATCGCCGATAAAGTGATTCTATTTCGAGAAGTCGAACCACGCCTATCTCATCCTAATCGTTACCTGTCTTAAAAAAGAAAAAAAAATATTACAGTTATCTATAGGCTTAGATTTATATGATAAGGCTCGTTCCACTATCTATAATAGTATTCTATATAGCGGTTAAGGGAATTTATCGTTCTGTTTCCACCAAAGAACCCTCCATTTCCTTGGTCATGTTATAAGTCACTTATAGTTACTCACATTTGACAGATCAGTATATTTAATCAACAGGAAATTAAATTATATTTATATTATATTTATGCTAATTTTAAGCTAAGTTATAAGTTATTTGCTATAAATTGTTTTAATGTAAAACAATTTAAAAAACTATAATAAGATAAATTTAAAGTCAAAAATATTTTTAAATTTAATTTTAACATTATTATTAACATTATAGATTTTCATTTTTGTATATAATTTATATTATTATTACTCTTAATTTATCGTTATATGTAATGGAATATATTGCACATGAATTTAAGAAGAATTTAACAAAAATTTGTCAAGATTAATACGAGAAAACAGAAAAATGTTTTTAAATAATAGATTCGAATAACTCGTAACAATTGCAAATTAATCTTTAAAATTTTTGATTCTTTCTTCTTCTTTGTTTTCCTATTGAAAAATTATAATAATTTTAAAATAATCATTAGTTTCTTAAATAGATAACAATCCTCTTTCTCTCATAAAAAAAGAAAAATAATGATAATGTATTCAAAAGAATTTATATACATCTAATTTATATTACATATTTATATATTATTTGAGTAATAAAAAATCTATAAATATCTTTATATTTAAAATATAAATTTTATTAGATTTTTATTAGATTCTAATATACATAAATATGTTTCTATATTCACAAAAATGTTTATATATCTTGTATATATGTTTATATATGTTGTATATCTTCTTTTATAGTGATCTTATATAATATGTTAAACCAAATAACTGTATTATATGTAAAGAAGCTTGGAAAAAGCTCGTATTATGCTTTGAAATCCTCCCATCGCGATTGAAATATATCGCTGAAAGCAAGAGCTAAGACCGCAAAGAAGTAAAGTTGTTTGTACCTCGTGACTACGATTTATTCATCTCTTTACAGTTTCGTTTTGCGCTACAAGATGAGAAGAGGTTCTGGAATTATTAAAAGCAGTGTATCGATCATGAAACCTGTTGATCCGTGAACGTATACATATACAATATATATATATGCGCAATATTCGAGTAGCAGTGTGTCATTATACTATAATTTTTTTTTCTTTTTTTTTAGAACTTTACACAAGAGTTTAATTTTAAACAATATTAATTCTTAAAATTGGGTAATTATATTGAAAAATTTAATATTCGATAATTGATTAAATAAAATAAAGATATAATATAAATATTTCTATTATAAATTGAAATTGAAATTATGAATTAAAAAAATTTCAAAAATATTTATTTAAAATAATAATACAAAAATAAAATTATAAAATTAAATTATGCATAAAAAGCAACATAATTGATTTTAATAGAAAAAATGATTACGAAAATCAATCAAATTCTGGTAAGATATTGATGAAGTTTCAAATTTATTTATCAATACTATAATATTACTATATAATATAATATTAATATACTAATATTTGAATACTTGAAAGTATTGTTTTCGATTTAGAGATATTTATAAAAAATTATATCAAATTCGAATTTTGTGAAATTTAACTGTATTTGTTACTTATCATTTCAAAAACTTGATTATCATAATATTATCTTGTTTATTTATTATTAAAATTTCATATAAATAATATATACAATAATTCAATATTTGGAATATATATTTTTTAAATTAATTTTTTATTTTTAAATTATATTAAAATATAAATTATTTTTAATTATTTTAAATTATATTAAATTTTTAATAAGACAAAAACAAAAAAAAGCTTATTACATTTTTTTCATGTGATTTTGAAAAGAAAATTAATTTTCTAAGTTATCGCAAATATAAGTATTGTTATCACTAGTGGCAAGATTTTTGTTTCGTTATTAAAGCTACCTATCTTATTTTTTCCTTTTCTGATTTATATTTTCCTCTTCCATTCCGGATGGAAATAAAACTGCCTCAACAAAAATTCAACAACTTTCATAACTCTACAATCTCTACCGCAGAAAATTCCATCGAATGAAATCGAGTTTGCATTATAATCAGTTTCACTGGCACGCTCTTCGTCAAGAAACATTCTCTTGTTTTTCTCATTGTGTCAGGAAAATCCCACTTCACGATGAAACGTGACAAATATATTATATGCGGTAACAAATATCTCTTTTTTTACAATAAAATCAATTTTCGATATGCTTCGATTAATTTCTTAAAAAAAGAAGAAAAAAACAGTAAATTAATATTACTCAAAACATTTTTAAAGTATATTACTTAAAAACTACATAGGTAATAAAATAAATAATTAATTTTTAATTTTTAAAATTTTTAATTTTTTAAACTATAATAATGGATTGATGAAGTTGATATAAATTCAATTATATTATCAAATAAAAATAATAAATTTATAAAATTATTCTTTCTAAGTTTTAAATCACAAAAATAATAAAAAATATTGAATTTTAAAGAATTTTGAGATTTCGAATTATTCTGAAGAAAAACTATACTCCAAAATATTAAAACTATCTCGATTTTCATCAATTAATCATATCATATAATCATATCATATTTCCATCATGAAATATCGAAAAGAATTCCATCAATATTCCAAAACACTAAAACACTTTGATTCAATAAATTATAGAAATCAAAATCGTTTCATCCATTTAAAAAAATCCAATATCTCGAAGCATTAACAATCATTTCATCCCTACCAACAAATCACAATTACTGAAAACTACACGAGGAGTAACAAAAATTAAAAAAAAATATCTATCCATCGAATATAAAAAAACAGTAGTAATCCCAAATCACTAATAATCGTCAAGTCGCTAACCCATCTTCCCGATTTCCATCGACGACCCTCGCCCATCAAAATAACTCAAGGACTTAATCCTGAAATCACTGGACGGTCGATGGATCGTTCGTTATCAAGCGACACTGAATCATTGTGCGATGGGAGGAGGAGGGCTCGTGATAATTCGTCGCAGGTATACGTCGTGGAGACCAGTGGCCCTGGATAGAGACAGTGGAAACGTCATCGCCTCGTCGTAGCGGGCGGTGTTCGATGAGGAGAAAGAGGAGAGCGAGGATATGGCTCACTCCACTTTAGCCTCCTCGAAGAGAGCTCGTAGAGATAAGCCGCCGCCCTCACGACTGGCATGATGGGACACAAAGACGAGCAAGAGCCGAGACACGGATACGAAGTACGGTTCGTGTGGGCGTTTCGGTGTGGATAGCCTTCCTTGTAACGGGGAGGGTGGTGTACGCACGATAGAGGTACATGGAGTCCTCGCATCGCACCCTCATCTACCTTGAGGAACTCCGTTGGGGCTTTCTTGGAACGAATAAGACGTATCCTGTGTTGGCAAGCCGGAGACACGATGCCTGCCTCTGTTGTAGGTCTTGTAATGTAATTCGCGAGGGTGCGAAACCTTGTAAGGTGGAGCGTAAATGTTTTTCGGCTTGGTTTCGGCCGTGCTTCTGATTGTTCTCAATGGGGTAGGATTGCCACGTGAGGTGATTTTGGTTTCTCGATGGACATTGATGGGGGGAAGGAGGTGACATTTCTGACGATTTGAGATAATTCTTCCGAAGTTGAAGTGAGATGAAACTTGGTTCATAAATTTGGTGGAATTTTGGAGTGGAATTTTAAGGGAAAAGAAGAAATTTTGGAATTAGAGAGATTTTAAAGATTTTGGATATGAGAAGTTTATTTGGTTTGATAAAAGAACATATATAAAGAATTTGTACAGGAATTATAAGAAATTAAGAAAGAGAATTTTTAATTAATTCATCAAAAATAAATAAGGACAATTTAAACAGTTAAAAAGAAAGAGATAGTATTCAAAAACATATAATTGAAATAAGATAATAAATTATAATTTGAAATAAGGAATTATTTATTATTTTATTATTTTTACTTTTTAAATAACAGAAGAAACTTTTATTTCGTATAAAAATATTTATAAATAAATTATTTCTAAATAATTTTTTATTAAAGTTAATTTACATAAATAAATTAATTTTATGAAAATAAATTAACGTATTGTTATGAATATAAATTATTAATCTTTGAATTTGGAAATTTGGAAATGCAATATAATTACATTTGTTTTCTATAAAAACTATTCTCACTTTAAACAATTTATCAGAAATAAATTACCCATATTATGATAAATTTGTAGTATAGCAAATAAATCTTTAAAATTAATTCATTGAATATGAATTAATTGAAGTAAAATGTAAATTTTTAGCATAACAAAAGATTAAATTATCATCATCATCATCATCATTATTATTATCATCATCATTATTACCATCATTATTATCATCATCATCATTATTATCATCATTATCATTATCATCATCATAATCATCATCATCATCATCATCATCATCATCATCATCATCATCATCATCATCATCATTATTATTATTATTATTATTATTATTAGCTAGATATTTATATCAATATATATACAAGTTATTAATTAAGAAAGTTTTATCTTTTTATATGATAGAAAAATATATATAAAATAAAATAAAACATTTCTAAAATTGTTCTACAAATAAATAATTACAAATAATTTTAAACTTAAAAATTAAGTACAAGATAGACTACATTTAAAATTATTTCACATACATGTATCGTTCAATTATAATGAAAATTGTGGTAAGACTTTTTTCAACAAATAAAAAATAAAAATTTAAAAATTTTTTTCATACTCTTGAAGATCTTTAATTTTCATGAAATTTATTCGTATTCAATAAAAATTATTCTTTTTTCTACATTATGCAAAATTAATATAATCATGTATCTTCTTTTTAAATGATAATGAACATGTTAAACAAAATAAAAATAATGATTAATAAAAATATTTTCTATTTTATGTATCTTCTTTTTTTCCACCAAAGAAAAAGAAACTTTTTTGATTATCTGATTAATTATTTAATACCAAAGTAAATGAAGTATGAAGTAAACACGTGTCACATCTTTGGTGAATATTTTTAAGCGAATATCTATCTTCTTTTGAAAATACCGAGAAGATAAGATGGCATTGCTGTTCCATTCTGACATCTTCATTCTATTTCTCTTCTTTCCCGGCCTCCGGTCCGTGATTCTTCCACGTCTGGGATATGTAAGTGTATGCAGAAAAGTCGGATACACTCCTGTGTGAAATCTGAATAACGATCAAGCCCAGAGAAGCTAAGAGAAGGTGCCCAAGTGACGATTCCGCAAAGGACTCCAAATAGTGGCTCGTATTTTACACATCCCTCTTTCTCATTCTTTCTTCTTCTTATTCCTTCCAATTTATTTTTTCATATTCAACGAAAAGAAGAAATCGTCACAGCTACTCGGCCTCAACGCTGCTTCTTCAAACGTAAAAATTTCAATTACAGATTTAGAAATCTCTCTCTGCAAGTTTCCATAGGAAAAGGAAAAGAAGAGAGAGAGATAGAGAGAAAAAAAGAAGATGGAGAGAAGAAGATAGAGAAGTTCCAGGGAAACTTGAAAAACTCGCAAACGCAAGAATCGATGAAAGTTTCCACGAAATTCTTATTCTCTTAATTGCTTCCCCTTCGATCTTTTCAACTTTTACGATTTTATAATATCATCGAATCGTTGATCCTGAAAGAGATATTATATAAGTCTCATTTTTTATAAAAATATATATATATATATAAATCGAGACGAGAAAATTCCGGCGAATTCAGGAGTTGTGCGTTATTTTAACTTATTCCAGAAGTCTTGAAGATAAGAGAGGTCTTCTTCATTTTTATATTTTTCCCTCTTTGGAGATCGTTCTTCAAAAGCCCACGAACCGAGAAGGCAAAGACAAGCTCGATGCGACGCAGAAAGGACGCGTATCCTTTAGAGATTCGTAAGGATGCCTTGACACGTGTGATAAATAATTCTGTTTATTGACTTTTCTTTTTTTCATTTCTCAGTCAGGATTTCTTGCTTGCCTCACATAAATCTTGCGCTTTCAATTCGCTCCGCGCAATATTAGGAGTAGAGATTCTGCTCGTGTTCTATGAGATTCCAAATGTTTCAATTGCGATACATAAACAATAAATCTTAATATTTATATCGATATCTGTTTCTCTAAATAATTTTTGTAACAGAATTTTAAATTTGTTATTTTTCTATTAAATTATTTTGAAATTCAAATAATTCATGCTTTAATATTACAATTTTCGTTTACAATAAAAATACTATTCTTATTTTTTTTTAGATATTTTTGGTCAACTTTTTTGTTTATTAAGAAAAAAAACAATGAAAGAGCAAAATTTTGTTGCAGGTAATAACTTTAATATTAGCATACATAGTAAAGACATGTGATCATATAAAAATTAAAAATCATTAATATTAATAGAAAATTAAATAGAGAATATTTTAAGAAATAATATTTATTTCTTTGTAAATAAGGATATTCTCTTTTCTCATTTCTGCTGGATAAATAACAATCATTTTGTTTTTATTTCGAAACAAATTAAACGTTCAACATTCACATGTGTTTGATATTTTTATTATATTGTATCATTTTAAAAATTGGAATATTTTTAATGAATTTTATTCGTGTTTAAATCTTTATTAGAGATTTTTATGTGACATAAAATTTTAAATTTATTGTTTGTTATTTTATTCAAAACATTTTTAAAATTGATTGGGATCGTTTTCTACACTAGTTAATAATATGTGCGTAGTAATATGTGTATAGTAATAATAATAAAATTGGAAATTTGAAATCACATAAATCACAATAAAAATGAACTTAATATAATATAGAATAGAATCATAAAAATTTATGTATAACGAAATAAAAGTATTTTAAAATAATTTTAGAAATACAATTAATAATACGTATGATATTATTTAAAATAAAATAGAATATAAAATAAAAAAGAAATCAATTTAAGAATTAAAATTTTTTTAAAATAATAATAAATAATCAGTAATACAGATATAAAATAAAAATAAACTTCAATTTAAATATAAGAAATTAAAATAATTTGAAAAATATTATTATACAATATTCTACTTCTTTCAATTAATCTACGATTCAGAAATAAAAGCTGACCAAGCTTAATTCAATATCTTGAATATTAATAGACTACTTTCTGAATCACAAAAACTTAAATAGATTATTTAATCTTATCTTATCTCAAATAAAAATATAAAATATAGAATAATAATATAGAATATTATTGCATATGTATTGTAAATATATATAAAATATGCAAAATATTAACAACTATGTTAATATTGATACATGGTTGCGAATTATGAAATAGGAAAAGAAAGTGATATTTCCGGAGTCACAAAAAAATTCAGAATTGTACTTTAGACATCAAAAATATATTATTTAAAAATTCTTTATTGTGTTAATTCATTTGTAAATTATAAACTACCATTGTTAAAAGTTATTTAAATCCAAGAAAATAAAATAAGGTAATTTTTCGAATAAAAATCAGTATATAATACAGATTTCATAAATTTTTACAAAATAAAATTTAAAAAAAAATAAAATTAAATTATAATTTAAGAGACATTAAAAACGTTACGTTCGATATTTCCTGAAATAATTTTCCTGATAAAATATAAAAATAAATAGAAATGTAATAATTAAAAATTAAAATAAAATGTGCTAGGAAATTATCATATTCTTACTAATCTATTAATATTATTTAAAATTAAAAAATAAAGTTTAAATAAACTTTGAATAAATGAAATAAATTAAATTATTTGAAATGTGAATTATGAATTATATTATCTTCAATATTTCTTAATAAAAATCAGCATATATATCATTAATTATTTCAAAATTTTTTCAAAATTTTGAAAAAAATAAAACAGACTAAATTACATTTAAAAAACACTTAAAAAATAATTCAATATTTAATATAATATACCTTATATCATGTATTTATTTCCTAAATATATGATAAAAGATAAAAATAAGTTTCTAAGCTTTTCAATACGAAACAAATTTCTCAATAAAAACCAGCATATAATACAATTCTCAAAAAATTGTCACATTCTCACGAAATAAAACTAGTAGTAGAGAAATAAAATAAATTAAATTATATGGGAGACGCGTGTTATCTTCAATATTTTCTAAATGTTCTCTAACTTTCATATAAATTTACGTCAGAGCTAAACGGTTTCCCATCGCAGAGTCGTAATAAACGCGAAAAATTCTCGACTTCATCGTACACACGTTTTATGATCCCCTTGTTGTCAAGACGAAGAGAGGAAATTTGACAGCAGTACAACGTCATTTCGAACCTTTTCGATGTAACAGCGACGTCGCATCTACCCTCTGCAATCCTCGTATAAGCTTTACGATCGGTACGTGTTTCTTCAAAATGCGTTTCTCCTCGCCTTAACTGTCACGCTCCTTCGCCGGCTGAAAGAACTGTTACTGTTGAAATAGTGAGAGAGAGTAGTAGATGGTGAAGACAGCAGAACGAAATCACTACTTAAAGTCGAAGCCTCGAGTAATGCACCGTATAACAGCGAGGCGAGCTTATACTATCCCCGCATCTTTAAGAGATAAAACATTAATGTTTCGTGGAAAATTAGTGGTAGCAATATGAGGAGTCCGGAAGAATCTTGTTCCCTCGGAAGATTAACAAAGAAAATGTTTTGTTATAATATTATCGAGGGAATATTATATTTTCGAAACAATTTTTGAAATTATTAGAATTGTTGGAGAAGACGTGGATTGCAGAGATTATGAATCGAAGGAATATTGATAAATGATACAATTTGATTTCGAAAAAGTTTTGCACAATTGTTGAAAACATATAAAAAATATAAAAGAATAATAATAATAAATACATATGATATCAGACTCAGAAAAATTTTGATATATTATTTTAATAAATTATATCTATTCAAGCGATTTTTTTTTGATAGAAAATTTTTTTCAAAGAATAAAATCAATTTAAAATTTCGATATTTTGAATATAATTTCGTTTATAAATATTTTTTACAAATTTTTTAAAATTTGAATTATTATATAATCATATCATTATAAGATTTTTTTTTAATAAAAAACAAAAATATTTCTATTTGAGAAAAAAATAAAAACATTAAAATTTTTAAAATTGATTACATCTTTGCAAAATAATATTTTGTTAAAAAAATTATTTCATGTAATCCTGTATATATATACATATATATATACTGATTATAGATTTATATGTAAATAAATTTATCTTTTTTGATAAATTTTTTTAAATTGATTATCATTTTGTAAATATATTAAATATATTAAATAAAATTTCTTTCTATATTTAAAAAACTAGATACCATTCTCATTTTGTTTTATCCATTCTATATTTTAATAACTTAATTTTTTCAATCAATCTAAATCAATAAAAAAAATTTATACAAGATTTATTTCTATTTTTATTTTTGTCTATTTTTTTATTTTAAAATAAAAAAATTTTTTATTATCATGAAAAACTATTTTACCTTATTTTCATCTATTTATTAGCTATATATTTAAATATCTATTTATAATTGAAAAATAGTAAATGATTTAAATAAATTTTATGTTTGTAACACTAGATTTACGGACATTGACTATATATCTTTTTTTACTGAAATCCATCTTTTTGATATGTTAAAATGCAATTTTTTGTAAATTATTTATCTAAAATTTATAGATTTTTATTTATTGTTATCTTCAATTCATTTTTTATATGTAAACTCTATCTTGGATGTATACTTTCCACATACATACTTGTTAGATATAATGCAAATATAGTTAAATCTCGGACAATGAATTGAAGCTAGTATTTTATTCATCGTGGTGGTCACTGCCCAATTCTTCAGCTAATTGAAAAAGAAAATTCTTTCGAATTTTATTTATTTCAGTGATCTCTTTGTATAATAATCCAGGTATTGATGCCAAATCTAAAAACAATTATAAAACACATGAAGAGGCTATCTATGGGATTCTGCTTTCACAGTATTTTTTTCATTATCAGCATCTTTTATTTCACTTTCACTTTCAATATCTGAAATAATATGCATTCTTTTTCTTTTACGATATGTATTGTGAAAATTTTTATTCCCACTGTTGTCAGAATCTTCAATTTCGTTTATATTATCAAGTTCTTCCTCAATTTCGCATAATTTCTTTATATCAGAATTCGATCCAGATTGATCTTCATTTATGATGGTTATTCTTTTTATTTTTTTTATTATTCTTTTTATTATTTTTTTTATCAATATTTTTTCATGTCTTTTGAAGACTTGCCCATAATAATATAAACTATAAAATTTTTTACAAATATAATTATAATAACTATAAAATTTTTTATAAATATAAAAAAATATATTTTTTTGGATAGATTTTGAAAATATCTTGAAAAATTCAAATTTTCACTTATAATAAATTTTTGTTAAGTTTTTAAATAGTACTTATTTTTTTTTTTTTTACAAAACAAACTGTTGAAATTATCTCTTATGTAAATCTATTTGTTTTATAAAATAATAAGACAGATTCATTTACAAAAATCACTTCTTTTCTCTACAAAATTCATCGTTGAAGGGATTATTTGTTATTATATTACAACTATAAACAACTTCTTTGATTATGTATTTATTGCTAAACAGTTGTTATTTGTTTAGTATTGTTTTTTCTTATTCATTGTTATTTCATTTTTATTATATTCATTATATTCATTTTCGCCATAATTGATGTATATAAATTAACCCGTCAAATTGATGGATTTTCGTAAAAATAGGTATACAACATCTAGAAATAATAAAATATAAATGTTTCAGAGAAAACGAATAGAAATATATATTTGCTGCATTATATCATTAAAAACTAATATATAATATTTAAATTATTAATATATAATTTGCATATTCAAAATTTTTAAGCATATCGAAACTCTGTCAATTTGTTAAATTGCAAGATAAAATTCTTGAATAAAATATTTATATTTTTATTAAACAAAAAAGAATACATAAGATTATTAGAAAAAATCATATTTTTACGAAAATCAAAATTATTAATGAATAATTATATTAAAAATAGATTTATTATTTTATTTTTGAGAAGTTTAAGAATAATTCATATACATTTGTGTTCCTTTCAATGGATTAAAAAAATATTAGAATGTACAAATAATTAATCATAGCAGAATATTCGGTTGACCGCTTTTACGATCATTAATTTGACGACGTAAACAAGTCGGATGCAAGCAAGTTAAATGCTTCTATTAAAAAAGAAGAATCTACAAGAAACATGAATTATCTAAAACAAAAACACAAGAATCATACTTTACAAAAATAATATAAATTAAATTTATATTTTTCTTTCCTTAATATTTTAAAAATCAATAAATAATTCCATATATGTACGTATAAATAATTCTTAATTTTTAATTCTTCTCTGAGATATTCATTTGTAGATTCATTTCATCATTGTATTAATACAATTTGATCTAACAGAAAGTATCATAAGTGTAATAATAACAAATAATAATAGTTACATTTCAAATTACACTGAAAGACTGAACATGACTGTTGATTCATGAAAATTCTCATTTATGTTCTTATAAAATTTTTCTCTCGTCCTTTTTCAAAACATTATCGAGTGTTAAAGGCGACAAACTACTTCCAAGCGGAATTGCCTCTTTCTCTCCCACTAGCAAAGTCTGACTCCTATAGCTTGCATCGATCTATAATTTAATGTCACGTCGTTAATTTAATTTTATCCCTGATATGATCATTTTTCACTGAGAGTGGAACGGATCGTTACTGAGAAATGGCCGGTAATATCAATTCCATATAATACAGTTTGGTTAGATTCTCCGCGTAAATTATGCACTTAATTTAAGTGATCAGAACCACCTGTTCCTTGTCCTTCGATTCGTATTTATCCACTTGGATTGATACTTTTTTTACGTTTTCTTTCTATTTATAAAAAGGGAAAGTATTAAATTGTTTTTTTTCGTTTTTTATAGATCTCGTATTTTTCTAGATTTTTTATTGATTTCATTTTTCAAAATAATTATTGAAGTGAATTATATTTATGTATTTTAATGATATTTTATCATTTATAAAATTTTATATATAACTTTATATATAAAGTATCAATGTCAGAATTTTATGTATCAATGTTCTTGAAATTTATAATATATATTTTTTAAAAATTTTTTAATATCATTAAAAAAAATTGATATTTTTATATAGAATTATAAAATTATTCTATTTCATATTCATAATTAAATTATAATTTTATAATTTTTCTATTATTATTAGATAAATAAATATAATATATAAATAAATTTTATTCAGAAGCTATAGCTAAAGAGAATTCATATTCTCTTAGAAAACTAGAGAAAAATTGAATGTTTTAATTTTTATTAATCAAAAATAAAATAAATCATGTAATTACCTATATTCTACATGTAATCCTATATAAATTAGAAATAAATTTTGGACAATCTAATAAAAATATAGTAACGTGTAATATAACAAATAAAATTTTTTTATATCTGAAAAAGAATAAATTATATTTTTGAAACTTATAAAAACTAGAACAATATTTATATAAATATGTGCAATATATAAAAAATGAACTTTTTACTTTTAATGAAATTTCTTAAATACGTGAAACATAATAAATAAGATGTTAATACATAAAAAATCGATTCTAATTAAAATAAACATAAAAGTTGAAGTATTAAAAAATGTCAATCAAGTTTTATTTATTAAATTATATATATACAATTAATTATTAAAATTAAAATTAAATTTTGAATCATTTTAAAATTAAATTACGAAATAAAGATAGAATGAAATATCTATTTATCTCTATCATATTATGGTCTCGTTCTATCTCCGTTTCGCTTCATTTAACAAATTGCTTATAAATAATAAATAATAATTAATAAATAATAAATAAGCTTTAATCGATATTTTTGCACATCAACTTTTGTATTTGTTATAATCTTTAGAATTCTCCAAAAGTATCTACTGAATGTATTAACACTTTCTGTATAAAGAAGTAAAAAAAAAAAACAAATTTTCGTATAAGAGAAAAGAAACGTATTTACATATTATGGCGATGAAATTCCATGTGGTTACGTGCATCGTCGCGTCGTATAACACGCAAAAGGAGGACCAAGATATCACGTAGGATCTACGTTCCGCCTTTCTACTGGAGTTTTCGGCTTCTGGATGATATCAACGAGTAAACTTCAAATATATCGTTGACTATTAAAAGTGGATGAAATTGTCTCACGTGACCGCACGCGATTAGATCCGTCTCCTTACGATGGAAAATGTTATCTATTTAATTTCCTTTTCCAAGCCTTCTAACACCTTTGCCAACCCTTGTTCTCTTCGTTCAATGAGACGAGGGAAGGTGAATATTCTCTCTATCGTTTCACTTTATTCTTTATTTTCCCACCCTAGACGTTCTACAGATACTAAGCCTGCGGCAGGCAGTCTTGAAATGTCTTGCGAAATTACAAGAGGGCTCTGACGAACAAGTTTCGATGATCGTTCCTTGTTATTGTTACTTTAGCTTCGTTATTTCTTTTCTTTTGTCCTTTTTCTTTTCAAAATGGTAAAATGTTTCGAGCAAATTACGAATCTCTGTAATTAACTTGTTAACTATATATTTGATGAATATACTTATCATAAAAATATAATACGAATAAAATATTACGAATTTCTGTAATTAACTTGTTAATTATATTTGATGAATATACTTATCATAAAAATAATAATAATTTTTTTGCATTATAATAAGTGGATATATTTGTGCGAAAAAAATTATTTTTTGATATTTGAATTAAAATTTTAGTGAAATATTTTATATCTTAATTTATATATTATTAATAAATTATTTTACTATAATTTATATTGTTATTAATATATTTCTTAATATAATTAATGTTTTTTTATAATTATATAATTATAATGAAAATAAACTCATTTAGAAGAAATTAATCTTATTTATAGTGAAATATTTACAAGTTCTGATAATAAATATATATTTTTTTATTTATTTGAATTTTTTATTTTGACAAGTTTATTTTAAAAAAATTACTTTTAAAATAATTGAAAGATTGCAAAAAATTTGTGTAATACTGAACTTCAAAAATTAATTAAGCAATAAAATTATATATTTATTAAAAAAAAATTAAATATCATTTCCTTATAATTTAATTTAATTTCATAATAAATGAATTTATTCTGTTTATACTTCTCTTTTGTTAATTTTAATTATAAAACTTTATATAATATAATATAATCAATAAAATGAAATTACATGATAAATATTATCTGTTCTTTTTGTACAATTCCGAATTCAATTTCGCCGTAAAGTGACGTCTTGAAAGACACGACTGTGGTTATTTGTGTTAAGATTAACGTTGCTAATATCATTTTGTATACATCGTTTTAGTTGATTTGTTTAATTTCGAGGCAGGAATTCTTGAATTATATTGCGAGAAATTTATATTAGAATGCAATATTATTAAATTTTTAATTTGCCAATGAAGAAGATTATTTAAAGAAGATATTATTTAAGACATAGAATACGAATACATAAATTATCTTCATGTAATTAATTTTATGTAGATATTCATTAATTCATTGAAAATTACAAAAGAAAACATTTTTAGATACAGGATAATACAGTTTCGAAGAATCGATTTTATTATTTCAAAATAAATATAAATGTTAGTGTACAAAAATATCGTTCAAACCTTATTTATTAAGTTTTATTTATAAACAATTTAAATGAAGCGAAGATAGAATATAAGATAAAAATAGAGATAGAATGAGACCGTGACAAAGACTTCCTACTCTATTTTATTTTCGCTTTATCTAACGAATCTTAAATCACCATATATTTATATTTATCTCTAATTTTCTTTTAATTTTGCACAAAATGTATTATATTAATATGAAATTAATTTTAAAACGGAGTAATATAAATAATATATTAATATGAATAATACAAATAATCATACAAGATAAAATAAAAATGAAATATATGTACATTATAAAATAAACAATACATGTTACGATTATATATTTTTGTTTTAAAAATTAAATTAAGTAAGTTTTTAAACAATTAAATGATCAATGTAAACATTATATCGAATTCTTCAAAAATTATTTCGATAAAAAGAAATACAAAATTTGCAATCTTATTATATATTTATACTAACTTCATTATTTCTTCTTCTAATTATATTTTTTTGCTTACTTTATATAAATTCATTTTTTCAAATATACATGCAATTATGAATCATTGTAAAAACATACCATGCAATCGCTTCAACCGGATCAACGAAACACAGACTTGTGTATTCGACAAGTTTACAGGTTGATCAAGTGTATACAAAGTTCACCGGATATTAAAGCGAATGGAATAATATTACGTGACGAGAAAATAACGAACCAGGTTTCGGGTTAGACCTAAGTTTTCTCTCCTTCCCAAGTTACCAACAAAAAGTCTCCGAAGCAAGAGAAAAGAAAAGAAAGAAAATACACGTTTCCGTGCTTTTTGTCCATGTTATATTCTATTCCATAGGCGACGAACTACTCTGAATTTTCGTATGAAAGGAAACATACGACCAGACCTTACGTATGTCTCGTTACTGGGTTAGGACTTTAGAAATTTAGCGGAAACCACGGTGACTTTCGTAGATATACTATCTTTGCATGCTAACTTTTAATAACCAATGTATTTATACGTATTTATATGATATTAATAATATGTTAATAATTTGCCAATTCATTCAATTAATAGATTAAAAGTATATGTATTTCAATTATTATTAAAATATAATATTTTATAATATTTATAATGTTAATTTCTTGAATTCATATCTGCATTGATTATAATTTGATATAATTTTAATTTAATTCAATCGTGGTTATTATTATTGATTAGATATTATATATATATATATATTTACAATTATTAATATTTATAATATTTATATGGAATTTATAACATTAATTTTTTGAATTCATATTTGTTATATCATATGTATCATAAATATTTTCAATATAAATTATTAAATATTAATTATTGTAATATTTATATAAAGTTTTGTTTATATTATTAATTTTTTTGAAATTATATCTGTTATGTTTAATCATAGATATGTGTAAGTCTACAAAAATATTTTTAGTAATATAAATTATCAAATATAATAACTATAATAATTTTTATAAAATTTAATGATAATAAAATTTTGTCTATTATTAATTTTCAACTAATAATATTTTGTGAATTTTTATTTTAGCTTTTTCGACATGGATTTTTTTCGTTTATAATAAGTATTTTAATAAATAATAAATATATAATTTCATTTCTAAATTAAATTCTTAGGAATAGTTTCAATAGTAGAATTATTATCTACATCGATTTTTTAAAAAGCTTGGATTTTTTTCATAAAATTTCATTAAAATTTAAAAAAAAAAAGAAAAATTGATTAAATTTGATTTTTAAAATCAAATTAGATATAGTCTATATAAAATAGAAAAGAAAAAAAAAATAAAAATATTTTTTAAAAACAACCAACTAATTTTTTGTGAAATTAAATCTTAATTCGATCAATTTTTAAAAATTTAATTTAATTTAATCAATCTTGCGACTATCTTCTTGGATATCAATTTAATTGAAGAAATTAATTGAATTTAATCGAAGAAATATAGATTTGATTTAAATTTTTTTGCATGTTAATTCATTTAAAAATAAATTGATAGATTTTATAAAACAAATTTATTTATTTTTATAAAATGAATGGTATAGTATCATAATGATTTTTAAGATAAAATGAACAAATACATGCAAATATAAATTTGCTAAATATTGTCTCAATTTGATTGTACGATGAGTGTGAATTATATATCTAATGTACATATCGTATTAAATGTATACTTAAAGTGTTAAACATAACATATAATGTTTCGTTTTGTATGATTAGTCAAGAACGATATTGACTATTGATCTTTAGGGAATAGCTATTATCTAGAATCTGTTTAGTCAGAACTAATATCAACTATTGACTCTCAAGAAATATCTGTATTGTCTGTAATTACAGGTAGTGGTTGTTGAATATTAGAAAATATTGTTGTTTAAAATGAGATTAAATGATCAAATAATTTATATGAATATTTCTTCAATATAAGTTTATAATTTATATTTTGTCAAAATTTTTGCATTTGATAACGTTTCAATGTTTTGTTTTAATAACTGCTTAATTGAAGGCCAAATTTAATATAGAAATTGTAAAAATATATATTTGATATTAATAAAAAATATAATTGATTTCATCAATTTATTATTTTACATTTACATTTTATAATGTAATATCTTTTAAAGTTTTAAAAAATCTTTTAAAACTTTTTTTTAGCCTTATTATATTTGAAAGTATAGTATAATATATAGTATTTTCTTTAACAATAGTCAGAATCGTATTCAAATATAGAATCGTATTCTAATTAGCTTCGATAATCCGAAATGTCCAACATTATATAGACAACATTAAAAATTTTAATAAAATATTATTATGATCTTGTGATAATTTATCATGATTGTGATATTTTTTTATACATTTCTTATATAATGCATGAAATATTCATATAAGATATTTTCAAAAATTTTAAAGAAAGTTTCTTTTAATATTTCAATATTTTTGTAATCTATGAACAAAATTTACAATATATTACTAAATTATTATAATATATAAAATAAAATTATTATATTACATTATAATATATAAAAAATTACAAATATAAATTTAAAAATAATAAAAGACTTGTAAAAAGAGACTTAAATAGATTTGTTAGTAATAATATCTATAAATAAATTTATATCATTTATATTATTATTGTTATATTTTCTTAATAGAATGATTTAATGATAAATCTCAACATCAATCAAAATTAATCGACAAAACAATTATTGTACAATAATGTTAAAATAAAACGTTATTAAAATAATCGAATAACTGATAAACAATTGAATCAATTAATTAGAGGACACATTAAGAGGACACATTTAAAAGAATCTTCGAGAACTCAATTATCATCCTAAATTTTTTTTGTATTTTACTTGTACAAGATATCTATGAAATGAAGCGAAGGCTAGAGAACTTTCTTCTTCCGGTTAATAATTTTCGAATACTTGTCGCTTTTCGAGGAATTTACGTTCAAGTAATAAGGAATCGCGAATATTTTCTATCGATTGCCTTTAGACGTTTCACGAGATCATTCGGCCGAGCTATCTTTTGGAATTAGTTTCCTCTTTCCGCGAGTTTCAACGATCACAGGATATTATTTTTCCCGGCACTTCGGAATATTATTTAAATTGGAATTACTTTTCTCATTATAATCCACCCAAGAGGAAAATCTTCTTTTCTAGTGGCTTACTTTTACTATTTTCTTGAGAGAAAAAAGAAAAAAGAAGAAGAAGAAAAAACTTTATTTATGACAGTTCACAACGACATAGACGTCTCCACTGTTTCAAATATATCCAACAATTTTCAATTTTCTTAGTTAATAGATTAATATTTCAGTAAATTAGTATTATAATAATTTTTGTGGATAATTTATTAGATGATATATGACATTCGTTTTGAGTTTCTTTGAAATTTTAATTGATGATTAATTAAACTAATTTTATTATATAGATTTATTTATACGAAACTTTTCTCAAGACTTTGTGATAAATTATTATTGTTTACCTGAAAATATGAATTGAAAAAGAAATCGTTCTTTAAATGTAATGTCTAATATCAATATTTTATTAGATATTTTTCTAATGTTTCTTCAGACAATTATTTAGAATTATTTAAAAAATTTAATATCAATATCAGAAATTTTATATGATTAAGTTAATAAATAACGTATAAAGTATGAAAAATATGTATTTGCATAAAAATCCATAATTTAATAATAATTTTTAGTACCCATCACAGAACGAATAAAATTTATCCAAGAAATTATATTCTTCAATATTCATATAATATAATATAATATTCGTCTACAATTCTTTTATATTTCTTATTTTTCTTTTGTATCTTCATAATATATTTCTGTGTATCAAAGAATTCTTTTTCTAAGAGATTAATCTAATATAATACGTAATCTATAATACATTGTGGGTTCTTTCTATTTTTCATAATTTTTTTTATTTAGTATCTTATATTTTAGAGTTTTAAAAAATTTTAATAATAAAAGAAAAACTTGTAACAATTACTTTCCAAGTTTTCTGTTTTTCGTATTTTGGAAGAAGGGTGACAAAAATCACCAATCGTATTGGATAAAAATCAAAAAAAAGACAAAGAAAAGAATAAATATATTTGTAATCGCATATTCATGGCGAATCGAGGACACGTTACGACGAAATGGCGGCTTCGGTTTCGTTTTGTGCAACATTTCTTGACCAACGTGGAACGAAGCTTTCGCGTTTTTTGCAGATTGATATATGAAGTGACGTTAGCGACACCACTAAAAACCAGTGTACTACCAGCAAGTAAGCATCGATATACAATACCGGTCGCGTAAAAACAGTGTAAGTGACCGAATGTGAATGCATATCAAGTGCAACACGGTACACTGCGTTTCGTGAATACGAAATTAGACTACTATAAATAAAAACCGAACAATGTTGCGTGCGATCACCAATCCCGTGATTCTGTAAACCCCGAAAGATTTTCATGTTAATTTTGGAATAATTCTGTTATATACTTTTTATTAATTCGAAGTATTGTTAAATGTGGCAAAATGTTTAAAAAATTTTTAAAAACAGACATTTGAAAGAAACTTATTGGAAAAAAATTAATTAATATATTCTTAAAATATTTTTGAATAATCGATTTTATTGGCCAAAACAAACGTAAAAATTGCTATATAGAAAAAGAGCGAGATCCAATCCTATCTTCATCCACTTGCTTTGTTTCTGTCTCGTTTCATCTAACATAAATTTATCTAAATAAGCTTCAACAGATATATCAGCTTTTATGTTTGTTTTAATATTTATAAATAATCCTTCAAAGGTATTCTATGAATTATATTTTTAAAAAGCATATCGCATTCTTGTTAACACAATAGTAGGATTACGGTAGTGGAAGTAGAATACAGTACTTAACCATCTACTACATATTCCAAGCCATGTTATTACCACGAACAAACTTACGATGGCCAAGCACATTTGCACTGTAACAGAATGTTGCATTGCGGAGAAGTCGGTATGCATTTTGAACGCACATTAAAATAGGATGTGGTTTTTTATATTTTATTTATATTCATTTACATCAAAGGATTATAAAATGATAATCGCTTTTAAAAAATGTTTCATTACATTTCATAAATAATTCGAAAAAAACTTAAGCATTATTATCTTCATTATTGTAAATATAATATTATATTAATTAAAAATATATAATTTGTTTTTTGAATTCGCTCTAATATCTTCTATAATATAATAAGAGAAAAGATAGTTTTATTTAAAGAATTCAAGATGACTTTATTTTTATTATTATATATATATATAAAACAAATTTTCGAAATTTTTATTACATTTTTTGAATATTAATATTTGATACTAAATTAATAAATTTTTATTAAAAATTTTTCTCATTATATTGTACTATATTATTTCATTGTACTATATTTTTCAAAAGCCAAAAATTAATAATATAATCTCTGATTTGTGCATTAAAATTAATAAAATTAATTTTCTACAATTTCTCACCTTCAATCTCAGTATTATGTTCAAAAAAAACAACATCCTGGTAGATAAATGCATTTAGAAATATTTTAAAGCTGCGGTGGCGCACTTGATTTGCACGAACAAAAAACGAAAAAAAAAGAAAAGAAAAAAAGAATAATAAAAAATTAAAAAAAATATTTCGATGCTCTTTTTTTGGTATATTACGAAAAACAGGCATTTCGCGGTGAAATCCAGCCGTATTAATGAACGCATCACGCCGCTCGCGTACAGGTGTGATCATTAATTCTGTTAAACGGCGATAAATGATGAGGACGTTAAGTGACGTTGACCCTGTTTTAATAATTGTCACGTGCATCGTATATCGACCAGATCTCTATGTCCGCGTTACGTCACGATGAAATAAAATGGATAAATCAGGTGTTTTTGCCCGACGGCCAATTTATGAACAATTTCGATGGAATAACTATTTTAATTGCGCTTCAATTAGCGCCGATAATAATCTTGTTACCAGCATGATGGAGAAAGCAATCTGCAATGGACGGTTTTCCACCATCGATTCGCGATATTGTTTAGATGCAACGAAGTTGCGTGTTGTTGAAATGTTTTTGATTTTTATTGTCATTCGCCTATTTTTAAAAGAATGTTTGAAATTTGTCAACAATTTTTGATATTTTTAAAATTGTGACTTGTTCTTTTTTTCTTAAATGTAACGAAAAATCATTTCAGATAAATTTTTGTATGTATTTCTCGAAAAATATAATGCTTGAAAGAAATTTATTATGAAACATTTGTTCTTTATTTATAAAAAAGTTAGAATTAGAATTTAATAGGAGTAATTTTTCTCAATTTTCTTTAAAGTGATTTCTTTTTAGTAAGAAGTTGAATAATTTGCAAACGTACTAAAATTTATGTTTAACATTTATTCTAAATTTAATGAAGTAAAGAAAATACATTAAAAATAAGTAAAGATTTAAGAATATTTTTTTTCAATATCTCTCTTAATACATATGTTTAATATTTAGAATATCTTATTATCTAGTATCTTATAGAATATTTTATCATCTAGTATTATCTATACATGAAAATAATAGCAAAAATTTAGATAATAATATGTCCTATTTGATTTTGTTTTTGAATTATAACAAATCTATTCAATATCTGATGTATAACTTATTAAGACATTAAATATCAAATTATTATAATGTGCATATGAAAATAATGGTACTTTTTTATAATGAAAAAATGATAGATGCTAATCTATCTATGGGCTTGCCTAATATAATAGTACTAAAGCAAGATGTCAGTATGCATAGCGTTTTGCCATTTGACATCTAGCGCTCTAATGATTTATACGTGACATGCTAACAGAAAATGTTTACAGAATTAGAATACAAGATTCAACATCAAATATCTAATTCTCTTTATAAATAATTAAATAAAATTAGTTTAATTATTTTATTATTCTCTTAATATATAAATAAAAACTATAAAGTATAACTATATAAAAACTATATAATATATAGATAAAAATTTAAAAACAAAATCAAATAGAATATATATATATATATATTTATAGGAATTCTTTTCATTGTGTGTTTATATAGAATTTCTTATATATTTAGACAATAAAGTGTTATCGAATTTTAAAGAATGTCAATATATGAGTGAGATATTTTTTTATTACAGTATGGATGAAATAGCTTTGGAAAGTCGATTATAGAGATACCGAACAAACATAAAAATTTTAAACGATTCGAAAAAAATATCTTATTTAAACATAAGAAAAAATATAATACATTATTTATAAAAATTATGTTATATCGAATCATGAACTCTATTTTAAATTATTTAAATTATTTAATTTTATTTTAAATTATTTAAATTATTTAATTTTATTTATACATATTAATGACAATGAAATAAATAATTATTGTTTAACTTTCTAGAAATATATTTTTCTTGTTCATCTAAATATTCATAAATAATTCATTTCATTATTTGTAATTTATCTCGTCTTATATTTATTTTATTTCAATCTTAAATTAAATGGTATTCAATTTTCGATTAAGAATATAAACCTATAGATTTGAAACGTCACGTTGAAATTTCAAACAAATTGAAACTGTTTGATCGTATTAATAGATTTCCGTGCGTTTAACTTGGAACAGCTGACTTAACGTATTAACGAGTATGTCTCTTTGCACAAACTTTGCGGAACATTCAATAATCGGTAAATTTGCGCATAGAGAGTTGAATTTCGCATATCAACTATAATATTTTAAGATTCACGAACTATAACAATATTTTCATCTTTAAAATCTAAATAAATCATCATCTATATAATATTAAATAACTTAAAAGTTATGTATTTACTCGAAAATTGGAAAAAATGGATAACTGATGGATATTGATTTGATATTTTCTATAAAAAAATTTATGAAAAAAATATAAAATAAAATATAAAATATTCTACATAATCTTTTGTCTAAATAAAAATGTTTTTCAAACCTTAAGGAAAAACTTGAAAGCTTATATCTATTTTGTTATATTATATTATTTTTTTGAACTCAGAAATATTTCTTAATTTATTGTTTGGTGTCTTTATCTTGGAACAAAATATTAAATTTGTAATAGCATATAGAAATGCTTCATTATTCAAATGCTTAATAAAATACTCATTTTCGTTATTATCAAAATACAAATATAAACTCGTATAACTTTCTTTTGAATATATTAGAGAACTTATGTTGAATTATAGTGATATCTAATTGTACAGAATAAAATTACCTTAATATATTAAATATAATTTCTATTCAATAGAAATACTAAAATCGGAAAATATAAAAATTTTTTAAATATAATTTATATTATTATTCTTATTTCTTTATACAATTATACATAATAAAATGGATTGACAATCACAAAGCATGTATATATTATCGATGAATAGCCACATATAATACTTCAATTATTTGTTCAAATTCGATAGAGAAACATATTCTACATTACAACCACTACGTGACAGATTTATGATCTTTGTGATTGACTAATATTTTTTAATAGTTAATAAAACTGAAACAAAAATTTTCAAGAAGTAAAATATGTTTAAAATCATCTCAAAAATTATTAATTAAATTTTATTGATCGATTTCTGGGATTATATATTATATATTATATATTAAAAATGGATATTTGAAAAATTTATCATTTAATTTTTTAAAAATATTTTGAAATCAAGTTATATTTGAAATACTTCAATATTAATATGTATGTATCAATAAATAGAAAGAATAGAAATATTCCATTATAAAATTATGAATATATTTCATAGCATTCTGAAAGAATTTTATATATTTCATGATTCGATTAAATTTCTAATAATATATCATACAATGTTTTCCATGTTAATTTTATTATCTACAGTTACCTTAAGTAAATATTTTATCACTTATATATATATATTCCTTTTGATATCTTTAATCGTGTTATTTTTATTATATTGTATTATATTATTTTTTATTTTATTTATTTTTTTATTTTATTTATATTATATTATATTGTATTATATAATATTATATATATAATATATAATATATATAATATAATATAATAAAATACAATATAATAAAAATATAATATTATATATTATATAATATTATATGTAGTATTTTATTATATTATATTTTATTATATCTTATTGTATAAAAATAAGAATAAGATAAAATTCTTGAGTCAAGGAATTAATTTCTGCACAAGCTATCTGTTTATTCACACTAATTCTATGTTTTATATATAGAATAGCATAGAATACTAAAGACTTGAATGGATAGCGAAAACAGTACATATGTTAAGACTGTACGATATCGCCAGTCAGAGAAAACACGGTGTCTTTTTAGTCGATTTTAAAACGGAGTGATCGCATGCCAGTGACGGAGATGACTGCACGATGTGGAATCGCTGATACTCCAACTATGATTCATCGGTGCTCGAATGTCAATCACCATTCACGCACAAATCACTTCATAGATCGTCGGTGGATGGAAGACTGGAGCCTGATTCTGCCCATGCTGGACAGATGTTGACAATGGTTTGCAGAACGTGAAAAAAATCCTGGTGAAATGAGAGAAAGTTTTCAGAACTAATTCTTTGCGCTGTTGAAATAAATTTTGAAGATTCATAGTTTGATCTTCAATTCTACTTGATATTAAATAAAGATTCACATGATCGTTTCTTAAAATGATTGAATTATTGTTGTTATGTAAAAAAAACAGTTGTAAGTGAGGATTAAATAATAAGATTGAAAGCTTTAGAATTAGAATTTTTAAATTGTTTATGTAATGAAATATAATGAAAAATAAAAATATTAAAATTTGTTTTAAATACAGTATTATAAATAATACAATTATTTATATATATTATAACATTATATTTTTTATCATTTTATTAAAAATATGACAATGCATAAATTATTAGTCCTTTCTTTTTTAATACATGTTAATAATACTTATATTGCAGGATAATTACAGAGTAATTATGACATTATATTATATAATATAACGATATGATATAGCATTTTAAAAATTAAATTTGTTCTATTTTTTTTTTCATTTATTACAGTTCATATTATTATAACAATACTGTGTTCATTATTGAAAACAAAATTTGAATGACTTAAACTTCTAAATGAATACAAAAAACAAATATTAATAATAAGAAAATATTTTTATTTCATTTTTCTCGTTTTACGTTCGTTAATTGCATTTCGCAATTAAGTATGTATAACTTGTCTCTTTCTTTCTGCCTCTTTGATTTCTCTCTTTTCGATTTTTTGTATGCGGTTTACATTACCGAGAAACGTGTAATTCGAAGATCAACAATGCAAAAGCTTGCCAGAAAAAGATACGAGCGTTTCTCTGCGTCCAGAATGTCATGTGAAATCTAATGCGCGAAATAACTGGATAGAACAAAAACAATTTTAATTTTAATTTCTCTAGATTTATATTTTACGAATTTGTTCGAAATTTGCAATATTTATACGCAATATTCTTTCAGTATCGCATGACTAATTGAAAATTTGAGATAAGATCATTGAACATTACGATTACATTTGAATCCAATTATATTTAACTCTATTATTTAATTCTTAAGAATTCTTTTCTCCAAGCAAAATAATATGAATTTTTTTATAATTTTTGTAATAAATTAAAAAAAAATTTGTTTTGTTAAAAGTACTTTGTAGAATTATTCAATATTGATTGACAAATTATAGCTATCGTAGAATTCGACAATACTTTGTAATTACTTGAATTTTTACGTATTTTGTATCAATATCATGATATTTTAATACTGCATAATAAATGCATAATACACTTTTTATATTTTTACAGATATCTTAAATGAATAAAACATTAAATAAATAACGAATGAATGCAATTTTAATTGTAGGAAAAGTAACATAATATTAAAATTACGTTTTTAAGAGAAACGATAATGAACTGTATAAATTACTATATAAGTATATATCACAGAATATCATACGTAATGTTATAAAAATATCAAAATATCAATAGGAATTTATTTATAGAATTCTGCTAATAAAAAATATGAGCAAAAATGATCTTTTTTATTTCAATCATTTAATAAATGCAAATCTTGAGTTATAATCACTTTTCTTATTTCGTTTTTCCTAATTTGCAGTAAAATAATTTTTATTAACATTATAATAAATTATTAAAAAAAGTAGATATGATAATTTTTGTAAATGTATTAATCTTTCTAACTCGATAATTTAAATTATTTGTAGACTTTCTTTTATATTAAGTTGAATTTGTTAATAATTAAAAAATGTTAAACAATTATTTAAATAAACAATTATTTTAATTAAATAATTATTTTAGTAATAACTAAATTACTTGATCTTCGATTAATCTTCGAGTAATCTGATTATTATTTAATCATCACAATATGTTACTTTTATTATTTTTAATATATAATACTATAATAGATTTATTGATTTATTGATTATTGATTTATTGCTTATAATGAGTAAAATATTATTATACTAATAACATTTTAAATAAATAGAATTATAAATAAAATATTATGAATATAATTGTTTTGTAATAATTTCTTTCTTAAAAAATTTTTTTTTGTTCTACGATAAATTGTTTTAATACTATTTAATAAAATTATTTAATATTATTCTTATATATTTAATATTATATTATATCAATTAGTATTTTTATATATTTTGGATACATGTAAAATAATAAATTTAAAAAAATCTTTTGTATCTTCATATAGATTTATAAATTTTAAAACTCTAAATTTTATAAATTTAAAGCCTTATTTAACTGAATTAAATTTTACTGAATTAAATTTAACTAAATTTTTTATTATATAACGAAAAAAAAATTGCAAGAGAATAAAGCTGTGAAGTCAGTTTTGCGGTAGATTCATTATCAATTGATTTAAAAAGAGAAATGGAAAGATTATTTCCGGCGGTGACTCGCCTCAATTAATATTACAATCCACTTCGTTAATTGAAATGGATCTTCTGATCCGATTTTTCAAATTTAATTCGATAATACTTCTACGTTATTTTATCCCATTGTATTTCGTGAAACAATTTGCATCATTTTGATCATATTATTTTTATCATCCACGAATAGTTCGATTTAATTATGCACAATTATGGCGAATAATATATTTAATCGAACATTATGAATGGTCTCAATCAGGTGTAATAAGAAAAGAGTTGGTCACGGATAACAAGGATGACTTGAGACGATGAAAGAAAGGTATAAGCCGGATTACGTTTTCGTTTCGAGGACGGTGGATTCTTAATTATCGGATTTAGAGCTATATGAATGTGCATGTATATACGCAGGAAAGTCTAATGGAACTGGGACTCGATTAAAAATTACACGGATCTGAATTGGAATTTCAATGAACGTTGAGACGACGTTGCTTATTGCTATTCAAGAAGAAGATATTGGAGGAGATTGTTTATAATCTTAAAAATATTAATTTTTCATTTATTGGAAATTTTTTTCTTTTATCGTATTTGAGTGTTATCTAATCTAGAGTATTATTATATTTTTAAAGTATTATTTATTCTTTCTGGATCTTTTTTTTAAATCATTCTGTAGAATAAGTACTAGAAATTCGTTTTAATTCTTTTAATTATTAGTAATTTTGGAAATATTAATTTCTCATAGAAATTTTTTAAAATCTTTTTAATTGTTTATGATTTTAAAATTATTAACTAATTTTTTTTCTATATAATTTTAGATTTCTCAATATCTTCTCCAAATCGTTCTGTACAATTTTGTATGATATTTGATAAAATAGATGAAATTTAGATGATTTAATAAATTTTTTTCGAGTTAAAATTTAAAATTATTAAATTAAAAATTGATATAATGTTTTTAATTTTGTAATAAGAAAATGATAGTTTAATCTATTATTTCTATCATCTTATTTGTTTCAAATGCTATTTAACGCCTAACGGTTATTAAATAACTAACATATATTTAAAGTGATTAAAAATCTGTCATAAATTATAAGAACGAATGAACAAATATTGTGTGATAAATTGCATAGAATAAATGCATAGAATAAATTCGTGATTTCATTCATTGCGATAAAGAGGGAAAAAATTAATTTTTACATATTTATAATTTATTAACTTCAAAAAATAATAAAGACTATTTTTTTTAAAGAGAAATATTTAAATTTTTCTTTTCAAATATCAGAGTAAAGAAAAAAAATTAATTTTTACGTGTTTACAATTTGTTAATTTTAATAAATAATAAAAATATATGAATATATATATATATTTTTTAATGCTTACTTTTTTTTTGTAAAATCCATTTATGATAATGTTACATGCATTGGTACACGCGTCATAAAAAATTAAATACTATATTAAATGAAAAGAGAGAAAATATAGAAAGGAAAATTTGCGGTGAAAACGAACAACAGAATTTGTTACATATTTCTGTCTTTGAAACGTTTGTGTTTCAAAAGTTAGGAATGGAAAAATGTACTGTGAAAAATTTATCTTCAACTTTTCATATGTTTCAAATTAACTCTTCTTTCTCCGACTGAATTTAAAAAATTTAATATTTGTCCCTATAAGTGAAACATTCTCAAAAATTATCAGAATATTGAATTAATATTTAATTATTATTTCATGGACAATTTGCACATAATAAAATAAAATTTACGTTTATCGTATATATATTTATAATTTATATACGATTTAATTGTCATGGATATATTTGTTATGCTTACATTTATATATATATATAATACAATTATCATCAGATAAATATGCTTGATTTTAATTAATTTTTTCAGAAAAAAATTTTTTAATATTTATTAATAATGAATTATAATTTAACATTTATTTTATTGAAAAAAAAATATTGTATATATTTTTTGTATAAAATAAAATTAAATTAATAATGTATATTATGTATATAATATTTATTAATTAATATAATTAATAAATATATTTATATAATATATTTATTATATAAATATATTTATATAATATTTATATAATATTTAAAGACATTCTAGAGATAAGAGAGAGCGATAAAATAATAAAACGGAATATAACTTTTATTTTTCAATATACTTACTTAACATAGCAAACTTAGAAATTTCCCAGGTGCTTTACACGGTCTCAATAACAACGAACTTTTGTTTCTATGAGACGTGGCAAAGTAGAAATAATAAATCCAAAAGGTCCTCAAGCTAGCAAGCTTTATTACAGCTAAATGAATATTTAACCCTGTAAGCAAGCTTTTAACCTGTATACATCTGTATATATCCATCAATTTATTATCAATAAATTAATTTTTGAATATTACAAAAATGTGAGATGCGTTTATTTACATTAAGTTTTATATATTATTCAATAAAGATTTTATGATTTTGATTTAAATTTATGGAATTTTAAATAGAAACTTGAAAAAGTTTTAAATAGAATTTTTGTGAAATATTTCTATATACAAAAGTTTTTACTTTATATTTTCAATGAATTTCTTTTTCTTTTCTGTTTTTTGGGAAAAATATTTTTTTGTTTAAAAAAAATTATTTTTCTTCTGATATTTGAAAATAATATTTTCTTCTTTACTTCGAAAGATTTTTTTTTGCTTTCCTTTCAAAGAAATTCTTTTTCTTTTCTTTCTTTTAGAAAAGAAACTTTCTTTTTTACTTTCTCAAAGAATTTTTTCTCTTTATCTTTAATGATTGTTTTTTTTATCTTTTCCTTTTTTCAAGAAGATGTACATTTTCTTTCTTTTTTCCTTTGGAAGAAAGATTTGTAAGAAACGATGATTTTTGAAAGAATTATTTTTTTGATCTTTAATCTATTTGTCTAATTCTAATCCATTAGAAAGATTATCTTAAAGAAAATTTTTAAAAATTGGAAAATTGAAAATTATACACATATTAGCTATTCATATGATGCTCTATAATAATGTTTGTTAGAAACTATTGACTATTAAATATATAACCGGATTAAAATATAAAGATGAATTAAACTTCTTAATTGTTCATTTTAAAGCAGAAAAAGAACTAATGGAAACGACAAAAAAGAAATCTCTTTATTTTTCAAATGGAGCATAGTTGTATAGCAATATATTTCTTCTTTTTTTTTCAAAAGTTTGAAAAATAGGTCAGGAAACATCAGCATGATTAAAATGGTAACATTTTAAAATGCGATTGACTTTATACTAATTTATTAAACAATTCTCAATAATTTTAATTATTCAGAGATAGTCAATAATTTCCAAAAATTCAATATTCACATTACATTAATGAATTACATGAAAATGATTATTCACTTTTTTATTTTTTTTTATTTTATAAAAATATTATAAAAATATCAAATTTTTATTTTTTAATAATTAGATTAAAAAATTGTGCAAAAATAAAAAATTAATAACAAAGACTTGTATAAAAATATTTTTTTAATTTTATTTATTTATTAATTAATTAATACATATTTTAATTAGATCTTTTTATTTTAAATAATTTTTATTTCATTTTATAATTAAATATATATTTTTTTATTTCGTTGAAAATTAAAAAAAGAAATATATGATTTCCACAATTACATCAGTTATTCCCTTAATTTTAATATACATTATATTTTTTTATTGAATCAGAATTTTACCCTATTAACAATTATTTCAAATAATTTGCATTAATAATGATCATGTTCAATGGCATGAGCAATAAAAGCACAACACAAAATCAATATATTAATATGAATTTATTTGAAATAATTTCATATTTAACAATTTTAAGTATTTTAAATATTTCATCGATTTATTAAATAAGCATTATGATTCGTAATATGAATGTGATATGATTTTGACTATTTATTAAATAAATATTTTTAAAATTTTATTTTGTTCGACTTAAATTTATTCAATTTAGATCATATTGTTTTATACTTATTTATATTAAGTATATCTTTCTATCTATTGAGATTTTTTATCTTCTTATGTTTATAATTATTTCTTATTAAACTTACTTATTTTTTAATTGCTAGATTATATAATAATCAGAAAATCAATAAAAATTACACTCTTTTTTTTCTGAACTATTTTTTTTCAATATATTTTACATATGTTTTAAAATATACATATAAAGAGCATTTTATAATATATATATAATATAAATATAATTTATATAAATAATATATTTCATGATATACATTTATTATATTTATATCATATATTTTGATGATATTGAAATGTTTTACAGATACTGAAAAAAATACAGATAATTGAAAAAAATAAAATTAAGAATTAATGAAATTTGTGAATATTAAGAAATTAATTTAAAAATTTAAATGAAATGAAATTAATTAATGAAATTATTTATATGTAAGTATATATATTTCTTTGATATGACGTTAAATTCAATTATAGTTTATTACAATTTAAATTATTATTATAATAAATAATGAATTATTAATATTTAAATATTATTATACATTATTTATATATTATATTTTTATATTTATCATATTTTATTTTTTTAATATCAGATTAATACTGTTTTTAAATATTTAAGTGTTTGTATATTATATTAATATATATGATAGTTTTACATTGATTCTGAAAGATTCTGAAAATAAATATGAAAGTTGATATATTATTTTATCGGTTGAAGATTATTTATTAATTAATTAATTAATTATTATAAGCAGTTTATATTTGTTTTAGATGAAACAAAGATAGGTATATCTTTGTCATAGCATCACTATTTTCAAATATTTGCTTTATCAAATATAATTTAAATTGTTAACTAAAAAAAATATAAACTTAAATTGCTTATAATAAATAACTCATAACAAATTTTTGCATAATTTTGGAAAATCTTTTTGTAAAATTTGTTAATTTTTATGTTTATTTTTCTCTTTAATTTATTTTTATCTATTAACTTTCCAAAGATGTTATATAACTAGTCCGATTAATCAAAATTTAATTTTATATATAATACATTATAAATACATTATCATTTTATTTTCATCATTTTATTTGTTTAAGATATAAATTAGATAATTATTAGGAATTCAATAGTATTCGATAAAATATGTTTAATATTATATTTTTTTTATTTAATAATCCAATAATGTGACATAGATCTAATTTAAAAAACAATGAATCGGAAATAACTTATTTATTAATATTTGGTGATTCATTTTTCGAGAGTTAATTCTTTATGAAATAGATTTTTTTTTTCATCAATGAATATAATATTATATTTAATAAGATCTAGTTCTTTTGAGGAATTAAATTATATTATTTTAAAATTACTTTTTAAATCATGAAAAATAATTTATTTTTAAAAATGACATAAATATTTCATACGAAAAATAAATTAATGTATTTGCATAATAATGAATAATTTATCATTTAATAAAATGAATTATTTGTTATTTAGTTTCAATAAAAATAATTGGTTTTTTAATATCATCAAATGTTTATATTATTGTAGATTTCTATTATTATCAATTATTTTTTTTATTATGTTTGTTATTATGATTGTTATTACATTTATTATTTTATATTCTGAATATTATTTCAGAAACAATTTTTAATTAAGAAATATACATTATTTTTATATTCAATTCTTCAATTTATTATTTAATAAAATTTTTAATAAAATATCTCAGATTTAATAATAATATTTTCTTTTAATTTAATTTTCTTTTAAACTAAATAAAGAACATAATATCAATTAAAATACATTATTTATTAAATAATGTTTAGTGTCAGTGGAAATAATAATTATTTTTAAATTATTATTCAAAATATATTTTGTTCAAGTTAATAACAGAATGTATATTATAATTTCTAATGAATGCTTTCCAATAATATTAATAATACTAAAATAATTATTATACAATATTAGATTTTGTACAAAAGTTCTTTTTCTCTTTTTTTCTTTCATCTCTATTTTCTGAGATTATGTTCAATTATAAAATAATATCAAATATCTCGCTTAGATATTTGCTTTACAAATATAAACAAAAAATTATTTCAATACCTGAATGTTGAAAAGAAATATTAAAAATTTTGCACACAATTTTTGTAGTAAAAAATTTTGTAGTAAAAAAAAAGAATGTATCATCTTGATTAAAATACTTAAATGTATTGTAAAGGAAAATGTAAATGTAAAAGTAATTTAAATTATTTGCATACAACTAATAAAATTTATCTTAGAAAATATTATTCTATTATTCTTAAAATGTTGAAACAAAGAACCAAAAAACAATTCAAACATAAATACAATTGTCACATTTCTTTTCGTGTTGAAACATTTAAAGAAGCTTCTTTTTCCGCTCAAACAGTTTCTGTTTCGAAGAAGAATCGTCCCGTGCAGCGATCGGGAAACCAGAAACCGTTAGTTCCTCTCCACTAACGAGATAACCAGCTCCGGTTGACCGAAAATTTTTTTTCTCAACATCCGGCCTTCCGCCAAGGTAACCTCCTGAAAGGTTCAAAGATAACGGGTTCGTTTGAAATGACATACGCGACGCGTACGTCTTACAGGTCACCACCCCCTTCCACACAAGAACTCGCAAGATGGCGCTGGTTCCACGCTCGACTCGTTCGCACGGGCGCCGACTCAATGTACCAGAGGAAATCGCTGACTTATGGCTTCACCGGGGAGTCGTAGCTTTTTTCATAAACCCCGAGTCAACCCCCAACCTCGCGACTCTTTTACATTGTACCCAGATTTCAGCGATTAATTTTCCCCCATTGTGCCGTGGCGCATCTCTCGCCACCCACTATCTCTCCCTCTCTCCCCACTTATTTCCATCCTCTTTCTCTCAACCCTCTTTCGATCTCCCAATTCTCTCTCTCTCTCTCCACTCCCCCCTCCCTTTTTCTCTTTCGCGTTCTCTTATTCTTCATCTCTTTTCTCCTCATGTGTCGGTGGCAGGCGTTTTCAACTGCGTTTTCCTCTTCTCCATCGCGGGATCCGCAGCCTACGCCTCTTCTCTACGGCTGCACAGTCCGCATTGTCATTGGCAAACAAATCTCAATGGTAGTATTAAAAGTATCCGCTCTAATGGAACCTAGTATCCGTTCTACAAAAATTCTCGTTCCATCTGTATCTTTCACTCTCTCTCTCTTTCTCTCTCTATCCTTTGTTTCGTACGTTTAACCGTTTCTTCCCGTGTGCTGCTTTTCCGCGGTGGGATATGCAAGGATACGTCTACGCGTGTCTGTGAGTGCGTGAGGGATAGAGAGCGTGTAACTTGGGACGAATGCATGGCGAAAATTTCTGCTAACGTCGGGATAATTACTCACGCTGATAGTCGCTTGTAATTGTCTGCTGTAATCTATGGTTAAACGTAAGGGGTTGGGAATAGGGGATAGTGCGTGAGCGTCGATGGGCGCTCGATCTCACAGGACCCCCTGATTATCATGTCGCTCTGTCAACTATTACACTATTTCACTATCCAAGCTGGCGCGCTTTGACTTAAGGAAAATCGATTTTGTGAGGGAATCACGTGTCGTGGATGGTTAGCGATTGCCACACGTGCGATGCACGTTTGCCTAGATATTTATGAGCATGAGGAGAGACGATTATTTCGTCAGGTGTGAAGGAGTTTGTTTTCTGATGCTTTTGTTGAGAATCGCGAAGGGAATATATTCTATTTTTAATGGTAGTTTAATATTTGATGATCGATTAATTAAAATTGAGATTGTATTAGATTTAATCAGATATTTTAATTACATATTGATAAAATAATTATCTGTATGAATAAATAAAAGGAAAAAGAAAATTATATACAAAAAAAATAACTTTATATGTTCATGTAATTTCAAATTAATAATTTATATAATAATTTTAGATTTAATCTAGGTAATAATGAAAGTTAATTAATGTATATTAAAAAATGGAAAAAAAAGGCAATAATTTTATAGATTTTCATATTTGTAATAAATAAAGATGTTATAATGAGGTTTTTGAAACATAATAATTTAATTTTTATATTTCATAATTATTCATAATTATTCAATATTTCATAACAAAATGTTATGAAAATCTATTAGTCTTCCCAGTTTTTTTGCAGATAATATATATTTTTATATAGATAGTATATATCTATAAATATATATTAGAAATCATGAATTTTAATTATACTTTTTAGTAAATTATAATAGCATACATTATTTAGTAAATTTTAGTATCTTATTTTATAAATGTTCATAGTTATTTTATTTTTCTCAATTTTCAAATAATTATAATACATACATATATATATATATATATATATATATATGTATATAAATAAAATTTATCATAATTATCAAAATGATTAAAAAAATATAATTATACTCTAATAAATTAAATAAATAAATTAATTAATTCAATTATATTTTAAACATGTTTTATTTTTAAATTAAACTTACAAAAGATAATTTTTGTCGAATAAATTTTTGAGTTGAATCTTATCATTATTACCTTTATATATATAATTAATTTATAATATAATATTAATTTATAATATATATAATTAATTTTTATTTTTTATTTTTGAATTATTGGCAAAATTAGCAAAATATATATTATTGCAATTGTTAATTATTTATATTAATAAATGTAAAATATTAATTAATTACAAAAATATATAATTTACTTAGTTAAACTTTATTCATATTACATCATTTTATAAGAAGATATGAAACAAAAGAGGAATAGATAAGGAAATAAAATAGATTATAAGAAAACGAACAAAAAGTTAAATTTCATTTTAGAAGATCTTAACATTTAAAAAATTGTACTTTAATAATATTTAATACTCTTAATGTATTTGATTTAGATTAAATTAGATGATTTGTATCAGATTATTTAATTTATTATAATAATCCATGATACCAAAAAATTCCTATTACATGTATTTTTTACTTTTCGAAAAAATGCATTTTGTCCCATTAATAAATATTATATATTAATTGTATTGATATTGAATTGATATTAGATTGATATTGGATATGAACAATGTAAAATAAGATAGATTTCATAATTATTGTTTCTTTAAACATTACAATTATAATAACATTAATTTTTTTATTCAATATATAAATATCGATCCTATTACGTTAAATTTTACATTGAATCTAAAATTAAACTTTCAAGATTATCCAATAGTGACAATACAACAAATATCTGCTATATGTATATGTATCACATAACGTGACCGTCCATAAATAAGTCCAATTTATAAATCTATGTATTTCATTCATAAATATGACGACAACATTAGAAATTTAAATTAAGGAAATATTTGATATTTAAAAGTTATTATTCTCAAAGAAGTATTTGATCAAATGATAATTAAGCAATGAATCAAAGATAATTTCATAAAACGTTTCGAGAAATTAGAAAAAATTTTAGTTTGAATCGTTATTAAAAAAGAAATTCGATTTCGATCATAGAAAGATTAAATAATTATAATATTCTTTTTTAAATAATATCCTTGCCACCTTTCTTTTCTACTTAAACTTCGTTATACGTTCAACCTTTTTATAACATTGTAATCTGAAAACACGATTCCGATATAACATTTTCTATTACGATATTCTTATAAGTTTCCATATTAATAAACTTCATATACTTTAATTCTCATGTAGCACGAATGTTTCCATCACATTTCTTGTTGATATTTTAAATTTTCAAGTTTCGAAATTTCACTTAATGCAATTTCGATACAATACGGAAACGAATTAATCATATTATAGAAAAGTTGATTGTATTTTTTCTCTACATCTGAAACATTATCAGAAAATGCGAGAAGAAATTTACAAAAAAAAACTTACACTCTAATATTCAATCTCGATTTTTACAAACAGAGCCCCATTTAAAAAAGATTATTCTATTATTTCAATTCAAGAATTATTTCTCGATTGTATCAAGATTTCGGGACCACCCAGTATTAATCGTGTTCACACTCGCAATATATCTAACGCACGGGCGTAAAGACGAGCGATTATGGCAACTTATCGCTCGGGGGTGCAATACCGAAGCGTAAAACTGTAACTATTGTTTCCACCCTCCTTCGCTCGAAATGTCGCCCCATTGTTTAGATTTTTTTTTCGCAAGGATCGAGGCGATCGTAATATAGAGGGGATGGTTGACGTGGTTTGAATGCACGAAGAAAAGCATACCTAGCCCCCTCTCTATCCGTATCTTCTCGCGTGGCTCGTTCTAAGAAACTAGCGTCGAGGGTGGTGAACAATGTCTTAAAAATACGTGTTTCTTTCTCTCCTACTTTTCACAACCGAGTAAGTATGAATCTTTTGAAACCGAGATGTGGTTTTCCTTTCGGATTAGGGATTCGTGAATCTCCCTTTAAACGTTCCAATCGTTGGAAATATGATAAGAATCACGTTAATATTTTTGATACTCCTCTTTTTCTTGATACTTTGATGATGTAATTGTTACATTTAGAATTATCATTTATCTGAAATTTGATTGTTATAATTGAATTGTGTTAATATAATAATTCTTAAAATAATCTAGTAAATATTTGATATTTTTATGTATTTATATTTCCAATAATAACGAGAAATCAATAATTAAAATTTAATTCTAAAAAACTTAGAAAAATTCGTTATTCTTTTTTGATATAATATTGTTATTTTTTCTGTCGATTTAATTTAGACTCAAATATGTTAATTATTATATTTCAGGTTTATTAATTTCAGGTTTATTATAGTGATAAAAAATTAATGATCACTACACACAAATAACAAGAAATTTAATATCCTTAAATCTAACTAATTATATCCAATTCATATACTATAACAAGTACAATAATGTGCAATAAAATAATTTTGTGATCATTACATTTCCCAAGACGCATTTTCTTCAACTTTCAATTTTTCTAACTTTTACGTTTAAATTGTAAATTAAAAACGTCGAAATGTCTTTATCGTTTCAATTTCCCTCCTCTCATACAAGGAACGCAATATACACGGGTAAAGTTTGTTTCATAAAAGTTGGCGGCAGAATAGAGAAGGATAACAAAAAGCGAAACCGAGCTCAATCATCAAAATCTGCCGGAAGCGAGTGTAAACCCCGGAATGGATCATTGAACAACAGCGGTGGCGGGACGATAAATAGCGTAATTGTGCCGATGTCTTCCTCTTCTTTCGTATACGTGGATGGATTCAATATCCATCCACGGAGATACAGACGCAACCTCTCCATAAAACGTCAAGATCTTAACTGAGATTGAGATCGTAATGTCGCTGATGGTTCCACCGATTTCGACCTCTGATGCACGCAGATTTAGATCGGTATTGTACCAGTGTCACCTGTATAAACGTATGCATCGAGGGAATATTCCGGTGCATTAATTCGTAGATTTTTAGGCGTTACGTTACGTAGAATTGAAACAGGACTTTTATCTGATTAAAATTTTGATTTTAATTTTTATTTACTGAATAATATTTGCTTTGCGTT
Source organism: Apis cerana (assembly GCF_029169275.1). NCBI lineage: Eukaryota > Metazoa > Arthropoda > Insecta > Hymenoptera > Apidae > Apis > Apis cerana. Next base: position 2,154,217 of record NC_083865.1, on the reverse strand, counting down.
AAATCAATGTTTTCTTTTCTTTTTCTTTATATAAAAATGCATTTTCGATGAGATAAAATAAATATATAGAATAATAATAAATATATAGAAAAAATAAATGAATCATGATCGTGATATGTAAATTTGTTTGATGTAAATAAATTGAAAAAAAATATTAAAAACTAAATATGAATGAATATGAAATGAATGTACTATTGATAGTTGATTTTATATGTAACAATTAAAAAGAAAGAAGAAAATTGTGTTATTCTATATGTTAGAATAAACGAAAAATGTAGAATAATTTTTTTTCATTTAAAAATTAATTTTCAAGAAAATTTATTTTTGAAAGCAAGGATTCAAGTAATAAAATTTTTGTTTTTTTCATTTATTTTTTATCGTATGTAGAATAATCTTTTATTCATAATTAATTTATTCGCATCTAATTGGAAAATATTCAAATTTGATTTACTCAAAACGAGATTTCAAATGAAAATATTTTATTTTTTTTTTTTCAATTTATATTTGCATATAAGAAAAATATTTTATCCATAGTTATTCAAGATTTGTAAAATATTTTTTTTAATAAAGCTAATATTTTTTCAAAAACATGATAGATATTTATAAATAATAAATCATTTTTATTACTATATAAATAATTACTGAAAATTTTCAATATAAAAGTTCCTATATAAGTTGTAATATAAAAATAACTCTATAATTAATAATATAAAAAAACTCTATCATCATTATTTTAAATAATATCGTATAATGTATTTGGAGGATAAATTATTAGTAGAAGAATAATATCTTTTTCCAATAAAAATACAAAATACAAATTGTCTTCTTTTATATCTGATTGCTTAATTAATCTAATCTTAATTTATGAACTCAGATAAAACAATAATTGTTGAATAGCCAATATATTTCATATTATCAAAAATTAGTACAACTAATACAATATTAATCCAATCTAATATTATTAATATTTGTTATTTGATTTCATTAGAAAAATATATAAATATAATTTTTCTATATAAAATTTCTATTTTATAACGATATCTTTCTTATAAAGATATAGATTTATAGATATATAGATCTAAATATATATATCTCTTTTTGTATTCTAAAGCTAAAAAATTAACTTTTCCATATTTTATTTTAAATATTTTAATATTTTTAATTTAATTTCATTAAAAAATTTACAAATATAATTTTTCTATATAAAATTTTTATTCTATAATGACATTTTTCTTATATTCAATATCTAAATATGTACATCTCTTTTCGTATTTTTTAACTTTGATCTTTAACACTTGTTGATTTGGCAAAGAAAATCTGTGGTTCTTATATTTACACGAACAATTTTATTATCTGTTATTATTTATTTTCTCAGAAGAATGTTAAACGATTCCCGATAATTTTTCAATATTCTTTTCCGTTATTTTCTTTAAAAAAAAAAGACGAAAAGATATATTTCTCTATAACTTTCCAAGAGATTCCAAACAGTTGGACAACGTTTCTTGGAGGAAGGAAATACGGAAACACTTTAAGAAACGACGATAAGGAAGTCAATTAAGCGGATCGGAGTTCCTTGACAAAAGTAGCTCCCCTGGTTCTTCGATCCGTCAAATTAAAAAGGAGTCTAAAGAATAAAACATTCCGTGACAGGGGAAATCCCGAGAGTTCGATTGCAAAGCGGGAAGGAAAAAAGAGTAGGTAAAGGGGAAAAAAGAAAAGGAAGGAAAAGAAAAATGAAAAGAGGAGGATGACGTATTAGCATTCATTCGATCGGATCTCTATTGTTCATCCGGTAGTTTTCCAGCCGTTCTTTCAGGAACGTCCAGACGACAATGGGCTTGTTAATTAAACAGGGCAGTCCTTCTTACGCGTTACCTTCAAATCCTCAAGAGTTCATGGGTGTCCTTTAACTCACGGTGACAGAGGCAGAAGCTCTTATGCAAACCGCAGGGTCCAAGCTGCTCAGAGTCGGAAGAAGCTTATTATGGTCATTTGCCATCCCATTTAAGTGGGTGTACTGAAAATTGTCGTAAACCCTGAAACGACAGTGTCGCTATCTCGAAACGACAAGCCGACTATCTATTCGTACAATGAACCGCGTTGATTGTAAAACGAATCCGTAAAATTACGTAGGAGCAATCGCTGAATTATGTCTTCAGAGTATTGCTATTTCGTTTTCTGAAGATTTTTTTGAATAGCGTGTAATCGAACTTTTATTCTCTAATCTGATATATCGTTTGTCATTTTATAATATTTTATCTGTTTTTGAATATTGGATCGATGTCTTAATTCTTCTGAATTAATTATTTTTCATAAATAATAATTTTTATATGGGAACAATTTCAATTTTAATATTTCGAATATATTATGTGGTTTATTGTATATTGTATTCTAATTTATAAAAATAAATGTATTTTTTGTGCTAATACTTAAATAGGATAAAGATAGCTAGTGATTTGGCAAAAATTAAATCAATTGAAATATAATTAATTATTTTAAAATAAATAAAATATTTTAAAATAAAGAGAAATTATTTCATGTAAGATAAATTAAAAATATTAAAATATTTTAACTTAATTTAATTGGGATTAATTTGCAAAAAATATAAAATATATAAAAATTGGGATTTGAAGAAAGTAAATATCTGAGAAAAAAAGAAATATTGATAAATCATATGTAAACTTAAAAAGTCTTAGTATATGTATCTATTATTTATTGTTATATAAATGTATTCAAACATATAATTATACGAATGTTTTAAAAATATAAATTTTTTTAATTAAAATTTTTAAATTTATAAAGATATAGAAATATATACGTTTTTTTAAATATTTTTTTTCTTAAGATATTAAATTTAAATAATAAATATATAATATGTATATCTACTTTTTTCTCTATAATAAATACAAATATAAAATTTGCAAAATTCAAGAAATTTATTATATATAAATGTAGAATTTTTAGATTTATGTAATGTAAAATTAAATTATTAATAAATTAATTACATTTTAATTATATAATTAAAAAATTAATTAAATAAATATATGTTATTAAATATAAATATAAATATATTCTAAAAATGATGAATAATAAATATAATGAAAATGAAAACATTTCTTGCATCCTATTTTCAAGTAATACACAAAATTATTTTATTGCAATTTTTTATGATTTGAAAATTCTCTTATCTCTATTACATCATTCCAAAAAGTTTAAATTACACCATAAAATTATTAAAAATATGCATTTCATTCTTATACTAAAATAATTAATCAAAGATTAAATAAAAGATTATATATTAAAATTTGCATATAAGAATCTTATTTCCCAAGAAAAGATAAATAAATAAGAAATCATTTATGCCGATATTTTTCTCCATTTGAAAAGCGAATAATCGTGGAAAAATGATTGCGGGAATCGAAACGAGGTTCATGTTGCCTTCTGTTCACGCGTCACAAAGCGTTGAATTGATTTATCTCGCGCGTGAGGAGTCGATCGACCATGAAGTTATTAATTTCATCCCCATTCTACCCCTTTTTCTTTTTTCTTTTTCATGAACTCATCTTCCAGAATGGAAAAATCTGGAAAGTCGTCGATTCAAGTCGGCAATAATAGCTTGTGTCAGATTGATAAAATCTTACAATTATGTGATATTTATATAAATATTTTAGTTAGTAATTATTTCACTTAATAATTTTATTTTATGTAAATATAATTGATTAAAATTATAATATTACATAAAATTTTTAAAATATTATAATTTTTTAATAAATTGTTATTGTTTATTTGAAAAGATTTCCTATAGAATATTACATAATATATTGATTTCCTACTACTTTCATATTCAAGATTTTTTATATTGTAACATATATTATGTTGTGACACATATTTATATTGTAAATATAAGTTTTTCTAAAAATATTTAATTATTATATAAATAAAATTATTAGAAGACAAAAATAACATATTTATATCGTTTACTTATGTAAAATATACAAAATATAAAATTCATAATTTATTTATGGTGAATCATCCCTTTTATTGATGTTTTGTATAATTTGAACAATTTATAATAAAAAAAAATATGAAAAATATTGATATTTTTAAAACGCAAAACATGAATTATCAAAAAATAATATAATTAATTGCAAAAGCTTGAAATTGACTTTATATTTTTGAATATTTAAAAAGAAATAAAAAGAAAATGTGCGGTTAATGGTTGACCTACTTATTTACGTTGGACGATTATTTATAGCAGAAATTAAAGTGGAATTAACTATATGAAGTTTGAAAAGAGTAAATAAGAAAAATTCGTAAAGAAATAAAAGAAAGCACGAAGGAATATGAATTTTTAATGTATGCTAATTTTCATTCTCGATTATTTTTAGTTGATAATATAATATCTTTGTAAAAAATAAATAAGTAAAAAATATTCTTATGTAAAAAATATTATAATATCATAGATAAGAAAACATTTTTCTAAATTATTTCAAATATTGTAATTAACTTTTAATAACAAATTCATTTTTAACAACGAAATTTACAGAACAAAAAAGTATACAAAGACATAAAATTTTAATCTGGAAAATAAAAATTTCCATATAATTTTTAAGATTAAAAAATTAATTTTTCGAAATAAAAAAATTGTATTTGAATACGTTATATTCTTCTAAATTAAAATAAGAAAAAAGCAATTCTATTTTGGAAAATTCAAAGCTTCGTATTTTTTAAATAAATTCAATAAAGTTTCAATAAAGTTCAAAATAAGATTTAAACTCTCTCCAATTTTATATTAGATATATTTCGATTTGAAGAAAGTATCGAGATCAAAAAAACATCAAATTGATTTGATGATGTAGAATAACACTCTTTACATATGTTCTTAAGTATTATTATATCATTCATAAGAAAAATATTATTTTCAGAAAATTATTTAATATTGTACAACAATCTCATGATAATAAATTCATTCTCTACAAAATCACATTTCAAAGATATAGGTTAAACTAAAAAGGAGGGGGGGGTTTAAAAATTAAAAGGCCAAATGAGCCGGAAATTGTAATTGCACAACATACTAGTAAATTTCGATGAAAACACGACCTTAAATAATCCTGAAAAAGATCTCTGCCCTTTAAACGTCCGGCACATTTATAGCTGGTCCATGGAACGAAACGTACTAGTTGCAATTAATGTTTACTCGAGTAAATTAATTTATTTGACTCCTTCTTGGAGGGACAATAAACTGAACGCTATTTTCTTCCCTCTTATTTTTTTTTCCATTTTCTTACTTTTTTTTACCGACGATCTGCGTTCACCACGCGCCGTGTAATTTCCTTTTCTAGTTTATAGTAAACGTAGAAAGGGAAACTTTGTCTCCTGGCGCGGTATACATTGTGTATAAGAGGAGCAAACTTTAAAGGGAAAAATTCACTTGTGAAAAGAAAAGTTCATATCGCGTTGGTTATGTAACACGAGAAATCATAATTATGCGTTTCTTTGGACAACAATACTATATACATAACAATAATACATACATTGCGACTATGCGTCTTTTATATTCGCCATCGCCATTTTATTCGAATTAATCGCACAAGAGTCTTATTCAATGCCAAATTTTTCCTATTTTTGAATATACTTCGAACATTATGTACTACTAATACATTATGTACTATGAATATTCTGCAAATATTAAATATATTCATTCGAGTTTCAAAGCTGGCGATTAGTAAAGGAAAGAAAACTCAATAAAGCTAAATTTTCTCATAATTTTAATATACGAATTTAATAAAAATTTATATATATAAAATATATAATATTATAATATATATAAAATTTTAATATATAATATTAAAAAATAATTAATATTTTTAAATATTATAATAATATATTATAATAATAAATAAAAAAGATGAATGAGAAATTTATTCAGGAGGAAGGAGAGTAATAATAGAAAACTCAATATGAAATAAAATAATTGATTGTGTGAAAATAGATATATTTTTTGAAAGTAATTTGAAGACTTTGATTTTGAAATTTGTCTTCTTATAAAATTATATATATTATACATACTTATGTAAGAAGAATATTATTAACTTTATGTTTCAAATTACATCAGGAAATATAATGTAAAAATCAAATATATTATAAGACATATATATATATATTATAATATTATTAAATATTTATAAATTTCATAAATTTAATACAATTGATTTGCAAGAAAAACTAATTTACAAGTTTTTAAAAGTGTTAAGAAAGAAATTTCTTCTTATAGTATATCATATATAAAAATCAAAAATCAATATTACGAAATTTAACGAAAATATACGATTTTTACCATTGGTACGAAATATGATTTTTCGAATATTAATAATAATTAATAATAATATTAATAATTTGATAATTTTTAAAGTTTTATTATTAATTTATGTTTCTATCAATTTATAATGATAATAAATGATTGAAAATAATTGATATATTTTTATTGATTAAAATTAGATTTATATTATTTTATATTATTAATGCTTAACTTATAATTATTTTAAACTTATTATAAAGTGGAAAATTATTAATGAGTGAAATAAAAAAATCAAGAATAGTCTCAATAAGAAATAAAAATTATAGTTTGTACTAAATATATGTAAAAATACAAAGAACTTTTTTAAATATTTTACTTTTTTCAATGCTATAGATTATTTGATATTTTATTCAAATTATTATTTCAAGTATTTAATTTTTGTATTTGGCATAATATTTTATACATAAGTTATTTCATATTATTTTTACATAAACATTTGCTAAGTTTCCAAATTTATTTTCAAAAATTGTTTAATTTTTTAAAAACTTATTTTTCATTCTATATAAAGTATTTATTATATTATTTTATTTTTATGATACGATACAATGTTTTTATATATTTGGATCAATCAAATATAAATCAATCATAAATTTTGCAATGACATAATTATTAAGTTTTGTATCTTGCGAGTAATGAATATTTTGTATTCTTTAATATTTAATATTAAACTTTACAAATAAATGTTTTAGAGATAGAAATATTTCAGAATTAATATATCAGTTTTTTATTTATTTATTACGAAAAAAACCATTTTTATAATTACAACATATATAATCAAAATAAATAAATCATAATCTTTTTTTTATTGAATTTATGCTATTTATTTATTGCTGAAATTATGTAAAATAATATATTATGTAAAATTCATATTTTATCCTTAGTATTATTTTAAATTATTTAAAATTTATTCTCCTTTAAATTTATTGCTCCTTAAAATATTAAAAAAAATTTTTAAATTTTAATATGAAACATTTTTAGAAATTTTTTTCTTCTTATCACGAAACATAACTTGACATAATTACTGATAGTCGTTACTAATATTTTGTGGAGATAATTTAACCCAATTTTATCTAACTGGCAAAAGATTGTAATCAATTTATTTCGCAATTTTTCATGATTCATAAAGGATAAAATATTCTTATTTTCTTTGCAATCATTTTCACATTAAATTTAAAGTTTTTAATGCAATAAATGAAAGAATTTTTAATTATATTAATGTATAATTTATTAAATTCAAATAAAAATTTTTATTTTATTTATAAATTAAAATTTTATTGTTGTTATAATGAAATTATAAGTTTCATGTGAAATAATCTTTAAAGAATTATTATAGATTATAACAAATACAAAAAAAATCAATAAAATGATATAAAAATTATATAATACATGAAAATATTTTTATTCATTTTTTGAAATATTTTTAATTCTAAATTGAATCAATACAACTTATAGAATACAATTTTGAAAAAAATGTTAAATTTTTAATTATTATATTTTAATATATTTTCTAATTTATTTTCTAATTTTGTCTAATGTTTAATCTCAATATAATTATTACTGAAAATACAAATTTGAATAATGTTATTATTGTAATAAAATTATTATATAAAATACATATAAGAAATTGAAATCGCTTTTCTATTTCTAGCTATATCGAATTTCTATTAATTTTATTATAATTTCTATTAATTCGAAATTATTATTATTATAAACATTAACAGTGATATTAATTTAACTAATTATATATTAATATTGTTTGTGCTAAATTTCTGATCTTTTTTTAAAATTTTGCATAAAAATACGATTTGTGTAAAATATGATTAGTAATTTCAAACTTTTTTTTTTTACTATAGTATGTAATGTAGTTATACACATCTAGAAATTATATTTTTTATAATATGAATATAAGTATATATCTATTCTTTATTTTTTTTAATATATCTTTTAATAAACTTTTTAAAATATATTTTATAGTATACTTTTATATCTATATCTATATTCATATTTTATGAATCATTTTATACAAATGTTATTAAGTGGTTAAGAATTTTTCAAATTTTAAGTGATTGATACAGACATTGATTACAAATATTTGTTTTTCAGACATTCAAATTTATTAAATTTTAGATTTTAGATTTTAAAATTATAGAAATAATATTACGGAAAAATAAATTTATTTATTGCATATTTGTAATATGTAATATAAATAATTTTCAGGATTGTTATAAAATTACAAAATGATACTAAATGAAATAATAAATTTTCTTTATGTTGTATGAAATATGAAAATTTTATTTCAATAAAGTTTTTAAAAAGTGTAATTTTCAAAAAAAAAAAAAACTAAAAAAAGATATATTGTCTCAAAATGGATATAGTTTCTTGTTATTTAATATAAAATATCAATTCTATTGGAAGAGATAGGATTTAAAACTTTTCTTAAAATCCTAAATGAATCAAAAGCCATTTTGACAATATCAAATTAGCATCTTTATATGAAAATATTATATTAACATACGAAAAATATAAAAATATGCAATTTTGTTTTATGATTTTATTTCAAAATACTTTTACACGATCAAATCCAAACGAAAAATAAAATTTAATATTAATTTTACAACATAAAGTAAAGATATGTAAATAAATGTTAATTAAAAAACAATGTTTTTTTCCTCTTGTTTGTATTTACAAATAAAATTGAATTAAATCATAAAACACAAGTTTTAACTAATTCAAATTTAATGAATTTTGCATTTCATTAATTATTTAAATGATGCAAGTATATTTTTATCTTTTCAAAATGAATATTGATTTAACTAATTCCATTTGTATATTGTATTTGCAATATAATTAAAAACATAAACAATAAATAAATTAAATATTAATAATTTCATATTAATATACTTTATCACTATCTTTCACCTTTCATGAAAACTTAAATATTCCAATACAAAAAAATTCTCATAACAAACGATCCATACAAGTTATTAAAAATTCGTTGAACTTTCCTTATTCCTAAAATCTTTATTTTCCTATTTCATTTCCTTAGATTAATTTTAACAATTACATATAAAATCTCATTAACTTATTCACCTCCTCCCAATAGTAACTTCCCAAATATAAAGAAATCAATAATTTCCTATTTGAAAAATAAAAAAAAAAAAAAATCGAAATAATTCACGAAATTATTTCAATAATCAAGTTTTCTTTCCCTAACTCGTCGCGAAAGAAGGTTGGAAACATCCACGACACGAAAAAGATGGTTTATATGAGTGGGGGGTTGAAAGTAAAAATTCGACGAAATAATATTTCGATGATATGCCGAACCACGTCACAGCTGCGGCGCACGAGCAACGGCTTTCTCGTCCCGCGTCATACAAGATTGTTAAAGCTGAGATCGGAGGGCGAGATTGTGGGTGGTTAGCTGCCGGACCCGACGCGGGGACTAGTGGTGGAACAGCTGGCACATACTGGCGACAGCCCGCCCGTCACTAACTCAAGCTAGAATACACACGCGCCATGTGCGCCAGATACAAACTTCATTGATGTTGGGTGAAAAGAACGACTGAGACTTCCGTCATCCTTGCCGCGCCCGACTTCGGATGCTTCGAGACTTCCTATGGATTAACACTTTCGTCCCTCTTTTTTTCAAGGGAAGATGATGCTCGTCGATGCTTTTCTCTCTTCTTTCGTCTCGGTTGTGGATGAAAAGTAGAAAGTATATAAGGATGAAACTTGATGAGTTAACGAAACACGGATTATTTGAGTGGCAAAAAATTTTTTTCTCTTTTGTTATTTTATGGTGGATTTAACTTATTGAAAAATAAATGAATTTGATGAATTTTTTAAGTGTTTAAAGTGTTGTAATTAAATAATGTTAATTTTGTAAATTTTACTTTGGATTTAAAATATTTTAAATTTTGTTTTTATATAAATAAAGTTTTTTTATATGTAAAAAATAAAAAAAATTTGCATTAGATTTGGAATATATCCGAGAAAATTATCATTTTATAAGAATTCTCAATTTGCTCGTTCGTAATATAAAGATTGTTTTATATATACATTTTGAAATATTAATATATTTATAATATAAAATTAAGGAAAAAAATAATATAATAAAAATTAAACAAATAAAATATAACGTATATTTTTTAAGTATATATTTAAGAGAAAACTAAAAATTTATTTGATTTTTATTACAAAAAATTTGCAAGATTAAAAAAAAACAAATATTTTTGATTATTAGAAAACAATTTTGATTTTCTTATTCTATTTTAGTATTAATATTACGTATAAATTCTATAAGTATTATTAATATATTATGTATATCAATTATTAAAATTTTATTAAAAACAGAATATTTTTATAAAAATCTAATGAAAAGAGAATATGATTAATTAATATTCAAGTATAGAGAAAATTCAAGAGTAATATATATATATAATAATAATAATATTAATGTAAAATGAGATATTTAGGGTTTTTAATAAGAAAAAAGCTTGTGAAAATAGAAAAGAATGTTAATTATGAAAAGAATGTTAATTAATTATTTATAAATTAATTATTTATAAATAAAAGTTATTTGATTTCTTAACGAAAATTTTAATAATAAGAGGATTCTTGAATTATATAAATTATTTTCAGAGAAAATTTGATTCATATTGATTGGCTTCTGTATCTTCTATATAATCTTTATCTAATTAAAATTTAAAGGTTAAAATTAAAAGAAGAAATAAATAAAAAAAAATTAATTTTTTAGATATTTATGACTAAACAAACGTTTTATCAAATGTTTCTAACATTTTAAATAACAGTGAAATAATAAGTATTAAGTATATTACTTTAATTATAATATTATTTCTTTTTTTATTAAATTGAATTATTCTTCAAAAGTTTTAGAACACTTACTTTTAATAAAACATATGTATATATTATAAATCATGAATTTTAATTTCATGTTGTTTTTAATAAAATTTTTAATATATTAGAATTTTATACTTTTTTTATATTAATATAAAGAATAATTATAAAACCAATATATTGTTATTATTTAAATATTTTTATTAGTCATAAATTAATTTAAGACTTTCAAAAGGAAATATATATCTACATCAAATGAATAAAATTTTCAGATTTTGTTTTGCTAGTAACAAATTAGCTAATAAAAAAGAAAAAATGTAACATTTAGAAAATATAGTTTATAGAATATAATTAAATATTTTATCTTCTCCGAAATATGAGATATTTTTAATAAAAATTCTATCGACACTTCACTAAATAATTTTTATCTCATGATATCGCTTTTGTCATAAGTTTCAGAACAGTCTCATATAAAACATTAGATTATCAAGAAAATAATTTTTTAGATTTTATTTATTCACATATTATATGAAATAACGAGTCGAAATAAACGATGAAAACGAAAAAATATTCTGCAGGAAATATTTTGAAATAATTACAAATCGGGAGAAAAAGAGATAGCATAATGCTATTATTTTTACACCCGGCTCTTTTATAACGTACCTCTATCTGATTACTACAATTCTTTATCCAATTTCATACGTTTATAACATGTTTTCATGGGATACGTAATATATTTCACCCGTATTTTTATACAATTTTTACCACTGAAACGAATGCAATGAAAATTAAAATCGCTTTGAAATAAAATAAAATGAAATGAATTATTAAAATTCCATTAATCTTTATCGTTATTATTAATTATTCGATAAGAGAGAGATAAAAAAAAAGAAATTTAACGAATCGTGTTAAATTCGGTATAATAAACCGACTCGTCGCAGACAGGTCGCTAATTTTTCCTAAAGTAATAAAGGTCTCTTAACACGGGCGGATGGTATGACGCACAAAATGAATCTCACGTTTCTTTTAATAAACGCCTTTGCAAGAACAGTTTCGCGTGTGCACAGACTGCGACTTTAATTATACATGGTACCGTTGTCTAATGAAAAGTGTAGATGAGGCTTGCCCATTTATCTCGCCTACAAAACTCTGCTTTAGCCGGCGGCATCTTGCAGTAGATTAGGGGCGTGCTTTGGTCAACCACGATTCCCGTATCGGGATAAAAACAAGAGTGAGGATCTCTTCGTTTCGCAATTATCAGGACGAAAAAAGGAGAACTAAATAGGCAGTAACATGATTCCATGTTCGTTAACAGAAGAGATAGGTAAATGGGGAAGAATTGTTGGTACAAATTTTCAATTTTTTTCTTTCTAGTTTAAATTTTAATTTTCTTTATTGGTGTTTCTTTTTTTTTTTGATTTGTGCAAATTTATCTTCTGCAAATGCCATATGATCGTGAAATTCAAAGATATTGTTTTGTTAATTTTATTTTTTTTCTTTTATGGAATACGATACTATACAAGAATAAAAAATTTATGAACTTAAAGTTTATTTCAACGTTTTTCAATTGGTGATAGCTAATATGGATTATAATAAAATAAATAATTAAATAAATATGTTATTTGTGGAATATTATTATATAATAATAATTTAGATATTAGTAGATATTATATTATATATTAATCTAACATTTCCGAAGAATCTAACAAATTCTGAAGAAATATTTCATGTCAATCAATTTGATAATAATAATAAAATTAAACTATAAAAATAAACTGGTAAAATGACATCTATAAAATATAATGAAATAATATGATAAAAAAATTTTTTTTTAGATATCATGTTACTTGTTTATGAGAAACATTTAAACAATTATAAAATGATTCAATAGATAAAAGAGATATAAAATCAAAATATACAAAAAAATTTAGATCCCTTGGAATGTATCTCAATAATTTATTCAAAAATTGATAATTTCATATTATAGAAATAATAATAATAATAATTTTAGTAGTTCACATTTTTTGATAAAATTAAGAGATATTGATTTATTCTATCAATTACCTTATCTCCTTTTTATGTAACGATATTTTTTTTTCAAAAAACCATATGTATCTTATTTCACAAAATCAATTCGCATTGTATATAAACAATACTTTGATTGAGAAAATAATCGAAAAAATTCATTGAAGAAGTTAAAGAAAATTACAAGATCTATATCGCGATTTATATGAATTTTGTACTATATACATAAAATCAAGAATGCAAAAAGTTAAAACTTTTAAATAAATAATTTCTTTTTAATATAACAGAAAATAATATTTTATTCTAGTTTATAAAAACAGTAAAAATATAAGTAAAATTAATTCATTATACAGTATAACTTAAAAAGATATAAGTTAAAAAAACAAAAACTATATAATCATTAAGTTTAAAATTTTTATAGATATCGTTTTTTGAATACCTTATCAATTTTTTTCAAAATTTATATATTTTTTATTTATTGCATCTTATGATATTATTTCGATCAATTATTGATTAATAGCTATCATTATTGCTAATTATTACGATTAACACGCATTAAATCAATTAACACGCATGTCGATTTGTAGTATGAATTATCGCCTCCAAAAACTATCGCAATTCTCGTTAGTGTTATTTATATTTTCGTATATAATTATTACACCAAGCATTATTACGCCAAGCATACAATGGCATCTGATTTGTTTCGTAAGGAGGATTCCAAAAATGTTTTTTACAATATTGCAGAAAATTTTTGAAATTCTTCCTTGATAGAAATCAGCTCTACCATTTGTATGCTTGATCTAATAATTACATCTGATGATCAAATGAATTGTTTACTGAAATATTTTTCGTGGAAAAAGTGCGGATCTGATTGGTTAATATGGGAAATATATGGGAAAATATCAGTTTTTGTGCATATTTATGTTTCTATCATACTCATATATCATATATACTAATCTGATTATAAAAAAAAAGGAACAATAAAATAATGATTTATATCTAAATCTCAATGTAATAGCGTAGAATTCAAATTATTCTAACGAATTGATATAATATGAAAGTTTTTTTTATTTCTTATAATATATGTAATTTAATTATGATTTGTAACAATAGTTTAATTTATAAATGTAATTTTGTATTCAAGTAATTAAGATAACAATTATATATAAACGAATAAACTAGACATATTATATATTATTATAAATATATTAATATCATAAATATATTAATATTATATCAAAATAATTAATAGTTTCGAAAATATTTCAGTTTCCAGTCTTAGATAATTATCCCTAAGATAACTTCATAAATGAAAATAATTTTTACGATTTTGAATTATCAAATTATAGCTCTTTCTCTACTGTGTAGTTAGAATTGTTAATAAAGCGTTTGAAGTGGAGATAGCAAAGGATCCTAGCGAAGGATCTCTTGCCTCTGCGCTGTCCCGAGAGACTTCTTCAGCAATGAACTATATATAGTAAGAAGAATTGCGGTAACATTTGGAATTGTTTAGTGACAATTAGTACTACAAATTGAGACATATATCAGTTTGATCATAATCGCAGAAATTTTGACTTTATCTCAGTGTTTTTGGTAATTATAAATTATAATGTAATAGTATACTGATTATCATAAATTAAATTACTATTCATTGCTCGTTCAACGAAAATTATATGAAAATAAAAGTTTAAGTTTATATATAATAAAAGAATTAAAATGGCATAATATGTATAATTCTATTCTCATTGTAGTAGATAAGTTTTTATAAGTATTATATGAATTATGTGTATTAAATTAATTATAACTAACTTATTGTAGTAGTTATAATATTGCATGACTTATGGTATATATTATTATTAAGTTAATTTTTAAATAATAAATAATCAATTAATATAAAATTAATTAAAAAAAAAATAAAGACTTAAAATAACCTTTTCTTAAGATTAAAATATTACAACTCTATTAAAATATTACAACTCTAAAATTTAGTAAAAGTTTCTTTGATATTTCACGCGTAATTCTTTGAACATTATATAATACGAATATTAATATTACAATATTACTACCAATATTATATAATAGATTTGTGTCATTATACATGATTGTTTACGCGTAGGAATGAATTCGAGACGTTTTTTATCGAAATCCCACAAGAATGTGACTAAAGCGGAATATTTTAAAGAATTATGAAAATTCTTGAAAAGATCTCGTTCCATGGGATTAAAAATCGTTTTCCTGATCTGGAAAACAAGTGACAATTAAAACTGGAAATCGCGTTCGCCTGCTCGCGGATTGCTAATCATAAAGAAATTAAATTTAAATAAGCTTTTGCTGGTTTACAAAGCGAGTCAGTACAGAAAAGAGGATCTTTAAGCGGCTGATACTAATTGGACGCAGTTTCTAGCGACCACTTTCACAGCCACTCCCGGGGGTACTATTCGTGATCGTTAACAATTTTTCTAATTAACTTTGAAAATTCTGCAAAATCGTTCTACCTACCAGTTTTATGGTAAGCAATATTGTCAGGATGATTTCGAGTAAAATATGAAAATGAATTAAAATTATTTATCATTAAATATGAAAGAGAATTTGCTGTTTTTGATTTAATAGGGAAGAAATAAGAAGATATATAATGTATAATGATTTTAATATATCATCTTAATTTTAATATGTTATAGATAAAATTTAATAATTTTGGTTTATCATTATGAAGAAATATATATATTTTATATAATATGTAATTTTAAAGTATTATAAGTGAACGAAATTGATTTTGATGTGATATAGATAATATATAATGTATTAATATAATTTTGATACATTATAGAAAAGATATAATTTTGATATAAGAGAAATTAGGAATCATAATTTTTTAATTTTTAATTATTTGAAAACTAGGAATGATAACAATTTGGTATTATAGACAGCCTTTACACAATAGTTTACTATTAATATATTATTAAATTAAAAAATAATATCTTATTAATTTATCTTATAATATCTTTATAATATCTTATTAATTTATTATTAATAATAATAAATATAGAACAACTACTGAAAATATTTAATATCACATAATTATGATAATATATATTATTTGAATCATTAAAGATAAAAATTTTAAAAATGCATATATACATTATTAATATACAATATATACAATTGAATTTTTAGCAGTTTAATTATTATAAAAGAAGAAATTATGATATTTATTTCATTTTGATATTTTTCATTCGGACAAGTATTTTTTTTTTTACAGTTTGTAATATTCAAAATTATTTAATTTCGTTTTATATTATGTTATATATTAAACTGTTAAAAAATAAAAATTTTTATAGATTAAATAACATAGAGATAAAGAAATTAAACATGTTGAAATTTACAATTTTAATACGTGGAATATTATAATTTATGCATTTTAAATATTTCAAAGTAAATTTTTCAAAATAGAAAGAGAATGAAAAAATATACATATGTATATAAAAAAATTAATTACAAAAAGTTGATTACAAAATAGAAGAAAATTTGCACACAACCCATATATAATATATTTAATATTATTATAAGTTTTTTTCTACACAATTTTGATTGTCATTAGCAAATCGTATAATCGTTTCTAATTATGATTAGAGTTTTAGTGCAGTTTGTGCGTGCGACATCAAAGAAAATTCGGTTCTCTTAATTCGACTCTCTCTGTATCTCATCATACGCGATAATTGCTATATAGTTGCTGAATTTCAAGAGAGTCTTTAAACGTGAAAAAGCTTCGCGCCATTTTTTGCAATATGTTTTTAAAATGTAATATCCTCGTTATACTCCTTCTAATAGCGTTATAATTATTTCAATTGTTATATTATAAATTGAATATCATAGAAGAATATTATATCTTTTTAATGAAAAATAATTTTAAGAGATCGATTATCTTATAAATATTTTCGCACATTATATAATATTAATAATATTGATTTTATGTACAATGGGCGTAAAAAATATTCATACAATTTTCATATTATTTATTTCAATAAAATATTGTGAAATTCCGTTTGTTGATAAAATTTTAACAAATAAATAATACGATCTTATAAATCTATAGAATAATTTTTAAAAAATAAAAGAAATATTTATATATTGGTAATATGTTGGTAATATATTAACAAATATTCAATCATATTTTATTAAATACATTAAATATTCCGTTAAATATTATTATTATTGCTATTATTATTATTAATTATACTGAATATTTATTAAATATAATTTAAATATGAAAAAAATCAAATTTGTTTAAAATATTATGCTGTAAAAAGAAAATATAGAATGCATAAGACAATGAATATAATGATTTTACAATTTCTTCATTAATTAAAAATAATTTGAGAATAATTGAAATAAAAATCGTATAATATTATCTATTAAAAAATATTTAAAAAAAGTTTTTGCAATATCAAAATCAATTTGTATTGTAAAAATGAGTATTATAAAAATTGAACGATAATTTTAAATAATTTGAAATTTCTTTTGCAAAAGCGTCTCTTATATTATTATAGATTAAATTAATATAAATTAATTTAAATTAACTTTAATAATATAATAAAAAAACTCTTAAAATTTTTCTAATTAATTTAATAAATTTTTTAAATTAATTTTTTAATAATTAATAATCACGTTGTGTTTTTTTAAATATTATCTGGCTATATTATATATATATATATATATATATATATATGTTAGTATTATGTTATATATATATATATATGTGTGTGTGTGTGTGTGTGTGTGTGTGTGTGTGTGTGTGTGTGTGTGTGTGTGTGTGTGTTAGTATTATGTTATATATTTATGTCAATTTATATCACGAATAAAAAATTTTAAAAAATTCCTCTGATATTCTGAATATATTCAAGTATTTTTCATTTAGAGATAGGATATTCTTATTAAAAATTTCATAATAAATTCAAAAAATATAAATATATTTATATATTTATATATTTGAAAATATATAAATATTCTTTATTTGAATTAACATTTTTGGAATCGAAAATATAAAATTCTATGATGGCTTTTTATTTTTTAAGGTTTCTTTTAAAATGAAAGTTTATTTTCAAGCAATGTGTTAAAATTAAAATAATTTAGTTAATTAAAATATTTAATAAATATTAAAGTCTGATAATTTCTATAAAAAATTTTTTTTATTATAAATATTTATTTAAATTTTGAATAGCTTAATTCCTATAAAATATCTGAAATATCTCAAATTAAAATATTTAAGTGGAATATTATTATTACATCGTGGATATTTATACATTTTTAGAAAAATTATATGAAATATTCAATGTTTTCCTAGAATTTAAGTAGAACTAATAATGAAATAAATTTTTATTCAATTTCCATTTCTTTATGCTCCATTATTTATCAAAATTAATTTGTATAAAAATCTTCAGTTCATTACATATTATTTTATTTCATAATTTTTTATAATCTATTTTGTGATTTATTATGTACATATAATAAAATAATTTTGTTCTTGTTATTTTAATACAAAATAAAAATTATTGTATATTATTTTCTGTTATATTAAAAAAATTATTTATTCATTTATTTATTTATTTACTATTATAATGGAATATATCTCTCGTTTTATACATAGAAGATTCTGTAGAATCTATAAAAAAGACTTATATCATTGTACTTATATCATTGTCATCATACAATGATTGTATTTTGTATTTATCTTAATTTATATCAATTCAATAGAAAATAAATTAAATGAAGAATTTATTTAATATTTTTACGAATTGATTTTGGTTAGATTAAATAAAAATATATTTATAAGTAAAAAATATAATATAAAAATTATAATATTACATATTTTATATTTTATTTTATAAAGTATTAAAAAATTCCATAATATTATTTAAATGAAATATGTTATTAATTATTTTTTAATTAATAATAAGCAATGGTTTAAACTTTAGAAGTTAATTACTGAAATTACTGAAAGTTAATTAGAAGGATGAATTCTATATTATATATGCATGTTAAAATAAATATTATTGAAGTTATTCTCTAAATTGTATAATTGCATAGTATTGAAAATATTTTAGCTAATATTCCGGGAACTAATTAACTAAAGTCCTTATATTAATTATAAAAAAAAATTGTTCAAAATGTCGTCAATGATAATTTATATCCATATCATTGAAATCATTAAGATATTAAAATGATTAAAATCATATCTTTTTCGAATAATATTATTCAATAAATTTTGCTCAAAATAATTAACGAGAAAATATACACAGTCTTAAGAAATCCCAAGAAAAATAATGTCTATCGTCTTAATTATTAAAAAATAAATTATTTCACAAATAATGATTATCAAAACTACAAAATAACAAAAAAGAAAAAAGTTGAAATATCTCAATAATTATCTCTTATTTCAATTTCAAATAAAATTTGTCCAATACGTGTATTAACAACTATTTCGCAATGTTAAACGATTGTTTGTCCCCTATTATTCCTACTTTTTTACTTTTTCTCAACAAAAGCGGAGAAAGTTCTTTATCATCAATTCCTTGCGTCCTTAAAACTTTCAGCATCCGTTCACCGAATCCATCGATAAAAATCGTCGAAACTACTTCTCTCAAAAATAGTGTTCACCAGGATAACGCCAGCCATTCCAAAGTTGCACGAGTATTCTTCAATTTCTAACAGTTCTTATGCCCCTAAACGCACGGATGTGCACGGGGCTAATACGCGACATCAAAGAAACTATGTAGGGGATCGGCGTCGTTTAACACGTTGCGACGATCCGCATAGACATTTTCCCGGCGGCGGTAATTGCTATGGTCCGGCATCCCTGTGTACAGCCACGCGACCCCGGAAAATTAAGAGCAAATGGAGTTTCGTTCCGTGGCTACGTGTATTGTACGAGCCACGCCTGGCTCCTAGTTATCTGCTTTTCCCTTTGTCTAGCGGCCGTTACTCTTTTTAGCGGCCACCTCTTCCATCGATTCTTTTTTGTCGAAATTATCATGGGAATTCCATTTTAATTTTGGTTGAGACAATTGGATCGATGTTAGGTTGTCTGGAAGTTAATTCTTAAATGTTTTGTGAAGAATTATTGTTTATTTAAAAAAAATTTTATTTATTAAAAGATATATTTATTACTAAACATAAACATTTTTTTATATTACATATGTAAGTAATATAAATAAATACGTTATGTTTTTATTCTTTATTTAATTATACGATTAGTAAAATTAAATATTTATTTTTATCATAAATATTATGAATATGAAATTTTGGTTATTATATAATAATAAAAATTGGAATTATCTTGAATTATCCATAGAAAGAACAGGGAAAATTTTAATATGTTATATATTTATTTATCTATTTCGTTATTATTTTTTATTATTATCATTATTTATATAATTTAAAATAAATTTTTTATAGTTTAATTTTTTCAAACAAACAATAAACTATTTATATCAAATATCAAAAAATAAATTTTGATGATAAATAAATGCACATAATAATTTAACATTAAGTGGTAGTTATGTATTAAAATCGAATTTAGTTGTACATAATCTTTTAATACATTCAAATGAAACACCTTTAGAGAATTAATTCTAGAGGTCATAACAAATGCAAAAGTTGGTGTATAGAAATGACTTACTTATTAGTTAGAAGCAATTTAACTTTGCATTAAATGAAGCGAGGTGAAAATAGAGTGAGTAACAGTGTGATGGATATAGACTGTCTCATTTTATCTTCATCTAATGCAAACTTCAATTATTTATAACTTAATAAATTAACCTTAACTGATATTTTATATTAACTTTAATATTCGTTTTGCTGTTTAAAATCGATTTTTCAAGTATATCTTACAAATATATTAATATTATATATATTATGTATAGAATTATATATTAATTGGTTAATATTTATTGCATATATATTCATTATATATAGAAAATGATTCATTGAATATGAAAATCGAATAAAAAATGAATCCTTATAATATAATAAAGTACTAGAATTCCTTTATATTATTATTATTATCCTTTATATAATTATTATATATTATTATATCCTCATATAATTATTATATATTATTTATTATATGTTGAATATTCATTGCATAAAAATTTACAATCAACTAATGATTAATGCTGCTTATATATTAAAAATTGGTATAATCATCATATATAATAAAATATATATTTTATATTCAAGATAAATGTAAAAGTAAAAATGCAAAATAGAGTATCAGCTTGAGCCTGTTAATGGAGTCATCAGTAATGCCATCTAGCTGGCTCTTCGACACCGGAATACAAATCAGAAAATCAGGTTAGAAAAGTATATAGTTAGGTGATTGCTTGCAAGGATCGTGTTACTGTGAAAATCCTTCTGTAGTAAGAATAAAAGAGTTGCGAAAGTAGAAATATAAAATAGCATTTTTATCATTTTTTTTACTTAGTCTTTTTCATTATTTTTGGTAAAGTCAAACGAAATATATAAAATAAAAATAAAAAATTTAATTTCTATTCTGTATCATAATTGACATCGAGATGATTTTAATTAATATAAAATGATTATAAAAAAAACAATAACAATTTATCTACGAGTATTGATCAAAATGCAGAATTTCTGTGTGTTCTTGTTATTTCAGAATAAATTCAATCCTATTTTCGGGGATCGAATAGGTTGAGCCATTGGATTTGCCTAGTTGATTCTTGAAGACGAACATATGTATAGATTAATAGATATTTTTACATGTTGAAATTTGGTTTGATTTGGACTGAAATTCACTTTGATTGTGATAATTATAGAATTGAATTTCTTTTTTATTTAAAAATGAAAAGATATTTCTTATGAAGTTACATAAAAATAATTATAAGATAATCTCCTTTATTCGAATTTAAAAGAAAAAGAAATAAAAATATTATTTTTAATAATATTTTTTAATTGTCAAAATGTTAATTATTATCATTTAAGTAATATTATTTTAATATTCCAAAATCTTATTATTTAATATAGAAAAAAATTCTTACTTTATTAGACTGCAAATGTTAATTTGCATTTATATAAAATTTAAATGTAATAAACCTACAAAATATAATGACAGAACAAAAGACAAAATATTCAAAATATAATTTAACATTCGTTTTTTTAGTCAAATTTATCAACATTTGATTTTGTTTAAACATTCATAATCTATTTGTTATAAATATTAACAATTTTTTTATGTCAAGTCCTTATATTTTAAAAAAGATGAAGAAAAAAAATTATAATTATAATAAATTAAATTCACGTTAAATGTGATAGATTTTATTGAGACAAATCATTGGAAATTCTAGCTATTTAACTTTTAATTACATTATCCAAACTTCAAACAAATGTTGCAGATTGAAATTATAGTACCTTTGAAACAATCACGAAACGAATTGCTGGCAATATCGAAACGAGTTAATTATTTTCAATACTATTTAATTTGTATAAATCATTTCGATTCTTTTTTAAAAAAAATATTCATCTTGTTGTACATCGACATAAATAATCTTAGACATCATTATTATATTCTGTTCATCGAATATTCAGATATTTTAACATAATTATCCTTTCAATATATAATCTGTTATAAAAGTCTTCGTATTTTATAAGATAATTCATCATCCTGGAAAATATTTACATTAATTTTGTATACGTGGAATACATATGAAGTATATTCAGTTATATATGAAACAATTTTTTTTGAAAGAATAAAATCAATTTTCTAAATTTGTTTTAAAAGAAATTTCGATTGAAAATATTTTTTCACAGATATTTATATACAATGTTATGATAAGGCAATCAAATATAAATATTTAAAAATATAATCATTTAAATTTTGCTTTCTCTTATACGATTAAAAAATAAAATTATAAAAAATTATAAAAAAAAATTAAAAAACAATTTTTAAATTCCAATGATTGTTTAATTTTATATATTCAAATTGATATTCCATTAAAAAGAATATTTTCTTATGAAACAATTTATTGAATGAAATAACTTTTTATATAAATTTTGCATAATTTGGTGGAATGTTATATAGTACGTTTTTTTTAAGTTTTTCTTTAAAGGAAATATTTCGAAGATATTAAAGTTATCATTATTATTATAAATGGAATGATGTATTTTTATGCTAAAATATTACAAAATATTGATTTCTAAGTAAAAAAACACATTAGCTATTATTATTTTTAAATTAATGATTAAGAAATAATTTCGTTTTATTTTTTGAAAATAATCATTTAATATAAAATCAGATATTATATTCTAAATACAAACTTTCATTAAAAACAGAAATTGTTGATTTTAATAACAAAATATAATCCTTGAGCTCGAGAAACATATACTTTTGTGACTGATTGTATTATCTTTTATTCATATATACGTCAGAATGTGAACCGATTTAAAGACTTGCTTGAAAGATTTACATATGTATAATTAAATAAATAGGTCAAAGAATATGGTTCAACTCTTTTTTTATTTTTAAACATTATACAAATTTCGACATTCTCCATTAATAATATTGTTCTAATATTTTTAAATGTATTAATCATAAAACCTATGAATTGCAATAATAATAGATATAAAATTAAAAATCAAACAATCGATATATTTTTTAATAATTTTGAATTAAAAAGAGAATATTCAATAAATTGATTTGCAAAATTATTTAATTATATTTAAATGATAAAGCACAAGTTCAAAGTTACAATTCCATTTAAAGACAGGATCCTCAAGAGTTTCAGAGATAGATCGGAGAAATTTGTGCTACGTTCGTTTAATCATCTGAGCATATTTAGTTTGAAGAGCAGACCATATGACGCTGGCATATTCAAGATGATGACGTATAGAGTATTATATAAAGTTATAAAACTATTATATTGAGATACTTGAAATTCTTATAAGAACAGATTGCAAAATTAAGTAATTTATTAACTACATTTATAATGTTGACGACAGAAATCGAATGAAACAATTTTTATAAATAATTCATTTATTCATTGAACATATCTTTGAATTATTTTTTATTTTATATGTTTTTAGTTAATTATATACATTAACAATAATTTGTTAATTTGTTAAAAAATTTCAATTTTAATGTTATTCTGAATTGTTATTCTGTATTTGATTAATAAGAAAGAAATTTTGTTAATCTCTTACATAGAAGCGGATATATTCGCATAATACAATTACATAATTAAAAAATTTATCACATTTATCAAATCTATTTATGACATTAAACTAAATAGCTATATTAAATACCTATATTTTATATTAAATATTTATATTTTATATTCTGTATCATATAAAGTATCAGCAATCAAATTCATGATTCTATAGTTCATAATCTATTAGTTGTGAATTATGAAATAGGAAAAGAAGATCATATTTCCGGAATTATCGACAGAAACATGAAAAATTAAGAAAGAATCGTACTCTATAGTTCGAAGAATAAAATATATGTATATATTATAATTGTTATAAATATGTGTCTACTTGAAACTATTATGAATTATGAATTGTTTAAGAGTATTTTTTATGAATGGATATTGCATTATAAGTGATTTAAATATTTGAAAAAAAAAATAAATACGTAGCAATATGATTTTGTAATTTTAATTCTAATAAAGAATAGTTCTTATAAAAATTGAATGATAAATACATTTATTGCTTAAAAGAAATTGACAATGAGAAAGATACAAATTTTAAATGTTCTATTAGATAGTAAATGAGTTTTTTTTATCAGTTTTATTATCTGAGATTACAAATTTTGAAAATTGTTCTTAAACGAATATATAATTTGAGAATATTCTTGAGAGTAATTGAAAAAAGAAATTGTTAAAAGAAAGAATTAAATATATATTTATATTATAAATATAAATATAAAATATAATTTATAAATTTAATATATTTATAACTATTAACTACTAAATATTGTAAATAAACTCGTTCAAATGCAACATTTTACATTATCATATATACAATGAGGCAAAAAAATAAAAAAATTATAAAAATATTAATTCATAATATCACTTTAAATTTTTATTTTTTCTAAGATAATTTTTGAAAAATTAAATACAACTTATATTATATGTAGTATATGTATTTTAAATTTGAAAATAATATTATAAACAAAATAATTATCTAATACTTGAATGAACTAATTTTTTTA
This sequence comes from Apis cerana, assembly GCF_029169275.1. NCBI lineage: Eukaryota > Metazoa > Arthropoda > Insecta > Hymenoptera > Apidae > Apis > Apis cerana. Next base: position 2,128,754 of record NC_083865.1, on the reverse strand, counting down.
CTTATTAATTATATTTAAAAAAATATTCAATTATATTTTATTGTAAAACATTTATATGAGTAAAATGAATAAAGAAAAAGGAATTTAGATAAAGATTTCGTTCATATAAACAAAATTCCATTCTATTTTAAGATAAAATATAAAATTTAAAATTATTTTTTTATTTAAAATTATTTAAAGAATTTTAAAGAAAACAGTGTGAAAGAAATATGATATATATAAATAGAAAAGAATAATTAATTACATATATATCCAAATTGCAGAATTTAATTATATATTTGTATAGAAATACAAGTTCATCGAATTTCATGAATGGTTCTAAATAGTTTCAACTTCGAACTTATATATTTATATTTCATATATATATTTACATATATATATTTCATAATAACAAATCTGTTTATTCTAATTTCATAACGGAATGAATGTTGTTCTGTCCTTCTAGAATTTCTTTCTATTTCTGAAAAAATAACAGTTCTTTATTTATTTAAGTGAAATAAAAGTTTCAAAAATTCCATTTACTATATTTATTGTATAATTATATTTCAAAGAAAAAACAATTACTGAAAAATTATTATTAATTTATAATTAATCATTAATTATACATTTTTTGTTCACATTATTTAATTTTCATTTTAATATTATTTCAATTCGATTCTTGATTCATGATATGTTTAGAATATTAAATCATTATTTGTGAATTTCAAAATTTGTAAATTTTATATTTATTATATTATTATGTTTGAATTATTATTCGAATTATAATATTTATTGGCTTATTAGATATGGTATATTTTGCTACACATCTGTTATCGATTGCTCAGCTTATGAATTTCATATCGGTGAGATCCAGAGTTTATTAATTGAAAAATAAATTTTTTGTCAGGTGTTTTTTTTGATATTTTTGTATTTTTTTTTTTGAGTTAAAGAATGAAAATAAAAGTTTATCGTATGAAATTTTTCATTTATAAGAAATTAATTATAAGAATATTTTTCCGAAATAAAAATTCTACTTATATTCTACTTATTCTGTTTTGAATTCATATTTTTGGTGCCAAATATGTAAATAAAATAATTAATTTTACTTTTTTATTATTAATATTATTTTTATAATTTTTAAAATTTCATAATAATAATGAAGAAAGAATAAAATAGTTTTTTGTAAATCAAGATTAATATTTTTTTTATTGTTGATTAAAATTTGAAAAATTCTACAACATAAAAATTTATTAAGATTTTAATTATATATATATATATAAATAAAAAAAAAACATCTTGGATTTTAAATGCCGTCATCTCGACTCATAAAATTTTAAATTTGAGTAAAAAAAAATTTTATCCATCAAATTTTCTATTATAAATGCAAATTATAAAAATAAAATTATCACTCAAACAAAAAATTAATCCAATATAAAATATTTTCTTATTCATTTTAATCCTTTGTTGAATCTAATTAATATTGAATAAAATCAATTTTCAATTTAAGTATATATTTTTAGAACTAATTTTAGAACAAGTTCGTTAATTTCTTCTCTTAAGAAAATAATATTCGAAACGATGGTTAATCGATATATCCAGGCGTGACGAAAATCGGGAAATCACTATTCTCACAGCTGATTTTCGTTCGAATTACCGGCTGCCTTTCTTAAACGACGTTCTCGCCCGAAAGACGTTGCCTCTTTATGAAATCTATCATCAAGAGCGCCTAGAGAGCTCGGTGTATTCTTGACGGAGCTGGCGTCTATTAATTTTCAGCCAACAGTGACACAGCCCTTGGCGGCCTAATGTGATTACAACTTTCTGGATAATCAGACTTGCGCGAGGGAAATACGCGAGATAGCTTGAAACTTCCTCTTCGTGATGATTTGTCCAAGGTGTCGGCTAAGAGTTTTAAGAAAACGTCCCTTCTATCAGGTTCATTGATTCTTGCATAAAAGGCAAGACATTTCTATTTCCCCTGCAGTAAATTCTATTAACTTTTCTGAATCATAAAATATCCTGATCATTTTAAATTAAGAAATCTGTTTCGAAACGATAAAATTATTCGAGAATTGATAATTCAAAAATGATTATATAAAAATTAATGTTTATATAATAGTTAAAAAAATATGTGATATTTATAAACGAAAAATATATGCAAATATATACAAAATGTATACAGTTATCTCTGGAGAATCTTTTTAATATTAAATATAAAATTGAACATATCAATGAAATTGAACATATGAAATTTAATAATAATAAAGTTGTAGATAATAATAATACAATTATATATTTAATTATATATTTAATATAATGGAATAATAATAATAAAAATATAAGATTGAACATATTAGTACGATTTATTTGTCAAAATTGTGGATTTTAAGACTTATTGTGGTAAAATTACTTCTTATTTTATTATAATTTTTTCTCTTAAATTTCAAAGTACTATAATTGCTTTCAATTATGTTGAATAATTCTTGGCTTATTTAGTTTACTTTTATTCAATTTTTATTCCATTAATTAATCACTCAATTCGTCGTTTGAACTAAGTTAATACTTTCTAAATTTTCCATTTAAATTTAAATAATCGAATTATTTGAATACATATGTAATGATTTTTGTTTGCTCCATTTTCTGTACGGATTTGCATTTTCCTTTAATCCTCTGAAAACATTAATTCTCCAATAATGGAATCGAAATAAATCACAAATGTAAAATATAAAATCTACTTTGGAACAATGAGAATAAAGTAACGGGACGGGAAAAAGTCTTCAAACAACGTGGAATTGTTGCTTTGAGTAATATTCAATGAGAAACTCGTTCACGAGCAATTATCGAACAAAAATAAAATGTGTTCTTCTTAGTGCTTGCGCGACCACAATTTCTTATAAACCATAAACGCAATGAAAATAAAGATCCAAAAAAGAATGGCGCGTCAATACAGCTGTATTTTCTGATGAACTTACATTACGCTTTGATAGCATTAGTTTTGAATGCGATCGGTAAAATGTAATCAATTCATTAATATTTATTTGTTAACAATATACAGATTGTTTTGAAAGTTAAACCAAAATATAATTAATTCATTTATCGTATTTTTTTTATAAAATTTTTATAAAATTATTATAAAATTAAATAATTTTATGCTTGATGAATCGATTAATGGTTACATATTATTAGATATTGATACTTTAAAACATTTTATGTATTTTTAATAAATAAATAAATTTAACAATTTTGTTAGTTTTATAAGTTATATAAAATAAAATTACGATAAATAATTAAATTGAATTCTATTGTAAATATAACTAAATATTGTAAATATAGGAGATTAAAGAAAGAATGTAAAAATTTAAAAAATTATAGAATTCATTAAATTTTTTTTTCTTTTCAAATCCAAATAAGTCATTGATATATGTGATATTATTGAATAATATCACAAACTTAGAATCGTATTATTATACAATATTTATTATTTATTAAAATAATTAAGTTGAATGATACAGAGAATTTCAAATGTTGAAATAATTTCTAATATCTTTTTTTTTTAAATTATTTTTATTCTCTTATTTTTTTTAATATTCTATATAATTTTTGTTTATTGTATATCATATATTAAATATGATATAATAAAAGAAACAAAGAATGAAAATTTATCATATTTTTTAAGAAATTTTTATAAATAAAATTTATGCATATAAATATTTATATATTTATAAACTTTAAAGTTTCATGAATTTTTTTCTGTTTTATAAAAATATTGTAACTAACTTTTGTAAACTATCATTTTACATCGAGTTTCGATTGATTTGACATTTTGCAGATATTATATCTCATTTTACGAATGTGGATTTTCAGAGCACTGATTGTTTTCGAAAGATTGATGCTATTCTCATATCTGAATGTTCGTATGTAATTTGTGTACCATGAACTCGAATTCTGTCGCACAACTGCCAATTGTCCGATACAAGAAAATTCCCTCTATAAATTCAAAAAACTGAAAATATTTTTTTTTATTATTTAATTTTATTTCTAGAAGAGTAATATTGCCTGATTTTAAAATCAAAGAGACTATTCTTCATAATTTCACAATTTGTATCGACAAAATGACTACAATAAACAAAATTTATTAAAAATAATTGTAACTTTTGCAATGAGATATAAAATAATGTAAAACAAATAGAGATGTAAAATTGTTCGAATGTAAATTATATTTAAAACAAAAAGTAATTTAAAGTTTCTTTTTAATCAAAGAAAAAACAATAAAATTAATTGAACGTATATTAATAACTTCAATATCAATACACATAATAAAAATAATAATACATGGAAATATATGACAGAAATATTAAATATGAAAAAAATATTTTAAAAGATAACTAAATATTTATAAATATTTTTTTCCAACTATTACTTGTTTTTCCATTATATTCTCCTTCATAATATAAAATTTTAAATTAAAATTTTTTTACAATGTGTTTTATATTCGTGCTATAAAATTTTATATTTCAAAAATTATAATGATTCGTTTGATCAAAAATTATTCTCTAATAATAGTAAAATATACAAAAATTTTAATTTTACAGTGAGTATTCCTCATTCACAGAATATATAAATATAAGAATACTGCCCGATATAAGAAAAAGAAAATTTCTAGAAATTCAAGAAATAAATATTAAATATAACTTCTACTTTATTTTTAAAATTTATTATTTGTTCTTATAATTCAAGATATCAAGATTCACGATTTCTAAAATACACAAAAATTTAAATTTCACATCAAATATTTCCTGTTCACATTTTGCGATGAATTAAACCTACGAATATCTATAATAAATTCTTCATCCTTTCTGCATCCAAGCTTTATTATCTTAACTTATTATCTTTATTATATTAAACACGCTTCATCGAGATCGAGTAGAAGTCTTAACTTTAATTTTTTATCTTCATCTTTAATCTCTTTTGAATTCCGAATTTCTGTAAGAATCGTACCGATTTTGATCATCTTGAGTTCAAAAATATTTTTTCTTTCGAAATCATGAAAATTTTGTTTGCACAATAATCAATTTCGCCGTGTCGATGTAATTTCGCAATCCAATTTTGTCTTGTTAGTTGGAAAATTCAAGTACAATTTTCATCGAGTACAACATTTCAACCTGATTGACATCAAATCACCTTCCTCTATACTCTCTTCAATCGTTTAACCAACATTTTTGCATATTAATCGTTGAATTTTTAAGAAAATGTGAAGAATTTTAACTTATTTCTTTTTCATATAAAATTTTTAAATTTTTTATTATTTTTCTTTTTGGTATAAACGATGAATCTGTACTTTTTAGATCAGTTTTTAATAAGATTTATTTTTGAAAACAATAATAATTATATTAGAAGAAGAATTGTTGTAAATAAAAAAGTTAAATTTGAGAGATATATTCAATTATTATAATCAATATATTCAATATTAAAATCAAATTCAGAATAATCTCAAAGAATGATATTATAAAATAATATATTATAACAATATAAGATTTTAATTTTTTTAATAATTTTTTAATAACAATTTATAATTAATATATTTTTAGAAAAAATCTACTAGAGCAAAAAAAATTATTATTGATATATTATATGGAATCTAGCGTTAATTTCTAATTAATAATAAAATTTGGAAATTCGATGTAAAATGAAAATGATTTCAAAATGATTTTTTTAACCACTCGGTAATATAAATCAATACAAATTAAGTGCAATATTAAATATCTTTATTTTAATAAATTATCAAAAATGACAGTAAGAAGAAATATTTATTTTAGTTTAGTTTTATTTTATTTAATTTTCAATATTTTTATATATTTAAAATTAATGCATGGATTGATGAATTTTATTTTCTTCTATATGCTATTTTAATTAGAAATATATAAAATTAATATATTTGTAATAAAAGTTTGAAACATAGATTCTAAAAATCAAAATAAATATAAAAGTTATACAAAAATCTTTTATTATCTCTTTTAAATTTATTCATTAAAATATGTTAAAATAAAATAGGGATAGAATAAAATATAATGCAGATAGAGTTATCTTACAGATCATTAAACAACTCTGATATCATTGTCATCAATTATAACTATTTATAACTTAATAAATAAATCTTAATTTTTATATTCATTTTTAACTGGTTTAGTTTTTATAATAAATCTTTTAAAGATATCCTACAAATATATTAATACTCTATAATTTATTAAATATGTTATATTAAATATTAGAAAGTCACAAATAGCTAATTATGATACATAGTTTTAAATAATTGTGAATAAAATCTAAAAAAATAACTTTTTTTTTATTTCTCTTGTTTATTAAAATTATTTAATCATCACAAGAAACACTCGAAACTCAATTTTTTTAATAGTAATAGTATTAAAATTATAATATCAACATACTGTCAACAAAATATTATAATTAAAATATTATAATTAAAATATTATTATTATAAAATTATAAAACATTTTTCAAAAAAGAATTTTTTAAAATAAATACATAATAAAAATTATGAATTCAAGGAAAATATCCTAATTTCCATTCTTCTTCAATCCAACTTCGCATGAAACTGAAAAGTTCTAAGGTTAAGATTTCATAAATCCAATAACGATAATGCACTCTGGAAGTCGGTTCCTCTTCTCTGTTTGTAATCGATGCCATCCAACCTCGCGATACGAATTGTCTTTCGCATTTCTCACTCCGCGTTCCAGTGCAAATTACCAAAGCTTTTTATCCTTTGAAGGACCCTTCTTTGCGATTAGATCAAGTCTGATTTTTCTTTCGCTATCCTCCTTCCTTCGTTTCTCGTCGTTTTCCACTTAGATACGTACTCTTCTTTTCTTGTTTTTCGCTTTGACTTTCTCTCTTTTTTTTTTATTCGCTTCCCTCTCTGTATGTTTCTCTGGTATCCTTGTCTTTCTCTTCCTTCCTTTTCCAATTTTTGCCCTTTGTATTTTTCGTTTCCATCTTTCTCCGGTTAGTTTGTAGATGTTCCTTGTATCGATTTCTCTCTTGGTTGTTTCTTTTTCCTTCGTGATTTTCTTCCAAATAACGTGTCACGTAACGAAATGTTAACTATGATGGAGGATGTTTGAATAAGAAAGATAATATTTTAATCCTTTTATTGTTTGTTATTTTTAATCATTATCGTTAAATAATTAATAAGATATACTTTCTCAATTTGAAAATTGTTTAATTTTGAAAATATTTATTATTAAATCAATTTATATTTTTTTAATTATTTAATTAACATTATTATTAACTAATATATAAATATTACATATAAATTAATTTATATTAGTTATATATATATAATATAAATTATATTATATTATATTTATTTATACTTATATTAATATATATTTTGTATTGTATAGTATATTATATAATTAATTTATATCGCGAATAATTTATTTTTAAATATTAATTAAAATTAATATAAGAATTTCAATATTTGGTTATTAAATTATTTTGGGTTGACATTTTAAATTAATTTGGTAATAATTTATAATTTAAAGTTTGGATTCGATAATAGAAATATGTATGTTAACTCAGTTATTACCAAAAGATCTTCAATAATAGATATATTTTATGTATATTTATTATAGTAGTACATTTTAGTTTTATAAGTAGATTGCTTATAAGTATATCTTCATGTAAAAAATCATTAAAATAAATCATATTCAAATATAAATATTTATATTATATACTTATAAAAATATAAATATAAATAAGTATAAATATAAATATTTATATTATTTACTTATTTATAAGTTTATATTAAATATCTTCGAAATATCATTATTAAATTAGAATAAAATTTTTTATCCTTTTCGCCTAAAAATTAATGTACGTGCATAAAAAATTCTAATTCTTTATCAATTTATTTAATAATAAGCATATTAAGAATTTACGATTAGAGAAAAATAAATGACAATAAAATACCACTTGTTTTTCCTCCACTTTGTCTTCTGTTTTTTCCTATCACTTTCGACCTATTTTTTTTCATTTTCTTCATTCGTCCTCTCTTATTTTCTTTTGTTTTCGCTTCTAAGCCTTCTCCATCTGTTTTCTTGACTTTCGATTAGCTTCCAGTATCTCACTGTCTTTCTATCTTTCTTTGCCTTTATTTCTCCCAATCATTTTTTCTGATCATTTTCAACATCTCTATATTCTGTCACTTCAATATTTTTTCTCTTGCCATCTATTTTTCTATCACCATCTTTCATATTCACTTTTATATTTCGCTTTCTATTCTAAGCTCCCTTTGCATTTTATTAAATTTCCTAAACCCACCAAGTTTCACTTTTCATCTCGTTGTCTTCATTACTTTGTCTATATTTTTCCTTAAATATTCATTTATCTTCGCGAGACTTATCATATTCACTCTTTTCTCATATTTTATTTTAAATATTACATCTTCCTTCGTTTTTATCATTTTACATCTTTATCTTGTTTCATAATCTAGATTATTTATAAAACATTAATTTTATTTCGTAACTTCTTGTAAAAATAGAAAATATTATTAATTGAAATTTAATTTCTATGTAAATGGATATAAGATATTCTCATTAAACGATATGATTCTGTCATTCTATATTGATATTTAATGATAAAGAAATATAAATAAAAAAATCCTTACATTAATTATTAAAATTATTATAATTAACCATATAATAAACTATAATACATATATGAAAAATATTAAAAATTAGTAATTCATCATAAAAATTAAGATATGTTAGAATTTATTTTTATTTTTATAATAAAATTAATTGATTTACAATAAATAAATTTAATATGAAATTATGAAAAGATTTTTCTAAAAAAATTTTAAGAAATTGGTATATTTTGTATATGTATACTCAGATTATTTAATTACTTCTTTTTATTATTCTTTATTTTTATTTTCCTTCTACAATTTACTTTATGATTTTACTTTAATTCTCATATCTTTATGACTATTTATGACAGTATCACTGTATCATATTCATCATTCTGACCATTTCCTAAAAATTTCACCTTTTTTTTCACTTCCATTTGACTTTTTCTCTTATCGTTATTTTCCCTTCGATTTTTCACCTCAATCATTACCTCTCCACTCTCTTATTTCCACATATTATCTCTTTTATCTTTATTACGAATAGAGATAAATTAATTAATATTCGAAATAAATGAATCTTTTTTTATTATATTTTGAATTACAAAATAATAGATTTTAATTAGAATTGTTAGAGACTTCTGTTTGATAACTAACAAGATAAATTTGATAGCTAAAAATGTTTTATATGATATTTATTTATTTTTTTTATTACTTCGAATTTTTATATTTTAAATTCTTTTTAAGCTAATTTATTGGAAAAAATATTTAACATCTTCAGAAAATTTTAAGAAAATTGAGAGAAGAAATTAAATAATGATAATAACTTTTTTATTTTTTCTTTGTATTAAAAAATGTTTGAAAAATGATATAAAAAAACATAAGAAAGTTAATATAGATATATTTTTTCATATTCATATATTTTTTGCGTTTCAGAGATAAAAAATTAAATTATCAAATAAATGTTTTTTTCTTTTTTCACACATATTACTTTTATTATTAAAATCGTTAACACGTTAATTATAAAATTAAACGCACAAAATAACGTTTCAAATAATTATTTTTATTATTTTTTTTAATCAAAAAGTTGATAATATAAATGATTATATTTTAAATCAATACTTTTAATTACATCTAACATTGTAAATATTATTTTCTTTAGCCAGAAGTATTTCCAATACTTAATAACAATCGATGAATATTATTAACTTATAAAATTCAAACTTTGAACAAGCTACATTTCATATGCATCGAGTACTTTAATATTCCTAAACTATGCTAAACATACCGTTCACTACTTAGTAGATTATCCATGACTTATGAGGTTCTGTTATTATCATTATAAATTTTACTAATATTATCATTAAAATAAAATTTAACAATCGTCAATTAATTTGAAACAACCTATGAAATTTTTTAAATATTCTTAAATTATGTTGAATGTTCTATTCATTATTTAAATTATTCATAACGATTCATAACGAAATTCTAATATTTTTGTTATAAATTTTATTATTCGAATTTCTTTCCTTTTTAATAATCGATAACAAAACAAAATGTAACGAATAATATTACGCTTGACAGAAAATTTTTAATCATACATAACAATATATGAAATTAATTTATTTTATGATGTATATTTTAAAAAATGCTATATTATAAATATATGATTTTAAATCAATCCGATATGAATATAAAAAAGTAAAATATATTCTTGGATATACAATTAATAATTTCAATGCCAATATGATATGGATATGTTACAAAATGTTAAAGGAGATTTTTAACTATATTTTCCTTCATATACGAAAGTTTAAAAAATTTTTTTTACATTTAGTTCATATTATATTTAATATTTTCATACATTTCATTATATTTTTCCATATTATTTTATATTTAAAAAATTACAATATTTTAACAAAATTCACGTAGAAAATTTTTATATAAAAAATATCAATTCTTCTAATATTTTTAAATTAACGTAGAAAATTTTTATGTAAAAAATATCAATTCTTCTAATATTTTTAAATTATCTTAAATGATAGTATCATAAGATATTAATAATTAGGATTTTTATGTTTACTTATTCAAAATTATTATTAAAGATATTCTTAATAATTATTTACAAATTAACGATATTTCATTGATTTTCTGATATATAATCACCGTTAAAATATATGAATAAAAATAAAACATAATTATGTAGTTTATATTTAATTTTTTCAATGAAACCTATTTATCTTCAATGTATAATTACAGGCAACATTTTTACATGCCTTAATAATCACTTTGAATATAAAAAAGTAGAAAATCTTTCATCCATAAATGGTATAAAACCACAATAAGATATTGATAATTATTAGTCTTGATTCTAAAACCGTTCATCGCCCAAAACATACAAAGTTTCAACGTTCCCATTACAAATTTTCCCAAACAATCACCTCCATCCAATAGACAAATAACAGACAAACTCAAGCGCCATCAACCTACAAAAATTCCTCGAATATTTTCAAACTATGCTAAACGCACCCCCAATTTCCCCCGTCACCGTGTCCACCGTCCCCAACGCGATCCACGATGTCTTCCTCAGACCGTGTCTCGCCCTCTTCCCATCAAACTCTCTCTCTCCCCTTTCCCATTCTTTCTCTCACCCTCCGTTAGTCCCATTCTCGCCACCGTCCCGATCCACCCCTTCCCCTCGTGCTCATGTGCTCTTCGTCGCTCCTGCGCTCGAACGAGTTTGCGCGCCTCATCCTGTACGGAAGAGGTCTCCTCGACGAAGGAGGACTGTCAGGATCCCGATCAGTTTACCGGCATCCCTCAGTCCGTGCGGTATACGTGTCCAACGCTCGATCCAGTGCACTCGATCCACGTGCGCCCACGAACTCGTGCTCTACCTCCTTTCTCTTTTTCTTCCGATCGTGATGACGGACCGATCTTCACATTCGAGGAGCAACGAGATCCACTTGAGACCCACCATTGAGATATGAGAAATTTCTTCTTCTTCTTCTTCTTTTTCTTCGGGGATAACGTGGCAGGTTTGAGACAAATTCATTCACGTAGGAAACGAAAGTCCAAATCGTCAGAGGATTCACGCGAGTTCTCTAACGTGGCATGGGAGTATTCTTGTTCATTAACACGAGTCGTTAAGAAAATATATCAGTTTTCGAGAAGGGAGAGGGATTGCTGACAGTAAGTTTCTGTGAATCGATGTATAATCGACCCGTAGAGGTCGATGGAGCCGAAGATTTATGCAAGTTGGAGCGGAACTAACGTCTAGCTGGTGATAATTCGATTGCGGTTGTGTTAATGGAAGACTGATCGGAGGAATGAGGAAACCTTTCACCGTGAGTAAAATTAACACGTGCGAAGGAGGGATTGATTGGGTTGGGAAATTTTGAAAAGAAAAAAAAAGGAGGATGTAAATGTAATATAAACGTTGTCAATACCACGTTTCATTGAAAGTTAGTTTTGTGGCATTTACTCGCCATTGAGCGTGAACGCGTGATCTTTGTTGCATTAGGGAACATTGCGGCGGATGCAATCGTATCCCTCCCTCGATCATTCTGTTTGAACGCAGTCAGCTTTTCATGTCAGCCGTTCCATCATCACAGTCGGGCCGATTTAAGTCGGATACATCAACTTCGAGACTCGATTTAGCGAAAACTTAAATGATAATTCAAAGTATACCTAACCTACCTCCTTAAAAATGTTAGAAAAAAATTTGCCTATAGAAGAAATGGATGGGGTTATTTTTTGGGATATGATTGAATTTTAAGGAAACTTTTTCCAGAAATTATTAAACTCATGTTAAAATATAAAATATTCGATTCGATTGTACACGTGTCTTTTGAAGTTATGTTTGTTGGGATTTGATATATATAAACGTTGATAGAATGTAGAATATCTTAAAGTTTATGTAAGAAAGAAAGAAACAATTTTGTAAAACAGAACATTTTTTGTAAAACATTTGTATAAGTTTAGACTTTGTTTAGTTTAAAAACAATGCAAGTGTAAAATGGTTAAGTTTTTAAAGAAATAAAAAAAATTAAAAATTAAAATCTGTTGAAAAACTTTTTATTTAGAATCTTTCAATAATGAAAACAAAAATCTCAAAGTATTGATAATATTTTATTTTATTTAATCACTAGTTTGAAAATATTATAAAGATGTCTTTGATGTCTTAATATCTTTAAAAGATTAAGATTTAATTTAATTTAAATTATTTTTTCGTAATTATTACTTAAAGAATCAAAGAAAGCCAAAATTTTTTTAACTTGTTGATTATTGCTTACTCTTCAATCATGTTTATTTTAAATAGATATTGTAATGTCAAGTATGGAACACGTGGTTAACAGATATAACTTAATATAATTCATTAAATTTTTCTTCTTAGAATTTAGATTTTTAGATAAGAACTAATAATTTTAAATTACTTTAATTAAATTTTAGAATTTTTATTTTTAGATATAGTTATTATAATATATTATATATATAAATTTGTTAAGAACAGAAAAGATAATCATTTTTAATTTATCAATTGCATTTATTTAAAACATATTTATAAATATATTTATAATGTGAAAAAAGTTATTATCTAAAAATTTTTTAATGTCAGAAAAAAATAATTTGTATTGTAAATATATAAGAAAAATATTAGAACTTCCAAATATATAATTCATTTTTGCATGAGTTAGAAAAACATCAAAATCATTATAATTTATAAGAAAAAGTATTTCATGTTATTTAAATATTTCAATTAAGAACGAGAAATTAGAATTTACTTTTTTTTAATAATATTATATGTATAATAAATAATTTATTTATAAATTGAAACATGTAGTTTATGATTTTTATTAAAAAATATATAATTGAATCGTGTTTTTTGAAACATGTAGTGGTTCATAAAAGTATTCAACAACTTTTTTATTATTTAATGAATTCTTTATTTTTAAAATTAAAATTTTGTTAATATATAAAGCTTATATATGAGGTAATTTTTTTTTATCAAAATATTTTAAGAATATAATTTTAAGAAAATAAAATCAACACTTTCAATGCGTTTTGTATTTTTTAAATATAAAATATACTTAATATTTTATACTTAATATAATATTTATAATAATGTGAAATACAGTAATATTTTAAATTATAAAATATTTAGAATTTAATTTTTTACATTGTTATAAAAAATTCTTATGTAAAATTATATTTATAAAAAAAATATTAAAAATTTGTAGAATTGATTTCTGCCCTTAAAGAAATTCCTCATTACAAAAATATTACTCCATATATACTTTATTATAATTTACATACCTATTGTCATAAAACTCAAAATTTTTTGATTAAATGAATTATTCTATAAAATAATTGAAATACTTTCATAAACTGCATATTATTATATTTTTGGAATCATATTTTTATATTGTTCAAAAATATATTAAATACACATATTTATGCAGTTATAAAAATTATAAACGTAAAAAAAACATACACAAAATAAACAAAATGCATTATAATATTTAAAAAACAAAACTTTCATTCTAACTCCTCATATTTTATTCATATAAAATTTATTTCGCCTCGCATAATGATTCATAAAATTTCCGCCATTCGAATACAATACATTTAAATAAAACGAAAAATACAAATGCTTAGCCAATAAAAAATATCTTAAACAAATATAATAATTACAGACAATTTCTATGAATTTTAACAAATCTAACAATCTCCCGATCACAATCGCATTTGTTATCTCGAAAAACACAGGGGGACCAAAACAACGAATTACTGTGGAACGCAACGTCGAATGAAACTAATTTCCATCAAGAGGCCTCTTTTCGCGATTTCTCCCCACAGACTAGTTCCGTATGTCTTCCCTTTCTCTCTCTCGCTGCAAACTTTTAAGCAATCCCTCTCTCATTCTTTTCGCGCCATGAGACTCTCGAAATCCCTCAAATTCATCCATTCGTCAATCCGTGAAAGAGCGATCGCAGGAACGTTAATGAAAGTCGGTGTCCGCGTGTGAAATTAATTTAATTAAAATCGCCGAATCGGCGCGATACTCGTCTCGCCCTGTAACAAAGTAGACTCGGAAGTTCGCCTGGATTCTCCGAATTTTCCAAGCCCGAGAGATTTTCTCGTTTCTCTGGCACACGTGTATACGCGTCTCTGGGATATAAAGTCTAATTACTGGTACTTTAGGGATTGCCATGGTATATTTTTTTATTTATTTATTGAAAGAATATATTTGTTGTTTATTATTAAATTGGGGATTTATATATAAATACATAGGAAGATTATATTATATTAAATATTGTTTAATGACGTAAATGAGAATTTTATATATTTTTCATTTGATGAAATTGAATTGTTATTTGTATGATAATCAAATATAAATAAATTTGAAAAACGAATGAAACTTTGTATTATAATATAATGTTAAAAATTGGAAAAATTATCAGCAAATTTTCTAATCTTCTGAATTTTTTTGTTTGATGAACAATTTTTTTCAATGGAGTCTTTAATTTCTGTTTTTTTTTGTCATCGCAAATAATTGATTTATCAATTACATATTTATTTTAATTATATTTATTTTAATTTATTTTAATTTAATTATAGTTTTATTGATTATATCTATTATAATCAATTGTAATCTATTTAATATTTTATAATTTCCTATTTTATATATAAGAAATCAATTGAAATAAAAATATAATATTCTTATAATATTCGAATAATCGAACATTCTGTTAATAGAAGTTCTAATAATTAATTAATATCGAATTTTTCTTTTTTTTGAATTGATGTTTTGATATTCAATAATTTTATTAATATTAGAATTACTAGAAATTTACCTAAAAATGATATATATAAGTGATTAAAGTTAAATTATTATAAAATAATTAGTTATGTATAATTATGTTTTCTAATAACATAATATTAATATTAATTTTATCAAAAGTTAACTTAGAAATATTTTGATAATAATAATTTTAATAATTACGAAAACAAAAATCAAGAACTGATCTGAATTTGATTTCATAATTCCAATGTTAATAGATGTTCTAATAATTATAAATATATTATAAAATTATACTATAATATTTATTAATAATATTGTACATTTATTTTATTTTTTAAACTTGATTTTAAAAAATTTAAATTGACAATAATTTAACAAATGTTCCTAATTGGGTCTCGTACCCTATTTCCTCTTGTTGCCTTTGTTCCCATTATTTGATTAAAAATCAAAAAGTTAAAAGTCAGAAAATAAAAGAAAAAAAAAAATAGATAAAAATTTAGAAAAGGAAAATTGTTGACCGATTTTTATAGACCCTTGCTAGCCAGAAGTGTGCATCGAAACGCGAGGAAAACAGCGGTCGCGAAGTCCTTAGGCCCCGAAATAAATGGCGGAAACGCCGCGAGAATAATTGGATTGGTACTTGTGCTCGGTGTCTTCGTTATCTTTTTTAATTGAGACACATTGTACACACAGGCACGCGTCTGTGCTTGCATTGCCACTGCTGCCCTGAAAAATATACGAGAACGAGCTTCGTAGTATCGAGGAGATGATGTGTGTGTGTGTGTGTGTGTGTGTATGTGTGCCGGATCTTTTGTGAAAATTAAAATTCGACGGAGCTGGCGCGTCTTTCGAGGCCTCTCGATCGTCTCTGTAATTTACGATAATTGAGCAATTAACAGGAGCTCTTTAATCACGGGGAATCGCGTGAAACAACAAGCGGAGAATTAATTTACACCGTGCGCGGATGCCGTGACTGCCAGATTTTTCTGCCGATTATTTTCCTTTCGTATTTTCTTGGCCAAGCGTTATATTCATCCACGTGGGCAGGAGAGAAACACGCGGAACGTGGATACGCAAAGACAAGAGGGGAAATTTTGCAGCCCCTTGCATCACGTGTTTATGCCTCGACGATTCTAAAATGTAATTCATGGCACGATGCTGCGATGGTTAGGTTAGGTTGCTCAAATTGAAGTGTATTTTAATTCTGTTTTGAATTATTGAATTGGCGAAAAACATTGTATCGATTTTTTATATGTAAAAATAAGTCAATTTATTATATATGTATATAATATTAGTTTTTAAATCATTTGAATGGAAAAATGTTGAAAAATTGTTATTTGGTTTATTAAGTATCTTTTGCTAAAAATTTAAATAAAATAGTTTATGAAAATATTCGAGTACTATTTTACAGAAAAATTTACTTAACCTAGAAATCTTGATTTTTATGAAAGAACTTTGATGATTTTAAAATGTTTATGGTAGATTATTATTTTATACAAAAGTTCATTTAATTCTTAAGAATCTTAGTTTTTATAAAAGAATTTCAACGATTCTGAAATATAATTCATAATTGCAACGATGTTGTATCGATTAAATTCTTCAAATGAAAAATGAATTTGTGTGTATAAAAATAAATCAATTTACTTATAATGTATAATCCATATATTTAAAGTTTTTTAAATTATTCGAATGTTTTATAAATAAAATTGTTATTTAATTTATTAATAAATAAAATTATTTTTGCTAAAAATTTATAATTTAAATAACAAGAGTATCTCATGATAAATATTTAAATATTACTTTATATAAAAATTTATCTAATTCGAAGATTTTAATTTTTATAAAAATTTATGTGTAAAATATGGGTTATATACATTTTAATAATTTTAATAATTTTTTATTTTTTAAGCGAAAAATCTTCTTGAGGGAGTGAAATCCACTCTAAAAGTTTTAGCATTCTTTCATGTTTTGAAAACAATTTCGCTTGAAAATAGTTTTTATGATAGGATATGATAAAGCATTAAAATTTGAGCATTTTATACATTTAAAATTTTTATTATATTTTGTAGCATTATAAAATTATTTTAACAAACAAGAAAATCTTGAAACTTTAAAAATTTATTTCATCCCTTTGAAATGATACCCCATTAAAAAAAATCATATAATCTCAATATTTTTTATAAAAATTGCAACAATAGTTTCATGACTTAAAATACATATATTTATTGATAACAAATTTATTTGCAAGTATTTAAGTTATTTGTTATTTTATCATTTATCCATAAATATATAAATATATATATAATATACATATATATATATATATAAAATAATATATATATAAAATACATATATAAATAATGTTATGATATATTGTAATTAAAAATTGGTAAATTATTTATTGAAATGTAAATTTATTCATGCATTTATATAAAAAATATAGAAAATATTTTTTTTCACAAATTGTTGCATTTTTTCATTATATTTTCTTCAAATCTACAGAATATTAATATATTCGTGGAATAGTTTTAAAAAATCGATTCTAAAAGCCAGAACAAACACAAAAGTTGATATATGAAAAGTTTGTATTAGATGAAGTAAGACAATGATAGAATATGAATGCTCTATATTTGTCAATGGCTTATCCTATCTCCGTTTTGCTTCATCCAATGCAAACTTCAATATGTTATTATTATAATTCAATAAATAAGCCTCAAAATTTTTGCATCAACTTCTGTGTTTATTTTGAATTTTAAAAGATATTTCACGAATATATTAAGACTTTACATATAATATGGACGATTGAAAATATAAATTTTCTTGTGTCACCTCTAACTGTTATAACGGATTTGATTTCTATTAAAATATTTGATAAATATAGTATATCATCCATGTAAAATGAATTTATTGTAAATAATGAAATTATTTGAAATTATTATATGAATCAAAATATATATATAAAACAAAACTAATTTGATCTGTAATCTGATTTGTAATAATTGATTTATGATATTTAGTGTTATTTGAATAAGTTAATTATTTATTAAATTAATTTATTTAATTCTCTTTTGAAATTTATCAAAAAATTGAAAATTTCGTATTTTGGATTAGTTTGTAACTTTGATTTTATGATTTATGAATAATTTTACAAGTTTGACATTTTATTTTGAAAATTTTGCATATTTTAGATAGATTAAATATTATCGAAATAAACTTTTATTTATTTTTTATTTAATTTATTTTATTGTTTTATTTTAAATGATTATTTTATTTGTATAATATTGTATTTGGATGGTGAATATTTTAATATTTGTTATTTTTCAATTGTTAGAAAGTAGGTTATCTAGAAATGAATTGCAGTTTTTGATGGTATGAGATTTAAAGTTGTATAGCTTTACTTAAAATAAACTCGTTTAATCGAAATAAAAACCTTTACAATTTATACGATTTTCTCGATGAATTATTAGATATTTTGTTCATTGCTTTAAAAATCTTACATTTCATAAATAATTATAAAAATAATTAATAATAATTATAAAAATAATAATAATAAAATAAATAAGATAATAATAAAATAATAGATATATATCATATTCGTATATATATATATGTATATATGTAGTATATATGTAGTATATATGTAGTATATATATGTAGATTAAAAAATATTAATATAAAAGAACTTTTTTAAAATATAAAGTTGATAAAATAAAAAATTAATAAAATATTAATAGTTTTAAATTATATTTATGAGATTAATATATTGTTATAGAATGTATTACAATAATATTATATATTTCTTTTTAAGTATTTAGGCATATATTATAATTATATTATTGTATTTATACATAAAATACATATGTAACTATTTATCGTTATTATTAAATTTAAAACGATAATATCAAGAAATTGATATTTTCCTGAATAAATAAATAAATAAATAATATATATCTTATTAATTCGAAAATATCTTTTCAAGCTTTTGCAATGGAATTGACTATAAAGAATTGGTATTAGATGTCAAATTATAATGAAACAAAATTTTGTAGCAAAGATTGTAGCAAATAATTAAGATAATATGGAAGAAAATTTAGTGAAAACATGGAAAATAAAATAAGAATATTATAGGAATAACTGCAAATATTATTACAGAACATCACAGATAGAAATAGTAATTTATATTCATCTACAGTAGAACTCAATTAACAAGCTTAAATGGCGGACAAACATTCTGGATAAATTGAGGTCTACCAGATAATCAGAAGAGAATAATTAGAAATCAACATTTTTTTTTGCAAATTACTTTCTTTTACAATTTATTTTTATGTTTTAAATATTTATGTAGAATTAAACTTAATATATATATCAATTAATAATATCTAATAGTAATTATCTAACAATTTTAAAAAGATGAATAATTGACAGAAATGTAATGTAGAAAATTAAAAATCTGTAAATGAAAAATTTCTATTATTAGAAATTTAATTATTTCATTCATTTATTTTCATTAAATAAATATTTATGATGTAAAAGTTTTATTTCGTGAAGATTATATGAACATTATTTCTTATCATAATTTTAATTATTTCTCATTATAATATTATGAAAATACAAAATATTTATTTTTATCTATAAAATGAAATTTATTTATTAAATTAATAATAACTGATAATAGTGAAGATGTACCATCTTAATTTGGAAGCATTTGTAATTTTCAGAAATAACAATTAGACAATTTAGTCCATAAATATTGTATTACATACAATATTACAGAATTAATTATATGTAAAGAAATTATATATTAGAAATTATATTATATAATTTAAATAATATCTCTTAATTTAAAGTTCTATTGTATTGAAATATTAAGAATATAAACATTAAATAAATATCAGATAACCGAGACTTTGAATGATTGATAATTCTGAAATCTTAGATAATTGATCAGAATAATCATGATTAGTTAAAATTTTCTTTTTAGATGAACAAAGAAATTTTATACAAAAATTGTCTTGATTTCCTTTTTTTGTTTTGAATTATTAGGATATCCCTTATATATTCTGTAAACTAGATATTTTCTAGTTATTTTATGAAGCGTAATAAGATTTATTTCTTACATATTTTATTTCTGACACAAAACTTTATATTTAAATATTTATTGGTATTTGCTAAAGAGATAGAAATAAAATTAAAAAAATTGATCTAAAATGTCTAAAAAATGTCTATAGTATGTTTATAGTATGTAGAAAATAAATATAAAGAAACAACAATTTATGCGACGCATGAAGGATGATGTTGAGAGATTAATCAAGACTCCATATATTCGTATTATTCAGAAAATAAATTATCGCTATCAAGTAAAATATGGAATAATATCAAAACAATAACAATATATAATCAATAACAATATATTATTATAACAAATGTGCAAAAATATAAATGTGCATAAAAATGAACAGATTTTACGTATCGAATTTAATTTCATGTATCAATTAAAAATTAAAAATTAAATATCAATTAAAAATTATATTTATAATTATATGTATATATATATATTAATAAAAAATAAAAGGCATTACTTTTCATGCATGAAACAAGTTGTTTATTCTTGTTATCTTCTATGACAAAATTTTGAAGTTCTAAAAATAACGAATTCAATGAAATTGTTTTGAACTGTTGTTTGATCTTTAAAAACTTGCTTTCGTAAGAAATTATTTAAAAAAATGATATTTGTTGAATAGTCAATTAAATAAGATGAATAATGTTAATAATAACACAATTTAGTTCATTTTTTAAAAATATTATGAAGTATGTTACAAAATAAAAAATAATTATAAAAAAATATATATATATAAGAAAAATTTATTCTTTTTGATTAATTATTTAAATAAATAATGCTATTTCTCATGCATTTTTTTCAATTTTTTGACAATATTTTTATAATTGGTCACGGAAATTTAAAAAACTGTGATTAATAATATCATTTATCAAATTTAAAATGATAAAAATCAATAAAATAAAAAAATAATAAAAAAATAATTATTACTGTATAATTTAATAAATTTTTTGTTTCAATACATATACAGTTTTTTCATACCTAATCTTCAACTATTTTTATTTTTAAATACAAACTGCTCAATTCATATTTGATAGCGTATTTGATAACAAAAATTTATTAACATTAAACATCATATTATTGGTTTCGATGATTTAGAATGTATGAATGTAATTGACTATGCCTATTGAATATGATCATCATTGAAGTTATATGTTGTAAATATAGACAATTACAATAGAACAATCCATTTACAATATTATGTTGCGGCAAATTCATGTAAAATTTACAAGGTATTGTCTATTATGTATATTTATAATTAATTGCGTATACAATATGTACTATTGGCTAATATAAATAAAATGAAATATTAGTTTGTCAAATATTGGTCCATAATTATAGGAATTCTATGCAAAAAAATTTATGAAAAAAAGAAAGAATATTTTTTTGATATGTAAGTTTATTAAAAAAAAATAAAAAATATTTTTCTCAATATCGAATCAAATTATCTAATTTTATTATTGTCAAATTATATTTTATATAGAAAATTGAGATGCTTATGAGATATATTGTGATCAGAGTTATAAAATTGACATATTATATCGATATATATAATATATGACATATTTATTATGCTTTATATAAACAAATGATTAAATAATTATTAATTTGATTACAGTTAATTCAATTTTACATTTTACTACTTGAAAATGTATACTATATGTATACTATTTTGCATTTATTATTGAATCATTCCAAAAATAATGATTTAAAAATCCAATTTTATACAATTGGATTCAATTATAAAGAATAATTTATTAAATTTGTAAAATAAAATCAAATTATTTTATAATTGCAATTTAACTTTCATTGAAGCATTTAATAAGTGGTATGCAAATTTGATAAAGAAATAATCATCACTTAAATTATAAAAAAAATAAAAACTGTAAAAATTACAACAATATTCAATACACAAAAACAAGGAAATTATTCTAACATTAATAATTTAATATTAACAAAATATTTCTTATTTTGTATATTATAAAATTTGATATATAAAAAATCTTTAAAAATGTAGATGTTGAAAAAATTTTTGAAAGAATTTTTACGTACATATTTTTTAGATCTATCTTAGATAAATCTTTTAAACATTGAAAAATTGATTGATTTTAAACATTTGAAAAAATTGATAATATAATGAAATAGAATCTTCAATAGATATTTTTTTCAGATTTTTCAATCAGATTTTCAATCGATCTAAAACACTAAAAAAAAAATTATAAATATAAATAATATATGAAAGTTTCTTATGAAAAATGAAATAAATGTGTTTGTTCATGAAATAATGATTAATTATTTCAGAAATATTTTAATATAACTTTTTAAAAAAAAATTCAAAAGAGTATTCTTTTGTTTAGAAATTAATTACAAAATAAAATTAAATATAATTAGATTATATTGATCTTTTTATATTATTATTTTTATGAATTAAAATTTTATTTATGATTTAATATTATTAAAATTGTCTTAATTATTAGATTAATACTATATTATACTATTAAAGTATTAAAGTAATCTTCTTCCTTCTTTTACACAAGATAAGTTGTTGTTTATGTTCAAGAATATCCTTCTTTCTGTTATTTGAACTTAAATTGTATTCGTTTATATAGAGGAGCTTATAATCTTATTCTTGTTTAAAATTAAATGTTTAAGATTATTTTTATGAAGAAATATTTATAAATACGCTGATATACTATTCAAAATTACTGATTATTATTCGAAATTTTCTAATTTTTATTTCTTTGTTTACAATCTTGATGATCCTAATATTGCATAGTATGGATTTATTTTGTTACTCGTTTTCATACGAAATAAAAAAATAAATATCATTTTATTTAAAAAATGAAAGATTACTTTTGTTTCTTGAAAAATATTGCAAATTTACATAGACCATATATTTTTTTTATTTTTTTTTACTTACATTTAAAAGAAAAACTTTGACTAGTAGAAGCTTTGACTAGTAGTAAATAAATAAACATATTTTTTTAGTGTAGTAATTTAAAAATTAATATATTGTTTTTCTGTAAAAACAAATAATTTTTCATTATTATTACTTGATAAAAAAGAATCTTTTTTATAGTCTCCAAAAAAATTTTGATTCTAAAAAGAATTAAATAATTAAATAATTAATTATTTAAATAATAATTAAGATATAATAATAATAATATAATAAGAATAATTAAATAATTATATGATAAATGACATATCACTTGAAATAATATTTTGAATAATCTTATTTCTTCATGTATTCATAGATTTATCTTTACCAATCAATTTACACATGAAAATGGAGTCGTCTTGGATTTGTTCAATGTTGCTAATCATAACCATAATATTTCTATATGCTGAAAGGTGCTCGATTATTCCCCTCGAACCATTAATTTCCTTAATTGTTAAGAAAATCGCGCCGTCTCGTATCCCATCCATCCGTTTCCGGTCGCTGGAAGAAACAACAAGAAACCGCGAAATTCGTGAGAAAACGAATTAGCTTCCATGTTCTATTTTACGTTCTTTGCGAATCGTTAGACCCGTTGTTCACCAACGTACAAATTCGCCTTATAAATCTCACGGTTGTTTCATGGTTCCTTGGATCTCGAAGAAGCTTATTAAGCTCGCGAATTTAAAATTCGGTTCGAAAGTTTTTTACAAGGCCTCGACGTATAAATCAAATGTAAATCGAGATTCATCTCTTTCCAAAAATATTTTCCATTGAGAATAATTGTTGAATAATTAAAATTTCAACAAGATTATGCACGACTCACTCTTTCCAAAAATATTTTCCATTGAGAATAATTATTGAATAATTAAAATTTCAACAAGATTATGCACGATTCACGATTCCTGAACTTGATCTAATTTCTTTAAAACTATAATTATTTTTTTTTAAAAGAGACAAATTTCTTTCCTTTTAAATTTAAATGAATAACGAAAATTTTTTAAATCAAATTTTTCATAAAATAATTTTATTTAAAAATAATTATAGCAATTGAAATTTCTGGTTTATGATATAATATTCAAATAGTGATCAGTAATTATATCAAAATAAAATTGAAATTAATTCATTTTGTTTATGAAAAATTCAATTTTCATAACATAATGTTTTTTGCTACTTTACAAATTCGATTTTAAAATTTTTCGAATAAACTATTCGCAGTATATATAAAATATATTAAATATATATAAAATTATACTATAAAATATAGCAATCAATATTAATATAAAATATTTAATATATATAAATATCAAATTGATGAATCTTATGGAAAAAGAATGTTATATTTTCATTTCTTTGTTGCACTTTATTGCCATCTCGATTTATCTAATTTCAATTAACATTTTTGTATATCAATTTCTATGTTTGTTTTTATTTCTAGAATCAACTCTCTAAAAGTATTCCAAATATATTAACATTCTATATATACATATATACCATTCGCGAATCACATATAAAAAAAATTATCGAATATAATCATATCGAATTATATCGAATTATATCGAATATAATCATATAAATCATATATACAAATGAAAGAAAGCTTATAGCAATTTACAAAACATTTAATGATTTACACAATATTCAAAATCGTAATATTTATTTTATTGTAACAGTAATGATATAATAGTATGATCATAGAAGAAAATAAAAAAGAAACATTATTATTAGAAATACATGAAACCAAAGAGTAGTTCGACTTTATAATTTCTTTATTCTGAAACACATGAATTGATCAACTACCTAGGTTGAATGCCATCAAAATAAAAAACAAAAAAAGAAAAAAAATTGAAAGGAAAGTCAATCGGTTACGATTTTAGGTCTTTGCACATGTTTGACAATTTGTGAAGCGAAACCGATCGATTATTTGCAAAGACAACGTGGTTTTCTAAAGTTTATTGTACTTGGAAAGAAAAGAAGAAAGGAAGATAAAGAAGCAAAGTTTCGCGATTCTTTAATAATGTAAAAAATTCTCGTTCAGTTGAGATTATGAAAAAAATGGCTGTTTTTATTTATTTTTGGTATAATAGTAATATATAGTTAATTTTTTTTTTCTATGTGTATGATCCATTGTTTCGAATTAACTAAGTTAAATTGCATTGCGGTTTACGGTTTTTCCGCTTGAGAAACGTGCATCGATAATTCGAATATCTATGTACTTGCCTGTACTGACAAATTGGAATAATTGTTGAGATAATTACGTAATGATAATTAATAGTTAAGATTTGTTAGATATAAACATTTGATAAATATTTATAAGAACGTGAATTATTCTCTATGATCTCAATAATTTGTTTTAATATATTGTCAAAATTATCATGTTGAATGGCATTTTAAATTAAATAGTCGTTAGAATAATCGTTATTTAGATTAGATTAAAGTTATTTATTTATTAAAATTATTAATAATCTAATTTAAGCTAAACGAAATTTTATATAAATCATGAAATCAGAAATTAAATAAATTTTTGTTTGGCATCAATTAATTTATGTTAATTTTAAGTTCACTTTAAATAAAAATTCACTTAACTATTGCCTGATTTAATTTGCATTGAATTGCATTAAACAAATTTTCTTAATTTGAAAATCGTGATTTGATCGACTATTAATTTTTTATAATGTAAACTTGATTAAAACTAATTTAATTTAAATTATTTTGAAAAAATTTTTATTTATAATTTTTTAATGAATGAAAAAGAACAGCCAAATAAAATCTCTATAACACAACTTATTTAAATATACAATTTAAATATTATGAGATAATTTAAATATACAATCTATAAATAACATAATATATTAAAACATAATCTAGAAGAATAATATTTTTTATAAATAAAAATAATAATCCATATGTAACTTATAATAACTTACAATATATAAATCATGAATATAGAATTATAATTATTATATAAAAATCTATAATAGCATATTTTGTTTTTTTTGTTTCTTATTTGTTTAAATATTTACATCATAAACAAATTCTGAAAAAAATTCATTATATTTTTTCAATGATATATTGAGATGTTTCAAATTTTTTCTTATTATTGTATATTAGATTTCAGAAGTAAAGATTTAAAAAATATACTAATTTGTTTTTATTTATATTTAGTTTTTTTATCGTTTTTTAAAACCTAAGTATACTTTATTATTCAAAGTTTATAGACTGTAATTTTACAATTAACAATTGGAATAATCAAATAATTTTATAAAAAAGTTGTCAAATGATTTAGAAACCATCTCAAATATTTTGCGTATTGAAGTAATAAATAAAGCATTTTAAAAAAATAAAATAATGGAAATTCTATAAGAATCTGATTTTAAATGTAAAATAAAATTAATTAAAAATATAATTACAATATATTCAACTTCAATAATTTGCAAAAATCATGAAACTTTTATAAAGATAAAGGAAATATATAGTAAAAAAATGAAAACTTTTAGGACAATAGTTAAATTTTTAAGATAAAATTAATTGTTAAAAAGAAAATTGTAAAAATTTTTATTTAAAGCAGTTTTATGATATAATAACGAAAATTAAATATTCTGCAATATATTTATATTGATATATTTTAACCATCGGAGGATTAAATATAATACTATGTTATAAATTCAATTTAATATATTAAATAGTGCAGCATTTCCTAACATTTTTTGAGAAAATTGAATTTCTTCTTTTTAGTTATATATTGCAACTTTCTTTATTTTTCTTTCTCTTTTTCTCATAATTATTTACATAAAAATATATTTTTAATAAAAAATATGTTAGGAAATTGAAAAATTATCATATACATACAACAAAATATAAAATATTCAATGTACATGATCATGATGAATCTTTAATATTTTTTCAATGTCCACTATTATATGTCATAAATCAATCTCATTTCGTATCTCATATAGCTGCGCTGAAATAAATAACTAAGTGTTAAAAAAACAATTTTTTATTTTTAAATTTTTTTTATAAATAATTGCAAATAAAAATAATTTCAATCACTCTCCAAAATATTAATGTTACAAAAATATTAAAATTACATATTAAAAATATAAAATAAATATAAAAAAAAATATACAAGTTAAAATCAATAATCAAAAAACTAAAGATAAATTATTAATTATATTTAGAAATTTATAATTTTAAAGAAATAATTTAATAAATTTTTTATTGGAACCTATGCGTTTATTGAAATAATGAAAAATAGTGAAATTTTATATCAAAAATTGTTTTACAATAATATTTACGTAAGAAATTCGTAATACACATTTTTCTTTAATTTTCTCATCGATCCATTATACCCAACTCGATAATCATTTGCATAAATGGGTCTTGGACAGAATAACCCGGCTAACGCTTTAATATCATTGTCAAGTTTTAATGATATGGAAATAATATTTTATTATTGTATAATGTGGAATGAACAGATTGGGCAAGAAAGTTTTCCTCTTTTCCCGTCTTAATCGATTTAATGATAAGTGGTGAACCGGTGATTAAATCACAAAATCGAGCAGTTTGTAGGACTTGAATAGATGAAAGAT
The DNA here is from genome assembly GCF_029169275.1 of Apis cerana. Taxonomy (NCBI): domain Eukaryota; kingdom Metazoa; phylum Arthropoda; class Insecta; order Hymenoptera; family Apidae; genus Apis; species Apis cerana. Next base: position 2,100,689 of record NC_083865.1, on the reverse strand, counting down.
TTTATTCGATGTTTTATTCAATTTTGTAATTATCGAAAATTCTCTAATTTTATATTAAGATATAATTATTATGCTTTATGATAATCTTTATCCTTTATGATATGATAATTTTCATTAACGAATATAATAATAATTGTTATTTAATTCTTCGAAAAATTGAATAAAGAAAATAAGATATGTGTATAAAAGATACTAAAAATAAAAAAAGATGAAAGGAAAATTGGAAATATGAAGTTAATGTTATATTCTTATTATCAACTTAAGTTTTAATAAAAAGAATAATGATTAAAAAAAAATAAATAAATAAAATAAAAATAATAGATGAAGTAATTTAATATAACAATTTATAAATTTCAAGAATAATAAAGAAATAATATAGATATTATAAAATATAAATTTAAAAATTTATAAATCATAAAATATTATAAATATGTAGTGATTAAAGTATTATTAATATACATTTTATCATATAATATCCTCTCATCATTCTTGAAATTCTCATTGATTTTAAGAAAAGAAAATAAAGTATTTAATTTTGATCTTTTTTCAAATATTTTATATTATGTAGAAATATTTTAATAATATATTTATGGAATATCTTTGGATAATCTATTCTAGAAGTCAAAAAAAAAAAACAAAAATTGATATATAGAAACGTCAATTAAGGCTTATTTATTAAATTACAAACAATTTAAATTTACGTTACATGAAATGAAACAGAATTGTAGTAAAGTTTTTCTTTCCATCTTACGTTAATTAATACAAATTTCAATTATTTAATTTCACTTAATGCAAATAATGTAATTGCTATAAATTATTTTTAATTATTAATTAAATTTTGATAATTGTTAATTAAATCGTTATCTTTAACTTTTTTATTTTGATTTCTAAATCTTTAAAAAAAATATTTCATTTTTTTATTTCATTGATATAATTGATTTTCACAATGAATTATAATAAAATTTGATGCTGATTATTAAATTTATTTATAAAAGAATAATTAGACAGAGAAGTATTATTTATTTTAATATTACAATTAATGAAATAAACTATTCATTTATTAGATAATTTACAAAATTTAAGAATATATAATTATCGCACAATCATGATATAATTAAGAATTAATTGTAAACCAATTAAAAATTGTGTAATTAAATTTCTTATCTAACCTATCATAACTATGGAATCTGTATTTCAATATGTTATATATAAAATTTCGTTACAATTTTGTTAATATATTTTAAGTTAAAAATATTGGAAATAATTAGGGAGTTGAGAATTATAATAACGTAAATTATATATAAATTATTTTGAGAAATTTACATTTATAAATTGATATTTAAAAAAAATATATAGAGAAAAATAATCTTTTTATATTTTAAAAATTTTTTTAGTTAATATAGTATTTTTAGTTCAATATTTTTAGTTCAATATAGTATTGATTTAGAAATAAATTTTGATATCAAGTAATTTAAAATAACATGAAATTAATATGTAGTTAATATATTGTTAATAATATTTGTTATATTAATATAGTATAATATAGTTTGTTCTGAAAAGTACAATTACTTCTATTTTATTCTTACTTATTAATTTTAATATTTTTGTTTTAGTTCAAATAAATAATTACTATGCAATTACAATTAAAAATATGTTTATAAATTATATTCTAAATCCATCATGATTTCAAATTATGAATTTCTAATATTTTATACTATTCACAAAACTTTTATTCACTTTTTTATTCTTTCTTAAAATGAATTTCCATAAAATTTAATTCGATCGTATTTTCTATACTAATACTTAATTGTTATTAACATATAAATAGTATATAAAATATTAAATATTATCAATTATAAATATTATCAACCAAAATTGAATTCGTACAATAATCTAAATATTATAAATTGCTAACACGACTTCAAACTATTTACAGAATTTTATCCAAAATCAAATTTCCAATTTGATCCTTTTATATCATGATATATCCATAAATAGAGTCCATTTCCATTTTCTCGGAATTGGTCAACAAATGACGATTAAAATAATGCACTAAAAAAAATCCCATCATTTCAAAATACTCTTTTAATTTCATGAATACTGGTACACGATAAAAAAGATGCATTATCTTGTTGTATCACGGTAAAAGAGTTAATTGTACCGGTCTGAAAATTAGCTAGTCCTGCATCAAGAGAAAGAAAAAGAAAGAAAAAGAGAAACTATGCTTCTACCATATTTCAAAGAAATAGCTGAAACAGTCCATCGTGTCGACCGATGAGGATATTCCCGAAGAGGACCCCGATGAAACGGTGTATTCACGTCCAGAAAACTCGATTCCTTTGAGCTCGTTGTCCGTGCCCTATTCTGTTCATTGCAATCCTACGATTTATCTCGATGCCCGTTTAGCCATCATTTCGCGGACATAGGAGAAATAACGTTGACAAAATCTATGGAAGATGTGAAAGAGAATCTCACAATTTTCCAAAAGTGTTTCCGTATAATAATTATTTAGCGATTATATTTTTCTGAAATATAGGTTAAAAATTTATTCTAGATGATGTGAAAATACGCAATGATTGCATCTCTGCATATTCTAAATCTAAATATCTTAAATGATTCATTTATTGCTTTAAATTGTCAAAAAGAGAATTTTTGAGAAAAAAAGGAATTATTTATATTTTAATATTGGGATATTAATGTTTAATAATGTTATTGAATTTATTATTTTATTATTATTATTGTATTTTTAAATTACATTAATTATTTTATAAATATGTAATTCAAACGAATTTAATCTACGAAAATGTAAATGTTTTCATATATTAATATGTAAATGATGTAAATAATGAATTATGAATTTAATAATAGAGATAAAAATTTTATAATAATAAATTTTATAATAAGTTTAATATTTGATTATATATTATTAAGTTCTATAATTAATAACTAATTCTATATAAATAATTAAAAAAACAATAATTTTTTAATTATTGTTGTGTATTATTGCAACACATAAGTGATATTTATAAATGAAAATTTAAATAAATTAATTTGAGGACATATATAAAATATAAATTTCAGAATATTTATAAATATTTGAATAATTTAATGATTAATTAAAATAATTAAAAAATAAAAGAATATTATTTTTTTAATAAAATATTCTAAATAAATAAAAATAAATATTTCAATACATTTTTATTGTAGCAAATAAATTTGAAAAGTTAAAAAAAAAATTATTTCTTAAGTAAAATATTAAATTTTTCAATTTTTATTGCAATAATTTATATATATATTTTAGCAAGAAATAATTATTTAATTATTTCAATAATAAAAACATAAATAAATGAGATATTAATTAGAAATATATTAAGATTTATGCAATATTTTATATTTAAGATAACAATGCTTGATAATTAACCACAATTAAGCTTTCAACTGCGGGTGAAATAAAATAATGTTGGCTTTAAATCTTTAAAATGTTTCTGTCCAGAGGAATTTCTGTAATCTGACTCATGTTCCTTTCGAAATCGTGCAACTTTTATCTCATTTAGCTTCCTTCAGAGATAACAATGACAATTTCAAGCGACTCGTTTCACGTTAAAAGCTGCGATACATATTTTATTAGAAGCGAGTTGGCTATTCTTGCCATAAGTTATTCAGGATCAAAATAATCTCAGAGATTATGACATGTCAGCTTATGAAATTTGTCTCCGGTTGAAAGATTATACTGAAATTAGTATCACGCTTCATTTGTAAGAACTCAAAGTGTACTTTTACTCTGAAAAAAACTTAAAAAATTCTTTTCAAATGTTTTGCGCATATGATTATCTAAAAGATTCTTTCAAAAAATTCTTTTTCTAGCTTCAAAGTTACAAGAGCTATACTAGAAAATATCATTTATACTTAATTAAAAATATTTAATTCATAAAAATTATTTTACAAAGATAGTAATAAAATTGAGAAATGGCAAGAAATTATATTAAAATTTATGAATTACATGAATTAAATTAATAGATAGATATGATATTACGTGATTTCATATAAAATAATTTTTATTACGTCTAAAATAATTCAAAAAAATTATTTGAAAATTTTTAAATAAAAAAATTATATTTTAAATATTTTTTAAAAAATATTTTCATCTAAGTTTTATATTTGATTCTATAAATTTCAATGGTATTAATAATGAAAATTATGATAGAAATAAAGATCATTCATTGAAATTGTAGTTTGAAAATAAAATTGATTTTTATTTTATTTTATTTTCGATATTCCTTATTAAATTAAATCTTTTAAAATATTAAATTATATCCAAAAATTCTATATGTACATATTATTGTATATATATATATATATATATAGAATAGAATAGATAGCAATATAAATTCATATTTTTAATATGAAATAAAACTATATTATAATTTCATATTATTTTAATTATATTATATTAAAGATCAATGAAATAATTCAATTTTTATATTAATAATATGTTTTTAAAATATAAATATAATAGTTTGATATTTTATCAGCAAATGAACAGAAACGAATAAAACATGTACATTTTACTTGTTCTATTTGTTCTTTTGTTTTTTTTATGTTTCATTTGATATCTAATTGTAAAATATATCTAAAACATGATATGAAAATCTTATCTCTTATAAGAAATATCTGCCAACAAATTACAAATTATTTAAACAAAAACTTACACTTTTGCTTGCTTAACTATCAGAGATCTTTAGAGTTATGTCAATTTTTAATACTGGAATTTTTTAAGACAAATGCTTTTAGAAATTTAAAATATACATCATAAAATAAAAGACAAATATTTTCTTCTTTTCTTTATTTTATGATAAGAATTTTTTTTTCTTATTCTCGAAAATCAAGAAAAAAATCTTGTTAAAAATAATTTTCAAACTTTTGTGAATAATTAATGTATTTCACTTTCGATTTTGTAAATAGATTTTATATAAATATCATATACAAGAATGAATCATTATTTTTTATTATTAAAATTCAATTCTTACGAAATAAATCTTTTGTATTGAATTCGACTTAAGTTTATTAAGTATAAATGAATTTAATTCCATTATTTTCTATTAAATTCATTAATAAGATTAATAAATTACTTTATTCGATATAAATTATTTCAAAAAATTATATTAAACTATTTAAAGAAATAATATAATATAAATAATATAATATAATATAATATAATATAAATAAAATCCAAAGGATATAAAAAAATATATAAAAAAATCTATTCTTTCTCAATTCATATAATAAATATAAATAGGAAAATATTTTGTTTGCCATTCTCATTACTATAATTCTCAACCGTCGATATACAAGCAAGCAAAGAGGAAAATATTTAAAGGATTGAAGATTTATTCATTACACCCGAATTGTTACCATCATACCGATATCACATATATTTCCGTGAGATACGAAGCACGTTCCATCCATGGAACAACTTCTGAAAACATTTTTCTACTGCATTAAAGCCTCAGAATGCGATGAATGCATTAAAGAATCTTGACTGTGTACATTTCCTGTTTATCGACGAAGAAACGAAGAATAAAACGCTGAAAATCAAAAAGATGAAGAACGAAAACAAAAGCAAATTAATGACTGAGAGAAAGAGAGAGTGAAAAAATTAGAAAAAATTGTAAGAGTGAAATTGCGATTTTCGTGTGTTTATCATAAAAATAAAAACGTTAATGGCGGGAAACCGTGAGCACGAAACTCGTTTCACGAGGAAATGAATAACGATTGCAGATAGGGAATCGGTATCTCTCGATGTTCATTTACCGGGAAAGAGATCGTGTTTTCCGGTGTTGTGGCAATTTCAGATTAAGTCCCTCTTCTTTTTTCCCCTTTACTTATCTCTCCTTTCTAAAAAAAAATAAAATATAATAAAAAAGAAAAAAGAAAAGAAAAAAGGAAAAGAAAGAAATATTTGATAAACGGTATGCATTTAATCAAATGCGCACTGATTTCGTGGATGATTTATTCCTGAATCGAAAGAAAATCGATTAGGCGTGAGTTATAATTGGGATGTTTAAAGTATTTATCGAAATATAAACAATTATAGAAATAAAAATAGAAAAATATGGAAAATTGATCTTGTATAGGATGAGAGGAATATAAGAAAAGGCGATAAAATTTCATGACTTGTAATTGAAAATGAAGAAACAATTTTGTTATAAGTAATTATCGAATTATATATGTACACTTTATTTGTTTATTATTATATTTATAAATTCATTTTAGTTTTCATTTATGTTTGGAAGATAAAAAAATAAAATATTTTAATATTTGTTATGTGAAAAATATTAATTCATTGTAAAAATAATTTATGATAAAATAATTTTTAATATTGAATTTATTTATTAGTTCTCATATCAATTTTTCTTATATCTAGATTTTACTTTCTTTTGTATTTTTCGATTTTCATATTTCTTGATACAAAGTATATAATACATACAATATAACATAAGAGATGAAATATGTATATACATGTGTTTTATACATGAATTTTATTAATTATCTTTTATTTTAAAAATTTTACTATGCAATATTATTTCTTTTATATTATATTATTATTTACAAATGTATATATATATATATATATATATATATATATCGTTATATATATATATATATATATATATATATATTTGTAAATAATAATATAAAAATATATAATTTATATATATATATATATATACAATATATATATATATAAATTATTAATAATATACATTGTATATATACATTTGTAAATATATACAATGTATATTATTAATAATTTATTTTTCAAATAAGATTTTAAAGTTTTTCTAAAATTATATTTATTTCAAAGAAATTTATTTTGTTTGTTGTTCTTATTATTTATATTAATACTGTTAATCTAATATTTTTTAAATTTTTTTAAAAATGCAAATATTTTAGAAAATAGATATTTTTGAATGAATTTTTGCATGTTTTTTTTTTATAAAATTTAAATTAAATTCTCAATATGTCATTTTAATAATTTTAATGCGAAATTAGGAATATTCAAAATATGAAATGTTTTTTAAAATTCCATAGGAAATAAAGAAAGAAATAGGTAATTATTTCAATAAAAAATAAAGGAGGTAGAAATTTTCAATTATTCGATATATAAATTTTCAATTTACTTCAAAACTAAAATTAACATGAATCTATAATCAACGAAGAGTGCTAAGTTTATATTACAGAATACAGTAACAGATATTAATTACATAAATCAATTACCAAGATTTTTTTCATCTAAGATAATATTAATATTGGAAAATACAGCTTCTTTAATATAGAGCACAAGTTTTCTCTTAAGAAACTTTAAAATAATTTTTAAATTTATCATGATGAAAGAAATTGAATAAACTGTAATTGAATAAATGAATTTTATTCAATTATAAAACATTCTTTAAAGTGAAAAGAAATCGTTATATTGCAATATTTTTTTTAAAATTCGAATCGAAAAATTATCCGAAATTTTAATAAAACTTTAAAAAATTTTATTCTTTTTTAATCATTTTATGTCAAATGTTTGATTCATACATAAAAATACACATTGTTTCTCCGTTTATTGAATTGCAAACAAGTTTTTTGCACGAAAATTAGTAGAATATTTTCGTTTTTTTTTTAATTCGTTAATTATAGAGATATAAAATGATTATAAGTTATTATAAATAATAATAAATGATTATAAATAATATTTTTTATATTTTATTTTTATTATTTTTTATACTTGATAGAAATTATATATAAATCAAAATTAAATAAATTTAATAAAGACAAATTAAATAAATAAAAATTGAATAAAATATTTCTGCAAAAGATATGTAGCTTATTAATTAAACATTATTAAAAACTATATTTAAACAATTTCAGAAGAGAAAAAAATTTAGTAGTTTCGAAACTCAGAAAAATACTAATCACATGCTAATAAAAATTATTTTATTGTTTAAATTGAATTAAGAATGACGAGTTTTCATTTATGACGAGAAATCATTTACTACTATTCTTGATTTTTCAAGATTTTTCAATTCTTAAGAAATAAAAAATCAGATTATATTTTTGGAATAATATTGATAATATTTAACAAAAACACAAAAAATTTAGATCAAATATTTATTCGTGTCTAATTTAAAATATTTAAATTAAAAATATAACCTTAGTATAAAAAGTTTCTATCAAAATAAAAACACATCAAATATAATAAATTTAATTTTATATACAAGCATAATGTATCTAATACAACATCTAATTTTATGATAAAATTTGTAATTATAAAAAAATTTTTTATATTTTGAATTGATCAATTTATGTCAAATAGATAAATAATGATAAAACTGATTAACAAACAATTAAATTTATAATCATTTTTCTAGATTTAAATTAACAAGAAATAAGAAATTGTAAAAAAAAGCAATTATAAAATATTTCAAGAAACCCTCGAAAAATAAAATTCTCGAAAAAAAACTTTTCTCGAGATAAGATTAATGCGTTAAAACACATTATTCAAACAGGAAATTCGATTGATGCCGAATCGACATCAATTTCATCAGTATTGATACCATAAATATAGAGTCGGACAATGGTCTAGGATTAATGGCTATTGTAATGACCCTTAATGCTCATGAGCAGTTTGGCTGCAAAGCCCTCATAATTCTCACGAGACGCAAACGTTGCTAATTTTCTTGCTTAGAGATTCTTGTGCCGCAAACTTACCCCTTGCTCTGTAAAAACGTAAATTACACTCACGAAAAGCGAGATCATCGTTTTCATTCTTATCTACCATGCCAGAGCTCGATTCATGTATGCTATTGCTGGTTGAGCTTAAGCAATTTAATGGATCATCTTTCAAGATGGTTCATTGTACCAGAGTAAATATCATTCCATGTTTTTTTTTTGAGAAATGTTTATAAATAATAGACAAATTAATTTGAGAAGAGACGGAGTTAAATAAGAGATTTAAATAATTTCTGAGATGCATGCTTTATGTTTTAATGATTAATTTACTTTAATACTGTTCTTAAAAATAAAAATTCTTTTAATTAATAAATCGAACTGATGTAACACGTCTTATTTTATATTGTCTATTTGAATCATATATAAAAAATCTTTTTACACTTTTATCTTTGTAAAATTCGGTTTATATTTTATTGAGCTGTTTTAACACAATAAAGCAATTCGAATTTTAATATAACTTGAAATTTATTAAATATTAAATTATTGTATCAATAAGAAAAAGTTTTGAAATATTTATAATTTAGAAATATTTGAGAGAAAGAGCCTATAACGAAGTAAGTAACAGCTATGGATCTTGAAATAAAAATTCTTTAACTTATTATTTTCAAAAATATTCCATTTGTCTAAAATAAAATAATCAAATAAAAACACAATATTAATTATACATTATACATTAAGTCATCTGAAATATTTATTTGTAATTATTATTCGAAACAAATTTTACTCAAATTTATTTTTAACAAATGATGGAGAATCCAATAAATCTCGATCGCATTTAATAATGATTTTAACCACTGCTTAATTTGAATAATTACCAACAAAAGGTTACTATAATTCCCCATAAACCTTAGGGAATAGTTTCCAAGAACTACAGAGAATAGGTTAATTCACACGAAACATGTACCTAATTGTAACATGGCTGCTAAGAAAGAGCAACCGCTAATAACGTGCGAGTCTTACAAGGTGTTAATATATTCATAAGTGTTAATATATTCATCAGTTCTAAAGACCAAAATAAAAATAAAGTTGATACATAAAAAGATATTGATTGAGATTTATTTATTGATAAATTTTGTAAACTTAAATTGTTTACAACTTAATAAATAAGCTTTAACATTTTCGTATATCAATATAATCTTTGAAAAGTATCGTTTAATTATAGATGTAAGATAATTTCCAAGAACTGCAGCGGTTGATGAATAATCTGTTGCACGTCAAAGATAATCTGACGATTAATTTTAGAATATAATATTATGCAAAATATTAATATGTTTATATTAACATCTTCGATTCTAAAAGCCAAAATATAAAATTTTCAATTGAGGCTTATTTATTCAATTATAAGCAATATAAGTTAATGTAAATTCATCCTAAAAAAAACAAAAATAGAGTTTTTTTTATCATCTAGAATATCTAGAATATTATCTAGAATATTTTAAGATGTGTATAATAATTTATGATTTAAGATTATTGAAGATCAATTCCAAGAAAAAATAATTTACTTCATATAAGACAGAACTTTTAACTTTTAACAGAACTTTTTCGAAATTTTTTTAATTATTAGATGATTTTCAAATATAAACATTTATTATTCATTATGTACAATAAATATTATTAATATTGTTTGCAATATTTTATTTGTCTATATGCCATCTGTCTTGTATATAAATTATTCATTCGATAATCTATTTTTTTTGAGATCGAGAATTCTGTGTGAAGCACAGCAATAAATTGAAGCGATTCAAATCAATAAAATTTAATCGTGGCAATAATTTTTTGACAAGATTGATTGCAAGATTTAGATGTGGCAAGATTTGACGAGAAATTTTTATTATTATTAATTTTTTACGTTTAATTAAAATAAGAAATAAATAATAAACAACTTATATTAAATAAGATTTATTTTAAATAAGAATCAGAACATATTTAAATTCATATAACACGTAACAATGAAATAGAGTTTTAATCAAATATGTAGAAAATTTTCATTGAATCTTATAGAGAGTTTTAGAAAAATTTTTGCAGAATTATATAGGAGTTCAAAACACGATCATATTGCGATTCAGAGATTGCACACAATTTCTAAAATAAAATTAATATAAAAATTCAAAATTATAGATTTTTAAAAGTATGTTCGTTTCATTTAAGAAAATCAATAATAATTTTTTTAAGTAAAATATGTATTATTTTTTTTTATTTTTTTCAAGAAAGATTATTTGATTAATTTTGTATAAATGATTGCTAGATAGGCTTAGAGTTAACAATTAACATAACTACTTAGCAAGATGCATGTGTTGTTTGCGGAAGGTGAATTAGAATTTCGCGATACTAAGTTTGAAGTATTAATTTCCACGTGCAACTGTTGTATTACACTTGGAAACAATTAACTAAGTTGTTTAAAGAACAAATAAAAATTTAGAGAGATCGAAAAGTGATGAAACTTAACAAAAATGAACTTGTTAAAATTTTCATAAAAATTAATAATTATAAATTTTTCTTTTAACAAATCCTTAATAATTAATTTTTTTTTAAACATATGTAAATAGATTATAAAAGAGATTATAAAAGAGAACAATATTTTATTTCTCAAATTTAGATAATAATCTTAATTAAATAACATCCAAATATATAATTAATATATGATAATCTTTCGAAATGTGAATTAAATAAAAATAAATTGAATCTAATTTTAAAAAAAAAACTAATTTAATTTAATTTAATTTCAAATAAAATAATAGTTCTTTGATTAATAGTTTTATGAAAATTATAATAATTCAAAAAAATAAAAAATCACTTTGAGACTTCGAGAGTATTATCTTATTATTTTCAAAATAATTAAAATATTAGTTAATGAGATACACATTACTTTATCTATCTAAACATTTTTTCATCGAGTATGTAAAAAAAAGAAAAAATAATAAAATAAAATAAAATAAAATAAATTCCTTCTTTTCCAGACCACTCACTGTAAATTTCCATTCGCCATCGACCATAAAAAAATGCAACAACGGAAGAGGCCATTTTAATTTTTCGCCCCTCCGCTCATATCAGCTACCGCTCATATCCGCAAGATCGACATTCATTTACCTCGATTTTTACATTTCGGTGGCGTTTTAATCTCGTGAACCGTGGTCCGATAATAGCGTAATCAGGAGATCGCAATTAACGCACAACGGCTATAAAACGGCGGTGTAAATGAAACTTATCAAACGCGATAAATTTTTCTCTCCCTTTTCCTAACAGCGAAATAATATAGACCCGGCACGGGTAGCATAAACTCGATATCAGTTGTTAATTTTCCAACAGATACAAGAGACATTCGAATCGGTATATGTGTAACAGCATTTGCTATCGATATACATATATCGTTACGATCCACGATATTCGGTGATACAATTTGTGGTATTCTCGTTATTCACGTGTATTACATGAGTAAATTGTGGATTTGGAAAATTATTCTCATACTTTTCGATTTGTCAAGCAGTTTTTTTCTTTTTTTTTTTTAATAATATCGCATATTATCCTGAAATATGTTTCGGTTTAAAACGTTTCACACGTACACTCTCGACTATAAGTACATGAAGATTTCTATATATAATTTTAATCTATTGTAGAAAAAATTATAAAATCATTAATGAATTTTAATAAATTTTATATATTTTGTATTATTTTCTTATATTAGAATATGTTTTGTTAATAATATATTTAATATCTGAATATTAATAATAATAATATAATTATTATATGATTTAATAAAATTATTTAATAAATTATTTTTTTATAAATATATAATATATAATATGTTTTTATAATTGTTTCTGTTATTTTTGTATATCTTAATCATTAAAACTTGTTTCTGTTATATATCTGTATATCTTAATCATTAAAATTTCATTATTTCATAGAATATATTTTTGTATTTGTTTGTAAAACTTATCATATTTCTGATTTTAAGTATTTTGTTTTTAGATTTGTCTAGAAATTGTCTATGATTCTATAATTACAAATACATCATATAAATTTTTAATTTATTTAAAGAATTTAAAAATTTGATTTACTTTATTTAATATTATTAAATATATTTAATATTAAATATTCTATTATTAAATATTTACTTTTAAATGTGAATACAAATACATATATGATAAAATTAAATAAACATTATTTTATATAATAATTTACATTGTATGTCAATCATCCATTAACATATTTGTTATTACATATTATATATATATGATATCTCAGAATTTCTTTCATTATTTTTTCGTGAAAGTTTCTTATATTTAATAAAATTTTTCATGATAATAGCGATTAATTATAATAAATTTATTCAATTTTTTATTTTTTTATTTCACATAAAATTATTATTATAAGTATTTATCTGTAAACATTAGTATTAAAAATAATTAACTGAAAGTTTGAAATTATCTTCCAAATTGAAAATTTTATAAAAAATTAATTAATAACAATTTAACAAAATTTAACAAAAATTAAATATATCTTAATAACGTTCTAATTTGAAAAAAAGATTAAATTTAAAATTTAAAAATTTTTTTAAATTTTTTAACTCCATATATGTTACTGATTGTTAAACTTTTGGTCGATAGTGTGTACAATATATATTCTGTACGCCCGATCCGCTTGAATAACGAAATCTCCATGGTGAGTTTTCAGTATTTTAATGGATCCACGAGGTTTGAAACCACGTAACCACGTAAATTACGTAATGATGGTAGAAACTCGATTTAACTAAATGATCAAAAAAATGAGAAAGTCTGTAAATTGAACTGCACGCGTTTTAAAAATTGATGAAATCTTTGGAGAAAAGATTTATAAAATAAATATTCCGTCGAATTTCATTTATTTGAACTCTATTCTTTCGAATAATATTTTAATATTCATCAATTCGAATGATCTCTAATTAATTTCCTATTATTATCTAAATGTTCCAAAGAATATTTAAAAAAATTGAAATAATAATTTTTCTTTTTTCAAGCTAAAAGAGAACGAAAATTAAAAATATAAAAGTTACGTTTGATTTGCTATTGTTATTGATTATTAAAAATGAATGAAAACAATTTTCTTCTTCAAAAAATTTTTATCGATTTATAATTTGAAATAAAATTGAAAGATAAAATAAAAAATGCAATTTCTTTATTCTTGATTTTTGTTTGTGATTATTTATTTCCACTATTTTGATAATGAAAAATGTCTGTTTATAGTATTATGAATAGAAATAGCATGTAACAAATTTTCTATTAAAATATTCAAATATGTATTTGAATATATAAATATTTGAATAATGAAGATTCTATTATAATTTTATAATATGATATACTTTTTAAATGATTAATTATTTCTACTGAAATTCTGACATGGATGGATGCATTAGATCTCTGGGATCCGTGGAAAAAGACGCGAGAAAATGGCTTTTGTGGCAATTCTACAAGAGTAATGTCCCATCGGTAAATTCGCCAAGTGGAGATAACGAGGACTGAATGAAGGTTGAACCACTTATGTTCACATTTATGGTCGTTTCGCGAGACACATTGACAGGCTATGGTTGATCTTTTTTATAGCATTTTTCGACGACCATGCCTTTGTTCCTTTTAGTGGAATGATTTTTGTTCTCTCTCGAATCTTTCATTATAATAATCCTAAATTCTTGTGAATACAACTGAAACTGAGCAATTTTATTATCTAATATTTTTTAATCTTTTTAATTATTAAATAATTACGAATATAACAAGTGATTTTAAATTTATTATTTTTTAAATATTTTTTTCATGAATTATAATTTTAATATTATCTTGAATTTTTATTTACAATCGTTAAAAAGATTCTGTTCTTTTTTGTTCATTATCAATAATTTTTACTTTATTTCAAATTTTTAATTATAATGATTAAAAATTCTTGTGGATCTTTCTTTTTTATTAATATTAGAAATCCCAAATAATTAATAATTTTAAAAAGTTAAATTTATTGTTTTTATATATATTTAAAAATATGTAACTTTTAGCAAAATTAATACTGATTTTTATATAAATAAAAATATATTTTATACATATTTTATAATATATATGTATAAAATATATAATGTATATAAATCTATTATAATATATCTAATTATTTTTATATTTAATATAATATATCTAATTATTTTTAAAATAATGTTTCAATTTTATTTATATATGTATTTATTTAACTACATATAGTAAATTCTAATGTTAATGAATTGTAATTTTATATTATTAACCAAGAATTAGAATTACATTGTATTCCAAAAATTTAAAAAAGAATGTTAGATTAGAGATGATGCAGAAAATTTTTTTATCTAAAATCTATCAAAAAATCACTATTGATATTTAAAACATTAATTTCAAATGAATAATGAAATTAATTAAAAATATAATTTCAATAAATAAATAATAATGTAATTTCAATAAATAAATAATTCTTAATTTTTAATCGAATCCTTCGAATTCTTGATTACAAATATATAAATATTAATACTAACATAATATAAATTAAAATTAAACAGCTATGGGATAAATATTTATATATTTTATTTTATTTATATCATTATTATATATTATTTTAATTATTTTTAATATAATAATTATAATTTAATATTATTATTCTTATTTTATTTTATTTTTTATATGTTATTTTATTTTTTATTTTACTTAATTTTCTAGTGATATTGAATATGGAATGCAAATGGAACAAAAGCATGGAATTAATTTTCCATAAATCGAGCCGATCGAAAATATTCCCGATTCGCACAAGTAATTATAATGACATTATTCTAACCAATGACGAGAAATAACAGGAATAATCGACAAGTATAAAATTCTTAATCGAATACTAATTGGAGAATAGATTTGCATGAATTTACTTAATCCAGAAATGAAATACATTTTAGCCTAAGTCTCTTTCATTAAATCGTGATCAATGGAAGATACGTAATAAATAAATAATCTTGATTCTATAGATGACATACATTTGGAATTCGAAATATAATTTATCTCATTACAATGTACAATACAATTGAAATACAATTTATGTTATTTTAATAAATATAATAAATAATAAATTTCTAATAAAAAAAACTATGAAAATAATTTCGAAGATTTATTATTTTTAATTATCAATTTAATTTAATTAGTTTATTTATTTAATGATAAATACTCGTGAACATTTAAATTTGATCAACGATTGTTGAATAATTTTCAACGTTAAGACGTTGATTTACCATAGCGACATCTTATTCTCGACAATTCCTCCATTCTTTTGTATACATTTTCCCTTTGGGTCAAAGCGTAGAGATATAATTCACACGTTTTATACCTTTTCCCATAAATCTTTTGAGGAATTCCTTATCGTTTGACGGTGCCACGTACTGTGTGCAACACAAGTTTTATATGTATAAAATATTTAATATAACTCGTGTCGTGAAATACTTGTGGTTGCTTTAAAACATATAAACGAAATATAAGATAATAAAGAGATATACAGTTAATCCTTTTTTCTTTTTCTTAGAATAGTTAAAATTTAATTTAAAAAATTAATATTTTTACATTTCATATTGTAATTATATTATATAACTATATTATTAATTTTAATATAATTTAATATAATTTTTGAAATATTTAATAATATAATCTTTAAGTTAGAATTTTTTGTTTTATGTATTAATAAGAATTTTCTAAATACTTTTCTCAAAAATGATATTGTTTTCTCGTAATATAGTCCTATATCTTTCGTTAAGTTTTAACAATTTTTAAAATGAGATTTTTCTTATTTTTTACAATGTCGAACATTACAAATATCAATATATATCAATCAGATTTTCTATCCATTCTTTTATTTTTACAATATCAATTTTTACAATTGAAAATTAATCAAATTTATGTGTAATTAATAAGTTTTATTAAATTTGATTTTTTCAAAAATAAGAATTCTAATTCAATGACAATTGTCAATTTCTATATCTTTAGAAAATTAAGTTCATTGGCTTACAAAATAATTTCATCAGTTTTGAAGATAGAATAATAAAATTTATGGAATATCATTTATATATATATATATATATAAGAGAATATAAAAGAATATAGAATTAATTTACTTACAAGAGATTTTTTTTACATTTACATTAATAGTATAATTTTGTCATTCTTAATTTTCGTTCTATTCTGAGTCATGCTATTTTTTTAATTTTATTTGTCTCACGATCTTTGACTATATAAATAGATTATATACTAGAAATGCATTTAATTTTTTTAACAATCTATGATCTTTTGTTTAATTCGTGTTTAAAAAATTTTAACATTTTTTTTAAAATACATAATAATCATCAAATATTGGAAATAATTATTTTAAATTTTGCAAATTACTTATTGGTTAATGAAATAATTGACGAATCTACTGCACGAAAGTTATATATCACAATGGTGGTATTTAAAGATATCAAAACTTTTTGAAAAATAATGTTTCAATAGAAATTGTGCAATCAAAACTAAAATTTTTTAACATAAATTAATATGAAAATAATGCATTTGAAAAAATATTCTATTTTTTATTTTATTTTCTATATTTTTAAAAAATTCAATCGAAAAGGAAACTTCACAGAAATTGTTTTTATTATGACATTTTATGTAAAGTTTTATTATTTATTAAAACATATGTTTTTTTATATTTTATTTGCATTAAAACAAAAATTTTGGATGTTTTGTTGGATCGAATAATCTAATTTAAATATTTAACTAATTGAAATTAATTAACATAATTTAAATTTCACTTTTATATATTTTTTATTTTAATGTTATTTTATTGTAATCTATATTTAAATATCATATGCAGATGGAATAAATAAAAGTTATATCGTTCAATTTTGTGATTCTGTTTTATCTACTATGTTCATGTATAATAATTACGAATATTAAGCAAAAATTCTATGTAGCATTTCTTTTGCAGAAATTAAAATACATAAAAGAGAAAAAACATTTACATACACGTGTACACGTATATTATTTGCAATATAGGCAAGAATTTTTCTGCATGATTATAAATTAAAAATTGATAAACAACAAAAGAATGAATAAAAAATTTTGTAGTATATCTTTTTTCAATTCTTATTTTGTGCTAAGAATTTAAAATATATTTTCAATTATATTGAACAGTATATTATAAAGTATTTATTTGGCGATGATTTAAATAATAAGAAAGATCTATTTTTTTATTTAAATCATCATAAAAGTTAAACTGACCGATTTTTTAAATTATAAAATAATGAAACGAAGTTACAAATATTATTCACTTCAAATTGTGATTATTTGTAATGCGAAAAAATAATGAGACTAATGAAAATACAAACATACAAAACTGCAAATTTATTTTTCTTCTTCAAACTAATTTTCGAAGAACTCAATATACACTGTAATATCTATATATCGTTAGCTTAAATTAGTCATATAATATTAATTTGCTGCATGACTATC
The DNA here is from genome assembly GCF_029169275.1 of Apis cerana. Taxonomy (NCBI): domain Eukaryota; kingdom Metazoa; phylum Arthropoda; class Insecta; order Hymenoptera; family Apidae; genus Apis; species Apis cerana. The sequence continues at coordinate 2,082,411 of NC_083865.1, read as the reverse complement.
CAAAGCTTTACAATCGCGAGAAATTTTTAATTAGTCGAGTTGCCCAATTGTGTTCGAATGCGATTATTGTACACAATATCATTCAAGTACACACTTTTAATGGACTTCAGCATGAAATTTCTGAAATGAAGTTACAATTGCATCGATTTATCGTCCATTCATGATTATCCAGTTTATTTATGATTATTCTGCTTCATTCGTAGAAGTTGTAAATAATGATGGGATCAAATATCTTTCAAGTAGATATAAACTTTGATTGAATTGAATTTTTTACTTTGGAGAATAAAATCATTTTAAAAACATTTTAAATACATTCGAATCTATATAAGATAAATTTTAATTTTTTGTGGATAGTTTGAAAAATAGAGACAATATTTCTATATAAATATATAGTGGGACAATATAATAATAAGAATAATAAAAAAGTAACATAATTATATATAATAAATTCTTTTTTTTAAATATTTAAAGAATTCAATATTTAAAGAATTGAATTTATATTGATTATTTAATTGTGAAAGAATTTAAAAATTGATTAATTGAATGTTTAATTATTTTATCATTAAATATCAAAAATCAGGTTGGAATTATTTTTAATTATGGAACTAAAAGTTGATGCAAAATTAAGAGCGATAAAAAGATAATTAAGTATGGAAATTCCTTTCTATCTAAAAACGTATGTGCAGATGCATTATCATGCAATGATGCAAAAAACATCTCAAAGTATTATATATGTTAATAAACGATGATAATAGTTTCAAGTAAAAAAAAGAATTCTTACATATTTAATCATTCTCTTTACTCTTTTCACTCATCTATCTACCAGCAAACTTTTTTTAATTAAAATTGAAATTAAAAAATAAACGATTTCAATTCGTGATTGATATTCAACAAAATGTGATAATTAAACAAAAGCAGAATAACTTTTAAATTGAATTTTTGGAAGATTACTTTTGAGAGAGAAAAATAAATACAATATTATTATTTTATATTTTTATTAGTTATTTATTTGTTATTTTCTTGTCATATTTTGTTTATTACATTCATATGAGTATGTATATTTAAAAAGTGAATTGATTTTTAAAAAATGAATCTAATCTTGATTTTAAAAAGTAATGAATCTAATCCTGATTCTAAAAAGTAATGAATCTAATTCAATATTTAATAATATAAACATATAAACATATAAATGTTACAGTATCGATTTTAATTCGATTGAAATAATATAAATAAATTGGTAATGAGATTTGAATAAGAATTATATACTATTATTTTCGAAATGAAATAACGATATTAAATAATATTATTATTCAAATTTAATCAATTAATCAATTTAATTAAATATTTCCATATTCTTTTAATCTAAATCTATGATAACTTTTTCTCTTTCCAAAAATCTTTTCATGATCGTTTCATTATTTTAAAATAATGAGTAACATCCAGGAAATTGAAAGCAATGAAAATATTTCAGCATTGTCATTAGTTACAATTATTTGATTTAATATTTAGATAATCTAATTTATAAAATTATTTTTTTATTTTAATTTATTTAAAATACAATTATCAAATTCTCTATATTTACAAATATATAAAAATAATTGCATAATTTTTAATTCAATTTTTTTGCACAATAAATATTTTTATAGTTTCTTAAAAGAATTTCGAAAGAATAATATCATAAAGAAAAAGAAACACTTACATTTTATTAATTTCTTATTTTACTAATTGTTTTTTATATATAAACCTCTTATAAACATAAAAATAACATTTATATACTCTTCCATGTTCGTTTTCTATTTTCTTATCTTATCTCAATAGCTAATAGAAGTAGTGTCACCAATCCAATAATTTCACTTTATATATCCACATTTGCTAGGAACTCATGCTTCTACTGTCTGAATGTTCTTTCAATTTTATCCAGCCCTTTCACCTTTTCAGAACTTCATTCTTCGTAATTTGCTCTGATATTTCGACGAATTCGAAGTAGAATTTCCCGTCGCACAGAAGAGAAAAAAAAGAAAAAAAAAAGAAAAAGAAAACCTTCGGCATCGGAAGCCTTTTTTCCCCATTTTTACGATCGCCGGAAACGGAGCGCGCTAAAGGACGTGACTGTCAGCACAAAGTTTCAAGGAGTGCGTGTTACAAAGAGTTCGAACCCGAGCAAAAACCTCAGCGGATAAGGATCTCGAGAACTGTCAAATTTTCTTCGCCAAACTTCCTCTGGAAATACTCTTGAAATAATGTAAGCCAGAAATTTTCCTCCATGTATAGGGCACACGCTGGACAGTTTAACTTTCGCACTTTCTTCGTACAAGATCCTCGAAAGAGGGTACGTAAAATATCTGGGTGAAGGAGCAGTAGTGAATTTCGCGAAATATGCATGCTCGAAAAATTATTCGAAAAATTATTCTCATCGTGAAATTGCTAGCCTTACTAGGGAAGGGAGAAGAGCTTTTTGGCAAAACTCAGAAATGCGTGAAATTTATTAAAAATAACTGTAGCTTTGGGATGCAAGATATTTATAGTATGAATATCAAGCGCATGGGAATGTTAAATCGTAAATTTGATACGAACAGGAATACAAAGAAGAAAGAAAAGAATAATTTGAACTTTTTTTTTATTAAAGAAAAAATCTTAAAAGCAAAACAGTAGCAAAGTAGCAGTAAAAGCTGTTATATGTAGAAATATTGCGAGATATTAGATGAGAATATTTTAAAAGATAAAAAATAAAAATTTATTTCTTTTATTTATTTAACTTTTATCTACTTTTATTTAAATACCATTTTGATTTTTACTATGTTTTCTTTCATGATATACAAAAGTTTAAATTATTTTTTTTTATAATCTTTTTTATTTATTTATTTTTATTAACTCTGTTTGTATAGTTATATCGTTTTTTTGAAATTAGATTATTTATACATTTTGCATACATTCATTCATTTATATCCTTTTCTTCACACATATTTTTTAATATCACTTTTTATTATATCATATAAATATTTTTATATTATATATTATATATTATATTATGTGTTATATTGATATCATAGTATTTTACATTTAAAAATTATATTTCTTAATGAGTTTCGTATTATGTTTGGCCAAAAATTTTCTCAGAAATAGTTAAAAGTTTTTCAGAATAGTTACATTTTGCAAGTGTGTGTGTGTGTATGTGTGTGTGTGTGAGAGAGAGAGAAAGAGAGAATATAAATCAATTTAAATTATAAACAAATATAATATACTCAGTATCAAATTTTAATTAAACTTTGTGTAAATATTGTAATATAGTTTTTTTTTATTGATATATATTAATAATTTTGTTATTGATTTTTAAATAATAAAGACATATCGGGTTGAAATTTATCTTATATTTTGAAATTAAGTTATAAAATTAAATAAAAGAATTTATTTCAAATATTTATTATATCAATTGCATTGTTTCTTCCAAATTATATGAATAATTATATGAATAATTATATGAAAAATTTCTTGTTTCTTATCCAATTATTGCAATTATTATCAATCTATCTTGATTTTTAAGTTCCAACAAAAGTAGAATATATTTAGAACATAAGATATATTATTTGAAATTAATATATTTTTTCTGATTAATACCACTAATACAATATATATGGATAAGATAAAGAAAAAAAATAGAAGATAATATAATTTGTAAATCAATGTACATCAATAATCAATAATAAAATAAATACGATAAGAAAAATTATAACTTGAATTATTAATAATTCAAATAATTGATGAAACTAACATTAGTTTTTTATTGTTAAGATTATTGTTTTTTATTGTTAATTAAATTTAGGTCTGAATTGGATTTCTTGTATAAATAATTTTCTACAAAAATTCTATTTAAGAAAAATATAAAAGTTTTGAGAAATTTTAAATTTTTTTCTGAATTTCAAAATTAAAATTCTTATTCCTTTCATTTCTTATTTTTTTTTTTTATAATATAAGACTATATAAGAATTTGAACCAATTAATATATTCTCATATATTGGAAATAAAAATTGATAAAAATTAACAAATAAAAAAATAATAAAAAAAATTATTTTTTAATGATTTCATGTGTTATTTGAATAATCTTTAAGTATTAAAGTTAGTTGAGTAATCTTTAAATATAAGTATTTTTTTTTTATATCGAATAGAAAACCAGTCAAAGAAACTTTGAAAAATTTTCTTGAAATCTTTTCTCTCTATATATAAAAATAAAATAAAATTTATTATTTTCTTATTCTTCTTTAATCAAGTAATAATATTAATATCATATTTATAATTAAATTATAATATATACTTTTTACATTACATATAAGATATAATTGTATGTATATTTTTTTTATATTAATTTTATTTGTATGATATTTGATTTTATTTTAATTGAATTGAAATCCATAATCTAAAAATAATCAGTTTATAATTTGAAATTTTAAAACTTATTAAATGAAAAATAAGGAAAACATAAACAGTAAAGCATCGTGTTTTCTTTGTTTTTCATATGAATTTTTTATAAACAATATTTTCTAAATTCTTGATTTTTTAACATAAATTTTTCAACATAAATAGCTTAATATTTTTTTATAAAAAATAATGCGCTGCATCAATTAATGCAAAAAAATTGTAAGATATTGAAAAAATTTTGCGACTTTCATATGTTCTTTATATTCAAAAAAACTATTAATATTGCACAATATATTAAACAAAATTTTTTAAGTACATTTATTTCATATTAGTTCATTTATTTAAATAAAACAAATACTTTATACATATAATTAATTTTTAACTACATAAAAATCTGTTAATAATTCATAATGATAATTTGTAATTAATATACACATAAAAATTATTTTCATATCGAAAAAATTATTTTCCATTTAAGCGGAAGCAAAGTTTTAATGAGCAAGCAAAGAAATTATTCAAAATTATTTTCAAAGTATCAAAAAAAAAGAATTGTAAGAAATAGAGAAAAACGTTCAATACGTTGTGAAATATTAAGCTGTCACTTTCAAAGCAGACATAGTCTGATTGTAGAGAACTCGACAGTCAAAAAAATAAAAATCAACTCAGATAGCATCACACTTTCGGACGATATCATATGCGAGAAGGTGAATAACCAGGATATGTGGAGTAAGGATACTTATTCAAATATTTATAGCGAAATGTGAACGTATCTCGACTTGGACCGACTTTGACATTAGGAAAATATACAGGCCGACATCATAGGAAAGAGAAATATAGAGAAAAAGAGAGAGAACTTAAGAAGGATTGGATTCATAAATTACTGCATTAGAAATTCTTGCATGTTAGATATACAAAGTGATATTAACAATATTTCAGCGAATCTAATTTATTTAATTTATAATTTACGTCTCATTTATAATTAGAAAAAATTTTAATATTTATTTAAAAATTCATTCTCAATTTGCATCTATTTTGAATATATTGTAAAAGTAAAATTCAATATTTTGAATAATTTTTTCTTAACATATAAGATGTCTCAACTAAAAGAGTCATTACTTTTTTTTTATGATATAAAAAATATTTTTGGCAGAATATTAAAGATTTCAAAAAAGAAATAATTTGGAAAAGATTTTTTTTTGTCAGTTTTATCATTTTTTCTTGAATTTTTCAAGGTATTGATATTTTTTATGTATTTTTTATGAAAATATGTATTTTTTAGTATATTTTTAGAGGATAAAAAATTATATTTAAATATGTTTAAATTATGTTTTTGAAATAAAATTTAAATTATGATTTTCACTTTGAACAATATGAATAAAATCATTAAAATAATATCCAAATTTATTATATATGTTATTAAATTACATTTATTAATAGCAATATATTTTCTAATTCGATTAATAAATATTACGAACGTTATCAATCTCATTATTATAAGCTTAAAGTACCTTAAATTTAAATCATGTCAAATTATATATTTATGATTTAATTGAATATGATTTGATATTACTTTTTGTTCCAGCAAATAGAATATGATTGCTCAATAAATAATATAAACAAAAATTTTTAATAAATTTTAATAAGTTTTTGTGACATCTAAAATCTTCGAACAATTTTTACTGTAAATAAGAAAAGAATGGAAAATTATATATTATTATTTCGCATTCCCAAAAAAAAGGTCAAAGATTATATAATGTTTTCAAATTGTATAATGGAAGAAAAGAGATTTGTTACATAGGCGAAGTATATGAGACAAAATTTGTATTATATGTGCAAGAAGATATTACACAATAGTTAATTATAATTAAACTGTGGACTCCTATGAAAAAATTAAATATTTATGAATTAAAGAAATGAAATTTAAGTAAAGATTTGTTTTAATCTTCAAATATTATAATCCTTTGTAATATTATACTTTGAAAATTTTATATCTTTTTTATGTCAAATGTATTCTACAGATTTTTAAATATTTAAATTTTAAGTTTAATTTTAACTTATATCATATTATAATATATAAATTATAAATGATAATAATTAATTTAATTTACATTTACATTACATCAAAATATCTATATATCTAAAATATTATTTTATTAGTTATTTTATTAATTATAATTAATTAATTAAAATTAATAATTAATTAAAATTAACTCTTGATTAAAATATTGAAAATAATAGTGAGTTTATTTAATAATGACTAACTACAGATTAACGAAATGAAGAAAAATCTAAAAATCCACAAAAGATTAAATAAATTATTTTAGCAAAGAAAGATGATTATTTTTTGCTATGTCTACATGACTTCAGAACAAATTTGAAACTAATATTATGATAAAATCGGAAATGAAGAAATTGACTTAATTAGATTGAACATTGAGCATATTTGCAAATTCTATTTATGATTCGAATATAGTTATGACAAATTAACAAATTTTCATTAAAGGATTGTTTTATGTGTGATGAAACTGATATTTATTCAACTGATTGTTTTATTTCTTTTTTTTTTTTGATACAATTTATCTTAAATTAATATCAAATTTTTAATATGAACGTAATTATTTTTTTTAAATCTTTATTTTTATTTTTAAATAAGAATCTAATAAAAGTTAAATTACCATTTTAAATTTTTTTTCTTTTGTTTTGAAATAATTTTGAATTTTTAATATAACTATAATTATTTTCTTTTATTAAGTTTCTATTTTTAAATAAAGATGGGCAAATATTAAATATAATAAGTGACCTATCTAAATATTATGAACATTTAGAAATTACAATTATAAAAATTATTATCTAATACGTTATCAAGATATTTAATCAAGATAAGTTTTATTAAAGTTTAAATTAAATTGGATAATAAATCTTAGTAAATAGTAAATATTTAGTATTTAGTATAATGATATAAATATTAAGAATTTTTTAAACATATAAAAGAATGTATTTTATAGTTTTATATATATGTATAATTTATAATTATATGAATTCGATATTTAATATTAAAAAAGTATATTATTTTTTTTATTATTATTATTTTATTATTTTTTATATATATAGATATAAAAGATACGAATTGAAATAAATAATTTTTGTCAAAGAAAATATTTTTATACAGTTATTTTTTAAAAAAGGATATTTTTATTTTTATTTATTTTGTTTAATTCTATGTTTTTTTTCATAATATGAAATTTTTATAAATATATAAAAATATAAAATATAATATATTTGTATCTTAATAATTAATACTATAATTGTTATAAATACGATAATTTTTAAATCATTTTTAGCTAACTATTATATATTATATATTAAATGTTAATTAGAATATAAATGTTTTCGGTTAGTAAAAATTCTTTTGAATGACAGTGTTCATATAAGAAACATTATTTTCTAAAATATCTAAATATATGTGTAAAAAAAATTATTTAAAAATTATTTTTAAATATTTTTATTTTTAAATATATTATAATAATTATTATTAATAATAATTATTAATGATAATTATTTGAATATCATTTATCTAATATTATAGAAAAAAGTGACAAAAAATATGCTAACATAAGAATTAAGCGCAAAAATATTAAGAATAATACAGAAAATATATTCAAGCATTTTTACAACAGATGTTATAATTTGATAATAGGATATTCGTTATTTATTTTATTGTCTCTATACTAGCTTGAATGTAATTTTTAAAATCTCATCATTTAACAGAAATTCGTCAGAAATGTTTTTGCAAAACGTTGTTCACCAACAACAATGCAAACTTGGCGTTGCAGACATTTATCATAAAATACGACCTCATTGCTCAGTTAGAAGTCGAAAGTAGAAAGGCCATGCATATAGTCCCATATGAGAATTCACAAAAAGAAACAATACAATGTTCTAGTTTTGGCATGACGTAAATTTTCATTATTTAAGAAAAAAAAAAGAAAAAATATAAAAAAAAACAAAAAATAAATAATACAACAATGAAGAGAAGTTTACAAAATTTAAATTTTAATTTTAACATAGATAATGAACGATTGATATATATGTATTTATTAATTTTTGTTTTAATACAATTTTTTGTTTTTAATTAAACAAATATATCTATCTATCTATATATAATTTTAAGAATCAATAAATTTCGATTTGTTGATTTTATAAATTATCTAATATTAGTATCATCTTTATTAATTATTATTAGGATAAGTTTATGTAATATATATATTAAACTTTAAATCAATTATTCATTAATTCTAATTTTAAATAGATAGATTAAAAATAGATTTGCAAATTTTATTCAAAATATAATAATAATAAATAATGGTGACAAAATATATGGATAATAATAGATATAGATATATGCATTTTAAGAATAAATACATATTTTATTAAATTTTTAAATATTTCAGATATTTTAAAACAGAAATTTTCAAAAATATATTTCATCAAAACTAAAAGGAAATATATATATAATATATTTATATTTTTTTTATATTTCTTTTATATATTATATATATATAATACATAATAATTTAAAATATATATAAAATATAAATATTATTTTCTTCTAATAATGTAAATATTGAAAATAATGAAAATATTTTAATTACCATATAATTACAATAATTCTAAAAGCAACATTGAAAACAAAAGAAAATTAGAAAATTAAGAATTAAGAATATTAGAAATTAATCAAACAATTTTAATATTCCCTAATATATAGGGAATATTATTACTTATTCTCGAAAAATTGTAAAAAGTGAATGAATATAATTAGTGATAAATCTCGTTTATATATTATTATATCTCTTATATCTTTTTGTTTTTATTTATAATTAATATAATTAAAATCATAAATAAATATAATATTAATAAATTAATATAATAATAAAATTATAACAAATATAATACAATTAAAAATTTAATTTTAAATTTCAATATTAATTATTTATAAAATGTGATATTTCTTATATTTCAAGTCTAATCATAAATAAATATAATTGTATTATCTGTAAAGCAAGTTAGTTTAATTTCAATGTAAAAATACTTGATTGATCGCGAATGGATTAATTTCACTTTTCCGCTAAAATTTCGTTTCAATTACGCATCCTCGTAAAATTTACGAATGGCTATGGAACGGAAGAGACTGAATGTAAAAATAAATTCCGCCTATGAATCTCGATAAATGAATCTCACGTAGCATCCTCACTTCTAAATTACTTGATTCTTACGATGCACGTACGAGCACTTGATAATTCGATTCTCTTTGCGTCAATATCGGGATTGATTGCGTTTCCGTGCTGCATATTCTGACGAATGCGATAATCGGTCTGCGAAACGATGCCCACTCGAATCATGATGCTAGGCAAGCTTTCTGTCACGGAATTTCAATGTGCAGAAGGAATGACAGATCCTGATAGCTCTGCTATGTGTTCAACGATTAAAAATAAAAAGGAAAAAAAAGGAGAGGGAAAAGACATTCAATATATTTATCGGACATGAAGATTTTATTTATCGTAATTGATTGTGAGATAATTAAAAATAAAAAATTTAATTGTTAAAATATTTTTTAATGAAAATTTTTGAATTTTGAAATAATATTTGGAATAATTATAATATAAAACATTAATAATAATAAATGTAATAAATGTGTAAATATATTATTTAGAAAAATAAAAAAAATAATAATATGAACATTTGATACTATATACTAAGAAACCAATTTGTTTTCATCGAAATGAAATAACAACAACAACGAACAAATGATTTCTTTTTTCCAAAACGACAAATAAATCATTGAATTGCAAATACATCAATTTACTTTTTTCACGCAAAAATACATCACGAAATATTCGTATCGTCTCAAAACTAATTCTCAAAAATCTTTAAAAATAGATCAGAAAATCTAGAATAAGAAAAAAAGCAAATTTCTTCCTTTAAAATGAAAGCAATAATTCGTATTATTTCAAAATTTAAGTTATTTCTCAAAAACTTATTTAAAAAGTAATTCTAAAAAACAATATAATTCCTTTTCGCAACAAACACACCATAACCTAAAAATCCATTTAATTCCGCCAAAAACCCCGTAGAAACGATAAAGGAAAGATCTCATCCCCTAAAATGAAAGCAATTTCTTTCCCATTCTTCCCTCCTATGTCATTAAAAACAAGCCCACCCTCTTCATAATCTTACCCCACATCCACAACCCTTCCACTCGAGTCACAAATTAATAGTCGATTCATTGTGAGAGCCGTATACCAAGGGACTCCAACATAGGCGAGGTAACGAGGGCGGAACTATCCTTGAAAACGAATCTCGGTCGCGAAATCAATTAGGAGCGACTTCTTCTGCTCGTTCGTTGTATCAAAAACACGGACACGCAAGATTGGACGCGAGCATCGTTTCCGTAGGTAAGGAATACACCCCTCCAAAAAGATTTATGAACAACAGAGCGACCCTGACTTCGACATGAGCCAAATCTATAGATATATAGACGATGTCGGTGCCAGTGTCGTCGTTTCCCCCATAGGAAGCGGCCAACGAGAACTTAAGGATGGGGATATATACCTGACGTCCCCAGGATATATATCGCCCGGTGGATCTCTCGACCCATGCTCTGATTTATTTTACGCCGACGAGCTTCCGCTTTACACACCCTCTTCCGCCCTTCTCTTGTCTGTGATTCCGAAAAGTCAGCAGACTGCTGGCGTGCAACGCGTAACGCCACGCGTGTACGGGATTTAGGGAATTTCGGGGATCCTGCCAAGACTACGAGATAAATACCTCTCGCGTGTCCCGCCAATCTCCTCTACTGCTATGACAGACAGATCCGTGTATTGTCTCGCGTCAACTCCCAAATTTTATCTAGAACGATGCACTGTGGAGACTATGTATTAAGACTCTATATTAGGACTAGGTTAAATTCGATATGTGATTTATAAATTCAAAACAATCATGTATCTATGTTTCATTTTCATTAAAATTAAAAATGTTAGTTTAAAGAAATTAATGTTATTACTTGTGAAGTGTGTTTATGTGTATGTATATTATGTAAATTGGATTTTAATATTGAAATTAATAAATTTATATAGTGAGTATGACATCATTTTGTCAAAATCATAGAGATATATGATGCATTAGATATATGAAGCTTATATGTATTATAATTAGGGATGATATGTATAGTTATGATTCTAAATTAGTTTTAAATATTTGTTTTATGTTTTGTTTTAAGGATTGAAAATGTTACTTTGAAGAAGTAATATTTCGATGAATTGTGATTTGAAATGTATTTATGTTTGGATTTAAATATTGCAATTAGTAATTGTAAGTTTTGAAAAGATACAGTACAATAAAAATTACAAATTCTTACATTATAAAAATTTAATATTTTAATTCTTTATTTTTAATGAAATAAAGAGTTGAGTACATAGAGCATAATGAATTATATATACGACAATTTTTTTTTAATGGAACATTACTTTAAGAAAATGAAATCAAGGCTGTTTTTTCATTTTTTTAAATATAATTTTGTAGTGTAAAAAATTTAAATTATAAATTATGTTGTGATTTTCTGAAATTAAAAATTAGAAAATTTATAGGATTTATGTCGCCTTTAAATTTTCTATGTATAACTCATTATAGATAATTTAATAAAATCAAAATTTTCGCATAAAATATAATATAAAGTACAAATATTTCTGACTGTAAATATTTTGTATAATATCAATTATTTATATATATTATTTAAAATATCAATTATTTCTCATCTGAATAAATTAGTTTAAATTTGTTTAAATTAGTTTTAATCCAGGAATTTTCTAGTAATTTTGATTAAATTGTTAAAAATATATATTAAATTGAATGAATAAAAGAAATGAATTTTTGCAACGCTGTGTTCCGTAGATTTTTTTAAATTGCAACCTCTTTTACGAATCACTCTTTCACATTTATATAAAAATAACGTGAAACGCATGTTTTTAAATTCCTAAAATTTCTTTTGTTTAACATCGATTTCATAGAAAAAAGAAAAAGAAAATAATTATCAAATATATTTTTCAAAACTACGTCATATGTATCATTTATAATAGAAATTATATATTTACAATTAAGAAATATAATAATCTTTGAAAGATTGTAAAGATTGTAAGACATATCAATGATAAATTTTTACATAAATCTCTTCATTATTGTATCGCAAAGTTTAAACATCCTTTCGACTCGCACAATAGATTTTTTTTCTCTTCACGACGATTGTTTTAGATTTCAATAGAACTTGAATAGAACCATAAACTTTGGATTCAATGTTCGTGGGAATAGATGGAAGTTTCGAGGTGTGAAACTTGATGTGAAACCGAAACTGGTCTCGGAGGACTGAGTATAGGGTTCGGCGCGTCTGTCGGATGTTAATCTTGCTCGCGAGGGTTGACTAATAGAGCGGACTGCGATGAACGAATTAATCCATTGAAACATTCTTGACTGTGAATTATTTAACCCTTTCCTGTCCTAGTTCTAAATCAGATATATGTTTCATGTGATATTTTATGCTTTTGAATCCAAAATTAGTATTTTAACGTACATCACAGATAGTAGATATTTGAAATTTGATATTGATAAAAAGTGAAGATTAATAAATAAATAAATAATAAATAGTAAATAGTAAATAGTAAAATAATTAATAAAATTTAAAAAATATACATCATAAATAAATGAATAATAAAAAATAATATTATGATATAATATTTACAATGATATTAATATTATATTAAATATTAATATTTAATATTAATAATTCTGCTATATTTCTGGATTTATTTTTGAACTAATTGGGTTAAGTAAGAAATGTTGAAGAGTATATATTTGATTTTTCATTTCAATTTTATTTTGAAAATTTTTTAAAAATATTTAAAAATCATATTGTTTATTGAGAAAAATTTAAAATATAATTTGAGAAAAAATTCGAAAAAAGGATTAATTAAAATTATGGACATTACATTCTAAATAAATAAAAAATAAAATAATTGTATCAGTTAGTTCTCTTTATATATAAATATAACTTTTTGAAGAATAATACTAGTTAGAATAATGCTAGTTATAAATTAAAATTACAGAAATTTGAAAAAATACAAAAAACTAAAAAATATAGAAATTAAAATATAGAAATAAAGACTATAGATCTTAAAAATTATAAACTTTAAAAATTAAATTGTTATCAATCTGTATTTTATTACTGATAATATTAAATATTAATTCTTATACTAATATTATATGTTATTATATGTTAGCAAATTTTAAAAATAAAGAATTCCCCAGTAAATTAACTCATTTAAAAGTTAATTGCACTATGGAGGATATTTTAGTAAGAAAAAATCAAATTAAAGAGATTAACATTGTTACATTAGATTATAATATTATTTTATTTATTTCCCTGAATTTTATTGCTTAAATAAAATTCAAAAAATTTAAAGGATAAAAGAGATCATAATTAAATACAGATTCTTAGCAAAAATTATTGCATTGTTTTCATATTAAAAAATAAAATATTATAAAAATTTTGATAAAGAATTCATCAAGAAAATAATATATAATAAAATAATAAAAAAATAAAAAAAATAATAAATAATAAAATAATATATAAATGTATTTATTTTGCTTTATGACAAATGCTGAATCATTTTGAAAAATGTAATTTGTTGATCTAAATTATTTCGAAATTATTTAATAATTTATTAATAAAATTTAATAAATTAGTAAAATCCTGAAAAAAATATATTCGTATCATTATTTATTTCATATCATTATTTATTTTTTATTTTTTATTTAATTGTAATTTTATTTTATTTCTTTTTTATTTTTTTTTCTTAAATAAATAAATGTTATAATATAATTTATTTTAATATTTTATGATATGAAATATATATGTAATTCAAAAATTTTTTAAATGATTATAATTACATTAAAAATATTTTTTTTTGATACAATTTCATAATAAAGATTATTACTTTTACGTTACAACAAAATTAAAAAAATATATTCATTGTTAAATACGAATAAAAACTCAACAACAATATAAAATTTTTTATAAGAAAAGATTAATTAATGAATTAAATAAAATTGAAAAAAAATTAAAAAGTAAAAGATTCAAGTGTCTAATTTTTCTCCATTTTAATAAATTTGATTAAATATTAGAAATAATTAAATATTTAATTAATCATTTATTAATTTATTTAAATATAAATAAATATTAAATCATAAATGAAATTGACATTTTTTATTAATATAATAATAAAATTTTTGCTATTATATACATATTAGTATACACCTTTATTTACAATAATGATACAGCTAAAAAATTACAAAAAAATGATTTCAAAAATTTTTTATTATTACGAATTAATATGAATTTAATTAAAATTATATAGTAAATTCAAAGTGATGTATACCAAAAGAATATTCATTTGAAACATTATATAAAAACTTACATTTTAAATAGAAATCTATCTTTAAAAAAAGTCTTTCAATGATTGAAAAAATAAAAGTTGCATAGAACTGTTATTACTATATATTTTGTTGCTATTTAATTTATATTATTTTTCTTCAAAAATAAAAATTGCTAAAATGAATACAATATTTTTATAAATTTATAAATTTTTCTTTTAATTTTAATTTAAGAAAAATAATAATAATAATTTAAGTAAAGTAATAACCGTATCATTCTCTATTAGAAATTTTTAAATATTCAATATTATAAATCTCGTCAAACTTCAGTAATTAACGATTTAATCAACGAATAAAGCGGTTTACAATTATCATTGCATAATCATTATAAAATTTATTACTGTTATCAAATTAATACATTTAATTATATTTTTCAAACTTTCTAACAATTTACATACGTTTTAAGTCCGTTATTTTGACGTTTTTTTCACATTTTTTAAAAATGGGAATTTTTAAGGAAGAAAAAACTCCGATCCCTTTTAACCATTTTTAAATTCAAAAAGATATTTCATCCACCCTTTACAAAGCAAATATTTTTCCCGCAATAAAATTTACGATTGAAAACGCACAAAAAAGACATACACGCCAGTCTTTTCAACTCTTAAAGCGGCCCTTTAACGATCAGTTTGATAAAACATCGTATGACACAGTATTTCAACGGCAAGAGAAAAAAGGAAGAACAAAAAAATGAGAAAGAGTGAGGGAAAAAAAGAAAGGATAGAAAAGGTGAGATCCCTAATGGAAATTCACTTTTATTAATTACCACGGTAAACCTTCCGCTATGCCACGAAAAGGGGATTCATTCTTTGACCACAGAAAAAGAATGCGTTATAGGCGGATTAAAAAGAAAAAAAAGAAATCCCATAAAGATCGTGTTTCTTACGAGCCAGGGGATAAACATGTATTACTTCTGGGTCCTTTGCAGTTTGTAATGCAATGTTTTCGCAATTTTTTGCTCTCCCATGCCGCTGATGATCAAATGTCCTGTTATAAAACTTCTCTCTTTTTCTCTCTCTCTTTCTAGATTTTAAGTTCGTCGCGTGTGTGATGCCTTCTACCGTATTTGCACTTTGGAAAGGGGATGGAATTGTTGAAGTCGTCACGAAAGCGTCCTCGAGGGATTAAAAATTTTAAACAAACTATGAATCCGCGAGTTTTCATCTGATCAATCTGTGTGATGTGGTTGGATTTGTTGGTGTAATTGTAAAAATTGGACGAGTTTCAGAAGATATTGAGTTTCAGGAATTGTATGTTGTTCAATTACTTTTTTCTTTTGCTGTTTTGAATAAAATTGAGATAAATTCCTATACAAATTATCATTCAAAAATCATGAAATTTTTATTATATTTTTTATTCGACATTTTATTTGAATAATGATATATTCAAAAGACAAATTATTTTTATTAAATTATTTATATCATTTAAATATTATAATTTATAATTGCACTATTCGTAAGTAATTTAATAAATTAGGTATTAAAATTAGGTATTATCTCAAATAAATTTTTGTTTTATTTTTTATTTGTTATATTATTTTATCTTAAATAACGGTATTTGAATAATAATATATTTGAAAAACAAATTATTTCTATATTTTATAAATTATTATAAATATTTTATTATATTATAACTATATATATAACATATATGTACATATATGTATTATTTAATTGTATTTGTTATTTGTTCTTTGATTTTAATAAAAAAGATGAATGGTTTTTTTTTTGTCTAAGACATTTCTTTTGTCTAAATCGAAATAAATTGTATATTCCTTCTTTTCTATTTTCAGTTACATAATTCTTAATCTGATAATGAAATCTATTTTCTTTACATATTATCTTTTATCTTTTATTCTATATTATTATTTTAAAATAAGATTATAGGATTTATTGTATATAAATTGGTTTGTTACAATTATACTTGAATTTTATAAAATATATAATAATTAAAATCTTTAATATCTTATTTATCTCAATTACTCTTTTACAAAATCTATAGATGAAAAATTACAATTAATTATTATTTATTAATAATATTTAGAATTTAATAAATGATATATAATAGTTAATTTTATATAAACTATTAATATATTTTATATTTCTAAGAATATATTTACATTTCTTTTAGAAATTCAGAAGTACTATTTTTTATATTTAAAATTTTCAATAGTTTTTTTCGATACTTCATTAATCTTTCATAACTAAAAATTTGATCTTTATCAATTTCGATAAATCTGTCAGAATGTTCATTATTAATAACTTCAAAATCTTCGCAAAATTTTCTAAACGATCTTTATACTATTCTTTTATTTATAATATCATCACTAAATCAGAAATGTTTTTTGTTTATATTTTTGCAAAAATAAATAATAATTACACAAAAATATTCTCTCTCGTTATTAATATTAAAATCGAAAGAATTGTTGAAAAAATTTAATCAAATATTATATTGTTTTTCTTAAATTATATATTAAAATCTCAGCTTTTAGAATATGTATATGTATATTTATAATTTACAAATGTTTTTTTGTCTTAAAAAATTCTTTCTTGTTGAAAAATCCGATATTATTTATTGGTCAATCATATTGTAATAATTATTCTCAAGACTTAACATTCATCAAAAAGAAAAAAAAACTACTCTAAGAAATCAAAAAATAAAAAAAATCCCTTTCTGGTACCAACAATAAGTTCACGAAACTATTATTTCAAATTTTCCCAGTCTAAATTTCTCAGTTCTTAAATCTAAATTTTAGATTTTACTACTAGTTTTCGAAAACTGCCGGAAAATCATAAAAACACCTCAGTTTGAGAACGTCAACTTTCGAAACGATAGAGGAACAGACGAAGAAAGAAAGACAAAGAGCGGGGAATAGGTGAATGGAAGAGACAGGCGAAGTCGGGAAAAGTTTTTGGGATCGAACACGACTTTCTTCGCAAATCTTCTTTCTTAGCTCCATTGTGAGAACGCGATCCTAGTCGCGTTTGTTTTCGCGATCCACCCTTCTTTCCATCTTTTCTCAACTCTTTTTCACTTCGTTATCCGCCTCGTAAAATTTATAAACCGACCATGGCATTTGAGAATTTTTTTAATTTTCTGCAACGTTAATTAATCGATTAGTCGCGGAATACAAGGAATTATGAAATATACGAAATATTATAATTATTGATACGAAATATTATTATTATCAGTCAAAAATGTTAAGGACAATGAGAACTTGAGAAAATACTATGACGACTTTCTCTTCGAAAAATAAATCGACGACTCATATTTTTCTCAGTAGGTAAAGTAGATAAGCACAATGGAAAAAAAAGTCTATTTTACGAAAAAATGTCTATTTTACGATTCTTCTTAACGTGATGCAGATTTAACGACATGAATCGAAATGATTTGGCTACAAACGTAGCTTCGATTTGAATATCAACAATTTATTTTCTTTATCAGATTTATCTGAGAATGAATATCTTTTCAGAAAAATATTATTTTGTTTTTAATTTTTATTTATAATATTTGTATAGTTGGAATATTTTTGTGGAGAATAATAATGAAAAATAAAAAAAAGTCTTATATATTTGTAAAAAGATACCATCTTTTAATTCTAATGATTTTTTAATATGTTGTCAAGATCTTCATGTTTAATGATCATTGTTTATTTAAAAAAGTTATTGACAAAAATAATTTAGATTAGGTTAGATTAAGTGTCTCCTAAAAAGTATGATATATGTGTATATGTAAGCAAAATCTATGGTAAATTGAATTATTATTAAAAAAAAATTGTTAAAAATAAAATTTTATTATAACGTGAATATTACGAATGTTTGCGAATTACATTATTGATAGCAGATCTATTGAAAGTAGAAAGAAATATATTCAAGTGCACGCGTAATCGATGAATATTCAATCATTTTTCTACAAGAAAACTCGCATGAAAAGCAGCTATTTTACATGTCGATGTTTCTTTTTGAACAAAACAATTCGTCTCTCAGTTATTACTTTTATATTATTTAATATATCTTAAAATGTACATTATCTTAACATAAAAATGTAGAAAATATGCAATGTGAAATATATTTTTAATAATTAATAATATATTTATTTTCATTTAATTAAAAATATTAGAATTTAATCTATGTAAATTATAATATTTATATACTTTTAAAATTTATATACTTTTTCTTTTAATATCTTTTAAATATCTTAAGAACACTTAATAATCTGTAATTATTTTTTTTATTTATGTCAATAGAATACAAATTAATAATACTAATACAAATTTAAACAAAAAAATATGAAAATGAACAAAATAATAAGTTCAATACTATTTATATCATAATTCATAAATATTAGTAGAATATTCACTGGAATATTCTATCGAAGATGCAGCAAAATAAATTTTATTTAATAATAACCTCTTAAGACAGTTAAAAAAGATTGAATCATGCAAAATATTCTGAGAACTGATATTGTGAGATGTGATTTTACATTCAATGAATTGGAAAAAAAAATTAAAAATTTTTTAATTTGAGATTCCATTTTCGTGTCAAGTTTGAATATGTTAAGTTGAATATTTCAAATATAAAATTGTTTAATTCACAATTAAACAGGAATGAATTATTGATAAATGATTATTTTACAAGTGAAAATAAAAAAAAATAAAACTTTTTTGATTTAAATATCAAGAAAGACAAAAATTTATCAATTATCTACACAAAATCTACGTGTTCAATCTCAAAAACAAGGACTTAAGTGATCAATATTTTTATTATTTATTTGTTTTATTCTATATTTTTCTCATTTATTTTTTATTATTTTCTAAAACTAAAGAATATAAAAGTACATAAATATATAAATAATCTTTTTTAAAACATTTACAAAATTTTGAAAAATATATTTAAAATTATACATTCTATATATTATTATGATTTCAAATTTTATTTTAAAATATATTATATGCCACTTTAACATGACTTTTAGTCATGTTAAATAATACTTCATTTATTTGTAATAGAATAAAATAAAAATATTACATATTTGATATTTTCGATAAAACAAGAACAAGTTCATGGAAAATTCGCACATGGTAGCATTGTTGTTTCGTGTACAAGAAAGCATTGGAGGATCGCAAAAGCTATTTTATCAGTGGTCTGAACTTCTACCGAGATACATAGAAATACCATGGATGATCGTCGTTATTCTTTTTATCGCGGACTTACTTCATGGTGAGATCAAAACTAGCCAAGAAAGGAAAGTAAAGTCGCTGACAATAGCAAAGAAAAACGGAAACAGGCTTTTGAGTATCGTATATGCCATTGAATTTCCATCTCATTCTTTTCTGTCAGTAAAGAACCTTGACCACGTACTGATCAAGCCTAAAAACAGACAACGGAAAGTTAGGTGAATGAGTTCCTGCAACAAACTTCTTACTTTCACGCGATGCTTTCAAGAATAATAGAGCAACTTTATTTAGTGAATGTATGTGTACAATATGTGTATGGTAAAAAGCAAAGTATTTGGCTATAAGAAACGAGAAAAATTAAGTTTATACTATAAAAATCTATAAGTAATATTGCAAAATGCAGAAATATATATATAATAGCTAAAATGAAAGTATTCGAATATTTTTTCTATTTTTTACATTATTTCTATATTTTCTATTCACACAATTTTCTATTCTTAATAATATTTTAAGTATGCAAAATATAATGAATTATAAATATAATGAAAAATATATATATATATTTTTAAATATTTTCGTATCTTTGAATATAATTTTATAATATAGATATAAGTAATTTTAAATTATATCTTTTAAAATTTTAAATTACGAAATGTTAAATTTCGATAATATTTAATTTTTCTTTTGTATATTTTTTATTTTTTAAGTAAATTTTTAAGATTTATTTCAATATTTATTAAATTCTAGAAAAAAATAATTATAAAATTACACAATGAAAAGTTGAAAGTAAGCAATTTTATTGAATAAAATAGGATTTAGAAAAAATTAAATGTCGAAGATCAAATAAATAACCCACTTTAATGAATAAAATAGATAAAGAAAGAAATTTTAACATTTTGAAAATAAATAATTAAATTTTTTATTGAATAGTATGTTGTATATTTAAAATTATAAAATTTTATTCTGAGATATTATACAAGAATTTTGAAAAAAAAACATTTTGAAATAAAAATGCGATATTTCCTATCTTCTGATATTCTTAAGTATTTTTTTTTTGTCTTAATATTTAATATTTTTAATCGCTCAATAAAAGCGAAAAAAAATGAATCTAAGTATATGAATTAACTATGAATCATAAGAAAGCAAGCACTTTGTATTCCTGTATTACGCGGGGCAATGTATCACGTACACGTTTATTAAAAGTGGAAATGGGAGAAATTAGTTCCTTTGTTGCACACGGTGCGCCAGTGTACAACTGCATTTATGTGTGAAATATTGCTGCCGGTAGCAAAATTAACGTTAAGCCGTGCAATTTATAACGTGTAATAGTTTTAAAGTAAACAGAATTCTTCTCTTTTTTTTTATAAATTATTTCAAGAATTCTTTAAAAAACTAATAATATCATAATGTATAACATTTAATATTAAAAATTCGAACAAAAATTATGTATATAATACGTAAAACGAATAAACTTTTTGCAATTAAAATTATTAATAAAAATTCAAATTATAAATTATAAATATTAATTTTTTTATATAATAATATAATTATATATTTTTATATAATAATGAAATAAGTAAAATTCTAAAGTGAAAATTCTAACTAAAACTAAATAAAAATTCTAAAAGTTTCTTAAAAATCCAAGAATTATTAAGAAATCTACTCTTACACAATTTCATAATTAGATATAATCTTTTAAAATAGAAATACTTTATTTTTTCAATAAAATGAATTTTTCTATTATATTCCTATTATTTTCAAAATTCTTTTTTTTACAAAATTCTTATAATTATATGAAAATATTATTAATGCTATAAATATCATATAAATAATTTTTGTAACCACAAATAAATAACATTAATAATATTAATAAAATATTAATCAAGAAATTTTAATGATATACATGCGAGAATGCTAAGAATAAATATTTTTAAGCCTTTCTTTTTCTTCTTTTTATTATTATATCTTTTAAAAAATTTTAAAAGTCTCATATTACGACAACTTTTTCTCATTATTTTGTCATTTTACTCTTTGCCATTATCATTAATATTCTGAAACTATAGTTATCACATAACAATTTATATTTTTCAATTCTTTGAAAATTATAAAATAGATCAAAATACGCATAAAAAACGTTCAATGTTCATCAATAAAAATATATTAATAAAAAATATATTGACAATTATAATATATTACAAATATAAATATAATTTCTTAAATTTCTTTCATTTTATTTTAAATTATAATCAAAGATTCTACCATTAGGTTTCAAAATCTTTGTATTTTATTTCTATTTTACTTTGTATTCCTTGTATTCCTATGTCTTCCCCATTAATTAATAAATTATTATGCAAAAGACTAATAAATAAGACAAAAGGAATTAATCTAAAATACAAAACAACTTTTAATTCCAACAAGATTAATCAATTATCCACAACGAACCTAACCTAACCTTCTAACTAAATTTCAAAGAAAATACTCCAGAGAGGCACATTTTACCCAAAAAACGCAAAAACTTAAAACAAAAGCTTGAAAAAAAACGCGACACGAGAGCGAACGTGTATTTTAACGGTGATAATTCAAATTAACCGAGTTAAGAAGACCGTCACGTCGTCATTGCAATGGCGTAACGAGTCGAGGCCGAGCAATTGCATAGGTTAAAGCTCCGAACATCATTCGGTACGCAACGAAACAAAGCCGGTTGGATCGAGAACGAGGGAAACAAATATGCGTCAGCCGGAAATTTATCCCCCGGAACAAGCGGCATTAATTTTCCCGCGGGTATACAAACGGGTCTCGAGTCTCTCTTAAAACATTTTCAAACTTGTTCGGATTGTTCGCTGTGAGCCTGTCCTCTTTTTCCCCTACCGTGAGCGCATAATGGCCAATTCCAACCTCATTTTTTTTTAACCCTCCGCCCTATTCACCAACGACAATTCAGACGTCGAGGATGACGGAGGATCCGTAATCGTAATTTGTTTGCAAGGGTTTTCACCATACCGCTTAACATCATAAACGGAGAGAGAGAGAAAGAGAGAAGGAGAAGAAAGAGAAAGAATGAAGGAAAAACGGCGGATCAAACGAATAAAGCAAGAAAACACGTACGTTGATAGCCTGAAGAAGTTTTCCATGAAAATTTTTGTCCTCCTAATGAGAGAAAGAATATCGAATATTGTAATTAATGATACATATGATCATCGTTTTCATTTGTTTTTTAATACCCAGGAGCAAGTGTGATTAGACAGAAGATTAATAATGGATCGAATCTTGAGAAAAATTATGTATACATATTAGGCATATTTGAGTTAAGAGAGTTTAGTTAGGATAAGTAGATGATATTAAGATGAAAGTATTTGTTTTAATGCGCAGCAGAACAATTAATGTTTATTAAATACAAAAATCAATATGATGGATTGAATCATAAAGAACTCTTGTTAAAAATTATATCTTGTTTAAAATTATTTTATTTATGTACATATTTAAATATTATCTAATTATAATTAATCATTGAATTTTATAATAAATTGAATTACGTATAATGAATTAAATCTAAATTAAAGCTTTATATCGTATTTAATATTATTATTAATAATTATCAAAATATAAATTAATATATGTATTAATACTTAAATAAAATAAAATATAATAATTAATAAATATGATTAAAATAAATTTAAAATTATTTTTTGTTTCTTTGTACAATTTGTTATACTTTTTTATTATTCTTTTGCTTTTTTTCATTCAATATTTATAGTTTATTTCATACTAATAATTTTCTTACTAAGATTTTTTGCAGAAAAAGAATTAAACTTTATTTATTATATTTATAATATTTAAAATAGTAGTCAGATTTTTCATTTTTATATTTCCTCTTTTTTTTCAATTCTTTTGTTTTAGTTTTCTTCATATTAAGTGTTCTAATATTACCAAGATAATGTTTCATCTCCTTTTTCTAAATATAAGTGATTCGCATTTTCATCCATGATTTTTGATTGGTCATCAATCATTGCTTCCTCTAATGCACTTTTTTCATTTGTATTCATTCTTCATCAATAATAGTCTCCTCTGATATCGAACAGACATTATATTGCTATGCAACTTTCTTGAAGCAAATTATTCTTTGAGAAGTGTCAAAGATTTAAAATTCTTATTCATTTTAGTTATTCCTTTATTAAAAATCCTTAAATCTTATAATTTCTTTTGGTTTGATTTAATTAAGAATAATAATAAAAATATATAAAAACATATTTTTAAAATTAATATAATTAAAATTAATAAAAAATAAAGTAAAAAAAGCCATGTAGAAATAATAATTGATTCTACATACATATAAGACATTTTTATAGATTTTTCTTACAGAAATATTTAAATCACTTAGTTTTTTATAAAATAATTATATATGAAATTTCACATGTTACAAGATAGATAATCGAAGTGCATACGAAATTATTTTTATGAAAATTATATGCTTGTAATAATTAATAATTTAAAAAAAAAGTTATAGAAGACTATTTCAAATATCAAAATCTTTCACATTATGTTTCAAGCATTCCAGATCATTATATTATAATTAGAAATAATATATTTCAACAATAAAATGTTGCATAATCAACTATAATTAATATATTGATAGAATTCTTACTTAGTAATGTTCATATCTTTGCTTTGGGATGATTATGAAATGATCCTTTTGTTCTTAATTATATATCTGCAATATTAATGGACGAGTTATTCTTACAATTTTTAAACAATTTTACTCATGTATTTGAATATCCATGACATATCAAAAGAATAGGAAGCTGGAATCGATACTATTACTATCACACTATCAGTATCATGTCATAACAAGCTATATCGGTATTGCAACGTCAAGAAAATGGAAATCATTCGAATCAATATCAAAACCTTCGAATGTTGAAAGTAAAATTGCAATAAAAGCATCAGTAAAAGCATAAAAATTCAATAAATATATATATGTATATGTATATAATTAGTCAATTATGAAAATATGTAAACTAAATTAATAAGTTATGTTATTAAAATTAATAATAATTTTGTTTTATACAAAATATTGTGAATATGTAGTTTATATATAAAATTTTTTTTATTAAATTTTTTTATTAAATATCCCTTTGAAAAAACAAAATCACTTTTTAAAAATTCAATTTATTTGTTTATCGTTTTTGAAGTACAATTTCATAATGAGAAAGATCAAAATATTAAAATAAAAAATTTGAGTTTTATGCTTGTCATATTTTAAAAAATATTTTCAATCAAACAAAATTTATATCTACTTGCGAGATATTTGATATTCTCATCACTACCTACTGATTTCTATGAATAAATCGAAATAATCGTGACTCGATCAGTCGATCCAATTGTAACTTCATTTTAGAAGCATTGAAGTCTACTAAAACTGTGTATTTGAATAGTGTTCGTACAATAATCGCGTTTAAACATAATTGGGCAACTCGGTCAATTAAAAATTTGCCGTGATGCAAAGCTTTCGACAGTTGCAGTCATACGGCAAATTAATATTGTATAACCGATTTAATGGTGGATATCAAAGGAGCCGGTTCAACAATGGTCGATCGTAACAGTGGCGTTGTATTCGAAATTGGAAACGACGCGCACACGAGCCATTGCTCTTTTGATAAAGTTTGAAATGCGACTGAGATGGTTCTCGAAATGAAAATGTTGCGAAACTTGTTAGCTAATCATTCAATAATTAAACAATGCAAGCTAATAAAACTATACATACAATCCATAAAAAAGTATTTCAATGTTCGTTTCGACTTGATGAAAATTCGTAAAATATTGAGAAGAAAATTATATTTATTCTTGACTAGGTAAGTCTTTTTTTACTTACAAGATTTTAAAGCATGTATTATATATTGATTATATATGTTATCATTTCATTGGATTATAATATTGCTTTTTAAAATAATTTTACAATTACTTGAATTTAAAATTTATTTATCATTATTATTGTAATATATCATTATGATTAAATATATTTATAGAAATTACATAGTTATCTAAACAAAATTACGTAATAAAAACAAGATAAAGATAAAATTATTTTATTCAAAAATTAAAAGTAATTTAATAAATAACAACAACAACAACAATAATAATAAATAATTTAGCAATAATTAATAATAATAGTAATAAAAAAAATTAAAATTAAATAATAAAAATTAAAAATTAATTATAAAGCTGGAATATTTTTTTAAAAATTGAATTTCAAATGATCTAATCATAATTAACTAAAGATTAATAAAAAAGCATCTCGAAATAAAAATTAATTTTTTATTGATTTATGTTTCTTTTTATTCATATGAAACACATAAAAATTATACAAAATTTGATCTATTTTATCTAATATTTATTAATTAGTTATTTTCTCAAAATATAAATAAATAAAATTTTTTACTTAATATTTAATATCAAGTTTCATAAATATGATACTATTAATTAAAAGAAATAAAGCTTTTAAAAGTATTGTCATTCTATAATCTGAATATTCGTAAAGTGACGTCATTAAAATAATATCAGGAGAATATTTCAAAATAATTAAATATCTTTATAATATCATGAAATTTTAGAAGATGTTCAATTCTTAAAAATATATATATAACTATGTTTTTTTCCTTTTCTTAAATTCATTATTACAATGTAATAGTTCCTTTCTGTTGTTTAATCAATCGGGAATAACAGCTTTATCAAAAGATCATAATAGATATTTGATTCTGTACTTGTGAGATTATATAATTAATAATAAATAAATTTTGATCACAGTAATTAATTATATATCAAATAATTAAAACAAATCAAAATTTTAATAATTCATAGACCATTCTTTTTAAATTCTATCCCTATGGAAGTCTATAGAATTTAAATATTTTTCTAATTAAGATGAAGATTGATAAAATAGAAATAATAATGCACAATGAGTGCTGATTAGAAAAGAAATGATTTTTATTAAAAGTTATCGATATTTTGAAAATATATTTTAATAATCATTATTTATTATATATTATATATTATATTAAAATAATATATATATATATATATATATATATATATATATATATATATGGTTTTAGAATTTTAAATAGATAACAAAAATTTCATATAAAAAAAATGTTATTATAGAAAATGTTTAGTAGTAAAAAATATGGCAAATATTCTAAACATGATCCCAATCTAAATTTTATATGTATAATACATGGTATATAAAATGAATCAGTAAAGAAAAAAGAAAAAAATTCTATCTTCTTCAAAACAAAACAATTAAAAATAAAATACAAACAAAACAATAAGAAAAAATCGAAAATGAATTTGAAAATAACTATATATTTAAAATAATAAATCTTTATCTTAAATTAAATAATTAATCAAAATATTTCATATTATAAAATATTATAAAATATAAATAAAAATTATATAAATAAATATTATAAAATATAAAATATTAATTTTTAAATTTAATTCTATTTACAAAATAAATAAAGAATTTAAAAAAAAAATTCTAAAAATCCTTAAATTCATTATTCCAAAAATGATTTCAATTTTTAAAAGTATTTTTAAGCACGAAATTTTAATTCTTATTTTTTGAAAGAACTTTAAAAATACATCTCTTTGATCGAAAATTTTTTGAAAACATCATTTACTTGATACTCTCGATATTCAACTGTAACTTTTCTTTCCAAATAATATAACAAAACTGTAGAGTTTCAACTACTAATTAGGTAATTTTATTGAAGTTTCTTGCTCTGTTAAAGTTCTTTCAAGAAAACAGCATGGTATCGCGTTTCACGCGACCATAATGAGTAACATCATTGGTAAATAAAGTGCAAAACTACGAACTTCCCCTATCGCGTAGAAGCATGCTAAAAGTAATTAATTAACCTTTTTTTTGTATCGCGGGTCAATCTCGAGCGAAATCGACTTGTTTGTTCGTAGGAAGTATGGTTAGATCACGATTAATCTCATTACACATGGGTCACTAAACTTTTTGTCAAGTAATTGGGTTACCATTAAGCGTTACACCATGCTGAATATTCAAGTGATTCATGGTGAATTATCTATTCGCGTAGAAATAACATATTTCTTGCGATACATTATTTATAACTTGATTTATTCATACCATTAAATAAATAATGTATTTAACTCTTGTTATATCACAATAGAAGAAAATTGATTTTGTATATATTATTTTAAAATACACTGTCTATTTTAAAATTAAATTTAGCATTAAATTTTATTTTATTTAATATTTTATTATCTCAAAATATATATATTAAAATTTAAATTAAATATATATATATTTTATTATTTTCTATTAATCAACATTATTGATGTTATAATTATTTCTTTCTTATTTAAAATAAGATTTCTAGAAATGAAATTAACTCAATATAAAAGTAAATTTGAAATTAAAGTTTGAAAATTATATTAAAAATTTTTTAACAAAAATTAGAAAAAAATAATTCTTATAAAATTATCATCACATACTAATTAAATAATAATAAAATTAAATTTAACGTTATATATTGAAATTTAATGTTATATATTTTTTTTTACAAATTAATTACATTTATTATTTTTTTTATCTCAAAGCTAAAGAAAAATTAAAATTAGAGAAATCATAATTAGAATTATAATGCAAAAAAAGTAATATTTGTAAAATAAAATTTTTCAAATAAGAGCGATTGATATTCTTTTAAATCAGTTGAAATCAATTAAAAAAATACATCTAAAAAAATACAAAATTTTAACTGCTCTAGATTAAAATTATCTTCGTATCCCATTCTTTCTATAAAACCATTTTTTTTTCTATAAAAACTTTTCTCTTCAAACATAACGAATAATCTTTATCAAAATGTTCATCATAATTTTTTACTCACAGCTGGAACGAGGTCTTGGATTTTTTTTTATTCCTTTCACGAAAACCATTTCAATTATAATGTGATATTAGTTTTCAAATAAGGCAAAGACTATCCAATATCAATTAATGTCCATCGGAATGACAGAAGGCTTTTCTCTTTTCTTGCCATTTCATTCGTTTCGACGTTTTATAATACCATTCAAAAGTCGGGAACTGCGTTATGATACCGACTGGGATTACATTATTTTAATGAAAAATATCGACAGAGCAGAACTTAACGAGAATAAAACGTAAAAAGACCAACTTCAAACTTCTAGTAACTTTGTCTGTAATTATTAATTAATCGATGTTATTTAATTGCAGTGTTTTTCTTCTTCTTTTTCTTCTTTTTTTATTCATTCTTATTAAATATATCATGGAAATACAGCATGAAAATACATCACGTTAAGCTTCGAGAGAACTTTATCGAATTTTCTATTAAGAAATTTATTTTAGGATTTAGAATGGCGTATTGAAACAGATATATTTCTTTCAATCTTCTTTGTGGATTGGTGAAAAATTAATGACAATCTTTTTAAGTCGCAATATAAAAGATATTTAAAAAGATAAATGTATCGAATATATTTGTAACTTTATGTTCAATTAAAGTAAAAATGTGATGATTTAAATAAAATTTAATAATATTGTGGATGAATTTTATGTAAATTCATATTGTGTATTTATATATTACATATAGAGCAAAATTTTTTGATTATAGAACAAAGTTTTTTGATTATTAAATATATAATGAGATTTTTTTAAGATTTATAATTAATTTAGATATATATATATATATATATATATATATATATATATAATTTATAAGAAAAATATAGTAATATAATAATTTAAAAATTATTAAAACTATAATGCAATATTGATATAAATTTAAATATAATTTTAAACAACTCAATTTTAATAAATTTTTATTCAATAAAGAAATAACAAATTTATTTAATGAAGCTGAGTTTATCTATTTTTAAATTATAATTAAAAGAAGAAGAATTCAGTTTTTGTATTTGTTTAATTAATGTAAAAACTTTTTTTAAAATATTAAATTAAATATCTTAACTACAGAATGAATAAAAAATAAATTTATATCTTGAATTGCTTTCATTGAAAGCATATTATTATTATTAAATTTAATTATTTCTAAATTAATTTAAAACCAAAATTATTGTATATACATACATATGTAATAATTATAATATATCGTTTTTTTCATTAATAATTCATGAATTCCTTATTTACGTACAATATCATATGTTCACATCTAACAAGTTTTAGCTATATCTTTGAGCAATTATATCTTTTATCTATTTTTCAATGTATGAAAAAAGAAATTAAACAATTGAGGAATAAATTGTAGATTTTCAATCTTATCAATTTAGAAACAATCCTCTTAAATCTAATCTAATCTAAATTTAAATAATTCTGAATTCTATAAAAATTTTCAAAAATATTCTGTAAAATTAGCTATAACATACAAGATTTATTTATTTATTTATTCATTTATTTAATTTATGTTTTATTTGCATATTTCTTCATTTGTCTGCAGATATTGCCTCTTGTTTTTCATTCCACGAAAGACAAAATACTTGTCCATCGATTCCTCTATTCGTATTTTATCTTCTATTATTTGTGGACTATCTGCAGACAAAGTATGTGGATTATATGCGCATACATATCCACGAACATTTGTCTCTCACCTTTGGACAAGGTTTAAAAATAATCCCAAAATTTGATATCGCATATCTACAAAAAAATAATCCTAAGTTTGATATTGCGCGCAAAGTCGACTTCCACTATCCGAAAAAAAAAGTAATCGCAAGGGTGCAGGATATAAATCCCGTTTTAATCGCGAGCCAAATTAAAATTCCACTCGGTAAATCACTTTTCACATGGAAGGTAAAGGAAAAAAAAGAGAAAAATATATGGAACGTGTCACATTTAGGCGAAACTTTGGTATATACAATCTACTAAGGGTTGAGGTAGCCGGATGAATTTTCCTTTTTCTAGGCGGCTGATTGTTCCTGTGGTTTGATGAACGAGCGAACTTTATTTCAAAATTTCCTTAAATTAACGGATCGGTGGAACGCATTTAAAGAGGCCAACTTTATTCCACATTCGACACGAATGAAATTTCAAATGTAGATTAACTTCTTGCGCAGCTCTGTTTCCATTTTAAAAAGATACAAAAAGTTGCGGGGGAAGAATTAAACAGAGAGTCGATGCCGGCCGCTTTGACAAATAGTTGAACTTGAGTGTACAATGTTGCTTTTGATTTTTAATCGTGAAACTTCTTAATTTATCGGGTATTCTCTGGATAAATAATACTTGTGAAAATTATTTTAAAAGTATATTCTGATTTGACTTAATCTCATTGCATTCTTCTGCATGATAACTCGTGACAAATTTTGTTGACATTGTTTTCGTCGATATAATTTGAATTGAAATTTGTGTTGATATTATGTTGATTCTATGTTTTCAGTGACACAATCGATTATACTCAAATTAGACTAATTATATAATATACAAATATTTTATCAATTTTTAAGATTTTGGAATAGTAAATAAATATAGGAAACATATCTATAATATTTACTTTATTGGAATTTTTGTTTTATTACTATTTTTATTTATATTCATAAAAACATGTAAAATATTTATATATTTATTTTTCTTTTATGATTTATGAAATGATGAAATTTATTCACAATAATTTCACAATGAATAATTTAATACAATAGTAACATCTATTAAATATATTTTTTTCTATGAGATTATTTTATAAAATATTTTAAATAATATTTAAGAAGTGAATAGTTAACATAAAATTATTTACATAAATAATAAAGATAGACTATTTTATGTGAACATATTTATCAATTTTGAAAAAAGAGTTTACTTATACAGAAAGTACTTATATAAAAACAATTATAAATTAATAGTTATAATTATAAATAATTAAATAATTATAGAAAATTATAAAAATTAAATAATTATAGAAAAAATAATTTAGTTACCAAAAGATTTTGAAATTTTGAGATTCATAGATTTAATTTTATTATTTTTTTAATTTTATTAAGAACGAGGAAAATTGAATATTATTCTTTTTTTTCTATTTGACATTTTTTATATGAAATTATCTATAAAAAATCGTAATTGAATGTTAATTACATATTTGTACATATTTTTCTATTATATTTTCTTATAAACATTTTTGACTTTTAATTAATTTCTATAGTAAATATCCTATAAAAATTTATCTAAATATTCATCTAAGAAATGTAGTAATGATGAAATAAATTGCGAAATAATATAGAAATGATCTTTATTTAAAATAAAACATAAAAAGAATAAATTATATTCAAGTAATTTATTTACAAATTTTCATTGTCCATTTGTCTATTGTAAATAATAACAGGAAATTTGAAATAATGGAAATTATCAAATCAAGAAAAATAATATATTTAATCCTAATACATTAGAAAATTTTTAAGAAAATTTTTATATTATTTGATTTTTTTGAAATTATTATTAATTCTTGACTCTGATATTTTACTTTGAATTTTAAAATTTGATAATTTGTAGAGATATTATTATTATTATTATTATAAGAAATGAAATGATTTATTATTATAACAAGAGATGAAAGAAAATAAAAAATTGAGATTTATTTGTAAAATTGTAAAATTTTCAATTTTATAAATATTATTTGTAATGCATAAAATAGATATATTCATATACATCAATAAATATACTCATATACATTAAAATAACAAAACATATATTGATCAATCTATAATAATTATAAAAGTTCAGAGTGTCAGATTAAACTTGACACGAAGTCTGTGTTTGACTAATCACAGACTTTAACTACTTATTTATTCGCGCAACTTCTGATCTCATTGAAATATTGTACATTATATGTCGTTTTGTATATCCGTTACGTTATTAATTATTTCGCTAAATAAATTTATTATAATATACATAAATTATTTCATAAATTTTTAAATTATCGATTTGTTACTATTAATTTTTTACATTTTTTGTTTTTAAAAATAAAAATTTCTTATAACTCGACATATATATGGATATTTTTTTTTCATGTATCAGATTGTTTTCGGATTTTTAGAAAAATCTTTATAAACTTTTAAATCTATATATTAATATATAACTTTTAAATCTATATAAAATCTATATAACTTAGAAAATAAAAGAGCAAAGAGAAAAGAAAATCGTATTATATAAGATGTATATTATCATGAATATCAAGAAAGTTATGGTAATATATTTACAATAAAAATTTTTTATACAAAAATAAATATATATGAAACTGAAAATATTTTCTTTTTACATATATCAAAATTTTATAATTCCAATTGTAATTTTTATTTTAAACAAAATAATCTTTATAAAGGAAAAAAGATAAAAATAAAAACAAAGAAAGAAAAAAGAGATTTTATTTTTAGAAATTTTATAAAATAAAACCTATAATAGTATTTTTAATAGTACACGTATTTATGATTGTAATAAGTTGCATGTATATACATAGTAAAATCGTTGAAAATGTCACACCTGTTGCCCTATAAGATTATATTGAATTCAAGAACCACGTGGACTGATAACATAATTTTCTCTTTTAACTAAAATAATTTTTCAAATCTTTTTCTCACTAAAAATAAATATAAAATGAATAGTATAAAATATATTGATTAAAAAAAAATTATATTATAAATTCTTTTTATGCAGTTTGACAAAAATAAAATATTATTCTATAATTTAAGATTTTGAAAATTTTATATTTAATATATGTTTATTAAGTAATCAAATTTTATATTATAGAAATTATATTGAAATATAAATGAAAAAATATTTAAATTTTATTTCAGATTTAATTAAAGTACAATATATATATATTTATATTTATATACAATAAATTTTTTTTAATGTTAATATAATTTTGATATATTTTCTATTTTATCCAATTTGAAATTTGAAATTTTAATAAATATTAAATTAATTTAAAGAAATTTTTTAGAAATCTATGTTTATTAATATTTCACGCATGTATAAAAAGATATAAATCTACATAATTAATGTTATAATGAATTTGATATTTTTAAATTGAAATAATACATATTTCAACTTTTTTTTTAATATAAGACTTATTTTATAATATTTTATAATATTTTATAATATTTATTATAAAAATTTATAAATTGTAAAGATATATATGGATTATTGATTTGAATTAAAAAACGATATCACATGTCATATATCTGAAGAAATAATTATACTGATAAAGAAAAAATTGAATTATCTACACAAGATTAGTTTGGATTAATTAGATGGATTAGTGGATAGATTAGACTAGATTAGTTACACAAGAAAGAAAATGGTCATTAAAATACGATTTACCTCTATTACATTTTGTTCTATAAAATTTTTTTAAAATTAAAATTTATGTTAATAATTGAAAAATAATTGAAAAATAAAAAAACAACGTTACAGTTATATTATAATGCAATAATAAAGCTGCAATAAAATTGTAGAAATTAGAATTAAGTAAAAATTAGATAAGTAAGAAAAATTAAGTAAAACAAGTCATTAAAAAAATATAATTTGAATAATATTATGTATTATGATAAATAAAGCAATTTCATTTATCTTCATATTAAAATAAAGAAACGTCAAATATATAAAATATTTTATGTTTTATTTCAATTTGAAGATGTAACATTTAACTTAATAGATGATCAATGTAATATTTAATGTAAATAATTTTCTGAAAATTCATTAACAAATCATTTTTCATATGAGAATTTATTTATATTTTTATATTATAATTTCGCTTTTCATATTTTACAAAGAGTTACAGTAGCCATATAACTTTAATCTTTACATTTTAATTTCTTCTTATTTAAAGTTCTTTAATTTATGTTTCTATTATTCTTTACATTTATGCGACTTGTTTCTGAAAAAATTAGACTCAGATTAAACCCAAGTTTTTCATCTTTTTTTTCAGACAGTTTTAGTTTTATGCGAGTTAACTTCACGAATTTTATCTTCATTTTCTTAAACAAATCTCTTTGTCCCGAAATATCATGATATATAACTGATATAATTTAAGGCAATCAATATAGTAATAATAGAATTGTATTAAAAGAATATTTGAATTTTATTATTGAACGAGAAATTGCATATTTTATGAGAAAAATAATAAAAAAAATGATGAATAAATAGTAAATTTTAAACAATAATGGAATATTTGAAATTTTTGTCTTAGAATATTAGTTAATCAAATAAAAATATTTAAAATTAAATTAATAATTTTAAAAATTCTCAATTTTCTAAAAACAATTAACAGTTTTAAATAATGTAAACTTTAATAAAGTTGATATTTTTGATTTTTCTATAGTTCAGATATTAAAGATATTTGATTATATAATATTACTAATTAAAAAATTTGGAATAAATTTTTTAATTGCAGATAGATAAATATATCTCTAATTTTATTAACAAATAAAAAATTAAAAAATATCAAATAATAATTTAATCTTAATAATTTCATCTTATTTATAAATATCTTATTTATCTTATTTATATCTTATTTATAAATTATATATAATATTTTTTTTATATAATTTATATAAATTTTTCTCTTAGAAAATATATTATATTTTAAATAAATATATATATTTATATTGAAAATATATTATAATTTTTTCAAGTTACAAAAAAATTTTTAATTTAACTTTTATTTGAATTCTTGTATTTTTGAAAATATCAGAATATCTGCAGATATCATACAAAAAGAATACCATATAAAAATGCAATTAGTCACATTTCATGAAATTGTTATTGAAAATAATTAATAATTTTATATTTTTCTAATTCTAATCAAAATATTCGACAAATTTTTTATTAAATAACAATCCTAATAAAAAAATTTTATTTTTGAAAATTCTTTCTTTCAAAGTTTACAAATTATAAAATATAAAATCATAAGATATAATAAAATGAACTACATTTATATGAATAAAATTTTATATTATATTTTAAATTTTAACTGAGCTCTTCCATATTAAAATAAGCATTATGTGAATTTTTTTGACATTTATGTGAATTTTCTTTATAACATATTTAAAAATGTAGATTGAATCTTCAACATAAAATAAATAAAATATTAATACATTCAATATTAGATATATTATAAATTTTTTTTTAAATTCAAAATATTTATTTTTATTTAAAATATTATTATGTATTTTAGAGAAAATGTGTCATGAAATCGATATATATATATAAATATGAATTTCTACTTAGACGAAATATCATAACTAGTGAAGGAATTACATACTACATAATTACATATTAATAAATAATTTAATTGAAAAAACATGAACATGTTTGTCCTTTTATAAGTGAAAATCTATTGTATCTAGATTTTTGTACCTAAAGATCAATTTCATTCCTTTAGAATAAATTTAAAAAAAAAATTCACATACACATATAACTTTTATTTACCAAAATTTTATAATTTTTTGAATTTGCAAAATTTAATCCCATGTTGTCTTGTAAGTGTTAAAATAGAACAGAAAATATTATATATATATATATATATATATATATATATATATATATATATATATATATATATAATATTATATAATTTCAAAAGTTAGGAAATATTGAAAGTCTAAAAAAAATTGCATGTAAAGAATATATATAAGATTAGATTTACATTAATGGTAAATACAAATAAATAAAAACGTGCAATCGAAAATTATTCAATTATAAAAATTATTATTTATTATTATTTATTATACAATTACAATTTTAATTTTAGATAAACGAACATCGGCTATCAATAGTTTCTACAAATCAGCAAAATAGAAATACCAATATTTTGATTTATGCTATGCAAAAAAGCTTTGGAATTTAATCAATAAATAAACAGAGATTCAAATTTCAAAATAAATATTGATTAATAAAATTTAAATTATGTTACAATTTTCGAACATTAGATATTTCAACAAATAATGACGCTGCAAAAGTTTTTACATTCAACTTTAACTAGTTTACAATGATTACTATTGACTGTATCTTCAATATTTTCAAAAAAATAGAGGATTAGTTTAGATTATGAATTTAATCTTTATAGAAAAACGAAAAGAACTTCTGAAACAACTCGATACTAAATATTTCTTTAAATATTATAGAATGAAATTAAAATAATTTAAAAATATTAAAGAAAATTCTTTATTCTATTATTTTATTTATTGATATAAAATATTAAAAAATCGTTAATTATTTATTCATATAGAATGATATTTAATAATCAATATCTAATTAATCGATTGTTAAAATGTTTCCTGAAATGTTTCCCTGAAAAAGTAATAAAGAATAATAGTTTATATCTTTACAAAATATTTTTTTTGTTCTTTCGATTAAATTTAAAGTTTCTTTCAGTTTTTCAGCTCTATTCGAATTGAACTATATTACGATTAGCATGAAAAAAAAGAGTTCCAATTTTTTTTCTTTTTTATCTTTATTTTTTTTTTTTTATTTCCAACGAGCTCCTTTTACCATACCTCGTAAAGAACGAAACGAATTGGAATTAAATTGAAGCAGATTGCAGATTTTTTGCCAATATTTCGCACTTAATCAAGCTCTGATCGAATGGGATATAGCCATTTGAAAACCACAACGAGATATTTAGTGATGTCATATTAATTAATATAATTAAATAACGTGTTCTAAATAATTTTAAAAATATCATAATTAATAATCATAATAAAAAAAATTTGATTTCGATAATATATAGTTCTACAAATTCTGTTTAAATCTAACATATTTTTGTTTTTTCAAATACGAAAAAATATTGTGTACAAAAATTGTAAAATTTAAAAAATATTTACACAATATATCTCTTTATGCAAATAGATGCATAACCGAAATCTATATATATATATATATAATATAGAAATAAATTTCTTTAAGTGTTCAATTTTTCATATTTGATTTCGATAAAATAATGAATATTAAGTATATAAGTACTCTTGATGGAAAGTAATATGATATGGATGAAATTTATGCTGTGCAAGGATTCGTAGCATGCTCCTTCTATCGATACCTGATTCACGTTCAATCTAATTATTACACTTGAAATTCTTTTTAATGAAATTTTATAAATATGTAAAACATAATGGATTATATAAAGTGTAGTATTTTTTGATAAAATATTATTTTTTAAAAAGATGAAACCAATGCTCAAAGTTTTAATGTATTTCTGAATGGAGAAATAAAATAAAATTATAAATTATAAAATATTGTGCTGAGATAAAAGAAAAAAAAATTTCTAAACAAAATTATATTCAACAATTTGAAAAAATGAAACTATTTCTAAAAAAAACAATTTCTAAAAAAATTTTTTTATATATAGCTCATTATAAACTTTTATTCAAAATCAGGATTTTAAAATCACGAATTTTGTTGTAAGATGTATAAAGACTTTTGTGAGTGATTTTCATTTTTGAAATATTTGAATTTATTCTATTATTTTCATTAAAAAATTAAATTATAATTTCGTAATATTTAAAAAGTAAATACATAATAAATAAATGTATATAATAATATTTTGAATTTTCTACATCTGTTAATATATTTTTTAATATTTTTGTTAGTAAATATAAGTAAAATGGTCAACATAAAACTTTGATTCGAAAAACAATTAAATCGATAGATTTTCATTTATGGGGAAAATAGGAAAAGTTTAATTAAATACAAAATTTATATAATAAAATTTAAATTGATTCATTCGTTATTATTACAATAATAAATAATATATATAATACAATAATAAATATATGAATAATAAAAAATTGAAAGAAATATATAATGTTGTATTAAAATTCTATATCCAATGCAAATCTTGAAATTATAGTTGCATGACTCATGTACAAATAAATTTTAAGAGGAATAAGACAAATAAGATTCGTAACAAAGATTGTATCAATATGTGAAGTTCATTTCGAACATTTCGAAATTTATCATATCCAATGAAAGTATTAATATAAATTAAATATCTCAATTAAAATAAATATCTAAAAAATAATAATTTTAATAATAAACAAAATATATCTTTATTTTTTATATTCTCTACTTTTTATTAAAATTCAGCATAAAAAATTCGTCCATAAAAAAATTATTCTTTAGATCTTTTCTGAATCATTCTGAAATGTTGAAAATATATAAAAGTATTTATAATATAAAAATCATCAAAATAATTTTTATAATACGTATTTTTTTATATCCTACAATTTTTTTAAATAACATTTTTTCATATTATTTCAAATAAGAAAAATATTTGATAAAATTTGTGAGAATATATAATCGATTTCAAGTTATTTATTATATTATAGTTATTATATTCGAATTCTATATTTATTTATTTATTTATTTATTGTATCATTAATTCAACATGTTTAAATGAAATGAATGAAATATTTGCGAAATTTCAATACGCAAACAAAAGAAAAAAAGTTTTAATTTACGTTATTATAACGATAATGAGACAGAAATTTTAACAAATTAAAATTAATTATTCCATTCATTTATAAAGAAGAAAAGAATTAATTGTTGTGATTTAATTATAATAGATGTCGTGTTATCTTTTTTTTTACATTTGATTAACTTTTTCCATTGCAGGTGGATCGATGACCGTAACAAAATGGTGGATCGGCGAAAAGCGCTATTAATGGTGTTAATAGCTCTCCTAATTTATCCAAATGACATTTTTGGTAAGTTATTCATAAAAAAAAATTTTAATAAACGCTCTCATTTTATAATACACAAACATATTGGAAATATATACAATTATAATTAATAACATAATCAATTTTTATATTAGATATTTTTTATGCAGATATAAAAAATTTGGAATTATTTTCTATAATATATATAACTATATCGATTTTTTTTTTAATTTTGTTATTAATTCGAAATTAATAATATAAATATTAATACCATTTAATTATGAAGGAAAGCAATATCTATTAAATAATTAATTCGTGATAAATCTTAATAATTTAATTTTCGTTTTAAGTTAAATACATTGTTAAATATGGATATATGACATTGCATACGCGAATAATCGGATAATGTTATCAGATATTACATGTAGATTGCTTGAAATAATATCTCTCACTCTGAATTAAATTTTAAAGATTCCAAATTTCAATATTGACAAACTTTATAATTAAATTTGAATTTTTCAAATTTTTAAGAAATTATATTTTTATTATTTATTTTTCTATTTGCTACATGATATAAAACTATTTTTAAAAAAGACAAATTCAGAATTATTAAAAAGTAGAATTCTTTTTTTTTAAATAAATAATAATAATTTTTTATCAAGTATCGATTTACTTATATTATCCACTATATATATTATGGAAATAATATTAAACAAATAGAATAGAAATAAAATAATCAAAGCCTATTTAATACCTTCAATTAATTTAAAAGATCCAATATGATAGAGAAACTTTTCTTCTCTATAATTATACCGTTCTAAAATAATCCTCCAGTAATAAGTCATTGTTCGTTCTAAAAGTAGCTGATCGATAATTAATTTCGTCTCGAAGAATAGTCATCCTTTTATTCACTTTTATTAATATCCTAAATATTGCGTATTAATAAAATTGATAAATTGACACACTGTTTAAATTATAATCTTAATTTCACTAAAATGTGTTAATACAAATTTGTGACAATATTCTACAGCTTTTAATCCGAATTCATAAATCACATTTGAACATCGTGCCATCAATCTTGCTTTTACACAGAATCAGTTAAATTTTATTCGAAACAATTAAAATAAAACAATTAATTACATATGTACCGAATTCTTTTCATTCAATCATACGAGCAATTATTGCCAAACTCTTAAAAAAAAAAAAAAAAGAAAAAAAAATCGAAATAAAATTGTCTTCCTCCAAAATGTTCAGCAACTAGTTTTCGAGACCGTTGATTGCCACTCTTTCGACGAAAGTCCTCCTCGACGAGGAATTTTCAAAAAACCGACTGGAAAACGACGAATGTCGTGGAGTTATGATGCATCACGAACCGCACGGCCAATTTTGCAACTAAGCCGTTCACTTCACGACCACCTGTAAATACAATACCGGAACTA
Organism: Apis cerana; assembly: GCF_029169275.1. Taxonomy (NCBI): domain Eukaryota; kingdom Metazoa; phylum Arthropoda; class Insecta; order Hymenoptera; family Apidae; genus Apis; species Apis cerana. The sequence continues at coordinate 2,041,152 of NC_083865.1, read as the reverse complement.
ATCCGCTTTTGAAACGCACCCTGTCACCGACGATATATGCTGATATTGGCCTTACGATCTCCCCATTCAGGTGAAATATTACTTTTTTTGCGGATGCAAGCTATGCTATCTTTTCACAGACAAACAGGATGTGAATCGCGAACTTGGCGAAAATATCAATGATCAGAAGAACACATTGCAAGTTTACACGACAATGACAATCATCTTCTTTTATCTTTCTTTTTTATGTTTTCTTTTCATGTGTCTTTTCTTTTTCTTCTTCTTTTTCTTCTTGGAAAGAATATCTTATTGTATAATTTATGAACGATTTTTAGTTTTATTTGATGTTTTAATAGTTATAATATAACAAAGGGGAATTGACAAATAAAGATTATCAAATATTTGATACTCTTATTCACAGCAATTTCGCGTTCATGATTTATATCTATAAATTTATAAAATATTGATATTTGTGATAGTTTTCAAAGATCGATTTTAAAGATCAAATCATAAAAGTTGACATAAATGTTAGTTAAAATTTATTTATTAAAGTTTGCATTAGAAACTTTTTTACTTTAACACAATATTTAAAATTTGATTACTTATTTTATGGTATTAGTATTAGAAGCAAATTGATTTACTGAATTATCAAAGAAAGAAAAACAAAAAATATCGAAATTATTTTTAAATTAATTTATGTTTCAATAAACTAAATCATTTTATAGATATAATATATTTTCTTTTAATGGAAATTAAAAGTCTTTTATTTTTAAAGCTTTGTTTGGTGAAAATTTTTTAAATTTTTAATAAGTTTCACTAAGTAAAGCATTACAAATCTAGAAAATTATTTTCGAAATTAAAAAAGATTTTCTGACTTTGATGATATTTTAATATGTTATCAAAATCATTACAGTGAATAATGATTTTATTTATTAAACCATTGTTGTTTATTAAAAAGTTATTAATTTAATCTAACTTAAACCCAAATATAAATCGTAAAAAAATTTAATAAATTTTTGTGACATCAATTGATATTTAAGTTTATATAATCTTATCAAATTAAAATTAAATAAAAGCTTATCCAATTAATAGATTTAATAGTATGAATTTGAGCTAGTTACTTAATTTAGTTGACTATTAATTTATATTAATAAATCTGATTAAAATTAACCTGATCTAACGTCAATTTTTAATTTCAAAGAAAAGTTTTTGTTAATAACTTTTTAATGACCAATGTCTGCCAAGCAAAATCCTCATAATAACTCAAGTGATGATAATAAATTAAAAAAATTATCAAAATATATGATAAACATAATATATTAAAAATCAAATATAATATCTTTTTATAAACAATTGCTAAAATTATTTATCTTCAATTTGATAATGTTATAATTTATTATGCAATAAATTGAGAAAAGACATAGACAAGAATAAGACATAACAATCGATATAAATAAATTCTAAATTTATATGTATAACTCTGTTAATAATGAAAATACACGAAACCTGAAGATGTTCCATCTAATCTGACTTCTTGAATTTATAATCTTTCCATAATACAAATACAGATATAAAAGAAATAACAATTATGTTTTCAGTTTCCCGCTTAAGTTATTTCGAGATCCATTAAGTAGATTTCTTATGAAAGCGTATAATATGAGAGGCTCTTCGATTCAGTACACTAGGGATAAATTGCGACTTTAACTTCAACTTTTCCTCCGCTTCATTATCCGTTAATTTTACCGTGAAAGTTAATGAATAATTGGAGCAAACGCAATAACCTTTGCACAGAAGCTTCGTACACTGAATGAAACTCCGCCGGCTTTGCTTTAGACGAAATCAATTATCCTCGAGCCTCCGAGCGACATTCCAGTTGAATTTTCCAGTGGTAATCAGACCGTTTGGTAACCATTCACGGAGAGATTATCGTATTGCAACCAAGTGTTTCTAATTAAGTCCTATTCTGTTCTTTGCTTGTACCTTAAACGATATTTAAATAGTTATTGAATAGAGATCAGATTCGATTCGATTACATAGCAGATTAAAGATTAAAATTGTAGGGACAAACTTGGATAATATTTAAATAAAATATTTGAAAATTAATTCTAGATATGGAATCAGAGAAGAACAGATATGTTTTATTTTATATAAAAATTATATAAAAATAAAATAATAGTTCTTTTACGTAATATTTTAAATCATTTATTGTATTATCTGATTATTATTTGAAATTTTATTATTATTTTTAAAATAGTTTAATTTAGAAATTAGTTTAGAATATAATTTAGTTAGTTTAAAAAATGTTATGTTAATATTGTAAATGCGTCAGAAATATATTTCCTCATTATCTCAGATATAATTAGGATGAATACAAAACCAAAAAAATTTTTAAATAAAAAAAAAAGAAAGAATAAAGTAAAAACATAACTTATTATTTAAAATTAAAATTATGGAAAGTTATATGTTCATTATATTTTATTATCTTTAAATTTTTTATTATATCAGAAAAATTAAATTTTTTAATATCTTTTTATAAAATATTATAATTTTCTTATCTATTCATTTATACATTATAACACTTCCAAAATATTAATTTATTGACTTATAATTATTTTTTTATCTTTCTTGAATCCTTTTTTCATTATCCTCCACAGAAAATAATTTTTTCGAAGATAAATGATGTTCTCGTTCTAAGAAAATAAAATTTCTACCAAGAGAAATAAATTTTAAAGTGAGATCCACCAATATTAGCATTCTAATTTAAATAAAATTTCAAAAATATTTTTCTAACTGTATAAATATACGACGATATCGTGATCCACATTTCTCGTCAAATTATACTTCCACAAAATTTTCACAGAATTACCCATTCATCTCTATGTTGTTTTACGCAGATTAGAGCAGCAAAGAGGCGCAATTTCTCTAAGGTGCATCCACTGATTTCAATTATTCTTTGACGATTTCACGGCTCGTGTTTCCACGCAATTTACAAGCATGTATTGCAGTCGCATTTAAGATCTTCGTGGAAGATGCATAATGCTTCCAAAGTCGCGATTACATCGAATAGTTCACGACGTTGGAACTCGTTTGAAACAAGCATCGGGGCTTTATTGTAAGCGTGGAACTACCATTTCGCGATCACGGTTATTTCGAGTAGTTCCACATTTCGAGGCATCCACTCCTGCAATAAGTGCAGATAGCATTATCTAGGAAGAAAGAGGAAGTAGGAGTATACGAGGAATGACATCACTTGATTCATCGAATCGAGTATCAATTCTTATCGAAGACAGCAAGGCAAAATGAACGCTATATCTTAGAACATTAATTAAATTGAGTTTCTTGAATCAATAATCTTGATTATGTAATATTATATGGTTAATATATTCATAGGAGAATGTAGAATATCAAAATAAATAGAAAAAATTTTTAAAAGTATACGAAAATAAGATTTATTTATTAAATTATAGAAATAATTGAAGTTGAAGACGGCGAGATAGCGACAAAATGACAGAAATAGGGCAATGTGACAGAAATAGAAACGTTTCATTCTGTTTATATCTGGTTTCGATACAAACTTAAATTGCTTAATTTTCAATTAACATATTGAATTTCAAAAAAACAATTTTTTTTTTGACTTTTAGAAAAATTTTTCTAAATATATTAAAATTCTGTATAATTGAAGATTTTCTATCAAGAGGAAAATCTATTTGCAAAAATTTAAAAAATTAAAAAAGTTGTTTTTAAAACTATTAGTTTGACTTAAATTAAAAAAAATATTTTTATTTTTTAAATTGATAAAATTTTATTTCAAATTTTGATGCAATTTTGAAATTGTTCATGACTTGTACTAAAAAAATTATTTTTTTTATTAAGTAAATAATAAAATACAAATAATTAAGTGTTGTTAGTCAAAAATGTTAATTAAATAAAAAGATTGTAAATCAAAATACATATTCTTAGCTCTATGTTTATTATATAAAATCTATTGTAAATCGAGTCAAAAATCTATACTAAAATCACTTATTTTTTTTAATGATATTTTGTTCACATCACATAAAAATTTTTCTAGATAATTTTCATATTTTTCATATTTGATGAAGATATATTTTCATTTTATTTTTTTTTTATAGAAGTATATATCTAATACAAATTATTTTATGATAATTAATTAATTAATGATTTTATAAATGAATTGTATAATATAATTAATCTATTAAATCTATTAGAATTTTCTATCACAAATAATACAATTTTAGTTATAAAGACTAATAATAATATTTTTAGCAATTTTCTTTTATATCATTTATAATTTGAAAATCAAATTATTCAATTTCAATTTTAATCAATTGAAATTTAAATTATATCAGTAATGTTGAACAATTTGAAAAAGATCAATTTAAGTGATTATTGAATAAAAGTAATGTTTTAATAAATTTTATAATAAAATATAATAAAATAAAATAAATGTAGAAAAAATATAATAAAATTACAAAATAAGATATTATACAAATAATATATACTATATATATAGTATATATATTATTTACTTATTATATACTATATACAAATAATATAATACTATATAGAGAAAATGTAATTTAATAAAATCTTCATTCAATAATGAAGAAATATTATGTAACTTAATTTTTCAGGATTTTTAAAAATCTAAAATAAAAATAAAAAAATTTCATGTAGATAATATGTATTTAATAAAATATTATTTTATTTAAAAAATATTAAAAAATATTCAACTTTAATTAAGAAATTAATGTCTAATTGAATTTCATTAATAAAATTTATTATGTTTCTATACAAAAATTCACTATTTCATATTTTTCATTCGACTTTTTCATTATGATTTAAAAAATTTTGATATGAAATAAAATATTTTAATATTCGATAACTTTTTACCATAACTTTTTATGATATAAATTAATCAATTTTTAATTTTGATCAATTTAATCTGTAAAAGTTCAATATTTTTCGTTAGTTTTCTTTTGTATAACGAAATAAACGATTTATATTATGATACATATATATTGTAGCAAAAAAAAAAAAATTGTAATTCTCTTTTTTTTAATCATACTCATACGAGATATAATAATAAATAAAAAAAAATTCATAAATTTTTTATCTTTTCCGTAATTTATTTTTTATTATTTCGAAATAAATCGTATATCATAAATACCAGAAATAATTTAAGCAAAATAACAATTGTACATCTCCGGATTATTGGTCTGTTCGGTAATCCTATAAAATCTAAATCTCCATTCATAAATTATACAAAAGTATCCGAGTAGACGGAAGGAGTTCGAGGAGATAAAAAATAAAAAAAAAAAAGATAAGAAAGAAAAAAAATTCGTAAATCATACTTATACAAAGCGAGTCTCCCAAGTGAGGGAAGACATTTATCAGAAATAATAATTCCGGTTCCGGTGAAGGGTGACTGTTGAAAAGGGCTGTGAACGAAGGGTTGAGCATTTTTCGTTATATCGAATATCGAGCGCTAATGGCCGACAGTGAAAGGGATAAATAAGGTCCTGAAGGAACGTGCAAGATGGTGAAAGGAGACTTCCGGCCAATTGGAAACTTCTGCTTATCGGCTGCTTAACGAACGACGAAGCGAAAGGAGAGAGGGCCATTCAACTCGGCCAAACTCAAGAATAAATTAAGTTGAGTCAATTCCGGTTGCCACTTACCGACTTCTTCGAGTGTCGTTCAACGTTTCGTTTTGACAGCCGCGAAGAAATTATGTTTTCAAGCTTAATTCAAGTAATGGAAATGAGGGAAATAAAAATATGGACGAACAAAAAATAAAAATTTTTCAACAGAATGATATCTTTTTCTGTTAATATAGATAGAGCTATAGGAACTATATTATAAAGCTAGTAGGTTAAGTTATATTATGTTAATGAAATGATTAAATTCTTAATAAGATATTTTAACTTTTATTTCATGTTAATTATAATTTATATAAAATTTTTTTTATTATATATAAAATTATTAACTAAATAAATAATACATAATATATATTAATATAATAATTAATATATTAATTATATAATTGTTTGATTTATTTTTTTAAATAAAATTCTTATTCGTGTCGATATTGGTTTATTCGAATTTTATTCATGAAATCATAAAACGTAAATTATCACTCATTTTTTTTTTTAAAAATATATAAAAAATTTTTTCACATAAACATTCCTATTCTATTGATTTTAGATTTTAAAATTAAAGTGTATAAAATGGTAATTGAATTTGTATTAACACAAGCTATAAGATCATAAAGTCTAAAACAAAAAATATAATTTAAAAAAGTCAAGATGATTTATATTTTTTTTAATAAAAAAATTATCTTTTGTAACATTGCAATTTAATTTTTAATTGGTTTTTTCAAATTATTGAAAATATCTAAAAATTGTAATTATATTGTTCTTACTTTATTGTTATTATATTGTTATTACTTTATTATATATAATTTATAATTAAAATTTAAAATAATTTTTTTTTAATTCGATTACGAATTTTTATTAATGAATAATTAAGTAAGAATCAATATTACATTCAAAAGGAATTGAATTAAAAAAGAAATAAAAAGTACTTCTATTTTGCATAATATTTATATTTATTATTTTAAAAATTTTAAAACATTATCAAAAGTTATTTTATTAATTATTTATATTTATTATCTTGAATTGTTATTTTTGATTCTAGTGTGTACTAGAAATTGAGTTCTCGTGACAAAAATTATTTGATATTGCAAGTTATTTAAATAATATTGTTTCTTATAATTAATGTTATTAATATCAAATTTCATATTAAAATAAAGAAACACGAAATTTATATTTTATTTCAATTTAAAATTATAATACTCCATTTAAATAACTCTTTAGAAAAAGTTCATCTTTGAGAAACAGAGATAATGAACGATGCTCACGTTGAAATTTTCCAAGATTAATTGAAAAATATCGCTGCGTTATAAACTTCATTATGAAAAAATAAAAAAATAAAAAATAAAAAAATAAAAAAATAAAAAATAAAAATAATCAATGAAAAAGAAAGTTATTACAATCCTAAATGGTTTTTCAACTTTTGGCCTATTCTGTATTATTACTCCTCCCGTCTTCTCTTTTTTTCTCTTTTTCTCACCGGAACAAAAACCAATAATTAACTGCGAATGCATATTTCATTCGTGACTTGTTCCTTCTCTCCTACTATCTCTCCCTTTCGAGAATAAAATTATAAGGATTTATGTTTTTTAAGCAACCTTACTCAATTGTTCTCTACGGGAGAGGAGTGCGTAATTCTTCATTTTGTCGTTCGCAGATACGTTATGAAATTTCATGTTAGAGCTTTCGAAATTAAGAGATCGTGCGTCACTCGCAGAACTGTTAGAAATTTCTCTTTAGTACGAATTTATATCTGTACGCGCGGCATTTCATTCTCGTTTCAGTGATATAATTGTTTGGATAAAGTTCCAATTAGCATGAGACTAGGAAGATCATAATTTTTGCACACCCTTGCGCTCTGTTTATTTTTTCATGATGCCTCAAAATAGTTCATTATAAACGTAATTTGCATATTAAACTTCTCGAATAGACCTTCATGGAGGAAAATAATAAATAACTTTGATCCATATACGATGAAGCGATGAAGCGCAGATTCTATGATTACTTTCTAAATTTAAACGTATTGCTCTTGTTGCACATTTATTTCAAAATTTTTGTAATTTATGGATGGAATTTTAGAAGTGAAAAATAATAAAAGAAAAGCTTAGAATAATTTAATATGAAAAAGTACAGATAAAAAATTCAAAAGGGATTTCTTTCAATATCTAAACTTAGTATTTTCTAAAAATATTTTACCTTAATTCAAAGTTATGATTATGACATCAATTGAATCGATAAAAAAAATTATTGAATAAAAAGTTATTGTATCGATCATTCACTGTGAATTTAAGGATAAAATAATTGATCAGCTTGTTATAAATATTTATACACATTGGAATAATCAGTCAAAAAAATAAAATATAAAAAAATAATAAAAAAATTTATCTAAACCAAAAAAGTAAATAATAAATCTTGATATAATGAGTATTTAATATATGAAGCAATTTTTTTTTAGAATATCATCTGAAGATGAAATCAATACCAAAGAATGATTTTTTTTAGTGACTTTTTTATTTTTAAAATATAATTCTTTAATGATACGAGATAGAAAGTTTTTAAAAATTCTTTAAATAAAAAATATTTAATTTTTAATATTTCATTATTATATTAATATTGTAAAAGAAATTTCCAGAAAAAATTGTATTTAAAAAATGAAAAAAATATTGAAATTTACAGATTAATTTTATTCTCCATCTAAAGAAATTTTGATAAAAAAATTACTTACATATATAATTATGCTCTATAGTGTTTCATATAAAATAGACTTATTGTTGACTTTAATAATACAAGTTATTAGTTGAATTTATACAAAATGATGATTTTTGTCATTGATTATAACAAATAATAAAATTTTGGTATTGTATTTTATTTTGTTTAAGAACGGAAAAAAAATTACATATAGGTAAATAGAAGAAAACTTTTTATTTGTATTAGAATATTTTAGAAATATTTAAAATAATTTCTTTTGGCAATAATATTTACTATTATTTACTATTATCATTATAATATTTACTATTATTTACTATTATCATTATAATATTTACTATTATTTACTATTATCATTATATATATATGACGAATATTAGAATAAGCGATTCTAATAAAACTGCATCTATTATCAAACTTTTCGATAGAAATTGATTTACTGCGAAATATCAAAATGACTTACTTTGCTATAATACATACTTCTAACAGAGAAAAATGTTATCAGTGCTCGTAATTCTACATATAACAACCATAATAGCGGCTGTTCCAGTCATTGATATCCTTGGAAATAGAACATGGGAATGAGTTTCAAATGTGTCGAATAAGAAAATAAACTGTTGGATGAATTTTGATTTTACTTTTATCCGATTCATTCATTTGAAAATTGTACTATTAACTTGATTGTATAAATGTTCGATTCTATAGATTTCTTTTCACACAATAATAATTCATGAAAATTTGATTCGCTATATATTTAATCTCTCTTTCACAAAGCGATTGATAAATCCTATATAATGTCATATTATATTCAATCGATGCAATATCAAATTTCATGGCACAATTCTTATTGAATTTACGATTCATATTTTTTAAATAAAATCTATTTCAAAATTATCATTAAGAAAATAAAAGTAGGAAAACTTGAGATTCTAATTATATATAATTATTTTCTTCTTCTACTCAATTATTTTTCTAGTTATTTCATAGTTATTTCAATTATTTCATTTTTTAGTTATTTTTTAATATAATAAAAACTTTTCTTATTAATTATTATTTGAAATTTCGCATTTATATAAAATGTAATTAAATAAATCATGCTAATAATATAATATGATTGCTGCAATAAATAATTCTGCCAACCGTTATAGTTATTTGCATATTTGTGCAATTATTTATTTTTCAACGCAGAAAACAATAAAATTCTGTTAAAATTCATAGACGAAATTTATGGATTGTACATAATTAATGTTAAAATGAAACAATGATGTTGTTTGTTTCGATAAAAATAAACAAATATTCATGACGAGAGACGAATTATTAATTGATTAATAATGGTGATAGATGATTTAATGAAAAAAGTTACTACGAAAATTCGAGGAAATCGTCAATTCATAATATTAAAATTATATATCGAATTCTTTAATATTTCATTTTAAATTAATTAAAGAAATCAAAGAATGAATTAATAATTAATTAATTAAGGCTTTAACAACAGATTTCTTTGATATTAAAACAAAAAAATTATAGATACAATATAAAAAATATATTGAAATCTATTATGCAGAAAAGTAATGTATATATTTTAATTTAAAAAAATCATTTCTTTTTTTTAATTTTTTTTCTTATTCATTTTGCAAATGTATCTTATTTGAAAAACATATCTTTTATATTTTTAAAAATGAACGATTTTGTAATTGAAAAAATATTATCATTTGTTTCATCATTTTATCAGCTTCGATTCGAAGAAATATCGACAGCAAACCAATTGAAGATATACAGATATAATATATAATAAGATATAAAATCAGAATTATAATTCTGAATCTCACGAAATGAATGTTTCTCTAGACGTATACATATGATCGATATCCATTATATATTTAAATCAATCAAGATTCACCATCGTTATGTTAACCATGTTTAATAAGAAACTAGTTACATTGCATAAAGAAACATTGGGATAAAATTCTTGGTCTTTTTAATGATATCTTCATTTATCTTATACAATACAATGTTTACAATTTTTTCCAAGTTAATAACTCATAAAATAAATTTATCATTCGTTGCAAAATCCTTAATTATTTTTGATATAATATTTGGTAATCATATTTTTTATGGAAGATATATTTTCATTTTATTTGGTTTTTATAGAAGTATATTTAACAAAGAGTTATTTTATGATAATTATCCTTATATTTTTTTATATTCACATGCATGAGGTATTATTTTCAAAATTTAGATTAAATTATAAATGAATTATACAATATAATTATCTTAGTTATTAAAAGTTTCTATTCCACGCGGATCTAAAATTCCAAATAAGTTTTCTTTTATAATTATATTATAATTTATAAATTGCAACGTATGATGGATATGCGCAATGAAAGCATCCAGACTATAAGATTGAAAATCATGGTTTCGATTTCGCATATTCTTAGTTGTCACTAGTGATTTTCTTCGATTCGAGATAATTGACAAAAGATAACATTCACAGTATTTTAATAAAATATGATATGCCTGAATATAATTCTCAAAGAATGAATTATTCCAGAGAGATAGAAAATTGTTGATAAAATTATTCTTCTTCGATTTCACTCGTTTCATAGAAAATAAGAAAGAAAAATATGGAGTTTATTTGATACAACAAATACTAATACTAACAAATAGCAAAAAATATTTTATCACCCTTTAAAATACAATAATTATTTAAAAAATTAAACAAAACGACTAGAATTTTTTAAAAAAATATAATAATTTATTGCATAATGTATAAAAATTTTTTTTAAAAACTTCAATCACAAAAAAAACAATAAAAATCATTTTTTAAAATTTTATTTAAGTCTGAAATAAAAAATTAAATAATAAAAATTTTGTTAAATTTATATCAGTTACATACATGCTGAAAATTTTATCGAAATTAATCGATATAGAAACAAGATATACAAGACCAATAAATTTTAAAAATACTTTCTCTCTTTCTTTACGTCAACATCGAATAATTTTAATGTTTTTTTTTAACATGTTATCGAGAATACGATTTTAGAAATCTTTTATCTTATATATAATTGATAAAGGATCATGCTTTCTGCTTTGGTATTATTACATTGAATTCTGTCCATACGCATGTGTTCATAGCAATATATACAATAGTATGGCCATTTCTCAACTTGTTTGTATAAACACAGTATAGCTAGTGAACAAATATCGCTACACTTATTGTTATCCAACCATAGTGAACGTGGTCATTGTGCAGATCCGAAAGAAAAATATAAAGCAATTCTTGATCGAAATTACAATGATCGAAGTTTTTTGTAAATACATGTAAAACTCAATAAATATACAATATTTATTGTATGTATAATGTAATGGTTGTGTATTCACAATCAGTTAAATGTAAAGTGAGAATTGTACGTAACAAATATGTATGTTTTCACGTTTGACTTAGTAAAAGTATTCACAAAACAAAACGCTATGATACGATTGCACAGATGATATTGCATATCTTTCTTTGATTTTGTTTTTTTGCAATATATGTAATGATAAAATTACAACGATTGCTTGTTCTATATGAATTGATTTAATATTTAAGTAATAATATTAGTAATAATTTACTAAAATAATAATTTAATAATAATAATCGTTTTTCCGAGAAAAAATCTATTTCAATCAATTTAGTAACTTTGAAGACATTATTTGGATTTTAATTAAAATCCATTAATGAATTTTTTTAAAATTTAATTAATACTTTTACTGATCTATTATAGCAAATACATTCTTTGATAAGTGTGTATACTTATTATAAATACAAAACATTTTTATTGTATTGATATTTTCATTAAAAATTTATTTAAATATATACATTGTTTAAGTATTTATATTTCTATTTATAGAAATATATAGAAGCATATAAAACATATATAGAAATATATATAACAGAATGATTATTTTAAAAGAAAGATAGTAAAACTGATGATAAGCGTGAAAATGTTTTAAGGAATTTTCAAATTGATTATTTCAAAATCACATTGATAATTTTAAAATTATTTGAGAAATAATTTATTCTTAAAGTGATATAAATATTCCATTAAATAAAATATTTCATACAAAGAATTAATAAATTTAATTTGCAATTAAATGATTTATTTAATATTTTACGAAATAAATTATTTGTTACTATTATTTTTTATTTAATGAATGAAAATAATTAGCTTTTTAATATTCAACATATATATATTTTTATTGTTGATAAACACAATTATATTTGTTACGATTATTATTATATTTACTAATATATATTGTTACTTCAAAAATAAGTTTCCATTAAAAAATTTTCTTTGGCTTGAATTTAGTTGATCAAATAAAAAGTAATTTCAATTGAAATATATTCATCGAATAATAAATAGCGTTATTTGAAATAATTATTTCTAAATTATTGAAATGTGAAATAAATTAAAACTATTCATGCAAAATTTCGACAAATAAAAAAAAAATTTGGATTTATATATGTTTATATGATTTTTTCATTTTGAAAAAATTAAAATATTTTATTTCAAAATTTGACTATTTATTTCTGAATTGAATTCTATAATTTAATTAAAACTTCTCAAACAAATAATAAAATTATAATTTAAATTGTAATAAAGATCAAGCTATAAATAATGACAAGCTATAAATAAAGAAATTTATTAAGAATTAAATAAATATAATAAAAAAATATTTGCGAGTGAGAAATATCGGCATCTACTATTTTATTAAATGAAACAAAGTTTTCAAAGTAATAAAAATCGATAATCGCGAATTCGTTTCGCACCCGTTCATAAAATATTTACGCTGAAGGCACACTGAATTTCATAAACCTATGTTTTCGCCTCCTATATCGATGCATTTTGCTATCGATATTTACATTTGTGCGACTGAATGCACTTAGCATGCACGTAAATGTGACAGGGTCGACTTGAAATCGAACTCATGCTCGTGTCTCCTCTCATTCGCTTTGAATTGATATCTCGTTACGATAGATAGAGGAAGCAAATAAAATACCAAAACAAAAAACAAAAAAAAAGGAAAAAAGAAAATCGAAAAAAGATGGACGAAATTAAAACGAGGAAAAAAAAGAAAGAAATATGATGTGAAATACGTAGAAAAATGATAAATTAAAACGAAATAAACGAAATAAATCATGGAATTATATGGGAATGTGAAATCGGGAAGGCGGAAACAATTTCTAAAGTTGTGACAGATAAAGAAGAGAAATGTAAGATTGTGAGGAAAAAAATATGAAAAAGGTAAAAAAGAAACGAGGTGAAGTGGATCGGAAAAGAATAAAAGAGTAGGTAGACAAGCAAGACAAGAAAGTAGAAAATCAATTCATTAGGAGGACGAACTTTTGGCCGAAGATATTAAAGAAACTAAGATATAGAAAAGTAGAAAAAAATTCCGAAACGGGGTAGAAAAAAGATATGAAAAGAAATCGAGAAATTATCCAAGAAAATAGTCAAAGTTAAGGAAATATTAAAGTATGAGTTACAAAATATTAAGATAATCAAATATTTGAAATTAATTTAGCAAATAAAATAAAAAGTCATATAAAGGAATACAATATAAATATAAATAAAGAAATGAAAATTTCTAAATTTTTTATGAATTTGATCAATAATTCATCAATAATCATTCATCAGTTTAAAAAAAATTATATTTAATTTAAATCATTTTTTTTTACATAAAATTTATTAAAATTAATTATCAATATTATCCATCAATTACATTTAATAATTAATTTCGAATTAATAGCAAAATTAGCAGAAAATCGATTTTGTAATAAGAAAGTCATTTTCTATCAATTTAATATTTCTGGTTTTTTATTTAATTTTGTAAATATTAAGAAAAATTATTTTTCAAATATTAATTTTTCAAATATAACTAATAATATAATAATGTCATTCATTCTTATGGAAATATTTTTAAAAATTCGCGAATTTCATACTTGAAATTCATTTAAAGTTTGTTATATTCTTAAATAACGTGTGCAGCTTCGTGGAATATTTTGCTACGCTTCTTTGCTCACCTACTATCAGTATAAGAATTCAAAGCGTTCGCATTGCTTTGCGAAAATATTTAACTTAAAATTCTAAAGTTAATTTTGCTCCATGTGTTTAACAGGTACACATGTATAATAAAATTTGAATGAAAATCTCTTATTCCAATAACCTTTAAATATCTTTTAATCAATTTCATTAATTATTTAAATTTAAACTTTTACCAATTAAATTATTGAAACACAATTTTTCGTGTCCTATAAACTATAACTTTTTTTATCAATTTTTTATTATTAAATTTCACAAACATAATTTTTCACAAAATCTTTTTGTTAAATCATATTTACATCATAAATATCACTTTAAAATTCTGATTTTCTATCTAGTTCAAAATATATAATAAAATAATTTGCTATATACATAGAGAGAACAATGAAAATTGTTAAAATGTATTGAAATTAATTATTAACAATCTTTCATGAATGAATATAATTATATTTTTGACTATCTATTGAATACTCAATTTCGTAGTATATATATAATGCATAGTTTCCACCATTTAAAAATAATAAATAATAAAATAAATTAATAATAAAATAAAAATAAAATAAAATAAAAAAAATAATAAAATAAAAATAAATTAAATTAATAAATAATAAAATTTCAAGTTATCAAATTTTCTTTCTATCTGCCTAATAACGAGAATTCAGCATTTTTCAATGAATAAATAAAATTTCCTAAAAAAAAAAAAAAAAAGGAAATCATTCCACTTATTCTTTTATTTTTTATCAAGACTTGCTTTTTCGACTGCGTTTATTTCAAGAAGTTAAAAAATTAAAGTCTAGTGACGCGAACGAGTTTCCATGTAGCGAAAGGAGCCGGCTGTAAAATGCTCTCGAACTAATTTCGGACAGCTGTACACGGTAGTGAAATGAAATCTCGTTTAATTTAATTCTATGGAAATAATTTCATGCCAGTTTCGCGATATTGTACCACGATACCTGATTCTTTTGCAATTAATTACTTACACTTCGAAGTATTACCAATTAATCAACGTTCTATATATCTACTTAAGATTCTATGTGTCTTTATATTTCGTGTTCTTTGCATAAAAATAGAGTAATATATTTAAATAAATATAGAGAGAAATATAAACATGAATATAAATTGTATGAAATAAAATAGAAATATGAGAAACCAAAATTTTAACTTATATATAATATTAATATATAACAATGATTTCCAATATGATAACTAAAATACTCTTTAATAATAACTGTTATTAATAATTATCTCTTTTTTGTTTAACGAATGTTTTTTGATTATAATCGAAAATTTTTACATGCGCTTATTTAAAATTATTTTAATATATTTTGTGATTTTCAAAGAAGCAAAATCATAATAATCCCCCTTTTTTAATATTTAATAAGTATAATTTAATAAAGATTTTTTAATAAAGAAATTTAAAGTATTCATGTTTTATGATATAATAATCAAAAGTGAAATAGTAAATTGATAGAAATATAAAATATAAAAAATATAAAATATGTAAAAATTTTAAAGATGAAATTTTAAAGATTTATAATTAATGCTAATTAGTGACCTATTGTGATTGTGCGGATCGAAAAAACAAAATTTATATGTTATAAAATGAAATAAATTTCATTATATTTATTTATATTATCTATTATGCTTATACAGTAATTAAATCTTTTTATTATTACTTTAACACAATTTCATAACTCATTTATAAATATATTTCCACTTTTTAAAAAAAAGTTTTATATTATTATCTGAATTTGTATTAATCTGATTTCATCTTTTAAAAATTTAAAAAACGTAAAAAAATAAATTCTGTAAATACATAATATTTATATTTATAATAGCACATTCCATATGAAAATCTTCAAAAAATTTCATTTATTTATTAGCATTCCAAAATTTCTTATAAAAAAATGAAATGGACATTTTATATTTATACCCTTTTCTCCATATTATTGAAGAAAATTAATAAAAAGAACAGATAATCAATAAATTTGAAATTATACTTATATCATACTTAGAAACTTAATTTTGCATTCAATGTAATGCATATTCGTTATATATCCAGTGAACTCTTCGTTTCTTTCATAGTAAAAGATACCTAGATTACGGGACAAATAACTCACGCGAAATCCTTCCACGATTTAATTAAAGTCATATCTTCTGTAAAAACACCAAGGCTTTTTTCATGCAAAAGCCAAATTTTTGACAGAAAAGGCAAAGAAAAGGATAAAAATAAAGACTATCTTTAATTCTTTGCGTATCTTTAATTCAATGAATATTAAATGTGAATGAAAAATTATTTCATTTATTATTATTATTTTTTATTATCTTTTTCGTGACAATCTTTTGTTTAATTTAATCATAAATTATTTAATCTTAAAAAATTAAAAAAAATATTATGGATATAATCATAATAAATTATATTCTTTCTCTTATCTTAATTCTATTTAAAATAAAATCTTATATCTTAATCTAAATTTAAAAATTTTTAAATTTTAACCTAATTCTCTAAATTTTTAAATCTTATTTTAAAATTTTTAAATAATTTTTTTAAATTTGTATAATACTTAACTTTAATATATTTTTTATATTTTTTTCTATAACAAAATGAATTATATTTACATATATTCTATATTTTTAATAATGTTACACATTATTGTAATTGCTTGATATTTGAATTAATTTATATTGAAAATTCTTCTATATACAAGACATGTATTCATACGTTTTTTATTTATTTTATAAATTTAAATATGTAAATATACATTTATAAATCATTCTGATAATTTGATATGATAATAATATGGATTATTAAAATTTTAAACTATATATAATAATAGCATAATGAAGATTTTTATGAACTATTTATTTTAATTTATTTATTTTATTTTAATTATATTTTAATATAAATATTTTAATATAATATAAAATATTTTAATATTTTAATATAATCATTCGTTTTTATTAGAATTCTGTTATGCAATTTATATTATTACTATTGCTATAATGAAAACTCGCGTACTTTGTCAAACAAAAATTTATATTTATTTTTCAATATTTAATATAAGAAAATATAGAAAAAATAAAGCATTTTATAAATAATTTAAAATTAGTATAATTTACTATTTTTTATAATATTTAATTTTCAGAATAATGTTTTCTGATTATGATATTAAATATCTACTAAAAATTTTCTATAGTTTTTCGACAAGTACTTCTTTAGGAAATTCTTAGAATCTATTAATGGATTCAAAATTATATAATCCTTCTTAAAAAATTCATCTTCAAATCTTCTCTACTATTTCTTTCGTATTAAAAAGTAATTTATATCTCTTTAAGATAAATTTTTGATTTTCTTTAAAACACTTTTTTGATAATTTCAACTTCTTATGATATATTCCATTATTTTCGATTAAAGGAAACACATATATGCACATTGAGCATGAAAAATTAAAAAAATTAAGATTTAAATTAAGATTAAATTGTCAATTGTTAAATTTAAATTATCTTGGAATTTCTTCAAAAAAATTATAAAATTATAATTTCTATATTTTCAACACTTTAGTTAACATAACATAATTCTAAAGTGAAAGAAAAGATTAATAATTTCCTTTTCTCTTCTTTTTACTTCTTTATGATTTGTCTAGAGATTTTCTATATCAAATATAATAATCAAATAGATATTCTACATCACCATCATCTTCTCTACTCGAATAAAAATTTCATAATAGCATTAGTGTGAATCTCTTTGAATTCACTTAATCATGTATATCACTTAACCGCGAAAGGCATAGAAAGCAATGAAAACTGCAGACTGGCGCGATACCGCATTCCATTCCCTTTTATCGTTGCGATATTGCATATCATAGATTTACGTTTCGCTCCATAACATATTCTTTTAATATTGTTTACGATTCGTCGCAGCGTGATCTAGTTTTCAATTGAAGATAATAACAGGCGAGGGAGAAATTTTTACTGCGCCTCGTATTTTTCAAAGAAGAATAAAATCGGAGGAAATAAAAAGAAAGATGAAGGAAAAAATTTGAAAAAAAAAAATAGAAATAAAAAAAATAATATCAACAAAACAGTTTTTATTCCAAAATAATGTTATACTCTATAGTATAACTCAGAGAGAGAGAGAGAGAGAGAGAGAGAGAGAGAGAGAGAGAGAGAGAGAGAGAGAGAGAGAGAGAGAGAATAATGAACATATAAGTGATGGATTAATAATGTTAATGTGAATGAAGAATATTTATTAAAAATAAGAATTATCTTTTTTAAAATTGATACATATAATGATTCGTGAAATATATAAATATTATTTTATAGAGAAATTCATTTAATTTTAAAATTGTAAAATTCTGAACTTAATATATATATTTGTAAAAGAGAGTTATTTAATTGATTTTTTTCACTTTTTCCATATTAACATTTTTTTTTTAATAATAAATGAGTAAAACATTATATTATGTTATATTATATTATAAAAAATAATATAATATATTATTCACATATGTTAATATGTGAATAGAGAAAGCAAAGACTAATATATATAACTATAATATATATAACTGATCGATACTAAACTTTTTTCTATAGAATAATAATTATATAAAGCAATTTTTTATCAATGAGAATAGTAATAAAACTTCAAACATCTTGTGATAAAATATTACTCTATTTATATCTTTTTATCATAATCATTACGAAAATCATTTATAAAATGTTTCGAAAATAAAAAATGAAGTTTTGATTATTAAAAGAATTTCGTTCATATAATATCTCGATGAAAAAAATATATAAAATGATTACTCCATGATATATTGCAGAATGTTGATATAATTGATATAAGGATTGATCTTTCGAGATTAGATTCTTTAGAGATTAAAAGAAAAATTGATTGAGGCTTATTTATTAAGTTATAAACAATTTAAGTTAAGCCTTTGAATGTTTCAAAAATATTTTATGACTTATATATATTTGTATAATTTGTATAATTTATTATATATCTATTCTATTTCTACGTATCCGCAATCATTTGTAAATATTTTATTAATATTCATAAATGTTTTTAAAAAGTAAATTTAAATTCAAAAGTTTTGTGAATTGTTGTACATGTTACAAAACAAAACATATATTAATATATTCTTATATTTCATGCAATTAATATTTCTAAATAATTAATATTTCTAAATTTTATTTAAGTTAAAATATAAACTCAATAAAAATAAATCTTTATGTTTGTAAAATGGAATAATGCCTCGGTTGCCGCCATAAATCGTTCATACCCACGGATTTATCAATATATAACGCAACAGACAACTATCTTTCACAGCAACAAACTTTTCATGAACAGCTTATTATCGAACTTTCCTAGGTAGCTTATTACCTATATTAAATATCGTAAAATTCTCAACTTCCGCGGAATGTTCGCGTCAGCGTTAGATTAGCATCTTGGATGAAACGTGCACTTCCTGTTTCGTAATAAGACATTTTAATCATGGTGCGACAAAAGTTTAATATATTATATGTTTTCTTTTTAACAAAAGGAACTTTTTTTAAAAATTTTCTCACGAATTTTTCTTTATTTTACAATTATTTCATTGTTTATTATATGTATTATCTCACTTGATGGAAATAATTATATTATTATGTGAAAAAATAAAGTATGATATATCCAATATTTCTATGTTTAATAGTAGAATATAATACAATAGAATTATAAATTCTATCAATATTTCATATTTTCTTTCACGATTTCGGAAGATTTGAAAATATTTTTGAAAATATTTTTAACAAAATTAATATAATTACTAAATTGCTATACGTAATATAAATCGAAATTTTTATGAATATAGTTATGAATACAGAAATGAAATTTAAATGACTTTATTAATAATATTATTTTTTTAATATCATGATATGTATTTAACTTTGAAATATTTTGTGTTTTTTTTATATATTAATTACTCATAACTTAATAAATAAATTTTTGTAAACAACTTTGATTTGTCTCTTTTTTCTATCTTATTTCTAAAATTAATTCTTTAAAGATTTTGAATAAAATCTTAGAAATCTGGAAACAAATTTTGCAAATACAATAATTGCTTATTGCTTGATAATAAATTTTTTATTTATTTTGCATTTCTAGTTATTATAAAGATATAGTGTATATATTATAAAATATAAGTGAAATAATATTCAACTGTAATTCAGATAATAGGAGTTCAGTTAAAAAAAATTTAAATAATAATCAAAATAAATATATTTATAATATATATATTTATGATATAATACTATATAAATTTCATACATGTAAATAAACTGCAATTATAATTTCTATTATAATTTTCTTTAAATTTTCTTTAACCAGTTCTATAATATATTTTTTATTATAATTTATTACAAAAAATCAATTAATATTTTTCCCTTACTCAAGAAAATTATTTTATAAAATACAATTAAGAATTCGAAATATTATTATATTTTATATAAATTGATGTGAAATCAAAATAATGTGTTATAAATAATTTAAGAAGCAATCGCACAGATTATATTAAGGAACAAAAGGATTTGTTTTAATATTTCGTTCTGATATTTCGATATCGATATTCGATAGAAATACGAAATTGATAAATCAGCCCGGTGAAGCATCCGAACACTTCTGATATCTCAAATTGAGCGCAAAACTTTCATTCTTCTTTAAATTTCATTTTCAGTCAAATCACATTTAATATTATAATATAATGTTTTTCCTTCAACAAATTCCTTCAAAAAAAGATAAATTATTTATCGCGCATTTGAAAATAATTTATTTTTAAATAGCAAAAAAATATAAATTGTAAAATGTATTTCGAATCGAATATTTTATTCAATATTTTAAAATATTTCATTAAATTTACTTTTAATATTTACGAAGATTCTTATTTTTTCTATTTATTTAAGATCATTATATATCAGTGTTTCTCAACGTTTTTTTTGAAATATGATCTCCTTTTATAATAATTATCTGCACTTTCTTTCTTTTTTATAATTACATAAAAATTCATTTTTTGACAGGGAAAAATAAATATAATATTTTATTTTTAGGGGTGAATCATACACATCACATACAAGGTTCGGTAAGAATATATATTTTGAAATATTGATCATAATAAAGTGATAGCAAATATAAAATATTTATATGTATATAATTATTTTTTCAATGCTTACTATGATCTATTACAATATAATTTATTGTATTTATACAAAGATATATTATAACAAATAAATGCTGAAAATTTTCATTAAAAGTAGATATATAATTACCATGTATACTTGATTGAAGTAAATAAAAATTATTATAAAAATTATTATTATTATAATTATTATTATTATTAAATAAAAATTTATAGAAAATATTATATATATATATATTCGAGAATTCAATTTTTTCATTCTAATAAGAATATATTATATATTATAAATACATTAGAATGTCTCATGAGTT
Organism: Apis cerana; assembly: GCF_029169275.1. NCBI lineage: Eukaryota > Metazoa > Arthropoda > Insecta > Hymenoptera > Apidae > Apis > Apis cerana. The sequence goes on along the minus strand of NC_083865.1, from coordinate 2,019,229 downwards.
TTTTTTCGCACTACGAACACTAAGAATAAGGTTAACTGGTTATTTTTATATGAACATGCAGGCTTATTTATTAACCATTATTTATTATCAGTTATTTATTAACCATATATATTATCAGTTTCAGTCATCCAAAGCTTTTAAAATACATTCGTGACAATCTCTTTTAAAACTTTTCTACACCGTTCAATATGGATAGAGGAAGCATTTGCGGCATATTATGCTTTATTGCTTTAAAAAAATGATAGTGCAAATGATACTGCAGACGAGATTTGTATTGTTTTCGGGATATTATATATTACTATAATTATTACGATCATCCGTAATTGGTTTAAGAGATTTACAGCTGGCAATTTTGACTCGAAAAATGAAGGCCGCAGCAATCATCCAGCAACGACGGATATAGACCTTATCAAGGCTATCCTTATGCGATATAATGTGCGCGAGATTATGAATGTCACAACAACAATACATAATCCTCACAATGATCAAAATAGGATTAGAATATCAATTGATGTAAAATTTGAGTTTTATTGCTATTGACGGAGATCGACTTTATGAACCGCACGTTTACATGCGATTTCTTTCTCTAGCGATGAGAAAGACAGAAAATCTTTTTTTAAAAAGGCTTGTCACTGAAAATAAAGCGCATTTGATTTAAAAATAATATACTTTCATTTGTTGCCTTCATCTAAAGAAAATTTTTTTGCTCATTTAATGAAATTGATCTATGGTATAGTCAATGAGCTCTTTTTCAAAGTAAAACTATTAATTGCAAAATATTACAATCAGCTTGATAAATTGAAACACGCCATAACAGAAAAATCGTCAAAATTGGCGCACCGATAGGGCTATCACGATAATGCAAAACCGCATGTTGCATTGACTAGAGAAAAGCTGTTACAGTTTGATTGGAACGTTCTGCATCTTCTGTACTCCCCAGATCTTTTTCTATCCGATTAATACTTATTCCTGTTATTAAAAAATTTTCTTCATTTCTAAAACAGTTCTAATCCGTAAGCGAAATAAAAATGCACCTCGAGAAATATTTTGCAAATAAAGCCCAATAATTTTGGAAAATAAGGCTTTTTAAAAGATAAAAAAAGATGATAAAACAAAACGGTTCATATATAACGCAATATTTTATCCATTTTATCTCCACGCAAAGTATAAATAATTTTGCGTGTATAACCTACGAAAATAACTCGCATCATCAAAGATAAAATGCAAAAGAAAAAAAAAACCAGACTATTTTCATCTAACTTCTTCTAAAAGAAAGGTGAACAAGAAATGCAAGATCGCTACTCGAGAATTAATGCCGACCTTAAATTACAATAATACGAAACTCTTTTCCCGCTCGAAACTCAATACAGAATTTTATTCCTATCCCTTGCCGAGTGAACGTTTATTTCCCGCTTTTATTTCCACGTAATACCGCCACCATCAATTTACTTTTACCCTCAGCCACTCGCCACTCCGCTTGTCCCACGGCGATTGTCACTTCTACTTATAATACTTTCCGATCCTATTACCTCTGTTATGAGACAAATAGGTCAAGCTTGCCTCCTTCAAAGATCCCACGGCTCGACTTCAGGCTTATCTTTGGAACCGGAATTCTTCCTTTCTATCCTTTTGTCGCGCAGTTTACCTCGATGTCTCCCTCTCCTCTTCAACTAAAAAGTGTCGTACCTCTTATTTCATTATCCCGCCTCTTAACTTCCCCTTTCTTCTTCTTCTTTCCACTATCTCCGTTGTTGTCGTTTGACTCGTTTGTTTCCTTTCTACCTGTGCACTTTTGACGTGGTGCGGAAAAGAGGTTTAAAAGTCTGAAGGAGGAGAGGTTGGACAACATCGAGCTAATTATTGTAATTTCATGCCTTTGGGATACGATCTCCCACCGGCCGGCTCTAATTGGACTTGCGCTCCGACTTGTCGACAGCAGCTTTTGAGCGAGAATTTTACGCGACAGCGCAACTCAAGATTTATTCCACCATTTTTTTTTCTTTTTTTCGTTTCAAAGATGCGAATCTGATAATTGTCGGAAAAGTGAAGTGACGTTTCTGTTACCGCGTATCTCACTTAAGTGTGACAGAATTTTTCTTTTTCAATCGTGAAGACGCGAAAAAATATTTTATATATAATTTGAATAATATTAAGTGATCAGTATCATATGTTTTTTTAAATATTACATTACAATTAACAAGTAAAATATTGATTAATATTATTTAATACATGTTTTCAAAATATATTCAAAATATATATAAAATACTTTTTACGCTTTCACAATTAAGAAAGATATTCAGAGAATTATATTTAAATGAAACACTCGTTTATACTCTTCATTTATGAAAAAAATCGAGAGATATCATATGTATTTCAATAGAATGATTTATAAATTTTGCAAGACAATAATGTCAGATAATAAAGAAAAAGAAAAGAGTGATTTAATTTTGTGTTAAACATGATTAAGTGATATGGAAATGATTAAACTTTAAAGAATGTGATAAAAAGAATATTATATTCAATAATAAAAAATTGAAGATATATTACAATATAATCTAGTTTATTGTTTTACTAATCCTTATATTCTTCCACTATATATGAAATTTTTTCTTAAAATAAATTTTTTTGTAATATGCAACTGTTTAAAAAAGAAAGTTTTAGCAATCGTCATTGATCTAATTTGGCTCTCATCAAAATTTTATCATGTGACTATTACTTTCTTTTAAGATGTCTAATATATAAACTAATATCAAAAGATCTACTTAAGATGCTGAAGAATGATTTTTTAATTCAAAATTAAAATTTTTTAATCTATATTATAAAAATATATATATTATAAAGTAAAAATACCTAAAATAGCTTAACCAAAATTGAATCGTTACCAATTGAAAGACAATCCATATTTCTATATCTAATTGATCTAATTGCAATAAAATAAAATTATTTTATATAGGATAGATAGAAATTCAAAAAACATAAGATATGCAAAAATTGGAAATTATTGGAAAATTTTCGAAAAAGTTGTCTTTAGCATTTCAGTTTTTTCCTCAACTCAAAAAATATTGATTAATTCATTTATAATTCATTTATAAAAATATATATTTTATTTCAATATATAAAAATTTGCAAAATAGATGATATATTAAATATATGATATGAGATATATTATATTTTTCTTTTATATTATATTAGAATAAATCTCTATTTAAATTCATTTTTTTAATTATGTTCATAAAAATTTGATTTTGTGAACAATTGATTTTTTATTATTTAAATTATCAAGCATAACTTTATTTATATGAATAGTATAATCAGAAATATATATATTATATAATATAAATTAAAAAAATTAATTCATCAAGTATTTAATTCATTTACAGTTATTATTACATTTGTAAAATAGAAAATTTTTAAATTTATAATATTTGAGATACTATTATATATTTTAAAGAAAATTTTCCATAAAATTCTTTTATATGAATATGAATTTCTATTAATTGGATGAAAAATCATGGCCAGTGGAGGAATTAGATGAAATTCTATTATATAAATAATTTGGTTACGTGAACATGCTCATCTCTCGACAAATTCATATAAATGAAGTTCCGTACCAATGATAGTTGAAATTGCTCTCGATCCTGAATATCATCAGAAGATTTAGTTAATACTAGGGAAATTCTCGTAAATAGTCTAACGCAACTTGTGTTATCAAATGCATTTCTCATGGTGAAATCGACACAATGTCGATATAGAACCAACGATGCAAGATTCTGATATATCTCATGATATTTATTAACTCGAGCACGAAGAATCAAATCAAGAAACACAATTGTATAAAATAAAGATATTGGTTAAATTGCAAAAATGAAAAATAACAATAGAATGATAATAAGAATGATATGAAGACAACAAAAGTTAAAAATGAAGTTTTTATATAATTTTAATATAATTTTTTGATGTTATGTTCTAGATGTATACAATACATATAATCACTAGAAATATATCAACTGAAAATTTTTATTTTATTTAAAATATATTGAATGTCATTTGGTGTAATGTCAAATTGATGTTGTTGGAATGTGATAATGGGTATCACATTTTATTTAGATTGTTCACGAAAATGAAAACAACTAAAAGAACGAATGTAATAATATTATATATAATGTTAAATTATTTTTACACATATCTTTACCATTTATTTATGCTATATATATGCTATGTATGTAATTATTGAAATGTTCTTGTAATTTTATATTAAGATATTTATAAAAATATATTTCTTTTAAGAATATAAAAATAGTTTATTTCATATTTTTAAAATATTTTATTTCTGAAGACGTTCAGATTTTCAGATATTGGAAAACAATTTCGCAAATATACTATTTATTATTATACAGAAAATATTACACAGAAGTTGTAGATAAATCATTTTAGGAATATTTATACAAAGAGAAACAAAATATTATTAAGAAAAATATTTGAATTTTATTGAAGTTAAATTATTTAAATATATTATTAATCAGATTTTAGAATAAATGATATATGCACAGAATTTTTAAACTTACTTTTATTGAACGTAAAATACAATTATCACGGTCCAATAAATTTTTGAAAGTTTACAACTTTAATTCAGAAAAGTTTACAAGTAAAAAGTTCACTAGAAAAGTTAAGTTTCCTTCTTCTTTTTTAATTTTTGTTTGCATGAAATTGAAATTTTAATATTTTTTTTTTACAGATATTATAATTCAATAGAAATGTAATAAATTTTAATGTTTATATGCAATGTTATTAGTGATTATATTAGAAATATGATATCATATTAAACATTATCTTTTTTCTACATTTGTGAACAATTATACTTATTTTAAACATGCTAAGTAACTTAAGTCTTTTATTTTTTAAAATATTAAATAAATTAAATAAAACATAATATTATTAAGTAAAATATTTAAAATCTTTTCAATAAAAGTAAAAATTCATTTTAGAAAAAATTTAAAAATAGAATTTATCCTCAATTTTAGTTCATATTGTCTACGGAGAATTAAAAATTTCTGTACTTTAATTCGTATAATTTTTAATATATCTGAACATTGTTTCATATATATATCATTTCATATGAATTTAATTACACATTATTATTAATACATATTAATATATTCATATTTTAATTATAACTTATAAATTTCCAGATTGTATAAGAATAATTTAAAATATGATGATTAATGCATGGTTAATTTGTGAAAAAATGTTATTTAAAGTTACTTCAGAAATCTTCAATTAATCGATATTTTCACATTTTTGAAATGTATTAAATCTGCACTTTCTAGCAGTTAAAAAACAATGTTAAATATTTACAAATATTACATATGTTATAAATAATACATTATATTATTAATTATGTATTATTATTAATAATTGTTAATAATATATTAAAATTACAAATATTCAGATATATTATGTGTTAATTATATATTAATTATATGTGAAAATGAAAAATAAAAATAATTTAATTGAATTAAAGATATAGTTTTAATTGTTTAAAGAGAAGAGAAATAGTCGAAAAAATTACAATTTATAATTACAATAAAATGAGGATATCTGTTGAAGAAATTGACTAATGAGATTTAATTATATAATTGAATATTATTAATGAATTATTATAATTAATTATAATAAATATATATATATAATGAAATAATTGTTATAATGAAATTCTGTTATAATTAATTGTTTTTTCAAACATAATTTCTTTTATAATTAATAATAAGGGTAATAATAAGGATGAATAAATTGATCTCTGATGAATAATTTTTCCCAATTATTTAGTTATAAAACAAAAAAATCACACTTTTTAAAACATTGTAATATTTAATAAAAATATATGGTTTCGTATTAAGCATTAAAATATAAAATAGCAATAAAAGAAATTGAAAAAAATAAATAAATAATTAAAATAACGAGTTTGAGAAATTAAGACTAATGTATGAAATGTATAAAACAGTGAAAAGTACAACGTTTAACGAGCTTGTAACGCAGGTTTTTAAATGTGAATAGAATGGGAATAAAACGCGGGAATTAAATAAAAGCAAGTTGGAACAAGAGAATTTTATTAAAATGAAGCGAAAATATGTAAATGTATTTGGCAAAATAATTTAATTCAAAATAAATCTGCAATAAACAGTTGATTTAATTTAGTCTGTACAATATTTGTACTTCGAAACAATTGCGAACTTATTTGCTACAAAAAGAAGAAAACTGTTTAATAAAAAGAAGATCAAGCAAAGAATCTGATTGTCGTGGTTTTATCGAATGTTTCTTGTTTCTTCTTTTGAATGAAAACGATCGTGAACAAAACTCGATTTATTTCTTAGACACTGACAAAAAAAGTATTATTATTGATTGATAACAGACAAGCAAATAAAACGATATTATTATAGTAAAACAATATTATTTTTAAACTTTTATCATAATATTTCTAAGAAAAGAAAAATAATATTTATTTACAAATTACAGTATCAGATTAACAAAAATTTCTGTCACTTGAAAATTTAATTTAAAAATTAATTTTTATCACTTTAATTTTCTTTATTTTTATTTACTTATTTATTAATCTTTGCAAAACTTTTCGTTAAACAAAATACAAAATTCATTAAATGTATTATAATTTCTTTAAAATGTTGTGTATAAATATAAATCAAAGAAATATAAATAAGAAAAAATATATTAAAAAGAATCTGCATGATAAAAAATAATTCAAAATAGATTAAATTTTTTTATGTTATAAAAATGAATACAATAAAAATATAAAATGATAATTACAAAAAAATATTTAGTATTATCTGAGAAAAATTCCAAAAAAAATCATTATTATGAAAAAAAATATATGTAAAAAAAATAATTATTTTTAAAATATTTCATATTTAATATATATATATATATATATATATTATATATGTATTATATTTTAGGTTTTTATGTCAATTTGTTTTTACTATACATAAATCTTAACATTAAATATATTATATTATTATATATGTAATTAATGTTTTGGTTTTTTTTTATTTTACTTTACTTTATATTGATAATTAACATTTGCATAAATTTGATATTATACAATATCACATTTTAAAAATCTTTTCGTTACTTTTAATAAATTTCTTGTTGTTGCAATTGGCCAAAAACTTTTCATTAAGTAGAAATATATTCTGTTATCAAATATTGATACTTTTCTAAAAAATATAACAATAATTTTAACAATATATTTATAAATAATTAAGTTTATAATAATTTAAGCATTTTTAAATATTTTTATAAATAAGATTAGTTTTTTTTGGAATTGTTCGAATAAAAAGAAACATCGAATCTCTCTGTACCAATTAAAGCATTCAATAATTTACTTTTACAACTTCTAAAACTTCAATGGTTGCTTGGAATGCTATAAATGATGACAATTATACGAAATAACGATATTTCTTTTCTTAAAACGCGTTTATCTCCAAACAAATTTAAGAAACAACAAAACTTCTTTTAACAATTGAAATTAATAATTAAAAGAATAAGAAAATTTCATTCAGAAAAATAAATATCAAATTGAATAAATAAATAATATTAAAAAAATTCTAATTATTTTTTTAATGAAAAATTGCAAATTTCATTTTTCATTAAATATAAATTAATTTAAAAACAAATTCAGAGAATTTTTCAATGTTCAATGTTCAGTTTAAATCTCTGTTAAATTAATTATGATAATAAATAATATTTATTATGAAATGAACTAAATTAAATTTAATTATTACTGTTTTTCATTATACTTCTATTTTATTTATAATATACTTTAAAATTTATACCATAGAAATGAAGAAAAATTCGATGAAAAATTTAAAATGTATTTATGAATACATATCAATATTAAGAATAGCGATTCTTATATAATATAAAAATGTTTCATTAAATGTAAATCAAATATTTCATTTACCAATCTAGTAACTTTGTGTTGGCAAATTTTGCAATCAATATTAAAAAATGGTTAGAAAATTAATAAAAGAATATTGATATTTTATCAAAAATTTTAAATTAATTAAAATCATAATAAAATATCAGAATGCTTTTAAATTCTGTTCTCCTAAATTAAATTTTATTATAAGAATAAAAATAGAAAATAAAATTTTGAATTTTTTAAATATTAATTATAACATTTTATAATTTGCTGCAATTTATAAATCTAAAAATTTTTGATAAATATTTAGAATACTATAAACAATAATAATTATTTGAAATAATGATGATTTAAAAATAAATTAATAGAATCTATTAAAGAAAGAAATTACAATAAAGTATTTTTTAAAGAAAAGCTTTTATAAATCATTGTTTAATCATTGTCAATTATAATATGATTTTTACAATTTTCTAACAAATTTTTTCCGAAACTTACAATTTTAAATAAATAAATTTTCTTTTCACATTCTATTTATCAAAGCGAAATACAAGAAACCTGATAAGATAAAGAGATAATATTCCAATAATGTTTTTCAGTTTCATTTTAATACTATAACGTGATGTAAATGCCGCATTTATTAATTATTTAAATACTATTAACATGTAATTAATATATTTAAATATATTAATATATTAAATTAATTGATATTATCAAATTATTTAAGTTAATATCTGAATTAATTAATTTAAATATATAGTCGCGGGATTTATAAACAGACTTATTTTGAGAAATTTCTTATAGAAATTCTTTTCTGTTATTATCGTTTGCAGGCCTCTATAAGTTAAACTTAAACAAAGCTAAAAACCTAAAAAAAAAAATGATGTCATTTGAAAAGCTCTTTTTAGTCTGACTGAAGTAGAGCTCGATCCTTAAGGTGATATATTCCAAACACGGTTATATTCAACAATAATCAACATCATTCTAGTTTCTGGAATTTTCCTCTAACTTGGAGATGTCGGAAATCAGACACTGATCGCGATAATTAATTATTATATATATTGCCCTATCCAGAAACTGAGATCTTTTCAATTGAATTAGAAAAGGATTTTCTGAAGACACAAGTTTCACTGATGAAGAAAGTCTCACTATAAGTATGTTATAGTCTCATCGCCGGGTACGGTAATTAGATAGTTTGTAAATACATCGTTTATAAACATTCTGACTATCAGATACGGTTACGAATATAGTTACTAGTAAAGAGAGATTAGTAAAGAGAGATAGTTACTAGTATTCACTCATTGTGAATACATCGTAGTCTGACCGCCTGATACGACAACAGATAGTATCTTTTTAATTACACCATCAGATACGATCACTTGCTATGATATTCTGAGAGACATTCTCTTATAGATGTGTATGTGATTACACCGCACGTGTAATCGTACTAATACAGTTGACTTATCTTTAAGAAATGCATTAATAGTCACGAGTAATAACTTTTTCACACATATACACCTCAGTCAAAAAAATATTCGATACATGTATAAATGTACTTAACAATACACCATAGTTAATTATTCACTAATACTTATTTTTACAATATTTTTATTTATTTTTTATTATTATTAAAATACTACTATTGCAATCTGAACAATATTATAATAATAAGATATATGTAGAGAATCAATTTTAAAGGCTAAAACAAACATAAAAATTGGTATATTGGTATATTGGTATAAAATGTTGATTGAAACTTATTTATTAAATTATAGATTAGTTTGTATTTAATGAAGTAGAAAAATAAAAGGAGATAGTGGAAGTAAAAGAATATATATCTTATTATACATACATACATACATACATATATATATATATATATATAGAATTAAATAATTTTATATTCCATATCTTGCTTCATATAACGTGAATTTCATTTCAAAGATTCTCTTATAATGTCTTATAAAAATATTAACTTTAAGCAAAATATAACTTTAAGCAAGTAGTATAATACAATTATTTTTTTAATTTTTTTTATATTTATTATTATTTTCTAACAGATATATGTATATATATATATATCACGACAAAAATGATACTTTTTTAGTTTTAATTTAGTTTAAATTTTCAAAGTTTTAACTTTGGCTATTATAATTTTAATTGTTTAAAGTTGTTTTATATTTTCATATTCCAATGTGAATAAATTATAACTGATGATATTATTTTATTTATTATACAAGGTATTACGAATAGTTCTAATAGTTTTTCATGAAAAAATAAATTTAAAATATAGAATAATAATTTTTCATTTTCGAAGCTTTAAAATTTTTCAAAAATTTGTACTTACTATGCTTTTTTTTTTTTATTAAAGAATTAAATATATTAAAGTATATATTAAAAATCATAGCAATGAAAAAAAAATTCATAGGGATATTTAATTAAGAAAATTCATTGGCTATTGTAATTCGATAAATAATAATTTGTTTATGACAAAATAGATATCATTTTCAGTAATTCCTTTACTAATGTAAGTTATAGTTCTTTATAATTAATGTTAATTTTTAAAATATTAACATAAAGTGCAATCGGTTGCCGAAAATTTTCAAAATTTATTTTTTCAAAAATGAAATCTCAAAAGAATTATTATTCTATAGTTTCAATTTATTTTATTCAGAAAAAATCATGTACAATTTTATTATTCTTTTTGAAATGTATTAATTGTTAATATTTTATAATTAATATATATATTCATATATCAAGCAATTGATAACTAGTGATCATACACTGTCACGTATCACCAATACATATTTGTAAACAGAATCAATACTACATTATCATACATTATTTTTTTTTATAAATAACATGAAAACTGAAGTGGACTATTTAAAAATTATTCTTTATATTTCAAAATGATTAAAATCATTGAGAAAGGAGCTAATCAACACTGATTTCTAAAAAATAAATCGTTTCCAATATCCGTCATTTGAAACATTTATATATTTTCTCGAAAGCGAAATGCGAGGAACAAAAATATAAAACATATGCACATAATTAGAAAATTTATGGGTGAAAACTCCAGTTGATGATTAGGGCTAATAAAGAGTACCCTTTAACATCACAGGAAATGTGAGGTATTTAATATTACGTAGTATCGTGTAGACACGGCTCGTTTATTCTGTATCAAATTATCCTTGCGCCGCACGTCACGAAAATGAAACATGAAATTCGATGTATAACTGTACTACAAGTACAAAGCATCTGTACTGCGATGTTCTGCGTCTTCGTGCAGAATATCGTATCAACACGTATCAGAGATGTGAGTGTTGTTCGCGTTCTTTGCAAATAAATATGCGCAACAATATTAATATAATCCGTTCCCGCTGACGAATGTAAATATCAGATGGAAATTTCAGAGATCCGTGAGTGAACATAGCACGAAGTAAATAACAGAAAATCAATTTCTACGTTCTTAGTGTTACCAGTGATTGAAATGTTTCCTTAGAATAAAATCTTCTTTACGTGTCTGCTTTCTTAAACATCGGTAAGAACCGGGTAAATCTAGCGCCACGTTTCGAATATTATATTCACTAAGTTGCTTATGTTTGATAATTAGTTATGAGATGAAAAGGTTTTAATGGTTTGATAATTTAAATAATAGCAGTTTATTTTATACAACGATTTGTATAAAATAACAAATTTTTTTAAACTGAACTTAATTGAAACTTAATTGATTTTACGAGAGATTTATATCAGAGAAATAATTTAAAATATTATTATTTATTTAATAATATTTACTATGTTTAATTTTAATTTTTAATAAAAAATAATATTTATTGATTTTTAATAGTACATGATATTCATGAATTATATAATTTAATTATAAAATTCATCAAGTTTTATAATTTAATTGAATGTAGTTCTTCATAATATTATTAGTCTTAGAAATTAATGCCTCTTTAAAGCAAAATTATTATTTATTTGAAACTTAACAAAATATACTCGAATTTTTAATTTATTTGAAAATAAAATTCTGCACAAAAAAATTATAGATTTTCTTCTTATTTTTTTATATAGATTCATTTCCTTCTTCGTTTATTATATAGTTTATATCCTAGTTCACATCATATTAGTTCACATCATTTAACATATATATTATATTTTTATTCTCTTTTTAAAAATAACTAATTTTATCTTACCATCTATTTAAGAAATTAATTACGCTTTCAACATTTTAAATGCCATAATTACATATATCATTCCGCACACGTTAAAAAAATTCGCATATGTTAAAGTCAAAAACAATGGTAATGCTTACGTCAGGATCACGGGATATTATTCAGTATATTTTACGAAGGGCAGGATAATGGATTCGCATAAATAAACGTGCGCATAGTGTAGGGGACGAAATGGAAAGAGGGGAAAGAGAGTAACATCATACCTACGCGAAAAATATTTGAAACATCGTTCCGCACAACCGAGCCATTAAATAATAAATAACGATTCCGCGTTAAGTACAAAAATAATTTAACAGAAGCATTAAATGTGAAATATAATATACAAACTTGAATTGATATGAATGTTATTCCGTTTTTGAAATAATCATTTTATCGGTCCTATTATTGTATTCTTCTTGTTTGTACATTATGTACTCGAATTATATTTTTGAATGCAAGGAAAAAAAAGAATATTTAAATATTTTTGATCAAAAATCAGTAAATTTTTGGATGATATTATCATTCTTTCTTATGTATATCGATGGCTTACTATATAATAAGTAATACTTATTGTATTATTTTTTTTAGGAAATTTGATCAAATAAAATTCTAGTTCTTTATACTTTTCATAAAATCATATTTATATTTATTTTAAAAATTTATTGAAAATTTTTTGTTTATTGTATATTCCTAAATAATTATATATAATATTCTTTGAATCAATTTTAAAATTTTTTTAAATCAATTTTAATCAATTTTTGAATTTTCAAATCTATTGTTTTCAAAAATACTACAAAAGTAGATATAAAATATACAATATTCGTGCAATAAGTTATCAATGTTTTCTTCAGTTCATTAGATTAGTTATTAGATGACATTCCAACAAATTAACTGGACAAAATTAATTTTTAAATACACAAAAAAATATGTGTAATGTGATTCAAATAATCATGTATTAAAAATCTTATACATTAAAAGTTTAAATCTTTTTAAAGTTTATAAATTATATAATAATTATATAATAAGACCTGTAGACAAATAATTAATCGATAATTGATCATATCAATCAAGAAAAATATTTTTTAAGTTTATCAAGATATGTTTAAATTTTAAATTTATGATGAATACAGTATCTCAAAACATTTACTATTTAGAATTTATTTCAAATCATTACAATAATTTTTATATTTTTTTGTAAACCAAACTTTGAGTCAAGTGATTAATTCATATTAATATGTAATTAATGTGTAAGAAAATTAAAAAAAAAATTTATCATGAAAAAATAGTAAAAATTATTTTTTACAATTTTTTTATCTCAATTTGTAATAAAAAATTAATCAATATCTTTTGTAAATTTATTATCATCAATTATATTATTATCAATTATATTAATAAATTTACATATATGTTGAAAATTTCACCAAAATAGATTAGTGCAGAAATCAAAAAACAACAATCAAAAAATGTGAAAATCTAAATTTTAAATAGAACAAAATAAAATATTATTTCAAATAATAATTAATAAATAATTCTGTTTATTAAATAAAATTATTACATTATACATAAATACTAATTCTTACTTTAAAGTATAGATATAATTTTGAAAATGAAATATTTTATTTACAATTACAAATAAATTTTTAAAATAGTATTTGAAAATAGTATTTTACTTAAAGAAATTTAAGAATTTTTGAATATTGTCTTAAATTATTTTATTTCTTTTATTTTAAATAATAAAATTATTCAAATTCAAAATTAATACATTTTTAAATATAAAGATTTCTAATTTTTCTTTATACATATATGTACTATAGTATTGAAAATCATGGTATAATTGACCGATTTTTCTAAGTGCAAAAATATCTTTTATTATCATTATTTATTTCCATCTCAATTTTTTTCAATATCTTTGAATAGAAATTTTTAGCTGTTACTAAGAATAAATCAAAAAAACATTATTTATAAAACGATTCAATATTTTAAATGAGATTAAAGTATTTTATATCATGTTATTAAAATAAAATATTTTATTAAAAATTTTATTATTCCACTCTATTTAAAATACCATTTTATTTAAACCGAAGTTATTAAATAATAAAAATTAAGTAATATTTAAAATATTTATTTTGACAAATATTATTAGCATTTTAAAAGTTGATCAAATATTTTTATCAAATAGTTTATCAAATAGTTGTACGTAATAATAAGAAATACTTTTTTTTAAACTTATATTTATCATTTAAGGACTTTTACAGAAATATAATAATGAAAACTATTCCATTATTTTTATTCTCAAAATGTTTTAATTTACACAATTGATTTTTCTGGTCGACTATAAAATTTTCCGTTTGCTTATGAATTTATCTCGTTTCTTGCTCCTTAGTTCGATCATTCTTCATCCAAATATGTCTAGCTTATATAATAAATGAATGTCTCTAAACTATACTAAACAAGTTATGTAAATCTGTAAGAGTTTTTCACGTGCATCGTATATATCTGTTTCAGGCGGTGCTTTCCCACCCGAATTCGCCGCCCCTATCTCGAATCTAACAGTGGCGTTAGGAAGGGACGCAACTTTTACGTGTCTGGTCAAACATTTGGGAGGTTACAGGGTAAGTTTTCCCCTATGAAAATTCATCAATCGCTGATGTATGAAATTCTTGCAACGATAGTGAAATACATCTATCTTAGCTATCACTTTTACTCATTTAACATATTTTTATTTTAATCTAACGTTTCAATTATTGTGAAAAGATTGAAAACTTTTATACTAATTATAAAAAAAATTGCATATACGTTTATTTTCCAATAGAGTAGCTTTATTATATTTATTATCATATATCAATTTTTTATAGAAATATTATTGTAATAATTAATATATTTAATTAATTAGTATTAATTATAGTATAAATTTATCTCTTAATAAATATAATAGGAGTTTAAGAAGAAATTTATTGTGAATCGTAATTATAAAATTGTGATTGATTTTGTTTTAATATTAAATGGATATTAATGGAATATGGATATTAAAAAACTTCAAATGGAATTTAAAATGATATTAAATATAATAATAATTATTATTATAAGTACTTTCCTAAAATCTAAAAATCATAATTTTCAATTAGAAGTCATTTTGTTTTTAATATGCCATAATTGACAAGATAGAATATAATTTTTTTTCATGAGAAGTTAAAAAATATTATTATGACATTATGACATTTAATTTATATATATATATATATATATATATATATATATATATATATATATATATAAATTACTTTTCTTATATATTTTCTTATATTTTTTTCTTATATTTCTATATATAACATTTTTTATATAAATTAATAAGAATAACATAATTTTTTTTATTTTTTAAATTGTTTTTATATTTTTGAATTTTTCAATTGAAAGTAAATTCTAATTCATGGAATATATTGGCAAAATAATCATTATATCAATTACAAAGTAATATATTCTAAATTAACCAAATAGAGCATAACAACATGAAAAAATATTTTACGTTTACAATTTACAAAAAATATTATAAGTTGATAGTTATACACGGTCATTTTGAATTGAAGAAATGTTATTCAAGCTAAAGAATCAATTAAATTAGAGACATTTAATTTTTTAAACAAAAATATGAATTTTTATTATTAGCAATTAATTGTATTTATCCTAAAAAATAATATACTCTATATATTTAATAAGCTAAGTATTTTATTTTAATTTTATAAAATTTGCAAATAAATCACATTATTAAGTTTATTATTATTATTACGAATATATTGCCTAATTAAAAAATAAAAATTTCAAATTTCTTGTGAAACGTCAAAAATTAATTTTATAAAAACTATTTAACTTAACCAAAAAATTAAAATTTCAAAATCTCTGTGGAATTTCAAAATTAATTTTGTAAAAAATACTTTTTTATATAATCTGAAAAATTAAAATCACATTTTTAATCTTATAATTTTTGATTTTCTGTCTACAATATGAAAATATACATGTGATATTATTTATTATCAAGATATTATTTTCTATAATATACAGTTTCATGTACATAAAAATATTTATACATACCTGAACTAAATCAACAAAATTGTTGGAACAAAATATATAACGAATACATTAAATATGTCAAATAAAATATTATATGTAGAACATAATAAAATATGTGTATATAGATATTTTTAGCAAAATATATTGAAGTAATGAAATTAAAATTTCAACATTCTTTTCATTATTTTAAAGGAGAATTTTGTATTTTAAAATATTAAAATAATTATATTGATTTCTCTCTCTCACACACATATATTTCTAAAAAATATTCCGTAAAAATTATATTAAAAATATGAAAAAATAAAATTTTGAAAATTCCAAATATTGCTTCATGCATTATGTTCTATCTGTATAATCGTATATTATTATTAAAATTAAAATTTTAATAAATTTAATTAAATTTAAATAAATTTTCTTTTAAAATAATATAAGATTTTATATTTATTATATTGAAAAGATTTATAATATATTATGTATAACGTGACATCATATTTATTATATTCACAACAAACAATATTCGACAACCACTTTTTTAAAAATCGGTCGTAGCGAATTTTATATCACTCTCTTTTGTCCAAATAAAATGTCTTTGTCGACAAAACCAATTTCTCAAACAACCTGTATACCAATAAATTCCACAAGCACTCTTCTTGATTCGATATCCTTCCTGCTGCCACATCCTTATGTTTGAACACAAAAATAGAACCATTTCCCTTGTCGTATTGGATTTCATATCCGCAACCATGAAGACAATTTCATTACGCGTCATCGTGGTGTACTTTCCCTATAAAAAAGAAAGTATTACAAGGGGAGGAATAACAATTTGAAAAATCCCAACTTCCTTCTTTAATAAAGTCAGCGTTGAACGATATAAATTTAATTATACCTTTATCCGTGTTACAATTACTGGATTATTAACATTCTTCTTCAGAATTCCTAAATAGTATTATGGCTATAATTGAGATATATTTTTCTCTTATAAGCCGATTGTTTCAAACGAGACAAACTTATTTACTCAACTTAATCCAATTGAATATATGTACATTCTGTCTATACATCGCATCATTTTTGTAAATAATTGTACACCAATAATACCATAAAATCGATTTAAAATAAAATATTTAAAAGATAACGTTTAACTTTTTTTTAATTAAAAAACAAAATTTAAAATAAGAATGGATTCTAGAAGTCAAAACGAACATAAAAGTTAATCTATAACAATGTCGATTGAGATTTATTTTTTTAAATTATAATCAATTTAAGTTCGCATTAGATGAAACAAAACAAGAATAAAATACGACAGAGATAAAATATGACGATCATGTAATAGAGACAGAACAATCCCTCTTTTTCTTCTGTCTCATTTTATCTAATACAAACTTCAATTATTGAATTCAATTATTTATTATTGAATAAATAAATCTTAATTTTTGTATACTAAATTTCATAATTGTTTTGATCTGTAGAATTAATTTTCCAAAAGTGACGAATATATTAACATAAAATATTAATATTCATATATTCATAAATATTCTCAGAATCGATTGAACAAATGTAAAAATTAACATATAAAAATATCGAACTTATTTATTAAATGATAAACAATTTAATTTTTTAATATATGAATAAGATGATAAGACAGTTTCTATTTTTGGCACATTTTCTATTTTACTTATTCCAAAATTTAATTTTTTATTATTTAATAAATATCATCCAATATTTTTATATTTTAATTATTTATTTCAATGTTTAAAATTGATAAACTATCCAAATATATTAATATATCAGAAGTAAAATAATTAAAAGAGCAAATTTTTTTAAAAGTGTAATAATATGAATTAATTTAGAAAAATAAGAAGAAAACTTATTACGATAAAATTATTTCTTTATATCTAGCTAAATATGATTTCTGAATATCATTTTATTTTGTTGTAAAATACGACTGTAGAATAATTTATAACAAAATTTTAAATTCAAACAGAATTCTGCATCTATTTAATTAATTTTATTAATTAATTTCAAAAAAGCATCAACAAAATTTAAAGAAAAGCAGGATATAAATCTAATAAATCAAATATATCAAGTTAATTGAAATCAAATTATAAATTTCTAATATAATAATAATGAGAAAAAGCATTGCAGAAGAATTAACAAAAATAATTAAAAATATTATATATAAAATTGATGACTCATTATTATTATTATATGAAATAATTATTTTTTTTGTTTTTTACTAGAATTCTTTATTTTTTAATTATTTTGAATTAAAAATTTAATGGTATATTTTAAATAATCTCATAAAACAGAATCTGAAATCATGCTCTAATTTTTCCGATAAATTGAATTTTCAACGTCCAAATAATAATAAATGATAAGCTATTATAAAATAATATAAGTTACTATATTTATTTAGGTTAGACTAAGTTAAGCAAAATCGTTTAATTTTAAATTGATGTACTAAATTCTATAGAACATTTAACTTTAATAATATTAAATATATAAGACAATAAGAAATAAAAATACAATAATATAATAAAAATTATAATTACTTAATATATAGGATAATAATTAAATAAACTTGATTATAATATAACTTGATTTTCTGGAATATCTTGCTTGTTTTTCTATTAATATTAAAATGTGTTCTAAAAGTTAATAAAAATTATGATTAAAAATAGATAGTTTTCTAAAAATAAATACTAATCAGGATTATAAAATAATTGAACTGCTCTCTTTTTGATTACATAAAAGCCAATAAAAGTATTTGAATATTATTTTGGAAATTCCTACTAAATTTCATCTAATTTGAAAATTCTGATTTTATTGAAACTTTATTTGTATGTATACATATAATGCATTCTTCTTCGATTTCATATTATTTTTATTATTGCAATATAATATTGATATTCTACATTGTGTATCATCAAAGAGGAAATTATTATTAATTATAATATTAATTATAAGTGTTAACGAAATAAGAAATATTTAAATTGAAAAATAAAAAATAAAAATAAAAATTAAAAAATAAAAGTGCAGCTTAAAAGTATAACTCTAGGAAATTTATGATTAACAAATAAAAATATGATTGAAAATACTAAAAATTATTTAAGTACTTTTAAAATAAAATTTTAATAAATATTACAAGAAAATAAATATTCTGAATTTTGCTATATCATGGTTTTTATAATACAAATCAAAAAAATAGAAATGTCAATATTTGAGTTTATGCTATGCGAAAAAGCTTTCGAATTTAATCAGTAATTAAACGAAAATTCAGATTTCAAACTGGCTAACAAAATTTAAATTATATATGTCACGGTATCATTAAATATTTCAGGTGAAAAGTTTTCAGCAAATAATGCTGTAAAAATTTTGATACTCAACTTTAATAAACTTTAATTGACCAAAAGTATTATTTGCAAAATATATACAACGCTGATGAAACAAATTTCTTTTAGAAAAAAATCTTGTTTTTTTATTAAAAAAATTAAGTCTTAATCGTAAAATTAACAAAGACTGTATTATAATATTATTTTGTTCGAATGCAACTGCTTTCAGTATTTATTATGATAAATAAACATTTAATTCAATTTTTGTAAAATGTAAATGTAAAAATGTAAACGTAAACATTGATTACATACACAAATCAATAAAATGTTTAGATAAAATAAGAAATTATTTTTTGATTCTTTTTTGAAAAATATAGTAGTAATATATAATAATTATAAGAAAAGATAAATATTCGAAAATTTCTGTTTTATATCTATCTATTGTTCCATTAAAATCTCCAATATATTTGTATTTGACAGTAATTCCTGACACATTAAATATTAATTAATAATATTTAGAATTTAAATCTAATATGTGTAATTTTACCATTAACAATTTTATCTAACTAATTTCATAAACCAATTTCTTAATTTATCATTCGCTTATTGCTTATTTTCTTTAATTATATTCCTTTTCAAATTATTTTGTTTATATAAAATTATATACAATATTTAAAAAAGAGAAAATGTCAAAAATTCTATTCTTTTTTTTGTTTAAATTTAAAAAAATTTGTTAGGAATGAAAAAAAAAAAAGAAAAAAAAGGAAAAGAAAAGAAAAAGATAATTGGATCGAAAATAA
This sequence comes from Apis cerana, assembly GCF_029169275.1. NCBI lineage: Eukaryota > Metazoa > Arthropoda > Insecta > Hymenoptera > Apidae > Apis > Apis cerana. The sequence goes on along the minus strand of NC_083865.1, from coordinate 1,998,888 downwards.
TTTAAAGAATGTAGCAAAGCTAAAATGATTATTGTCTACTTTTCCTAATAGCAGTTTTAATACGATATTTTCTACGCTATCACTGTTTAAAGTCACGGTTTTTAAGTAGAAATGAAACGAGAGTGGATGTATTCATGTTTACTAAGTCGAAATAAACAAATTCCATCCTATAATTCTTGCTACATACAGAAAATTTTGCGGTTTACCACAACGAGTCGTATAAAACGTGTTTCAATTTTAATGAGAGCCAAACGAACGAAAAGCTGGATAATAAAAGGATGTTAAAAATTCAAAAGGGCGTGTTCAGGTGGTGAACATAGGTCGAAGAGTCATGTAGCAACAAGCCTGTTCCTCTCGTTAAGAACGCTTTGGCACGGCTATAAAGAGATAAATAATCTGGTTACGAGCGTCTAATGACATTATGCGAGAGTAAAGTGGTAACGAGCAACTGCTGCTAATTTTTCATTTGAAACTTAATGCCAAGCCACTGTAAGTCCGACGATATGAATGAAGCATGCATTCACAATTTCTCCCAGATTACTTCATAATTCAATATTTCTCTCTATCCAATGAATATTTGACCAGACAATTAAATTAATTATATATTATTTTAAAAATTCCATTAGAATTGTTGGAGTTCTATATTTATATTTAAATATTTGATATTAGAAAGCATTTTTCATCTCAATTTTTTTCTTTAATCGAAAAAAAATAAAAATTTTTATACATTATAATATTCTTTAGGTTGTTTAAAATAAGAAAAATTTATTAAAAAGTTGTTAAAAAGAAAAATGTCAGAATATTTATAATATTTCAAAAATCACAAAATCATATTAATTTTACATGTAAATGTAATTATTTCTAACTAATTATTCCTTCAATAGTAGAACTAAAACATATAAACAATATAATTAATTAATGTAATTAATATATAAGAATAAGAATAAGAAAATAAATATTATATAGAGAAGAGTTTTCATCTAATTATATATGATACATTAAATCAATCTATGTTATAGATACAATAAATAAATTACAGATACAATAAATGTACGAATGAAAAGAAATATATGATATCACTTCTTTTATTTGAAGTTTTATTTCAATATTCAATATAAATTATAATTATTATCTTTATGCATTTTCTTGTTTAATTTATTTTATTTAATATATTCAGAAAATAAATGACTTCTTTATTTATAAATTATTATTATTTATAAATACTTATAATAAATAATAAATTATAAATTTTATAAATATTTTTAGTTTCAAAATTATAGTTAACTATAATATTAAGATTAAAACAATAAAATATAATAATTATAATAAAGTAAACTTTGATCGAAAATAAATTTATATTACTAATTGAAAAGATTATATTATTTTGTTTTTATTGATATAATATGATATAATATGATATATTTATGATATAATATTTGATTAATAAAGAAAACTATATTTACTATAATACTATAAATTATAATAAATTTTCCTTCCACAACAGATTTTTAATCTATATAAAACATATATTTAAAATAATTATTTAAAATATATTTAAAATATATTTTAAATAAATAACCATAAATTATAACGATAAAATTAACCATAAAATATTAATCTATATATTTTCAACATATATGTAGATAATATAAACTAACTTTTTTACATAAAAATTATAAAATTTTATACAAAATAAATTGATAAAACTAATGAAAAAATATAGAAGATTTAAAATAAAAGGTGAAAGAATATTATAATTCTATTTAATTAAAAGTTTTTTATTTAATACATATATTTTATCAATGAATAAGAAACAATATTATTGAGCTTAACCTCAAAATCCTTAATTGGTTATTTATATTTTAGAAAAATAACTTAAAATTTGTTAAATATGAAATCTGTTAATAAATATAAGTAAATTAAAATAGTGTATATATATAAACATATAAAGAATATAATTTTTTAATACAAAAATTCATTTCAATTCTTATATAACATATATTTTTAAGAATTGGCTTTTATTATATTATGCAATATAAATTTTCACACATAATTTATACACAATACATATCATTACTTTAAAAATACTTTTTTTTTCTTATTATAATGATAGTTTTATATAAATACTATATTATATATTAAAAAATAACTATGAACTTAATCGCGAAGAATATATAATACAAAATATTGATTGGAAAAATTTCCAGCTCTACAATCTATAAATCAGCATACATTAATATTTTTCTTGACTATTCGAAAAACTTCGAGTACTTTCGCAAAATTAATTTAAAAAGTCTTATGTGAAGAAAATTATAGTGTAAAATATTATAATTATTCTTATTTTTGATTTGAAAGATAAATATTTGTATTAAAGATATTATGAATTATATTTATTTCTTATTTTATATTAATTTGAATTTCTTACCTGTAATTTTTAATAATTATAATCTGTTATTTTTATGCTTAATTATTTGTGTTTTATGCTTAATTACTCCTTTTCGCAATTATAGATTTTTATATAATTTTTAATTTCCTTAATTTAATTTATTTTTTTTTCTCTTTTTTCTTAATTAAAATTCTACTCAAATAAATATGAATATAGTATTCTGAAATTATAAATATTTAAGACTTTTCTAGCAAATTAGTTTTATAAAATACATAGATATAGTATCAATTAATTATTAATTTCTTCAACAATAAAATATTTTTGAAACTTGCTTCTTTCGTTGATCATTATTTAAAATTTTTAAATTATATTTTTCTAAAAAACATAAAATTGCTATATTATTTATTTATTATTAATAAAAATTCATATTCAATTTTAATAAAAAAATAATAATTTATAAATAATTTTTAAATAATGATTAATTAATATTTTCAATCTATAATAAATGAATGACCATTAATATTTATAAATATAGTATCATTTATAAATATAGTATCAACATCGACTATTGTATAATATTTCATTCATATAATTTATAAAATAAATCATGTATGTATATACAATTAATATGCTATAATGACTGATTGTATTCTAATATCCTAGATCGATATAAAAAAATTAATTTAATACTAATACATTCATAATACATAATTTAATACTAATACATTTTTATACTAATACATTCTCTTATTAAATGTTTTCCTATCTAATAAACATCTATATTTAAAAATTATTTATTAATATTTAAAAATTACTTCAAAAAAATTTTTTTATTTTTTTAATTGTTTTTTTCGATTCACTTAAAATTATATAATAAAATTAATTCTTCTTAATTGGTTACCCGAATAAATTTGTTTCATCACAATCAATTAAATCAATTATTGATTAATTTATTATTCTTATAATAGAATCAATTAATTAAGAATCAATTAATCTCATCAATAATGTATTATCTGATATATATTTTGTGCTCTAAGATTATTTTCGAAACTACATGTGATAAGGAATTTTGCAATGCTGAAGAGGCACAATCTCGTTGCTAGCCGTCTGCATTTGATTGTACACACGGTAGGAATAAATTTCAATTACATCTTTCCGGGAACGAGAGCCACTTTCCAAAAACAATTTCGAACACCATTACGACATCCCTCGCGCACACCCGGTAACCCCTTTTCTATTAATACAAGCGTTTCTCGAGATCCTCTGTAGTACGCCTCTGCGACTTCGCGAGATTTGGAATATTGTAAGGAAAATGCAAATATCGTTCCGAAGTTTGGCTAAGGAGATAGAAGACGCGTACGCGCCACCTATACGTGTCTCTCCGGCCGTGGCATAGGTATCCGGCTTGTTTGTATTCCGTATTCGGCCTGTCTATAGGGAAATTGCGGTGTTCTCGACCGTCGAAATCCATGAACATACCCCTGCCCTCTGATCGTCCTCGTTTGCTCCGTGTGCTGCCGTCTCATTAACCCTTTCGATCTGACCGGGGGACTTACTCTTGACTAACAGGCTTAACCTGCGTGGCTGTAGTAAATTGCTCACTAAATTGAATTAGCCGCTTCAAAAACTTGACACCATGGACACATCTTGATTTTATTGCTACTTAAACGCTGTTTCATGCGCGATCCAGTTGGATAGCTATACAGAAATATATCTGGTAACTGAGACGAATGACTTTAAATAATTACTGAAATTAATATATAATAGAAGAAATAGAAAAAAAATGACAAAGAATAATTTTGCATTATTTGATTTTATGATCTGTTAAAGTTACAAAATTTAATTGCACTTTCTTTTTCATTAAATGAAATTTTACAATTTTTTTTTTTTTACATAATTGATTTCTCATATGATTTTGTATATAAAAGATTTGTAAAAGGAAAGGATCAGAAAGTCATTGGATTTGACATTAAAACTTAAGATTTTTCGAAATGTTTCATTTAATTTTGAATATTTTTAAAAATTCAAACGTTCAAATATTCAAACGTTCCATATATTTATATTTTTTTATTTATTACATCGCTTTTTAATATAACTAAGATTATAATAATAATAAAATAATATATATTAATATAAACATTATAAATACATTTTAATTAATAAATTTATATGATCTGATATTTTTTTTTAATTCGATATCTTAATCATTATTTAAACTTTCTTGAATTTTTCTCCTTATAAGATTAAAGAATAAAATATATTTTTCAAGAAATTAAAATGCTTTTTAAATAAGAATATCATATTAAAAGTTTCGAAATTTTAATTTTTAGTTAAAAATCTTAAGTGATTCATTCTATATATATATAGATACTTTTAGCCAAAATTAATTGATTTATATTGAGAAAAAACATAATTCTTAGATATTATATAAAAATATATTTTTATAGAAAATTAATAGAATATAGAACTTAAACAGAATTTTGTTTTGTTATTATAATATATTTTATAAGCATTTTTATTTTGCAAAATGCATATGTTATAATATATGTTTAATTAATGTTTGTAAAATTAAATATTGATTATTAGTAATCAGAATATTTAATTGATTTTTATATTAATTCTATAATTAAAATAGAATCATAGAGATGAGAAGGATATAGGAAAATATATAACATGAAATATAACATGAAAATAAGTAATACTTCAATTTCTTCATAGCAATTTCAAATTTTATAATTATAATTTAAAAAATCTGTTGAAAAATTATAAAACTATAACTCATTTCATAGATTCATTAAAATATTTATTTTTATATATTACATAAATTATTACAATTTTTCTATTTAATTTGTTGAAATTTTGATAAATCTTTTTAAAGTTTTAAAATTTGATAGAATTATAAAATAATATTTCTAAGAAACAAATTAAAATTTGAATTTTGATTTTATTTATGAATGAAAAAACATCTCATTCTTTTTAGAAATCTCCTTAAAATTTTTAAAGGTTAACATTACAAAATATTATTTGCAGAAAAATAAAAAATTAAAATTAAAAATTTTTCTTATTTAATTTTTTTATGAAATGAATTAATATTTTAATTTCATTGAATGTTTTAAATATATTAAAATATTTATCATATAATAGATAAAATATACATCATACAATATAATAGAATATTCATCTCAATATTTTATCGTTGGATTTCTAATAATAAATAAATATTTTTGTAGGTTGGCTGGCTAAAAGTGGATAGTAAGGCAATTCAAGCAATCCACGATCACGTAATAACTCACAATAACAGAGTCTCAGTATCTCATAGTGATCATACCATGTGGAATCTTCATATAAAGAATGTACAACAAGAAGACGAGGGACTCTATATGTGCCAGATTAATACAGATCCAATGAAAAGTCAAGTAAGTTCTTACTATTATTTTTTTAAAATTATTTTAAATTTTAAACTATTAAATGTTGCAATAGATTTTTTAGTTTTTCTAATTTTAAAGGTTTTGAATAATTGATAATGGCAAAAATTATGAATAATAGTTTATAATAAATTATTATAACTCTGGAATATTAAACAAAATTTATTAAATAATTATAAATAATTTATTAAATGTTATGAAAGATTAACATTCTTTAATTAAAATTTTCTAGTCTTAGGTACTGAATAAATATTGAAATAAAAAATGTCTTTTAAAAATGATGCTAAAATAATATATCATTTTATTCGACTAAATATTATTTGAAACAATCATGTTTTATTTATTATTTATTCATTATAAATAAATGATTTTTTTAAAATCATTTCCTTATTTCGTTTTCAAATAATACTTTTATTTTATTTTTTATTTGAACGATTATCAATAATTTCTCAAATATTTTATTATAGAATTCTATTATATTTATTTTTGTAGATTTTTGTAAGATTTTTTTCATTTGCTATATTAATTAAATGATGTTTTTTTAATAATATAATTACATTGTAAAAGTTCTCAAATTATAAAGTTCAATCATTTATAATATTGGATAAATAGAAGTTAATTCATTTAAATAAAATAATTAGTAATACTCATTTGTATAGTAATAATCCGTTATTTCAAATTGTTATTTTTTACTTTACTTCAAATGAATCTAATATTCGTATATCTAATACTTTTAATTACTTTTATATATGAATGACACTTGATGACTCAAAAGAAACGAGGCTATTTGTTTAGGCGCAAATGGCTATCAGAGGAGTTTGGTTACTTGCTGTTTCGAACGTTTTCAGTAACTAAGCGGTTGGAATCAGAGCTTTCTGCGCACAGTTTAGCTAGTAGGACGAATCGTGGTAAGCCAAGAAACTTGGCGAAATAACTAATTGGAAACGGTACCACCGACACTATTTAGATCGATAAAGTTCTAGGATGCATATCGGTTTCGAAGCGCATCAATTCCAATTAGGTACTCTCTCTACGATCTTTTACATGATATCAAATTCCTTTGTTATAACTAGATAAATCGATACATATATGTATTCCTTATTCATTATTATGTAAAATAACAGAATTATGAAAAAACTAATAAAAAGATATAAAGATATAAATGACTTTAAATATTACAAAAGAGAGAAACTATTGATAAAAATTTAAAGAAAATATCTTTATTTTTCTAAAAAAATAACTTTTGTAAAATTTTTAGGAAATTAATTTTAATTTTTTTATCAATTGTAATGGTAAAAAAATAATTAAATTATAATTTTTTATTAATTTTTATAATTTAATCCTATTATGCTTTTCATTTATATTATATATTATATAATATATATACAATATATATATATATATATATATATATATATATATATATATATATTATATATTTGTATCTCTGACTCACAAAAAAAAAGAATTGTAACTTTTATGAACATTATATATAATTAAAATTATTCATATAAATAAATAATATTGTATTATATAAATTTATTTATATAAATGTAAATTTCATTTCAGATCATATAAGTACGATGAAAAACAGTTAAATAACAAAAAATAAAAGAAAATTATATTTTCTTTTTATTTATATATATTTATATATATTATATTATATATAATATAATATATATAATATATATGATATAATATATATTATATATTATATATATTATATTTATATATATTTTTCTTTTTATTAATTTTCTTTATTTTGAGAATAAATATTATTTATCATGTCATATTCTTTAAAGTAATTTTAAATAATTTTAAATTATTTTTTTAATTATTATTCAAATTAAAATATTTTTAAAATAGTATTTTGAATAGTAATTTCGATTTTAATTCATTTTATAAATTTTGAAATTAATTAATTTTTGTACTTCACGGAATTAACGATTTTTTATATGTTTTATCATTTTTCTAGCAAATTAATGATATAGAATTTTTTTTTACAATCATAGAAAATTTTTTTAATTTTTATAAAAGAAATAGATATTAAATTATTCTGTTTCTATAAAATAATTATTATTTGATATTTTATTTATCATTTACAAATATATCAGTATATTATTTATTTTAAATTTTTATTATATATTTATTTAGAGAATTATTTACTTTATGCAATATTGATTGGAGTATTCAATTTCATCATAAGATAAATTATCAATGTAAATAATTATTTATTAATTCCTAATGATTGGCATGATGATAGTTATTATGCTATTAGCTAAAATATGGAAATTTGCTAGTATTATCTACGGTGTTACAATCTCTGCAAGGTATCGAAGGCATTTCTCTAGAAGCTCGTAGAAGCACAGCATACCAGGAAACTTAACAAGCCGTCTTTGCCAATTCAGGAATGCAAGTTCTCGCTCGTGAACACTTTCGAAATTACACTTAGGCTTCAATCATTTTCTCCCTAACGAAGGATAAGCTCTATTAGATGTTAGTTAACCGCATCTTGCATTTCGATTAACAAATACTAAAATCCATTACTAAAATCCATTATAAATTTTTCTGAATCCATTATATAAAATGAATAAAATAACTTCAATAAATCAACTCCAAAATAAAATATCTCATTATTTCTAATAATATTAAAAATTATTTTTTTTCGCAGAAAATATATAGAAAAGTTATATATAGAAAAGTTAGAAAAATTATAATTATTATTAATAACTTTTATGCAAATAGACATATTAAAGTTTATATAAAGGTCAAATTTTTTTTTAAATAGAATTATGTAATTTTTAAACCATTAATTGGTACAACATATCTTTATTTTAAATATTTTTATGAAATTAATAATAATAACAATAATAATAATAATAATAATAATAATAATAACAACAACTTTTTTCAACAAAAATTATTATTTTAAGAAATTTTTTAATTTTAAAATTTATTGTAAAACCTGTTATATAAAAAATAAAAAATAAGAAGCATGATGCAATACATATTATATTGCTTTTATTATTTTCTATAAATTTTTGTAAAATACAAATTATAATATTACCTAAATTAATTAAGCTTCTATTGAAAATAGAATTAATATTTTTTTGTAGAAAACAAAATATTATTCAGTTAAAGTATAAATAATCCATTTAAAAAGAATGATCACTTTCATATGACTTCTGCAAAAAGAAATGATTAACATCAAGTTATTTCTAACATCTTTATTCTATATATTCAATTTCTATTTGAAATATTTTTTTCTATCACAAAAACCAAATAAGATATTTAAGATTATGAAATCATTTTGTTTAATTTGTATAAATATCATCAACTAAATCAAATTATACAATCAATCATCCTCAACCAATTTTTCAAAATTTCATTAATTTCCAATTCCTCAAATGATAAACAAATCCTTCTTTCATCATTCAAATGATAAGAATACTTTAAAAAATAAAAATACAATCAATTCTTCGTTGCATTCTTATTAAAATCTTAATTAATTTTAAGATTTCTAAAATCTAAAATTTTCTTAAAACTTTGGAATTTATATAATATTAATAGATAGCTTTTTATTAAATTCGTTAAATTACAACGTCTTTTCAATAATTTTAGCAGATGATGAATTTTATAGTATGCAAAATCATATAATCATTAACATATATATTAAACGAAGTTAAATTCTGTTATCTGTGGTTTGTGGTTACGAGAACAATGATCTAAATGCAAGCATAAAAATTTATATTTTATCTATTCTACCAAGTTTCTCTATTTCAGACGCGTGGAAAGCAAATAACCTTGTATAAAATTGACGAGGAATGAGACGACCCATTTCCTTTCCACGTTAAAAATTTCAATGCACTCATAAACAGCATTCACGGTAGAATGAAATTTCACTCTTGAAAAAAAGAACACAATGCAATCGCAATTCAAATAAAAACAGTCAAAAAAAAAAGAATATAGATCGATCTTTAACATCTATCTATAATTGGTATCATATTTTATAGTTTTTCTCGAAAATAAAATTTAAAGAAGTTTTATATGTTATATATTTCAATATATTATATTTTTTTCTTCAATTTTATTTTTAATAAAAATTGAAAAAATTAATAATTTATATGTATTGTAGTGTGAACTTTTCGTTCATAAACAATTTACAATTTATATTTGAAGACATCCATGTTCTTTATAAAATTTATAAACAATATTGAATAATTATTCATTTTATAAGTTCATTTTTTGTAATCTAATTAAAAATATTAAAAAATTAAGTAATTAAAAATATTAAAAAATCAAAAAAATAAAATTATATAATACTATATATATACTGTATATATAAATAATAAAGTTATGTATGATAAAGTATAATAAAATTTATATAGGTATAATTTAATCATTTAAAAATTTAAAAATATATTAATAATAAATATTAAACAATATTAGTTTATTTTTTATTGTTACCTATAAAAAAAGTCAGTTTTAAGTGATTAATTTTTTATAAAAATTATTTCTATAATGAAATTATGTTTCTATTTAAATTCATAAAAACATGAATTTGACTATATTTTTTCGATACTTTATTTTCTAACAAACTTTCGTAATAAATATTCGTAATAATGATATTTTATTAGTTTGACTAAAATTTTATAAAAATTTAAAATTTAATTTAATTTTTAAAAATTTTTCAAAAATAATAAATAAAAATACTTAATTATTCTAATTAATCAGACTTATTATATTCTAAATTCTTCTATATTAATAATTCTACATTAATCTACTATTTTATAATTTATTAATTATTAGATTATAATTTAAAATTTTTTATAATTTTTAATAATAATATTAAAAAGATTGTATATAATTTGTATATGTTCAAACTATTTTATTTTCAAACCTATAATTGAAAAGATTTATTTTTAATCAATCTAAAAAATCACATTTCAATTTAATTTATTACAAATATAATGTATTGTTTCACATCACATAATAATAACATCATTTTTTTTTATATAAAATTTTTTCGTTTAAAAATTCTTTTCAAATCTTTCCATAATTAAATTTTTCATTGCTGTAATCTTTCTTTATACTATACAACTTTTTGCATTTTTCGGTAAAAATATGTTTCTAAAAGTAAAATCTTGTAAGTTATTCTTCTTCGCTGAAGTTCCTCATTTTTGTTTAATAGACGTGAATATATCAAATTGTTCGAGTATAAAATTGATCATAAGTACCATTCCTTGTGACTTTCGCGTCACAAATGACTCCCCGTATATCACGTTCCTTTCGTACATTTCAATCGCACCAGATCCAGAGAAAAATTCTACATTCTCCGTAGAGAAAGAAGAAGTGCTTAACGAGCTATTTTCTCTAAAGCACAAATGTCACTTTTCATTCCTTCGACTTTCAACCAACCAACTCTCACCCCAGTAGCATCGAGCATGGTTGCGCCGTACGTACACACCACTCGGCAAAGTATATACCCTCTTCTACCTTTTACCTTCCTCGCCTCGGCAAAGTGTGATACGGTGCGAGATAGAGTCGAGTTTCTCTTTGAGATCTAATTTTCCGACGTTTCAGATTGAATCCAATCCCCCACCACACCTGTCTAGGAATCTCTTCTCTCTCTCTCTCTCTCTTTCTCGATGAAAAAACAATTGTAATCTAACAATGTAAATAGTGCAAGAAAAATTACGCGGATTGCCAACTTAAATGTCCAACTCTTGCTTGTTACAAGAGCTTTAAGTAATGAACGTGAGAAATAGTAGTAAAAATATCTTAGTCAATCGAGTATAAAATCCTTCTAAAGCTTGAATACACATTTCTTTTATTCCTTTTGTCTTTTTCCTAGTCAATCGGTAGGAAATCTTTCCAAGTTGAATATGTTTCTCTTGTCTCTTTCGCTTCCACTGACGTTAGGCCATCTCGAAATTCATTTCTCTCTTTCTCTTTATCTCTTTTTCTTTCTCTTTCTCTTATACTTTCTCTATACCCCTTTTTCCACGCTTCTCGAGTGGTAAAAGTCGACGTCACCCTTCCGCAGGAGGAGTTCTATGAGCAGTTTCGTTTCGGGTAACCGTATTTCCCTGCTCGTTTCCGTCCGACTTCAACGTGCCGGCACCCTTTCGAGCATGCTCGTCGTGCGCGGCTAACAAAATGCGCCACGGTATGAAATATGTTTACAGTGGAGGCGGATGAAAGGAAATCTCATCCGGTTGCTTTGCGTAATACATTCAATAGAAGGACAGTCTCTTTAATTATTAATATTCATGTGGTAAACCAGGGATAAATTGTTGTCCGGGATCGGTTGAAAATCTCGGCTATGGTATTATTTTCGAACAATCGTTGCTGTTGTAACAGAAATTTTAGACATTCCACTAGGAGTAAGAATAGATCCGTAAGGATAACGCAAAGCTTTCACTCGGATTTATCGTGATATTAATACTGTGACAGCGAGATGGTAGATCTTTGAGGATTTTATAAAGATTATATAGATCTGGATTGTGGTAGATAGATGACATCATTTGTATGTTTCTTCTTTTATTGATCTGTTCTTTCCTTTTTTGCGGAATATTGAGATTGGAGAAATGAATTTTTATAAATTATTTATATGTTTCTATATATTAACATTTATGACATGAAATTTGTTTTAAAAATTTTTTAAATATATGATGATATCGTTCAAAATTTTATTAAAGATATAACATGAAATTTTAAAATTTCGAAAAAACAATAATTTAAAATTTTATTTGAATTTAATTTATTTTATTTTCAAACTTGATATTTATTATTCCAAATTTTGGAAAACTTGAAAAAATTTTTATCAAAAATATATATAAATATTATAATCCATATTTATTAAAGTCCATAATTTAACAAATGAAATATTTAAAATTTTTTCAATGTTTTCAAAAATAAAAGCTTGTTCCAAAAAAATGAAACAATAAAATTTTCCTTTATTTCTCAAAATAATTGAATGGTAGAAAGGTTGTTAATATTAAAAAGAAAGATATTGATAAGTAATAATTATATTATCTATTCTTGTCTTGTCTCTTCGATTTTTTTTTATATTTCATGTTCTTTTTTTATGTTTCAAAGAAACTTCAAACGTCTTTTATTATATAAAAATTTCTTTTTATTTAAACTTTTGTAGAACATATCATTTATAAAAAAAATTTGTTGTAGAAAATAAACTAGAATTTACTTTATATATAGAAATATTACTAGTAGAAAAATTGAAATTTTATTATTTAAAAAGAAATTGAAAAGATTTTTAGAAAAAATATTTCTTGATAAATCATTTTTAATTTATCATCATATATAGTAAATATGATTATGCTCATTATTATGAGCATCTTAAAATTATCATTTATTTTATTTAAATTTTTTCAATAAGATATATCCTAAATAATATCTTTTTAGTTACGAAAATTTTAAATATTTTTATACTTTTAACAGTATATTACAAGGACTTTAAAGTTAAAATTTAAAGAAAAATATATATCAATTTAGACATAGAATTTGTTTTTTAAATTTAAAAAAAATATTTTGGGAATAAATAATAATAATCTAAACCTAAAAGATAGTAATATATTTTTTTATTATTAAATATTAAATTTTTAATATTACAAGTATAAATATATAATAGATATATATTTTATTTTATATTTATCTAACAATTTTTTATACCAGTATTATACATTATATCATAAATAATAATTTGTATAATAAATAATTATTATTATTCTAGATATTATATAAATATTATTATAATTAATTATTATTTTTAATCAAATATAAAGTAAATAAATAAGTAAAATTTTGAAGTGTTCACATAATAATAATAATACGCATTATTTATTTACAAAATTCATTTATAATTAATAAATAAGATTTTTAAAATTTAAATATTCTAAAACTTTTATTAAATTAGGAAATGCAAATGCAAGAATATACAAATGACAAAATAATAGAGAATTTCCGAATAACTCTGATTCCCACTAATTGTATTTTCTCTTCGTTTCCGTACTGTCTCGACGAAATGTCGCGCTCCTTTCCTCCTAGTTTTTACAATTGTCCCTCTATGCGAAATATATTCAGTTCGTGAACTGCATGTAATTAGTATAAATTATTGCGCAATATTTTTTAAATGTGACTCGTTTAAACATCTGGAGCATTTTACTCTCGGGACGAAATAAAGGGATAATTAAAAGTTGAGAATATTCAACCAAAGATACAGCTTAAATTCTGAAATATGCTAAAAAACATTTCATAATATTATTTTTTTATATTTGTTAATATTTATTTTATGTATATTTTAACAATAAACTTGTTTATTAATGAACTGGCTCGGTTAAAGTATCTACAATAATTGCATTCACAAATATGACATTTCGTTTTAATTAAATATTTGCAGAAATATTATTCTTTCAAAAAATAACTTTTCAACAAAATATAATATAAAGATATTTTCTTGAAGATATTTTAAAATTTTTCATTATATTCAAATTAAAATATTTTCTGTTATATTAGTTAATGTTATTCTTACGATATTGTCATCTAGTTTTTCTTTAAAGTTTTTGAAATAATTAAAGTGTTTCGAAATAGATGGGTATCCACATAATCATATAACAAGATATTTATACTTTATTATATTTTTACTTCATAAATAAGAAAATAAAAATTAAGAATATAATAAATAAAAAATAAGAAACAACACATATAATAAGTTTATAAATAAGAATTTTTAAGATATTATAATTTTAATTTATTTTTAATTTATTATAAAAATTATAAAAATTATTATAATAATTAAATATAAAAGTTTATTATATATATATTTATTATATATAAATATAATTAAATATTTGTAAAAAATCAATTACAAATCAATTACAAAAATCAATCAATTAGGAAATAATATTTCTCAATTAATAATATTTCTCAATACTTCAATTATGTTAATAATTAACTTAATATTATATTATATTATATTCTTCTTACACAAAATAATCAATGTATTATTTAATACCAACGAATTTATAGAATTAATAATATTATATAAATTACATAATATTATAATATTCAAAAATAAAATATATTTTACTATATAAAAGAAAAATTTTAAAATATCTATAGAAAATAAACAGAATTGAATGCAATATTGAATCATGAATTAAAACTGCATGGAAGATATAAAATTATTATTAATGTATTTGAAAGAAATTAAAATATGAAATTAACTTTAAATTATCCATTGATACTCATAGAATTATAAAAAATATCAAATTGAACAATCCTATTGTGAGGATGATTTTTTCAGCAATTATAATAGAATATTAATGTATTTGTGAAAGGATTAATTCTAGAAATTCTAGAAAACAAACTCAAAAGTTGAAATAAAAAAATATCGATCAAGGTTTATTTATTGATTTATTTATTAATTATTAAGTTATAAGCAATTGAAATTTGCGTTAGACCAAGCAAGATACAACTTTGTTTTTATTACACTATTGTATTTTGTTATTGCATTATTTCATCTAATACAAATAAATTGCTTGTAACTTAAATAAGATTCAAGCAACATTTTTGTATATCAATTTTTATATCTAGAATCGATTTTTTAAACATGTACCATGCTTTAATAAATATATGAGAGAAATAAAAATAGTATAAATTTCATTTAAAAAAAAAATAAAATAATGATATTTTCGAGTTTCCAATTTGAAGAAATATTTTTATAAAGAATTTAAATCAATGTTTTTTTCTATACAATCTAATTTAAATATTTCATATTTTCCTAGTTTTTTTTCAAAATTCTTTTTATTATAAATAGCTTAATGTTTTTTAGTAAAAAATAATGTAATTTGCATTAGCATATTAATTATATAATTCCATTTAGAAAAAATATATAACCTAATGACATTAAAATATCCTTCGAAGCCACTCAACTCTTATTTTAAATATTTTTCAATATTATTAAAAACAAATAAGATTATCCTTATAGGTAAAAATTATTTTCATTCTTCATGTAAATATACAATTTTAATTATTATAACATAATCACACTAAATTAATTTTCAAATTCTTCAAATTCAACTGAATAATCAAATTTCCTAATCAACTAATATATTTGCACTAATCGGTCCATATTCATACACATATTTAAAATACCGCTAACGAGGCACTTTCCAAGATAACCAGTAATTCTTGCCACGAATTAATAGCCTCGTACAGCCTCCGGCTATCATCAAGATGAACGATCCTTTAAAAGCTGATTACAGGCCAGCTGGCCTTACAGTCGTTAAACAAATTGATCGATCATACAGCGTTTCGATTAACGTGTATATTTATCAACATCCTCATAAACTCATATCCTATTAGATAATAATTAATTTATGGAATAATGTGAAGTTTCATAATTCACTCGTGATACCGGCAAGTTTATGCGCTCAGGCACGTGTCTATCTGTCACTGAACTGTCACGTGGCAAGGATAACGGATAAGAGAGACACACGTGTGGTGAGAGAGAAAGATAAAATATAAAGATCACCAGAGGGAGGCACTGCTCTCCTATGTTCTCAAGTATCTCCCTAGTGACGTATTCATTGAGACTGTTTTAAGCAATTCGGTGACTTGCGAGACAACTCGGTTATAACGATTGAAGTTTCGTCGTAGCATAGATTACATCCTCGTAATTACGTGCACACCTCGCGGTTGAGGTGTAAGAACAGATGTCTTCTCTACATTCTGTCGACTGTTGGCTGGTTTCCTTAAACCTTAATTGGAGTGTAAAGACATTAAAAGCCAAGTCCCTTCGACTGTACAAATGTTTCTCGTCTTGACTTACGACCATTTTGGAAAAGTCGTGGATTGAGGTGGATTGAGATTTCACGTAGTTATACTATCTCGTTTATATCCACTTGTCTGCGGATCCCGGAAGGAATCGTGATGGATTCGCTAAATAATGTGGAAGCTCGTTTGCTGTTGAGAGATACTCGTAATGTCTTGTAATGATTTTGGTTGTTGAGTGATTGAAGTGGAACACGATTAATGAGGATAGTTGTAGATGTATATTGGTATTTGAAAGATTAAGTTTTTGGAGGATTGTTGAACTTGGATTGATTATTTGGTATATATAATTTTGTAAAAAAAAAAGAGAGAAGAAAAAAAGAATTTTCTTGATAAAAGAATTTTTGTATAATATACAATGTATAAGATTGTAAATATTCTTAAAAAGTTGCAATCTTAGAATTTGAATGATATTGAAAATTTTTAAATTTAACATATAAAATCGCTTTGATATTGAAATTAATAAAGAAAAGCAAATAAATAAGATAGGTTAATTTTTTTTGCATTTACAATAATAGAAAGATATATTTATAAAAGATTTTGTTTAAAAACTTTTTTGAAAAATTGCAAATTTTGAGTTTAATTTGAATAATAATGCGATTTTTAACTATGATAATAAATTTAAATTAATAAAGAAATAAAAACAATTAAAGAAAAGATTTTTTGTATGAAAGAATAACAAATATTTGACTTTTAAAATTTGATTATATGACAATTTTGAATTTATACATTTTTCTTTATTCTCCTCTGAAGATTATTTATTAGAGTAAACCAATCTTAATTCTAGTGAAGATTATAATATTATATTGATAAAATAATATAATTTTGGTAGTTCTAAACTATTTTTAAACTAATTTTAAATATTTAATTAATTAAATTAAAATTAATCTAATTTAAATTAAAATTATATTTTCTTTCAGTTTAAGTTTTTCATAATTTAAAACTATTAAATAATTAAAAATAAGCACTATTATAAAGTTTTTTTATTATATAAATTATATAAATTGATTCTTTGAAATTTTAATTCTCATAAATTTCTATAAATATTAAATATTTATATTGTATAATATATAATATGTAAATAATAAATTATTTATATTGTATAAATCATTCGTCAACGAGATATTTGAATATTATATGTTAATAGTATATATAACTTTAATCAATATTATATGTAGTTATAAACAGTCATTATTATTTTATATGTAAGGACATTCAAATATCCTTCAATTTGAAAATTTTAATAAATTTTCTATTAATTCTTTCAAACATACCTAAATAAATAATAAATATATCTTAAATTAAAAATACATGTTCTTTTATAAAAAAAATTTGTTATTCCTTCAAATTAATTTTATTACAAATAAATTAATTTTTGAAGAATAATTAATTATTCTTCAAAATTAAATAATAGGATTCATTTGAAATATTCTTCGATAAATAGTTTCAGAAAAAAATTTTAAATTGTTTTAAGTAATTTTCCATATAATGTATTTAATAATAAGATATTTCATTGCTTATGTGAAAATATATTTTATTTTTCAACATTTTCTTCGCCAACAATTTTACGTAAAATGATTCCCACACAAAATTCGTTTCAATAACAGCCATCTTTTTACGAAACTTTCTCGACCATCGTTCAGGAACCATTCGCAAAAAGAACTACCATCTATATACTGAACCATTTCCGAACGAATCTTTCCGCGATCAATCAGTGCGCACCAGGTGTAACAAATCTTCTAACGCAAGAAAACGACGAATGCATCCAGAGAAGAAACTAAGAAAAGATGTTCTCTCATCCCTGGGAATGCACCGATTTTTGAAAAGAGAAAACGACGGGTAAAAGTCAATCGCTTGCACCTCGCATAGCTAGAAGCGAAATCAGCCAGTAAATGAGTAATGAACGAGCAAATGTAATTTCACGATGGAAACGGCGGAAAAAGAGAAAAAAAGAAAGAAAAAAAGAAAATAAAAATTTCTCCAAACGTTTCTATTTTCTCTTTATTCATTTGTTCATATGCCTCCATATGGTTGTCGTTTAAAGTGATCAATTTTTGGCCATGAATTTAAGTGAAATTTAATTATGAATTTTTTATACTTTTTAGAAAAGTGATATCATTCTGAAAATGAATAATGTAATATAATATAATAATATAAATAAAAGAGATTGTTAATATATTCGTGGAATATCTTTTTGATTTTATATTTAAAGAGGAAAATAAATAGAAAAATTATGTTGATTCAGACTTGTTAAGTTATAAGTAATTTAAATTTGCAATAGATGAAATGAGATAAAACGAAACGGTTATGATTATAATTTAACTGATATTTTTCTATACCAAGTTTTGTTTTGATTTTTATAATCAGCCCTAAAGATGTTTCATAAATATTAATTTCTTATTGTATTTTATCTATTATATATTATCTAAAATTTTAAGTAAAAATTAGAAATGATAAAATAAATGATGTAAAAATTAGAAATGATAAAATAAAATGATAAAATGATATTTTATTTTGATTTTGAACCTGTGAAAAAAGTATAAAGTTAAAAATTAAGTAAAAAGTTATAAGTTACAGAAATAAATTTGCATTTTTTAAAAAATGCTTGGAACTTAATAATTTTTTTTTTCATATAGAATTATATAGAATCTATTGATTGTTTATTGATTGAATATTGAATATTAATATATATACACAAAAAAAAAAACATTTATACGAAAATCAAAATTAAAAAAAATTAATTTTAAAATTCTGAAGAAACATTAAAGTTATTTTATATAAAATGTTAATATATAGGAAATTTTTTAATTCTAAAGATCAGAACAAATTAATAATAAAGTTGATATAAATAATCAATTTCACTTAAAATTTAGTTATTAAGTTATAAGCTATTAAATTAGTATTAAATAAAACGAAATGAGTGATGCAATTTTATTATATATATATATATATATATATATATATCACACGTATCCTTCAGTTTGTTTTGTTTTAGCCAATATAAACTTAAATTGCTTATAACTTAATAAATAAGTCTCAATTAACATTTTCCTTACTTTAACTTTCATATTTGTTTTAACTTTTAGAATCTCTAAAGAATAATATCTCAAGAATAATTTATAATATTTAATTCTGTATATATTTATTTATAATTGCGAAATTTTATTGTAATGACTGAAATGCTATTAAAATTCCAAATTTAAGAAAAAATCAATAATAGAGAATGATAATAAAAAAATCAGAATGAAAAATGTAGTGAAAAATTTTATTTTCTTAATATTGCAGATTTTGTACATCCCACTTATATATTATAATTATATTATATATATTATAATTTACTTTATATAATTTATATAATAAAATTATACATATTATTTTTATATATTATTATAGCATGACTTTGCCATTTTGAATATCTCACTTGTTTTTGAAAATATTAAAAAATGTAATTACATAAAAATTGAATGGTTTGAAAATGATTATTAATTAATTATATTCACATATGGAAGAATAAAAAACTTAAGGTGTTTTAATTTTTTTTTAAATTATCCGCTTTTTAATGCATGAATAGAAATATCTTGTTATTTCTATAAAAAAATAAACATATAAAAATTATTAATTTTATTTTGTAAAAACAAAATATAATAGTTGGTCAAATAGTCAAAAAATGACTATCTCTCTCGTGAAATTATTATTTCTAAAATTCAATAAATAAATCGATTAAAAAACTTAATTTAATAAAATCATTAAACAAATATTAATACGACAATATTCGATCACATCGAATGTTATTATTTAGCGTATGTCATTAATTAAAAAGCTGTGATATTGGTAGTTTTCTTAGCGAATGAAGGGGTACACGTGCATCGCTTTACAACTCTGTGATATGTTGCTTCAGTGTAAGGGAAGCGAAATACAAGCGGGATTTAGGGGCTCTTACGTTATTCAGAGTCTTGCAAATAGAGTAATGCGCACGGATATAATTTAGAGATTCGGTAAGAAAGGAAATTTACTTGATGCATTGTGCAGCCGTTAAGCGTATCATTAACATTAAATTCTGGCTGGTTCCGGTGCGTGTCGGAAAATATATCTGGTGGGGGACGAGTTTTGGCATGCTCTGTGAAATATACCGCTCTTGGAGGCAAGGTGCGGCCCCCCGATGCAATTGCACGCTCGGCTTCCACCCTCTGAATACCGACCGACTTATATAATTTTATGCAACCATATTTTTGGAGACCATAACGGATTATATTGGAGTCTATTTAAGTTCATTCATTTTAGAATGCTGTAATTTAGTCGAGATGTAAGAAAGACTGGGACATACATGAATACGTTTTTCATTTTTAAAATTTTTATATTTGAATTTTAATTATATAGAAAAATTAGAATTAGAATTAGAAACATTAGAAAAAAATATTAAAAAATAGATAAGAGTAAAATCAAATCAAAATAATCAATTAATGTTTCTATGGGCTAATCTTTTAAATTTGTATTAAATTATGTGGATTTTTTTCATATCTTATGATATACAGATTTTATTATTTTTTCGATTAACAAAGTTTTTTTATATAAAATGTTTAAAAAATTTAAAATTAAATAAAATATTTTTGAACAACAGAAGTACCGTTTTATTATATATAAAGATTATAATATAAGTGATTATATATAGATATATAGTATTATATATATAGTATAGTATAGATTATAATATAGTGTGATTATAATATATAAATTATAACACAATACTTTTAATTTATCATACTTTTATTTATTTATTCTCATAAATAAATTATATACTTATTATATACGTATTTATAGTATGTAATATCAAGGAAGAAACGAAAATTAAATATACATATTTATTTATATCTTAATCACTTATATGTAGGCAAAACTATTAAGAACCATATTAAATATTAAAAAATTGTTTAAATATTACAAAGATTAATAGAAAGAAGTTCAAAAAAGATTTGTAAATATTTAAGAGCACGATAAATAATATTATTATTATTATAATATATTATTATAATATTATAATATAATATATATTATTATAATATTATTATAATATTATTAATTGCACTTCGAAAAGATTGAAACAAAAAATATCATAATAAAACTAGATTTAAAAAAACTATATTTGTTTTTGTATATTTTTAGCAATATTATCATTTTTTATTATTGATCGTTCTTTAAATATTGTACTTTTGTTCATAAATTATTAGATATTTAACAATACATATCAGAAAAATGAAAAATGTAATATCTAATATTATATAATAATTATAATAATCTTATAATAATTATAATATTTTATTACACTTATTTTCTAAAAAAGTATTTACATTTAAATGCTTTCTAATAAAAAATAAGAATCTTTCGAATTATTTTGTAAAATTTCATTATATAAATAATATATAAAGAGAAAAAGAGCATATAAAAAACTCAGATCTATTTTTACAATACAAACATAATTATCAAACTTATTATAATATTAATTTTAAAATCTGAGTCGTATGTACATTACATTATAAATTTTATTATATATATATTAATATAAATACAATTTTTTTATATATTTTATATTAATATTAATTAATTAATATAAATAATTAATATATTTATATTAGTATAAACTTTACATACATTACATACATAATGTATATATGATATATATTATATTATATATTATATACAATACATATATATTACAATACTATATAATATAAATAATTAAATGCACATAATACATTTTTGTTATATTATTGTAATAATTTCATTACTAATAAATTTTTATTTTTTATTTATTTCCATTTATATTATTGAAATTTGAAATAATGAAATTTGTTATTTATATTATATTATAAATATTCATTTATTTTTTAGAACGTTACATTTTTCTCGTAATATAATTATCTTTTAATCATAGTTTATGATCACGTTCCAACTTTTTTTGA
The DNA here is from genome assembly GCF_029169275.1 of Apis cerana. NCBI lineage: Eukaryota > Metazoa > Arthropoda > Insecta > Hymenoptera > Apidae > Apis > Apis cerana. The sequence continues at coordinate 1,976,266 of NC_083865.1, read as the reverse complement.
ATTTTTACAATTTTCGATCAACATATTTCAATTATTTTTATCGCAATTTTATTTTTAAAGATTTGCATAGTTTTTACTATATATACAGATATTTGAGAATTCTAAAACTAATTAATAAAAAAAACCACAATGATTAGATAGGAAAATATTGATAAATGTATGAGTTAATATAGTCCAAAGAAATTTTCGTTCAAGATCTTTCATTAAAGTGTGCATAAAAACTGTAAAAACTCTCGGGGTTTAATCGACGAATATGAAATTCGAAATAATTGTATTGATTTAACACCATCTATAACGAAAATCCATCATAATGTTTTCGGTTACGAGGATTTTATTCCAAAACAACGTCATGTTGTTATCATTACAACGTATTTTCATTAGCTATAATACGAAATTTGTTCATGTAATATTAATATTAATACATTCATTATTGAATGAAATTTAATGTTTTCATTAAAATTTTCATAATATGTTAAAATGTTTGTAAAGATATTAAAAATCTTGCTTCGGGCTTTTAATGTATTATATTTCAATATATACAGAGTGTTAATATATTCATGAGACATCTTTAGAAGATTAATTTTAAAAGCTATAATAAATAACATAAAAATATTGCTCGAAATTTATTTATTATTTATTATTATATTTAAGTTTACATTGAATAAAGCGAAACAGAGCGATCTCTTCTATTCGTTTCGTCTAATTCAATTGTAAATATAATTTAATAAGTAAATTGATATTTTTGTATATTGATTTTTATCTTTATTTTGGTCTTTAAAATTAACTTTCTAAAGATCTTATAAATGTATTAGCATTCTGTATATAATATATAATATAATAAGCATAATGCCAGTAATTGATAAACATTTTTTTTTCAGACAGGTATGTTGTCAATCGTTGTGCCACCAGACTTTATTTCTGAGGATACTTCGAGTGATGTCATGGTTCGAGAAGGAGGACAGGTAAATTACTAATAAATCTTTAATTAAATTTATTGTAAGACTTCTGTTTTAATTTTTGCACGGTAATAGAATGAATAAATAATATATAAATTTTCATAAAACTTTGCATAATTGAAACGAATATTTTTCATTTCTAAATGAATGAAATTAGGAAAAATGTTTAATTCCTATTATTTCTTTTTTGTAAGAAAGAAACCACACTTTTTAAATTTTATTAAATTTAAATTACTGCTTCTATTTAAAATGTTGTGATTCTTAAATGAAAGAGATATTAAGATAAAAAAAATTATATAATATTAGATAAAAATTAATTTTCATGAAAAAAATTTTTTAAAAATTTATCGCTTTCTGGAATTAATTATTGATATATTAATAAATATTGATATATTTGTTGTTATTCATAATTTATAATTAAATATACAAAAAAACTGAGATAAAAAAAGTAGCATAAATTAAATAAAACAAAATTGTTATATTAGATTAATTAACAATTGCTCAATATTTTATAATATTGATATATATTATGTCTATCTTTTCTCATTAATAATGATGGGATCAAGTTTAAATGTATTTATCAAATCAAATTCAATGCAAAAGATTCATTTCATAAAAATGGAATATTAAAGAAATAATGATTCAATGTGATATTTGTGAAATATTTGTAAATTGATTTCAAAAGAATGAATATTTGTCTATTTCAAATATCTTAGATTATTAGAATATTAGAATCAATTAAATTTTTTATAAAATATGAATAATCAAATTAAATACAAAATTATAATAAACAGAATTTCTATTTTATTTTAATTTTTCCATTTATAATTGTTTAAAAATAATTTAATTTATGATATTATCATTTGAAAAATATACAAAGAAAGATAATGTTATTTCATAAATTATTTATTTCTCAATTATGAAAATTATATGCAAAAATGTTAAAGGAAATTAATCTTAATTGAATTGATAATTTTTAACAAAATTTTTAACAACCTAAAGTTTCGCATCTATTCAACAATTCTTGATTATATTTGAAAGCATTCTTTTCACTTCTAAATTCATAGAGACTTAAAAACTAAATACTAATATTTTTTTCAAAATAATTGAAAATAACTTGAATTTGCTTATTTTCAATCCATGTTTGAATTTATTTGCTCCTATCACTATAATTATAATTCATAAAACTGCTCTATATAGTCGAATTTAATCATCCTAAATATTTTTACTTGACATATTTTCAAATCAATATCTACATAAACTTCCCGTATTACGAAAGAAGAAAAATCCTACGAATATTGATATGAAAAGTCTCAACCTGTTGCTTGTACATATCAAAATAGAACATTTTGTAAAAACATGCGTTTGACATAACGTGTAAATATTTCCGTTTTCTCAAATTTTCTTATCAAACCTGATGCAAGAAATATTACTTTTCCACGAAAATTCGTCGATGAAATGCCTTTAAAAAGCTCGTTACGCGGAAATCACGCGATAAAATTCTATACCTAGTCATAGCAGTGAATTAATTGTGCCTATATCGCGTTAGCATTCAATCTCAGTGAAATTCGGTAATTAAAACTATAGATCGCTCACTAAATTTCGCTTGAGCACGATTAAAAAGCCGCGATGAAATGACGACGTAACTCACGGTAATATCCTTTAGGAACGAAAATTCATGTAATGAGGGCGAAGGGGAATTTGTATTAACCCTTGCTTGTAATATGATAAAATCAGTTGCCTAATTAGAGGGGAGAATAGATCGACAAGATTTACGAATTTTATGTATATTATAATTTATTAAGACTGAGAACTATAATAATTAAGAATGTTGTATTTATCCGGAGTGCCGATTTTACCTATAAGTGAAATATCTTTTAAAGAAAGAATATTATGAAAAAAATATTTGTAACAAAATTTATTAGATTATATATATTTGCATAGTATTAATAGTTTCTTTATAAATAAACTAACAAAGATCATATGAATATGACATTCTTTTTTTAATAATGGAATTATATAATTTTTAATATATTAATGAATGTTATAAAAAAGTATTACTTTTGAATGTTGTAAAAAAGTCGTTACTTTAAGGAATATTTTGACTTATAATAATTTTCATAAAATTTCATAAATTTATAAAAAGAAAGAAACGCGCAAAATAGTATTCTACTTTTCATGCTCTTTTTGTTTTTTATATAGCAAGTTTTATAAACTGCCAAATATTTTTTAAAAAACTAAAGATTTTTCATATGAATAATTTAATAATACTTTTTAAAATTATATGATTTCATTTAAAAAATTTAAATTGATTTTTATATGATCTTTATATCAATTTATTAAAAAACTATCAATACTATATGATATTTCATATGATCTTTATATATCAATTTATTAAAAAACTATCAATACTATATGATATATCTGCTTATACTAAATATCTTTTGTTTAAAAAGATATTTCACTATATTTAAATAAAATAGACACCAGTATTATTAAGAAAGTTTTTAAAGTATTAAAAAAGTTTTATAAAATAGTATTTTATAAAATAATATTATTTATTATTAAATAATACTATTTTATAAAATTTTTTTAATATTTTAATTTTTGTTTTCAATATTAATCAGATAAAAGTAAAACATAATGATTTCATTTTTAATATTATCATTAAAAAAAAATACATGCATAAGATATTTTTTCCATATTTTTTTAATCTATTATTTTTGCAAATTTTCAAGAAAAACGATTTTCTTAATAAATTTAATTTAACATCATTATTTATGAGATAAATTATATTTTCAAATTTAAATAGATATGTTAATGTGAAATTAAAATTTCAAAAAGTAATTTCATCGATAAAATTGTTAAAAGAAATGGTAAGATATATCACAATTGCCAATCTAGTACCTATTTCGTTGCTAGCATCCTGAAACGTGAGGTTTATCAAAAATGAAAATTTCAATTCCGTCGTTTCTAGCTAACTCGACTATTGAAATGAATAGAAGATACACATCCGGTTGATAAATTGCTATTAATTCATATCCTAGCACTAAAATTAAGCAGTAATATATTTTGATATTTAATTGATTACTTAAAAATAAATCATAGTAATCATTACAAATTGTTTAATTAATTTTGTTATTTTAATGAGATCATTACAATTATTAATTGTAATCAGTACAATTATTAATTGAATAATCATTGCAAGAAATAATTTATCCTAACCTTACCTAACTTTTCGTTTTCGTTTTAAGAAAATGATGTTGCATGTTTGTGTCACGATACATTTCTACTTTATCTGAATTTCAATACGCGACTACGGCTAGAAACTTTGAAACTCGTTTCCTGTATCATCCCACACATTTAAGATATCGGTCGATGGCCTACCTGTGTCCTTAATTTAAAATTGATAAATACATTTTCCAAGAAACGATCCTGCGAAATCTGGAACGCAATTTGCATTCTTTTCTCACGAATTCGTATTTCTTTTTAAATTCGTAAAGTCGTGACTTGTATCGTTTTATCGATATAAATTTAGCTTAAAAAGAAACGAATATTTTATTATTTTATACTTAACTAATACCAACTTTAAATTAAATAATCTATATGAATTTGAATATGTAAAAGTTTGCTGTTGATTTTCGTGTCTAAAAGATTACTAATATAAATGTCAGTGCACAATATATACTATATTTAGTAAAAAGTTTTTGACCAAACATAAGAATATCTCATTTAAAATAACAAAATTAATTAAACAGTTATTAATTAATTAAAAACAATATAATTAAAGTTTTATTTATAAATTGAGAACATAATTAATTAAAAATAAATGTTTCTGAAATATATATTTATAGTATAAATATCAAATGCATAAGAATAACAAATCAGTCTAATGATTTAAATACAAAAAAAGAAAGAAAATAATTTTTTTCTTTTAGTAAATGAAAAAAAATTAATAGTGAAAAATTAAAATTTTAATACAATTAATAACTTCAATTATTGCATATAAAATTGCATATAAAAATAGTTATATATGGATAATATCTCAAAAATAAGAAACATTATAAATATCATAAATTAGATATAAAAAATACTATAAAAAATAATAATGAAAAAAAAATTTAATAATATCTGAACATTAATATCTGAACATTTTAGCACATTTTTAGCATATTCATATTCCCACTTCTGTGGAAAACAATATTTAGACATGAAATGAGACAAATACAATAATACGTTAACTTCGTTGCTGGTCAATAATTTCAGAAACTATTATAAATCTCGAAATAAACTATTAAAATGAAATTTTACATTGATTCTTTATTTAACTTATCTTCTTTTTTTTAAATTCGTAGAAATCATTCGCTTAAATAATCGTCCACGTTTAATTTCGAATTGTAAATGCTAAAAATAAATATTATTAAATAGATTTTCCATGAAAAATCTAACTATTGATAAAATATATATATATATATATATATATATATATATGAATCAGTGTTTATAATTTTAATTACTATTTTAGTTATCGTAACTTTTTTTTATTATACATTTTATTTATCATATTTTAGATATATACAGAAATTTTAAAATAAAAAACAAAATATAATAGTATTCCAAAAATAATCAATCATGTTGAGTTTATTAAATTTTTAATTTTAATTATCTAATGCACATAAGTAATTTTTATTATACGATCTTTTTTTTTAAAATCAGTGAAGACAGATGTTTAATTGCACAATTCTTTAATAAAAATAAAAAATAATAACTTTCTATGAAATAGAAAGATCATCAATTTTTTTATATTTTACTGATATTAATGATGCTCATGATAATAAAAATGTATGTAAAATTAATGTAATTCCGTGTTTATGAAATTAATATAATTCCTTTTATTATAATTACTAATTAATGCGAAATTAAATTTATGAATATGTAAATAAAATGTATGAATCATGGTTTAACGTATATAATGATTGAGAATATAAACGGTGATAAGAATAGACTTTAAGAAGACTTTATCTTCATTACATGGATATTTCGTTATGTGAATTCTATTTATATGAACGAAATCTTACATAATATCCAATTATCCAAATTCTAACTGAGTTCCTATTGTATTATCGTCAACCATTATTCCAATTATATAAACGTCTTTATGATATAATTAGATATGTACATTAAATTTATGACAAAATAAATTTATGATACAATATGATAAAAAATTAAATCATTAATAACTATTAAACAATTATTATGTTTGTAAAATTATTTTCAAGTTTATATTTAATATATTGTTATATTAATTTTAGAAAAAATGTTTCATGAAGTTCTTATATAAATGTAAACTCCTCATTCATCATTTAATGAAATCATCAAATCTAATGAAGAAATTAGCTGTATTCCTATTATATGAATATGCTTCTTCCTTTCCGAAGATTCATATAAATGGAATTCTACATTGTAATGATGGTTTTTTTTTCTTTTTATCCTGACAATACACTAAAATACTCATTATTTCCCTCATTTAAGTTCCATCACCATTTCTATTTTCTCTTACTTTTCCAATAATAAGATCTTTCATGGCAAATCTGTTATTAGATACAAGATATGAAATTAAATATCAGAACTGTTCTACGCTGCTAACTACAACTCGACACATTCGCGTATGCGAATTGAAAATTGATTATGTTTTTTTTCTTGTTTTTTTTTCTACTATGTGGAACACGATATGACTTCTAAAAGATAAAAGATAAAGGAGATAAAAAAATTCCACATGGGAAAACTATCGAAACGAGATGTCGAAAGAACGTGTTTCAACGTGAGCCGATGAAGAATATCATCGCGGAAATGAACGAAATTTTAAGTCGATTTCATTTTCAGATACCGTAAAACATGGTTCAAATCAATTAAATTCAAACGTGCATTTGAAAATCAGTTTTTGTTTTTGAATGAAACGTGGATCGAATGGAATTCGGCATTGACTATTGTCTAATGATAAGTTGATTACGTTTTGATCAACTGGAACCCGATATTCTTTAAGCCAATAGAAGAAACTTTATCTTGTCCTGGAGAAATTAAATTGCGGGAGTAACCTCGATTATTCGAACTTTGTCTTTCATTTTGTCGGAACAAACAGTTTCTATCATTTTATACTTTTTATTTTTCTCTTAAATTGAATAATATTATCAGGTTAATAAATTTTTTGCGAAGTGAAAATTCATCGAATTTTTCACTTCGTATTTATATAATATTAAATATCGTTTCTCCAAAATATAATTACCATTGAAAATAGAATTTAAACTTAACTTTAATTAAAAATTCATGAAATGTTTATAACGTAATAAAATTTGAAACGAACTTTAAATTCAGTTTTGAAAATTAGAAATTTATACAATTAAAAAATAATTTCTTTCCCATTATTTCTTTCAACTGCAAATGAAATCTATCTATAGTTGAGATAAAATATCAGGATTGAATATTTGTTATTTCAAATAAAAGGAATATATAATTATTTTATGTAAAATAAAAAATAAATTTGTTCGAAATAAATACATTTGCAAGTTAATTTAAAAATTTTATTTGAAAAATAAATTTTCAAATAATTTAAAAATATTTTAAAATAATAATAATATAAAATAAAAAATAGCAAACGATAAAGCTTATATTTTTTTCGTATTTATATATCAATGTAAAATAAAATATATATTATACATAAAATAATTATATATTTAAGAAATAATGTTTCTTCTCAAGAAATTTTAGAAAAATTTTATAATTACTTTATAATTTCAATAAATAGATTATTTCACATTTAGTTATTCGAATGGTGCAAACACAAGATGAATATATATTTGAATTGATATATTTAATAATGATTAATTTTTTATAATGCATATTTTTACATATTTTTTTATATATAAAATATCTATGAAAATTAAAAATTGTTTACTTTTTAGTTGTTTCGAAATGTTAATAAGGATTCTTTCTAACTAATTATCTGAAAAATTGCTTATTCAAATGAATTAATGTCTCAATTAATTCAAATAATTGATATTCTATAAAATATTTCTTGAATTACAAAAATTAATTTAACAATCTTAATGTAAGAATTTAAAAAATTATAATAAATCTATTAATATTATAATAAATATTTTATTTATTTTCATTATTTTATAAGTGATTAAATCAAAATTTTTTTACAGTTATAAATTTTATCATAAAAAAAAAGAAGTATATTGATTAATGTATCATGCTTTTTAAAAAACTATTTTAAAATAAGAAAAATATTTTTAAATATTTTTTATTAAATAAATTTATTGTTTATATTTAATGTTTGATCTTTTCATTTTAACAAAATTTATTAAAATTCGTAAATATATTTTAAATAAATTTTCATAAATATTAGAAATATTCAAAATTATAAATTTTGTAATATTTTAATTTTCAAGAAATAATAAGATATAATCTGATTTCTCATTTGCCAAGAAATAAGAAATTGAAAAAACAAGACATTCACTATACTAATAAGAAATACAAGTTTCATTTCAGATTAAGATATGCAAAATTCAAAAGTCTAATACAAAAAAAGATGCTTTGGGCAATACAAGTAACAAAACATCTTGTATATTTTCTTAATGAAATCAAGTAAATATACAAGTTTCAAATAAAATAACAAATATTAAAATAACTTATCTTTCAAATGAATAAATAATTATTTAAATAATATTATTTAAGACAAAATAATATAAAGAAATAAAATAAAAAAGTATATACATGATAAGACATTTACAATAAATTAGTAAGTTATAAACAATTTTCAAGAATCTGAAATAATATATTCATAAATAAATAAAATATTTTATTATTTAGTAATCTTGAATGATCTTAAATCATTATCATTCTACTAGATAATACATAAAAAAACATATTATTTAAAAAATAAGTTGATCTTCATATGATCTTTATCATTTTCATTTTCATATGCTTTTTAGTACTTAATACTTTGATCTAACATATCTTCTAATGCTAATAACAAATAAACAAATCCAAAATATTGTGATAATCTGTTTTATAGATACCTCATCTTGTATAATAATACCATTTAATTTTACTAAAAGTAAAATAAAAATTTCATTCAATAATAATTTATTTTTATAATGTTCAATTTTGATATTAACAATTTACTTATATTTGATGTTCCGTTGCATTTTCAAGTATCTTCTTCATTTCATATTCAAAAATACATACATAGAAGGAATAAATTCATACGTGTAAAATAATACATTTGTCACTCACTCACTCACTAGGGGATAAAAAAAATGCTCAGATGGTAATGTTTATGTATCTCTGAAATACTTTTTATCTTTAAGTTTTCTCACATTTTAACAATACAAATTTTGTTCGTTCGTATATCGAGCACGATTGTTATGGAAATATTCCGATATATTCGTTAAATGTGATATAAACTGATTCATAAAATTTTCGAAGATGATATATGAATATACATATGGATGTAGAAATAATCAATAATTGAAATATAACTAAAATTAAATCCAAAAAAGTTGTTTTTAAAAAATAACTAACAGAGATTTAATAATTGTTAACTAATTTAAATAATTTTCATCTACAGTCTAATAATTCTTCTAATAATATATTTAGTCTATCTTTTGCATACATTGTCTTTCTTATTATTGTATTTAACTTTTATTCATAAATTTTAGAATAATAATTCTCTATTCTATATTTTAATCTAAATATTTGAATATTATTTTATATAAAAATTAATCTATTATTTTATATAAAATTAAAAATATAATTCAAATATTCTGATTTGAATGAAAGCTTGTGCATATGTAGAATATAATAATAAATATTATTTAGATTATATATAGATGAAATATAAAACAAATTCTGAAATATGTATAAAGAGTTATAAAATATTTATTAAAGCATTTCGTAGAGTATTTGAACAGTTCATTTTTAATACATTTATACATGACTTCAAATTTATTTCAAATTTTATTGATATAATATATTGTATTCATAAAGAATATATGAATATGTTAAATATTCAAATATTTTCATGAATTATTGTATATTCGATTAAATAATTAATAGAAGAATATTGATGTGAAATAGTTTGCAATACTGCATATCAATTTCATTCTTATCAAAATCATTGTTTGATATGATTTTGTTCAAGTATAAAATATAATTGTTTTTTTTAAATTAGAACTTTAGAATATTTTTTTTATCATTTGTATAATTTTTTTTTAATATCATAAAAAGACATAAAGTTTGCATAAAAAGATATTGGATGTAAAATTAAAAAATTAATATCACATACAATTTCAAATTTTATATAATTTTAATATTAACGTTCAATTTCATTCAAAATTTTATAATATATTATATGATATTATATGATATGTTGTATGATTTCGCAAAATGTTCAATATAATTTTTTTATATATCTCTTTTATCAATTAGTCTATTTTCAAATATGATCATTAATAATTGATTTCAAAAGTATACTCCAAAATTATTTCTTTCAAAAAAATGGAAAACTTATACTATTCTATTCTAGATATAGTGAAAATTTATTCTGCTTGTATGATATATTTTCTTTCACGAAATCTTATCACAATGAAGCAAATAATACGAAAAATTAAATATTACGAATTCAAGTTACTTATGATTTTCTTTAGCATAATTTATATTAAATAATATATTTGTAATTTTAAAGTTAAAAATTTTAATAATTTTAAAATGTTTGTCAAATATAAACTATATATAATAATTATGAAATAATTATCAGATCAGAAAATAAATATTTTTCATTAACTGTAAACAGAAAATCCTTCAATAATAATTAAAATGTATCGCATAAAACTTTTAAATTTTAATTTAATTCCACATAATTCGTCACAGAAATTTCAAAATCATTTAAATTTAAATAAATTTAATTAGATAAAAATAGTTTTTTAATTATTGCTTTTATTTTTTACTAAAAACTTGTATTTAGTTATTGGATTTTAACTAAATATGTATTTACATGTATATATTTATATGTATATATAAAAATTAATTATGACTGTTACAATAATCTTTAATTATTTTGATATTTATTATTTTAAAATTTAAATCTTTAAATTTGATCTTTCCATATTATATTATATATATGAATAATATAAAAATTATTAAATGAATAATAATTAAAATAATAATTAAATAAGTAAGAAACCAAATTAATTTATTGCAACAATTATTAACAATTGCTAACCAATTAATTTTTTAAAAGATAAATATAAAAATAAAAAATAATCATTTTAGCGATAAAATGAATTTCAAAATTAATAATAATATTCACTCACATTAAATAAATAAAAATGAAAATATTGTATTGTGCATATATTTATAATTAAAATTTTAATAAAAATAATTGATTTTATTTCTTTCAAAAGAAAAAAAAGAAATATAATAAAGAAAAGGCACATAAGAGAAAAAAATATGAAATATTGTTTTTGTTTTTTAACTTAAAAAGTTTTAAAATATATATCTATATCTATATTTATAAACAAATAAATCAAATAAATAATTTTAGAAAATTTCGAAATTTAAATAGAAATCTTTGTAACTTCGAAAATTTATATTTTTTAATTCGAAATTTATTTAATTGAGATTTAATTATATATGATTTTATTAAAGACAAAAAATATTAGTGACTTTTATATAATTTCTAAACATTTATTCACAGAAAAGCTAAGAATAGCTTCATAATTTCTTATCCAGTTAGTTAATAAATAACTTAAATCTTTTTTTATTTTGAAAAAATCTTTTATTAATTATTTAAAAACAATTTTATAATGTTAATAATTTTAATATATAAATTTCAATTCGATTATATCATTTGTATATTACGACTAATAAATATAAATCGTATAATAAATATAATATAAATAATACGTTCAAATTTAAAATTCGAGTTGTTTTTCCGATTTTTGTAGAAAAAAATGATCATTCCATTAATTCATAAAATATACAAAAGTCAACCAATGATATAAAAAATTCAAGAATAGATCTAATAATATCTTTATACCAATCAATTTTCATAAAAACATTTTTCTTATAGTTTCAATTCCTTAAGAAATATTCTACCGTTCTTTATTCACCTTTCTTTTACAAAAAACTATTTATTTGCTCGATGTTAATATCACATATCTCTTTACATCAACCATTTTTTATAATATCTTAGACACTTCCTTAAATTTTTCTCATTTAAATCTAATCATTTAAATCTAAAATTTTATATAACAATTTTAACTTATTTCTCCAATTGCTTGTTCATCCTTTACTGTGATTTGTTTATCTTTCTTTAATCAATTTCGAATTACTCATCGACGAAATATACAAAGAATGTCACAAAAATGTAGGAATATTTATTGGAAATTTCTGAAGTAATTTCAAACAATATTTTACTTTGCAAAAATTTTCGATTTTATTAATGAATTATTAGTAAGAAATATTGGTTAATCACGAAGCGCATAGTCTAATCGAGTATTGGCTATGTACTGGGCAAATTCAAGCAACATATATCCAAAAAAGTATTGAATATGATTTATTCGCTCTTCGTGATATAATTTAATATAATTTTTTATCTATAAAAAAATATTTGCTTTTATCGATAAAAAAATATTCAAAGTACTTTCTTCGATATAATTATATTATTTGGATTTGTTTATGCTCGATTGGCACATAGCCAAGACTATGCTATTGGCTAGTGTTTTTGTTAATAACTCGTTTACAAAACCGCAGTGAAATTTTTTGCAAAGGAAAATGTTGCTTGAAATTACTTTAGGAATTTTCAGTTAATGAATGTTGCTACATTTTTGTAATATTCTGTATGTGTAATCTTGAGTAAATAAAATTCGGATACTGTGCATGGAATTTAATTTTTCCAAATATATTTATACGTGACCCGGCCCCACACTGCGGGCGGCAATAACGAAGTCGATTCTCTTTATAATTCTAGTTTCATAACACGTACAGGTGAAGTTAACGTGCCGTGCAAGAGGTGTACCCCCACCCCGCCTATCGTGGAAAAGAGAAGACGGGAAGAACATTGTAATTCGGAAGCCATTTGCAGGAAGCGCCTTGAACCAGAAGTCTCATGGTAAGATTTAATATAGATGACGCTCTTCTACCATTTCGCCGATATAACATGGAATATACAATTATGTTTTCCTCGGAACCAGCCACAGGAGTTGGTGGATTTAGTTCGGTATTTTAATTCACCTTATTTCACCACGAACATAGAGATTCATTCGCGGAACCGAACCGCCTGCGGGAAACGTAACTTTTCGAGAAATTGTTAAGCAACACTTTGTGGAACATGCCGTAAGGAATCTGATAAAAGTCCCAAATTTTTATTCACGTATTCACGATAAAATGCGAATGATTTTTGAAAAATATTTATTGCATGTTTCAATTTAGATATTTTGGCTTATAAAAAATCGTTTTTATTAGAATAATGTATTCATATATAATTTTATATATTATAGAGTAGAAGGGTTAATAATATAATTTCAGATTGCGATATTATTGCATAAATTTTTTATTCGTTGGTGAAAAGCATACGTTAGTTTTATTTGTTATTATTCGTTATATTTATTGACAGAAAATATTTTTTGTGACTTTCAAATCTTTTTATTTACTATTTATAAATTCATTAATTAACGAAAATATTTAAGAAGATATTCTTATAAATATTTAAGAAAATACTCTTATTCATAACAGCTATTCGATTGAATTATTTTTACTTCAATTATTATTAGCAAATTAAATTAGAATATTTATTGTCATATTTATTATTTTAGAAAAATAACTATTTGCATTAATTATAAAAATGTTCATAAATATGTTTGTTTGCATGTTTTTATAAAAAATATACTAGATATTATTTATAGAAATTACATTTACATTTTTTAATTTTAATTTTTTAATTTTAACAATAATTTATTTGCATTATTACTAATATATAAATAAGAAAATGCTTGCTTATAATGCAACTCATTCAATTATTGTATCATTAAGAATTTCATTTCTATATTTTTTGTAATTGAATTAAATATGTCATATATAAAAAAATGTCTTATTTTTTTGTCAAGTTCTAGAAAAAATAAAAATAAAACTAAAATGTTATGCTAAAAAAATCAGAAAATTCTTCATTAATAATTATATCAAAATTATAAAATATTTTATAAAAATTGTAGATATTTATATTTATATATTAAATTATTATATATCAAATTTTTATTTTTATGGATATATATTTGATATTAACGTATGAAGCATATTTTTAAAGTAAAATATAAGTTATAAAATGATTTGAATAAGAAAAATTCTCATTTTTGCAAAGACAACAATAGAATTCATATTTTTTTTTAAAGCAAAATCTAAATTATTTCATAAATAATTTAAAAATATTCTCAGAATATTAGAAGAAAGTCGTAGAAAACTATGGTGATTATATTTTTGATGAATAAAAAATTTTCACACGTCTAGCTTCAAACTAATTTAATCACATTTTTCCATTCAATATTTATTAAAAGTAACTTTTGTCGAAAAAATATTTAAAAATATCAAGTAAATATCAAAATGAAATAATAAATTTATATTATTCATTATTATTATTTATTATTCATTATTCATTATTTATTATTATTTTTATTATTATTATTATTATTATTATTATTTTATTACTATAATTTAATAATAAATTTCTAAAAAGAAATTAACAAATTTTTCTAATTATTATTTCTAATTTCTTAAAAAATAACATAATAATTTACATAGAATCTCTTTCTAACGATAATTGCAAAAATTATTATTATAAAAATTAATATTTCAAATTTTATTTTTTACTCTCAACAATTTATTTTGTTTATGCCAAAATTAAGCGTTCCTTTGCTGAAAAAGAAAGAAATATACTCTTGAGATAGCAGCCCTTTAACAATATCACGGGCCATTCATACAACTCTATTACGCATTTGAAATAACCCCGTTGAATACAAAACGCAATCGTTGGATATAGAATGTTGGATAGTCAGCTTAGTGAAAACGATTGACAGATAGCGAATAGTAAAATCGCATAATATTTGATGGATAGAAACATAGTTGCTCCTCCATCATTTCTACGTAGATGTTTCGCCCTAAACGACGTATTTAGTATTCACTTCAGCATGGTGTTACTAATAGCAGGCGAATTACAGCGCACTGTCGACGATGTATGCGGGCACACCCGTTGCAACACGTGCTAAGTGCAGTGGCCCTGACTGCGTGCAAAGGGGGTAGCTTATTGTTGGCCTACAATGGTGATAATTATTGGATATTGCGGGAGAAAAGTTGGGAACCTGTACAGAGTCTGAAATTCTATCATCCAAACTTGTCTTCGATTTTGTATGAATCAGAACATATATTTTAATATAATTTTGAAAATGAAATATGTGTTATATTTGATAATGTAACATAATATAATATATTTGTTAATATATTTTAAATAATATTTGAAAATAATTGAATGGTTTTTCTTCATGAAAAAATATTATTTACCATTATTATTACAATTTGTTTGCATCTTCAATTTTTTGCATACAAACTCTTAAGTTTCAGATTAAGAAATGAATAAAAAAAACCGCATTATTTTTGAGATGAGCCAATATTTTAAATAAGATTAAAGTATTTCATTTTAAAAGATATTATTAAAATAAAATATTTTATTTTCTTACGTTATACTATATGTTTAATATTACTTGTTTCAAATTTTAAATATTACATTATGATCTTTCTTCTACTTCTCCTATTTTGAATCATGATAAATTGAATATTCTTCATATAGTTTTCAGTAATATAAGGTTTGAGTTTCCTTCAAATTATTCTGAATTTTCATCCATAACTCTGACTATCCATTTTTAATTTTTAATTTATTGAAGAGATGGGTTTCTTGGCAAGTCGCAAGTTATATTTTTGTAATTACTGACGTTATACCATGTTAATCTAGCCTTGTCGGGAATTTAAACGGAATTCGATGATTTATGATTTACAAGCTCATTAATTAGCGATTTCCGTTGGAACAGCTAACAAGCTGTTCGACGGATTTACGGAAGTTTGCTTTTCAACTGCAGTTTTCCTTACGTAAAATTAATCCCCCCACAGTGTAATAAAATTACAAGGAATTCAAAATAAACAAGTTAAAATATAATTGAGGTGAGGAAAGAGTAGTCATTTTCATTAACTTTAGGGAATTGAAAAATATTTCTTATAAAATTATTATTCTGGGTTAAAATTAAAAAAGAAAACATGATTAAAAAAATATTTTTCTTTTTACAAAATAAATATTGATTGTTAAATCAATAAATGTTTATTTTAAATCTTTAAAATTTGATGTTATTCTGGATATACACAAACATATCGAAGAAATTGTTATTTTGTATTGATAATAAACAATAAAATATAAAATTTATTAATTTATTGTTCTCTTATTAAAAATGAAAAAATATGTATACATTTTTTCATATATTATTTCATATTATAAATCATTTTAATAAATAAAATCATTTTATATTCGTATTTTATATACAATATAAAACAATAATGAATCCAAAATTAGCAATAAATAGTTCATTTTTTATTTGATTCGCAAACAATATATAGAGTATTTTTTTAAAAATATTAAATATAATAATTTAAAATTGCTAAAAAATTTTCGTCTATTGTAAGATTTTCAAATATTTTCTTATTACTTACAAAAATATATTCACTTTTGATAACTGTTATATATATGTTGTAATTATTCTGATCAATATTGTGAAGATTTTTTTTATTTGACGTTGTTCATTCAAAAAATTATTAACAAAAACATTTTTTCGAAATAGTTTAGTTAATTTTCATCAAATGTGTTATTAGATAATTGATGGACATAGATTAATAAAATTAGTCCAAACCTAATGCAAATCATAAAATCTAATAGTTAAATAAATTTGTTTAATTTTGATTTGAAATAAAATTAAATTTAGAATTAGTATAAATTAATTCATATCAAATAAGAATTTATTTAATTTTTGGATTTATTTTATTTGGATTGAATTAGATTAGCTTAATAACATTTTAATAAACAATAACTACTAATTAAAATTTTCACAACACTATTCAATGTGATGATTTTGATAATATATTAAAAAATCACCTAAATCAGAAAATAATAATATTTTCTTATTGCTATTTCCTATTAATATCTTTTATTATCAAATACCATATCATTTTTTTATTATTCAACTCAAAGATTTTTAACATAATTTCATATAAATATCATACAAAAAATTACTTCGCAATATCCTCAAGCATTTTCGTAAATTTATATTATTTATAATATTGTAACATTTAGAATATTATAAAATAGTTATTAAATTTTATCTATACGAAAAGACGTTTATTCTAACGAACAAATTACATTACAGTGATATTATATTATATCGTAATGACAGCATCTCAAATGATAAAGTAATACAGTAATACAGTTTCCTCAACTAATTCTTATATCTTATCTTATATCTGAAGAGAAATGACAGCCTCGAGCATCTTCGTAAATTTTAATAACGAAAATTTCTACGTAACAATGGTAAATTTTAATGTCATTAACATTTAGACAGAATGCTGTGATTATTAATGAAAAGTTGAGAAACATACGATATACGTTTACTATTCGAGCGAACGTATTATTTTGCGCTATTACGTAATTAATCAGAGATTTATGAATTTATGAAGCTACTCTTATACCTTGAAATTTCTAGAGAATCGATGTTTTCGCAAGCAAGATACATTAAGAATAGCGAGAGAAAGGATAGCTTATGTCTCTATGCAATATTCTGGCAAAGAGAAAGAACAGGTGTAACAAATTGCATTAAAACGTTTACTCTCGACTAGTTTTTTCTGGGTATAAATGAATTTTAGTGTAACGGTTATGAGGTGAATAATTGAAAAATGTTTAAATATAATATTTGTTTGAAATAGACTTTTCTAAATATATATAAAGTAATTCGAAAATTTTTGAATAGAAAATATGATTTTGTCTATATAAAATATTTTTTCGTTTTAGACAATTTTAGGATATGTATTTTGAATTGCATACAACTAAAATTCATATTTTATTATTATTAAATTTCTTTATAAATATTCTTTAAAAATTCTTTATAATTCTTAAAATATTATTTATCAAAATATTTTATTTTTTATTTATATTACTTCATTTTATAATTATAATTATATATAATTATTTTAGAATAATTCATTTGAAAGATAAATTATTTTAATATTTGTTATTTGATTTCATTATAAAAATATAAAAATGTTTTTGTGTAGTGGAATAATTCTCTTGTATATGGATTTAAAATAAGTCTGAAATAATACTTATATTTCTTTTCATATTTTTTTATTTACATGATCGTTGATCTGAAATATAATATATGTATTTTTTAATTTATGTATAGAGAATTTTAATATTAATTATTTTCTATTCTTTATTATTTTTTATGATCAAAAATTTGATAAATAAATCAATTGAAAATAATTTATTTCTCAAATAAGATTTCACAAATTTATTTTCAAATATCTTTATTTTTAATAAATTTATTTTTTATTTTATTTAAATTAATCATTTCTTTTTTTTTATTTCCTTTTAATAAAAGTTTACTTTTATATATATAACAATTCTTTTCTTATTCATAGATATGTATAATAATAAAAATATATGAATATGTATTATATATAAATATTTTGTCATTATATTACATAAAAATAAAAAAAAAAAATCTTAAAAAATCCTAGTAAGCTATTTAATCAGATTAATAAAATTTTTACGAGTAATTATCTTATTTAGTGTCCGCAGTGAGCGAATACCAAGGCGAAGAACTGAAACTGACAAAGATTTCAAGAAATGAAATGGGTGTTTATCTTTGTATCGCGAGCAATGGTGTGCCACCAGCGGTCAGCAAACGTATTTTTATCAACGTTCATTGTGAGTAATAATGATTACACTATAATAATGGTTGTTAATTTACTGATTGCATTCCATACGAAACGAAGAGAAACATTGTACTACAAATTCTATCTGGGATTCTGTTTCACAGTCTCGCCGGTAATTCATGTGCCTAATCAACTGGTAGGTGCTCCTCTAAGTACAGATGTGGTTTTGGAATGTTTTGTCGAGGCTTCGCCCAAGTCGATTAATTATTGGGTCAAGGATAACGGTAAGATTCTCTTTTTTGATAATTTCTAATCTTTTGTGCAACATTACGAGAGATTGCAACTATTTTATAATGGAGAATAGGGTAAAATGGAATTTAACTTTTTTATGTTGAAAAAAGACGAAAAGAAAAAATGTTATTGTGAATATTTCTTTCATTTTGTTTTTTTTTTTTTTTGAATTTTAAATAGATCTTTGATTATGAGAAAAAAATATTTAGTTAGGAAAATGAAAATGAGAAAGGAAAATGAGATTTTTTGAAAATATTAAATATTAAATCTCATCAAAATAGGTAAAGTAAAATAAAATAAAGAATATTCATTTTAAATTATTTAAAATTACAAAATCTTTATTCATGAAAATTAATAATCTATATAAAAGTTTAAATTTTAAGATGAAAACTATTAATCTATATAAAATAGTTATAAGAATAGAACATTTAATATTTAATGTATATAAAACACATAAAATATAAATATAAAAGCTAAAAACTTAGAATTTTTTATGAATAATCAAATATTATCTTCTTTTTCTATGCTGATGCATTTATATATTACAGGTCAACAATTAATATGTCTATTCAATCACATGATTTTAAAACAAAATAAATATATGTATTTCGTAAAAAATGTTTCTATTTTATTCTACATAAAATATTTCTTAAATAAAAAAAAACATAAAATTTATTGGAAAATTATATAACAAAAACAATTCAGACAAATGAATAGTTAAAAATTTGAAAGAGACATAACATAATTAATTTTTTCAATAATCAAGAAATAGATATGAAAGACAGTCTTTTAAATTTTTCAGAATCATATGATTTTAAATACAGTAATCGATTTCGATTATAAAATCTATTTATATCTTGAAAAATTATTAATTTAGAAGATACAATTTAAACTTTGTCAAATTTAATATATACAAAACAAAAAGAATAGGAGTAATAAATAAGAATCAAGTTTTTTATTTTTTATATAACAATTTTTACAAAGTTCAATATTTTCTAATTTTTTAACATAATTAAATTAATATTTTTTTGTAGAAATATCGATTGTATTTAAAACATAATTCCATTTAAAAAATATGTGTCATCTTCATGTGATAACTACCTGATAATCTACAAAAATACTAATTATTTTTTTGAAACTGTTCAATTTTTGTCTGAGTTGTTTTTTTAATGAGGAATAATTTTTCAGTAATTTATATATTTTGTTTGTAATCAGATATCTTTATATGTATTCCATTTTAGTTTAATTTAAAATTATCTAAAACCTTCCATTTTATTATATATACATCTAGACACATTTTAAAAAAGTTTCATTATTTACATTTTAACTTGAGATAAAAAAAATAAGGTTAAATTGAAAAATACAGTATAAAAATTATAAAATCAAATACTTTACATATCTCAATATTTTTAATATTTAAATTAAAAAATAGTTATTACACTATTATATTGAAACTTCTACATTTTAAATTTTTCATGTTTTGATATATGTATATAAGAAAACGTTTTCACGAAATTGTGATGAATCAAATTATCAAAATACTTTGATAATTTAAATTCATGCTTTATTCTTAAAGGATAAATTTTATTTTATTTATTTTTGTTTTTTTCTTAAACTACGTACAAATTAAGATGTAATAACTTTATAAAAATCAAATGATTACATATATTAAATAATTGCAGAGCGGAGCTAATACAATAAGTTCAAATAAATATTCGAAAATTGAAATATTTCCATAAATAAATATTACTTGAGAATATTTTATTTACCAAAATCATGGATAAATATTGTTTTCTTATTAATTATATTTATATATAATTCTGTATAAATTAAATATTTGTTTTTCATTTAATTGAATCGCAACAAACATCGAAAATAAGTTCGTTTTATTTTTATTTATGATTCCTCATATAACTAAAACTAAATTTTTTTATATGTATGTTATACATATATAGGATATCTCAATATAATATATATTCAAAAAGAAGTTTAATTTAATTTTTCATGAATAATTAACTGAAATATAGAATAAAATTTCTTCATTTAAAGTTTTACTATTATTTTATTATTATTTTAAAAAATAAAATTTTATATAAATATCAATTGAATCTTACTTATTAAATTATAAACAATTTAAGTCTACATTAGATAAAAGTAAAACGTAAATAGAAGTCGCTCTGTCTCCATTACATTATCCTTGCCTTGCGTCATCTAACATAAATTAAATTGCTTATACTTTAGTAAATAACATTAGTAAAGTTGATAAATATTTTTATTTATCAACTTTTGTATTTTTTTGGATCTTTAAAATTCAAAAGTATCGCATAAATATATTAATATATATATAATAAAAAAGTCATATTTAAAAATAATAGTACATGTCTTCCTTAAAAGTTTCTATAAAGAAACAAGAATTTATAATTTTCGTTAAAACATGCAGAAATCATATAAATTTTTTTAAATTTGACAAATATTATTTTCTGAATGCACAAATAAAAAATAAAATATTAAACATATTCATTTTTATAACAGAAAGAGTAAAACTTAACTATATGGAAAAAGTTTTTCGATATATTATTTAATTTTTAATGTTTTCTTTAAAATTCTTTAAATTTTCTGTTTATTTTGTACAAAAGCAATGTAATTATAAAAATGTAATATTAAATGTATATAATATCAATTAATATTATTTTTCTTCGATTTTCTTTTTATTCTTTGATATATTTTAAGATGCAAAGAATATGCATTATATAATATAATAATGCATTTTATTTATACTATATATTTTCTTATATTAATTAATTTAAAAGTGCGCTCGATCTATCAATCAAAAATAGGAATCCAAAAATCACTCTGTTAACATTAATGTAATTACAGATCGTATCTTATCCGTTTCCTTTAAAAATCGATATCATGAAAAACTAATTTCGTACAAATCAAGATCTAAGCAGGAAGCTATCTAGTTCTGTTATAAAGACTAAAGGATTATCTGATAAAAAGAAAAACTGTTCGAATATTTCAAATGAGTATTATTTAATGATATTTATATCGATATATAAATAAATGAAGCTATTCGAATCTTATCTTGTATAAAATGAAAGAAAATTTTATCTATTTACGATATATTTAAAATTTTTAAAAATATAATTTTTGAATAAAAAAATAGTAAGTTATAAATAAATATCTGATAATAAATAATTTTTATAAATAAATGGAAATAAAATAAAATTTCTGAATATAATTTCTGAATATTATAATTGATATAATTTATTTTTTATATATTTTGTCACATCATTCATATGTTACAATACTTTTAAAACTTTTATAAATAATAATAATTTTCATAAATACTATACGTAAATACGTACAGTTGTTCACAAAAATATTTGAACATTATTTAAAATTTGAAATTTATAGTCAATTTGATAAATTTATTTTATCAAAAGATTGATTTTTGATTAGAAATTTCTAGTTTATTTAGTTTATCAAAAAGATAACTTCAAATATTGCAAAATAATTGTGATTATATTTAAAACTTTTTAAAGAATTCACTCTTGTAAAAAATAAATATAGTAAAATAATTATCCAAATTTCATATTATCTAATTATATAAAAAGAATATATTTAAACTATTAAAATATATTAATAATTTTATATGAAATATATTATGTATTTGAAATAAATTGTAAAAAGATTTTGATTCTCTTCTTTTTACAATTCTTTCATTATGTATACATTATTTTAAATGTTCATGTATGAAAATTATTTAATTTCTAATTGTATTCCCAAATTTTCTTTATAATCAATTATTCGAAAGACAGTTTATTAAAGAAATTTCATTTGTTTTAGATAATCAAAGTTCTAAAATCAATATTTAATTAAAGGGAGAAAAAACAAATTATTAATTGGTACATTTTATATGTATATTCATTTATCTTATAATTCATGCATTTTTTAATAATTTATAAAATAAAATACTGATTATTATTGTAGATATAATGAAATAACTGAATATTTAATAATTTAAATGCAATTGTGATATAATACGTAATATAATATATATAATATAGTACAACCTTGATATTACAATTTACTCATAATATCTTCATTACGATTTCAATATAAGTATACTTATACATTCAAATATCTGCAAGTACAAATAAAATTTTATAAATAAAATCATATTTTTATTATAATTTAACTAATATACAATATCCATATATTTCTATAATAAAAATTAAACAGATATAAATATGGATATATTATTTACACGTTTAATTTTTTCAAATTAAAATTATTCTAAATAAAAAAAAGTAAAATTTCAAGAATTCGTAATAATAATATTTTATTTTATTTAACAATCGCTTTGAAAAATCTCTTTGATATCTCATAACAATATATCTTAATTTTGGAGGTTAATACATACTTAAAATTTATATAATTTCCACTTATTTTCATCAGAAACAACGAAATCAAAAGATTATTTACATTATATTTAACGAAAAGATCGCTTTAATTAAGTGTATTAATTCGTGTAATAAGTGTAATAATTGTATGATTAAACATAATCGTTTATTTGCGACCTCTATTCTCGAATATGGAATCACAATAAGAAACAGAATTCGTTTTCTATCCTTAACAGATTTAATATTTCCTTGCAGGAAGTTGACAAAAAGTAACAGACGAATGCAGGAGTGAATTACACTCGGCCGTTCGCAAATATATTCTCCGTGCAGTTTGTACTCTGGTACCTGTAGACATACTTTCGCTTCAGTGCAACTTCTGTGAAACACTTCGTCCCAATGTATTCGTATGTAATTTTCACCTTGCATGGAAAATCTGGTAGCCCCTTTTTCTCTATTTTGTTTACGTATATACATATACATATATGTTCCAGAAATGTATAATTTAAATTTTTGGAGATAAGATTCCAGCGAAAATTTTCGTTTTGTTAACAAATTATGAATTAGGAAAAGCATGGAAGAGATAATTTGACGTGAAAAAATAAGTCACAAAAATACAATTTTTTCATTCGAGTTCTTTATTTTATTCGAAACTTCGTTTTTGAATAAAGTTTATAATTAAAAAATTTTTAAATTTGAAAATTAAAAAAAATTAAAATTATTCTATATAGAAATTAATAAAATCACTTAAATTCTTATTTTTTTGAATTTTTTTGAAATTCGATTTCCTCGAAAATTAATTTTTAAATGAAAAAATATATTTTCATATATAGAATAATTTTTTATGATAGTTTATTTGTTATAAGAAATTATTTAATTTCTATATATTTCTATAAATTATCTAATTTCTATAATCTCTATTATGTATAGAAAATTTTCAAACTTGATTTACTCGAAAACGATTTCGTTATTTTAGATTTTTATTTCATTTTGAATCTGCTTCTCTAATTTTATTTATGATTATTTATTTATGATATTTATCATTATATTATGAATTATGGGCCATATGTAATATATATAACGAAGAAATTATTCAATCGACGAATTTTCAAATTCAATTTTCTCAAAAATTAATTTTTATATGAACAAAATTTATTCTATATTTTTTGCTTATTTATCGAAAACTTATTCGTTCTATTCTAATCGAAGAAGTAGCCAATTTCACTTGGAAACTAGAAAACTAGAAAATTTTTTGAACTTGATTTATTTAAAAACGAAGCCTTAAATAAAATTCTATATTCTATATTTTTGAAATTAAATAAAATTATTTTTCTATCTTAGAGTATAGGATACTCTATATATATATATATATATATATACATATATATTATATATTTAGCATATACGTGAACATTTCAAACTGTAATAAAATGACTTGCGGCACGTTTAAGAAATGAATTTTCGCATACTTTTATATTCGTCGTTCCGTATTCCTTCGCTCGTTTGCAATATTCTCAGACGACCTCGTACATATGAATATCTACCTACGTATACACTTATCTTATCTATTCCTTGTCCATTGAAATAGTGAATAGGTTTCTTTTATAGTGAAAATTGAAGACAAATTTGTTAATCTTTGGTAGTTTTAAGTAGGAAGGAAAAAGGCGAAGGAGAGTGTGAACATTTATAATTCAATCGATTTACTTTTGAGAATCTAGTTCAGTCTAGAAGTCTTCGTATACCTTACGCGAGTTTGAGTAACAAGTTGTACTACAATATAAGTCATGAGAATTTTCACTTTGTACTTCTTGCTTGCTGAAATCTGTACAAAATGTTTATCACTTGTTGTTATCACTGGATAATCACTATATTAATACGTACATTAATGTTATTTAAAAAAATATGTATATATACGTATTCTAAAATGAATATATTAGATGTACCAATGAATAATTCACTTTTTTCTCTTGTTAAGTTCAATAGAAAATTGATTATTCGGGTAAATTGGAAGACAAAAACATTTTTTTTAAAAAAATGCTTTTTTAAAAAAGCAAAATTTTAAATATATAATGTATTTTAGTTTTATAAAATTCTTTAACAAAATTATATTAATATATATAATTTACAACAAAAAATAATAAAAATTTGAAAATAAATCAGATTTACTTAAAATATTTTTGTCAAAAAAATAAATTCTATATATAATCCATTATGCTTCAAATAGAAAATTTAAAAATTTTCATTAAAATTAAAATTTTTTTAGATTAAATGAATTTTTTGTGAGATTATATAACTGACAGAAATTTGTATACGATAAATTTGTAAAAGACTTATTTATTTTCAAATTACAATTGATATAAAAACATAATTTATATATAATAAAATATAAATTTTCTTTTGTTTTTTAAATAAATGTCATTTTTATAAAAATTGTCTGTTTTATATATATTACAGCAATGATAATATCGAGTCAACAACACGACGTGCAAGCAATTATGAAATCACAGTTCGAGGTTCGGATGATGTTAACCATTCGCAATTTGCAAAAAACTGATGTAGGTAATTATAAGTGTGTGGCCAAAAATTCTCTTGGTGATGTTGAGAGCAGTATTCGATTGTATGGTGAGTATAAATTTATCATCATGAATTTATCTTTAATCAACTTTATAAATAATAATCTATAACATGTTAAAATAAATTTATTCACAATATTTATAATTAATTCTGACATTTTTCATTATAAAATTAATTTTTAATTTTAAACAAAATTTTTATTATCTTTTCTTTCTCTTATTTTTTTTACTTTCATTCATTTTTATTACTAATAATGATACAAATAATAATAAATAATATTATTTTCCAAATTTTAGTGTAAAAGTAATTTTTTCTTTTAATTCTATATAATTATTGTTAATTTTATACAATTATTAGTTAATTTGCGCTCAGATCAATAAAGGATGGAATAATGTATGAAAATGAATCTTTTTTTGAAGTTACAATACATACTGTAGATCGCTTACTGCATGATTCTATATTCTTTTTAACGATAATTCTATTTTTAATAGATTCATCAAATATAAATGTATATGTATAAGAGTAGATAAAATATATAATATAAAAGCTATTTTAAATAGAAATAAGATTAGATTTTTAATTAAAAAAATAAAGGTTAAAAGTTAAAATACAAATAGTATATAAATTCTATATTATACAATTATTTTAAAATTATACATAACAACAAACACTATTCTCTAAAGATATGAATTAATATCTACATTAATATTTGACAACCTTTAATACTTATAACAGATTTTGATTGCTTTAGAGAATGCACTCCATAATTTATATTATATATCGAAATACATTATCATTATCGAATAATAAAGTTATTATAACAAAATTATAAAAGCTTGTTAGTATTGCTAATATTCTATAATATTATTCAATTTTTCAAAATAAAGATCCTCTTAATATTATTTGCATTTTAACTTTCATATGCAAAAAAAAAATTTTTTTTCAACTAATAGAAAAAAGAATTATAGATAATTGTATAAGAAAACGAATATTAAGATATTAAGATTAATATTTAGATTTTGAGTTTTCATCAAATTTCATCATCTTGATTTTTTTTTGAAATCAGCTCACATTATCTCATAAAATAAATTTTAATTATTTCAATAATAATTATAATATTTGATATAATTATATTAGAATAATTTGCACTTTTATATTTAAAAAAATATATAAGAAATACGAATCATTTATTATCTCATAAAATAAATTATGATTATTATATTAATAATTATTTTTATCATTAATAATTATTTTTATCATTTAAGATTAAAAATAATAAAATGATTACATTAAGATGATTTGCTCTATTTCAAAATTTAATTGCTAATAACTAAAAAAATAAAGATAGATAGACATAATTGGAATAATTCACTCTGTATCTCAAATAAAAAAATAAAATTCTATTTTGTGAAATAATTTAGTTATTTTTTCTCATTCTGATAATAAAAATAAAATGATTCACTATATATTTTTAGAAGAATATATTCTTAAAACAAAAAAATATCATTTCAAAATAAATTTTAATTATTCCAATTATTACTATATTAAAAATATTTATATACTTATAAAAATTTTCAAAACCTGTATAATATACAAAAAAGAATATTCATTCATTTATAATTATATCAATAAAATCAAAAAAATCAAAATGTTTTTTTTTAGATACCATTCATTTAATTATAATAATGAAGATAATCATAATCTACTATAAAAATCAAAATATTTCAAGATGATTCATTTTGTAATCTAAAAAAAAAACAATTTCGCGAAATAACAAACCGATAATTAATAATAACTAAAATCAGTGGTTAGTCCAACGAGTAAGATTTAACAATTGACGACATTCGAAAATCCTGACGAGGGCAGCACTCGTCGAGAGCTTACTTAAGTTGATAGCTATTGCAGAAAATTCGTCTCCGTTCTGTTATTTCACGGGTAATACGCAGCTAGGCT
This sequence comes from Apis cerana, assembly GCF_029169275.1. Classification (NCBI taxonomy): domain Eukaryota; kingdom Metazoa; phylum Arthropoda; class Insecta; order Hymenoptera; family Apidae; genus Apis; species Apis cerana. Next base: position 1,948,068 of record NC_083865.1, on the reverse strand, counting down.
GGATGAGTTAACGAGTCTTTGCGGAAGATTCGAGTGGAAATTGTTGGCTGTCGGTGCATCTTGGATAAAAGACTGATCGTGATAGAAATAAAAAAAGCTCGTCTCGAACACGCTTTACAAGCATCCTCACTTTTCCACGGAATCCTCTGGAGGATTTTCTTCTCAATGTCTGCCTCCTTTCGGTCAATCCTCATCTTTGCGCATACGATCCTTCCAATCGGGTCAGAGCACTCAAGGGAACACATGAAGTCGATGCACTCGGCTTGAAGGGTCCATACCCTTCATAAAATGTCACATTTCTTTTGTGTTTTAGGAATCAATTTTGTTATATAAAGATTTATTTAGAACAGTATAAATTCTTGTTTAAGCGCGAAAGCATCGGTAATAAATGAAGATGGGATCAAATCGAATACATGTAGCCTAAATATTTATTGAGATTTTATGATGTTTTCAACAATAATAGTTATATAAAAGTTATTTTGAATTATATATTAAAAAGTTTTCTATTTATATAATTCTTTTATAGTATAGTATATTTTTAATATAGTATAGTATTTTTTAAATATCTTTTTATATTTATACTATATTTCTGATTATTTATCACACATATATTTATAATATATATATATATATATATATATATATATATATTTCTATTATAAATATATATATGATATATATATATATATATATGATATATATATATATATATACACATATATAGATATATATATATCATATATATATTTATAATAGAAAATATAACTTGTTTTATATAAACAGTTTGTAATATTCTTCGATTCATTAATTATCTTTAATCATATTTTTACAATTATACATGTTGAGGTTTCGAACAGTTAATTCCTTTTTTTTCATAAAATATTTGTTTTTTATCTTTATCTTATTTATCTTTTTTCTCAAAATTATTAATTGACATTTTTTACTTGTAATTTTTTTTTTCATGTAATTTTTGGTAATTAAGTTCAAATATACTAACAATCATTCAATTTTTCTAAATAATTTTCTAGATAATTGTTTATAAAATATATTTTTTTAGATGATTTTTTTAAATAGTTAAAAGAGAAAAATTTTTATAACTTTTATAACTTAAAATCGAAATATTTTTATATTTTTAAAATAATTAAATTTTTAAAGTATGATTATAATTTATTCTAATTACATTAGATAGATAAATTCAATCATTATATTCAAAATATTTATTTAATAAGATTATAATTCTACAGGATCATTCTCGAGTTAAAAAACGTTTTAAAAAAATATTGAAAATCATATTTTTAAATCATAACAATATAATATTTAATAAAAAACAATAAAATACTTTTAAATATTTTGAAGAATCGTATCTATATCATAAAAATGATATTAAATATTAAGAGATAGAATAGTTTCGCTCTCTCTCTTTCTCTCTATTATATCTATCTATCTATCTCTATATCCACTTCTCAATTTGAATATTGGATTTAGTGATTCGATTAATAGTCTGATCCGATATTATAAGGTAAGAGCTTAATATAGAAAAAAAAAAGAGATTGAGAGTTAGAGAATATATTTGAAGATTTATTGAAAGATTTTTAGATATTATTTTAGATATTATCTTTTGATAACTAATTGTTAAAATAAAAAATGTTAATAGTGTTCGTGATATAATTATAGTGAAATCGATATAAATATCGAAATATTATTCAATTATATTTCAAATGATAATAATGTAAACATAATAGAATATATGTAAATACATATCTAATAGAAATTTAAATAATAATTTTTTGAAATCTGTTGAATTATTTAGAAAAATTATAATCTATTATTTAATTTGTGAATTAATTGTCTAATTAAGTAAATTGATTGTTAATTATAAATTTTAATTATAAATTATTGTCTAATTTAATATAATAATGTCAATTTTTGATAATTAATTTAATTAGAATTTTTTAATATGAATTGATTTATTACTTTTCGAAGTATCATTGAATCAGTTGAGTTGAAATATTTGACTTCTACTGCAAAGGCAGCAAAAAGCTCATGAGAGACGAGAAAATTAGAAAGTAAACTTCTTCAATATGAGTAGGACTTTAATTAGCTAAAGTTTTTTAAGAGCTTCATTCAGTCAAAGTATTCTCTTCCTCTTACTGCTTTTATCCAATTTAGGCTTTTTCTGTAATTAATCAAGTACAGGAATACTTTGTTTAGTTACGATCGCAACCAAACTTTATATCAGTCTGACTTTCTCATAGAGAATTCTCAAAATTTTCTTAAGAATAAATATTTTTAAATTTGTAATAAAAAGTTTTTAAATTCGAAATTAATCGATTCATTTTTTCTTTTTTTATTAAATCATATAATAGAATTCTTTCATAAAAATGGAATTTATATAAATATATATAACATATATATAAATACTTTTACATTATATATATATTAATATTAATTATTTGAATTCTAACTAATGTCTTATTATTTGAATTATTATTAAGTACTATACAATTTTATAACATAAAAATTAAAAATTAAATGAATATTATATGACAAAAATTACATCAAGGATTATAGTTAAAAGAAAAATCGATTTTTAATTATTTTCCAATTATTATTTAACAATATTTAATATTTATAAAAAATATATAGCATCATGTATAAGTTTTATTATAAATTTTATACAATGAAAGATAAAAAATCAATAATTTTATAATATTGTTCTACTATATATTGTCGTATATATTGTCGTTTTTTGTAATAGAAGATAACGTTATATTTCTATATCTGCGGAAAAAATCAATATATTTTTCACAAAACAATAATAGATCAATAAATCGTGTATATATCTGTGAATATTCATTATTAACATAAAGTAACTTTTTTTTTTTTTACATTTTAGTAATATATCTAGTATATGTAATCAATCACTATAATTTTTACAATTTTTATAATTTATCAAATATTTAATTTTTCATAAGTTTCATCTACAATTAAATAAAATTCGAATAACAATTTACAATTATTTCTCTTACCTCAATTTAAAAATATAATATCCAAAGAGGAATGTCTTTTGTTGTTTGTTCAGAGATCTCGGGCCCAGCAAAAACACAAACAGCAGCACGACCATCTTTCTATGACGAGGAGGATGAGATTGTGTATGGTTCAGCAGAGATGGAGAAAATGGAGAACAAACCTCTATCCGTTGACAATACGATAAATGGACACCATGTTGGATATCCATCGGTCGCCACACCAGTGCCAACTGTAAGAATGGGTAAGAAAAGGCCAGCAATCGCGAATTCCAAAGCGGAACACCATCTAGTTTCTAATATCCTCGTCGTTTTTGCGCTGATCGTTCATCAAAGATATCAGTGAATGGACGGATAAAGATTTGGTTAATCTGTTATATATTATATATATATATATACTGAAAATCTTCTAACAGTGTAAGAAAAAAAATCGACGTATGGTGCGCTTTGTTCAATTAATCTGATGCACGTGAAGTGATTTCCCTGATTGAATTATTTTTACATCGTGATTTTATTTGTGAATGGAGAACATTTTTGAAAAATGTTGAACTAAAAATTGTGTTGGACGTGATGTAGGAAAAAGATTTCTAAATTGAAAGGTTAAATAAATTTTTATAAAGAATGAAGCGATTTTATTATTTATTTTATTAAAAATTGAAAATTTTATATAGTGCAAGTGTTAAATATAAATAATAATTTTAAAAGTAATATGAAATTGATATTTAAAATAATGATATTTCAAAGATAAAATGATATTTCAAATTATTTGAGATTTTGTTATGAATAAATATAAAGTATAGAAGTATTTCATAATAATTTAAAAATTTTAATTTTATAAAATTTTAAAACATATATTTATTTACGCGAACTGTATTATGTACTATTTACTATTAATAAAATTTAAGAAATAAATTTAAGAAATAAATCTTTGGAGTGATTTACATTTTATTTACATGATCAATATTGCATATGACTTATATTTTATAAAATAGTTACAGCAAAAATTATTCATAATTTAGTTATATTTACATGTTTCTGTAACCAATAACCTACCTATGCTGATATATTTCCATAAAATGAAATTTTGATATATAATAGAATATCGATTATTCGAACTAATTCTATTCGATTTAATAAGCGATTTTACTAAGAGAAATGCATTACAAAAATAAACAACTCTTTATTAGATATGCTATTAGAAATATGAAAAGTCTTTCGGTATTTAATAATCGATTATTTGACCAAACTTCGATAAGATATTCTTTTGTATTCTAAAAGTGAAGAAAAATGATATACCATAAATAATGATTTCAAACTTCTATGAGTTTATTTTTTTTTCTTTTTTTTAAAAAGTCGAATATTTCATAACTAATGAATTAAAAAAGATTGTGAAAAAATTGGCAATTTTAGAACAGAAAAATTAACTTTCAATTCTATAAATTTGAAACATATAAATTATAAATGTTAAATCATAACCTAGATATTTTATTGCTTTCAATATTTTCAAATTTCTTAAAATATATTTCCTAAATAAAGACAATTCATGACGAGATATTTCTTGTTATATGAAACGATGTATCGGCTTTGGTTTTACGTGACTGTGTAGTGACGAATGGTTTCATGGAATCCGTATTTTTACGTGACTGGCATAATGTGTTATATATCTATATAAATATAGATTAATCTTTTGTTCTTTGAAAATGTTGTAAGTAATTTTAAAAAGCACAATCAAATAATATATATAATTTTATTCAACAAAATTCATTACTATAATATATTATATCTCTTTTCCTCATTTAACAAATTAAAATTATTTAATAGAACAAATTTGAAAATTTATCCTGCTATATATATGTACAATTCCTATCATTTATCATAAATAACATTTATTATAAAAAAATAAAAAAATATCATAAAAGCAAAAAAAGATATGATTCTGATATAATATTTCACAAGTTAGTAATAATGATTTGACAAGCTATTATAACTTATTATACTAATATTATATAACTAATATTATATATATAACAAATTATAACTTATAAATTTCTGTTTTTATAACTTTTACAATTTTAATTTGAACTTTTTCTGAAATAGAATAATGAGATAAATTTGTCAAATTTATTTTGTTTTATTATTAAATTTTAATAATATTTTAGTAATATTAAAGTAATATTTAGTATAATTATGTATAATTTGTGATTTGTAAAATTTAAATTAATATTACTGCAATACTTAATATTATTGTAATATTATTTGTTCAATTTTGAAAAATATTGAAAATTGAAAATTTTATAGAAACTACGATGTAAGAATGAATCAAAAGGGGAAATAAACAAAAGTGCAAAAAAAAAAGATAGAAGAAACAAGTAAAAGATACAATCCTGGCATACATACGCATACACATTCACACTCTTTATATACATACAACACACATACAGTCAGTCACAGAAATCTTCATACATAATCTTAGAAGAAAAGAATTAATCCAAAAAATTCTGATTTTAATAAATTGATTTTAATAAAAATTTATATATATAAATGTATGTGTTATAACAAAAACATAATGTATTATAATAAATCCACAATAACAAATTTTTTTTTAGTAAAAAATTTCTATGATAAGATAAAATAAGATAAGATGAAACCGATCTTTATATTTTTATCATTTTTTCATGTTTTTATACATATTTTGAGTACAATTTTTTCCGATAACATTTTTTATAAGGATAACAGTGTATTAAAGCTTAAATATTTTACACATTTGAAATTTTGTTTCGTTTTATATTATCACAAACATTTTTATCGCAATTATCACATGATATTTAAAAATATTTAAAAAAAAACATTAAAACTTTAAGGATTGATTTTATATCTGTAGATAATATCAAAGAGAAAAATTAAATATTTCTATATAATTAATTGTGCTCTTTTGTTAAAAACAGAATTTTTAATAATACAATTAATTATAGTTAAGCTGATATTAAATTATAGTTAAACTGATATTACGAAGACTTCTGTGATTCACTGTACATACGTATGCTCGCGAATCAAGCCAGGTGTACTTCTCAGTTTCAGCGGCAATAAATTCGCGTGATGTATATGTACATATGTTTGTACACGTACTATGTATCATACACACGCAAGCTTGCACGTGTACATGTGTGTGCATACTGCGACGTCAGGGTAACTAAAGTATCTGTATAAGTAGATCTCATAAGCAAGCGTAATAGAATGTATCGCGTTTTTAATGACTGTCGACAGCTTTTTATGTGTCAAATAAGGAACACCTTGGCTAAGTCTTGAGTATTTTAGCAGATTCCTTCGATCGGACCAAGCGATTTTAAAATGAATATACGATCATATCGTGACCTTGATCAGAAACGTGCGATCTGAACATAATTCATGTTTTCCAACTATTTTTCTTGCCTTGATTTTCCTTACTTATTATTATGAATGGAAAAAATAATAGAAATGTGTTATATTCAAATATATTAGGAAATTTAAATATTATAATATTTTTTTCTAATTTCAATATATTCAATATTGAAATAATATACTAATTTCAATATATATATAACATTAATATATCTAAAGTTAAAATTTTATGAATTTTTTCTTATTTTATTCCATTTAAAATCTTTTCCTATTCTATTTAAAATAATAATTAATATTATATATATATATATAATTAATATGTAATTATTATTTCAAATAATAATTAATTAGTAAATAATTAATAATTATAATTTACATTTCAAGGAACGATTACTCTTAACAAGTACTGTCATTTCCACATTCTCATCAATTTCCATGATCGCACGATCTTTCATCGAGGTATCCTATATTCGTTCGTTCTTTAGATGGACATCGCATCATATGAATGAGCGTGTTTCGTTTTTCTCTAGATGATTTTAGTTGAATAGAAACGAGAATGAACGTGAAAGAGAACACGTTAACTCATGATATTTTTGTATTTTCGACTGTTGATAGCGTATACTTGTGTTTCCCTCGTTAATCGTTTATTTATCGACGGAGGAAAGTTCGGTTTAATCCCTTCGTGTCAGCAAAGAGGTAGGTGAGAACGTGGGGAGAAAGGGGATAAGAACTTGTACAGTTAGTCGAGAATCGTGTGATTGGGGATTAAACTGTGACAAGTTTAACGTTCGATTACGACGTCGATGGACGCTCACGCCTGTGTGTATTTAACACTAAATAAATGAATGTCCTTCAGGTCCTTGTCGGTCTTTCGAGCTTCGAGGACGGCTGAACTATCGATGGGTGCTATCAATGGGTTTTTTTCACCAAGAACTTGTGTAGATATATTTCTACTGTGGTTTCTATCGATAAAATGATTTACTGTTTCCTTTTTTGATTTTTTTTTGTTTTATTTCATTTGAAATGGTTTTGGTCTTCATCTTTGGAAAATTGTTGAGGATTAAAAGACTTAAGGAAACTTCCTCCTCAACTCAAATCGTTCATGGCTATTATCGAAGCATTGGTAGGGATTAAAGATAGATTAGAAACTATTTTGTAGGAATTATATTGAAAGATGCAAAGGATCGTACTCTGCTCTTCTTATTTAAAATGTCCTATCTAATAAACTTTAAAGAATATTTAAAAATTCAAATTTTTATTTTTTTTACACATTATCACAAAAAATATATAAAAATTGGTGAAAACTTAGATATTTTTTTTGATAAAAATTATATTAAAATTAGTAAAAATCTAGATCATAGAAAATCACATAACACAATTTTTTAACTTTATTTAAAAATTAAACTCAAGAATGAAAATATTTTAAAAATATAAAAGTAGTAGATAGAATATTTTAATTAAGGATAATACTGTGCTTCCAATTTAATGATATATATATTGGAAGATTGAAACGCTATAACTTTTTTTTCTTTCATTTTTATTAAAGTAATTTAAATTTTTATAGAGAGATTATTTTTATAGTAGAAAATATATTTTGTCATTCTGAGATAAATTATAAATAATCGATATATTCAATTGTTTTTTTAATTTTTATTTTATTAAGATAAAATTATTTTTATTATTTTTTTAATTTCTTATTGATTTATAATTTTTAAAAAATAATTATAATTATTTAATTATAATTTTTCTCCTTCTTTTATGATTAAAAATTTTAATTAAAAATTGATAATTTTAAAAATATATTTTAATTATGTAGTTGTTAATTTCGTAGTTTTTATACGTAGTTTTTTATCTAATGCCTTAACAATTATAAAATTTTCATATAAATTTTATAAACAAAAAAATAAAACGCGAAATATATATTTTTATTTATAAAACTTTTATAAATAGTAAATTTCAAATATTTAATGTTATATTCAATTTCTGAAAAGTGTTTTTCTATAATCACTTTTTTGTATTCACGCGACATCATTGTATTGATTCGCTTTTTATTTCATTGTATTATTTCGACATAAAATTTTGTTATTCTGCTGTTTGTAAAATAAATACCAATTCAATCATTTTATCATTGATATATTTACAACATATCACGCTTTAGAAGAATAATAACGCATATGTAAAATTGGAATTTTATTGTAGAAAAACATACGTTGTTTTTAATATCTGTTTGTGATTAATATAATAGAAATAATTATTATTAATCTGTTTTGAATGTCATCAAACATTTTCTTTTATCATTATTTAATTATAAATATGATTATATAAAATTATTTTATTTTATTTTATTTTTTTTTTTTAAGAAATTTTAATTCCAATTGTTTTAAATTTTTAATTCTTCCGTTAACATAAATTATTTCTCCCAAGTAATCAAATTTTGAAAATTTTATAATCTATAAAATTAGTAATTCTCAAGATATTTTTCACATATATATTTTTTAATTAGTAACATATTATATATAAATTATCAATTCATTTTCAATATCATATTTTAAAAACCGTTAATTGAATTATTATTTTATAAAAATCGATTACATAAATTTTTATTATTATTGATTTAATTTAATTTATTTCTCTCACAAAACAAAAATAATATCTAATCTTACGAATGCACTCAGTATTCTATAAATTCAATCAATATAAAAAGACTAATTTGAGATAAATAACATCGAAATACATAAATAAATCGAAATTACACGAATACAGTTAACTGAGAGATTAAAATTGTAGAATATTTAAGATTATTTCATATCATTTAAGATCACAAATAAAGTATTTGTAATTACTGTGCTCCATAAAATGTAACAAAATGTTAATTTCAAAAGATAATAATTTAAATTTATGATTTTTTTTGTAAATATTATCAAAAAAAATTTAGAAAATAAAACACTTTCCATTGCATATAAAATATATATATTATTCACATAATATATATACTTTATATATATATATGTTTAGATTATAAAATAAATTTCATTTTATTATTCTTTTGAACGATAATAATTTAAAATTTTTTATAATAAACAAATTTTTCTTTCTTTAGTAAAGCCTTTTGCTAAAACATAAATGTACTATTTTGTAATAAATGTACAATATATGAAGCACAGTATTCGGTGAGAAAATTTAATTAATTGATACAGAATAATTGATTTTTCATCCTTTGAAGCTTGTCTTTTTTATATTTTCATTTGTATATAAATCATTTTAAACATTTTATTTAAAAAAAATCTACTAATAGAAAAAACACATTAAAAAATGAAATATTTATTACAACAAAAAAAAATAATACTAAAGATACAGGCCTAACAAAAATCTGTAATACCGTATCAAACATAAGTATTATTTAAATCTAATAAATTATTTAATATCTAATAAATCATTTATTTAGCCATTAAATAAATTTATTTTGCGATATGAAATTTCACTAATCTTCCATAAAAATTTCTTTATTGGGAATAAAATAAAGTTTTTTATCTCTTTTTGAATTCTCTCCTCCAAAAATGTTAGGATTAAGTGGTTGATTCCAAATCCTTCCTTAACATTCCACCTTCTGATCTTAGTATCCGTAATGATCCTGAGGAACTTGTCGGAAGTTGGCAGATTTATTAGTCTAGTCTTGTCTCACTAAAAGGAAGGAGAAAAGAATTCGGTCATCGCTAGAAATTATATGGGCGGAATACGGGTTTAAGGACTATGCGAAGAAGATCTTAGTTCCTTCATAAATAAACACAACTGGGCGAACAGCTGGTGCGGACGTAATTCATCGCGAATTAATTTAAGGGCCCTGCCCTCCTTCTTCCTTCCCGCCAATCCTCCACCTCTTCTATTCCTTCGTGCCTTTCCTTCTTACCCAGCCACTGGTACTTTCATTAAAGGTCTGCCGGCGCCATTTGGTAGCTCGCTTTATGCTGATTTTATTTCCTTTCTTTCGAGAACTTGAGATCCACGGTAATTGTGCGGTATTATTACCCCCACGGCATAATGGCCGTGTGAAATATAGCCCATCGAACCTGACCGTGCTCGGTGCATCCCATGAAGAGGATTTCACGGCTCGACGAGAATCATCCTCGTCAACCGGGAATCCCAAACTCCATCGATCCACGATCATTCTTCTTCTTGAGGAGAGATCGATTCGCGACTCTAACTGGAGAGTTTGTTTCGCTTTTATTTCGAGATGCTGACCATAGAATCAGATTCTTCGCGTTTAATTATATAAAAAAAAATGATTTTTAATCTAGTCTTTTTTTGTTCCTTAAACAAATTTAGTTTAAGATTTGATTTTCAAGATATTGAAAATTTATTTATTATTTATCTAAAATACGTATTTGAAAATACAATGTGAAGTGTCAAGAGAATTTTTGTTGATGTTGTTGAAATTTTAATTGAGCGGCAGTTGAATCGTTCAAATTGTTATCTCTGATATTATATTTCAGTGATCATATTTAAAATCAATGATAACTTTTTTATATTATTAGATTTTCTAGTTTTTTTTATTATTTATATCAACATTTTTTATGATTTAAGAAAAATATATAATCTATATAAAATATACATAATATATATATGAAATCTTATTTTATATTAATATTAAGATATATTCAATTCTTTAATTTTTCAATAATGTATTTTATTTTATAAAGATTCAAATAATAATATAAAAAAATTAACTAGTTACAATTTAATTATATTATAAATTGATATTTTATAATTATATTACACACTTGCTAGAAAACAACTCAAAAATTATAATTTTAGAGAAAATGATTTTGAATGATTCGAATCGTTAGAAGAACATTATATCAAATTATATAAGACATCGTATAAGACATTATATCAAAATATCAAATTAAAAATTCATTTGTAGAATTCTATTAAAAAAAATTAAAACATAATAATGTTTTTTTTTATACTAATAATTTCAATACGCAAATTTTGAGTTATGTCACGTTTTTAATAAATAGAATAATCAAATATCTTAGTAATTCTTCATAAAGAAATTCAATTCTTTAAACGATATTAAAAATCATTTCGAGCATTTTGTAAATAAATTGATTATTTTTAAAAGAATAAAATAGCGAAAGGAAAAATTTTCAAGAAAATTGAATTCTAACATTAAAAGATTCTATATATATAAGATAAAAATAAAATTTTATTAATAATAATAAAATAATATCATTGAAGAATGTAATTTATTTCGATCATTAATTTGAAAAAATGAAAGTTCTATAAAGATAAAAGAAATAATAATTTCCAATTTGACTTTTAAAAATATATTGATTTAATAAGATTCAAAAAAATGAAAATATTAATGGATTTTAATACATATTTATATAATATATTTATAAAAATATATTAATATATTATATAAATATATTTTTTATTTAATAATTATTTATATAATATATTTTACATATATTTTACATATATTATTACATAATAAGTTATATATTTTTTTTCTTACTTATTTATCTTAATATATTATACATAAATCATGAGATCAGAATTAGAAAAAATAAATTAAATTTTTCAAATAAATAATTATAAATAAATTTATTTATTTCTAAAAATATATTCTATAAGCAACTTATAGAAATAGTATTTTAGAATAAATATTTCATTGAAAAATAATATATACTTTCAGTAATAGTATTTCAAATAAAATTTTTAATTATATTATTAATATTATTTAAATACATTATTATCATAATTAATATCATTATATTAAAATATATAGAAATCATTACTACAAAACATACACTATATTGTTTAAAAAATATATAAAGAAAATCTTTTCACTATTTAAAAAATAAAAATGAAAAATATATTATAATAAATCATCTTCGATGCTTTTTCAATTATTTATATAAAAAAATTATAATTTTTTATTATATTTCATCAAATCCAACAAAATTTTGAATAATATTTTCTCATTATTTATTTACTAAATATTAAATGAAATAGTATTACGTTTATAAATAATATTTACTTATAGAAATATCTCAATATTTTGTTTTTTAGTTTTATTTCAATTTATTAATTTAAATTTTCCTTCTTTTACAAGAAATATGTATATTATAATTTATAATTCGTTCAATAATTCATCAGAAGTCGTTGACCAGATGTCTTGCATTTTATATTGTCAATCAATATTAATTACAACGGTAACAAGTTGTTCTAATTAGAAGTATTAATCATTAAGAATTTTTTAATTGATATTCTAAATTATTTAAATATAGATAATGATATTAACGAATAAATAATGAATAAATAAAATTATTAAATATTTGTGAAGCATAAGAAATCTTACGGTGAAAATATGGATATTCATAATAATGATTATAGAATTATAATAATAATAATAATTATATAAGAATATTTTATTTTCTTCATTTTGTTTATGTTATTTGATTTCTTAGGAAATTATTTTAATTATTACTTATATTTAATATTATTTAAATAATCTGGACAATTGAATTTTTTATTTAACAAGTCGAACAATGGCACAAATAATTGTGAAAGTTCAAACAATGAATATTTTATAGTGAGGACTAATTTAAATCATATATTTATGACCATTTAATAAATATTATTTTTATTGTATTGTCAACAAAGAATATCTAATCGAATTTAAAAATAGTCTTTCGTGAAACTAAATTACAAGTAATTTAAAAATATTTTATTTAAAAATATAGCTTATTATCAAGCATAGTTATAGTAAAATGTCAGATCCGTAATGTGTTAAGTTGTTAGCTGAAAATCTTTCAAGATGGCATGCTAGTTATTGAAGTAAAAATTTACTTTAAACTTTAATTTCAATCAAGTATATGGGCAAGTTGAAGTTTGTTTTCGTGAAAAATCAATGTCTCTGTTTGTCATACACTTTTCTCAAAAACTAATCGATGAACTGAAACGAAGTCTACTTTCTATTTAATAAATTTTTCAAATCGGAAATGGATATATAAAATAAAGTTATTAATTACTATTTTTTAACGTTATCAAAAAGTTAAATAATTGTTTCATTATATAATATTTCATTCATTATTAAAATTATATCGCAAGAAATTTTATTTTTTATTCCAACCTCGGTTCTTTACAAATTTGTAGATGGAATATTAAACGTTATGCTCATTCAAAGCAAAGTACAATTATCAATGCTGACTCAAGGAAAATCGCATTTAAAATACATTAAAAATTTCTCACATCAGAAAGAAATATATTTCTTTTATTTCGTGAAAATGATTAAAGCTCGAATAAATTGTGAATTACGCAGAATCTTTTATATTCACTAAACATCATAATTGAAAGGTATATCAAAGAGCAAAAGCTGAATGAAGTTCTTCGAGAATTCCACGCGGAGTCAATTATTTATTTAAACAAGTTTCTCAACAATTTACTCGTTGGGACAGACTTTTAAAGCGCATCTCGAGCTTGTCGCGCTCGATCTCTGCCTCCGATGTTCCCCAAGTAATTTCCTGCGTTTGGTCTGATTTCGAAGCAGAATAGTTTTCGAAAGTTCAACATGATATTAACCAGGATAAATTCTCAGTTTCGGAGAATTAATTCTTCGCTTCGTTCTACGACAATAATTTTGTGGAAATTTTCTTCAGTTTGCCATTTTGCTCGGTATCTCGCGTCTGTCTTTGAACGTGAACGATTTGAAGAAAGGCCAGGGATCAAATGAAACGCCTCTCTTTTGATGTCGAAATTAAAATTATCTCTCAATATCGATTTTGTAATCCCCTATTAATTAATTATCGTTAAAGCGTAAGCTGCGGTGAATGTATGCATTGAAAATCGACCCCCGACCAGCAATTATGCTCAATAATTCGTGAATGAATATAATTACGGCACATTTTGGTGTTAAAATTAAATAGATTTAATTCTCAAGTATTTTTTCATTAGGAATATTTATTATATTGTAATAAATGTTTATTAACACATTTAAATAGAAACATTAAATAACTGAATAAAAATTCTTTGTTTTATTTGCAATATTCACATATTATATTTGAAATTTTAATGTCTCTTAGAAGACACATTTTAGTGTAAAATTAAATAAATTGAATAGAAATTCTCAAATATTTTTTTATTTAGAACGTTTAAGATGTTTGCGAAAAAATTCTTTAAAATTCTATCTCTTGAATTTTATTTGTACATTTTATTTGTAAAGTTAAATAGTTTAAACAAGAAAGATTTTATCTGTAGTTTTCATTTTGAATATTTAGAACATTTCCGAAAAATAATTTGAAAGTAACTTTAAAATATTAATATGTAGTATTATAAGATTTATGTATTAATGTGTAAAAAAATCACGGTATCATTTTCTATCGTGATATAGTGCGAGAATAACTAACTATCCTATCTATATGTAAAATACACGTTTCCTCATGTCTGTCTTCGCTACATGCAAATGTTAAATGCATACATTTATTTAGCTAGAGTATACATTAACTATGCTCACGCTTTAACCCCAACATATCTTTCTAAACATATCGCTCGACAATTAGAGATGTAGAAAATGTTATTTTTGTGTAATTAAGATCGAAGAAGGATCGAACATATAGCGTAATCGAAGAAACTTCTAATATAGCATAGGTTAATTTTCATAATTTTCTGATCATTCACGCTCTGCCTCTACTTTGACGTTCTTCTCTAAGAAAAGACAATATCAGAGTAAGTGAATTTCGCTAGAATTAAAATGAACTGAATTGCAAGAAATATTTGTAAAACAAAACTAGTAGTATACAGAGAGTATGATTATGTTGCATGTAGCGAGAAATAACTTTTATTGTACAAAGTTTTACGAGGATATATTATTTATAGAAGTTGCTTTGCACTATGAATGGCAAAGGAATATGTATTACATGCAATGATAATATAAAGTGTGAGTAAATCTAATGTTTAAGCTTTTCCGAAGAATCTAGTTAATCTTTTTAATCGGATATTTTTATTCTTTAAAGAATAATTTTTCTGTTTAGGATCTGTTTAGAGAAAAAATTTAAGAATATTATTAGAATTCATATAAAGTTCATACTTTTATTGTAAAACAATTTTCGTATCACACGTTAAAAACGAATAATTACCATTTTATTTTTTCACTTATAATAAATAATATTACTATAATAATAACGAATGAAAAATATAAAATATATGTATCTCAAAAAATACGATTACATTCAAAAAAAAGAAAAATATCGTAAAAAGAATTTCTTATATTTTTTTCTTATTGATATTAATTTTTGTCAAAAGACATATCTGACTTATATAATCATAAATATAAATATATATTTTGTTTCCATAAAATTGATTTTTGAATATTATTTTTCAGCTTTTAAATTTTTATCTTATAAATATATTCATACATACTTTTATCTCTTTCATTAACTTCGTTTTTCAAAAATTGTAGTATTCTATATGTATTCATTATCAAACATGTCTAAAATTACAACTCTAAAAACACTCATGTTTTCCAAAAATATAATCAATAATCAAACAAATGTTTGAAAAATGTCGATATAATATAAAGTTATGATAACAAATTTTATCATAACACGTTCTTTATTGTTCATTGCATTCAATATTCACGTAAAAACTTTCTTGTAAGATACTTGGATACCCAAGTTAATCTGTAACGGATACACACACGTAAACTTGGATATCTTCGATATCTCTAATGTCTGATCCGTGTCAGGACTATTCTACTGAGGATTATTTGTACATCACTGCCAACTCCGAACAATCTTTGAAAGCTGATGCTTCGAAACGCTTTTCCGATTATAACAACAGACAATACGAATGAAAGAACTGATTTCTGATGGAGATAAACACGAAAAAGAAATTGTACAGTTAGGTTCTCTAAGAACCGTTGTGTACACATTATCGCAGTCAATTCATCTTGTTTTTCGAAACATTTAGTTGGTTTGTAGTTCTCGATTATCTTGAGGTACGATAGCGAATACGCATTTGTGTGGTCGAGAGAATTGTACAATTAGTTTCATTAGACCGTTACCTGTCGAATGTCTCTCTTGTTTTTCCACAAGGAAACACGACGAAGGGAAAAGAAACCTGTTATTTTGTGATGTGAATGATGCAAAAGTCTCGAGCTGAAATTGTATAATAGCTTGTATAAAGTATCTCGTTAATTAATATATAGATTCTTTTTTTTTATTTAATCGTTTTGAAAATTATTGATAAAAGAAAGAAGAATACATAATACATAAAATTTATCCAGCAATTATCCAACCATTTTGAAAATCTCGAAAATCACATAATATTAATGTAATTTTTAACAAATATTTGATATTAGAATTATCAAATATGACAAGATACGATAACAATCTTCAGATTCCTCCATTTGGTTAAAATTAATTTAAAATAGAAATACAGTTATTTATAAAATATTATAATTCTAATGTTAAATATACATATAATACATTTTATTATATACATATACGCAACTACCAAAGGATTCTAATATTTCGGAATGAGAGATCGGAACAGATCGGAAAAATTCAGAAAAGTTTGGACAAGTTTGCGATTCGAAAGACTTCAATTAATTTGAAAGCGCTTAGATATTAGAATCGATTGTTTCCGATTATTGCCGAGTTCATTTGAAATTAGATAATCATATGTACTTATATTCTGAATCCCAAAATTTTGAGTAATATGATTATATGTAGAGATCTCGATTCTTCGATTTCCAATCTTACTGAATTTTTTCGATCAATTCCAAAATTCAAATTTCCAAATCATAGAACAATTTCGTCTTTTTCTATTAATTTATATAGTTATTAAATCAATAGTAAAGCGTCTTTGAATTAGTTTATGTATTATATTATCAAATTTAAGTTTTATTTTTAAATTTTTAAGAGATTAAAATCTCTGTTTAACATCATCAAAAAGATTCTTGCAAACTGTTTTGAAAATTAAAATACTTTAAATATTAAAAAGTTATCCTATATTTATTATTTATTTATCTATTAAATGGTCGAATAATTTTTGGATAGATCTTAAATGTTTGATAATATTACGAATCAACATGGCTTCCTTATATATTAAATTTCTATATTTTTATAACAAATTTAACGACATATTGATAGAGTGTATTTTAAGGAAGGAAACGCATTATTTACGAAAGGAAGTTTATTTTAAATTAATGTAAATCTTCGATGAAGAAGCATCTTTCGTGTTTATTCGAACTCTGTTTTTTCTTTTCCTTAAAGTACACGCTATCTTTCGTTTCTACTTAAATATTGCTCGAGTTCAGTCCAAATCTTTTTCAGTTTGAAAGTTTTTTCTTTTTTCAAAGATACTTAAACTTTTATATATACGAAGCAAATGGGCGAATGAACTTTATTTCTCTATACTATATAATTATATTTCTTGTATAAATATAATAGAATTATGTGACAATTAAATTGGATGACGAATGTTGCAGATATGATAATATTTTTTGAAGACTAGAAAAAAAAGTTAATTGGATTTCTGTAATTCAGTATACAAACGTGTAATTAAATTTTGATCTGCAACATAAAGTCATTGATAATTTGTTGATATCGTTGAAATTATTTTGCCAACCGAAAATTAATGTATCATTCAAACATTTTATTGGCTAATGAATTTGTCACGAGTGTTATGTAGATTCGTTATAAATGATATATAGATAAACAATTTTTAAATTATTAAAATTTTTCGATTAATCGTTCCGTCATTTTCTCGATTGAGGAGAAATGATACGATATTTATTGGCGTAACGATTAAGTTGAATGTGTTTTCACGCAGAATACGATAATTAAAGTTTAATTATTATACTATGTATATAAGCGTTCGTTACTTTATTCCGTAACATTTGCTTCGTGAATATGATATTCAGTTGAATACTTACAACTAATTTATATAGAGATTGTACAATCGACACTTTCTTAGTTGTTAGTGAAAGAAAAAATATCGAGAGAGATAATTGTTGTGAATAATGAAATGCAAGCTGTATGGTTTCCTATTAGTCTGACAGTGCAATGTATGTATAGGTGTATGATAATTTTATATACCTGCTCGTGTAATAATAGTCGTACATCCAAGAAGGAAGTTGACAAATATCATTGATGAACGCAGAATTGTATAAAAAATCGGATGATGCAATGGAATCCTGTAAATATCTGTGAACATATTGTAGTCAATATCAAGAGGAAAATAAAGATAGAGCTTCGTGTGGCATGTGAAGCTGTACGATAAATATTATTTTGACATCTCTGTTTATTGTCGCTTTATTCTACCTGTTTGTATACTTTAAATTTTGATTTCTTAAAAATTTAATATTTATTTATATTTATTCTGTTTCCAATTTTAATTGATATTATAAAAAATAAATATTTCTTTATCTAATTATTATTATAACTTTTATAAAATGAAAAACATCTTTTCTTTGGTATTCAATATCATTTGATTTGGCTGATAATATAGAAGAAAAAATAAGTATGTTTTTATTTATTAATTTTTATAAAAAGGAAATAAATTTCACTTTTATAATATTCAATATCAAACAAATTTTTATTTTTCTGAAAATTTAAGTAATTTTATAAAAAATGAATATTTAAATTATTAAATTATTAAATACTTGTTACTAATTTTTTCATTGAATTTTTAATACATCCAATATCAAACGAATTTTTATTTCTTTGTTATATTATATATAATAATTTTTTTATTTTTAGACATTTAAAAAAATAAAACAAATATTCATTTATTTCATTAATGAAACTAAAATTTTATCCGAAGCTAATCAACTAATCATTTGTGCAAATGAAAAAATTGGATGAAGCAAAACACAAGGTACGTATAAACATTTTGTTATAAATGCTAAATTTATTACGCAGAAATATTAATTTCAAAAGAGAAATATTTTTTTACAACTTCAGTTTTCACTTTTATTATTATATAATATAATTTTTCTTTAAATTATAATAATAATAAATAATTTTTATACACTTCCTCCGAATTTTACATTCTATTTGATATATTTGATATATGTGGACTGCCGATCGATATAGTCCAGTTATTTGATATCAGATACACATGGCAAATACGTGCTCGTAAAACGAAGCAAAAAAAGAGTGCATCTTTCAAGGTGAGGAAAATTTCGCGGAT
Source organism: Apis cerana (assembly GCF_029169275.1). NCBI lineage: Eukaryota > Metazoa > Arthropoda > Insecta > Hymenoptera > Apidae > Apis > Apis cerana. The sequence continues at coordinate 1,928,464 of NC_083865.1, read as the reverse complement.
GTTTGCTAAAAACGGACCACAGATGTAATGGATATCGTAACTCATGGAAATATTCAAACTATATTACAGAAAAATTTATTTAACCCAAAAATTTTAATTTTAATAGAAATTGTAGAGCATAATGGATTATATGTGAAGTAATTTTTTTATCAATGAAAATTTTCTCTTTGAGAAAATAAAATTTTAACATTTTATATAAATAAATGATGGAAAATAGAAATAATGATAAAAAGATTAATTGATATGAATTATAAAAATATAAAAATTAAATGCTAATAAATTCAAGAAATAATTGTTTTAAGGAATATATTCTAAAAAAAAAAGATAAAAAAAAAATATAATAAACATAATTATTTAAAATATTTTTATCATAGACTTCTGTCAATTATATTAATAGATTAAATATTTTTTAAAAATATATTTATAATATAAAGATTCCTTAATGATAATCTGATAAAACAACTTTCCACTAGTTATAAAGTTTAAAATTATTGAATCTTCAAACTTTCTTCGTGCCCTTCATACAAATCAAACAGTTCTTATCCAAGAAATTTTCTTAGAAATCAGCAAAATTTCACATCCCTAACCTTGTCAGCATTTCTGTTGACTTAAAAAAAAAAATCTAAAAGAATTTTGTGTAACTTAAAAAACTGAGATTTTAAACAAGATAAAGAATTACAATAATTATTATACAAAAAAGAAAAATATTACATTGATTACTAAAGGAAATAAGAATTTGAGATCTTAAGAAGATAAAGAATTATTATACCAAAACAATTATAGATATTTCATTATCTCTCATATTACATAGTGTAATTAAATTTCTCTAAATAAAACATTTTAAAATATTTTAAATTCAATATGCGAGACGCACATGAGAACTGAATATCTATTCTTCATCGTTAATACTTTTCGATACTCCATTGTTTCAAACTTTCAATCTCTTAAGCATCGTCTAGACTACGTAACATAACACGTTTTAAAGTTATGAAACTTTTTAAAAGAAAAAATATTATATAATATACTTAATGTAATGTAACAATATACATATCATCTATTATTTAAAATTAATATAGAGATAAAAAAGATATTGTGATATATTATAAGAAAATTATAAAATTTACAAAATAAAATAAAATCAATAATTTTAAAATTATTTTCAACAATTAACAAATAACTTTTGAAATATAATTAGTATTAAAATTTAAGAACAAAATAAAATTATTGTTGTTAAAAACAAAATATTCTATAGTCAAATTTATTTATTATGATCATTTTGGTAATATTTTATAAAAATAATCGACTAATTAAATTATAAAAAAATAGAAAATGTTTATTATTGAAAATTTTTTCAAATAATTATAATACTTATATAATTTAATAAACTTTAATAATAATAATTATATGTTTATAGAGAGAAATTTTTTATAATATTTCTGAAAATAAGAAAATTTATTTAAAAAATTATTAAAAAAAATTTATCAAATATTTTTTATTTTATTCCTGATTATTTTCATATAATTTGCATATATTTTTATATAAATTATACAAATAAATATTATAATATATTATATATTTTTTTTCTAATATTAATTTTAATTATGTGATAATTAATGTTATAATTTAATCATATTTTAAATAAAATTGTTACGATATAATATTGAAAAATTAAAAAATTCTAAATAGATAATTATGAAAATATATATTATAGATAATTATGAAAATTATCTATAAAAAAAGAGAGAGATACTATTTAACTATGATATCGAAACAATATAATATTATATTATATTATAAAAATATTATATAATATAATATTATATTATATTATATTATATTATATTATATTATATTATATTTTATAGAGCGATTTCTTTTTCATCTTCAATTTTTTTTAAAGAGAAAATTTTTATGACATATTTGTATAAGTTGAATATTTAAATTTGTTTTAAGTGTACAGTCTAGTTATAAATTTCAAAAAATTTATTTAATACGAATTTATTGAGAATTCTTATCGTTTATCTCTAAATATAATTATCATATAAATATAAAATTTTATAATAATTATAACAAATAAATAGATTAATCATTTCTTAATAATTTCATATAGAATGTTTTGGAGTAATTATGATAATAATGGTTAATTGATAACATTATCCATAATTATAATAATCAATAATTAATTATAATAATTAATAATTATGTTATTAATAATCAAACATTATTAATAATAAAACATTATTATTATAGATATATTATAAATATTATTGACATTAATAAGAAATTCATAATAACTTTATTTTTTTTTTTACGAAATATGTTTAATTTGCCATCTTTCCAATAAATTTAAAAATAATTTATATATATATTTATTTATATATATATATATTGTAATTTATATATATATATATTAAATGATCCTGTAATTCATTATATAATATTATATTTCAATTTTTTACTATATATATATGAATAAAGTACTTTCATGAAATATAAAGAAATATATAGGTTTCTAGATTTTTCTGTCAAAATTTGTCAATGTGTATTATAAAATAAAATTAAAATATCATGTAAAAAAAGTTTCTATGTGATTTTTTAAAATGTTACAACAAAAATATAATATAAAAGTAAACGATACATGATAATATTTCTTTCATAATTCGGTAAAATCAAATTAATATATAAAATTGATTTTTATTTATGCATTCTTAAAAAGAAAGTTTATAACATACAAATTCTCAATGAATTAATTATAAGAATCAAAATTAGAAAATTACTCATGAAATTGTTTCACGCGTTTCATATCTTTTATATAATAAATTTTACAAGCTTCAAATTAAAATATCTTCTAAATTATTTTTCAACATACGCTTCAACATATAATAATTTAGTACTCTTTTCGTAAGAAATAATGAATTGCAATAAAAATTAACTTTCATATAATCTTTACGTGTCAAACTATGGAAAAACTATTAATACTATATAATATACATATTATTTTATACCAAACAATTTTTCTAAGAACATTTTTTCTATAATATTTTTTCCATAAATTTTACATTATAGATATTAAAAAAAGATAATAATAATAAAAAGAAGATATAAAATAAATGTTGAGATATATACCAAACGAATCGAATAGTACAGTTCAAACAAGACTTTTCTTCCAGAGGAATCAATTCTGGTGGAAAAAAGTGAAATAAAAATATCCGCAGTTCAATATGCAAAGGTAGGAAAGTTCGATCAAAAACCGAACGTTATTTAATGGCCTTGTCGAGGAATTCCCGAGATGGAACAAGTGGTTACGGATTACGCAGGAAATGAAAATGGCGTAAGAAGATGCACAAGGCGGAAAGGGAAAATTTCTTTCAATATTATTTTAAACTTCTTCGAAACACGGACGAAGGATATTCTCTCACGCACGTGCAGCGTAGGGTAACAGTCAAACACTTGGCACCAGCTGGCGCCCGATATGTGACATGAATATTTGTTTCTAATAAGATATGCCAAGTCGGCGTTGCTATTTGACGTACCTTACGTTATAACCATTAACTAAAAAAAAGAAAAAAAAGAAAGAGAAAGGAAAAGAAAGAAAAAAAGAAAGAAAAGAAAGAAAAGAAATTTCATTTTAAAAAACTTTTTTCTTCGAATTTTGCTTTTCTATTGACATTGAAATTCTATTACAGTATTTTTGTTTATATTCGTGCTCATTAGGTATGAATAAATAAATTGTAAAATGTGAACGTTAAGTGATAAATAAATAAATAATAAATGATATAAATGAATTCATGTGTAATTATTTTTGACAAATTTCAATTTCAAAATGTAATTTATTGTACATTGAAAATAAATTATAAAATTGTATATGAAAATATAAATAATAATACAATTGGTATAACCGTGTAAAAGGTGATTTTACATGAAAAAATAAATCGAAAAAAATTACGCAATAAAATTTAATGTGAAATAATATAAAATATGGAATAAAGCATTTCTTTATTTAAGACTTTGTTTTCGAATAAATCAAATTCAACAAATTTTCAAATACAAATGAAATTAACTATTTCCGATTAAATACAAATAATTTATTGTAAAAAATAATTCTACATGTAAAAATAAATAAAACATATATAATATATTTTTTTATATAAAAATTAATTTTTTAAAAAATTAAAAAATTCACAAATTAAACCTTTCTTGCCTGTATAGTTGTCTGATTAATATTTATTTTCATATTTAAATGATAAAATTTTTTACTTTTTTATTTTTTACTTACTTTCACATGTAAACCTATCAATAATAAAACAATCTATCAATAATAAAGCATTGAAAAAATGAAAAAAATTTATTTTATATTTTATTTTATGAATCATTTTCTTCATTGTTTTACTTCTATAAGACTTATACGAAAAAAAAAGAAGAAATAAAATAAAAAAGAATCACATATAATATTAAAAACATCACATATAACTTTCTATAATAACATCATAATCTTTTCAAAATACTTATATTATACTTATAATATTATTTTAATAGTCATTTAAACGAGGAATTAGCTTAAAGATGTCTCATTAATTTTTAAAAAATTACTAACATCTATAATGAGCATCACTTTTTTCTTCAGATGAAAACATCAAAGAATCTTCTTCAGTAATACATCGCATTAGAACCTCAATATTCCACAAATAAAATTGCGGAATCTTTGTAACAGATGCTCCGACAGAATGGATCACGAATCCTTTATAGAAACGTGTGGCGCCGCATTAACCATAGAATGGATCACGTCTGCTCGCGCCCGTAAACCAATGCGTGCTGGACTTAGTTGCTCGTGAAGCTTTCACATCGGACAACTTGCCATCATGGGTCACATTTTCTACTCTTTTCCTTTTTTCCCCCTACTTTTATGTTATTTTTTTTATGTCGAACATTCGAATGGCACACGTAAGACGAACTGTCACGCTTGATGTATTTAATGATGGATCTACATTTGTTACGTATCATAGTCATATCAATATCACGCTATTAAGCATTAGTGTGAACTATTTAGAATCATTATGTCTTGATGAAACTAACAAAGTAGGCCATATAGTAGTAATTTACAATTTTAGTTTTGAAATACAATTACACAGGAACTATTAACAATAAAAATTCTTATATGAAAATATTATTTATTTATTTGATGAGCCATAAGTTTTTTGTTACTAAATAGCGTATAAATTATTAATGAAAAATGAGAAGCGAAGTCTTAAGTTATAATACAATTTTAAAGTGTTTATTGAATAAAATTATAATAATAAAGTAATGTAATAAAATAAAATAAAATGAAACAAAAATAATCTTATTTAAATATAAAGAAGCTAAAAGTAATTAAAAATTATAAAATTTTTTACTGAATTAAGAAATTAAACATATAAATCATTTTTTATGTATTCTTTAAAACATGATTAAATTTGAGGATAATTGCAGTAATTTTTTATTTGTTAACAAAGAAAAAGAAGATAATTCTTTATCGAATTTTTTTAATTCTGAAAAAAATATTTATTTTTAAAATTAAAATAATTAAATAGATATAAATAGAAATCTTATGATTTTATTAAAAATTCTCCATTCCTATTAAATTATATTTTTTAAATTAAAATAAAGAAATAATTATCTAAATAAACATAAGAAATCTATTTATTGTCATAAAAATTCAATCATTTATATTTTATATTTTTTTCATAATTTAATTTCAAATTATAATTTCGATTTCATCAAATTAATATATTATATTAAATATATATTATAATATATATTTAATATAATAATATATATTAATAAATATATATTAAATATATATTAGAAATATATTAAAATTTTTAAAATTTGTGCTTATTCTAAGATTTGAAATCTATTAAAAATATTTCGTAGATACCATAATTTAATTTAAATAAATTTTTATATTGTACTTAATTTATATTTATAAATAAATATTGAATTTGAATTTCATTATTAATTGCAAGCAAGAAACAAATTATCTAGTTCAGAAGATATACTCTTTTTGAGTATAAAAAATTAAAAAAAAAAGTCTTAACTATTATTAATTCTTCCAAATCTTAATAATTTTAAATAAATTTTTCGTATATTTTTAGAATGTATTTTCAATTTTGATAAAATTACAAATTATTGTAATGCATTATATCATTGAATAATATTTAATAATAAGTATAAATTTATCTTTAAATGGTATCAGAAGATTCAGAAGATTCAGACGATTGTCCATTTTTCTATTTTACTGGAAGAATCACTGTAGTTACGTGTACAAATATTCCTTTCTCATTCTACGACTTTGATTAAATCGTCAAGAATCTGCGTGATTCCAGGGAACTCGATAATTGGCTGAAGTGTAGGTTCCTTGGTAAAAGCTATTCACGAAGGTTTCTTGTTGCGTAAGATTTTATTCGATTTCCTTTAAGGTTTCTTATAGGAATTACAGGAAAAATGTGATATTTCTTTTTTTTTTTATTGATCGAATAGTAGATGAAGTAATCAAGTATTATAAAATAATGAATCAGGTTGGTTTTTTATTCAAATACAAACTTATTCTTGCTAACGAAGTAAGATATTAATTATTTTGCAATTAATCAATAAATAATTTTATATTTGTTTTCATAACTGGTTCCTTTTTTGAATTTTTTTTTTTTGGTTCTCCAATTTGTAGATATTTTTCAATTTTAATTTTTGTTTCTATAAATTTTTTTTCATTATCTAATTATATTTTTAATTTATTATTATTTCATATCATTTGAAAATCTTGATACCTTTCTTTTGATTTTAAATTCTAATATTTTTATCAATTTTATTCAAATTTATGTAAAAAATTTTAGAAAATAAAGAAGAAATGAATTATTATTTAGTGCGAAAAATTGGAAAAAATATTTAATTTTTGATTTATTATATAAATAAATTTCTAAAAAATAATTTTTTAATAGGTAAAATTGATATCATATTAAAACATAAAATATTGAATAATAGGATAATAATAATGAAAGAATTTAAACAATCAATATATTTTGGATTAGTTTAGTGTTGTCTTTTTTTTGTATTTATATTATTTATTACAATATTTTTCGTTCTAAAAAAATTTTTACATAAGTTGTTAAATAAGTTTCGTTTTGACGATATCAACCAATATCAACTTTTTTTTAATATAAATAATTTAATAAATAATTCTTTTTATAACACAATTAAAAAGAACAAATTTCTTGATTTTTTGAATTATCTATAATTCATAGATATTTCAAAAAATATGATTTCAATTTTTTTTTATTCTTGCATTTTTTTATTCTTTTAATATAAATGTTAATTATATGAAATAAATAATTGATAATCGATAAAAAGAATTTATATTAATTTCCTCGAAAACTGTAAATTTTTTTGATAAAAATTTTGGTATTATAATTTTATTAATTTATTGTTAGTTAAAAATCTCTATAATTATATTAAAATTATATTAGAATTTAAGATTTCAAATTAAGATTTACAAAATTAAGAACACATTATATAGTTCCATTTTCAACAGATTTGTGTGATATGAATTTTTGGAAACTAGCCAAAAAACACTAATTGGCTATTAATTGTGTCTATATTCACAATACTCCAAATACATTTTATAAATTAGAACATTTAAAATTAAAAAAATTAGATTATACTATTTAATAATCTAAAATTAATAATTTCTCTTGTATAAAAATAGCATTTTTAATAAGATAATAATAAATCAATAAAGTAAATACTTTATTGTTTATTATTAACAAGAATTAACTTATTATTAACTTATTATTAAGTAATTTCTTTTGTAACGTTTTAATGTAAATCAAATACAAGTGATAACAATAAAGAAAAATTCGCCAAAATGAAATAAAACTTATCAATTTTTAATATATATTCCTATTTTATATTTTTATATTTTTATATTTTAAAATAAAATAATTTTATAAATAATTTTTTTTAATTTCTTTATTAGAAATAAATTTATCTTTTTCTTCCTTTCTGTTTTGCTATAAAAGCTTCAATTATTTATGATATTGTGTAAAAGTAAAATGGAAATATTTCTTTTAAAAATATACTGAAACATAATTAGACAATTACAAACATAAATTTTATTCTTTTAATATATTACATTTATGTTATATAAGAAAAACTATTACAAAAATATTTTATTATTTTGAATTTTTTAAAATTTATATTTATTTTTTATATAATATGTATTATATATATATATTTTATATATATTTTTTATTTATTTTATATTATATATATAATACATATAATAAATAATATATGTAAAAATTTCATTATTTCAATATTTGATTTTTAGTATGTTAATGAGAATAGTGTTTTTAATAATTTATCATTTTATTTATTCTTTTATTCCTTAAGCATATAATTAAGAGTGATTGAATTAAAAATGTGAAAATATGATTTCAAAATAACACGAAATTCATTCATTATTCTGCTTATGTGAGTAATCAATTTTCAATTACATTTATGAGAAATCAATATTTGGTAATCAGAGTGTAATTATTAGTTTATAGTCGCTATGTAATCATTGATCCTTTCAGTGTTTATTTTGCCAGAAGTCAAACGAATTGTTCATTTGAGAAATTAAGTACTAATGCTTCTGTTCTCTTAAAAAGACTACAGTAATATCAATAACCTTATTATTTGATCCAAAACACTAATGAATTAATTAATAAATTCTAATTTATTATTAACATTCAAAATGACAATTCATTTTTTATTCCTTTTTATTTTTTCTTTTTTATATAATTTTCATTTCTTATATAAATGTTTAATGTTATTTTTTTTCATTTATTTATTTTTTCTTTTATTAATAAAAGCAAATCTTTTAATTAAAATTATTTAGTTTTTATTATAATATTAGTTACAGAAAAAATTGTAAAACATAATTTATGAAACATCATATCTTTTCTCCATCATATCTTTAATAAATTAATTTATATATTCTTTTATTTAGTAAATTAGGAATTTCTACATAAATAAAACGAAGAAAATTATTTATTTAAATAAACTCTTGAAATACATATCTTATTTATATCAATTTGCTCGAAAATTTATGATAAATTTACGATAAAATATTTTGTAAAAAAAATTGAAATAATTATATCAATAATTGATGTAATTTTTTCCAAGCTCAAACTATAAATGACATATATAATGTTAATTTTGTTCTTTTAAATAGAATTATATTTTTTTAATATCTATATGAATGCAATTAATCATTTTCTATAAAATAAAACTATTAAGTTATGTTAAAGAACAATTGATAAAAATATCTCAATTTTAATTTTATCAAATCTAATTTGTGAAATATAAAAAGAATTGAAATTATATTCTCTTCGTGCTTTCTTCTTTTCGTATTATTAAATTTATTAAAAAATTAAAATTAAGATACTTCCTAAATTAATAATATTTTGGTATAAATAGTTTAAGCTAGGTTAGAAAAATAATATCGGTTTTTTAATATTGCTGCATGATTTCAAAATTAAAGTTTGATTGAGTGTATTCTTGTTGTCATTTCGAACTTGTTGTCGTTTTGGCTTTATATTTTTTATTAGTGATTTAATTATTTTATTATTAATATTGAATTAAATCTAATGAATTCAATTAAATCTAATAAATTAACAATGGAAAAAAAGCACACGTGCAATGAATGCAATTTTTTTGTATGAATTCAAACTTGTTTACAAATTTACCATTATTTATCTTTACCTATATCAACTATCTATACTTTTTCAATAATTTTATACAGAGAAAAACTTAAAAACGTTTTGCCAAACTTATTTTTTGATTCCAAAATTCAAATTTTATATGCTTTTATAAATTTATTGTTTTATTTTTTAATAAAAATATGTAGATTTTATTTTGATCAATAAAGTTAAAGTTTTGAATTGACAAATGAGTTATATGTATGCATTTGAATATTAATATTGACATTATTTTCTTACTAATAATAATTTTTTGTAGAGAATAAATAATAGTTCTTTAAACAACATTTAATTATTATTTAACAACATTTAAACAATATAATTCAATTTTTAGTTAAAAAATGTTTAATGTTATCAATAATTTCGACGATATATAGATCGATTTAAATGAGACATTCTGAACGGTATTATGATTAATTTTATATTAATTATTAGTGATGAAAAATATTTTTATTTGCCAATTTAATTCTTTCCATTAATTCCATTTCGGACGTATAATCGATCGATTCGTATATACTAATCAAGCGACATATATGCGAATCTTTTACTCGTGTTCCAACTTTGATTAACCTGCCAAGAAGTTACGTTTATTTCAAAGATACTCTGACAATAATTTGAAAGGAGATTGACATACGAGTCTTATTATTAATTTACATACTTGAGGTAAATTTAATAAGAAAAGGAGCGTCTCGCCACGAAAATCCTGTTTCCTTCAACTAATCATCATTATTGCATTTTGACTACACAATTAACAGAATTAAGTTTATTGTTATAATTAAATTTTTATTTTAGATATATCAAAAAAATATAAATCATTTATAATTCAATTATTCAATAATTCAAAATAATTATAACTCTCTTTAAATATTTCATCATATTTTCATCATTAATTTTTAAATTAATTTATTAAATATAATGAAAAATATATGCATATGTTTTATATACATATAAATTTTTATTATTTCAAATTCTTAAAAAATTAAAAAAAAATTTATATTACTTATGAATTCTTTTATTCATTGTATAGTCGTTTAAATAAAAATAAAAAATAGTACAAAAATAAAAATCTCTTTCATAGAATTCAAAAATAAAATTTTATTTCACACATAAATAACGTAAGTTATCATCTTGGAGTATTAAAAATAAATTATTTGTTACGATGTCAAGGTCAACCTTGAAATTTTTAAATGAATTATAATTCTTATAGAATTTTAATGGAATTTTTTTTAATCGCAATTATATTAAATTTTCTGATTAATTTAAAAATAATTCTATAAACAATTTTACTTTAATAAATTTTTAATATTCTAATTTGATTTTCTTTTCTTAGATGTTATTTAAAAAATAAATTTTTTTTTTAATTTGTAAAAATAATTTTTTTTAATTATATTACATTTTTTATCAATTTTATTATTGAAATTAAATCTATATGTATAAATAATAATATTATTTTTTTTTTTAGTGAATTGAATTTATCTTTACTTATCATAATTTAATTTTTTTTTAAATTCTTAGATTTAAGGGATATATTAGTATAATTAATTTTTAATTTCAAATTTTTGATCGATACTATATTTAACTATTTTATGTGTCGATTCTATACAAATTATAGAAATTATCAATGGATTAGATAAGTTATATGATTGTATTCTATATTATCATTATACAATGAAGCTATTATCTCTTGTTAAATGAGTAAACTATTCGCTTTTCCATGTTCAACACAGATGAAAGTAATTTTAGGATGGGCGGTCGGTAAATTACAGTAAAGGACTGCTGTCCGTTTTCGACTATTTGCTCGTCACTTGACACCTAGGAAAATCCTTTCTCCATTTTCTGAGTTTGATTAACTCCGACGATACGGGCAGAAAGGATGGCAGATCGCGAGTATAATTATCAAGCGAATATTTCATGTAGAAAAAAGCTTTCCGACGTTCTAATTTGCAATGCAATTGCCGAGTCTGAATGTTATAGAAATAAAATTAACCCTTCTAATCAATAACCGATGGATTGATTTCTAAATAGGGAGGAAAATGATGATGTAAAATTTACCATTGATTTGAATTTGATTTTAATGTAATAAAAATTTGATTTAAAATCTATTACAAATTTATAAAAAATTATATAAAAAGAATATTAGTCAATTTTTGTACTTATATTTTGAATTTTCAATTTCTCGTAAAATTATAGTAGTAAAATTAATAAATAAAATTTTATTAGATTGTAGTAAATTAATTTATTAAATTGTAGTAAAGTTAATAATGTGAAATTCTACTTGTAAATTGAAACTCTATTAGTAAATAAAATTAATAGATAATTGAAGTGATATCTTTTTTAGAATGAAATATGCTATAGAAGAAAGAAAAAATGATTGTTGAAATAATTATTGAATTGAATGTGATATTTAATGTATAACATAAACTTATAATTAATATTATTATTATTTTTTATTAATTTATTTTTTTAATTAATAATCGAAAAATTCAATGAAAAATGAGTACTTATCACATTTTTATAAATTTAAAAAAGAGTAAAAATAAAGCGAGATATATTATTATCTTGTTTTACTTCTATTTCGTTTCATTTAACGCAAATTTAAATTATTTACAATTTAATAAACAATATTCGATCAACATTATTAATCATATATTAATTTTTATGTTTTTATGCTTGTTTTGTCTTTAGATTTCAGAAACATATAATATATATTGTTTGTGTATCAAATTTTTGGTTAAAATCTTTTTACTCAAAAATTTCAAGTTTTAATATAAAATTTACAGAACTAAAAAATTAACTTCTTTAATATTCGAAATACTAAAATTCAACTATACTTTTAAATCACATACGTATCCACAAAGATTTTCCGTACAAGAAATAATTTAACAGAATTGTATATGAATATATATAAAAATATAATATATAAAAAAGTATTATCGAATCGATAAAATAAATTGATTCTCAATCAATAATACAACAATAATACAACCAAAAATATTTTGGTTGTAAGCTGATAGATTTTTATCTTTTCTCTTTTTTTCTATAATTTATTTAATTTCAAATTCTAATCATATTGCATTTGTTCATTTTTGATTATCACAAATGATAGAGAAATATGTTTCCATTTCTGTTGTTTTTTCTTTTTATTTATATACATATATTTTACATGATATGTACTGCATATGCTATATTTGAACTCACGTATATCACTTATCATGCTTAATTGGTCCATTATGCATGGCATAATAAACAGAAAATTCAAATGTCAATAACTTTTATGCAAGGATTGACTAGAATATTTAAGTTGATCTATTATGTATTTTCAGAAATGATATAAAAAGTATATGAAACATCATGTTTTTCACTTTTATTAATTATTTTTTATTTTAAATATAATATAATATAATAAAAATAATTCTAGAATGCGTATACATATACCATACAGACATAAATTATTTTTGATATAAAATAATGAATGATTAAATTTTGTGAATAATTGTCACAATTATTTATAAAATTTACTAATATATTATATTTTTTCATTTCTAGCAAAAAATATTACTTTATTTTTTATTATATTTTCTAAATTATTAAAAATTACAAAAAATTGTGTAATTTCACAGAATATTAATATATTCTGTGAAATAATATTAGAATCAATTTTAAAAATGAAAATATAAAATAATTTAAATTTATTTATTAAATTATTAATTTAAATCTGTATTAGATAAAGAGAGGTATAAAATTAGACAATACAATATTTTGTCTTAATATTTACTTATTTATAATTCAGGATCCTATTGCCTAATTCAAATCCTAAACCAAATTATGAAGGAAAGATTAGTATAATCTTAATAAGCAAATTAAAAATGATAATTTGATTAATAATTGTAGTCTAATTATATTAATTTTGAGAACCATAATTCAAAGAAATATTATTAAAATCTATGATAATAATTATAATATATTTATACAAAAATATAACATAAATATTTATAATTAATGTAATATGCTTCACTTATTAATTACTTAAATAATATTTTAAAAAAATATTTATATTATGATATATTATAATATATTATTAGTAATATTATATTTGTAAAAAACATATAGAATCAATATTTATGAAAAAATTTATTAAGTTTTCTATGTTTTTAAATATAAATTAAAAATTTGATATATTAATGGAAAATAATATGATTCTTGGAAACTATACAAAAATAATACTATACTAATATGATTCTTAGAAACTATACAAAAAGAATAATATTCTGCAAAGAACTTTTCAGAGTATTTATTCAAAAAAGCAAAAAAAAAAAAAAAAAATATCACAAAATTATTCATAAATAATAAAAAACAAAAAATTATTTCTTCTAATTTTTATTATACAAAATACTTTTTGTTAAAGTAAAATATCAAACTATATCGATTGATGCATTAAAAAATATGATTCTATTTAAAAAAAAAATATGTTTAATATGTTCCTGTTCCTGTCTTTTTTTATCTATTATCAGTAAAAATAATAATTAAAATATGCTGAAATTATGTCCTTTAAAACTATTTAATTATATAAAACATTTTCCGCACACAGTAATAGTAATATAAATCAAGATGGTATTATCAAGTAAATTACCGTATATTTATTGAAATCTGGAAATGTGCTAAAAATATTTAACTCACAGCAGTATTTTAATGAAAATAATATTTCGAAAGTATCTTTTGGACACAAAAGGATTAAAACTAATTAAACTTGGAAAAACTTGAATGAATATACATTTTTATATAGAAATATTTATTAATTCCTTGAAATGAAAAAACAATAAATTTCTTAAATTATGAACTACACGGAAATTATCCATAAAAAATAATTATCCTATATTTTTTTAAATGAAATAAAAATTAATCTTAAACAAACAGAAGGAAAAAACATGCAATATTACAAAATAATATAATATTGAAATTAATCATAATTTAATTAATTAAAATTTATAATTAAATATAAGAAAAGAAATGCAATGTTTGGAATATTATTAGTAATTTGAAATAATGAGTATTTAAAAAATTATTATGTTCTATCTATTTATACTATCACAGGAGCGAATAATCTATTGTAAATTATAATTTTAATATTTCTGCAGAAAAAAATAAAAATTTCATTTCCAGAAATTTTTCAACAAGTATTCAATTGTTGAAATCATAATTGAAATATAGGCAAAACTTTTAGAATAAATCATTTAATTCATTCATTTGCATTTTAATTTTATGCTGTCGTATAAATTTTTCAAATATAAAATATATTCAGAGAATGTAAAATGTGACACAAAATTTAAGTTAATTTGGAATATGGAATAAAAAATTATTTAGATTAAATAATAGGAAAACATCAATTAATCAATTTACAAACAAAATGATACCGTAGACTTATATTTAAAGAAAATTTCGAAACACAATTGATTATATTGTATATAACAATAATATTATAAATAATATATATAAACAATAAATTTTATAAACTTTAAGATTAGAAATCAATATTTATCTAATATTATATAATAGTTCCTTTATTGTATTTTTATATTTAACTAGAAAGAATTTTAATTTTTTAAAATAAAAATAATTTGGAATACTACTATTTCAAATTATCTGCACCTTAATTCTTACTTTGCATTATTTTCTAATCAAACCAAAGTTTCAAATATTTTGTTTTTTAATATTATTTAAAGTTTGAAATATAATAAATTATCCCTTACAATTTCATAATATTATTTATTTCCAATTTTTGCAATAATTGATTTTATTTATCATACAAAATAACGTTTCAATATACTGCATTTCCTCTATTTAAATTGATTAGAATTAATATTACCGATTAAATAAAAATATCTACCGCCATTCGTCCAAATTATCAAAATTAATTAGAATTAATAAAAATATCTATCATCATTTTTCCAAATTACATCTTTCCTTTAAATTAATTAATTTAATTAATTCCTTTAAATTAAATCATTTCTTTTAAATTAATTAAAAAAAAATTACACGCTTGGAAGTGATTCACATTGAGAGAAAGATCAACGAGCAAACAAATACGTGATCGTTTTATTTTCAATCTTCGAACAATAAACGTTTTTGCACCGCCGGTGATTTATACTGTAAAAAACTCGTTGCAGTGATAAAGCGTCGTAAATTTGACTGGTTGGCTGAGTTCACCGTCTTTCCCCCGCGAGTAAAAGTGAGCGCAGCTACGATAAGACGATTCCTCGTCCGTTTGTGAAGAAAGTAATCCTGAGTTATGCGATATTTCTCCACCTCGAAACATGTTTCAGCAACCAGCGGTCTGCCCTACATTTTCAATACAACCACGCCATGAAGATAACGGGTTGGCAATGAATAATTTGATACCCGTATCTGAATGGAAAATAATAATAATAAGAAGAAGAAAGAACAATCGTTATTAACATAAAAAAATTTAACGAAATAAATAAATATATTGATGCTATTCAATTATCTCAATCATTGCTGATATTTTCGCGTCTCCACGAGGAGATTGAATTTTCTGGGTGGTATTTCAGCGAGAAAATAATAGAAAATAAATTCCCTTTACACCACAATGAAAATTTTCTCAGATATTTTGACGGGACGGTAGAACGCGCAAGTGAATGATGTTACTTCGATTTATTACGTAAAATGCAAAAGAACAGAGTAAAATAAAATTCCTCTGTTGCAGTGAGATTGGAACTCGTGCCACGTTTATAGAACAACGAATTTTCTATATTCCATAGAATGAAGGCCGTGCATAAAATATACATTCCAACGTTTTCGCGACAAAATATATACTGCATAACATAAATCTAAATAAATATTATCGAATATATCATCGAGATACTGAGCTCCCTCGTAAAAATTTTGAATTGCATTATGACATTTAAAAGTGTTGCACGAATATTTAAGAGGAGGAAATATTAAATGTAAATGTATTTAATACTCTTTATTTTATACGATTATCAATATCTATTTATTATAAATTAGAAAATTAAATAAAAATCATATAAATGATAAAATTTTTAATTTTATAAAATTGTCTATATTGAATTTATTGACAGAAATTTTATTAATTAATCTTATAAATTATTCAAATTTAAATATATTGTAATTCATATGAAAATAAGGAAGATTTAAATCATCATTTTGCTATTCCAAAATTATTTAAAAAAATTTACAAGATTTCAAATTTGTTAATTTTTAAAAAAAATTATAATATTCGTTTTAAACTAAATAGTTCTAGTAAATTCTTAGTATTAAAAATAATAATCATAATTAAGAAATTCAAAACAAAAATTTGATTGAAAAAATTAACATCTTTATATTATAATTTTGTAATCTTTATATTACAAAATTTTCACATAAACATAAAATAAACACAAAACAAAAAAATTTTTTTATAATATATCAATATATAAATATATTTTTTAAAACGTATAAAAATAATCACTAAAAAAAAATTAATTTAATAACATAAATTTATTGCAACATATATAAATATTTATACAAATTCAAAATACATTTTTCTCTAATTTGTCTTCACACCAGTGAATTCTTAAAATTAAATACGTAAATTAAAAATCTCTATTATTTATTTATAACTGATCTATCATCAGAAGAATCAAAAAAAATCATCATAATTTTTAATTTATAATTTTTCTATTTTATATTAATTCTACAATGATTCCTTTAAAAGATTTGAAGGTTATAATTTATAATTATAATTTATAATATATAATTTATTATAATGTGAACGTTATATGTTTAATTTTAAGCATTTATATTTTTATTAATTAAAAATAAATTCGATCTTTTTATTTTTTCGATAGAATATTTATGAATTTTATAAATATATTCAACTTATTTATTATAAAGTGATACATTTCTTTAAAATAACAAATATAGATTTTTTGTTTATTAGCAAAAAATAATTTTCAACATTTTAACTGTTTATTATTAAAACTAAAAAGATATCAAAACCAATACTTAAATTTTATAAAAAATTTTTATTTTAATTTTATTTATTATCAATTTTAAATATATGAATATTTTTGTAACGCAAAATATACGTATAATTTCATTTAATATTTAATATTATTTCGTAATATTAAGTTAATTAAATAAATTATACTTAATATACTCTTCCATAATTAAATGAAAGAAATTCCAAAATTTATACAATTAGTCAAAAAAATCTTCATATATCTTACGAAAATTTAAATATTCAATTATAAATTTAAACAAATAATTCTATTTTTATATAAAATGTTATGAGATCATAATGAATTACATATATAGAGCAATTTTTTTATTAGTGAAATATTACTACGAAAAAATAAAATCATTCCTTAAAATATCAATATCATTTTCATTTTCATTTTCATTAAATATAACTTCGTACAAAATAAACAAAGAATAAAATTTTAAACTCCAAAATATTTAAACTTTAACTCTCTATTATTTAGTTGTAAAAAATATTCCCAGGTGGAATTATATAAAACATAAAATGATAAAAAAAATAATTTATTTATAAATGATTTATATAAAAATGATAAAATTGATAAAAGTTTGAGGACTGATTTTAGATACTTGAAATAAATTGCTTTATAACCAATTATGATCTGTAGCTACATTAATTTTCATTAAAATCAGATTTTTTATGAATTTTTATGAATCAATTAAAAAACATTATTAAAAATTACTTATCATTATTAAAAATTAAATATCATATATAATAATAAATGAAATATGCCATATCAAAATACATCCTTATTTATCTTTGAATTCTCAAATCAAAATCAACCATTTTCTAAGAAAAGAAATAAAAAATTCAAGATTGTCCTTGATATTGAAACGAATTCCACAGCAAATAAACAAAAAGACCACTAAGAGAGCGACGATCGAATACGTACTTGAAACAGGAATATTTTCATTAAAATCAGATTTTTTTCAAGGTAAAAGAAAATTTCCTCATAAAATAACGAAGTCTTCTGTGACTAGATATAAATTAATTAAATTTAATCGTATCCAACATTACTATCCAAAGAATCATCAAATGAACAAAGTATATTCCCATTCGCCTTTCAATTCCCAGATCAAAACCGTTCCCTAAAAAGAAATAAAAGATGCAAGATTGTTCATGAAATCAAAACGAATTCCACAATGGACAAGTAAAAGGACCAAGAAAGCGTGGTGAAGTACAATCAGACTTGAAGCGCGGGAGTGGCTGCAGGAAGAACGCAAGGAGGCGGTGACGTCGCGCTCGAGCTGTGCGTTTAATGAAAGAAGCGCGTTAATTAACAGTCGGTCCCGATCGCGATACAGAGGCCGGACTATAAAGATAACAGTGTACGCCGGTGCAAGGGGTGCTTCTCCCCCCGAGTAAATGGGGAAGGCGGCTACGCAAGCTTGTTGTTCGAATAGTCGCAGCGCCATATCCGACGACAAAGTCCTGCGACACCATCGGGTCTGGGATGTCGGTTGTTGTTGTTATCTCGAGCTGTTTCCTGGTAATTGTCCTCCCTCTTAGCGGGTACGAGCCGCGACGGGTTGTTATCTAGTGAATAATTCAATAAACTGTGATGCGCGCGCGCGCGCGTGCGGAGTTTGTAAAGAGAAAATTTCACGGTTTAAGAGTGAAAAACAATGAAACTCGAGCACCAAAGACATGGACATTTTCCGCTGTCCCTAGGATCGAACTGTGAACCGTTACCTAACCACGTTTCGACGAAACGTTTGTCTTGTATCCTACCAACCACCTTTTTTCGCCTTGCATCCGCGATGACGATGTTTGTTTCTGACTATCGCATATTTGCAAAAAAGAAATCGAGGCACATTGAAATCTTGAATTTTTCCATGGCTGATAGATTCTTATCGTTATAAATAGGAGAAGAAAGATTTTTAATTAAATAAGGGGATTGAGTATGAATGAATTTTTTTTTTTTGAAGATTAGTTTGATTTTTAAGATAGTTTTGAGTAAACATTATTGAAGAGTATAAAATTCTAAGAGAATAGAAAAACGATTTTAATTTTGGATTGTGATAATGTAATGCAACATAAAAATAATATTTATTGTATTCTGGAAATCATACATTGAATTTTGATAATGAAAAAATAAAATGTAATGTAATCTATGATCATGAGCCTCGATTTTTATTGATAAACAAGAGAACAATGATATAATGGTTTGTATATGATCGATAGCCATGAAAACCTTGGTTTCTATTATAATAAACAAAAAGACAGGAATTTGATGGTTCGACAAACTAAGAAAAAAAGATCAACAGTTTTTTGTTATATATATAAAGCAATTTCTAATATGAATGTTTCCAAAGACAGGTCTTTATGTTTATATACGCGTAATTTTTCTGTCTAGATAGAAATAAAACAGAAAAAATTATTTAAAATATTAATTACATTATTTTTTAAATTTTTATAAACTTTCTATTAAAATTTTATCTCAATTCATATTTTTTTTTCATATAACTAAACCATTTATAATTAAATGATTGGTCACGAGTTAGTTTTTTTAATTTCTAAAAATGTATATTTTAACATATCTTTAAAAGAAACAAATAAAAATGTTTTCAAAAATAACACTAAAATACATATACAATTGAGTATCTTGCAACAAGAGAAAAATAATTCTTTTTTCACTTATTATAGAAAAATTAAATTAAAAATAACATTTTGAAAAATTATTGCTTTGATACAATTATTGTAAAACAACATTAATCGAAATATTGAATTGATACAGAATATTAATACATTTATAGGATACCTTTAGTAGTTATAGAAATCAAATCGAATATAAGTTGGTTACAAAAATGTAAATTGAGATTTATTTATCAAGCAATTTAAGTTTGTTTTATGAATGCAGATGAAGTGAGATGTAAATAAAATAAAATCGTTTTGTCTTTATTATACTATCGCACTTTATTCTCATTCGTCAAAATAAAAGTGTGCTTTATGAAATTATTTAAATTGTTTATAATTAAATTGCTTAATAAATAATTTTGGCTTTTAGAATTCAAAATTTAGAATTAAAAACAAATTTAAAACATATAATTTATTAATTAATTGTTTCATTAATTAAACATACATATATTGATAAAATACATTGATATTTTCTGTAGACACAAAAAATGTGTTCTTCATATTCATATTGTATATTTATTTTTTATTCAATTTTATAAAATTTTTTCATACAATTCAACATTTTTATATAATTTTATATAATTTTAAAAAATTTTTATATGAATAAAAATAATTTATGAACTGTAAAAATAGAAACTCTCTCTTGCATTCTCGATTCAAATCTAAAAAATAAATACTTTAACGATTCATTTAAGTCTTTATCACGTAATATAAATCGTATATAGAAATTCAATTTCAAATTATTATCGTCTAAATAATCTTATCTTTTGTACATATGATCGTACAAATACAATATTTGTATCTCACTAAACTTATTATTAATTTTTTATTCCATTAAAATAAATTTCTCATTAAAATAATTCAACAGTTTAATAGATCGTAAAAGAAATTTTTTCTTATATCAATATTATAATAAATATATCGAAGTCTCGTCTCCAAAAAGAAATGTCTAATAGTTTTTTCCAAATTTTCATCATAAACGGCTATTGCGACACTGTTACAAGTTCCACAATGTCGAAAATTCCACGGGTATCTCCCTTGAGAAAAGATTTTATGACAGCATTGTTCAGTGAGTCTGCAACTAACAGTACGTACCTAACGTACTGCACCTGACTGTGGAACAACCTAGAATTTCCCTTAATTTAGAAATACTGGAATTGTATTGTTCTCTATGTGTTGGTCACATTATCTGTGAATAGTATGAAACGAATAAATTATCGTGTTCTTCTTCATAGAGGATGTTATACGCTCTTATTGGTTAAAACGGTATAATTTCTCTATCGTTCAATAATTTGTCGCATTTACAAAGGATTCGAATTACTGAAAATTATATTACAATCGAATACTGATAAAACGTTAAATGTATACAATCGAATCTTTGAAATAGAAGATTGTTAAAAGAATTTGTCGCTTATGAAACAGCGATTACAATTTCGAAAGGCTTTTTTTCAAGGAACAAACAATGGCCCGTCAAATAATCAACGTGCATATATTTGAATCTTATTTGAATTTTGCGCAAGAAAATTGGTTTGATTACATATCTATTTTATTCTACTTGCAATTTATCATACTCTTGTTCATTTATCTTGTACTTAATATTAAATGTTTACAATATTTTTCATTGTTTCTACTATGTTCTTATCTTTTGTTTCTTTTCGAACAAAACAGAGTAGTAAATCTTTATTTACTATTTATTTTATGTTGTAAAAATTATGACAAATTATAAAAATAAAGAACTTTTAAGTAACGTTAATATTATTTTTTTTTAATTTAATAACTAATTTAATAACATCTAATTTTGACGTCGCTAGTTTTTTTTTAATAACTTTGATTCATTATTCAAAATTTAAAAAAAATTTGAAAAAATATATCACATTTTTATTTATTTTGACGAATTAAAAATTATATACATTTGATTTTTTTCGTGAGTTTAAATATTGTGTATTCACGAATATAATATATACATATTGTATATATATATAATATATACAATTTTTTTAGTGAATATATGTGTCGGTATATGTGTTAAGCTTAAAAGAACGAAAATAGTCAATAAAAAAAAATAAAGACTAAAGCGCGTTTTGGTTAGTTTTAACGATATTTCACAAGCTATAGACCAATATTGGATTAAATAAAAAAATATTTTTTTAAGCTCTCCTGACTGAAATCTTGTTTCAGTGATAAAATAAAAAGAAAAGATTGAAATGATATTGTTAAAATTCACTAGAAGTTATTAGATATTTATTAATTTTTTAAATAAATTGTATTTTTTTTTCATAATGTTTAATTATTTACATGAATTTTATTTTTTTTTGTTAATAATTTCATTATTCGGTGATCAAAAAAATTAATTTTATTTTATTTTTATCTTCTATACTTGAATAAATATTTCTAATTTTCTTTAACATACAAATTCATATAATCAATTAAACGATTCAAAAATTTAATTCATAAATTTTATTTCATATTTTATTAATTAAAAATCAAATCAAAATATAATTATTAATAAATATAATTTATTAAGAACAGATGAAGTAAAATGCTATGTTTACTGCAGTGTTTACAAAGTTGTTTTGAAAACAGAAAATCAGAGAAGCGTTTAGTAACAAATATAATTACAAGTCTATTCGGTGCAATTGAACAGAATCTTTCGCTGTGAAAACTTGTGGGAAGGTAACTTTGTAAATTTAATATTAATAGCATTTGCATTGTCCTGTTTATACTAACTGAAATTCAAACTTTGATTATAACAACTTTCTATGAATCAATCTTTATTATGAGAACGATTCATATAAATATTTTTATCAGCTATACTTTTTTTGCAAATTTAATTTCTTCATTACTGTAATTACAAATATATAATTGCTAAAATAAACACAAAAATTGATATACAAAAGTATCGATTAAGATTTATTTATTAAATTATAAGCAATTGAAGTTTGCGTTAAATGAAGCGAAATGGAAAGAGAATGATTCTGCCTCTTTTATATTTTTGTTACATTTCATATCATTGTTACAGTCCATTCCTGTCTTAAATTAACTTAAATTGCTTATTATTTAATAATAGATAGATATATTTCAATATACTTCAATAGATATATTTGTATACCAACTTTTACATTTTTAGTCTCCCGAATTGATTCTAAAGATATCGAAAAAAATATTAATATCTTATACATAGATGATTCATAATTAATAGAATAAAATAATAATTAAAAAATTATTAATTCTTATGTTAGAAATCTTCTATTAATAAAATTATTATAAATTAATAGATCAATAATAAATTAAACAAACATAATTATCTGAGATCTCGATTATTGAATGTCTTCTATATACTAATTCTATTTTCGAACTTCTATTTCTATAATTAATATTTCCTTTCATTAATTATTTGTCACTTTTTGAGACTGATAATCATTATTACTATTACATTATTAATTTAGTTGTAAATAAATATTCAAAATAAATTTTAAAAAATAGTAACAGTTTTAATTAAAGAAAAGAAAATGAAGTTTTACGAAAAGTTGATTTGAACAAAATCCATTATTCGATTGCTCGTGATTTTGATGCTAAAATGCAAATAAAAATAAAAAATTATCCGCTAAAATTTTATTTACGACAAAAAAATTATTAAAGCAAAGAAACTTCTTTTTTTTTAAATTTTTGATATTTCAGAAAGATCATTCTATAAATATGATTGATCGAAATAAAAAAAATCTGAACAGAAAAACGATTTCAAAAAAACTGCTAATAAAGATATTGAAAAACCTTTGTTATTCTCAAACGAGAAACATGAATTTATTTAATTCTATATATGGAATAAAAAAATGATATATTGGAAGAAAATTTATTAATGTTAAAACATGACACAGTAGAATATAAAACCAAAATTAAAAAAAAATAAAAAGAATTTAATATAGATGAATTCTATGAAATACTTAGATTTCAAATTTTTGGTTGATCGTATACATACTTTGATATTTGATATTCAATAAGTAATTTAATTAATTTTATCTAGATATTTATATATATATTAAACTATATATATTTATAAAACTTCATACACTTAATTATCAAAAAAAAATTGATGTCTTCATTGCTCGTGCTCGCGAATAATTTTTGAAAACGTGGAATATTATGTTCCATATATTTTTCAATAATTTCATCGGTCTTTTCATTGCACGAACGCCTCCTTGAGACGCGGAATAATTTATTATAAGTATCGACTTGGGGTCATGGATTCACTGTCGTAATACTTTGCGACGTAAGAAGACACAGATTGGAGATTAGCGAGACAAAATTAATAGGATTCAACCTGACAGGAGAATACTGAGAACCACCTGGGTCTATGTCCCCAATAACGAACGAGAAACTGATTTTTAAATAATTATCGGCGCTGTTCAACTTAAATTATGAATTATTAAAGGCCAGACTCGCGTGGCATCGCTGCCAAAAGTATCGATCACATTTTCACCGATATATATATATATATAGTGTGTCTTAAAAATAATGGAATATAAACTCGAGATTCTCCAGATAATTTTCCTTTGCAAGAACTTTCGTTACGATTTTGTTAACGAGTTATTAATAAAAGTAATGCTGATCAATCACGGAGCGTGTAACTTAGTCAAGTTTGAATAATCGATCAAAGCGATTGAAAGCGATCAAGTACAAATAAATATATCTCGAAAAAAGTATATTGAATAAATATTTTTTTTAATAATAAAAAATTATATCAAATTATCACGAATAATGAATAAATAAATAAATATAATATTCAACATCATATATACTTTCTTCAAGATATGTTACTTGAAGTTGTTCGACGGATTGTAGCCAATACTATTATTATTAGGTTATATATGATTGGCCAGTGTTTTTTAATAATTCGTTAACAAAGCCGAAATAAAAGTTTTTGCAAAGAAAAATGTTGCTTGAAATTACCCCAAAAATCTTCAGTTAAGGGATATTCCAACATTGTTGGGACACCTTGTATATATATATTTTCTAGATAATAGATATATATTTCCATATACATACAGAAAATCAAGTGTATTGCGAAAATAATTAATGACCAAACTTTCATAATTGTGCAGCCACGAAAGACAAAAATAGAGAAGGAGTGGAATGAAGGAGTAAGTCCCGATTTTTGTGCATACAGTCATTAATCTTTTCGTTGATTTCTTTCACGAATCATTAGATCGATGTAAATCGGAAAAAATGTTCGTGGAAACACATTCATTGTTCTTCCATTTAATAAAAATTCATTCAATTAATGAAATAAATATAATATTCAGAAACTTGATTATTTTTGATTTTTTTCTTTTTTTATTATTATTCATTTTGGTTTATTTTGCAAAATAAGAAATTTTTATGAAAAATTTAAATTTGTACTAATACTATATTTACAAAAAACAAAAAAATAGTATTGTATATATGTCGTCGAATTGAAAATTGAAAAAATTATATACCATACATTTTTTTCATGTTTGAATGAAATAACAAAAATTATAAAAATTGTAGAATTATAAAACACATATGATATTTATGCCAAATATTTATTTTGTATCATATTAGACTGTTATTATTATAATCATTTGGATAGTTTAATGGATTGTAAACATAAAATCATTCGTAATTTTCATATATTATATTAGGAAGACTATTTTTAATGTTATAAGTCATAATTTTATAATAACAATATATTTATTTATTAATTAATATCTAAAATAATAATAATTATTTTATAATAAAATATACACAAATTGATATATAAATATAAATATTAAATTAATTTTGTTAAATCTTTGATAATAATTAATTAAACTGAAATATAATGGTTTTTTATTAACAAAATATCGTGGATTTTTATAAAATTTTGTTTAACGACATTATGTTAAAAAAAGAATGCATTCGTAATTATTTTTTAATCAATATATCGGGAAATTTATTATATTTTTTAAAATTATAAAATTAATTTTAAAATTATGAAAGAGTATTCGAAGAATTTATTTAATATTTTTTCTATCATCGTTTCTTCTTTCAACTAAGATGAAAGGAATCCTATGATAAATGTTATTTCGTTAAATTATTCATGTTTCTATTTTATGGATCTTCATATAATATTTATTATTAATATAATATTATAGTTGTTAATAAATTTAATGATTATTATTATAATTTATCGATATCAAATATTTCGACAAATTTCAATTGATATATTAGAAATTTTTAAAAAATTCAAATTTATTATAACAAAGTTATAACAAAACTTGTTCAAAGACTTAGTTTAACAGCATCTATGTTTATTAAAAGTAGAAATCAGATTTTAAATTCATAAAACGCGAATAAAAAACTTTGTAATATCATGAAATTTTTGAAATTCACAATTTTTATTTTTGTTATTTTTTTTCGAAAATCTATTTCTATATGAATTAAAATCTTTAAAAAAATTTATTATTTATTATTTCTATAATTCTTCAAATTTAGGTTTATAATAAACTAATAGTAACAATAATTATCTTTTTAGCTTAAAAAAATTAAATATTTATTTTCTCTTTTTTTTATATGAATTATTATAATGCAAAATCATATTAATTGAAAAAGTTCAAACATAATCTCAATTAATTAAAGAAAATAAATTTATATTTTTATAGTAATATATAAGTGATTTATATAATTTTTAAATTTTAAAAATCAAGAATCAGAAAAATTCAAAGATTCGAAATTTCAAATGTTACATTTCTAATATTTATGTCTATATCAAAAATAAAATAAAAGGAGATAAAATAAATGAATAAACGACGGCGTATCATAAACATATAGACATTTTTTATTAAAAAAAATACGATATGTACCACGATAACCACGACATATTATTAGATTTGAATTAATCTTTCGATAGTTTGACTGATCAATTACTGTGGATAATCTTTATTATTACCGTATCAATCTTTATTTGAGTGTATTTAAAAAAATGGAAAAAAGAGGAAAATAAATGTATTAATTAATATTTTAATGAAAAATTATAAAATAAGATTTCTAATATATACAATATAATTACAATAAAACCCATAATCTTTCAGCAATATTGTCGAAGATTTATCAGAACCTCGCAAGAAATAACAAAATATAGGCTCGTTGTGCCGATCACTGTCCGCTTTTCATCTGTATCCCTTTCTGACGCATTTTATTTTCTTCCACCCTTTTTATTTTTTATCATACTATAAACTTAACGCCATCTGTAAGTGGACCGTTTATCGCAATCTGACACCTCCTGTGCCACGACTAGGTATAGGTACATAGAATATGTCCGCACATAAACGGTCTCCTATGTACAACGAGCCGCGCGACCACCATAATGCCGTGTAGTATGCCACCGCGAGAGATAACGCGGCATAACCCCAGTAACACATACCGAGGGGTTTGAGCTTCGATGTAGAGAACGTTCAAGAGAGATCAGGATACTATGCTGATTAACGAGGAGCCTCGAAGGAACCATCCTTGTCGCGCTCGTCATTGTGCCATCTTGTCCTTATGTTATGTGAGCTTTTGTTTCTTTCTCGGTGATCAGGGAATTTTTCTCGAGGAAAATCTGCCTTTTTACAATTTGGATGCACATACACTCGGTCTATAAAGATATCCATATTATCTACAAGGAAATTTATTTATATTTTAAAAAACTGAAAATCTTTGCTTTTCAAATAAAGTATAATGAATTGTATATGGAGCAATTTATTTTTAAAAAAATTTATTATTGAATATTATTTTTTTATATATTGAATACAATTTGAAATGAAATATCTTTTATAAGATAGTAATAGATTAAAATATGAACATTTTATAGTTCAATATTTTGCTCTATCTTGTATTTATTAGAAAGTTATATTTAAGAAATAAAAATAATACTGAAACTTTAAGGATTGATTTCATCTTTTCAAAATTACTTTATATATAATTCATTATGATTTATATATTCACAATATTTCATAGAATTGTTGGTTTTGATAACAGAATTTATTACTTTAATTTGCATAAGGTATATGAATTCTTTTTGCGACTGATTGTATATCGAAGATTCATTTATGATGAATGTGAAAAATGAAAACTGAAGTATAGATTGATGGTTGAATTCATTCTAATAATTTTTAAAATATAAATGGTTATATGATGAAATAGTAGATGGTTAAATACTACAGATAAATTATTCATGCAATTCATTAGAAATAGAGATTAAAATGAATTTAGATTTTTCATTTTGAATGTGTATTTGCAATGATTTATCTGCAATGAAAGTATAAAGATTGTTTTCTGGATTTTATCCAAAATAATCAATGAACAAAGTAGAATCAATTTTTATTATTGAGAATAGAAATTGATAATTCATTCATAATAAACAATAGTAAATCTATTCAATAATAAATAAAATGAAATATTTAAGTATCATATACTCTTACCGGATAATTATATTAGTAGAATTGAAAAATATCTTTTGATCATTAATTTTGAAATTCTAATAATAATCAACAATAATAACAGCTAACAAAAATTAAAAAGCTATAAGATCAAAAACATACATATCATTTTAAAAAATCAAAATGATTTTGATTTTTCATCGAAATATTAGATCATTAAAAATTAATTACTTTTTGAAATATTTTTCTATCAAATTATCGAAAGTATCTCATGAGGATTAAATTTTAAACCATTCTGTTTAATATAATGATTCTAAATCCATCTTATTAGTGATTCATCGAATAGTATTATGCTCTGAGTTTACGAATTGAATATTAGGAATAATAGAGAATAGGGTTATAGTGTATTAGTAATTCATTTGAATAGGTTTACAATTGAATATCAGAAATAATTAGGAATAGAATTAAATTTAATATATAATTATTGAATTGAATATAATACATTGAATTCGAATCAATTTCAATATTAATATTTCTTATGATATACAAAAAATATCTGTCAATTATCATCTATTATGTTATATGCAATTTAATTTATGTGCGAAATAAAAATGACAATGGAGCGACATGCCCTATCACTATCGCTTTATTTTTATCTAGAATAAAATTGCTTATAAATTGGAAAAAACGTTTTAAACGAAAAATTTTGCATATCAACTTTTATGTTTGTTTTGATAGAATCTTCCTTTGAATTTTTCATCTTGTCTTTTCTATTTTATTCGAAGTTGTATACAAACTAAAAAATAATATCAATAAATATTGATATTTTGAAAAGATTTATAAATAGTTCTATGTTATAAAAAATCAAAAATCTTCCACAAACAATTTGGAATCTTAAAAATCATAATTTTATAACATTTCAAGATTTCAAATAATTCAATATAATAATTATAACTGTGTATTTTATTTATTGAATATTTTAAATACTATTTAAAAATAATTTTTTATTAAATCATTGAATAAATAATATTTTTGAAATAATTTCAATAGAAAAATATTATGTGTTTCTATTTTTTATAAATTAATTGTGATTTGTGAAAATTATTTTTTATGATTAAGGCATTTTAACTCTCTTTCAAACAAATTTCTTTTTACAATTAAAAAATTAATATTAATTTGTGATAATTTAATATTTAAAAAAATGTTATATATATATGTTTTATAACATTTATAAAAATATTATAATGTAATAATAATGTAATAAAAACTTGATAATGTAATAAAAACTTGATAATGTAATAAAAAATAATACTTTTATTTTGTTTTATAGAAATAAATTTATTAATATGCTATATTGTTCAATTTTTGATATTATTATTTTTATTATATAGTATTGTCTAAATATTGTGAAAAAAATTTTTTTAATAATAATCCTATATATATTGAAATTACATATTATTTATTTAATTTTTCACAATAAATTGTGATTTAATTCTATTATCTGATGATTTGATTTTTATAAGCTTATAATATATGATTTTTTGCAACTGAATTTTTAAAATACTTGATATAAGCTAATATTTATAATGCTGAATTTTGAATCTATTTTTTTTTTTTTTGATCAATAGTGTTTTTTTATTTTTGAGAATATTTTTTCTTTCAAATATACAGAAATAGTCATAAAATAGAATTGTAGAATTGTTTTATTATGAATTACACATAAATAATAATATAATTGATTTTAAAAATAACAGAAAACCAGAGAATTTCATTTAAGAAATTCATAAAATTTTAATCTATTCTATCAAGATTCAAATATTATTTGAAAATTTATTTGAAAATATTTTCCTTTTTTAAAATCTTTATGAAAAAAAATTCAAATTTATATTCATATTTTTATTAAATTGCATAGATTCAAATATATTTGGAAATACTTTTTCTTTTAAAATATTTATAAAAAAAATTCAAATCCACTCAAACAAAATTTGATCTTATTTATCGAAAATTTAATGATTATTAATAACAATAAATGAAGATATAAACTAGAACTTCCATTATTCGAAATACATTGTTTAAATATTTTCTATTGTACATTAAAATTCACAATTAAATTATTTATTAAAATTTTTATAATTTTTAAATATAAACTTTGAACCTTATGGATTTTTTTAAAATTTTCAAATATTTAACTCAAAATATTTAAGATTAAGATTATAATATTAAACAATTTTAAGAAATATTTTTCAATATCAAAATAATTTGAACAGTATTTAAATAATTAATACATAATACAGAATAATACAGAAAATAAATAATAAAATTCAAGTCTAGAGATTGAATATCGTCAAAACCTATATTATATTTCTTATTGTTTCAATTAATCTTCAGCTCAGAAACTGAAACTATCTTAGTGGCACTTTCCATTTATCGAAATTATAGCAATGTTATGAAAGTTTTCTTGATTCTTTTTCAGCATCTTAAACAAAGTCTCTCGACTTTGTTATTCTTCGCTATGTTACTCATTCCATTCTTTTAAAACGTACTATAAGCGACGGTGAATGAAATTGCAAACGAATATTCCGCGACATTTTGTTGTTAGGCACGCGTTTTAAATATGGCTGCGATAAAATATAGCGTTAGATATGAAACGAATGAAACCAATTCATTATGAAGTCTTTTTGAAATCGACACTGAAAAAAGGTTTACGACACGAGATTATTTTTTTATAGCAGTATAAATGAAATGACATATCATTTTTATTCATTTTTATCCATCTTCTTCGTCTCTCTCTCTCTCTTTCTTTTTCTTTCTTTTTTGTTTATTTTTCTTTTATTTTCATGTTCATTTTATCTACATAAAGTAACGACTCGTAACTAATATATTTTATAAATCCTCTATCTTATTATGAAGTTTTCTATTAGCTTTCGACAGATACCAGCTTCTGTAACAACACACATCGTTGTCCTTTCTTTTATTTCGTAGCTGAAATGTATCGGGCAGATAACAAAAGCCATGCGGATTTTTTGTTTCGAATATCTCGTTCAATGATGCGACACCATGTGTCAAGAGACCTTTTATTGCATTTTTACGAAACAAGCGGTTCCACTTCTCTTTTCCATTTCAAGCCGAAAATATTTGACCGACTTTGCTTTCACGACATCTCATACGATTATACGCATGAAATATTAGTGCGTATAACATTGACGCAAGAACAAGGAGTTGTTTGTAATAGATTAAGATTTCATGAATTGCATTGTGATTATTATAGGTTTCCCTCATTATTATGGCACAGGTATCCTTTACAATAAGAACAATTTCCTACATTGATGGTTTATTATAAATGTTCGTTATATATTCACTTTTTGAATTTTCCAAATTTTTAATATTTTTAATGTTGTATATAATAAAATATATTGTATATAATAAAATTATATAGTAAAAAATGTTTATACTTAAACATATAAATTTGTTAAAAAGATATTATGTTAAATTATGAATTAAAATGAATTAAAATTTATTGAATATTTTTATTTATTACATTTATATCTAAATCTATATATACTATCCAATCTTTAAATTTTCTTTTCTTCAAAAACATTAAAAGGAACATGATACATATACTTGGTTAATATTTATGGGACACATTTGAAAGATCGATAAAGGAAAAAGTAAACAAAAAATTTGATATTTGATAAAAATGTCAATTGAGGCTTATTTATTTAAGATATAAACAATTTATTCCAAGTTTGCATTAGATTACAATTGATTTAAAATAAATTCAATTACAATTGATTTGAAATAAACTTCAATTGAAACAAACTATAAATCATCTAATAATAAAAATAATCGATAATTTTATTATTATATATATTAAAATAATTTTTGTATATCAATTTTTATGTTAACTTTCTAAAGATATCTTATAAATATATTAATATCTTATATAATGTTTAGCAAATTATTATTATTTATTATAATACACGAAAAATTATTATTCTACATGTTTATCTATCTATAATTATATTATTGAATTGAACATTTTAATATATTAAAACAGTTATTAGAAATATAATTTTTTTAAAAATATATAGCTTTCTTAACAAAAATTTAAATAATGATAAAAATATTCAGATGATATATGATTAGATTAGATTAGAATTTTATATTTATATTTATAAATATTGAATTCTAAAATCAACTGAATATATAGATTTATCACAGTGAGTAAATTTATACTCAAATATTTTTACAATATTAAATTTCGTCATAATTTAATTTATTTTTTATTGTTTATAACATTATTCAAAAAATTTTAGCATTTTTAATTCGATAAAATTATGAAAAATAAATATATAGATTAATAAATATATATATTTCTATATCATAATATTCATATATAAATATAAGTGACATGTTATAATAAACAGACGACAGAAGTTTATACATTTATGGAAAATTTAAATAAAGAAAACATCATAGAATGCATATCATATACAGAAAAAATATTTAAGAAAAAAATTCTATTTCATAAATATTTCAATTTTTCATATTTTGATAAAAATTTTAATCTCGATATTGAAATTTATATAAAAAATATATTTTCTGAATCTTATATTTTTTTTTATTTATTTTATTATTAAAAATCTTATTGTAATTTTATAATATTTTAATAGCTCGTATGAAATAATTATTTTTAAATATAAATATATTTGATTTGAGAATGAATTAGATTTTAATTTTGCATCCATTAAACTTGATCGCAATCGTATACAATATTTCGATAATTATTTCATTGAAAAATTTCAAATTAACAATTAATTAATTAATGAAAACAATTTATCATAATTATTAGAAAGAATTGAATTCTAAATGAAAATAATTGATAGTAGATTGATCAGAAAATTTTTGCATTTTCATAAAATGAAAATAATTTAAGGAAATAATTTAATGTAAATGATATAAAATTCAAGAGATAAAATATTAATAGTTTTCTAAAATTATAATATATATTGCATTATTAATAATTAAAAAATTATCAATAATTAATTATAAAATTATTATTAATTGCTAATTAATTTAAAATTACAAATACTAAATTTCATAAGATATACATACATACATAGCCTATCATATTCATATTCAATGATATATATTCAGTGTAATTTTTCAATTTATTATCAATTTATTATTATTAGGAATTTAATAATTTAATTTATTAAATTCCTCGATCATTTTATTTCTTTTCTTTATCTTTATTTACACAATATAATACATATTCTATATATTATAATATAATTGATAATCGAATGATAATCGAATCAGCAGATTCATTCATTCGTTTCAGTGATTAAATCATAAAATGGTTTCGTCAAAAAATATACCCGAGCCACGTATTCGAGTGCAATTGATCTGAACGCAGGAACGCAATTGATTTTAAAATGTTTAACATAGGTATGTCACTGGAATCGAATATGTTGATCGATTAATCCACAAGCGTATCTAATTTTAAACAAATTTTAATGTTATAGAATCATGTTATAGAAGGAAAATTAATTATTATTGGTATAAGAAAATAGAAAAGATTTACTGCAAATGAAAATTTAATTATTATAATATTAATGTAAAAATATACATATATATTTTTAAGAATTACAGATTTTTTTTATTTAAAATATATGGAAATAAAATACTGATTTTATATATTAAATTTTATATATGATATATAAATTTTTTTTGATAAATAAAAGCATTTAAATATCTTTTTTGTTTCTAACAATATTTTTATAATATATTATATTATAATAAAATATGAAAATTATTCAAACATGATTTAAATCTTTCTGAAAAGAAAAATTTTCTTTTCAGATCAAATCTTTTAAAATTATCAATATTTTTAATTAAGAAAACACATTTGTCACATTTTGTCTATTGTATTTTGTAAGAAATAGAAGAAATATTCCAAAATGTTTGGAACTTATAGATAAACTTAAATATTAAAAATATGATTAAGTATTATTTAAATTTTTTTTTTAATTTTTTTTCTACGTTTTATTAAATTTCTTTTTTTCTGAAATATATTTTACAAGATTTTTTATAAAATATAAACATGAAAGAAATATTCTCATATATTGTAAAATACAAATTAAAATTAAAATTATCTTAATATTTTTATTTCTGTATCAAGATTAGACATTACATTTAAAATAAAAATAAAAAATTAAATATTAAATAAAATAAAAAATATTAAAATAATTTACATTAAAAAAAATATTATTATTCAAATAATATTATATTAATTATATATATTTATATTATTTATCTCTAGAAATTATTACTATATATTATAGTAATATGAATCAATTAAATTATTATTTGATGATTTAATCAATATTATAATTTTTTTAATATTATTTATTTAATGAAATAGATATATTCTTACTTAGATATATATTTAGAATTATACAATTAATATTAAGATAAATACACATAAATTAAACATAGTAAAATTAATAATAAATCTATAGTAAATATATAGTAAAATTTGTAGCAGATATACACATACAAAAAGAGCATGTAATCAGAGATAAATATAAGTATATTTGTAAATGGTATTATATAAACATTGTTTACTATTTTTAACAAAAGTATTACAAATTCTATATTATACGGGATAATTTTAGCATGAATTCATTCAATATATATTTTTAAAAAAAATATACAATTTTTATTATACATTATTAATTTAAATTTATTCATATGCATATTATATCATAAATAAAAATATTTATGTTTTTTCTATTAATTAAAATAATTTAATCTTTAAACGATCTTCTATATTTTCCAAAATCCTCCAATACTCAATACTGCTTTATATTAATACATTCTTGTTAAATTATCAAAGATATAGAATAGGATAAACATTTTCAAAAACATAAATGAATATTTTGGGTATTTATATACCAAATTTTATATACCAAATAATGGATATTTTGAAACAATATTAATAAAATCGTCGTGAATGAACAATTGTCAGAAGATAACGCGGCTGGTTCCTTTTCATCCAGTTTCACTCCGTTGCTCACGTTAGAGGTCGTTTTAATGATAAAAGTACGCGCAGGGGTGAGATTAGATGTTCGAAGAAATGAAAGGGAGGAAAAGGTTGGTTCGGTGTGCAAAGATACTAGCTCATTTTCTAGACGATAGACATTAAACCGAAAAGATGTACGAAAAAGATAGAGACAACTTCTTGCGTGGATAGGTTGTAGGCGGAATAACACCGATAAAAGAGATGATTCGAGGCTCGTTCCCAAAAGAATTTGCTCTGAAAATGTTAAATCCGCTTAATACATTGGTAAAAATTAACAAAAGAAAGATGGAATGAATTCGATACAAGATTGGATTATAAAAATCTTATCTATTTAAATAAATCGAAAGAATTAAATGAGATTAAATATAGAGAAAAAGTACTTATCGTTAATTTTAATTAATATTTTTAAGTATTAATAATAAGATTTTTTCCTGAAAATCTCATTTTCATATTTTTTAAATAAAGCTGGTTAACTGCTTTTTAAGAAGTATCATGATTATTTACAATTAGATCAGAATTCAGTTTAGAATGATTTTGAAATTAAAATTCCTATTTAATTTAATTTTTATAAAAATTATTTATAAAAAATGTGAAATATTAAATTGTCTTATTTTGTGAAAAATTTTGAAGTTAATGTATTACATTTTTTAATAAATTTGTTTCGTATAAGATGATTCGTTTAAATTGATTTATTCGAATATTTTCGAAATAATTGATGATAAAATAATATTTCAAAGAAAAGTTGAATAATTTTAGAAAACATGTAATATAATATAAGTAAATAAATTTTTTTTAAGTGAACATATATATTATGAAATACATATGAATATTAATTTTTTTTAATAGAATTATATATTTTTTAATATACAATTTGTCATTTTTATACAAAAATTAGATTTATACATAAATTAAGTTAAAAAAATATATTAGTTTTAATATTATTAGTTTTAATATTGATGATGATACTAATAATATATGCTTTTTTGAAATTGGAATGAAAATATCAAATAAAAATTATAAAATCTAATGTTTTTAGATTTTTATTTTATATATACACTTAAGTTTATGTAGGAGAATAGATAATTCCAATAATTTAAAAGAAATGATGTATATTAATAAATTTAAAGAAATATTAAGATTTGACAGATCATTTAATTGATCATAGAGATCAAATAAGATTCTGTATATAAACTGAAAATCATATATTTGAATTTTAATTTTAGAAAATTAAATACTAAAAGAAATAATAATATTTCTAATACTACTATATATAATATTAAAATTAAAATATCTTTTAAATGATGATTCAATAAATATTTTTTATGTAAATGATTTATTTTGTTTAGAGAATATAATATCATCACTTACATATTTAAAAAATATAAAAATATATGACTTTATTTAAGAAAACTTAATCTTAAACTTAATCTTTTACATATTCAATTAAGAAAAATTCGTCGAAATCATTGAATTTTTTTATTTTTAATATGTATTATCAATAGTTTTACATAATATAAATATCATTTACAAAATTAAATTATCAATAGTTTTAAAAATATTCCAATTAGTCGATTTAAATTACTTTATATTACTATATATATTCTATATTATATTATAATAATATAATGTAAGTAGTATATATAAATAACATAATATAAATAGCTAATATGAATAACTAAAACAACATTAATTCAGAATTAACATTTAATTTCCTTATATTAATACTTTTATAATTATTTTAAACTACATATATATGGTTATATACTATATATATATATATATATATATTAAATTCATTTTTTTTGTATTCTAATGCATTGTCTTTTCATTTTTATTTATTTAAATAATTAATTTATTTTTAAATTAATAAGTAAATCGGTATTATTAAAAATACGAAATGTTTCATTATTATAAAGAAATATCAAAAAATTAAAAAATAAATTAAAATCTCATCAAATTCATAATTGTCATCTATTTTAAAAACAAAATAATAAGAAATCCACAAGACGTTTTATTTATTCCAAATTTTTAAACGAAAAACCAAACAGTTTTTATCCATCTGCCAAATAACCGATACGTACACACAAAATTGTCTGGCATAGACTTATTCTGAACAACTTTTATTCTTTCCACAGGCAAAGGACCGGCGTAAAAACCCACGAAGCTAACGTTCCTTCGAAAAAATCCACGTTTATTATTTCAAGAAAAGAGCGCGATAATATTCCGCGTGAATTTTCCAACACGGAATCGTTTGACAGCGGTATGGCACCTCCAACATAAACCTATCTACTTGGAAGGTGGGCGCAGGCTAGGTACGATTATAAAATGTGCATCCATGTTGCGAAACGCTCGAGGCCGCATCCCCCTCGGAGCGTATATTGCAAGTAATGTCGTGTAAATACAGAACGATATTAAAACTGGCGCGAATTCTCATGGAAAAGGACCGCGTATATCCTTTAGAAGAGGATCTTTCAGAAGACGACGGATAAGCCTGTATGTCCCCGATGAGAAGTCAAAACAAATATTTGCCACGTACTGGCCAATCTCTGTTATTTGCATGCGCCTTGACTCGCGTGCTACACATAGGAAGATGTATATTGGTTTACCTACTGAAATATTCGATCGTCTGTCGGCTAGTGTAAATCTCATTCATAATAATGGCATTTCGCGCTGAAAATCCCTCCTTTTTTTCTCTAGATCGAAGATCGATTTTCGTATCGTTTGGGATTATTCCGGATGGATTGTATAGTGGGTTAAAGTTAGTCGAGTGGAATAAAAATGAGTTTTATACAGTTGGAAATATGAGGATTTGCTGATAAAGAGTATTTTATTTCTGTTGGCGAAAAATATATATGTGGAGTAATTCTGGATGAAACGAAATATGTTTTTAAGAATTATAAAAATAGATATTTTAGAATTATTGAATGTTATTGAACATCTCTACATGTAATATATTTATAATAATTATAATAAATAAATGTAAAAAAATGAAAATGAAGTAATATTTGAATGCATCATTTGAACAAAATCGTAATAAGAATAAACTAATGGTAATAGTAAGAGAGGATATTAATTATCTCAAAATATATAATATATACATAATAAAAAATGATATTAAAAAATAAATACTTGTTTCGCAAGTATATTTTTTTTCTTATTTTTTAATATTTAATTTGATTTTTTAATATATATTGATTATTTAGAATTTTATAATATTTAGAATTTTAATATTTAAAATAACAATATAATTATTATTATTTTAGAATTTTTAAGTATCTCGTTAATGAAAATTTATAATTAATATTTGAAAACATAGAGAGAGACAATTGTAACATCTTCAATTGTAATGTTATACATAATCAATAGAACATTAGAAGACATACATATATATCTGTTTTTTATCAAATAAAAAATGAATATAAATTAAATGTAAGAATTAAAAATTAAAAAATAAAAAAATAATAATCACAAGTAATTATACATTTATTATAACTATGATATAGAATAATTTTTAATGTAATAAAAATCCTGTGTTTTTTATTAATTTTTATGCATAAATATTATAATTCAATAAATATTTCAATTTCTTAAAATTAAAACTATGTTATTATCGATTATATAAAGTATTATAGTTGCTTCGAAGTACTTCGGATGTTTGTAATATTTTCTCCGTTTTCCGTCTTTTGTTAATAACTTATTAGATATTACTTTATGCACAACGAAAATATTTGTAATTTAATAATGTCAAATAAGTTAATAACGTTTTTGCACAAGAATTTTTATTATAAAAATATTTCTTATATAATCGCATTCTAATATCAAAATATATATTATTATCAGTTTATCTTACACTATATCCATTGTTTTTATCAAAAATATTTTTTTGAATAAAAAAATTTTGTGTATGTATAATATAAACATAGTATAAACATATATATAAACATAAAATAGTGTATAAAAATATAGATTGCTTTATTAAATTAATAATAATTTGTGTAAGCAAAACAGAAGAACTATAAGATCGCTCTATTTCCATTATCACATTCTTTCTGTTAAACATGAATTTAAATTATTTTTAATCTTTACATTAGATTTTCAATTTTTTTCTATAAAAACTATATTAAAATATTTATAATTATTTCTATATTTAATTCACTTATTAATTGTGAGATTATATTTTAGAAAAAATTATATTAATTATTAAAAAATAATTGAAATAAGGTAACGAGAAATAATGCAAATGTTCATTACGAATAAAACATTCTGTGCAACAGAGTTTTCTAACCAAATTTACTCTATCCAAAGACTTACTATAATTATACACACTGAAACTTGAAATTAGGAAATTCATGCAAGACGCGCACAGAACTTTGAATTTTGCTCTTTCAATTCTGCTTTTCCAATTCTGGTTTCGTTCGTGAGTATTCAGAATTCTCCTATGCGCATGAATTTTCTTCAATTTTCATTCTATTCCATTTGACGTGTTCTTTCAAGGTATTCTTAGAAACTTGCAACAACATTCGTTCATAACTTTTAATTATATATAATATATTCCTCGGTCATCTAATTTAATATATAAATCCTTTTATCCAAACATCTTTTATTTAGCAAACGATGCATTTATAAAATTTATTGTCACATTATCTTTATAAAATTTATTATCACGTTTTTATTTTATAAAAAATTGATACTGTTTTTAAAAAAAATATATAAAAAATTAGCAATGCAATTAATCTTTTATAGAAAATATATAGTGAGAATCAAACTGAGAATCTTATGCTTTTTTTCTCCAATTATATTGTTTTTAAAAAAAAAATTTCTATTAGAATATCGACATTAATTTATTCATTTCAATTTAAAAATTTAAAATATTTATTTTTCTAATTTTGAAAATAATTTTACAAATTTTCTCAATTTTTCTAAAGAATTTGTCAAAAAATTTAAAAATATTCAACAAACAGATTTTCAAAAATTTCAGCTTTTTATAATAAATAAAAAAATATGAATATAAATATGTTTTTATTGGAAAAAAATTAATTAAAGAGAAATTTAATGTTTTTATTTTTTTAAAGGATCGAATAAGTATAATTATTTTCTATAGTTACATAGTGAATGGTCAAATTTTTCATAAAGTTAAAGTACTTTTCATAAAATCTTTAAAAATAAAATCTTTATATAAACTAAAGACAAAGTGTCTAATACAACACACAATAATTTTTGTTATAGAAAAAAGCTTTTTTTAACAAAAAAATTCTGATATTAGTGATATTAAAGAGTACAAATATTCTATTTTGAAATCGTTAACGATAAAATTATTTTTGAATTATTATTCGAAAATTCATTAAGGGATTCAGTTATCCAACAGTGTTATATGAATGAATGTTCGAAGCTGTAAGAACACCAAAATCGTTAAACAAACCACTTTCTAAAATCCGTATAATTCTTCAAAGGACACGTAGCGACAATAAATCCATAAAGCCAACAGATGTAGCAGAATTTGTAATTAACTTTAAAACGATTCCCAAAATTATTCTAATCTCTTT
Organism: Apis cerana; assembly: GCF_029169275.1. Taxonomy (NCBI): domain Eukaryota; kingdom Metazoa; phylum Arthropoda; class Insecta; order Hymenoptera; family Apidae; genus Apis; species Apis cerana. Next base: position 1,886,954 of record NC_083865.1, on the reverse strand, counting down.
TGGAAAAACATAGTCAACAGATATATATACAGGCTTTAAAGTTTTATTACTTAAACATCCAAATTAAATTGGAAATTAGAAAATGGATAACATGATATCTCGAAGTTATTTCAGTTACACAAAATGAATTCTACAATCTTATAATTCAAAATAGTAAAAAAAAATTATTCAAAGTAAATTGTTTATTCATTATTATGAATTACTACTAAAAAAAATTGAATTTTTTATTAAATTTTATTATTTGATAAATAATATATTTCATTTAAACTAATGTTCTTTAATTAAAAAAGAATGAATTTGATATAAAATGAATATTTAGAAAAATAAATAAATAAAAAAATAATAAAAAATTAAAGATTTGATTATTTAAAAAAGTATGTTTCCTAATAAAAAAACTCTGAAATAATATTCAGAAAATGATTTAGTAAATACATGGTAATATAATCAATACTTTTATAATACAAATTGAATAAAATATGCAAAAATTGTTATAGTTTTTCCACAACTTTATAAATTTATATAACTGGCACATAGCACAAATATTTCCATCACAATATTTTTATTGACATTCTCTAATTTGTATTGGTTCATTTATTTTCAATATTATTCTCAATACAATATGAAAGGTATTATAGATTATAAACATTTGATACTGATTCTATTAAAAAATTAATTATTTTCACCAAAATCAAACAACAAATAATATAAATTATCGTATATAATTTAAAAATTCTTTAAAATTTCCAAGTTAAGATTTAGACCATTATAAAGATAAAAGGTCAGTAATTTTAAATAGTAAATCCATTTTATATAATGGCAGCTTACAATATACAATAAATTTTTATCTCAACTTTCTTCGATCGTTTAAAAGTCTATTTGATGTTATAAATATTGTTAAATTCGTATCCGCAATAATAATATTATAATAGTGAATAGTGAATTGATAAATATATATACATGTATTCAATACTTTTGACTGAAATATATATGTATGTAAAGAAACTGGTGCTTGTGATTATTGACGTATTTTTTTCATAATGAATGGACGGTATTGTAATTACAAATGTATGTCTATACTATATAATATATATTGTGAGACCTGATCTCATAATATCACAGCAATCTGATCGTGTCTAACGGTAAAAATGCGTAAACAAAAAGATGTTACAAAAAAATTATCTATTATCATATCTGACGTGACACGTTACGACGTATTCACAATAAGCGATAATTAGATTCTTTCTCAATGTTACAATAGGTAATCGTGTTAGGTCGTAATGAACGTATTATTACAAATCTATCTATTTGTCGGTCAGGATATGATCTGTTCACAATAAGACTCTCTTTCAAATGAGGCTTGTGTCCTCAGAAAATCCGTTCCTTGTTCAATTGGGAGGATCACAATTTTCCAGTAGGGCATGATAATAATCAATAATATAAGGATCAATATAAGGATCTGACTCGTGATAGTTAAAAGAAAATTTCTCGAATTAAAATGATGTTGATTGTTGTTGAGTCAGCTGTATCTGGAGTATGCCACCCTTGAGATCGGGCTAGGTCGAAATGTGTTAAAAATATAATATTATAAGTATCAACTAAAGAAACAACAATTATCCTCACATAACATTATCCTTTGTTTAGGTTCCATAAAGAATGATGTTAGATTCCATTGGCAATAGATAACAATAGAAAAGAATTTCCATAAGAAATTTCCATAAGAAAGAATGAGCTGTTTATAAATCTCGCGAGCAATAAGTTCACGAATATTAAAAGGTGATTAATTTAAATTTTAATATAATAAATTTTAATATAATAAATGCTTTTTAAAAATTATTTTTATAATTATTTTTATTTTTATAATTTATAAATTAATATAATTCATATAATTAATAATAATAATAATAATAATAATAATAAATACAGTAATAATTAATACGTAAATAATATAATAAATATTAAATGATTTATTAATATAATATTAATAGATTATGAAATCACTATTTTTTAAAATTAATATAAGAACAGTATTTTATCAAAACAATGATTTTTATTCAATTAAAACAATATATTTTTAATATTAATGATTCTTTTCTATAAGATATTGTTTTGTATGTTTCATTTTTATAAAAATTACTATTAATTTCTAATTGTTAATGCTGCGATTAGAATAGATTATTTTTCAAATATGAGATAATTTATCTTTAAAAATATTTATTATAATATTTAGATCAATATTTATAAATTAATAAAGATTGTTTTTTTTCGAAACAATTTTTAAAATAATGTAAATTTTGAATTTTTTTGTAATACATTGCTGCTCTTATTGTTTTTCCGAGTTGTTTTACAAAAAATAATATATTTTAGATATTCTGTTCATAAAATACATAGAATTACCAGAACTTTTTTTTATTTTAATAATAGTTTATGTTATTTTCAATCGTGTTTCATGAATATAGAATAATAAATATAAATATAAATAATTGAATATTTCAACATGCTTCAGTCGAACTATACTTAATAATATTAATATAAATAGAACTAAGAAAATTATTTTAAATATTTTTTATCACATTGTTTATTTATGATAAAACAAACACAATAATGGTAAACAACAAATAACAGTTTAATAAATGAAAAAACACAAGAATACATCATAAAAATATATTTAGATCATTTAGAATTTATTTAATAATTTATTTTTACTCGTTATAAAAATTATTAATTTTAAATTATTAATATTAATTATATATATTATATCATAGATATAATCATAGATGTATAAGTTTAGTAAACTTCATATTACTTTATTATTTCAAAAAATACTTTAGAGTGAATATAATATTTAAATTAGAAAATATAAATATTCAAATAATATTCTTAATATTCAAATAGTATTCAAAAATTCTTAATATTCTTCTCCATCTACGCTTCTCATCTTGTGACAATCCATAGTTTTACGTTTCTATTTATTTTCATGGCTATACTTTTTCTATGATCTGACTGTATAAAACGCTCTTGGAAAGATGACAAATGGGATAAGAAAATCGATTTAGTTGAAACTGGAGAGAGTTCTGGATCTTTGGGGAGGATGTTAGAGATGTCACGCGAGGTCAAGGCCTCCTCGAGACCACGAATTCGTTTTAATAGAAGTTCCCTACTGTATTATAATAATTGAAATATCTATAAATATAAAAATTTCAAACGAAATTTATATCAAAACTATATTTTCAATTTCCATTTTATATACATCAACATTATGTCATCGAATTGTATATTAGATCTAAAATAATCTATTATATTTTTATTTAAAATAAAAATTTTCTATAATCTCATATGATAGGAATTAATTATTATTTGTAATAATAATGATAATAAAATGCCATAGATTTTATATCTAAAAAATCTTAGTATTGCTTCAATCTATAGTTATCCGAGCTTGAATAGATATATTCGAATACACGATTTAAATTAAATATTTTAAAATAAATATCTAGTTTTTGATTTCAAATTTGACAATATCGTTCTAATAATAAGTTTTTTAAGTTTTATTTAGTTGCTAAAATACATTAATTAATTAACAGAGAAACTTGAAAAAATATTATATTTGTATTTATTTAATTTAATTCGATATTGATCGCCTAGAATAATATTAGAACAATCCTCATTGTAAAAACAATATATATATCAAATTTAATATAATCATATGTTGATAGTTTTATTTGATTTTTTTAAATGATTAAAACGCCATATTTTTCTTTCATGTTTGGTGTTTGAGTTTAACAAGTTTAACAAGTTATATTATCAAATTCACTAAAAGAATATACATGAATATAAAAAGAATATTCGTTTAATATATATATAAATATATTGTATATATTTAAAATATATTTTATTTGCAATGCATTTATTTGCACGTTTCATTATTTATCTTGTTTACAGATCTTGGATTTGTATTTTATTTTTCATTATTTGCGAATTATCCGCAGACAGATATATGCGAATTGTTTATGGACATATGTCTAAGCACAATTATTTCTCAATTTGGACAAAGTTAAAATGACAAAATTATTTTTGTGAAATAAAATCTTTAACTGAAGCGATTTTGTCAAAATTGAGAGATGTTATATTAAAAATTTACTTATCCTATATTTATTCTATCTAAATTTTGATTCGAAAAGCTTTCGAACACTCTAAAATATTCATGAAGTTGAACTTAACTTTTGAATATTTGGATTTATCTCTTTTTTTATTCATTGTTTTATTTTACAAATTTATGTACTATTTCTAATATATTTTTTTTATTTTTGATTTTTTATTATGAATTTCGAGTTTTATATTATTTATATACACATTTCTGCATTTGTTTTTAAACATATAGATAAAAAAATTAGTGTTAAATAAAAAGACTAATGTATGCTCATTTTCCATTTTGTCGCAAAAATAAAATATTAATATTAATATAAGTTGTTATTAATATTAATATTAATAAGTTTTTTTCATTTATTTATAGATTTATTTACTATTCTATATTTTTCTAAAACTTTGTAATTTTTTTAGAATAGTGATAAAAATGGATATATAAACTACTAAATTTAATTTTATTTTATTATTTATAAAATTTTGTTATATAATATTTTACATAAGTATTTTATGTCAAAATTATTTGAAATTTTATTTTGTTTCTTTTTTTAATATAACTTAAAATACTTAACTTAAAATAATTTTAAGTTATTTGTAAAATATTCGAGATAATTTATTATGTCCTCTTTTTCATCCTCTTTATGAATTAATTTTTATGGAGAATGATCAAGATAAGCAAATATTTAATTTTATAATTGTAACTAATTAATTCCCTACTATTATTGGTTAGTAAATTTTAAAAAAATTATAAAAAAAAATTTATAAAAGAATTCGCTAAAACATTTAAGAAAAAGATAATTAAAGAAAAATCAAATTTCACTTAATATCATTTAATAAAAATAAACCAGTCAATATTATTTATATGTTTTATCTTGAAAAATACACACCAAAATCGTAAGTAAAAAAAAGAACTTTTAGAACGATCTAATAAATATAGAATTTATCTATAAACAACATGCTAAAATTATGCATTTAACAATTCTTTCTCAACATTATTAGAAAGTGACAAATTAATATGATTTCCAATAATTAAGATCTAAGTTAATCAAAAATTTGCATTAATTAGATTCTATTAAAATTCAACTATATTAAAAAATTTTTTTAACATTGATTTCCTTGATATGAATTCAAATTGTTAATATATTCGTAAAAAATTAGAGAATGGATTTTGAAAATTGATGACACAGAAATGTTAATAATAATTTATTTTATTTAATAATTCACCTAATAAATAAATTTGAAAAAAAAGAAAAATCCAATGTGGATATTCAAATAAAAATTCGAATACTTTATCAAATCATAATGATCTTGAAATTAAAAAAAAATCAATTTAAAATTAAAAAAAAAGAAAATTTTTTTTTAAATTTATTCATTTGAATGAAACTTTTTAAATCATTTTTTATATCATGTAAATAACGTAAAAATAATTAAATTAATAAATTTTTAAAAAAATAATTTAATTAATAAATTTTATTTAAAAATAAAAATATTTAAATTCATTATATTTTAATTACATTTTGTAGAAATAAAAATAAATTGGATTAGATTCGTCTTAAATTTTTTAAGTTTTTTCTTATTGTACACATCAAAGTATTTAAAAAAAGTATTAAAATCCATAAGAAAATAACACATCGACGTATTCACTAAAAGATAATAAAGATATAAATATAATATATAAATATATATTAATATTCATATTCGTATTTTAATTTTAAATTTCATCTTAAAATCGCCCAATTTCATTAAAATTCATAAGAAAATAACATTGATCAAAAAATAATAAAGATACTAAATATACCAATATTCACATATTCAAACTTTAAGCTTCATGTTGTCCACCATTATATATTCCTTATCTTATCTTTAAGTCCAGTCGCGGTCACGCTCTATTCGCTGCCATTACACACGTCCTTTACTTGAAGTCCAGTTGCATTTTTAAAGGCGTAGATAATCCACTCGCAAAAGGGAAAATAGAGGACGAGAAGAGTTTAAGATCCACGGGTTGGATCCCAACGGTCCAGTCACGGAATACTTTGAGGTTTGATTAAGCCTTGTGTGGCTATTCTCGGTCCACCTGAGTGATGCTAATTAGCTTCTCCTTACGGAGGATAGTTTTAGCGAGAAAGAGACAGAGAAAGGACACGGTGTTTCATGAATTTTCCGTGCGTGTTGTTCTTTCGCGTCTCTTCTCTCGGAAAACACGTTTAAAGTAGAGATAAATCCATTATGCAATCCTCTAGACAAGTAAGAAAGGTTTCACGTGGAAAATTTTTTTGAGAAAAAATATTTATTTTTTTCATTTGAAATTTTTTTTTTAATAATAAATTGAATTTGATCTATTATTTATTTATTTTTAATTGAATAGTAATATAATTTTAATTTATAGTTTATTTAATATATATTCTTTGAAAAGAAACATTTTGATTAATTTTACACAATATGAAAAAATTTTAGTTAATTATATAATTATTATAAGTCTTTATATTATTCATAAATTAAATAAAAAGATATCGTGAAGTTAATAAATAATATTTCTTGTGAAGAAACTGGAACATCATTTATACATATGTAGTATTATATGTAGTATGTAACACGTGTTAAAGTATACAAAATGTACAAAGAATGTAATAACAGAACTATAATATTTTAAGAAAATAGAAAAAAATAATCGAGGAAAATCTTGTACTTTTTAATAATCTTTATTACATTAGTATACAGTTTTTTTTACAAATACACTGGTGCAGTTGCAAAATATAATTACACATTCTTTTCAAATAGAACTCAACAATCTTTTTCTTTTGTTTCAAATAAATTAATTCTTCACAGCATTTATAAAAATTATAAGACTTAATAATGTCAGATAATTATGTAACGTAATTATTTTTGTTATATATATAATAACTTTTGCATAATTATAATATTTAAATATTTTAAATTCAAATTATTATTTTTAATTTTGATAATATCTATTATGATATTATACATATAATAGCAAATATATTATAATATAATATATATTTATATATTATACTTATATATTAATATATATTTATTATAAACATGTATAATACATAACTAGAATATAAGTTTTAAATAATATAAAATCTACTTATTCAGAATTGTGAATCTAAGATTTGTGAATCTAGAATTTCATTCGTATCATAAATGTTGTTATATTAAATAAAAGATAATAAAATATTTTGTGTATTGAAATAAAGACTTATTATTTAAATAAATATTTATTTCTAGTCACATATATTGAAGATATTCTAAATTCAGACAATATAAATGTTAATGCGTTCCATTTCAATACCTCTGACAGAACGAAGAAAGTATGTGTATACATATCTCTAGAAGGAAGTTGAACATAGCTGAACTCACAATGAGTTTCTACAATTCTTCAGTTATCGTAACCATTCTATTTGTTAAAGTTTATATAACTTCATGATCACAATGCTCATTGTTCTGCCTCCTTATCGTATAAAATCTATTTATTGAATTTTATTAAAACTTCTTAAAATCCGTTTTTCTTCGTCGGTTCTATTTTTTTTCTCCATTAACCATTTTGTGGAAATAATTTTCATAATTTACGTTAAATATTTAATAATTTATTGAAAATAGAAAATATACTTATAAATGGAAGTGTATATTATTTACAATAGATTTATTTATGATTATTTAGAATCTCAATTATTCACGATCTTAAATATTCGATGTCTTCTTTTTTTATTTCATACATTTAAGAGTAAAACTCTCGATTACTATTGATAGTTATTTTTCATTAATCATTTATATTGCATTGAAAATAACTATTCAATAATAATAATTTTCACTAATAATACAGTATTAACAAAAAATAAATCTCAAAAGTTTTACTTTCAAATGTTTTTGTATACAATCCTCTTTAAAATTTCTATTTTTATAATTAATTTTTCCATTAAATTTTTCTCCATCACTTTTTGAGATTGCTAATTGTTTGATAATCATATCAAATTATCTGATTATCTCATACGTAATAAATTTAATTTTAATACTTATCTTATATAGGATTTTCATTCCGAAAAATAATATAAATAAATATAAATAAAATAAAAATGTTCAAAAATGTGTTATATATAATTTCTATTATATTGACAAAAAAATATAAAAGTACAATATCGCTATTATTAAATTATATATTTATAATAAATATTTAAAACATAAAAATAATTTGTAAAAAAAATAATTTCTATAAAAACTGTATTTTACCATATTACTGTAAATATTAATACATATTAAAAAATGCATAGGAAATCCAATAAAAACAATAATTGTTGTCAAAAATTTGTATTTTTTTCTAAAAATATAATTTTCATCGATAATGAATAAAATATTAAATATATACATGTATATTATATATTAATTATATTAATATATTAATATAATATATTATTATATATATTATTATTATATTATTATATTTATATATTATTACATATTATTAAATATTTAAATAATAATAAATTAATAAATATCGTATACTATTTAAATAAAAATAATTTGTAAAAAAAACAATTTCTATAAAAGATGCGTTTTTAGTTATTTCCTTGCAAATCTTGGTTATTTCGAGATAATTTGATTATCTCGAAATAACCTTGATTTATTTATATCTCCCGCTTTATATCTCCCACAGCTACTTAATCATTCAATTATAATTTTTTTAAAACAAGAAAAATAAAAATCAATTCTTTTTCTTTCTTCTCTGATATAAAAAGATTTCAAAATTTTATCGATTCGCAAGCATTCTCAAGTACATTTGCTGACAAAAGTTAAAAAATAAACTTATCGTTTGCGTATTTATATATTCTGAGAAAAATAAATTAAAATTAACAATAATATATAGATATAACACTCCATCGACAAGCACTAAATTTTTCTCGGAATGTTTACATAAACGTCAGGTAAAAATAAAAAAATATAAAGAAATTTGCAAACAGTTCGTTTATTTCTTAATTTTTATCCAATATTTATTTTTCAATGCACTGAATTTTAACTCCCTCAGAATAAATTGAAATACTGGGCGAGCAATTGCATCGTGCGACTTCGTGATCCGGAACCAATTTTCCACGCAAAAGGAATCCAACGATACCTTTAATTCAAAGAAGCTGCAAGTTCTGAAATCGAGACTTTCCACGTGTGTACCGGTTTCATTATCGGTATGGAATCACGTCAGTGGAAAGTGGTTGATGTTAGATGTCCCGGATAATCGTGGTGTTCCGGTTGCAGAAACTGTTGCTGCTACAGCATCCTCGTCGTAACAGTAGCGCGCAGATGTCATCGATGCACTTCGTGTTTCGAGCAAATGGAATTAATGTCAAGCTACCGAGAACCTCCCATTCGATCCAACCATTTGCATTTGTCAATTATAATTCTATTTACAATATCTCTGTCAGATATGATGATAAGAAATAACTGTTTTAGTTAAATTCGTGGATAGTAAAAAGAAAGGCGTTTGAGTTTTCGTTTTGGATAGGTTTATCACATGATCGCATATGACGATTTTTAAACGTAAAATTCTCTTTTCGTTTCGTTTATTTGATTACTTTATTCGTAATATGTAATTCGAAATTTCAGATTTTTGTGTTTAATGATAAATTATAAATTAAATATTGAGAAGAATAAGTTAATGAGAAGAATCATCATAAGCTCAAGTCTCGAGTCAAATTTATTTCTATTCCTTTTTACACACAATAATCCAAAACTATGAAATTTATAACTGTTGAAATAATTTAAATTTTAATAAATAAAATTTAAAGTACATATTCCTAAATTTTAATATAAAAATAACTTGTTATAGATTAAATTAGATTTGATAAGAATTTTTTGAAAAAAAATGTATTCTTTTTTTGAAATTATTCAACTTTATCCCATATCTTTTTACAGATTAACAATTTAGTTAAAATTAATAATATAGCATTAAAGATTATTCTTTTAGCTACATAATTGTTATAAGGATATATAAATATTTCTAATATTCCTGATTTTTTCGTTATTTTAGATTTTCATTTTTAAAATTTAATGACATTTACAAAGCGAAAGTTACGTAAAGTCACTTGCATAAAAGTATTTATTAAAAAAAAAAATTCACTCTTCTATTCTAATAAATAATATTTATTATTTTTTATATTATAATATTAATATATAATAATAAGATAATATATTGATATTGTTTTTAACATTTAATAAAAGTATTGATCTAAATAATAAATTCTAGCATTCATCAATTTTCTAAATATTTTTTTTTCTTTTTTAAGATATGCAAATATGCTTAATATTCAGTCAGAGTTTTATAATTTGAAAATTTTTCACATGAAAATTTAAACATGAATTTCACAATCTCAAATCAACAAAATAAATATTGACTAAATTTCACTTTTTAGATTAATATTAAAAATAAAATATAATAAATAAAATCTAAATCTAAAAAAAAAAAAAATAAAAGGAAAATCTAATTCTTAATTAGTTTGAACGTCCTCATTAAGCTTTTGCGATTAACCTTTTGAAAAATTCATTAATTATCTGAGAAATGAAACATGATGTATATGAGAAAGTCCGAATGTTTTTGTTGTCTATGAAAAGGTTTATTCAATGAACAGAGATAAATATAGTCGAATAAATTAATATTTTGCATGTCAACTTTTATTTTTTAATGGATATATATTACTTAATAAAAGATAAAATTGAATTCCTATTTTAAATAAAAAAAATAGAAAAAACAAAATTAAATAGTATATAAATTAAAAAAAAATAAAGAATAAATTTTTGTGATAATAGATAAAATAAGTTAATAAAAACACATGCGTGTGTTTTATATATATATATATATATAATATCTTTTACATAATATATATATATATATTATGTAAAAGATATTACATTACATTAGATATATGTATAAAAATATTATATAGAAATTATAAAATATATTATATAGAAATTAAATCATTGAATCATAAACATTAAATTTCATTTTCTAAGATAAATATATTTTTTGCTACATATATCATATATTAATATTATTTCTTCTTTTCATAGATTTAAAAAACTAATTTCACCACATTGACAATATTTTTAAAAGTATTAAATATAATCCTTTATACCGGTTTAAATTGTAACAAATTAACAAAAAAAGAATAAAATATTTTATAGCTTTTAGAGTAATATAGCTTAGTCGTATTTTTTCAAGAATTTAACTCTATCAGTGATCTAATCAGTGAATGTGTTAAAAAGTCTTATCTTGATTTCTCGAATTAATTCATTCTTTCTTGGTATCTTTAGAATTTACAATTTCAAATGAGACGTTCGACTTCTCCTGGCAGAGGATTTTTCTCTATGAAAGTTCACAGTGAAAACGTAAGTGTCGCGTCCAAGAAATGAGATAAAAAGTTTTTATTAGATATGAAAACGGCTGTTGACGTTCTACCAAACTTTTCAGAGAACGTAATCGAGTATTTTTTGAAAGTTTCTACGCTCTTTTCATTCCTTACATATGTTAATATCTAAGAAATTCAACATTGACTGCGGCTGTTTCTATTCTTATCATAAATCTTAATTTTCTCCGTATTTTAAGGTTGTTCTTCTTTTAATCTGATTTATGTTAAAAAGATATAGTTATTTGCGATTTATAAATATTTATATTATATATATATTATATTATATATAACTATTTTTATATAATAAAAATAGTAACTTCTGTTAACATAGAAATTGTTCTTTTCTTAAAATTAAAAAGTAACATAAAGTTTGCAATTTTTTAATTGAATCAGGGAACATTTGTTAAGATTTTATTGATATATATTATTTATTGGATATATTTATTATTTTTATTGTATATAGAATTTGCTATGAAAAATTAATCATAAAATAAAACTATAATAATCAAAGATTAACTTGAACTTGAACTTTTTCAATTTCTCAAATGTGACATTGAAAAAGTAATATGTACTCAAAAAATATATTAAAAAAGCATTATTTGTATATTTACATAAAACATAAAAAAATTGAACAAGATATTTTCTTTTTTTCTTATCTGGTTTCTTTTTATTTTATACGTGCAATATGTGAAAGAATTAAGTCAAAAAAAAAACAATATTTAATGTTCACAAAATTTTTAATATTTTAATAACACCACCTCTCTTATTTGTAATGACTATAATGATACTAATACAAATTATTGTTAACAAAGAATTAAAGATTTTATCTTTATTTACATGAAACACTTCATATATATATATATATATTCTTGTATCTCGAATTGCATCTATTATTCCAATTTTAACAGAGCAAAGGCTTGTGCTATTGGCGAACTTGTTCATCTCTCTTGGTTCCTCTTAACCCATCATCACTCAACTCCTCTCACTTTTTATCAACGAATCTACACCATCATCTCTTCCCTTTACTATAGTTTTACCCTCTATTCCTGCTGGTGTCGCTCACTTTGTCCTTGGACTAGCACTCATGCACCGCCCACGGATACTGTAGCGTCCAGGAGAGCTTTGTTTTCGTTCAGGTCGAATCCTTTCGACTCGCTTCTGTGATTAAAGAAAATTACTAACCACCTCTTTCTCTCTCTGTCTCTCTCTCTCTCTCTCTCTCTCTCTCTCTCTCTCTCTCTCTATCTGGATAATTACAGACGTGGATTGTACAAAGGCTGTAGTCACTGTTGCAAGTAACAGGAATTGGTCGAACCTGTTCACGTGGCAAAATTCTGTAGTTATCTAAGGCTAGCCACAATTTCCAGTATGTAGTGTCGGTTGAAGGAGAAAGGTGAGCCGCTTGCGGAACGGTAGCTGGAAAACTTAGATCGACGCGAAGCTCTGGATAATGCTGTTGAGTTGTCCAGGAACACGGTCTTCGTGGACCGTGATACGGAGAGTGGTTTATAACAGTTGCCTATAGTAGTTGGTCCTTCGATAAAATGGAAGCCAAGTGAGGAATTGAATGAACGGATGATATTGGTAATTCGAGAATACTTGATGTATTACATACATTGATGGGCATAAATATTTAACCATTTGATGAAATACGAGAAAAATTTGTAATATCCAAATATTTTAATATAAATATTTTTAAGAATAGTTTGTTAAGAATAGAATTAAAAATTGATGATACAAATATAACACAGATAATAGTCGATGATAATAATAAAGAAAAAACATATTACATATTAATCATAACTTTAAAAAAATTATTAAAAAATTGTTTATAAAATTATTACTTTGATTTAAAAAATTAAAAAAAGAACTTTTAAAAAAGCTCTTTTAAAGATAGATATTTTCTTTTTATACAAGAATTAGTAATAATTAATATTAATTTGGTAAATTTTTATTTCAAATATATATCTATATAATATAATATTTATATATTTTTAAATAAATATTTAAACCATTTGAAATAAGAGAAAAAGGAAAAAAATTTATATTGTGTTGGAAACATTTCTATTATAAAAATTGTTGCAATTTGTAGAACTTTAAAAAACTTTTCTTTAGTAAAATTATTGTTTTGATTTAGAAATTAAAAAAAATTCTTTAAAAAGTTCTTTTTTCAAAATTATTTTCTTTTTAAAATTAATAATTATTGAGTTGATGAATTTTTATATTTATTTTTGATAAATTTTTAAAATTTAATATTATTTTCGATTTTTATTAAAATTTAATTTTCAGAAATATAAATTTTAAAACATATTAGATATTAATGGCATTAACAATTTGAATAATAGTTGATGTACAATTAATTTTGTAATTTCAAGTACTTCATTTTTACTTTCTATTTTATTTCTTATAATTTCTTAATTGATTGATGATTTTACATAAATTAAATAAAGTTATATAATATCTTGTAACAATTTGAAGCAATTTAATGTGCTAGAGAAAAAGATTATCATCTTATTGTTATTATTTATTATTATTTTATTATTATTATTATTATTATTATTATTATTATATATATAATAATATTATATATTATATTATATAATATTATATATTATATATATATAATAATAATATTATATATATAATAATAATATAATAATAATGATATATATACATAATATTATATAGTATATATATATATATATACAGTAATATATTCGGAGAACAATTTTGAAATTTTTAAAAACAAACAAAAATTGTTATATATAAAAATGTCAATTTAGATTTATTTATTAAGTTGGCAATTGAAGTGTATCTTAAATGATATAATATAATAAATGATATAAAAATAGAATGAAATCGCTTTATCTTTATTTACACTTTAGTTTTACGTTTCAGTTTAATGTAAATTTCAATTGCTTATAATTTAATAAATAAATCATTTTTTATAATTTATTTTGATCTTCAATGTTCCAAAAATATTCTACGAATTTATTAATAGACTTATTTTAACAATATTTTGGATAAAAACATGAAAGTAACCAAATGTTTAAAGATGATAGTGATGTGAAAAGATTTGCTCTTTTTTAATAAATTGTTAATAAATTGTACATAATTAAATTGAATTGAAGTATATTTAATTAAGTGAAAAATAATACTGGAGTTTATAATTATATATGTAATTAGTTAAATTCAATGTATATTTGCTTTCTGAATAAAAATATTTATTATTTTATTAAAACAACTTAAATTTTCATAAAAAGTATTTTATTTTGTAATATAATCCCATCCGAAAGTATTAGAATATTTTTTCTGATTCAAATGAAATGTTCATATTTATTAAAAAATATTGAATTGAATAATTTTTTTTTCATAAAATTAAATTCAAACTTTAATTAATTATATTATTTCACATATTGTATTAAATTAAATATTTCTTCACTTTTTCTATTGTTTATTTTCAATCTTCAAATAAATATTTTAAAATTTTAAGCAATGGTGTACATATAAAATAAATTGCAAATAAAAAATATATAGCTTTTTTTTTAAACTATTAATATTTTGTTAATATATTATTAATAATTATTAATATATTAACTATTAGTTTCAAACTTAATATATCTAAAATTTCTTTAAATAATAAAATTAAATAAGATTGATGTATCGATGACACAAAAGTTTCATTTCGTAAAAGAAATTATAATCGAATTCAATTTAATTAATATGAAAGATTTTCTAATATTTATTTATTCCAATAGTCATTTTATCAAAGCTACAAAAAAAAGATGGACAGTTTTTTCCAGATGGATTCCAATTTTTCCGCCAGGTTTCCCCGAGAAGTTTCAATTAACCAACATCTGTATATTCCACGTTTTTATAATTTAAAAGCAACAACGTCGTTTCTATAGAAAATATTGGAAAGCTGCTTATAATAAAAAACTCAGTGTTATAACTCGGTACATTCCCTTAGTTTTTTAACGCTTAAGTGAAAACGGAAGTCCATTCCTCCAGTTGTATTTCGCATTTCTCACTTTCTCATTTTTCTTCTTTTTTTCTCGAATGGTGTTTCAACCTAGTTTCGGTGAATGAAAAAAATAAAAAAAAATATCACAGATTTACAACATACACTAAGAATTTCTTTTAAAGTAATTTATTATTTTAAAAAATTGTTAGATAAAATAAAGGATACCTTACCTTTTTCGAAATGATAAATTTATGTTTTAAATAAGTATTGCATTTTTTCAAATTTAAATTTATATAAAAAAATCATATAAATAATTTAATTATTCATGAAATGAAATGTAATAATCTTATTAACATTTAATATGTATGATTTATAATAAATTATTTTTTCTTTAATACGAAATTCAATGATAATTCATCAAGTTTAAATTTTGAATTCAAATGTATATTTTTTGTCATATTCTGCCAATTTACAATTAGTAAAAGCAATTATGCTTTTTTTTTATTTTTTCAACTATTTTGTGATTTCATATAATATATGTATATTTTATTTCTATGCAATTTGATGCAATTATTATTTAATTTAATTATTATTATTATATTATATGGTATATATGGTTATAACTATCAGTATTTATTTGTTCTAATTTTTGTAATATCGCACAAATTTTATTACATTTTATATTTATATTTGAATATATTATATTATATGGTATTGCGTATTTTTTATAATTTCATATTTGCATATTATATTATAAATCTCATAACTTGTGATATTTTGTTCTAATAATCACAATATTTTATCCAATTATCTAATTTCTTTATTGTATTATAATTTTATATTTTTCTTGTTTTATTAAGATTTTTTTATTCTTTCTTTCAGAAATACCTATTAAACAATTTGTGATTATTTAATTAATGACAAAGTGCTTAATAAATTTTATGTTTGATAGTATCAAAAATGTTTTACATTTATAAAAAAATCTTAATAAAGTATGCTTACTTTTATATTTTATTTAAAAAAATATAGTTAATTAAAATTAAAAAACATAATAATTATGAAAACACATAATAGTGTAAATCTAAATACATAATTTTACTATAAATACATACTATTATATATTATTATATATAAAAATAATAAATAAAATAAAATAAACAATGAAATAAACTTCTGCTCGTAACTATAAAACGTAAAGCTGAAATAACTTAATAATTAATTGTAACAAATATTTGAAAAATCATAATCCATCTCTATAAAAGGTTTAATTCTTTCAGATTTATATATCTGATATCGAGTTTCAATTCATTCGTCCTATTGAAACAACAGATAAGCGAAATTTTATCGTAACTTTGTCGTTGCGATCGTGCATTTACATAAAATAAAACAAGATAAAAGGGAAACGAGACAACTGCGAATAAAGCGGCGCGACACAACACGTATACATGAGTTAAAAATTATCCATGTCCAGTGATTATCATCTCGTTCCTTAATCACCGTCCGATTAATCTACATTTTTTAGGTTTGCGTTGTTCAGAGAGCTGGTCATTATGAAATTACCCCGGTCGGAGCACGTATCACGAAATTATCCAGGTAAATCGGGCCAGTGACAGTAATTATGTCACCGTCAGGCCGCGTCTATCTCAATTATCCGGTTACATTTCCAAATTTTCGTCTGGTTTAATGGCGCTGCTTAAATTTCGCCGTGAAACGCGCTCTGTTCCCCCGCTCTACCCCCTTTCTCTTTCGTGCCTTCCAGCTAATCGATGTGAATCGCGACAATTAATTCATCTATCCGCTTCCCACGATTTTATTCGGGAAACCGGATGAAACAAATGAAGAAATGTGAAATTTTAATGATAGTATGCCGAATAAATTTTGAAGGAATAATCATTCATGACAATCATATTGTGAATTATATGAGCTATATGAGTACTTGTATAAGTTTGATTAACGAATTGAATTATTAAAAGAAATCAATTGAGATTGTTCTCTAAGAATATATTTATGTAAATTCAAATCTGGAACCTTGTTTCAAAATATTTTTTTTATTTATTTATACTTATACTTTTTTAAAAATTTTTTTATTATCAATGGATAATTATTATCTATGGATAATTTATGTATTTTGTCACAATCAAGATTTATTTAATATAATTATTTGTAACAAATATTCATAATTAATAGCATTTTTTTGATTCTCAAAGAATTCAAAATTTATTTCTTAAAGAAATTATAGTTTAAACAAAGACTATTTAGAGTTTTGTTTGTCAGATTTTTAATGGAAAGTAAAAAAAAATTTAGAATTCTTGAATTTTAAATTTAATGACAAACAGAAAATAATCGATTTATTAAAATTTGTTAAAATTCAAAATATTAAAGTAAAATAAACAATTATTGGAATTTTTAAAAGTAAATGTAATAACATATCAAAGCAATTAACCAAAAACAAAAGTAGATAAAAAAAATTATTTTTTAAGTTATAATTTAAATTTACATAAATGAAATAAAAATGAGATAAACATAGAATGAAGCATAGAATATATATGACGAATATAAAATGTCTCTATCTTTGTCTCATTGCATATAATGTAATCATTTTTCATTAAACTATTTATAAATTTTAATAAATTTAATATTAAACTTTATAACTTTTTTTAACCAATTTTTATATATCTTTTGTATTCTTTTAACATCTAAAATCAAATTTCTAAAATTTCTAAAATCAAAAGCGTTTTATGAATATATCAATATGTATATGTATAAATATAATATGTATAAATTACATTTGAAGATTAAATTAAATATTAATATTGTAATTCTTATTCGTATAACAATTATATTAATTGAATATAAATAATTTTAATAATTATATATTATGCTATAATATTTAGAAACATCTTATTCTTTTAATTTATTGGAATTTTTTTAAATTTTATTTCATTCTTTTCACGATTTTCTTTTTTTTATCAAATTTTTTTTCAATCTATAGATTTGTTAAAAAGAGAAGTGAGAAATTAAATTTATTCTTTTCATTTATTGATTATCCTCCTCTAATTTATCTTATTCTATTATTATCGTTATTCTATATTATTTCTGTTAAATATAGCTCAAAATCAATACGCAAATCAATTGTCCTCACATCTATGTTTCTCTAAGAATATATTTTCATATATTACACTTATGATAATTAGAATTTTTTATTTTCAATATCAATAATTTATGTAATTAATAATTTAGCTATATTTTTTATCATATTTTTTATCATATTATATTTTTGTTTAATTATTATTTCTACTATAATAATCCGATTGACAACATTGAAGTTATTAAAAATTCATAGCTCAAATAAATGAAGCAATTATTATAAATATCTATAAAATTGTCTTGTATATCAATTAATATGAAAAATTTTAAGATAAATTTTCTAATGATATCAGATAAATAAGCTATATTTCCAGTGAAACAAGAACATTGTTAATGTTTTATTTTTTTTTTAAAATTATCGCTTATTTATATCAAATATTTTTTCAAGTGTTTAAGTCTTTCTAAGTAATAAATATAAAATTATATTCTTATTAAAATAAGATCAAAAACTTTTTATTGCCTCTTATTGTCCTATTATTATTTTTTGTTTGAATAATTTCTTAATTCTCTATTTTTATGTTTCTTTAAATATTTTTCGTCCTTTTATTTCTTATTAATTGTATGATATAATTATAATGATAAAGCCGTTATATTAAAAATCCATAAAAAAATCTTCAATTATTTTAAAAAATAAACAAAATTCGTTATTTTTAAAACGTATTGACACTTATGATGAAAAGTAGATCTTATATATATCTCTATTAGAATCTTATACCTTATATCTTATGATAATCGAGAACATTTCGGGAACAATGGCTAGATAAAAATGCATATATAAACATATGTCAAAACCATAGCTTCAAAGAAGATAACATAGCTAATCAACCGTAGAATTTGTTCGTTACTACTTTCTATAATGTAGCTTCTCAGAAATATACGAGTAGATTAAATATACATATACACGATAAAAAGCATAAATTAACTCGAATTTTTTTATCGCCTTATCTTTAATTTTAATATAGTTTTAATATTCACAATTCAATAACTTAGCAAAAAAAATCGTAATAATAAGATTTGGAAGATCATTGTAAGAAATCTTCTAGTCTGTTTAATGGATTTAATCATGAAAAAAATTTTTTCAATGTTTGTACAGCTGATTGAATTTTCAAAATTTTCAAATTTTTGATCTGCGATTTTGATCATCGATAAATATATGGAAATTATTTTAGATAAATAAATAAATCTCTTTTTTCATTTTAAGTGAAGTAATGAACAATTATCAACTACCAGTCTTGATGATAATCTTAATAATTTATTAAAAAATTATCGAAATCAAAAAATGGAATCTTTTTGATATAATCACTCTTAAATTTAAATTGTTATATAAAATTGATATATTAAAAAAAATTATTAAGATCAGAGAGTAATACTATTTTACAATTGTTTAATTTTCCTATCAACAATTTTAAGAATTAAAACAAATTCGTTGTTATAATTTTTAAGCTTCAAATTATTAATTCCAACTACCTATTCCATAAATAGAATATCCAATCAAGAAACGATTCAATCGATGCGTGAAATATTTTCCAATCACGCAATACGATCATAAAAATTAAATGACAATCGCTTCCAAAGCAAAAACGTATCGTTTTCGGATTAATCCTGAAACCATCCATCCATCCTCGTAAACGTAACGATTCACCATATCCATTTCAATAAGATTCGAGATATTTCTTGATGGAGATATCTCCATTGAGAGTGGAATTTTGCGAGTGCCCCCTTAAACCGTGGAATCGGACTACTTTGTCCATAATTTAGTTAAGAGCGTCATGCGTGTGACATGCACGGTATAGAATAGATCGGAACAACCGAAGCGCGAATAGAACTGGCGTGCAGCCAACCCCCTGGTCCAGGATCCGTGTAAGTGACTTATTATCCGCCGTTTATACGCGCGCCCTCTATTAGAATACGCTATACAGCTTGGTCCTACAGAAGCACATGCCTAATTCTTCTTCGTAATAGCGCCTATCATTAAAGGTTGCGTGTAATTACGCTCATTCGTGATTGTATACGGTTCGCCATGACCAGTGTCTTTTGTGGACTAAGTCCATGATTGCGTCCTTTGATTGTGTTAAATTTATCTGATTAAATGATTTTTATATTACTAGTTATTTGAGATGAAATAAAATATTTATTTCTTTTTTTTTTCTTTTTTTTCTTTTGCTATGAAATTTCTAATGAATAAAATGAATAAAAATTATTTCATATAATATTATTTAAGTTATTAAGATTTGAATTTGATCGATTTTTTAAGATTGTAAATAATTGAAAAATTATTATTTTCATTGATTTTATGAATTTTTATTCGATAATTCGCAGTAATTTAATTAATGTTTCTATTACATAAATAATGTTGAAAAAAATTTGAATTAGATTTAGATTAGATTTAGAAAGAAAAATATCATTTAATGTGAATATCATTTACATTCATTTTACCAATAAATTTAAATTATCAAAAGAATAAATATTATAATGAATAAAAAGAATTAAAATATATGTATTTAAAGAAAAATTATTATAATGAAAGTTTCATGTTCTTATGCTTGAAAAATTAGTTTTATAGAAGTAAGTATAGAAATTATCTTTTAATAAAATATAAAATCTAAAAGAGGGATGCTTTTTTCACAATTAAAAAATAATTATTATTTCATCTCAAAATAATCTTTATTTCATTATTATTATTATTATTTTGAATTTTTGTTCCATTTTATTGTTTATTAATAATATGAAAAAATTTTTTTTATTATTATTTATTTTTATTTAAAAAACTAAAGATCTAGCTTTGTAAAATTTTTTATTTTTTAAATTTATCTAATCTTATAATTCTTATTATATTATTTTATTAATTTTTAGGCTTATTATTGTGTTATTAGGCATATTATAAGTATAGAAGGAATTTTCCCTTATTTCTATATACAAGTCCAAAATTGAATTAATAATTTCCTCTCTTGTATCATTCTTATTCTAGATTTTTCAATTATTTATTTCATGGCTGAATTTGAAATATGTAATTTGAAATTTAATTTCAAAATTATTAAATTAATGATTTCTTTTTGTATCATTTTTTTTAATTATACATTTTATGGATAAAATGAAAATACACATATATTAGACATTCGTTTCGGAAAATAATTTATGTTTAATAGTCATTTAGTTTAATATATTTAGTTTAATAAATTTATGTTTAATAAAAATTTTATAATAAGAATTTCCTATAGATTAGATAAAATTTTCTAACACATATAAATAAACTTATGTAGAGATATATAAAATTAATCGATATTAGTATAAATCAGGTAATTAGGTTTAAAAATAAGAATAACTGTAATTTTTCTTTAATTGTAATTATCTTATATTAATTATTTGCATGTTTCAAACTTCACTTATATTTATTATTAGTTCTAAATAGATTGCATATATTTATGTATTTCTTATGCAAAATTTAAATATACAAAAATCTATATAATGCACATAAATATATAAAATGTTCAATATATAGTATACAATACGAATAATACACATAATCGAAGAACAAAAGAAATCTTTATTATTAAGTTTCGTTTTTTAATCATATTCGTAAAAATTTGATTTTGCATGATCTAATTATAAATCTTAAAGAAACAATTTATTAAATTGTTTCTTTATAAATTTTATAAGATTTGAACATGCAATTTCAGATTGTCATTATAAAAAAGACACTAATCATTCTTCTATTCCATTGTTCTCATTTCATCCAATATCATTATTCTTAACATTCAATATTATTCAAAAACTTCATTAAAACTATTCCTTCTCTTTTTCGCATTCGCACATTTAATTTATTTCCCGTGTATTTATTTCTCGTTTCTCGGAACACAGTTTTCCATTTCTGGCAAATTTTCTTCCTTGGAAAAAGATAAATGTAAAAATTTGACAAAAATATTCCTTCCAATCTTCGTTAAGCCATGATTCTCCTTTGTCCATCTAGCTTTTTGTCTTTTCATCGTCATGGTTCTACGCGTTTCCAAAGAAATTGTTGCCGTCAAATATTTATTCGCGTGGATTTGAATATCGACGTTGAAAAAATGCGACTGCAAAATTTCCAGCAAATTTCCAGTGATCTTTGTTTATAACGATTCGATGGTTAACAGATTGGTTAAAGGGTCTGGAAAAGAAAAAGAAGAGGGAAAGACCCGTTTCTCGCGGACGAATGGTGAGTAGGCATGCGAAAACTTTTACACCGGCTTGCACGAAACGGCACCAAGTTCATGGCGTGGCTGGTGGAACTTTTGCAACCCATGCAGAGTCAGCTTGGACCGATTTCTTTTCACTTTATCGAGGCGAAACGACACAGGTATACCACTGTTATTAAATCCACTCCTCGCTTGTTTAAAATAGAATTGTTCTCTCGCGAAGAATATGCAGTGATATCAATGCTTAAGAGTAAGTTATTTACATTTCTGAAAAAAAGACTTTGAAATGAACATGCTTGAAATTTGACATGGATCGTTTTGTTTTATGTACGTGTAGAATATCGATATCAATATATTCATCTCTTTTTCTTTTGAATTTCAGTTGATTTTGAGTTTCAGTTGAATTTCCAAAAATCAATCCGTATTTGAGCAAACTTAAATAATTATGTAAATTGCATTATGTAAATAATGTTGATAATAATAGTTCGTCGGTTGTTCAATGTTGAAGAAATTTTGCGTTGTAATTTGAGTTTATGTAATTCTTTAAAATTCTTTTATTTTTTATACAATAAAACTTTGTTTATGTGAAATTCATTTGTTGTGTAACAAAATCTTATGTAGTGTTTGATTATTTAAACTATTAACTGAATGTAAAAACTACATTTATATAATATGATTATACATTGTATCTATAATACGGAAAAAATAATTCATTAAATATCATTCATATATTATGTTGCTTGGGAAATTATTTCTAAATTTATAATATTTAATATATTATTATGCATTTTACAGAAAATGTTTCGTGAAATACTTTTAAATGACTGTTAACTTTTATAAATTGAACGAAAAATCATAATTGGTGAGGATGTTAGATGGACTCTCATTATATGAACAGCCTGGTTATGTGAACGCGTTTGTCTCCCCCTAGATTCATATAAATGGAGTTCTATTGTGCATAGTTAGTCACATTAACAAATGGGCGCCAAAATGGTTACACGATATAAGAGAAATATTGTGTTGAATGTACAGTGATCAAAGCTAATTTTCAATTCTTTCACAAAATATCAATGCTTTCTTTCTGAAATGACAAATCAATATAATAATTCTGTGTAAAACAATTCTGGCTAAAAGTTATATTTATATATTTCTTATCTATTTCTCCAAAATAACTTATATTATCTCTATTCATTTATGACAAATAACTTTAGTTTTTCAATTTTTTTATATATAATCCATCAAGATTTATTAATTGTCGTTCGATATTGATTAAAAATTTGTCAATAATTACAAAATAAATTTTACTTGAATTTAATTTTGATAACTATTAAATTAGATGATTTAGATTTTTTTTGTACTCTTTCTTATAGAGAAATTATAGAGAAATGTATAAAAGTAAAAAATGGAATTGAATACAATATTTGAATTGAAATTATTTATTAAAAATCATATATTGTTATTTATTTGAGAATAATCTAAAAAAAAGTTTTTAGATACTTGAACGATGCTTATACGATATTCTCTCTTAATGCAGTATATAATTTGCAAGAAATATTTTCGAGAACAATTCGTGATAGATTTATTCTCAAATGAATACATATCTTAAAAAAAAAAATAAAACTTATAAAAAATAAAATAGAATGTTTGATATTGTACAATTCTTTCTTATAGTTATTGATGAATTTATCAGATTTGATTAAAAACGTATTTTTGACAAAATATTTACGATATTTTAATCATTATTTTAATTAATATTTTTTTATTTGGAAATAAACATAATTCAATTTATAAATAATTAATAATTTTTTTTAATTCATAATTATGATATAAAAAATTTTATAAAACATCTTATTTAAGAGAATCTGAAATTTCTAAACGGTGTTGAAAATTTAAAAATAAAAATTAAAAATAATTTTATTTCCATAAAATCATTTTATTCCTTTAAAATAACATTATACTAAAAAAAATTGCTTCTTATACACATAATATATTAATGCATTCATGGGACACATTTAAAAAATCAATTCTAGAGACCAAAATAAATATAAAAATCGATGTACAAAAATATTGCTTATTATATATAAACATTTAATTTTGTCTTATAAGTAAGACAAATAACTAAAACAGATAATTAAAGTAAAACAGATAGAAACAGAACTATAATAGTTTGACAATATATTTTAAGATCGTAGAAATCGATAAAATGTTTCTTTATAAATAATAACCAATTTTTATGACTGATTATATATTCAATTTATCATTAATTAAGAACAAGATGCACAATATGTTATTCTCCTTAAAATTTTCATTGATATTTCAGTTGTGTGAGTATATCTAAGTAATTATCGATATCGAATTCTTTATCCGGCTCTAGTAGCTCTATATCCGGTTTCGTTCGAGGCGTCCGCACATGACGTATCGCACTTTCAAAGCATTAGTGTGTCAAAGCTGGTGTGCATCTCGGGAAATCGGATCTTCAACGTCAAATGTATAGAAATATCCGATCGAATACGTCTCGATAGCGACGAATAAAAATTTGTCTACACCCTAGTTCGTATCTTTTACGCGAAATTCAATATTTCGTTTAAACGTAGAATAATTTCATATTAGTCAACAAGTGAATACAAGCAATGGGAAAAAAAAATGAAGTTT
Organism: Apis cerana; assembly: GCF_029169275.1. Classification (NCBI taxonomy): domain Eukaryota; kingdom Metazoa; phylum Arthropoda; class Insecta; order Hymenoptera; family Apidae; genus Apis; species Apis cerana. The sequence goes on along the minus strand of NC_083865.1, from coordinate 1,861,467 downwards.
ATAATATTATTTTTTAAATATTTTAATTGAGTAATTTTTTTAATTACAGGCTTTATAATCATACTTTAGTAATTAATTTACATAAAAAATTCTAATTTTAATGAAAATTTGTACATATATAAAGCATGATGAACTATACATATATACATAGAGAAATTTTTCTCGATGAAAAATTTGTTAGCATCAATTTCTAAAGTTATAACATTTTGTCAGTTGGGAAATTTTTGATAAAACATTAAATTCTGAACATTTATAGAATTATGTTTGAAAAAGCAAAAAATATACTGAAATACTTTAATTTGTTTCCTTATAATAATATTATGATAATTTTAGAAATAAAATTGCTTCATAAACATATATTATTGTATTGTGCTATACATATTCATAAAATTTAATATTTGTTTAAAAAATTAAAAATTTTAATACTTACTATATTACAAGGAATAATATTATTTAAATAAATATTATTTTAAGAGAATGCAATTAAAATTTCAATACGTTTTTCTAATAGTGCAATATAAAGTAAAATTTTAAATTAATGAATTAATAGAAAATTGTTATGCAAAACTTTATATAGAATATGAAAAAGTGTTGAAACTTTAAGAATTGAATTCATTTCTTCAAAGAGAAATTTTTTAATGTGCTTGATATATAATCTATTATACTCAATATATACATAAATTTTTCTTAAAATTAAAATTTTTAGATAAATTTTCGTATATAATATTATTGTAATTGATAAATTATCAATAATGTTTATCAATTATAAAATAATTGATAAAATATAATAAAGAATTGATTTTCTTTATTGTATATTTTAGATATTATCTCCATCTTATTTTGTATTTATTATATTTTGATTTGAAATTCCATAAAAATATCAAGTTATTAAATATTAATAATTATATTGAATAATATTAAATATTAATATTATTCAATTAACACTTATTAAAAATTAATTTTTTTTAATAATTTTTTTTAAAATAATTTTTCAACTTTTCAATTCCTAAATAATAATAAATATAATAAATATAATAAATAATAATAAAATAAATAATAAATATTCGTCTTTAATAATTAATTTTTAGTTAAATAAAATATTAAAAAAAATATTAAATATAACATAAGTATAACATAAATATAACAAAATATTAAAAAAATAAAATAAAAATAAAAATATTTTTTTTCTAAAAAAAAAGTTAGTTGAATTTTACAAGTCATAAAAAATTCACTTCCAATAATTGATTTGGAATTATAAAACAATAAAAAAATTGTTTTTTTTTACAAATATTATTTTTTACTTTCTAAATCAATAAAATATTGATTTTTAATTTAAAATTTGAAAAAATATAATTAAAAAAAAAGAAAAAAAATAAGAAAGATGAAACTTATATGCATTCTTATTAACTTTATTGAAAAATTTTTCGAAATTATTTATTATAAATTAAAAATTTACAGAAAAAATTAAATATTCCAAGTAAAAATCTACAAAATACTTATGATAACAAAAAAAAAAAATAAAATGTCTGCATGTTATGATATTTTAAAAATCTATATGTTTATTCAATTTTATTTGTCCAACTGTATTCATTTGAATTTATTTAAAAATTCCGCAACTTATTGATTATATAATAGAATAATGAATAATGTAGAATATTGTGAATATTGTGTATATGTATAATATATAGAATAATGTAGAATAATTTTAATTTTCACTTACAAATAATTTTAAATTAATATAAAATTAATCTTTATTTTTTAATTGATTTTAAATTATATTTTAAAAAAAGAAAAATATCCAAAAAAGAATAAAAATTATAATACTATTATTTCAAATTATTATATTTTAAAATAAAGAATAAATAACTCATTTAATGAACATTTACTAACAATTTGAAAATTTTTAAATAATTCAAAAGATATTATTAGATTTTTTTACAAATGAAAATATAAAGAAAATTTAATTAATATTTATGATTATTTCTGATTATATTAAATTATTACTTCATTTATTTATTTCTCATAATTTCTCATAATAAATAATTTTAATATTTTTATATTAGAATACAATGAAATATTTATTTCATTAGTTCTTATATTGTTTTTATAATATTTTCTTATATAACGTTATTATAAAAAGAGTATAATGAAAACAAATAAATTGAAAATTTTTGTTGAAAATTTCATTTAAATTTTATTGAAATCAATTAATGCAGAAACAAGCAACAGACATCGAAACATATAAAAATAGTGTAATCGAATATTTTCTGTCAGAGATTTTAATTACTTCATATTTCTTTTCTAATTTCTATAAAATTAATTAACAATTTTAATTACTGAAATAAACATGATAATTATATTATCTATTTATCTGAAGAAACTATTAGAACTGATTTATTAAATTCACTTTATACAATATTTTAGCTAAAAATCAACTACCTTATAATCAAAACTTCATACATTTCCATCTTATAGAAATTAATTAATCAAGCAGGTACAAATTTAACGAGAAATTTCATAGAATTACAATCTAGAATATGAACGCCACTGTCCGACTATTTGTCTTTCGAATACTCGTCTACGATCTTCGTCGACATTTATCTCGAGGAATATCGCCGTGGAGGTGAAGTATAAGCTGTCACATTTCCCGTATTGAACATCAATCGAACAAAGGAATCGTAGAAGTTCCGCCCACGTTCTTCCCAAGTCGAGTCGAACATCCATACTGGGTGCACCCCTCACTGAATCTCGCCCTCTTCGAGATGATATTTAATAGAAAAATCATTTGGATCTTATTTCACCGAATATTTGAATTTCGTCTACATTCTGTGACAAATTTTTGTGAATATTTACTAGTAAAAATTTATGAAGAAGAAATTGAATTTGTTTTTAATTATCTCTAGAGATATTCTAGATGATGATTAGATTTTTATGAAGTTTTCTAAAATTTTCTTTTCAAATATTCAACAATGTTTCTCCACTATTTTTGATTAGCAATATTTTTAAGTTTTGATGACATATTAAAAATATTGTAGAAGATATTAATATATTCTAGATTTTTATATTTATTTATATAAAAAATTTTCTACGATATTTTTTTTTGAATATTCGATAGTAATGTTTCTTAATTATTTTTTGGTTAATAATATTTTTGAATCTTGATATATAATCAAATATTTAATTGAAGATTTATGAAAAAGAAATTCTTTTTCTATAAGTATTATAGAAAATATTTCAGATTTTTATAAAAATTCTAAATTTTTTAAGTTTTCGTTTTGAATATTTAATAACATTGTTTCTTTATTATTTTTGATTAGTAAATTTATGAAGAAGAAATTAAATCTGTTTTAATTGTCTCTAGAGATAGGAGAGATAGAAGATCTTTTGAATCTTGACTTTCTGATATTTATTCAAAAAAAAAAGTTTTCTTTTCAAATATTTTAAAGAACATTTTAAATTTTTATAAATATATCTTAAAATCTTCTTTTATGAATATTCTAAATGTTAATATTTCTAAAACAATATTTCCTAATATATCATTGTTGATCATTTTTATATTTAATATTTTTATTTAATATATTTTTTATAATTTTTTATAATTTTAAATAAATATTTTTATTTAGTTATTTACTTATAGATCTACGAAAAAGAATTGAATTTTCTTTTGAAAATGTTTTAAATTTTATGGATATTTTTAAATAATATTTATCAATTTTTTTATGTTAACAATATATTTTAAAACTAATAAAATCTTCTTGATATATAATTATTAAATTAAAAATCTTTGTTTATTAAAAATAATAACATTATTTAAAAAATTATTACCAAAATTCATATAATATTCATCAAACAGAATAAAAATGTAAACAAAAAAATGTAAAAATATTTATAATACTTATGAATGTACATATTAAAATTATAATAAATTTTTGATTATCGAGTTGATTTGTCCATATATCATATTTCTGGATATTATTTATTTAAAGATTATAATAAATAATTAAATATTTTCATGTATAATAAAATTTCAATATTCGTAGTATATTGATATGTTTTAAATGATTACTGAAAAAAGATTATTTTAAAAAAACTTATCGAAAATGAAATAAATTTTACAAATAAATAATCGTAATTCAATGAAATCAGGTCGACGAATGGAAAGAATAAGTTCTATTTTTCTAAAGTTAAAGATGGTCGTAAGAAACGATGACAGCTCGTGCTTCGTTAAAACGTCTTGCACGAATGTCGAGTATTTCCCATGAAATTTTCACCGGCCGAAAATTACGCGGGATTCTCCAGCCCAGTTAGTAATTACGCGCTTGCCAGACGAGTTAACTCTGTAACCATAAGTGCTTGATATTGTAACCGGTATCAGGACCAGACGTCGCAATCGGTGCATAAAATTAGCGTAATCCGCTGAAAGGAAATATATTTGTTTTCTTGAAGAAGTGCTCATGATAATGCTATGGATGTTTTTCTGACAGAAATATAAATTTGAAATTTACATTGAAATTCGAAAGACAATTTTCATTTACTGAATAAAATTTTGAGGAATAATTTAGTTCTTTTGAAGCTCTGTAAATCTACGTAAAATTTATAATATTTAAGATAATATTTTAGATAAATTCCCATTAATTTTTTTAAAGTTTAACATTCAAAATATTTATAGCCACATTAATTTTACAATCAATATTGAAAAATTGTATTAAATGTCATTTATTTAATTTTCAAATTATTATTTTAAATAATATTTAAATACTTAAATGTTAAAAAAATATGTCAAAAGAAAAAAAATTAATGAGAAATATATAATTATAGGGGATTCAAATTACTTCAATTTGTATTTTAAAAATGAAGGATAGAACAGAAACGTCAAATTTTTATTTTCTCAGAAAATCTTAAAATAGTTTTTTTTTAAATTTCATGTGAAAAATATTATATCAAAATATTGTAAATCTTAATAAATTTTAATAAATTTTAATAAATCTTTAAAAAAAATTTTAATTAAGACAAAATGGAACAAATAAAAAATTAGATAGTGATAAAAAACAAGATTTAAGAGAATAATTTTTAAGAGAAACAAATACTAATATATTCAAATACTAATAAATAAGATATATAATGACAAACAAATATAATATATATCATATATAATAAGAATGAAATATAGGATCTACAATTCCAAATTCTTTAAGGTTTTCTTCATTTTTTTCAAACTTATTTTTAGCTAAATGACTTATAATATTTTAGCTAAATGATTTAAAATAATGAATGAATAAATTTTATTATTTATTAATCAATTTCAATTTATCTCATATTAAAATTCAATTGTCTTTTTTTCTTCTTATTGTTATAATTATCAAAAACGCAATATAAATATAAAAATAATCAAATGAACTTTTAATTAAGATAAGATAGAAATATAGAAAATATGATTAATATAATTCTCATTAAAAAAAAATCAATTATTTCATTATAATAGTATATAATATTAATGAATTTTTTTCTTTTATATTTATCTAGTCATTATTTTTTATTCTTTCCATTCATAAATTGTATTTAAATATATATAAAAATATTTTTTTTGCATAAAATTAAATAGTACATATAAATATTTATATATGTACATTTAAAATATAAAATAATATAATAAAACAAAATAATATTTATATTAATTTTATAATTATTGTTTTTTTGAGATTATAATTATAATATTATTTTTTTAAATATCATAATTTTATATAAATTTTAATCAAACTTAATATTAAATTTCTAAAGGTATGCATTAAGAAAAAGTCCGAAAATTTCAATTGACATCTATCCGAATTAAATATTCCATCTAAAAATTTTCTATTCATAAATATAATAATATCAAAACTTGATCAGGTATTACGCTAAAAAAGAATATACAATTTTTTTATAAGTATTATTATTAATGAAATATTTAATTTTTTATAATAATTAAAAAATTAATTAAAAATAATAGTAGACATTTAAAAAATATTTTTAAAAAATAATAAAAATTTTATTGCAAAACATTTTAAAACATGAAAAAAAATGGCTTTATATTACATAATTATATTAATTATATTACATAAATTGATAGGTTTCAAATTAGATATAATAAATAATTTCATTATAAGAAAATTCATAATTTTTTAAATAATTATATTTTGTTTAAATTTATAAAATAAAATCAAATATGTTTTAATATTCCAAAAGTATTATGCAATAATTATATTGTTTATTTTTAATCTTACAAGAAAAAAAAACAAAAAAAAAAGAAAAAGAACATTAAATATCGTAGAATTAAGATAGAATATAAATAAAATAATTTAAATTTTAAATCTATCAAAAAAGATTAAAAGATTATATATATATTAAAATCACGCAAGAACAATGATAAATGTATAATAAACATTTATTCAATCATCAATTTTTAAATTAATATTGCAATAATGACTAATGATATATTTAAACTGGATTTTTTATTTGTTTTTTGAAAATTAAAAAAATTAAATTACAAATTTCAATTCCAATTTAAATTTCAATTGACATAATACAATGTACAAAATTAATGGAATTTTAATAAAATTTTGAAAATTGATTATATTTTTATATATTATTTATATACATATAACTTGATACTTGTTCATATATATATAATCATAGTTTTATTTGGTGTTAAAATTATTTTAAAAAATGGCGTAAAAAAAATTCTCCAAATATTTAAAAAGTGGCTCGTACAGAATTCAAAAGAGAAAAATATCATAAAATAAACATTTACGTTATTTTGTTATTTAAAATATTATTTTACAATTTGAAAAATTCAGATTTATTTTAAAATCTCATGTAGTTATTCTTTGAATTCTTAACATTTCTATAATTTTCTATCATATTTTAAATTCGATATTGTAAATTCTTCATCTTTATGAATATTACGTATAACTTCGAAAATTCAATTTCTCCAGTTAATGTTCATTGATTGCGCTTATTTTGTAAGCATATTGCACTCGATGACGCATAAAAGCGAATCATAGACGATTGATTCTTATCATATAGCCGGTTTGGAAATTCAGCAACAAGTTCAGCTGAGCAGCGCAAAAAAGGAACATTTTCGTAACTAAATACAAACTTCCGGTACATAAATATTGAGTAAGCATACTCTTCACCACCTGGCTTCGTCTTTCTATACTTCTTTATATCCAGAAACTTGGTGCACTCTACCTAGACACCAGTTTTGCATAAAGCCGAAGAAAAGTTTCTTTATTTAAACATCGCTGATGTTTGCGTATTAAAATTTTTACCGAAATCTATCGCCTCTATTGCTCCCATCCAAGATTTTCTTCGCTTGCCTATAAAAAAATTTTTTTATTTTCTCTAGTTTTTGTTGAATTTAAAATATTTTCAAATTTCTGAAAATTTAATATTAATCGAATATCGAATACTGACGAATAATATTAAAAATATTAAAATTTTGATCTATACAATTTATACATAGAAATAATTTAATGGCGACTAAAATCAAATTTCTTAAGTTATAAGATGAGAATAATTTGCATACATAATATAATTGTATAATATATCGTTTAACTATTTTAACTTATCATTGTAACTATTTTAATAACTATTTTAATAACTATGCTAATTTTAATAACAAATATTAACAGTGATATAATATATAAATATCTTTCTAAATCATATATGTTTTGTAATAAATCCTCTTATAAATATTATCTAAGTTTTTTCGGAAAGCGAGTAAAATTTCATCGGCAAAGAAGACGAGACTAAAAATAAGTTCAACGACCTACACGACGAAACAAGTTTCTTCGAACTTAATAGTATAACAGCTGTTGAAATATGGTTCTCCTAAATCAAGAACACACATGTAGTTATCTGAGTTTTCACTGTTTTTGTTAATTCTTTCTTTTTATCTTAATTTTTTCTTTTTCTTAATCGAAGATTGTAAAAAGATAGTAAATTATTAACAAAAAATAAAAAAAGAGAAATATAATATTATATTATTTCTTCCATTATTTTTTATTTTTCAACAATTTTTAACAGATCATAAATCTTATTATTTTTGATAATTATATATTATATTCCCTCTATATTAAAAACAATATGAATAAAAGCAATATAAGTGTGAAAAATTTGTTAAAAAAGTATTTTTTTTTCATTACTTGATTACTTGATTGAATTTCTTTTGTAAAAAATATAAAAAAAGAAAATAAAATTAATTTAAAAGAAACTAAAATGAATCAAAAATTTCATAAAAGTTTCATAATTCAGATTTATACATTTTTCATTATCCCTTTCTAATAATGAAATTTACATACGCGATACGCATTTGATTTCATCTTTTCACACAGTAATTTATAAAGATATACAGTACATTTGATAATAAGACATTTATCTAAATCTAATTTTATAATTGTTATTATTATATTTTTGCTCAAATTGCAAATAAGCGATTCGTGTAATTATTATATGAATGCTAATCATTTATTTTATGCTTCAATTATTTCGATTTGAAAAAAATCGTCGGTAACAGACCGACCGAAGATAAAAATGAAATTGAAATCTAAATCTTACATAAGAATTGCCATCTGAATACTTTTATAAGCATACTTATAATCGATATCCATCATAAATGAATCGTGATTTACAAATAAATGCTGAAATTATGTGTGAAAGAACTCTTATTTAAAATTTTGTGTGTGAATTGCATTAAGTAGAAAATTAGCTACAAAATTAGCTACTGATGAAATGTTGCGATAAAATTCCTATTAGATGCAGTTTATATCGCGATTAATGAAACAATCTAATGAAAACATACTAAAACAAAATTAATTACAATATCGTTAAAAATGTAATTGTAAAGGAAATACAGCATATTGGAATATCAGTTTATTTAAGATGAATAAAAAATTACGACAGAGGATGGAAACAAATAAAATATAATATTATAGGAAAATTAATGAATTTTCATATTTCAAATTCGCAATAATAATGAAAAATAAAAAGTATCTAAAACTTTAGTTTAATTGAAAATAAGTATCAAATAATAATTTTGTTATAGTGCAATTTAAAATATTCAATTAAAATATTCCAATATATTTTCACTTTATAAAAATAAAAAAACAAATAGATGATAAAATTATTTTCTCTTATATTCTAATCAGATAAAAACCATTACATAGATATAATCATTTTAAATATCAATTTTATGTTTTAAAATTAAATATATATGTAAAAAATTAATTTTTATATTTATATTATTTATTCTTTTCTTTTGTCTTCGCTATAATTCATATTACAAAAAAAAAATATAACATTCTTCTGAATAGATTTTAGAATATTTCAAATTAAATTAATCTTCATTCATATTTTAAATATAACATTAAAATTTAAAACAACATGATATTAAAATTTAAAATTATATTTTGCAATTTGTAAATCATCGTAAAATTGAACTATAAAATCTAAATTATAATTATAAAATATGCAAATGAATAGACTAAATGATTAAATGAATATTTTATGTGTTTTGACATGTATAACTAATTTTTTATTTTACCGTAATACTTTAACCAACATTATAAGAATGAAATAATAATTTAAAAACTTTTACAATTGATGATTCTTTTTCAGATTCAATCAAAAATATAAAAATTATATTTTATTCATAAATATCAATGATTAAATCATTTTTCTTTATTATTACGAATTAAATAATGTGATATTACAAATTAAATAATGTTAGTAATTTTCTAAATGTTTTATATTTAAAATTTAGTATTCCAAATTATCAATAGTATACTTCAAATATGTATTTCCTTTATGTATAAAATAATAACTTCTTTTCAAAAGGGGCAACAATAGTATAAGAAATAAAAGATTGGAAAAGTTAAAAATAGATTTTTTATTTATTTGAAAACATGTTATGTCTTGAAGGATCTATCGTAAATTATAATTTTAAGTGAAATAATAAATATTATTATAATTTTAAATAGTAATAAATTTTTTAATAATATATTTTATTTTTAATATGAATTATTATATTATCTTTTATCAAAATTATTTGAGAAATTCATTTCAAGATAAAATTATAGGCAATTATAGGCAACATAAATGTGTTGAAATATTGAATATTCTTGATTAGACATCAATGAACAAAAAAGAATAAAAGTAAACGAAAGGCATCCAATATTCAATATTAGTTTACATAAATTATTGTATCGTATAATAATAATATCAGAAATTAACATAATAGTTAAATCAAATTCCGTGTTCAATTACATAAATTAAATGGATATTCTTCATGTTAAATTCACTTTAATAAAATAATCTATTACATTACTGTATTATTCACTGTTAATTAATAATATATAAAAAGTTAATCATTATTTTAAAAAACTTAAAAAAGTAATCTTAAAAAATAGAACAATTATGAATAATAATATTCTTCATTTTAAAAACGAATTTATCCTACGATATTTTATATTGAGTTAAATAATAATTCTTTCAATTTTACTAATTCTAAAAATCACGTTTGAAAATTTCTTTGTTATTTAAATTTTTTATATTTTTTCATATTATTTATGATAATGGTTTTAAATTAATGTTTATTTAATATCTTTTATTAATTATTTATTAATTTAAGAAATATGTGATCACGTTATGTTGCATGTTATATTTAAAGTCATCTAAAATAATTAAATTTATATATTAATCAAATAATAAATAAATGAAAAATAATTAAATTAAATTTAACATATAATTAACAATTATATGTTATATTTCATTTCTATTTATCAAATTATATAAGAAAATAAAAAAAAAATTTAAAAAATGATATTCGAAAATGAAATTTAACCATTTCTTTACAATCTAGATAATATTAATTTAAAAAAAAATAATACTCAAATGAGAAAATTACAAAACTATTCAATTCTTTCATTCATCCGGTTTAATCGCAATAATTAAATATTTCCAAATATATTTTCTTTTTTATCTACATTATCGCGGACGGCTCACTTCTCATTCACGCAATTGATTTCATCGTATAAAATGTGCCTTCTATAATATACAAGTTCTGCGCATATACATATAACACGTCATCGATAACCCACTCCACCACAAATTATTATTCGGTAAAATATTCAATATTACATTCTCTCCGTTAGACTGCGTTTATTGCACACATACATTAGCCATAAGTATTTGGTCACTTGACAGAATCAAAAAATTTATACCGTATTTAAATTTTTTTTTAGTGAAGTAAATGTGAATTTATATTATTTATATATATATAAAGATATTAAGATATTATATATTGTTCAAAATCTAAACTATAAATTTATTTTTTAACAAATTTAATTTTTAAACAAATTATAAAATATTTGATCAATATATTAATTATTGCATTCATAAGCAATAATAGCATTAATTATCTAATGTAATTGAATAATAAATTATTTTAATATATCTTTCTGAATATTCTTCAGGATAATCTATAATTATTTTTCTGATTTTTAAATACTTTATTTTTATTTTTCGATATATTTCATTCCATAATCCTTTGATCGATAATTTTAAATCGATTGTAATATTTTGCAATTGCTTTAAATAATTTTTGCATTATTTATACTTAAGATCATTATTTTATTTATATCAATTATATATTTTATTTTATATTAATTATACATTGTAAATTTTATAATAAAAATGACTAAATATATACGTATAAATGATTTCTCGTATAAATATTATATATCCATTTCTGCCAAAATTTGAGCTTTTACATATAAAAAATAGTTCTTTGTTTTTTAGTTGTTTTTTTAAATATATTACATGTATATATTTTACTTTATTTATATTATATTATATTTACTTTATTTATATTACATGTGTATATTTTATTTTATAAATTTATTAAAAATAATATTTTTATATATTACATAAATAATTTTACAAAATGAGTATATAACAACATATTAAAATATAAACATAAGTAATTTAATTCTGTCATTTAAATTAAAAATTATTTATTGTATAAAAAAAATGTTTTAATTAAAATTTTAATATTAAGAGACTGTATATGATATAATTAATTTTTTTATATCTCACTTTGAATTTTTCCTCGAATTTTACAAAAATTTAACTTTCACTCTTTTAATAATATATAATATTTGCTTAGAATTTAAGAAGATATTAAATATCGAATAAAAAGTAATTAAGATACTTTTTGGTAAAAAATTATAGAACAAAAAACAATAAACAAGAATGAATTCAATCTCTAAACTCGACATAATTTAATTGATTTTTGTGAGAATATCAAAAAATGAAATTTATTGTAAGCTATCTATGATTAATATAAAGAATCATATCGTTATATCATTATACTATTACATCGTTAATTGTGTAATTATTTCTGTTAATTATAACACACATACAATTGTAATATTATTTAAATTAAAACTCAATTATAGAATAATTAGTAATCATAGAATATCTTGATAATTGCTGCTTTAATTATATATAATACTTTTAATAACTTTTTTTTTATTTTATTTTTTTCAAATCATATAACCAAATGTTTTGTTAATTATTACAAATAGATTAATTATTATATTGCATACTCCCTTTAATATCAAAAAACTTTTGTTCAAAACATTTTTCTATATAACAAATAAATTCAAATTAGCAGAATTAAACAATCTATCTCGTATATCTATATCAATCGTACCATTGAATTTTTAAATTCGTTTTTTTTTCAAAAAGTGAGCATACAATATTTGTGCAGTAAGCCATCAAAACGTACATGTCGAATTGTGATCAAAAAAGAATAGAAAAGTGAAAAAAAAAATAGAAAAGAAAGAAAAAAATACAAGAAAAGGCAAAAAAAAAATGATGGACTTCATTCGTCTCTATTCTGATAACCGAAGTACATCCCGTTGTCGTGCACGAATTCCATCAGATTGTCGGATGATCGAGAATATTCGCATAGTTTTGAACGTGAAACTCCGATAGGCGAATAACGTGGTTAAGTCGAGTAGAGTGCAGTGGTAACTATCCGCAACATGTCTCTGCTTTCAAGCAGTAAGATTACTTTTCACGCGTTGATTCCTATTATAATCGTCGCGATAATTGCACACAAACGTGAATGATTGTTAAATATATACATATATATATATATATATATATATATATATATATATATTATATACACTTGTTTGATATTTTTATCTTTTTTTTACCTTTTTTTATAATTTTTTTGTGAATAAATATATGTGATAAGATACATAAATTATATAATTGTATAAATTATAAAATTACATAATTAATATATAAAATTCCTCGCATTTTGTTCCACAATATCCGAATCTAATAAAATTATAGAATAAATAGCGTGGCATCATTATCTATTCATCCATTTTTTTGATTATTAATAAAAAAATAATATAGTAAGAAAATTTAAATTTTATAATAATTAATAGTTAGAAAATAATATTAATCATTAATGATAAAAGATTATTATTATTATGAACAATTATTATTAAGAATTTAAAAAAATAAATTTTTATCTTAATTCTTATTATTTTGATCTACAATATTTAAAAAATATTTAAAAAATAATATAATTTGTTGAAAGTAATTTAACTGAATACTTTTAACTGAAACTAAAATCATTTTTTATAAATAATTTAAATTATAAGAAATTATCTTTGTTTTTTTAACGCAAGTTTATTTCAAAGATAAATTAATTTAAAAAAATAAAATTAAATTCCTATTTTCTAAGATTTCAAATAGATCGAAAAATGACAAAATGTGATAATGACAAAGATATAAATGAATGATTTATTCTTTTTCTATTATTTCTTTTAAATTTGGCTTGTAAAAAAATGTATATGTAAATGAAGTTTAGAAAAATATCTAATTAATCTCAAATAAATTTAAATTAATTAATTAAATACACTGATTATAAAATTATATAAATATGTATGCATACTATTTCATGCTTGCATACGTATTATCAATCTTTTCATTTTCAATGATACGAAAATATATTTAATACAGAAATTATGATTAATGGAATTTTCCCTCGTTACTAAATGAAAAATTGAATAATCCAAACTCGATGAAAATCTGAATTTTATTCATTGTTCAACGTAACGTGTTTAAAGAATTTCTCTCATGAATGTTGAAAATCCATTAGAGAACGTTCGAAGGTATTCGCAGCAAGAAAATATTCTCTATGAATTTTATAAGTTGCGTCATACAAAGGTTCAAATGGAAACCATGATGGAAATTTAAAACACGTCCAACAGTGAATCAATACAATATTTACAAAGTTACCGGATGCATACAGACCGGATCTGCACTTATCTGAAACGCTTTGATTCGAAAGCGTGCGTTTGCGAGCTTATACAAGTTGAGAGAAATGAAACTAATAATATTTTCGAGTGGAATTTTTAAAATTGATTCTGAACCAATATTTAAAACATTTTGTTTTATATTTGTTTTTATATTTACTATTATACATTTTACATTTACATTTTATTTTACGTTTACATTTATACATACATATGCTTTATTTTATACTTATTATATTTTTTATATAATTTATATTCATTTTTTATATAATTCATATTAGACTATAAATTATTCGAATAAGATCGTTTTAATAATGAATAAATAAATTGTTATAAAAAATGTAAAATTTGAAAAGCATGAAAATCAAATAATATATATATTTATAATATTATAGCGAAGATTATGAAATTTAATATTACAATGCTTTCTGAATACTACATATAAACTCTTCTGTACATTAATGATACATCAATTTATTATAAATTCTTCTAATTTTTATTTTATTGATTTTTTTTCATGAATTCTATTATTACAAATTCAAATTAAATACAGAACAATTTTACTAGTAAAAAAATGAAAAAATTACACACATATTATAATTTTGTTTTTTAATTATTATAATTATTATGTATTTGCTTCATTTGCAAATTTTATTTTCATTTGCAATTTCTACTTTAATTACATTATGAAATTTTATTTCTTAGAAAAAAAATCTTGAAACATCATATTTCACACTACATACTTATACAATAAGCGTATCTTCAAAAACATTTTATCTCAACGACATAATAAAATTATGCTCCGCTTGGAAACTGTTTGCGGTGAATGTGTGTCATTTAAAATGAATTCTACCAGAGTTTTGTATATTACCATAATAAAATTCGTTTATAAATCACACAGAAGCGTATATATTTCATTTCATAATTTTTGAAAACGTGATGAGAACGAGCACGTAGAGAATATGTTTTTTTTTTCATTTTAATTCTGAACAATTGGACAATCAAGAATATTTGTATAATTGGATTAACTAAAAAAATTGTTTAAATGAAAAATAAATATCATAAAGAGATAAAAATAAGAATAAAATATATTTAATCTTTTTTTTTCATTAATTAAAGTTGAAGAGAGCTAACTATCTAGATTACAAGAAATTTAGAACAATCATAAGAAAGGAAAAAGATCTTTCATTATTTCTTTTAAAAATGTGAATATTTTATTATAATAATAAGTTATATTTATATAAATTACAACACGGCAAGAAATTCGCAAATATTTATCAAAAAAATAAGAAAAAAATATCGCCAAACATCTCAATGTCTATCTAACTTATCGATTCCTTCGTTTCCTTCGGCATCTTCAACTGTCAAAAATCTCACGATATTCAATCATGCTATGAACAATTTAACATTATACTAATTCTTTCATTTTATAATATTTCATGGATTTAAATTTCGTGATCCAAGCAAAGAATAGCTACGCCTGCGAATACCGTTTCCGTTCTCGGTTAGATAATCCGGAATATTCGTATAGTTTTGCAGAAGGTAAGGGAGGCGATAGGTGAATAAGGAGGGTTAGGCGAGAGGAGAGAGAGATCTGTCCGCAACACGTCTCTGCTCTCAAGCGAAGCGGGCTCGCCCCAAGGCATCCAAGTTTACTTACAACTTCACTGCCAACTTCTCAATATTCATCCCAATTATATACCGAAGCTTGCGCGCAATTGCGACGGTATACAAGGCGCATCGCGTCGCGACACCCACGGCTGCTAACATATAAGCACACTCACTCGGTTCCGAGAAATGATCTCATCCTTCTCACCGCCTCGTTACACCCACTGCGATATTTCCCCTTCGATGCTCGTAGATTGGCTAGTCTACATTTAATAGCATAAAGAGATTATAATAATTTGTTATGAGTTGTTGCTTTATCATATTTGACTTATTGTTTGGAATAATCAGAAAAGATTTTTGAATAGGTATGTTCTTGAGTCGAAGTTTTTAGGATTTAAAAATTTTTTGAAATTGGAAAAAATTTTAGGATAAATTTTGTTTTTTTTTTGTTTGAAATTTTTTGAAATGAAATTTAATACTTCAGATTATAACATGATTTATCTTTTTTATATTAGAATGATTCTATAAAATCATTCAATAATTCAAAGATAATATATTATAGATGACAAATAATAAAATATATTAACAGCGTGTATTATAAAATTCTCATATTATTATTATTTTATTATTATTCTGGTATTTTCACAAAATAATATCATCAATCTATGTTTTAAAGAAAAATCTTCTTTAAAGCAATTTTTACATTACATTCATGTGATATTTTATTGTTAATGTTAATATGGCTAAAAATTTTTATTACGTTTTTAATAATTTTTCATAATTCTTCATTGCGCGTTTTGAGTCTTTTGATTCAACTTTTCACGTGGTAACAATGAGTCATAGACCTTACTTTGGAATTTATTTACTATTACTACTCCATTGCGCGTACGCAAAGGAAAAAATAGATCACGATGTTTGACTCTCCATTCATACTCTTTGCTATTTAAATATGATATTTTAAAGTCCTATATCTTCCAAACCATTAAAATATCAATTTGAAACAAAATCTATTTTTAATGAAAAAATTTTTTAATTAATTTTTTTAAATAATTACATTTATATACAAGTATATATAAAGAATTTTGATATATTGAAATGTTCTTTTAATATTTGATCGTATTATTAGTAGATTTTTATTTATATTTTTTCTTTGACTTTTTTTTTTGTTAATGTTTAAAGTAATTAATTTCTTAAAGATAAAATGAATATGGAATGACACTAAATTTTTTTATTTACGAAATTCATAATCATTTAGAAGATTGTAATTAATCTTTTATATAAATAAGATGAAATATAATAAGATGAAATTTAAGCCGAAAAAATGTAAATTTATATTATGTATATGATTATAAATATTTCATGTATTACAATAAGCATTGTATGTTAATATATTTTATATATTTTTACATATTATCTACTATTTTTCTATATGTTATATATTATTTAATAATATATTATTTATAGATAATATTTATATTTATAATTTTTTTACAATTCAAATCTCTATTTGTTTAATTATGAAATTGAAAATCATAATGGTAATACAAATTATTTTTAAATTCATATATATTTATAAGATTTTTAAGAAAATATATAATATTTATATGATATATTATATTTATATGTATAAAAAAATAATAATTCTCTTCATATTTTTTATTAGATCTTATTACATATTTTTATTAGATCTTATTTCCAATATTTCAATATCGTGTTAGCTCTAAATTATAATTAATACATTGAAATAATTTAAATTTTATTATTATATAAAATAAATAAATAATAAATAAATGTATTGAAATAAATTAAGATATTTTTAAATAAATAAAAATAATGTGAATTAATTATTCCATAATTTTATTTTCTATCAATTGAATTTATATACCATGATGATTCTAAATCTTTTAATTATAATTATTCGTAAAAAAATTGAAATAAAATAATTATCTCAAAATTTATCATTGTAAATCTAAATTATCCAAATATATCCAATTATCATACAAATCTAAATTATAAAATAGAATTATTTCATACTGATTAATATTTCTATGTATATAAAAATTTATAAAATAACAAACTTTGTTTATCAAGAATAAAAAAAAAAGGATTTTTAAACGAATTTCCAATTTTTTATGATATAATTCTTTTTATTGAAAAATATAATTTTCTTCTTGAATTGAATTTTATTATTGGTTTCCTCTGAGTTTGTCAACAATGTTCGAAACAATAAAATAAGATTAATTAATAATAAGAGAAAAGCGAAAACAACAAAGCAAACATATTCGTTTTACGAATAAATCAAGGAATTCAACCATTCTTCAATATTATTATACATTCTCGGAGCATAATTCTCAATATGTCGGCAAAAAAAATTAACTCGCACGATTGCATCTCTCTGTATCTCCATTTTGAATTTATAACGTTCGCATGTGAATATTTCCTCAGAACGAGAGATGTCGCTATCTCGTCGAAGCGTTCGCCACTCTCGAGATTTCACCGATTAAACTTTTTGCGGAAAGGTATTATTGTCTGAAACGGCACACTGCACTTGACACAAAACTTTCATTTATACGAAGTGTCGGCTTATTTGAATCCCAAATAAGCGCATAATGTATTTATTGCCTTCGCGAGGACACAAAATAAACTCGAACAAACCCGAGATGAACTTGTTGCTTTCAAGCTGATATACATGCTTTCGATACTGACTTTCGATACACCAGTTAACACTTTTCATTGCAAATTTAAAATTCTGCAGCAAATCATAATTATTAGTTCTAAATAAACTTTCTTTTAACTATTATTTGATTCATTTATGAAACATAATTCATTTAAAATTGTGTGAAATTTTTCAAAATTTAATGAATTTTCATTATTTATTAATTTTTATTAATCATGAAACGTTAGAAAGAATTATTAATTATTCAATCAATTATTTAAATATCAATTATTTAAAGTAGCATTAAAAAAATATTATTTTATCAATGTTTTAGCTTCTAGTAAAAATAATGAAATTTGAATTTAAGAAATAATTTATTGTTTGAAATAAGTATTATTTCAAATATTTATTTTTCATTTCAATTCAAAAGAAAATTTGTCACATAATATTAAATTCAGTTATACTTTTAATTATTACTAAACACATTTAAAAAGAAAACATATTTAATATATTTGAAAATATTAAAATATATTGCTCGTAGGATTGCCCGCGTAAATTTAAATTTAAATAAAATTGCAATAATTGCTAAAAATAAAAATTTAACAATTTAGCAATTTTTAAAATTTTAATCTTTATTATTTATTACATTAACAATCAGAAGTAAAATAAGTCTCTAATGCACTCATATTTTTATTAAAAAAAATTTTTAGAAAATATAATATGAAATTAAAATAAAAATTTTCAAAATTGTGATATGCATAAATATATGTATAAATATTATATATATAAAATATACTGTTAACGTTATTTGGATAAATCGTGCTTCTCATGATGCCTTTGATGCCGAGAAAATGTTCACATAAATTGTCGATGCATGAAACCGGAATCACAAAAAGCGGATCTCATAAAGTATTAAAGTATGAAATATAAAACTTTACTTCCGATCGTGAACGTTGATAAAGGGACTTCTTCTGACGAAATGAAAAACTTCGATACGGAAGAATGCTTAAAAATAAAATATTTTTAAAAATATTAATCCATTGTATTCGCTATATTTTTCAATTTTTAACAATAACTGAAAGATTCCAAATAAATTTAACATAAATATTTAAAAATCATATTCTTGTCATTAAATTGCATAAGATTTTAATCTATCTTTAAGGTTTTAATCTTCATTATTATCGATGTAATTTTAAATTTATTAAAATAATTTACATTGAAGTATTTTATATATTTATTTATTGTTCAAATTTATATATTCAAATTTTACAAACACATTTACAGAGATTCATATTCAAATTCCATTTATGATTTTATTTTTTGATATTTTTAAATTTTGAGAAGAAAGAGAGAGAGATTTAAGAATCCAGATTTTATATTTGTATTTCAAAGTATTAATTTCGCTTCACTATGTTTAAATTTTAAATTTTATTTTTTATTTACATTTTCAAATGTTATTTAAATACAAAATTTCTACACTTCTCGATTTCAAATTTTGATTGTAAGCTTCGCTATCTTTAAATATCATATGCTTTTAATTTTTCAATTTTGATTCCTAATTTTGATTCATTTATTCAGTTTCATTTTCATTTCAAATTTCAAATCTAACTCAATTATCTAATTTTATATTCAGACTCAAATTTTAGAATCTTACCAATTCTGTTAGTTTAAATTCTCAGAAACTAAATTTAAAAATTTTGTAAAGTAAAAAAATCCAGTATCTTGTAATAATAATGTGAACCAAAAAATTGAATAAATTCTTCCATTTTAAAGTTCGAAACGAAGAATGCTAATGTAGAAAGGATCCGGTAATGTTACGCGTGATAAGAGTTTTGCACAGCAGGATGTTACACATTGACAAGATTAATTGCACTCCCGATAAAACCGTACAGAGAGGATAAAGTTGCTCATGAAATCGTTACCTGTTATTGACACGTGGTATCGCGATAGCCTCTGGGGATTCTCCGCCGCTCGGATAAATACGATTTACCCTTTATTCACTTTTAAGCCACCCCCGACGCTCTCCGACTTCCACTCCGTGTCCATTAAATAACGACGTTTGAACGAGGTTTCTTGCTACTGAGAAATTCATTATATACTTGTTACTATGATATATTAATGCAATTGTTCGACATTGAAAAATTTATTATGAAATGTTCCATGTTGAATATATCTTATATTCAATTATTTAATATATCTTATTGCATTTACAAAAAAGGATTTTATAGTGATAAATTTTTTATTAATAGTCTTATAAGATTTATCAATGGATGCACTATAATTCTTAAATTATAATCAAGCAAGTATATGGTATAATTCTATAGTCAAATATATAATAAAAAAATTATCTATAAACAGACTTATTATTGAAAAAATAATAAATTAAAGAATTAATTATTTGAAGAAATAATGTTTATTTCATCATTAAAAATTTATTTATAATTTATTTATTCAAATAAATATTGAAATAAAATCAAATATTGAAATAAATTCAAATAAATTCAAATAGATATTGAATAATAAATTTATTATTTATCATATTATTATTAATCTACTATACTAAAAATATAAGAAATCAATTGTTTTCATCAAAATTAAATAATAAATAATAAATAACAAACAATTTATTTCCTAATATAATGAATAAGTAATTAAAAATAATTAAAAAAACATTAATTTACTTTTCTATATAATATTTCATGAAATATTTTACTTCAAAATGAATTTTAAAAAGTAATTTTAAAATAATATAATTTGAAAATTCTTTCAATTCTTCAGATTAAATAAGATATAGACATAATAAATAATAAGTTTAATAAATAATAAGATAGACATACAAATAATATAGATCAATTGTAAACAAATATACTTTTATTATATAAAATATATCAGACAAATATAACTCAATCATATAAATAAAATACATGGCAGAGAAATAATATATTTTTAACTTTTAATTAATATATTTTTCATTTAAAATTTTAAATGAATATAATAAAATAATTGAAGATTCATAAAATAATTAAATAAGATAAACAAATACGTTATTCATAATAAAATCAATAAAAAAAACTAATTATAACTATATCAGTAGTAAAAGTTAGTTATGTTTCAAACATAAACATAAAAAAAACATAATATAAACACAAAAATTGGTATATAAAAATATTATTCATTAAATTATAGTCACAAATTTAAAATGCTAAATTAAGCGAAACAAAAAGTGAAACTATTTTATTCTTATACTATTATCTTATTTCAATCCTCTTTCATTTTATCTAATGTAAATTTAAATTACTAAGTAAATTATTATTTAAATTTAAATAAATTTAATAAATAAGCTTCAAGCGATATTTTTATACATCAATTTTTATGTTTATTTTAGTCTCCAGAATTAACTCTTTAAAGAGAATATTATATTAATATTCTGATAGAGATGAAAAAAATTTTAATTATTGAAATTAAGAATAAAGTTATTTTAATATATTATTTGAATAATTTATTTGAAACATCAAGTAACAAGCAATTAATTATAACGCCAAACATTATATAAAACACTTGATATAATATATTGCTTGTAACAGTTATGAATAAATATTATTATAAAATATTTTAAAATAACTTTATTTAAAATTTTAATTAATTTTTCAATCTATGTTCAATTCTACAGTCTGTAGATTTTACATAAGATAAGTTATAATCAGACATATCGTATTTATAAATCTATTGTATCTATATATTCGTACAATTTGACCAATGCTAATATTATTTGTTTGTTTATGATCTTATATTACTTGTCTGATCATATTTGATTTCTTTTTGATGCATCAACACATAGAAATCATTTATATTAATTGAATTTGGATACAAAATCATCCATTAAAAAAAAGCATTTTTATATGAAATCAAATAGCAAATATTTAGTGTGAAATAAAATAAAATAAAAAATATAAAAATAATTTATCTTTCAAATACATCATTTTACATCATATTATTATTTATATATCAATATAAAAAATAAATAAATGAAATAAAAATCTTATTTAACTAAGAGTTTATTTTTATAAAAATATCTTTGATGTAAAAATACCATTACAAACAATCGGATATAGAAACGGTATAGTTCTTTGTAAACACAACAAAATATCGAATGCTACGTTATTGAACGATATTCCTCCATTCGAACAAATTTCACCGATTTCACGATGGTCCACTTTATTGTTCTGCGTATAAAAGCCAGAGTAATTGTTATGGATCAGAAAATTCGCGGTAACGCAAGTCGAAGTATTACTAAAATTATATCGATAATTCCATTAAATCCTAATGGAGCCTTGCTCCATCTGGCGCATCGAAAGTCAGGATAGTTAAAGATTTTCTTTTTCTATTTCATTTCTATTCTTTTCTTTTATTTCGGACGCAATAACATTTTCACCGTTCCTTCTATTTCGTTTTTTTCCATTTTTGAGCAGCATGTTTTCTTTTTTATCGATCGATGAATTTTACGAATCCTTTTCCTGGTAAACATATTTCTAGATATATTTCTAGAATAATTACATTTACCGAAGCATATCCCTTATTTCATTATAAATGTTGTTTTCCTTGTTTTCTATACAAGTTATAAAATTTTCCTTTAACTCTTTATGTTATGTGATTCAATATATATCAATAGATATCATATATTCAAAATATGTTTTCTATTTAATAAAAAAAATTGTGATTAACTATTGCTTAAATAATGAAATTAAAATAAAAATAATTTAAATAATTTCTTAAATAATTTCTCTACTTATTATTATAATTTCTTTAGTACATTAAAATCACATGTATAATCATTAGAAACTATTTTTAATTTGAATGAATTAATTTAATGAATGATTACAATTATATTTACAATTTTATTTAATATTATAATTTTATTACAATTATATTATATAATTGTATAATTATATTTATCATTATCATTATAATGATTTTTATATGATTTTTATAATAAAAGACTTTAAAAATAATTTAAAAATAATTTATTTAATGTTTACATAATAAATAGATTTTTTATATTCCTAATATATAAAAGAAGATAAAATCAAATTCTAAAGATAAAAATAACAACAATAATTAAAAAGTTATCAAATGGTCATTTTTTATCTTTATCTTAAATAAATTTTCTCAAACAAATTTTTATCTTTTTTTATTATCTCATAATTATCTTTAATAATAAAAAAAATATCAATTCTTACTTTTCTTTAATTAATAATTAATAATTTTTAAAAGGTATTTTAAAACATTCCCGAAATACTTCACTTACCATATAATTACAAATTCAAAGTTACTCCGCAAAATCCAATTTCATTTGAGCGTTCTTCAACAATTTCTTACTTCTTTCGATAACTCTCAAACTTTCGTAGATTCTTATTCTTTAACACCCCATATAAATCCCTTCCACCTGAAATTCAATTACTAAAATCCAATCGATTCAAACTAAAAAATCATGAATTTCCAATCTCCATTCGAAATTTAAAAAAAGAAATAACAAAAATTGCATGTAAAATTAGAATCCCTCATTTCTCCAAAACACATTTATAATATTTCTATCAAATTTATCTCTCAGATAGGTGTAGAGAGAAGTCTTAGAGCCAGCTGTCAAATTTTTTACTGTCACTCTTAAAAAAATATACAGAACGCTATGAAAAAGTAATTCGCTGGTGAGTGATGTCGTTTATTATACTTCAAACGTTCCACTAATTCTTCAAAAGAGAGAAAAAGAGAGAGAGAAAGAGAGAAAGAGAGAGAGAGAGAGAGAGAGAGAGAGAGAGAGAGAGAGAGAGAGAATCGGTTTTTTCGTAGCCGCGGATAAAGCGTGCGCATATGCAGCCACGACGCGACGCGACGCGAGCGTCCGCTCGAAGAACTGCTTTCCCTCCCCCACGTGGCTTGTAAAACCGCATTGATAATATAAAGATCGTTTGAAAGGCAGGGCACGTCTTCTGATGTAATATATGCAGGCAAACCGAGTAAAACAAAACAGTTCCACTGAAATTGAATACAAATTTTCCCTGGCTATTTCTTTCCCTCTTTCTCCTTACCCTTTTCACCATTCTATCATTTGTTTATCTCTTTCTTTTTTTCTGGCATTTTCCTTTTTTGTTCTCAAAATAAATTCTAAATATGCAAAAAAAGAATTATTTCATCGATTTCGATTTATTTGAAATAAATATATTATCAAACTCATCACTTTGAACAATTTAATCTAAATTTTATTCATAACGATAATAATACTAAATAATATTATCTAATCTATACTACTTATAGAGGAAGATGTATAGAAATGTACATATAGGATGAAATAATAAAAAAAAAATTCAAACTTTAAGAACTTATAGTACTCACTAAGAAAAACAAAAAATCTTATAACAAAAAATCTTTTTAACATAAAATCAATTTTTATCATTGACAAATATTTGATATTATGAATAAATTTCTATACGGCACATTGAATGTAAATAGAAAAATTGATTTAAGAGAACATTAACTGAACAATTTTCAACAATTATTCCTAATTAATGTTAACTAATATTAATTCATTTAATATGGAATATGGAAAGCAATATAATTCATTTCTATTTATTGATTTTGAGTGCGAAAATAACAAATATACATTTTGTGTATGATTTTTAATTTTTGTGAATTTTTATTAATATTAATAATTATTGTATCTGTTAATATAATAAATTTATTTAGGTCAGAAGTATAACGGTTACTTCACTCATCTTACTCTTTATTCCTTCTCTGATATGCGAAAAATTATTCTTTACAATAATAATTTTACAATAATATATTAGTATTCTTTACAATAATACTGGTAAAAGTGAATGAAATACTCGAAATCATATATTAAAGTGTCCAGCTGAGTAAAGGAAATTGAAATTTCGATAATTTTCAACGTCCTTTTCTCGCGTTTTCCTACTGCCACGCGAAGTTATTTTCTGATGGGCCAGTAAGTTATTGAAACGGAACTTCCTACTATTCAATTCTTGAGATTAAAAGATTTAATATTGCAACGAAACCTCGAGAACTGTGGTTCTTTGATTTAATTTAATTTCACAAAGAGAAATCATTTGTATAAGATATTAATTATAACATGTGCAAAATCTGTTGAAATTTAACAATAGTATTCACTACTGATGAAATTTTAATTAGTTATTATGATAATTAAGATATGCATTTTATGCTCTATTATATTTTTATGAATCAAACAGATAAAATTTAAATAAAAATTTAATTTTGCTTTTAATTTTAATTTTACATTTCATTTCGTATATTATTATACTTTTAAATTTTACCAATGTATAAACATTCTATTCTATGTATGAATTCTATTAATAATAAATAATCTTTATACAATTCCTAAAAATAATTAATTAATTACAAAGACTATTTCTCTATAGCTTAATTAATATTAAAAGAAAATGAATAATAGGAACTTAACTTTATTTTACATTATATTTACAAATATTTAACGCAAATTCAAAATGATGAAATATAGATTGTTTTTAATTTATTATAAAAAAAACAGCATAAATAATATTTTTAAAAAATATAATATTTTATATATTATATAATTATGAGAAAAAAAAATTATGAGAAAATTCGTTTGCATTCACACAGGACTGGTCACCATATGTATACTTCCTTGGAAAGATTCATGAGAGAGAAAAAGACGGAAAATAGATATCTAAAAAAAATCTTAAAAGAGAAAGTTCAAGATAAAAAACAAGAAAAAGATCTTTTTTAAAAAGTTAGTTTTTTAAAAAGTTTAGAAAAAGTATCCAATGAAAAATATTCGAAAGCAATTCCTTTCTGATAGATTTATAAATAATACTAAAAATAAGAATTATAATTTTATAAATATTATATAGAAATAATGATATAAAATATTGATTACAAGTAATAATAAACAAAAAATTTTAATGCTATTCTTTTAATTTTTTTGTATTTACCAATTTTTGAACAATTAAATGTGAATTATAAATCAAATCAACTTGTAACAATTGCATTGATCAATTGCCTAACTGCGTTTTTAATACGAATTTAAATTATTTATAATCTGAAAAATAATCTTAATCTATATTTTATATATTAATTTTCATCTTTTTTTCAATATCGAGAATGGTTCTTTGAAAATGTTCTATATCCTATTTATGTATTTAATTAATGCAATAATAACTAGATATACATATTTAATTTTATATATTTTGATTCTCTTATTCAAAATCCACGTGATTATGATTAAAACTTCCAATTTGTCTTACTCTTGATGCTATAACAGTAAATTTCACAATTTTTGACAGTATGTAGAGTCCAAATGAAAATAGTAATCGCGAAGATAGTTTACTTTAAGTTCTGATTTCCGAAGACGGTTAGGGACGAGCGAGCACGCTTCCAACTTTATTCTATCTTCGAAATTAGTTCAGCCGTCTTGGCACGTCTTTGTCGAGCTGTTGGTGATAAAGTTTAGTATGCTAATTCGTAGAACAGCTGCGCAGCTCCTCCCGAGCAAAATACCAAAATTATTGAATTTAAATTGCTGTAATTAAAATGTCTTACGCTCCTACCGACAAATTTCCAGATTCTTGATATTAATTCCAACCGCTTGCTACCTAACATGGCTGCATTGTGGATACTGTCATATATTAAACGGTATTCAAGCTGTTCCATCCTCGAACCGAGCATTCTCCAAACATTGCTGAGGTAACTCATACAATATCGAAGTATTTGTTACATATCAATTTATTTAAAAATATAAAAATTTTTATCATATGATAATGTAATTTTTATCATACGATAGATATTTTATTTGATTCTCCAATACGAGATATATATTGGAATCTTAAATTAAAATTTTATTGATTGGGTTAAACTGAATTGATCACAATCTAATTTTAGAGCTATCAATGTACTTACTTAGGAACTCCGCTGCTGGTATCAGTGGTCAGAAACTTACTTGAGATCGAAGGTTCCTTAATAACCGCAATGGATGTTTGTGAGCACGAATGATCAAGACGAATAACTATAGACTTAAAAAAGGAAACGAATCGAAATATGTGACTAGAATTATTTTCTTCATGAGCAATAGGATTTCTTAAGTATTTTTTTTCTAATTATTAATTTAAAAATACTAAAAGAAAAGAGAAAATCCAAATTTATTAATAATTTATGAATCATATTAAAAATTAAAATCGAAAAATTATCATCTTCACTATAAAGTACGCGAATAATTTTTAGAAATTTCTTTGCTACGAACTTTAGTAATGACAAAAACGACTTTCATTATGATCCATGGATCACAAATCTCTTCTCGATCATTATTTTATAAACCATTACATTGAAAAGTAAAAAATAAAGCTAAATCTAGAATAAATCTAGAAATAGTTATTTCAATTATTAATTTACATTATCATATTAATTCGATCATATTAAATCATATTAAAAATCAATTAATTAATTTCACTAATGTCCATATAAAGAAAAGAAAAAATCGAAAAATATGACAAGAATGACTCATTACAAGCTTCCTATTGTCCCTTCTAGAAAACCTCTTTTCTATCATTAACATACGAGCCGGAAATCGACCCGATCCCATCAGTAATCAACGTTATTGTTTCCCTGGCGTATGGAAAAATGCTAATGTCGGTTGATCGCACGTTAATGACCTATAATGACCGTCTCAATTAGCGAGACTGACCAATTAAGATTGGGCGGGGAGTAGGTAAGTTTAAATTCAATGGAACAGTGTGATTGCGCACAGCACGAGACGCACCGGTCCATAAGTTAACGCTCCATCTGTTCGGCGGCCGCTTTTCAGCTTTCATAGAGGAATGAATAGGGCAAGGCTGGCAGCCGGCCAGACAGCAAGTAACTTATTATATCTGGCATTAAATTATTATAGAGCTCGGTCGACAATAGGTACCGGCAGAGTGCATAGGAAACGATTAAACTGAATGACAGATCTAGACTGCTCCATTCGTAATCCACTGCCGCGGCTGCGTTTACATGCGCGCCCTCCCCACGTTTTCTGGCTCGCGTGTGTGCACGCGTGGATGAATCCATCATTCCCAGAATTATTACTGTCCTTGCCAACAGAAGCAATTTTTTGTTTTCCTTCTTTCTTTTTCATTGATGAAAATTTTCAATTTTCAATGGATGGCGGACTCTTTCGTTTCCGATCTCCGACCGGGAAACTCGATATTTTCGACCGCCCTATAATCATTCCACTGTATGATGCTTTGTAATACGATTTGATACGACATGCGTTGATCGTTTGTAAATCATACGATCGATGCATGATAAACACGATTATAGATGAATTCGATTTGTTCACGTAGTGATTTTTGTTGTTTTAAGAAACGTTAAGAGTGAAAATTGAAGTGGAGTTTTAACAGAAAAGGTGGAAATTAAAAATCTTCATTGAAATTATAATAAAATATGTTTTAGAGAAAAAAATAAATGGTTTCTAAGGTTTCATTGATTATTACATGAAATTTTTTATTTTTTGATATGATAATAAATACTGCGCATTACTTTGCAATTAGAAAGATATTGATAGCAAAAAAATAATTAATTCAAGAAATATTTCGATTTTTATTATTTCAAAAATTAAAAATATTAAACTATATTAAATAATTAACTAAATTAAAAAATATATTATTTAAAAAACATTGATCTTCTAAGATTTTTTATATATTATTTTATGAAAAATTAATAATATTATAATATGCCATTTTCAATTATTTTTTTCAATTTTTATTTAAAACATTTTTTTAATATTATCGAAAAATTAATAGATATAAATAAGATTTCAGATGATAAAGATAGATAATTCATTCTATATAATTTATAATATTTTTTTACTTACAATATTTTTTACGGAGAATTTAATTGAATTATCGTTTAATTATTTCTAGTTTTCTATAAAGACGTTGATGATACTAGCGATACCATCTGTTAGTATTATTATTAACTATTTATAAATTGTATCAAATTAAAAATCTTTTCAAATTTTTACAATATTTCTACAGTATTAATGGCAGAGAATCAAAAAGAAAAAAGGCAAAATTTTCTCGAAATACTTTTTAGAAAAAGTTTTTTCAGAAAAATTTCAACTGATTTTTCATATCAATTTTTATATTTATTTATATTTTTCAGCCTAAAATTGATTCATCAAATATGAATATGCATTCTATATAAAAATATATAAACATATATATTAGATTTAATTAAATATATTGGATATTTTTCATTTTTTTAAAATGCAATTTAATTTAATCTAATCTAATCTAAATAAATACATGGATATATATATATATATATATATATATATATATATATATATATATATATATATAGATATATATTATACTAAAATTCAATAAAAAAAGATTTTTCTATTTTTCTTGTAATTTTTAACAATTATAGATTCTTAATTTCTAGGTTAAAATTCTTGCGTGATCGGTAATTCAGAACATGGAATACAAAATCATAAATATATACATAGAATATAAGATTTATATAATTTTTATTAATTATTATAATTTTTTGTAATGATAATTTTAAAAATAAAATAGAATAAATTTATTATTTTTTAAAGATTATTTTATGTCTCATGTTCTGTTGGTACAAGAAATCACGTAAGAACTTTACCATTTTGTATTTTATCGACAATTTTATCATTATCTAGTTTACCAACAAATAGAAAACAAGAAAATAATAATTTATTTATTAATAACAATTTAAATTAATTTATCGTTGATAAAAGATCATAAATAAAATTATAAGATATTTAAAAATATAATTTAAAAAAAGTAATACATTGCAAAATAATTCATCAATCTATTAAAACTTACTTTTCAAAAAGGAAAAATATAAATTTACTTTTTTTTTTACTTTTTTTACTTTTTATTATATTATTATTTCAATTATTAAAATATTTTAATTTAAATATATCAAATAATTTATAATTAAAGAAACTTACAAAAATTTCATCGAAAAAGATTAGGTTTTAGTCAAAGTAATGATTCATAAAAACAAATAATTAAATAAAAAAAAATTAAATAAAGAAAAATATACAATTATAAATATGGATATTTAAACAATAAAAGAGTAATAAGAACAATAAGTAAAAAAAGTAAAAAATATTTAAGTTAAAACAAAGAGTTTGATAAGTTAACGAAAGTGAACATTATCAACAGTTAGTATAAAAGACAAAAAAAATTATATTTAAATTTAATTATATTTAATTATATTAAATTTAATTATATTTAATTATATTAAAATTACATATAAAAATTATATAATCATTTGTTGGAACGTAAGTTTACATTATATTGAAATCTATATTATTAACTAATGGTATAGAAATAAATAAAATTATTGAAATGAAATTAATGAAATAGATATATATATAATATTATAGATTAGAATATACATAAACTCTTATATCTAATTATATTTATAATTCAAATTACAAAAATTTTTTAATATTACTAAGTGATGATATTCTTATGAATTAGAAATTAGAAAAAGTAAAAGAGATTGAAATAAGTTTTTATATTATAATAAATCTTATGTGGATAACATTAAATAATATTTATGTAATAAAATTATTAACATTTTGTAAATATTATAGAGTTTGATGAATATTTTGAATATGTATATCTTCTCCTTAATTGAATATTTGAATTTATTTTAACTCCATAAAAATCAATAATTTAATAATTATATATAAATATATATAATATATAATATATATATAGTATATAATTATATATAAATTAATATATACATATATTATACATGTTATTCTATATTTAAAAATACTAAAATCAAACTTATATAAAATATTAACAAGATTAAATAAGATAATAAGAAAGTTTAAAATATATTATAAAAATAAATATATTATAAAAATTATTATTAATTATTTTGACAATCGAAATAAATGTTTGAAATTTTTTCCTTCTACAGGAAAACAAGCTTTCATTCATTGAACTTATTTATATTTCTGTTCTTGTAGAAATAATAATAAGTGGATACATTTCAGATACATTTCCAAAATTGAATTATCATAATACGATTGACAAAATTGTAAATATTTACTCATTTTTTATAAATATATAATTAAAAATTTCTTATTTTTTTTTAGCAATAACTTTATTCTTATCATTAATATTTTATTTATTACAGAATATCTAAAATCTTTATCTTCCTAAAAAATTTTCTAATTTTTATAATTCTTAAAAATTTATATAAAATTAAATATTATTTTGAAATGTAGATATTTTTCCAAAAAATTTTCTATTTCGTATTTTTTTCTATTGTTTCTATGCTTGCTAAAATTTTAATTATCAAAATACATATAAATAAGTTACTATTTTATTATTATTTTTAAATATTTTTCCATATTTCGTATTGTGATTGAATTTTTTTCAATAATTTTTAATTTAATTTTTAATTTAAAAATTAAATAATTTTAAAAAATGCTTATTGAATATGTATATATACAGTGATTGTAATCAGTAATTATACATCATTTTTACAAATATATTAAGAATTAAAAAAATCTGTTCATTATATATATATATATATATATATATATATATATATGAAATTTTTTTATTTACATATTTAATTTTTCCTTTATATAATAGTTTGTAACTTGTAGAATTGAGTTCAAGTTATTACTATCGCTATTCAAAAAAATTTTTCTTCTTTTCTTTTTTTTCTTATGTCTTTCAATTTGTAAACTAATGAAATTTCTTTAATTATTTTTATTTTCGATCTAACTTTCATATCATTTTGAAATATTATTAAATAATGTATAATTATTTTAATTTTTTTGTGTTATAAAATTTCAATTTACTAAATACTATTTCTTTATTATACAATTTTTAACTCATCAATATAAAGTATCATTTCTAAAAAGTTTAACTTATATATTTTTTTTTATATTTTAATTCTCATTGATTTTCTTACATTTTTTATTGATTGATAATATAATTTTGCGATACAATAGCTATTAACAACATTTATCAATCATATTGACAATATGTTTCTATTGTTTCATTTTCCATAAATAGCACTTTAATACAATACTTTAAAAATAAATATTATTTTGTAAAATTTATACAGGATTCAGACAAATAGTATGTACAAGAAAACAATTTTTTAAATACAAATTGAATAATTTTTTGAACAAAAATAAATTATTGATAAAAGATTATTTTGAAAAATAAATAAACATATGAAAAATTGAACATATATATATAGAATGAAAAAGTGATTGATGATTGATGAAATAATTGATGAATTTTCGCTTTTCATAAAAATTTTAATAATTTTTAAAAATTAATTCTACATTTTTTATTTCTTTTCACATGTAAAATAATTTTCTATCGATAATTTATTTGTATCTAATAACTTTATTTCAATTTATTAATAATTAATTGGAAATTAATCAATTTCGAATCAATTTCACTTGTACTCCAAAAATTTTCAAATTTCATTTCTCTGAAAACGAAGTCTAGAACAAAAAAATTTTATTGAGTTTTTTTTTCAACAAAATTATGCTATATCTGTTTGTATATGTTATTTGACTGAACATTATATATATAATTAAATATGATTTTGAATATACATACATATACATACTATACATATAAGATTGAGATGTTACTTCTTTATTCTTTTGTACAAAATATTAGAATTTAATATTAATAGATTCAATAATATGAGAAATACAATGCATAGTCGTTTATCAAATACTTTCCGGTACGCAACACACACTAACTTTTTTCTTTCCCAATAGGGACACATCTCCTCCCTCTTTACACACTACATTCGTGTGAAATCGTATGAAATCTCCCTTCTCACACTTCGCCTTTTTCGCTTCAATACGTGCGTTCCACTACAGCGGCTCTCTCTCTCTCTTTCTCTCTCTCTCTCTCTCTCTCTCTCTCTCACCATCGTTACTACACTTAACTACATTCTTCTACAGTCTTCATCCTTGAAGATCTCTAATTATTCTCTTCATTACACACAAACGCTTTCATATAGTTCGCTGTAGATGTTATATACGGTCCTTCATCTTCTCCTTCATGAATTACATCATAGCATTCGTCTCTCTTCATTTTCGTTACTTGATATGGTGCTAAATATTTTTGTTTTATCTTAGTTTTGGTCCGAACTATATTCGTTTTATAAATAATAGATTTCCAACTTTATATTTAGTCGATTGATTACATTTCTTATTATATATTCTTCTATTCTCTTCCTGAATATTCATCAAATTCTTCTTAACAATCATACGTAAGTCGTCATTACTTTCGTTAGTCCTTAATTATTTTTTATTCAATCAACGTTATGATTTCTTAACCCCGTTTCAAATTTGTATCCCGAATATGACCTCAAACAGTGTCATTCCTATTGTTGATATATATTACTACTACACTACTAATACACTATTATATTCTGTCAACATTTTTGTATCATTTATTCTGGATTATTTAACGACAATGTTAAAACTAGTATTATGGTTTCAATATTCCTTTTAACTTTTTCTTGGAATGCCTGTCGTACTGTATACGTGCTTGATTCCTTCTTTTTAAAATTTAGAAATTTAAAAATTTAGAAGTATTTACTTTCTAAAATAAATGCACTTTCTTTAACCAAAATAATTTTAGATTTCCAAAAGTCTTTTTTTGTTCACTTAACTATTTATTACTTTTTTCGCAGTAACAGTTTTGGTTGGATATAGCCATGTGAATTTAGAGAAACAATCAATTACTATTAAAATGTATTGATACGCTATATGTGTAACAGTCATGGGGCTTAAATGATCGATATGATAAATACTGAGGAGTCTTGGATTTTTCAGCAGTGCCATTAATTCCCCCTTTTTTTTATTGGTTCTAATTAGAGTTCTAATTATTTTTGTGATCACGTTGTCTGTTCTATTGATACTAATTTTCATCACATTGAATTTAATTTCTTTCAATGGAGGACCAGCGATCTTTCAGTACTTTGATTCTGTAATTAGCATTATTATTAATAAACGCGTAATTCATTTTATCATTTATTAAATTCTTTTGCATTCCATTTCCAATTAGGAACTTCAAAGATGTGTTCCAATTTGCATTGATGTAAAATATGTACAGAAATGCACCTGTCAATGTTTTATGGAAAAAATAAGAATGCTGTTAGAATCAATGTTCGAGATATACCATTAGATAATGATGATTCAGAACTCAAAGACGAGTCTGGCAATGAAAAGGAAAAAGTAATAAAAACAATAAATTCTATTAATTAAAACAGTAAAGATGATGATATGCGGAGATTTTTTTTATTTTTTTTTATTTATTTGATTGATTTTATATCTGCATATGTATATTTTCCATACAGGAACAATCATAAAATGCAATAAATAACATTTTTTAATAAAATTTTATTATTTATTTCATGACCATACTCATTTTTAAATAGACTAACAGCTATACATATTTTTTTCAATTCATCATAAAAATTCATGCAATAGAGGATTAAAATTTCATAATTTCCGTACATCTTGATTTTAAGATATAATTAATATTTGTTACATTTATCTTTTCTATATCGGAGCAGCGATTCGCAATATATCCAAATGTATTGCATTTGAAATATTTTAGTTCTTTGCCTTGTTTTAAACAATTTTTCGCATCGTGATCGCGCATTTCACATGTGTTGCAACACGATGTCCAAGATTTACTTGGATTTTCTTTTTTTTCCATCTCTTTCGTCTCGCTTTTTCATCCTTTATACTCGGATTTTTCTTTCATATAGTCGTATGAAAGAAAAATGGCTAAATATTTAATTGTTTCAATATATGTGCTTGATATGAATTTGTTCTGTTCCTTATCTTATATTCCATCAATTATATTTTATAATACACTTTCTTCCACACTGTCCTTGTTAGCGATCTCCATCATCGTACACATATTGTTGGCTTGTTTCTTGTAATCTTACATTTAAATAACTGTGTGTGAATTTGTGCACTGTTTATTGTTGTTTTAAATTTCTTTCTTAAGCATCCTTCAAGGCTATCTATGACGTAAACTCTTTTTGTGCTATTATAAATTTTTTAGCTGATCCCATCAACATTCTTTTATATAAATTATATTTGCAGATCATTACACTGCAATAACGTACCCATTTCTTTCATTTTATCAATCCATTTAAAAACTGATAATTTATTGTTACTTAATTTCTCGATATCTCGTATAGTAGATATAGTAAACACACTTGTTTTGAGAATTGTTTAGAGATTGCCTCCTTGTTTTGAGAATAGTTCACATTTTATTTCAGTTTTTTTCTTTATATGGAATTTTCGCATTCTAATTCTTTCTCTTCGGATTCTTCTTCTTTATTGTCTTCTTATCTCTATATATTATTTTAATCTCTCTATATATTATTTTAATCCCATAATTTCGTTCGTATTTTCTTATCGATCATACTTAAATGTAATTTCGACAATTGATCCCTTAACTCTTTTATTTTCATTTTTTCTATCTCATTCAAATCCAATTTATATTTTTCCTGCATTCGGATCTCTTGTTCCATTATAATCCTTTCTAGTTCATTTTCTTCTATTTCTGACTATGAATTTCCACTGTAGCCTCGCCTCTTAAATGGGCGTTTTAGCATTTGATGCTATCTTTTCATTAATTTTGCCATTTTTTGCATTCAGAACGTTCACAATTCGTTTGTATCTATCAATTATCATTCATTTTATCTCTTTCACTTTCACTTTTACTTGTGTGTTAGTTGATTTGTTTCCATGAGTACACGTATCTAATCTTTTCTTTACTTCTCGCCATCTCAATCTGTAATCATTTATTTTGGCTTTATTCCAGTTGAGCTCTTAATTGTAGAATTGAGACATAGTAGGGTTAGTACTTCTTTGTTCTTTTGTATAAAATATTAGGATTTAATATCAATGGATTCAATAATATGGGAAATACAAAACGTGATCGCATATCGAACTCTCTTCGGCACGCATCATACATTAACTTTTCTTCTCGATTGGGATGCATTCTATCTTTCTTCACACACATTCATTTGTTAGAGACATAGAACCCCTTTCTGTCCCCTCATCTTTTCGCTTTTCCACGTGTTTTCAATTACCACGTGCAATAACTCTTTCTCTCATTTATTTCCACATTCGGCCATTCCTACATATATAACATATATATAGCTATATTCATACATATATTCAATTAATAAATTGTGTTATGAAAATCAACAATTTTGTTTTATATTAAAAATTATGAATATATATTAATTTTTTTTAAATGAAATATTACTTCGAAGGAACAAAATCAATTTTTAAAATCTCAATATTATTTTCATTCTTTTAAATATAACTTCGTAATAGCGCAAAATAGAGAAAAATATTCAAACTTTAATATTCTCTTTGTTATAAAAACTTTATTATAAAAAACTGATTTTGTTATAAAAAATATTGATATACAGTATTTTTTATTTATTTATTTATTTTTTAAATTATATTCAAAACATAAAAAAAATGATAAAAATTAAACAATGATTTCATATTCAAAAATATTCAAAAAAATTTTCAAAATTTTCAAAAATGAAATTGCTCTAAAAATATATTCGTTCAAAAATATACATTTTTCATTAAAATCAAAAATTTTCAAAATACATAAATTTCTTTGTAAAATATAAATTCCTGCAATTTATTATATGTATGTACATAAAAATATGTAAAAATTTATTGATAATTGCATTTACATACAAATATTACAAATATTACTATTTATCTGCAAATAAAATAAGATATTTTTATGTTTTATTATCTCAATTTATTTAAAAACAATATGATTAATTTTCATCATGAGATATTTCTTTGATGCATATTAATAATATAATTATTAAGATTTTAAATTAAAATTATGAAAATTATTTTCTAATTTTAATGTTAGTTATTAATCTCTTCTTAAAATATTTATTTTTAAAAAGAGGAAATTATATATTTTTTCTAATAAATAAAAGATAATAAAAGATTTCTAATATAAAAAAAAAATTTTTTCTAATATAATATAATATAATAAAAGATACATCATAAAAATAAATTATATTTTTGTATATATTATTTCATTATTAGTCTTAATATTATCATTTTTCCGATTTTAAAATAATTTGTAAAAAAAAATAAATTAAATTGGAAAATACTAAATTGTCAAAAGATTTATAATTTTTTATATTTTCTACAATATATATATTAAGTTATGTAGATACATTCTAAGATTCGTATAATATTTTAAAAGTTTTGGCTATTTAAAATAATATAATAATTAAAATGCATAATCAATAAATTTAAAATATTTTAAATTTGATAAAATAGTTATTGCTATATACAATGAAAGAAAACTTAAATATTTATTTGAATTATATAGTAAAAACTGACATGAAATAAAAGTTATCTAAACTCTGTTGCTTTCTATTGTTTGAATTCATTTAAAGTTCACTTAAAGTTCATTTAAAGTTCATTCTTTTCGGTGAATTTGCCAATTAGCATTCATAAATTTTAATAATTTTGAAATAATATTCTAAAGAGCATCAATGAATAATCTTTCTTTTTACACATAAATTAAATAACTTTAATTTTCGAATTATTACAAAAAATTTTTTGTGCTATTATTAAATTCTAGATTAATATTAAGCAATATGACTTTTCAATATATTGTCAAAAGCAAATTCTAAATATATTATACTTACATCTATTATATACTTAAAATAATTATTATTTTGGAATATTTAATTTCCAATATTGAATCAATGAACGAATAATCATTGCAATTATATTATTATACATATTAAATAGACTAATCAGAAAAACAAATCATGTATAATGTACCAATGCAAACAATCATATCATAGTGTTTTATTTTATAGTATGTGTATGCATATTTTCATCAATTCAAATGTGAAAATTTATTATACGTTTAAATTTTATTAGAATATTTTTACTTTACAAATAAGTATATGCATACTCTGCCAAATAAGGATACATATTGAACAAATATATATATATACAACAAAAAAATTAACATTGATTATTATAATTCTATCATTCAGAAAATGTTTTATATTTTATTTTCATATTCTGCAAATCTAAAAAATCTATGAATTGTTCAAGTTGAATGAATATTTTTTTGCTATACTTTATGTTGTTTTTACCATATGTTTATCAAAAGTTAGATTAGATTAGGTTTCAAAAGTATAGCTAAAAACTTAATAATTAAATTTATTAATAAGTGAAGATTAATTAAAAATATATCAATTTTTTTTTTTTTTGATTGTTTTATACTAAGCCAAATGAACTTGGACAAAAAAAAGGAATTGGCTGTCGCCTTATATTATTTATAAATCCATGATCTCCCAATGAAAAGAATTTCAGTCTTAATTTTTCATTTCTACAATATACTATAATTATAAGTATTTCTTTTTCAATTATTTTACAAGCAGTTATAAAATTCATAATTGCGAATTGGAGAATAATAAAAAGTAATGTAATGGAAAAAATTCATTAAAAGAGTTACTAATTAAATAATATTTCAATTTTTCAAATGTTCTTTGATCATAAAATTTTGATTTAATACATACATAAGATTTACGAGATAGATATTCTTAGAAAATTTAAATTTTGAGAACATCTATAAAACTTTAGAATTGGATATTTCTAGATTGTCCAAAATTAAATCTCACTAATTCTCAAAATTTAATCTCACATCCTAATGTCCAAAATACATAATCTATATAAGCAATATATTCACATTAAAAAATTCGAAAATGAAAAAATATATATATTAAATACTCATATGAAACACCAAACATGAATCACAACAGGAAATGACAAGACAATATATTATCAATAAATATCGAAAATATCGATTTGATAGAGTTCGAAAAATATTTTCGAAAGATGAAATATCTTTTTGCTTTTTATGTAAAAATTATATTGTCATAAATAAATTATCGAAATAAATAAAAATAGAAATCAATTATCAGGCTCTTGCAATAATAATATTATTTTTATCGACATGTTAAATTATAAATCATAGAAGCTAATAAGTATATATATATATACTTATTATACTTATTATATATATATATACTTATTAGCTTCTATGATTATATATATATAAAAGTATATATATAATAATATAGTATGAATGTATTCATAACTAGAGAAGGAATAATTCAATCGTTAAATAAATCTAATAAATATGCAAAGCATCGATCAACAAAAAAAACAAAGAAAAGAAATATTTATAATTTATTCAACACAGTTGTGAATCCTCTATTCTATTATTTTACTTTATTATTTCTACGTTACATAATAATTTTTATTCATTAATTCAGCATAGTTGAAAGATTAATAGTATATATATATTTGCTTTTAGTGAAAAACAATGAAAAAATTAAATGAAAATTAAACTCTCAAATTATTATATTATATATTAAATTATTATATACTATAGAGAATATAAATACTTATGAAATGTTTTCAAATTATCTATATTAATCTATTTAAAAATTATGAAAATAAAAATTTATTTAGAGAAATCTGTAGTGATAGTGAAGATAATAATTATATCAATAAAAGCAACACTCTCTCACCAATTTTAATGATTCTTTAACATATGATTATCATTTATTTTGGAGATATTTGTAAAAAAAAATTGATACATAGAATTATATCTATATAGATATATACATTAGTGACGGATGATAGCAAGAGATTGCCACTTATTAACTGTTTATATAAATACATCATAACCGACTAGCAAAAATAAACAGATGAATTAATTATCATTAAAAAGCTTGAGCATTTCAATGGGAAAATTATAAAATAAAACTTTATACAAGTTGAAATTATAATGATAGTGATATCATTGTCATACTCGTATTTATTATTGTAATATCAATCATTATAATTTTTTATTTTGACATAGAATTCTGATGTACAAGCTTCGAAAGATTAGCAAAATAATAATATCATAGGGATTATTAAATCATTGAAAATTCAACTTATATATCAAACTTGAAAATTATATCAAGAAAAATGCAGAAATGTATATTATATAACTGGTATTCTATGTCAATAACATAATTTTAATTGAATTATGAATTATTTAAAAGATGTCCAAGAATCAAACTATAAATTATTTCGTTCATATACAAAAGGTTAAAAAAAGATTTTAAGAGTATTCATAAAAAGATTAAAATAAAATTTAATTAATAAAAATATAAGTCCTTTCAATCTTTTATAAAAAATCGAAATATAAAATTTTTATTCCTCATAAATATATCGATTCATGAGTCATAACATATGAACAAAGAGATTAATTTAGAAATTGATTTAATTATTAACTCAAGATTATTATTAATATAAATAGAAGTATAATATATAAACAAAATTATTTAATAATAATATAAATGCAATCGAAATACAAGTTTTCATTTAGCATTGAATATGTTAAATATTATTCTCAAATCGTTAACAATGTTTATTTACTATTTAAATATGAAAGTGACAAATATTGTGAATTGTGTTCTCGAATTATTATATATATTCGATTATATACATTCGATTAATATCACAAGAGATTATTGTTCTATATATTTGTTTATTATAATTATATTGAATTAACTGTCTTTTGTTAATGCCTCCATAATCAATCCTATAAATCGGAATTGACTGTTTTAGAAGACTGTTGTAGAATGCCGATTAAAATTTTTCTAATTATAATTAAATCGAAACAGTTGAAGAAATAAAAATGAAGACTGAACTTAATTTAATTAATTAATAAGAATAAAAACTGAACTTGATTTATTGCTAAAAAATAGATGTTAATTCGAATCTAATTTTATACAATTCGAAATTGTGTTTAATTATATTAATACATTTTTCTATATTATTTTCAAGAGAATTCTAGTACTTTTACTTACGCTTTGTATATTCTAATAACTACATTCAAACTATGTTCAAAATTATCATTAAGCTGCGGACCTATCTTCCTTTCCTTAAATTTGCAGAATCAAAAGTAGAGTCTGAAAAAAATCATTTCTTGGGAGACAACCAAAATCATTTTTTTCCATTATGCTCGCAGACGAGATGTGTCCTGGAGAGAGAGAGATGTATAAGATTTAACCATCAGTGGACTAGAATATTCTTCAAAGCGATATTTTCCAATGGCCTTATGATGACTTATTGCCGATTTAAATTGGAGAACTTTCCAAATGTTTGAGAACAATAATTTGAAATAACAAATTACAAAACTTCTGTCTCGCAATTGCATAAGATCACTTATTTTGCTCTAATCTTTTAATGTCTATTATATATATATAATAAAATAATTAATAGATATATAAATTTTATTTATTTAATACTAATTTATTAACTTATTTTTTTAATAAACAATAAATTAGATAATAAAAGTTAATATCGAAAAATTATTTGAATTGCGTTTAAGAAATAATTTAAGAAATAATTTATGTTGATATTAATAATAATTTTGTGTTGATAACTTTGAACTAATATATTTTTAAATCAATTCCTTTCTTTATATTCAACGAAGAAACTTATTTACGATATCAAAAATTCAAAAATTATATATCAAAAAAATAACAAAAATCGATTTTACATTAAAAGGATATATGCTTACATTTATGCTGATTGAATATTTTTTGCTTTTATCAATAAATATTACTTTTAAATATAAGCTCTTAAAGTCTTGGACTCTTCTTTTTATATCTTATATAAAAAAATCATACAAAAAAAAGAGATTTGATAAAACAAAAATATTTTTAAAAATTTATTAATTAATTTCTATCCCATAATTTTGTATATAAATCTTAACAAATATTTAAGATAAATAATATTATCGAAAACTAGAAAACTTATTAGTGAACAAATACAAATAATGTTATTAGTAATATTATTTGTTAGTATAATATTGTTAATAAATAAATATAAATATAAATAATATATAATAATAGTATTAAACTTTTAAAAGTATTATTCAATTATTTTTTATAGAAAAAAAATGTCTAAGAACTTCTACTTTCCAAATTCAACCCAATTATATAGCAAATAACAAAAAAATTTATTTACTAATATAAAAATATGTTAATCTTAAAAATATTGAAAATTAAAATGATT
Source organism: Apis cerana (assembly GCF_029169275.1). NCBI lineage: Eukaryota > Metazoa > Arthropoda > Insecta > Hymenoptera > Apidae > Apis > Apis cerana. The sequence continues at coordinate 1,818,551 of NC_083865.1, read as the reverse complement.
CGATCAAGTTCAAGATTCAAAATTCTATTCGAATTGTAACAAAATATAAAAATATAACCAAAATATAAAAATATATGATCCAGTTTTATTTTATTCTTTATTTTTATTTTTATTCTTATTTTAGCATATTTTTCATTTTAGCATCAGGCCCATTTTATAAATTTTTTCATCTCAATCCAAACAAAATCTTAATTAAAAGAAAAAGCTCTGTCTAATGAGAAAAATTTCAAATTTCAAATTATTATATATGTTATAATATATTAATAATATTAATATTAAGCAAATAATATTAATAATAAACAAATAAAAGAAAGTGTATAAAAATATTTTTTTATAGATATTAATTATAAGAAAGTATAGATCCAATGATGATGGATTCAATTATAGCATCGTATGGTAAACTAAAACTGATGCAGGTTTGCATTGATTGATGCAATAATGTTATTATTAAAATATATATATATATATATATATATATATTTATATTTGAAAAAATAAATATTTTTATAATAAATAATAATTTTTACTAACTTTTTATAAAAAACAATTCTAGGATGATTTCCAGGTCAAAAGAAAGAAGGAATTCCAACAAAATTAAGAAGATTATCGATCGCCACGATAATCGAGAAATGTTCCAAAACATTGCCGAGAATATATACTGATTAGATAGATTTTATATATTTTATATATTTAGATAGATTATTTTATATATCGACAATTTCAATTATTAATTCATACTTCAAAATAAACAATATTCTTTTATTCATAGTTAAATCAAGGAAAAAGATATATTATGGATTGAAGTTATAACATATGAATCAATTATTTTTTATATAATTATATTATTATTGAACACTTTATTACAAAATATATTTTAATTTCGTTTTCATATCACATCTCGGAACAGTTTTTTGAAATCATCACAAAAAACTGAAAATGATAATTTGCTATTTTAAAAAAAAAATCAAAATAAAATAATTGACGATTCGTTACGTAAGAATAGACATAAGACAGTTAGAAAAACTGCAAGAAAAGCATTCATCAGATATATAATGAAAGTAATCTTTAAGAGAATCTTATATAAAATTGAAGCGGAATCTATCGTCCTAAAGAATAATCTTTCATATCTTTTCCAGTTATATTACGAATCAAGAAGCAACATTTAGGGTCATACATCATTCAACGAACAAACAAAAATATCTATTAAAATAATGAAGCAATTAGTATTACTTCCAAATGAAGATGAAAAATCTTTTCAGACTTTTCTTCTGACAATAAGTTGAAGCATCGAGCTTATTTTGAGTAACGTGATGATTCAATGGAGAAAGCATTCCATGAAATATAATACATAAAAGTTTAGTTTTATAAGACATTTGTGAAAAAATTTTTTATATTAACAATATTAATTTATATTTTTTTGTACAAAAATTTTATATTTTTATATTTACTTTGTTCTTAATAGCTATTTTTATGTCATGAATTCAATTCTTTCGAAAAATAACTTGGAAATTTACAATCTGATGATACTTTTTGCCATCTGGTGTTTATACTTGGAGATAATTCAAATGTAGGAAAATTTTCAAAATTTTTACATTTATGAACAAAAAGAAATGTGTTTAATAAGGGGATAGTGATAAATCGATATGAATAATAAAAAAAATCTAACGAACAAGCAAATTGTCAATTCAAATTCAATATCTAAACTTTATACAACAAATAGATTTTGTTTTATGATTTATGACACATTCATGATTATTATTAAGAAAAACATTTTCTATATATTGCAAGCAATTTAACAATATAATTTACCTTTTTTCATTCAAAAAGTTTACAATTTTTATATTTATTCGATTCTCAATAGCTAATTTTATATAATTTAATTCGACTTTTTCAAACTTCTTAAATGATACAACTTAATGATACTTTCTGGCTATCAAGTTATTAATACTGAAAAAAAATATACGATATTATCGATATTTAGAACTTTTCATTGCAATTGCTCTATCCTTTCCAAGAAAAAGACACAGAATACAATGAAAGAAGCATTAAAGTCAATTTTTTATGATTCGGATCAATTTAAAGCAATCTAGAATAATACAAACGAATAAATTATAATTTTATATGAGAATCTCATTCTTTGCACAATCAAAGAAAACAACAGTAAAATATGATCACAAGCAGTTTGAAGCAATATAAATTTGAAATAATATAAGCAATATAAGTAACTGTCTCAAAGATGATATACAGTCAGCAAAATGACATGCAATTAAAGGTAGGCTCGTTATTTAGAAATTGGTAATCAATTATATGTATATAACGAAACGAAATTTTCTCTGCATCTTTATCGTCTTAATATTAAATGAAGACTGTGAATATAAATATGTCATTGCATATTTATGAGATGAAATTAAAGTAATAATTAAGAATTATGACATTCGAAAACTAGCTAAAAACGTATATAAATTCGATAAAAGAACGCATCAAATTGCTGGATCACAAAAAAAAAATTTGACGAAATTAATTTATTTATAATCTAACATTCAGAGTAAGTGAAAAGCGAATTTTTCAATTCGCATATTGATCATAGTTGGAAATAAATTTTGCAGAAGAAACACGCGTCTAATTAATCAGAACGGAAGGAATGTGTCTATTTTCATATTTTTATTTTAGCTATTTGTCATTATGGGTACTAATCCGATTATGACAGAAAAAGATAATAAGATCCTGAAGCAATGAGATATAATTTCTTACATGACTTCATAATTGAAAATAATTATTTTATTTATACAATAGAATTTTTCTTTTTACAATTTTGAATATTCAAAAGAAATTCTGATATTTTCTGATATCAGAAAATAATGGTTTCCAAAAATGATTTCAAGGAATGATTCTAATGAAAAATATCTCTTACTCTTATGCCATCTTACAAATTTTGTTTCAGTAGTGAATATTATTCTCCATTGAATATTTATTTGTACAAAGAATTAGTTATGTTTTTTATTTTTTGATTCTTATAGCGACTATATCGTATCTCTTCTTTTTTCTATCAATCTTAAACAATATTTATATAGAAGATGCTTTCTACAACGGATAAACAAAGAAAGCATCAAACAAAGGAAGCGTTTCTTGCGTGAATTTTAATAAATTGTAAGTATTTGCTGTAACCATAGTGCGGCGCTGTAGTAACCCAATGAGAACATATGATCAGGAGATTATGAATTCCTGTATGTTTCCATATGATGATATTGAAAAATATAAACATTATGAATGTGACAATTTAATGATAGCAATGGGATACAATACATATAATTTCTATAATCGAAATATCTACAACGCAATAAAAAAATATAAGAATAACGAATACTAGCTAATCGATATAATATGATTCTATAAATAATGATTTAATAAACGAAATTTAATCTTTTTTAAAATATAGCACTTTAGAAAAAAAGTATAAAATATTTTGCATTCTAATAAATTAAATTTGCATTTTTTTTTAGTTCTGTATAATATTTTTCATGAACAGAATCTATCTATATTATCAACACTAATAGACATACCATATACTTCAAAATCAAATAACAAAGATAAATTAATTATTTAGTTGAAAAAATAAGATGTTTTTTAAAGTCTCTGATAACGATCTATCGTTCGAACAGTAAATAAATTTTAATTCAAACAATTCCTGTTTAAAATGATAATGATAATTTCATTTCATTTCATTTTATTTCGATTTTAATTAAAAAAGAACAAAATTAATAATTGAAAGAAATAATCTTGCAAATTGATTACAAATGATATATAAACTTCGAATCATTCTAACAAAATTAAATGCTATTCAATCAAAAATTATAATGGACGTATTCAATAACACATTTATAATAATACATAATGCATTTTCAATATAATACATTTTTAACAAAAAGATAATGGTGAAATCTTTTAATCTAAAAATTTTTTTCTTTGTTGCAAATCATTTTTTAATATAAAAAACAGATTTGTATCAACAGGTTACAACAATTAAAGAAATTTATGAATTGCACTTTGTATAGAACAGATATTTGTATAATATTTGAAATAACAAAAATAAATATGGAATAATCAACTGAAATTTAACATCCCTATATGACAATTGGTCAATCATGCAAATGGATCATCATCGTGAAATCATTTATCGTGAGAAATCAAAATAAATTTCCAAGACAAATGTTTCAAAATTAAACTCATGTATTATATCCAAAACATAAAAAGAAAATGATTTTTTCGCATTGATGATAACGAAATATTAACACAATTAATTTAATACAACAGCACAAATTATGTTATTAATGTTCGTCGAATCGAATCCGTCATTATTTATATTATATATTATAAATTATAATATAATATAAATATTATATATGAATTAGTTTTGTACGCAGATTTCATTTTTTGTATAATAAAAAGAAACGACAAGAAAACAATGGAGAAGCATATCGTATAATCAATAATCAATTATTATTGACTAGGGCGAATTTCATCAAAAACAACAAACTATCCAAAGACCAAAAATAACGTACAGAGATCTATTATGAATTATCAATCAATATTTATAACGAAACTTCATTTCATTCCAATAATTTCGATAAAAGAAAGTATACGAGTATAAAAAGAAATAATAAAACAATGGAGAAGCATATAATCAACAGTCAATTATTATTCATTGAAGCGAATTTCATCAAAAACAACAACCAAAAATAACGTGCAGAGATCTAATCAAAGATCGATTTATTATGAATTATCAATCAATATTTATAACGAAATTTCATTTCATTCCAATAATTTCGATAAAAGAAAGTGTATGAATGTAAATATATCTCATTGCATATCTATGCATATTCATGACTTCGTACGATACAATTTTTACCCAACAATTCATCTGATACCGTAATCAGCTCCATATATAGGACTAAAAATCTATTAAAAATTAATTTGTCGAATTTTGAAATAAGATAAGATAAGATAATAAAATTTGAGAATGTGTTTTATACGGTATATTCATAACTGATATTAACAAAAATTTAAAAATTACATTACTTGCACTTGCTTGAAAAAATGAAAAGTATGATTGAGATATTCAATATCACAGAGCATAATTATGAAATTGTATTTGATGAAAATATATGATATCAAAAGTACGCTCATATCATGCCACATTTTTTTTGCAATAATGCCACGATTTAATAATTACACATTTGATCATTACAATATTGATGCCAAATGATATCGTCAATAATCCTTTAACAAACATCTTCATATTACATATGAAGATTGATGCCATAAAGAAATGTTGATTAAACATCTATTAATCAAAAGATTTCATTAATAACCGCCAAATGCAAAAACTTCAAAACACTTGTGCGTGCACATAAAAAATTTTAACGCAAAAACAGAGATACATTACAAATGCCTTGTAAAAATTTCTACTAATTCTCGATCAACAAAGTTGCAAAAATCAACGAAAGGTAATGGCAGATACACATATAAATAAAATATCTAACATAAGAAAATTTACAAAGATATTAACGATTTGAAGTTACGATGTCGTGAAGCATCGAGACTACAAACAAGATTGAAATCTGTAATAAGCTATATCAGGAATTTATCGCAGAATCTTGACTGATAATCGGTTCAAAAAATGAACCGCAAAACGTTCTTAGTTTCGTCTTTAATTGACTTTATAACCAACGACTTTACTTCGATTTTATAACCGAATTCATAGCTATAACGATCGTACACGTTTAAGATCACGATCAGAAGTCAATCAAATATAAGATAAATATTCTTGGGCGATAATATGATTATCAATAATAATTACAAAAATTACAATTTTCAATAAAAGAAATAAACTGAAAAAAAAGACAATAAAGATTTCAATTAATTATCAAATCGATCTAATTTTTCAAATATAATCTGATGTTCTTTATGATTCCATTATATTGCAAATTCATAATTTTATAGAACGGCGAATATGGACATATTGATTGGCAACTGGATCTGATTCTTCATTCAACATCAAGTTACATTTTCATCTCAGAAATATGAGAGATCCATACCTTTGCAGCGACGAAATTATCAACCGGTATTCCAGCATCGTGAAATTAAGACGAATCGTTAAATATTATTTATTGAAAAATTATCGTCTAAGAATTGATCATTAACTGTAGAAGAAATACTACATATAATAATAAGAAATACCATCGAACGAATATTACTCTCGTTCAAGCTCTTATTTTTGATGTGCAATATTGATTCATTAATGATAAAAATAGGATTAAATAGATTATTCATATGAACTATGTGATAAATACTATATTTACAAATATCGATTTTTTTTAAAAACTAATATCATTTATTATATAAAGAAATTAAAATTGAATGTCTGAATTGAATGTCTCAACATTTATGTAGCGATTTTCATATATTTCTAAACGCCATCCAAGCTATTAGCGCTTATTGCAGTTTTATGTTTCATCATTTAAAGAGAAATTTGCTACAATATACAATCATAAAAAATTTTATTATGTTATTATATTATTATATCACATATTATCTTAGAAAAAATTTATGCATTATGAAAAATTTGATTTCAACAAAAATTTGTATGTATATACTATACATTATACATAAAATTATTTATTTTTCGAAAAATTCTTTTCGAATTCTTATCATTTTTTCATATTTCATTTTATTAATTTTGTTAAAAATATTTTTTATAACAGACTAATAGAGCATTAAAGTCTGAATATTTTAGTTTTGAAATTAATTTCTATTTCGCACCATTACGAAATTAAATTTGAAAAAATGGATAATAATATCAAAAATTTAATGATTGATTTCATCTCTTCGAAGTGAATTATTCTAATAAAACAATTATTTTATATATAATCCATTATAATCTACATATTCATAATATTTAATAAAAAATATAATTATCATTGATTTCAATAAAAATTAATATTTTGATAATTTTAATAAAAAAAATTTAATTGAATATATGTAAAAAGTTTTGTAACTATATGTATATTCAAACAACATTAATTTTGTAAGAAGAAATAAAAGTGAATTATATCAAATACTGAAAACAAACAAATATTTCCATAAGTAAGAAAATATTGTAGCATTTCATAACAATTTATATTTGATTCATTCAATTATATTTGATAACTTATATAACTGATAAATCGTGAAATAAGTGGTTGAAGAAAAATTGTTGAAATTAAGTTTAACATAAAAGTTAAGATAAAAGTTAAACCGATATTAATTCTTCTACATTATCATTCCAACAATTTCTCGCATTTCTTTTTAACTTCATTTTCTGATTAACTCTTTTAACAAATATGCCTAAGACAAATTTTATCATATATCCTGAAATCGATTCTCTTTCTATGGGAAAAATCAATAAAATATACAAAAGAAAACGATTTTAAAATTGAGAAGGAATTTTTCATTATCCCGAACATCTTCCAATACAAAGACATCTCAGACGAATTAAAAAATTATATTAAGAATCAAACAATATTCATCGGTCAATAAAAATCAAGAATTACTACCAAGAATACTAAAACAGTAATTTTCAGTGAATAAAGAGAAACACTGAAAAAATTTACACTGAATCGTTTAAATTCAATATGTATATATATATATATATATATATATATATATACACACATATATTGAATTAATTATCATACAAAATAAATCTTCTTCTGCATCTTCTCTTCTGCATATTCTGTTCTGCATCTAGCGTCTTTAAGTAAACAAATGAAATTCATCGTGAATTCATTCGTCATACAGAATTAAAAATTTAAAAATAAAAATTAATTTCGCGAATATATCATCAAATTATGTTATTGGAAATTTTATAATTGCTTATTTAATTGCAAATGAGTGAACACATTTGATTTCTGTCTTTATTTCATGATTCTTCGTATTCGCAATATGTACAAAATATAATGTGGAAACAAACTATAGTTTCAAGTGTGGATATCATTCTTCGCATAACCAGAAGAAACAAAACGAAATAAGATTACTAAAAGAATCATATTAAAAAAATAGCAGCTATCGTTAACTATATCAAGAACGACATGAGATTCAGTCTATTTGTTACTTAAAAAGAATCGAATCAATTCTTGCAATAAAATTTTCTGTCCATTTTATTCCAATTGTCTTAATATAATATAGAGCCTGCAAACATAAATATTGTATATCTAACTATATATCCATGCACATATTTATAACTTAATTCATGACTTAAGACTCAAACGACAGTTTTTTAAAAATAAAATCATAATACTTTGAATTTTTTTTAGAAACGCATAGATTTCATAAAGATAAACAAATTATAACTTCAAAATCAAATAACGAAAATGAATTAATTATTTAGTTGAAAAAATAAGATGTTTTTTATCTTATTCATCACAATTTTGAATTGAAGATGATAATTCCTGTATTTCAACTTTAATTGAAATAAAAGATAGCCAATAATTGAACCAGATAATCTTGAAAATTGATCATAAATGACAGATAAATTTCAAATTATTCTGATAGAATCAAATATTGTTCAAGGAAAAGACATGATATATTCCAGAAATAAAAATGGACGTATTCAGTAATACATTTTCCAATAAAAAGATAGATAATGGCGAATAATCTCTATTCATTTTCTAAAAAGATTCTTTCTTTGCTACAAGTTGTTTTCTTTTTTTAAAAAATTTGTATCAACAAATTATAACAATTAAAGAAACTTATGAATTGCATTTTTCATACGCGAAGATTTTCTTTATATATCGTAAAATCATTTAGCGTTCATTGTAAAATATGAAAATTGATTTTCAAATTAAATATTTCAAAATTAATTTTACGAAACAATTGTAAATTTATGACAAATCATACAACAATTTATAAAAGGAAAAATTCTTTATAATGTACCCAGTCGTAACAAACGTTGTGAAAATAACTAACTTAACATAATAGCATTAATTATTCTTCGAGCTAGATACAATTTATAAAATGTTATATACATACTAGTTTTATAATACTTTGCATAATTAGAATAACAACAGATAAAATCACAACAAACAATTACAAAAAATAATCAATAGTCAATTACTATTGACTGAGGTTAATTTCATCGAAGACAATACTCTCCAAAGACGATCAATGAGATCCAGAGATCCAATCAAAAATCAATTTATCATTTATGAATTAATACTTATAACAAAACTTTATCTCAACTCAATAGTTTTAATTAGTTTTATATATGGATTTTTTGCACAATCAGAGAAAAGACAAGATAAAATTATGGAGAAACACATAATCAATAATCAATTACTATTGATTGAAGCTAATTTCATCGAAGACAAATTATCCAAAATAGAGTCCAAAGATTTAATCAAAGATCGATTTATTATTTACGAATTATCAATCAATTCTTATAACAAAACTTCATTTCCACTTTATTCTATTCAGTGAAAAATGAAATCTATATATAAATATATAGATACGAATATAAATACAATGATTGCACATTCATGACTTAAAATTTTAGTCAATTTCACAAAAATGATATTATATATGGAAATTGGTTAGAAATTTTTTGTGCTTTAATTGTTTGTAATAAATTGAACAAAAATATGTAAAACGAAGTTAAGAATAGAATTTTAGAATCTTAACAAAAATTCAAAGATTTTAAATCGCATTACAAATTTCGTCATCATGAAACTATTTTATAACCATTGAATCGATAGCTGTCGATCATACAAGTTCTACATTATGACCAGAAGTCAATCAGATACAGACTTTTGATAGAGACGTGTTTAAGAATTTCATTGTTCCGATCTGAAACAAAATTATGATTTCCAATAAAAGAACAATAATCGATGCGTTAAACAAATTGAACATAATTTTGAATGAATATAATAAATACACTCAACAACCATCAAAATCGTTCTAACTTTATAACTATTAGGATATCCCACAAGTTTTTTTTTCGCACCATGTTAGGAATGACTGATTATTTTTATATGAACATGTAGGCTTATCTATTAGCCATTTATGGCGTATTTATCAGTCGTCCAAAGCTTTTTTAAAATATGTTCGTGATATAGTCTCTTTTAAAATTTTTTTCTACACTGTTCAATATGGATAAACAAAGAAAGCATTTGCGGCATGTTATGTTTTATTTCTTTTTAAAAAAGTAATAGTGTAAATGATACTGCAGAGAAGATTTGTACTATTTACAAGGAATGATACTATGATTATTATAACCATCTGCAACTGATTTAAGAGATTTAGAATTGGTAATTTTGACTTGAAAGATAAAGACCGCAGCGCCCATCCAGCAATGACAAATATGGATCTATCGCTGAAAATCTGCGATATAATGTGCAAGAGATAATAGATGTCACTAATATTCCCAAGATAAGTATATAATCATCTGATCAGAATAGGATATGTTAATCGATCCAAAGTTTCTATAGCTATTGATGAAACCACGTCTCTACGTGCGATTTCTTTCTCCAACGATAAGAAAGAGAATCTTTTTTAAAGAGGCTTATGGCAAGACAAGACTTGAGACAAGACTTAGATTTTGTATCAAAATATTCATCGAAAACGTACTTGATTTATAGGTCTCCAACTGTTGCGAAGTCTGAACTTTACCCAAAAAAAGTTCTTTTGTCTATTTGGTAGGATTGAAAAGATGTAGTCTACTATCTTTTCTCAAGATCATTAATTCTGCAAAATTGCAATCAGCTTAATAAATTGAAAGACGCCATAACAAAAAAAACGGGCAAAATTGGTGAATCGATGAGGCATCATTTTTCATTACTACAATGCAAAACTACATGTTGCATTGACTATAAGAGAAAAATTGTTACAATTTGATTGGAACGTTCTATTGCATTTTCTGTACTTCTTAAATTTTGCTTTCCGACTATTACTTGTTTCTGATATTAAAAAATTCTCTTCATGATAAACGGTTCCAATCCGTTAACGAAATAAAATCACACTTCGAAGAATATTTTGCAAATAAACCCAAATTTTGGAAAAAGAGAATAATGAGGCTTCTCGAGAGATGGAAGAAGATGATAAATAAAATGATTCATATATAATGCAATAAATCAACTTTATATAAATCAACAACAACATACATTCATTTCGTATCAAAAAAAGAAAAAACTTATGGGACATCCTAATATAAATAGAATCTGATTCATGAAATGAAAAAGCTGTATAAAAAAACTGTATAAAAAAATGAAAAAGCTGTGCAAAAAAACAAAAAAATGAAACATTTTTTGATACGCAATATTGAATCAATATTGTTAATCTTTTCTTGTGCCTATTAATCGAAAAATAATCGATTAATCGAAATTGAAATAAGTAATGAAAGAAAAATTTTTCACTTTTATAGAATAGTTTAACATGATTGAAATCGAAATGATATTAAATTATTGTTAATATAATCGTTCTGATTTCATTTTACGTATTCAACTCCTGCTCATTTCCTCATTAGCACTTCTTTAACAGATTTCAGTTGATATCACTTACAATTAACTGGCAACACATCCATCAAACAAGACTTATATATCAAATAATATAAAGAATGTGTGAATATTGCTTTCGAATCGAAAGCGCTGTACAGAAAATTAGGCATTGTACATTGTACAAAATGCATTTAGATTATTTATCAATTTTTATATTATTAGCCATAAACTGATGTAGATGTTCTGCACTTAAAAATCCTACACCAAAAGATCGAAAAGAATTTTATTCTTCATTATGGCAGACCAATTTTGATAGCAGATATTTCAAAATGCAAAGAAATTACGTAAAAGAATTAAAAAACTGTATGATTCTCTCTATGAGAGGAATGTATCCATCAGTAGAATAGAAAGGAGGATCTCGTATCAAAAATGGATTTGTTAAGAAATGAACATGAACTAAAAAGTTGTATCAAGGATCAAACAATATCGCTCAAGCAATAATTGAGCGCATACAATGTGAAACAGTTATTACTTATCACTTTTAATTGAAAACAAAGAAATTTACGACAATAAATTCGAACAATCATATTATGAATTATTTGAATTATTGTTACCTAGGATATATATTAAAAATTTTAATAATACGACTTATTGATGGAACACAAATTTCGTTTCATTTATCAGTAAAAAATGTTTTCCATATTACCATCTTACATGCAATATTATTTAATATAAAAGATTTAAATAATTTCATATTATAAATTCGATCTATATACATGATGTAAAATGTATTCAGACTATATCAACTTTTTATATTATAAGCTAAAAATTATAAAATTACATGTTATCAAAAATTGAAGATTTTAATCAGATTAAAGATAAACCAATCCTGATATAATGTAATCTACTACAAAGAACACAAAGAATTCATATAAGTATCAAACTGGCAATCCAAAAGATCAAATAGAAATTATACATTGGACAGCATAAAAATATATCTATCAAAGAGCTTTGTTTTTGAGCAAAAATAAAAAAATATTATATCCTTATAAAAAAAATAGCAAGAATTACATAAGATTTATCTTTTCTCGTTCTAAAAATATTTTTCAATATTATATTGGCACTTAAATTTAAAAAATTAGGAAGCAATCCAATCAAATAACGTCATCAAATTAATGAAAAGCACAAATCTGTTTTACGATTTATGATACATTCATGAGGAAGACATTTTCTATATTGGTCATCGAGTGATTAATAAAAGCAAAACAACATGAAACAGTTAGCATCATTTTTAATTGAAGATAAAGAATTTTTTCAGTGACAATAAACATCAAAGTATTTATTTAAATCATGAATAACGTGATGATTCAAAAGAGAGAGCATATTACATTCTATGAAAAACACAAAACACGAGGATTATGTTTTATAGTTTATCAAACATTCGTGACTATTTTTAAGAAAGATGTTTTTCATTTTTGTTTACGTTATAAACACGATACTTTCGAAAAGTATGTACAATCTAACGATATTTCCAGCTATTTAATATATTTTATATTTGAAAAAGAAATTCATTTCAAATTTTTCATAAGTGAATTGATGAATCACAGAGAGCAATGAAAAAATCTAGCGAATTCAGATAACAATGAATCATCAATCCAAATCTATTTATATTTATAACTTATATTTATAATATTACACAATATTTATAATTTATATAATAAACTTGGTTAGCCTTCAAATAGAACATTTATGATTCATTTTATTAGAGCAGATTTCAAAAATTAATTTTGTGAAACAATATATCGCAACAGATCAAAAATTTAAACAAAAACAATGTGAAAACTTTATAATTCATGCAGTTAATCGTAACATGATCATATCTATGATGCTTTGTATGTATTGTTCATTAATTATCATTTTAATTATTATTATTATTTTCAATTATTTCTTTTTCGTATAATTAATATAAAACAAAAATTTGTATAGAGATTTTATCAAATCGTTCAAAAAGAATAAAAAAATATTTTTACAAATAATTATGGACGTCTAAAACTCTTACCATAAAGAAAACAATAGTTCGAAAAATAAAAAATACAAAATAATCCAAATATCAATAATATAATAATAGAAAGATGATGGATTAATCATGACAGTTATTAAAAAAGAAATATTTATTAATGATACATATAATACATAATAATTTAAATATCATCAAGAAAAATATAAGGATACATCATAATATTACAAGAATCACACATTTTTCATACAATTCAAGAACGAGTTCAAAAATTAATTCCAATAAATTTTTCATAAAAACTATTATTTTATACAAATATGCAAAGCAATTATGATAAAGAAGCAATATTCACTACATTATATTTAAACGAACGCAAAATTCACGCGAAAATGGACTATTTAATATATATTTTGTCTTGCTAAATTTAATAAAAAGTTATATTGCATAACGAAAAATAATTTTTAAAGATAATTTTCCATTTTTATATATTTGATTGTACAAGATAAACAATAAATTGATAAAACATTTCTTGCCAGCTGATCAGAAATATGCAATATTTTCATAAGAAGAATTAATGCCTCCTATAAAAGTTAATTTAGATGTAATGTAATTTATTCACGACAAGTCACTGACACATTTTTAAAATAATATCAGAAAAATCTTAAACATTATAAATTTAATAATAATTGGAGATCAAAAGATCAATAGAGTAACAAACCATAGATTTATTTCTATAGAAATAAGAAGAAATCACTCAAAAAAATTAATGAAATACAAGACAACACTAATGAATGAATATGTTCTGTAATTGAGAATAATCAGAAAAAGTTATATGAAGAGAAATTAATTTAATGCATTAATTTAAAAAAAGAATATTGTAATCCAGTACATTAATGTATATAATTGATGATTTTTATGGAATTATAGCAAGGAAGAAAACAATTGTTTTTTATTATTTTACATAATGATAATCATATATATATATATATATATATATATATATATATATATATATATATATAATAAAAAAGATACAAAATTGAATAGATCGAACGCACAACATTAATCGAAGGAATATCTTTTATTAACTTTTAAATTAGAGATGAATTGTCATGATGTTTCAAAAACGAAAATACAAATTAAGTAAATTTAAATTCATTATATTATGCTTTAAACTTTATATAAATAAAACCAACTCTTATTTAAAATGTTATTTTATTTACTGAAAAATATATAATTTGAAATCTCTATTAGATAATAATTATAGGAAAATAAGTAATCAAAAAAAGAAAAGACAATAAAGTGCCTAAAATAGTATTTAGAAAAGTAAAACAAAAAGCAAGATTAGAAATATGAATCAAATGAATCAGAACATAGCCAAAAATATTATAATTAAAAAAATAATAAAAAATATTTTAAACATTTATAATAAAAGATGATATTTAGTAAAAATTTTTTAATTTTTATTGCTTTCAGAAATAAACTAATAAAAATTTTATTCTAGCATTACGAATATAATCTTATTAAAGCTTACATAATACATTAATACTATCTTGATAATGTTGCTTTTATACACTACTTTTATACACGATGCTCATAGATTAATGATTGCCAATGAGAATTCGACTTTAATTATGCAAAAATAATAGAAAAATTAAAAAGTTTGAAGTGTATTTCAGATTCAATTTAATTGAAAATTAACATCCCTTTTGATATTGTTAATATAATTTTAAATTCTAGAGATTTTTTAGGAAGATAATCTTGAATTTAGCTTTAATTGTACTTTAAATAATATTTTGTGACTTATAGTTATATGTTTTTTTTATTATAGTTAATTATATAAATTAAAGTACCTTTTTTAAATTTTTGCAATTCGTTCTATGTTATTTTCTATTAAAATGTTAATAATTCATGAAATTTCTTTAGATATATTTTAATTGCTTTTTGATATTAAAATAAATACAAAAGTACAAAATAATTGTACAAAGATTTTGATTGAAATTTATTCATAAATAATTGAAATTTAGATAAAGCGAAACAAAAATAAAATAAAACAATATGACAAAAATAGAAAGCCTATTAATAAAATAAATCTATTGTAAAATATAAATAATAGAACTATAATTATATTTCTGCATTTTAAATTTCAACAATTTTTCATTTTTCATTTTTATCTTGAAAGATTATATTTATATTATTTATATTATTTATATCTCTGATATATCTGATATATTTATTTCTCTATTATATCTAATATCTTACATGGCTATTTTAATTGTTATTTTTTTTGACTATTAATTTATTTAACATTTCTTTTTCTTGAAATTTTTTGAAAGACTTTTTTTCGAGCTGTTAGAATTCTTCATTTTTCATTTTATATCATTTTTCTTATAAAGAATGTGTTCTAATAAAGAGATATGTTGCGCAAATATATTCATTATTGTTTTTTTCTTGACTTAATTTCTAAAAATATTATTTTTTTTAAATGCTTATAACATAATAAAGAAGCAACTAATAATAGAAAAGTAGAAAAATGTTTTAAGTTTATATATATAAATTATAAATTTTTTTACAATGTTTACAATGTTTTTTACAATTTT
Source organism: Apis cerana (assembly GCF_029169275.1). Classification (NCBI taxonomy): domain Eukaryota; kingdom Metazoa; phylum Arthropoda; class Insecta; order Hymenoptera; family Apidae; genus Apis; species Apis cerana. Next base: position 1,802,409 of record NC_083865.1, on the reverse strand, counting down.
TTTGACAAAATAGCATGCATTTTAGAAGTTTTTAATTACAAAAAATTATTCAGCATAGTTTTATAAATTTTTTTCTTTTTTATGATTTTTTTGTATTTCAAGATACCGAGATAAAAGAATTTCCAAGAGTCTTCAAAAAGAAAAATATATGAAATATATGAAACATTATTTTTATGTAATGACAAAGCATTGTTTAAAAAAATAATTAATGTGTTTTTACCAATGAAAAATTCCTCTTAAAAAAATATTTAATAAAATGAAAAAAAAAATTCTTTAAAATAAACATTTCATTATCAATTTTCTAAAGCAAAATAATATTTCATAGAAAATGCATTTATTATTAAAATTTATATTATTTTTTACATATATTTTTATATTAATAATTAATATTATTTGAAATATTTTTTATTATTTTTTTAATTATAATATTTGTAGCATTTAAAGTTTTAAGATAACATTTGTATTAAGAAAAAAAATAATTGTATAAATATATGTTTACATAATTTACATAATTTAAAAGAAAAATAGCAAAAAAATTATATAACGCAATGAAAATAGATTATGTTAACGAATCAGGTAACAAAATAGTTCAAAGATTTCAAATAAATATTTACAAAGATATGATTTTTTTATTTTCATTAAGTAAATTTGTAAGAAAATTGAAAATTTCTGAAATATGAAAATTTGCAAAATATAATTTTATATATTTTTAAGCAGTCATATATTAAAAAAAATATATATGTATTAATGTACAATATTTTTAATAAATATTGAAAAAAGTAATATAATTATAATTGAAAATAAAATATATAATTTTATAAAATTATATATTTTATAAATTATAAAATAAAATAATAAAATTTTCTTCATACTTAATTATTATAATAACAATCTGTACTTTTTACTTTTTACTTTTTACTTTTTACATATAAAAGTATAATTTATGTTTCTTGATTGGTTTCTATTGTATAAAAAAATAATTTTAAAAATATTATTAATTATGCATTTATTTGCTATTATAATAGTCTTTACTCTTAAATGATAAAGATGATGAATGAACAAATGGAATTACAATCATTTTGAAATTTATGATTTTTGGTAAACTTATTAGAATTCATATTTTTTAATAGTATATAAAAATTATTTGTAATTTTTTATTTGTAATTTTTTTAAATTTGGAAAACTATAATGTTTGAAAAAAATATTTTCTTAGATTCTTCTTTTTAAATGAAGAAAATCTGTTTGTTTATAATAACATAATCAAATAATAAAAAAATATATTTAAATCAAATTTCTTATATGTATATATATTCTTATATATATATAAAGTTCCTATAATAAAAATAATAACAATAAAAAATCACTTTAATAATTTTTTATATATTTTATAAACGAGAATATTAAATTGAAATTAATAATGATTTATGTGATATAGCATAATTTAATAATATAATTTTTTTATGATTTTTTTGTATTTTTTATTTTATATTATAATTATAATTATATATTTTATTATAATTGTATATGTCTACTTTATGTCTATTGTAATTTATATATTTTAAATATTATTATGTATATATTATTATTTTTTATAATTCAAAATCTATAATATATTTATAGATTTAAATATAATATATTTATAACTTTTTTTTCCAATATAATATAATATATAATTTTTTAAATCTTTCTATCAATCAATATAGTATATATTTTTAAATTATTTTTAAACTTTATATATTAATATAATATATTAACATAATATATTATGACATTTCATATCGTGCTAATTTTTTTTTTTAAATTCGAATCGTAATTGACAAAAAATTATTTTCGACAAATGATCAGAATTTTTTTTAATAATAACTTAGTAATAGAATGATATTTTTCATTTTATAAAATTATTAATTTTTTCATTATTACATTATTTTTAAAATAAATATTTTTTTCTTTCTTTTTATTATTTTAATATAGATTTAAAATATTTTAACATTTGTTACTTATATATTATCTAGATAACATTAACAGATGTATATATATTTCAATAGTATAAAAAAGAATAATTGCTATTTCTTAATTTTCACTTATTAGTGAATTGTATATTTAAATTAAATGTGTATTTAAATTTGATGAAAAATGTGTGATTAAAAAACTTATAATGAATTACTGAGAACTGTTGACAAAAAAAAATCTGCTGGATATTATTTTTATATATTTTATATATTTTTTAATATATTATTTTGTTGAAATGAAATAATAATAATTTAATAATTTAGTGAATGAAAAAATTAGTGATAATATAAGATGAAATATCATTTCATATATCAAGATCCACTTGATAGTGGAAATTGTATTTTTTCATATTTATCGATTAAGTTCCAGTAAATCCACATACTCTTATCTCCAATATATAGGGTAATTATCATGTCACTCGGATAAATTTAGGATATGAAAAAATAATTTGGAATAAATTTAGATTGTTAGAAATATATGATAAAATATTAATTAATTTTAATTTTTATTTATTATATCCCTTTTTAGAATATTTTTATTAAATTTTACTAAAATTTAATAAACCTGGATCTCTTGGATCTTAAAATATAAAATTAACCTAACAAAAGCTACGGAACAATGTTAGTGAAAAATTAATTTTTATCTTGCAAATTTCTAATTTTATATCAAATTTTTTTCAGTTAGAATACTATCATATTCTTTCAGATTTTTAAGCTAAACTCTATTCTAAAATAAAGAACATAAAATTCATGTATAAAATAGAAAAGTTATTGTTTGTGAGCTGTAAGTGCGAAAAAGTAATGGCTTTTTAAGGAAAAATAATTCTTGCAATGATTTTTGATCAAAAAATAATCCTATATGAAAAGTCCTAGAAGTATTGTTCAAGTTTTTCTTTGAGAAATATTAAGGGAAAAGTTTTCTTTAAAACAAGATATTCTTTTAGACTAGGATTTGCTCTTTCTTAAGATAGAATTAACTTAAATACAATTACCGTTGATTTTATGATCTTAGTACTTAAAACTCGCTTGCTTATATTCGCATCTATGCTGTATAATTTTATAATCGATTTTCATTTTTTATAAAACATTAAAGTAAAAAAAATTTGAAGAAAATTTTAGCGACACAATCTAATCAATCAAACACAATCAATTAATTATATTATTCGTATTATTCAAATTAATTTAAATTATTTCAAGATTTAGATTTTTAATATATTATAATATTTTATAATTTTCATATAATTTTAATTTTTTTTATTTTTATAATATAAACATGTACTACATAATGTTACAAATAATTTTTAATATGTAATCATATTTATTTTTTTTTATTAATATTTTATTAATTATTTATTTATATTTTCTCTGGAATTGAATATTTTTAAATAAATCAAAAATAATTACTTAACAAGAATTAAATTTGAAAAATATATCTCAATCAATTTTATTTTATTCGTGTCTTAAGAACATTATATAATACATTTAGGAATTATCGGTGCTAGTTGGCATTGATAAATTTAAATTTACTTAATTTAATAAAAATTTATGACAAGTATCTAAATTATGTAATCAAAAAAATTTCAAATAAATTTTTAGACATTTATTTATGTCGTGCATAAACTATCAGAAAACTACGTCTGTCATATTATTAAATATAATTTTATAATTCACTTTGACATGTGTAGTGTTCTCAATTCTAAAAAAAAAATTATAATAAACTTCAGTATTCAAATCATTACTCAGTAGGAAAGAAATCTAAGAACTTAAAAAAATAATTAAATTTCTGATGTTTGTTTTGACAATAAAGAACAATAAAATACATATAGAAAATATTCAAATAATTGTTATTGTACTGTTATTACAAAGAGATACGACATCGATTCCTGATAAATGGCACAACTGAAATGATATTTGCTAATGGCATAATGATTCACATCTAAAAATCATAAGTAATAACAATTACAGCAAAAACAATTAAACTTGGTAGTTTTAAATTTTTAAATCTTCCATATCTAATATCGATTAATTAATATTTATATAACAATTATTTACATAAAATATAATTGCTAAATAAATTTTTATTTTTTTAAATTAAGTTTGGATTTACAATATTTGAGGATTGTTCTAATTTTATGAATCCTACATTTCATAATGTTTAAATTAATTTATGAAATAATACAGAAATGCAGAATATGTGAAATAAAAATATGAATAATAATAAAATTCTAAATAGAATAGAATTCTGAATATGACAAATTGGTTCATTTGATTTTTATTTTTCTTATCTTATAAAATTTCAATGAAAAATTAAATTTTAACTATTGAAACTATATGCATCGAAAACGGGATAAATAAATTTTTTATTATTTTTAATAACAATTTAAAAAAAGTTTATTCATTAAATTTAATTGCACATATATAAATCTAATTACATATATACAAATTTAATTACATATACATATAAAATAAATTAAAATGTGGAATGTATTTGTCTAGAAATTATTCTATTTGAATTGATGTTTTACCTAAATTTTTTAAATGATTTAATAAACGAAAATCTATATTCAAATCTGAAAATCCAGCTAATTATTCTATGTTCACTAAGATCTATTATATTATTAAAGTTTTCATTAAAACATTATTTTTTATTATCAATATTCTATGATGTATAACACATTTGAATATATAACATATTTCATATCATTCAAAATTCATGTTATAAAAAGTTACAAAAATATATCTTTTAATTTTCTAAATTTATTGATGACAAAAATTCTATTAATTTATTATTTATAATATTTATTGTCAATTTCATGGACAACTGTTTTTGAAAATTTTATTCTATTATGCAATATGAATTTTCATTTGTCCATGAATATATTGTGTGTGTGTGTGTGTGTGTGTGTGTGTGTGTGTGTGTGTGTGTACTTTAAATAATAAAATAATAAAAGACATTAATGAAAAAATATTAATCCGTATATCTCTTTAAAAGTAAAGATAAGCTATACTCGATGAACAGAGTATATGAACATATTGTATATCTATAATTAATAATGTTTTATCTTTTGAAATATGTTAAATTAAAAACATTTTGCATAATTATAATTATTTTAATTTCATAGCTGTTTTGTTTTCTTTTCAGTATGTTTTTTTTTTCACTATTATTTGTCGTATCAACAAAGATAATAATAATATTAATATATTAATAATAATAATAATATTCAAAAAATATTATACATTTTTGAATATTAATAACAATCTAATTTATTTTAATAATATTTAATTATTTTCTAATCCTAACTTTTTGATTGTTTATTATGCTTTATCTCTTGTTTATAAATCGAAAATTTTTATGAGGAAATGATGCAGTGTATTTTTACAATCTTTAAAAACAAATAAAAATAGTTAAATATAATAGTTAAATATAAAAAAATAGTTAAATATAAATAAAAAATATCAAGTTAAATAAAATATTATGTTCTTTTTAAACTTTTTATTTATAATTATTTATATATTATCTTCTATTTCAGCTTATTTAATTGAATTATTTAACTGAATTAAGTATATCATTTATAATATATGATGTTATGATCGAATAATGAAATGACAAATTGAACTTTAATGTCAAAAATAAAATATTCCATTGATTTTTCATTCAAATTTCTTAGATATTTATTTGATAAATGCCTATTACAAAACATTTAAAATCTATAATATATATGCCAAAAAAATCTATATATTTTATTATATTAATGTATTAAATCCATCAAAACAATTTTTTATCAATGTAGAAAATGACAATAAAACCGAATAGAGATAGTCGATTGATATAAAAAAATCGAATTATATATATATAGAAATTTAATTTAAATCTTTTAACAGTTATTAATAGTTACTTTCTTAATTATTTCAAGTTATAAGAAAAGTTACTTAGAATAACACTTGATGACATATATCAAAGTCAAGATAATCGAAGCAAGTTCATTTTTAGAATAAAATTTATGATATAAATGTAATTAGCTTATTATAATATTATTATATAGTATATATTATAGTTATATAATTTTACTATCGAAATTTGTTTAATAAAGTGTTTAAGAAAATAAAATGATATATATTTATTAGATATATAAAATATATGAAATAGCAACTACACGTAAATATATTGAATTTTTATCACTATTGTATTTAACAACACAACCAATATTTCATCTATAATTTTTTACATTTCTTTAATAGGAAGCCGAAAAAAGATCAGAAATTTAATGAATGCATTTATTAAGGGGACTTTGTAACATAAATAATACACTCAATATTACAAAATAATTTTTAACAATAATTTAATGTTAATATATAATTGTTATAAATAATAAACTAATTGGATCATATATATATTGATTATTTAATCCTCAAAATAATTTAAATATTTTGACCAGACAATGATAAAAAAATATAATATTAAAATTCAAGCATTAATAATTATATGTATATGAAATAATTAGTTATCTATGTATAATAAATATATTGGAAGTTTATCGTCTGATAATACAAATCATGAAAAAACATTTTATATCTTTTATATTGCAACGAAAAATAAAATTAAGATTAGAATTTTAATAAATTCATTCGCCGGTAGGAAATGGATTTTTTAATATAAACAATGCACATATAAAAAAAAGGCTACATTCGATATTATTCGATATTATAAATATTCGATATTACAAAATAACAATTTAGTATCAATGTATAATTAAATATTGTGAATGATAAGATAATCAAACCATACATGTTGCACTTTTATTACTGTCTACTACTACTATCAAACCATGTCAATATGTATTGATCATTTGATTTTCAAAATAATTTGAATATTTCGACAAAAAAGTTAGTAATAGAACATAATATCGATACATAACTAGATATTTATTAGAGATAGAATTTATTAGAATTTATTAGAAATTACTAAAAACAACTGATTATAATAAATAAATTAAATAATAAATATATTTTTATCATGATAATACGTTTAACAATTCACAAAATAAGATTTTACATATTTGATTCATTCTGTATTGAAATACGAGAAAAATACTAGAAAAAACAGAAATTTAATAAATCTATTTTTTTTATTATTAGGAAAAGTTATATTTTTATTCATTAAAATGAAATACTAAATATGATTTAAAAAAAAAAGAGATTTGTTAGATTAGTAATAATACTATATGTAATTATTTTTTATGATAAATAAGCAAATAGAATATTGTATGAATTATCAAAATCTTTAATTCTGTAGCGTGCATCACATATTAATTATATATAACTTTTAGATAAATCGCAACGAATTTTTATATACCAATTTTTGATTATATATCAATATTTAATTTCATATTTAAAATTGATTCTTCAAAGATATCTTATGAATTCTTCATTTAGCCACGAATATAAGAATATAAAACATTTTCATATTATTTAAAAATTATTTTATTTATTTATTGTAAAATTTATTGTAAAAAAATAGAAAATAATATAATAAAAAATAGAAAATATCTATATACATTTTTAGGATCAGAATTATGATCATTTAATTTAAATCTTGCAAATATTTTTTAATAAAAAAATTAAAAAAATTTTTAATACAAAACAGCTTAGTAATTTTTTCTTTATACTCTTTATATTATTTATATTATATATAATTTTATATTATATAATTTTTAATAACTTTTCAAATGTTTTTAATGTTATTATAATAATAATATTATAATAACATTATAACATATATTATAATTATAATTATAATATAATAAATGTTATTATAATAATATTATAATAATTTTAATAATAAATTAAGAAAACAATATACTATTTTATAAGAAAAAATTTCTCATCATCCATTACTATATTGTTTTTATTTTTAAAAACTAATCTTAATATCATTATCTGCTAATTAGAATTAAAAAAAGGTTTATGACCAATATATATTATCTTAATCAGAAGAAAACTAATTATATAAATACATATTTATATATATATTTATAATATATATCCATATACATTATAATTTATATATAATTCTTATTAATCAAATTTTATTGTCCAATAAATAATATTGTAATTGTTGTCAAATAAGTAATGTTAAAATAATGTTTAAAAAATGAATTCTAAGGAGTTAATGAAAGAAGAAGTTTATATAAAAAATAGAATTTGATGAATTGAACATATTTCATTCAAAATAAATCAGAACAAGGATTGTTGAATATTAATTTAATAATAGTTATATAATGATAGATGATAAGATTCGATGAAAATCCTTATTATTAATATATTTGTTAAACAAAGCATTTAGAGATCATTTAAAAAGTAAAAAAAAAAAAATCTGAAGAAAAGAAGCATATCAAATCATATATCCAGCTTATATGAATGGAATAATAAAACATTATATTTATCTATATTTCATATAGATTCAAATACACAATTAAATAATTGTAAATAAGAAATATAAAAAGAGAAATATCTGAAAATCAGAAAAAAAATATCAATAAAACTTTATCCAAAATTAAATATGCAAATATTATCACAAATAACAACTCTCACTTAAAGTTAGTTTTAAAAAATTATAGAACTAAATTTTATATTTAAATATTTTATATTTTCAAGCAATAGCAATTCAAATTAATGGTAAATATCGAAAAATTATAAAATAAAAATATATATATATTATATAACATATAATTATATAATAAATATATAATTATTGTATTATATTGTATTGATACAATATATGATTATTGTATAATTATAATAAATATTTTATATAATAAAATATTATAATATATTATATGCAATACTATATACTCCTATTTTATAATATTGTTTAGTAATAATATTTTACAGTATTATTTTATAATAATATTTTAATATTTTAAAATATTAATATGTGGAATAAATAAAATATATTAAAAAAATATATATCATAATCATAATTTTCGTAAAAATATACATATTTTCATGAAAACACACTAAGAAGTTTTCAAAAACACATGGACATTATATATATATATATATATATATATATATATATATATATATATATATAGATTAGATTATATAGATTCTATAATTAGTAAATAATAATTCTATAAATTTTTTAAAATTTAAAAAAAGATATAAAATAAAAAAATACTTATGTTATATATATGATTAAATAAATAAATAAATATATATACATATAATATATATATATATATATATATATATATATATATATATATGATTAAAAATATACAAAAATAATCACACAAAAATTATTTCTATAATTCTGTGATTTAAAAAAAATATTTTTCATTTATAAACTATGATTCTGATGATCCATAATAATGTTTTATACATAAATTTAAGTATTAATAAAAATAGCGTATTCTTTTTATTTATACAATATGTATACAACATTTTAAAATTTAAATTATATTTTAAAATCAGTTTTTTATTTACAAAACTTGTTTAAAAATTTCAAAAATTATAATTTCTTATTTTAAAAAAAAATTTTTAAATTTAAAAATTATTTCATTAATTCGTTTAATCTAGAGAGTTTTGGTCTAATTAATATTATTTTAAAAACTGCTTTCATATTTAATTTATTTTAATAATTGAGTGTGAAATTATTAGACATAGTAAATAGAATAATTTGTTTACATTTATGATTAATATTCACAAGATTTCAAGATATCTGTATTCCTATGTTTATTTTAGTACAATTTTTTATAAGTTTTTGTAAGTTTATTTGTCATTTCTTATTATTTAGGTGAAAACAGATATGACTATTAAAAATATATGATCTGAAATTCCTAAGCTAGATTATTTTATAAATTGTTATTAATATATAATTTTGAATATAGATATTTATCTGGATATTTACTAAAAATTATAATTTGATCTTTTGTGAAAAATTGTATTTGTTGATATGGATATAGTTCTATAATTTTTTTTTTAATAGCATTAGATAAAAATATTCTTAGCGAGAAACAATTTATTTTCTCTATTTAAACATATGTAGATTTATATTCAAGAATAAAAAATTATTGCATATTATACTATACTGGCTAATTATTCACAATTTACATATTATTTATTTATATCAATACTTGCGGATACAAACACGTCTTGTCCTGACGATGGTTCAAATCGAACTCTCAAACCAAACTTTGATATAAAAACAAAAGGAATCTCTGGAATCAGAAGAAAACATTAAAGGTTATATGTCAAACTAATAGACAGTAAATTTTCAAATGTCGTATTGAAAATATTAACGATTTATTTGTAATCAATACTAATATTTGCTATTAAATAATTTTTAATTAAATAAATTTAACTATTATTTCATTTTTTTTTACAATCATGTTTACAATTTATTTTATTTGAATTAATTATATAAATTATATTTCTTTATTATTTTTTTTTTTCGATGAGATAATGAAAACTAAAAAATTAACAATATCTTATATATAATTGTTAAAAATAATTTATCTCTCAATATAAAAAATGATACATTAATTATTTAATAAAAGTTACATTTCTTTGTAAAATTTATAATAGCCAAATTATAACAAATATGTTAAATGAAAATATAGATTTCTATTGAACAAAGTCAAAAAAAAATTGAAAATATTATTACTTAATATTATTTTTTTTTTTTAATACTAAAATATGAATTATTAATTATAGATAATTTTATCGAACAAAGTCAAAAAAAAAAAACAATTGAAAATATTATGTATTTTTTTTAACCGCTGATAGATGGAATGTTAAATATAAATATTAAATAATAATTTTTAATTTATTCACTATTAAAAAATTTATAAAATAATAACATAAATAAGTAAATTATAATTTACCTATTTTTATTTTATATTAAACAAGAATAAAAAATTATATAATATAAATACAATATCATAGTGAAAAGTAATAATATTAATATTTAAAAAAAAATCAATATATAAAAAAAATTTTAACCATACATTGCATACACATATATCTATAAAGATTATTTTATGTATACGAAAATTCCTATTAATGACATTATTGCAGGATAAAAAAATTAAAGTAATAATTTATATAAATCATTACCTGAAAGACAATTATATGTGATATAAAATAGTATGTTAACTTTGACAACATATATTTCAAAGTATTTTATATTATAAAAACAAATTTAATAACATTTTGAAAATGTTTCATTGCAGAAATATATAATAATATATAATATAAAAGTATTTGTATTATGTTTAATAAAATTGATTTTATTATATTATAATATCATATTAAATAATACTTCCACATAGTTATCAAGAATAATCAATTATTTCTAGTAATCTATTACAATGCTTACATAATAATACCGTATAGAAAATAAATTAAAATTATTACAGAAAAATGAAAAATAATTTTCAAATTGTATAAGGAACACAAAAATTATACAGGAATAGAAAAATAGGTAATAAAAATAAATTTTCTATTTAATTAAAAAAATATATTATTTAATACACAATCAACGTAAAAAAATCAAAAATTAAACAATGGAGAAAATAAAGTGAAAATAAACACATGAAATAAAATATACTTCTAAAAATAACATTGAAACATAAAAGAATAAGATTAAAAATTATTATAAAGATTATTTTTATTTTTATAATGGAATACCAAAGAAAAAGAATGGAATACCAAAGAAGAAATTATTATCAAGATTATAATATAAATAAAACAATAAAATAAGAAAAAATATTAAGAAATAAAGATATTATGATTTATAATTAAATCAAACAAGAAATTAAATTTGAAAAATTTAAAATTAACTATTAAATTGGAGATGGATCGATTTCAAATATATAATAATTTCTAGAACAAATAAGTGTCATTGTTATTGATGAGATTATGTACAATGAAATACAATAATAAGATTGAATATATAAATATTTTATACGAAAATCTACAAGTAAATACAAAAATAAACGGAAATAATTCGTATTCGAGAATTTATTAATTTATTTTAAAAAAATTAGATATAATAAATATTATTATGATTAATAAAACATTTTTGATGCGATTATAAATAGTAAAAACTAATAAATTTCGAAACATAATAAAATTAAAAATTAAAAATTAAAAATAAATATAATAATTAATTTAAAAATTAATAATGCAACGCGATTGACCTTTTTTTTATAAATTTTAGAATATATTGAGAATAGAAAAATCATTATTATATTAAATATTAAAAAAATATTTGATAAAAGCACAGAAATTAATTTAAAAAATATTATAAATAGTACTTAAACATAATATGAACAAATTATTAATGTACATATATTTGTTCAAAATTAAAAAAACATTAAATTTTGACCGAAAAATTATCGATCTTTGAATTATTGAAGATTCATATAAAAGAAAAAAAAATTGTATGAAAATCTGCTTTGATTTATTTTAAAGCATGAACTTTCTATTTTATTCCTGAACATTTCTTTTCCGAAAATCGCTTTTTGTTATAGAACACAGTGAAAAACTAAAGTTGCTTTTTTTCTTTTTTGATAAATTTAAATGGTTTTACAGAAAATTTTTGAAGTAATTTGTTTTAAATAAATTTGCAAAAGGAAGATCTCTTATAATGACAATTTAAAATTTAATGTATGATTTTTTTTCATTTTATTGAACTTGAAATAAAACATTCTATTTAAAATCCTAAGATAATAATATTCATTATTTACATAAATAAAATAATTGCTATTAGTATATTCTTTATTATGTATTTGTTTTCCAGAATTTTCAAAAAAAAAATTAATAATTAACTTTATATCTAATAAGTATTTTATATTTAATAAGAATAAATTAATAGATTTATAGATTTGAATAAATCTATAATAATAATAAATTGATAGTAAAAATTTCAATAACATTTTTTAAAGGTATAATAACAATTAAAAATATTATAATCTAATAATGTGTAATACATACAAATGATTTATAAATGAAAATTTACAGAAAAACACAAAATATTTTAGCCCAAAGAATATTATCAAACCCATAAATCTAAAAAAAAAAAAAACAACATATTTTCTTTATTTCTAAAATAGAATTAAATTATATTTAATGATCACTTATATAGAAAACATGAGAAATAACTTCAATGTATTCATTCAATGTGAAATTTTAATCATAAATTTTTCATTATTCACTATTATATAATAAATAATACAAAAAAAAAATACTGTTATATTTATTTAAATCAGATTTTTAGTTATTTAAGAGATAAAGATTACAGATAATTTTTTTTAAAAACAGAAAAATATACAAGATTTTCTTCAACTTTATTAAAGATAATAATATTCTAGTTTAATAATCAATAAACAATGTTAAAATCAAACATTAAATTCAATCGACATAAAGACATTTAAATTATGTTATATGTATTTATGTATTTATGTTCAAGAATATTATTCCGTAATTAACTAAAAGTTTATACAGTTAAGTTTATAATTAACTAAAATCTATCATATAATTTAACTAATAAATATTAGCAAAAGTTAATAGAGAAAATAATAGAAGAAATATGATTTTTAAATAATATTTAATGTATATATATATTTAAGAATAATATATAACAATATATACGTATAACAATATATATATATATATAAGTATACAGAATTATACATGAATTACAGTTAATGAAATATTTAAATTTAAAAAAAATTAAAATTTATTTCATTTTTAATTATTAATTTAAAAAATAAAAGTTTAATAAAATAAAAATAGATTATTAAAATAACAAAATTAAACTATTAGTTATTAAACTATTAAACTAAATTAAATTATTGATATATATAAAATATAATTTAATAATATTTTAATATTTTTTATATTTCTCAAAAAAGGAAATAAATATGATGAAAAAACTTACCGTAAATAATAATAATATAACTTGATATCAGTAAAGTAAATATTGATGAAAAATATTGCTGATGATTTCAATGTATTGATAAATGCAAATCTTAATGTAAAATAAAATCAATAAGTATAAAATATTTTTGAAATAATATCGATAAAATTACTCTTAATGATCTTGAGTAATCTATTTACATGAAGAATACTTCGAAATATCTGTAATATAGAAAATTATCCATGTATTTAAATTATATGATCGCAAAACCGGTAATTTGACATTCGCAACATAAATGAATTTGATTGGTTGATTTTGAAAAATTCAATACATTCATAAAAACAAGCATGGATATTGGTTATATCTCAGGTAAGGTTATATAAGATTGCGTGATGGTGAATAATGGAAGGGAGTATTCCCCTTCTTTAGACTGTCTCTGTTCGAACATTACTAGTTACATATGATAGAGGAACTACAGAACATGTAGGTCTTGCTTGATTTTTCTTTAATTTAAGTCTTTGTAATAAATAGTAGATAAAATAATGTTTTATTAAAATAATTTCATTAAAGTAAAAAATAAATGTACATATCAAAATCGAAATAATTACAAAAAAACAATATAATATAATTTATATTATAATTTAATTAATCATAGAATAAAAGGTAAGTCAAGAAATTAATTACATTTATCATTATAATATAACATTAATTTATATTATAACAAATAATTTTATAATTAAAATATATTTTAAAGTTATATTATAAAATAATTTTATTATAAAAAATATTAAAAAAGTATATATACATACATAAAAAAATATATATTAAAAAAAGTAATTTATTGAATTAAGTGAATTAATAATTTATTCAAATATTTTATATATTTTTTTTCAACATTGACAAAATAGTATTATTTTTTATTTATACAATATTTTATTTTTAATAAATTTCATTTTTATATAATTACTTTTATATAAATTTTATATAAATTATTTTAAATAAATTAAATAAGTTACTTTTTAATAAAAATGAATTATTAATATTAATTAATTTTAAGATTGAAATTAATTTATATATAATATAATATAATATATTATAATATATATAATAATATAATAAAATTCATTACAAATGAATTTAAAATTTTACATATTTAAAAATTGAGTGTAAAATTTTATAGATATAAAATTAAGTTTAAAATTATATTATTTAAAAGTTATTTAAAATTTTTAGTTTTATAATAATTTTGTTTTGTAAATTTTTATTGATTATATAAAAAAATATAATTTCACAATTTTAATTACAAATTAATTTATTGTTATTACTATTTATTACTTATATATATTTATGTTATATGTTAATATTATTAATTTATATTAATTTTATGTGAATTAAAATAGATTTTTTAATTTTAAAATTCAATAATAGCATTTAATCAAATTTTATATTATTACAATAATATAAAATATAATTTAATTAACAATTTAAGATAATTAAAATATCTTTTAGAAAATATATATAAATTTATTATTAACATTTTAATACTTTTAAAAATTTTAATTCAATACACAATATATATATAACAAATAAATTGTTATTCATATCAGAATATTTTTATTTTTAAATAATTATATATTTTAATAATAATGTGTTATCCCGCATTAAATCTTTTCCAATAAAAATAATAGAATAAAAATCTATATCAATTCTATTTAATTCATTTTTTCAGTTTTTTAAATTGTTGTAAAAATATTGATGTAAATAAAAAAATATTTAAATACTTTGTTTTATTCATAATTTGAATAAAATATAATTTTCTTATTTTTTATCTAAATTATTATATTATTATTGCTTCAATTACTATTATTTTTATTTCATATTTTTTCTTAAGTTTCATATTTTTGAATAATATTTTATATTATTATTTAATTTTTATATGTAATATTTTTTTTCTCAAATAATTTTCTCTTATTATATAATTTTTCATTTTCTCAATAAAAAATATGTAAATTTTTTATAATTTTAATTTCAATTTTTTTATTTTTCAATTTTAAAAATTTCAAATTTTTTATGTTTAAAATATTTTTTTCTTTTATTGAATTATTATTGTTTATTATCATTTTATTTGATTATTAATTAATGATATTTTAAATTGACAATCATAATTAATTGAAATCTATATAGTATATTATATTATAAATAATATTTATAAAATAAAATGACACAAAAAATAGAATAATATAATACATATATATATATATATATATATATATATATATCATTCGTAACTTAAATTAATACCAGAATTTGTTCATTTCATTCTTTCATAATTGTAAATTTTAATCTTATTGTTTTTAATATCTGATTTTCAATACTTTTTAGTTTTATTATATTAATTCATAAACATTTTTTTAAATAAAAAATTTACAATTATTAATTTTTTTTATTATCTCTTTATTTTTAATGTTTTTAGCAAAATCTTTGTTTCTAGCAATAATTGTAATTCATAATAGACTTTATAGAATATTGAATATAATAAGTTTAACGTTTCTTATTTGAAACGTATATATATCAAATATCAAATATAATCAAATAATATCAAAATAAGTTATATTTATTATAATATTATAGATAAAAATTAGAAATTCCATACAAATTTTCTAAAAAAGTTATTAAATTAAATTCAAAATTGTGAGTATTATTTAATTTTAAAGAATTTAAAATTTTCATAAAATATTAATTTATCATTAACAATTCCATTCTATAAATTCTATATATATATATAAATTAGTTATTTTAAATATAACAAATTCTTGAATAATATAAGATTTAAAATAAAGATTAATTTATAGTTAAAAGTATATGTATATATTTTTTAATTGCTCAAGGATTTGGTTATATATTTGTTATAATACAGTATACGATTATTAATAGATAACAAGTATTACTTTATTTTTATAAGAAATTAAGATAAAAAAGGAAATTTTATTAAAGAAATTAAATCAAAAAAAAAATCAATAAAAAAAACTATTTAATTTTTATAATATATTTATGATTAGAAGAATATTATATTTTAATTTTTTCAGCTAATTATATTGAAACATATAAATTAGAGAAAATATTCAAATAGAAGTTATTAAGGGAATATATAATATATAATTCAAATAAGAATATTAAGGAAAATAAATCATATTATTTATTATATATATATATATATATATATATATATATATATATATATATATATATATATATATATATAATATATATATAATTACTATAATAATTATTGGTCTTGAAAAGATATAAACAAATTTTTTAATTGAAATCTATTTTTCATATTGAATATTATTATATTTGATATGCAAACCTTGATAATTTTATATTATAAATGATTATCGCAAATCTGTCTCCTATTTCACATTTGTAAAATATTATTGTTGTAAAATATTATATTATTTATCATATTGAATTCTATTCATATGTATACATATATATGGTATATTTATGCCAATCGCAAATATAATCACCGCTTTGTTCTTCACTTCGTGATTTGTTTACATCCAGCAGCCATTAGTTCTTTGTTTTTCTTTGTTATATTTCGCTAATTTAAGTATTTATATAGTTTCCATTAAAAATTCAATGCATAATTTATATTTATATTTATATTCATAAGAAAATTTTATTTCAATGATCATGTTTATAATAGTTATAATCATATATAGAAAAAAATATATTAGTGATTCTTAAATATATTATACATATATTACATATATTATAAAGAATAAAATTAAAAAAAATTTTTTTTTATATATATATAAAACTTCTACTTAATCTTTTTAAGTTTTTAAGATATTTTTAAAAAATTATTGCTATTATTATATTGAATTTTACTTATACATATGTGTGTCAGCCTGCGACTTATTTATTCACTTCGTAGTAATACATTATAGTGTATTAATATATTCATTAATATATTATACATAAATATATTATGCATAATGTATAATACATTAAGTGAGATTCATTTTGAGAGTCAATTATAAAAGTCGATAAATATAAAAATTGCTATATAAGAATTGACAAGAATATTAATTGAAGCTTATTTATTAAATTATAAACAATTTGATTTTATATTAGATAAAACGAAATGGAGACTTATAAGAGTAATATGATGAAAATAAAATTTCTCTTGTCTTATTTTGTTTATACTTTTGATAGAAAATAATCAATCATTTATATATAAATCATTAAAATTTAAATATCAATAAATTTAATAGATTTTTACATCTTTCTTTGTCTATCAATTCTTTTTTCATTAGTCTATTTCAATAGTAATTGTCATAAATCTATGAAATTATCATTATACACGCAAATAAAAAAGTTATAAAAAGAGACATTTATAATTTTTTCGCGATTTCGATTGATTATAATTTTTAAATATTTAATAAAAAATCCTTCTACTTTTCAAAAAACTCAAATTGTTTGATCAAATTATTCTGGATAAATTTTTAAAAATAACTTCTCGTAATGGTTAAAGAATAAAAGATTAAATTATAATAAAATATAAAATATTTAATATTCTATTACTTCCTTATAATTCACTTGAAATTTTATACAAAACATGAAAAAGTAATAAAAATTTGGATAATTAATGTTATATATTCAAAGAGATTTTCCATCAAAAAATAAATTGTTTTTCATATATATTACATATATGTATATTGCTCTATAAATATTTTAACTAAAATTAAATTTTTGAAAATAAATGTCATGTTATAAGATAGTATAAAATAAAATAAAATAAAAATTTTTAGGACTAATTATATATAAATTATAAAATTTACTATATCATCAATCATTAACATTTATTCTCAATCATTAACTTGTAACTGAAATAAAATCGACAAAATAATTTCACGAATTATTTTAAATGTATATTAACTATTATTTTAGATATATTAATATTTACATAATATAAATATATTTACATAATATATTTACGTAATAGATATAATTATGTAAATTTTTAATAAAATTAGAAAATTTGAATAATAAATTCTCTCGAATATTCTTAAGCATTCTAAAAACTAGAATATCCAAAAAAAAGTAGTTTTAATGATTATATAAAAAATGTTTACATAAAGTTTTAGTAGTAAAAAAAAACAAATGTTCTATGCCGACTCGCTTATGGAATTATTATATAAAATTAAATATAAAATATTTAAATTGTTCTCGTTTATCAACTGTTAATTACAATATATATTAATTATTTATCGTAGTTTTCTTTCTTTTAAATACATATAAGTATGTATATAATACGTGATTATTGTTGACCTATTTTACTATTTCTTGGCAGTTGCTTAGCGACGAGTATCTTTTGTTTATAATGAATGACTTTGGGCGTATATCGATCTGCGTCAGTATTTTTTCAGCTATAATCGCGATATTAAGAAAATGTTACTTTTTTTTTCATAAAATTATAAATTAAAGTATTAAGAAAATATTACTTATTATATTATATTATATTATATTATATTATAAATTATGGTATATATATATATATATATATGTATACAAAATATATAGTATATATATATATATATAGAAAATTTATTATTATATTAAAAGTAATATTTTAAATAGTATGATATTTACTGTTTAAATTATATAAATTTGTATAATGAATATAAATATTTTTTAGCATAACCACTAATAATATTAATAAATATATGATAAAATTTTGATGAACTGGTACGTATTAATATATATATGAATGTTCTGTATTTATTATTTATTATTTTATACATATGATTAAAAATAATTTTAATCATATGTAATAAAATATTATAATTTGAATCTGATAAAATGTTTATGGAATTCTAATTGGAATAGATTAGATGTTTAATATTTCATTTTAACATGGAAATTTTGAATCTAAAAAGATTCATCAAAGCTATTTGCTTTTACTTTTTTTTATCAATTATCATGAGTATATTAAGCGATGATTGATAATGTTCACATATTAGGAATAATAAATGATTATGTATATATTTATTTCTTATAATTTAATTTATTGATTGTTTTCTGATATATTTAAGCATTTATTAATAATATAAACGTTCATTAATATTATAAAATTTTATTTATTTAATACACATAATTTTTATATAATAAATGATAAATTAAATAATAACAAAATTTAATATTTAAAATTATGCGAACAATTAACAAATTTAAGTTAAAAAAATAAAATGGAAATCACAGTTATATAATATCCTGAATGTTTCCTTTTTTTTGTAACATAATTGAGTTTTAAAAAAAATTATTTTTTGTTAATAATGAATTCTATATTTTATTTTTATTTTAGATGAATTTATTATTATTTTTAATATGTATTATTATTTTTATTCTATTCTCTCCAATAAGAATTTAGAATTTATGTATAAGAATTGTTATGTAAAAATTAATATAAATTATTATTATTATTATTATTATATTATATTATACATTTTAATTGATATAATAAAAATATTTTTTGTTATTTGTTTTTTTTAGAGTGACATTACTGTGTGAATATGGCTATTGCAAATATATCTGATATTTCAGATAAATATTGGCATCCATCATTTGTAGCATTTAAGATAATGTAAGTACATAATAATTACTATTTTTATTTTTTCTTATTCTATATATTTTAATAATAAAATATTGTAACATTATACATCTATAGTATAGTTGAAGAGTTAAAAATTAAAATTGGTTTTCTTTAATCATTCTTTTATTGTTGAAATATTAATTTTTTTCAGAAGTTATATTTTGTGTTCTACTATCAATTTCTTCATTAAAATAATTAATATTATTTTAATGTTAATTTGATATATTTAATATAACAAAATTAAATATAATTTTAAATAATTACAAAAAATTAAATATAATTTATCAATTCTTTTTGAAACTGAATTACAATATTTATTAAATTAAATTATTTATTTATAAAATGTGTTTTTTACCAACAGATGATAAATTAATTTCAATTAATAATTAGAATAATTAGATTACAAAAAATAGTAATGAAATTAGAATAAATATAATACACTAAACTAGCAATTGAAAATGAATACGATATATTTTTTATAAGTTTCATTATTTTAATTAATTTTAAAATCATAAATCTCAGGATTCATTTGATTTTGGTTTATTTTGAAATTGAAACTAAAAATAACATGATTATATTTTTTAAAAAATTTGTTGACTTTTAATTTTCATGAAGAAATTTGCTAAATAAGAATTTGTTATAAAATAAGTATAGTTTTTAATATTCAAAATTTTTGTAGATTAATGTTAGAAAAAATTGCTAATTCTTCTAAATCTAAAAAAAGCAACAAATAGTTTTTAAAATAGTTTTTAAAATTAACATATGGAAGATGTTATTATAAAATAAAAATCGATAAAAATTGCAAAATTCAAAATTTCATATTTATTTCATATATTTAAACAAATTTATAGAATTTGGATCTCTTTAATTCTTAATTTCTTTAATCTTATTAATTTATGTTATACATATCTAAAAAACATAATATAAATAATTAAAATGATGTCGAAATCAAAAATGAATTTCGTATAAAATAATCCAAATAGAATCAAACATTTTTCAATTTATCATAGAAATATTTTTTTTCATTTATTATTATTCATATTATGTATTTTCATTTTTATTTTATGTATTTTCTTCCTATATTAGCATAATATAAAAGCAAAAATTCGATTTTCTATAATTAGTAATTAGCAATAATTAGTAATAATAGTATTAAACTACTGTCACTTATGAAAGAATTTATTGTGTCTCATGATATAAAATAATTTAAATAACATATTAAAAAATCTACAAGTATTAAATTTTTTACTGACGAAATTATAATTAATGTTTCTTTAGAAGTTTAACCACTATAACATTTTCTATTTTCTCATAAATATTTTTATATTAATAATATTTTCTGTTTTACAGCATGGATAAAATAGTGATTGAACTATATTGGAAGCATGTACCTATTATATGAGGAAGAAATTTTTTCTGAACAATGTGGAAATAATATTTCATAAAATTCTTTTAAATTTTATGCTATAATATGCTATAAGGTATCTAATTTTGTAATTATATATTATATTTACATTATATCATATTTCAGTTTTATAAAAATAGACATTGCAGTATTCAAAAAAAAAAAAAATTATAAATTATAAATTTAATATAATATAGTAACACATTTTCTTTGAAATTATAAAAATTATTTGATGATCAAAAAAGACACATAAAGTTTCATTATTAAAAATATATTAGCAAATTAAATATATATCGTCTTATATATGTGTACAATATGTTTAATTTGTTGAATTTCAAATCGATGATATAAACTACCTTAAAATATTAATATATATAATAATATTAATAAATATTAATAAATAAAATATAGTAGAGTATAAAAATTAACATGAAACAATAACATAATTTTAATATAATAATAATATTAGCCTATTGATTAAAAATATTAAAAATTATTAAAAATATAAAAATAAATAATTTAAATAAGGGAAGACATGAAATAATTTCGAAAATAATTATTTAAAACTCTTATATTAAGATAATTAAAATAATTATGGAAAACTTTTATCTTCAATAATTTTTATTAATTTTTCGAATAATTTTATTATTAATAAATTTCCAACTAATATCAATTTCGGTTACTGTTCTCTTCTGATTTCTATTTCTGTTTTGATATTGATTCTGAAATTTTGTTTTAATTATAGATTTAGTATATGTGCATATTTTTTATAAAATTATAAAAAAAACATTAAGATAGAATATTCGTTTTTTTTGTTATATGAATATTTTTTATGAATATTCTATTATATTATTTCCTATTATAATGTGAATTAAATACAAAGTATTTATTTTCTTTTATAAAATAAAATTTATTAGTTTAATGAGATCACTTCATAATACTCATATATACAAAAGTAAAACACAGAAAAAGATTTTCATATAAAATCTAATGTAATTTTTTAAAGAATCTTTTTTTAATTTTTTTATAAAATATAATAAAAATATAATTATTATTTCGAAATTTTATATAATTTAGTTTGTAATATATATATATATATATTATATATATATATATATTATGTAATTTGTCATTTAAAAAAAATTTATTTCCAAAATTTGTTTCAGACATTGTACACAATTATACATTTTTACATATTTAAGTCCATGAATGAATAATAATTGTACAGTCTGCCTATTTGATAAAATTTCGAATTAAAAATTATTAATATTTTACTTATTATTGCTTTTGTACTTGTAAGAATGATTGTTTTAATTATTCTCACATACAAAAAAATCACTAATAATAATTTAATCAATTTGAATTCTATAGATCAATGAATTTAAAACAAAATCAGTTAACTTTGTCTTTATTTAACTTTCATTTAATGTTTTTTATTAGATATAAGATTAGTAAGCTGAGAAGAAATTATAATTACATTTTCATTATATTACATTAAGTTCTGATGATTTTTATTCATTGATTTGTTAATAATAAACTTATAATAATATCTCTATAAGTGATAATAGTTCTGTTAATTACAAAAATGGGATTAATCATTAAAACGATCAAGTTTCTCGATTTCATTTGATTTCGGTAATTCGATATTTCGCTTTCAAATTTCGCTGACATTTTTATATCAATGAATATCGAATTATATTGATTCCAAGATGATTGTGGAATCATTTTATTAAAATACTATTTTAAATTACAGCATAAATTAAATTCTTTTTTTCTTTTGTGCAATTTTTTTTAATAAGAAAGCTTTAAGAAATCTCCAATTATTCATCATTTCGTAAAACATATAAACAAGCAATGTTTCAATTTATAACAAGTTTCTTAATCTTTGCTATTACTATTATTTATTTTTTCAAATTCATGAATGTGGATAACATTCTTCTTTATTCGATAAATAGTTATTAAATATACATAATACTTATATCAATTATTAAAATTGATAATGTTTAAAAATCTTCAAAAATCTGCAATTGCGTGAATAAAACTGAATTTCTAAAGGGCGTACTGTATTTTGTAACTCGCGCTGTTTCCCTCCTTAAAAATGTTTCTCTTACTTTCTAAATCACACTTGTTTTAAACTAAACTTCCATATATCAGAAATTTCTTCTTCTAGCTCTTATTCTCTTCTATGAAAGTAGAAAATTTAAAATGAAATTCTTAATTTTAATATATTAAATATTAAATATTAAAACCAAAAGTTTTTATTAATTTTTTGTTTTTAAAAATAAAAATCAATGATATATGTATTAATCAAAATGTATTTATTTTTATTTTTAAAGTTTCTAATTGAAATCTATTTAATATTTTTTAATTTCGCTATTTAACTAATTTATAACTGATATTTAGGAAATGAATACTTGTCATTGAAAATTGAGAAGAATAAATATAGGATATTAATATATTTGTGAAAAATCGATTCTAAAGAATAAAAAAAAAATTGATGTACGAAATATATTTAGTATCTAATATTTAAGTTATAAGCAATTGAAGTTTACATTAGATAAAGTGAGAAATAGAATGTTATCGCTCTGATTTCATTATTTTTGTATTTTGTTTTTATTTCGTTTTATTTAAGTTTTTACACGAATTTAAGTTTTTTACTGAATTATAACTATTAATTTATTGTTCATTATATCCAGTCAAATCACATATCAAAAATTATTTTTGAAAATTTCTATTCATTGTAACTTTTTGTTAAATGTAAGAAAACAATGTGTATTAAATATTCTTTTTTCGCCTGAATTGCAATCGTGGAGCCATGATAGAAAAAAGACAAAAAAATGATGTGACATATATCTAATACGGGTATGTTTTATATTTTCATTAAATACTATTATAATTATTTTTTATGCTAAATGACAATCGTTATAACTTTTTCGGATAAAAATAGATATATAAATAATGCAATTTTTGAATATCTTTTTTTGATTAGTTATGTATAAATTCGTCAAATTTTTTTCGAATAATTTCATTTATTGATAAATCAGTCAATAACATAAATTGATGAATTGTTGGCTTTAAGTAAAGACTGTTGTGCTTCCTTTAATTTTAATTGATAGTGATTCTTATGATTTTTCTGATTATGCAAAAAATTTGTAGTGTATTTTATTCGTGCTTTCTATTTTATAAATTGCAGATCCAGTTTAAAAGATGTTAAATAATGCATATTATTAGTCACGTGGATTATAAAATTCCTTTCCAAGCTTGATGCCTTTGCAAGAAGATAGATTAGAATATTTTTTTTTGTTTTCGAATCTTTATTCTTTCATTTCCTTATTTATTATTCTCTCTTTGTTATTATTTATTATGTATTATTCTCTCTGTGTTAGGTTTGTGAAATGCAAGCAATTTAATACCAATTTGTGTAATTCAAATCTGAATCGATGTTGTTATAAGGTTATAATCTGTATTTCCGTATTAAGTAGTATTTTCTAAAATAAAAAGAGCAATCACGAATTAAGATTCGATAGGTTCATTTAGTGATTTTAAAATTGTTATATATACAATATTTGCTCTATCTACATTTGTATATGATAGAACCAATTTTTATATAAAATTTGTTATTTCATTTTTGACGTTCAATTTTGAAATTTTTAAATTAATTTAGAGTCAATATTGAAATTATTATCAATTTCGACAGATTTATATTACTAAACTTCATAAATCATTTTTGTATGATTCTTTGATTTACTATCACCATTTATTACATTATAAATATTTTTTATCATTTATGCAGTATTTCTCCTTTTCCAAAGTGAAAAACCATAATTGTTCAATAATACATCCTTCAGATACTTATTATTAAAATCAAAATTTATTGAAATTATTAAAATTTCAAGAAAATTTAAATTAATATTGTTTTATATCTAATTTTCTGAAATATACAAATATAAAATATTAGGAACTTCATTTATTAACCAATTCAAAATTTCTTTATAAAATGATAGTGTTCATGACTAATTTGTTAATGTTAGTCCTTGAACTCGTTACCAATGAAAGACGTGTAATTCATTTTCTTTTAAATTTATATGAAAACATGATTAATTTCTTTTGATATAGTATTTTCTTACTTTACTGTTATTTGGATTATTTTTTATTTCTTGAAACACTGTTTTCTCTACGAAAGAAAATTTAGGTTATCAAATATATAAGTTTCTACATTTTTTTTCTTCTGAAAATATTTATATTAAAAAACTTTACTTTTTAATTAAAATCGATTTTCTTTAATCTGCTAATCAAGTCCGAGAATAGAATTTCTTCTAATTTCGATCATTTGATGGAAATAAAATTCATGGAGATAATAATTTACAGCCAAATAAATTCAGTTGGTAATACACGAAGTTAATGTTGTCTTTTGCACAATGTAGTAGACATAACTAGTAACAGATATAATATACATGAAACACAAAAATAACATTCACTGATGGCATAACATATACTTTATGACATTATCCGGTAATTTTTATTCACTTTGTGGATATGTTATCAGTTTGATTAAGGAATGAATATTATTGAAATCTTTCTCAAACATGCTTATTAAAAGAATGTTAATCAGGAAATGAGCAAAAGTTAATGTCGAAGAATCGTTAGATGACAGACATTTAATATAGTTTCGATTTCTATTATGAATATATCAAAGTTTTTCAATATGATTAAATTTTTTTTCCCATCATTTCTTTAACAATTTATTGATTGTTTCTCATAGAAGAAGAAAAAAAAAAAGAAAAGAAAAAGAGTGATTTGAACTTTTACGATATTTTCTTATTTTTCTTGAACAAAAGTTATCTTTTGTTGTTTTGCAACATTTTATATAATTGATTTATCTTTTCTTTCATCTAAGAAATTGATGCTGTTCTTCGAATATATGTTTTTTTTTCGCACGATGAAACATTTTAAAGCTGCGGTGAACACTTTGAAGATCATATAATAATCTCGAAATCGAGAAAAACATAAATATTACTACATAAATTTTTAGATGCAATTTCGATATTCTTTATATAAAACAGTAGATATAAACAATCCAATCGATTATAAAAGATATGTAAAAAGATTTAAGATATCGCAGATAAAGTGTTCATTACGCAGTTTTTAGTTAATAATTACACAGAAATATTTAGTACATTTATACATAATTCATTTAATCACTAATTCTTAATTAATTATTTATTTTGTTGGTACTTTTATATTATTTACAAATAAGCATAACGTAAAATCAAATTTATGTATATTATTTTGTAAATAAAAACAAATGCTTGTGAGCATTTTAGTTGTGTTTTCTGTGTCATGAAATATTCCCTTGTTGTTTAGCAACAGAAATCTTGTATTCTTCGATGATAATGTGACTAATCATTCGTTTGATGTAATTAATTTCATGATATTTTAATATTGATTGAAAAAATTTTCTTTTCTATAGTTGCGCTTGAATGATTCTCTAAAATGAAAGCTACACGAATCTTGATTATAGTTAATCATGACAACATGTGTCGAACTTTTACATTTATCGGTCGGTAGAATTACAGATTTACAATTTTAATATTTTTAGTATAATATTTGATTGATTTGCTCATTTTGTGTCTATCCAGTGATCCGCGATATCATAATGAATGTCAAATCGTTTGGATGATTAACGAATGAATGAAACTAATTTATTTCTTTTGCCGATAATTTTATT
This sequence comes from Apis cerana, assembly GCF_029169275.1. Taxonomy (NCBI): domain Eukaryota; kingdom Metazoa; phylum Arthropoda; class Insecta; order Hymenoptera; family Apidae; genus Apis; species Apis cerana. The sequence continues at coordinate 1,774,683 of NC_083865.1, read as the reverse complement.
GTCAACTTATCGGCGATGAATTTATTTACATATGTATATATCATGTTTAATATTTGATTGTCATTCAATATAGAACGCTATTTTTTGGTCACGATCTAGGACGTGTATGATAAAGTATCTATCAATTGTAAGATTGAAATTGATTGTAGGATCAATTTGTTTGACGACAAAAATAATATGATATAATTAAAGCATAAATACATCTTATATGAAATCTCGATTATATTGACAGTTTCAAAAATCGAAAGAAAAGAAATATTAGGCGATGAATGTTTTCTCATTTCTCTTCATATTGATTGATCGATGTATTAAACATGCGAAGATGTTTAATGCATATATTTGTCATATTTGATGCCTGTTTGCATAAACAATTATTTTAAAATTGATTTGTAATGTTTTGAATTTGATTTGTTGATGAATTCTTTTTGTAATTTTAATGATATTATGCAAAAATCTAAATAGATCGTTTATCTTAGATTTCCATGTTTGTTAAAATATATTTACACAATATTTCTTATTGATTTCCATTTTCATTTTTAAGATTGAGGCTCATTGTTATTATCTCATTGATATTATCTAATATATCAAGAATTTATTATGATCAAATATGCAGTTTCATTTAATTCGTTAAATCGCTTATCAATTTCGCGGAATAAAATATAAAAAAAATAATATTTCTATCAGATGCTCTCTGATCATCGTTTAAAATTCTTAAATAATAGATGTAAGTAATGCAAATTTTGATCGTTTGTGTGTGAATCATAGTACAAAAATTTTTTTTGAATATCTTCGTTTTGATGTGAAGTCAAAATTCAGCAAATTAATCTTCGATGAATTTACCGATAATATACATGAAATATGATACTGATTGGTCGCGAGAAAAACTGCTGTCATCCATGCTAGAGAAAATATGTTTATTATAGATATTATTATATCGGTAATCTTCTAGCATTCGTTATCTGCTTTTTTATGTTTTTCGAGAGAGCTTAACTCTTGAACAAATTGATTTTATCAAATTATTTTTTCGATGTAATTTTACAATTTGACTATTTTCTTGCATAATTGTTGAAATTCATATATTTCTTTCTATAGATTCCGAATATAGATTGTGATTTTATTTTTAAAAAAATATTGCTTAAGTTTTAACTTAATTAACAAATATTAATTACGTGGATATGTAGTCAAAAATACGTTTGCGAATTTTAATTTAATTTATTGAAACTAGATGGAGAGGAAATTTCGTTGTAGGAATTAATTGGCAATTTATAATATAAATAATGATTTAAAAAATTTATATATTTTGAATCTCACGTTGTTTTTCCAGATCCTTTGTTGTTCTTGATACAGTTAGCTCCAGTTAATGATAGCGTTTACTTGCCTAGTTTTTTGCCATCTTGTTCATCATTTTCATTTTTTCAAAAAATAAGTTCTGTAAATAAAACTACAGTTTGTTCATGCACTATATTCCATGGATCCTATTTCAATTCGAAAGATATTGCATGATACAATCAGCTATTGCATCATCATTAATAGCGCGGATAATAAAATTCCTTTCCGATTTTGTAACTTTTAAAAATAACTCGTGGTTTCTTGTAACAGGTTTTGCACAATTAATTTTGAAATAACTGATTTAAACAATGGCTATTAGGTTACGATTGACTAGATTTGTATGAATTTTATACATTGAATTTGAATTAATAATTCGCTATTCTCCGAAATATTTAATATTTTTTAAATATTTTTTTTGATAATTCATTATTCAGAATTTTTCTTGGATGATTGAATAGCATTTGTTAGATAAAATTTGAAAATTCAACAATATCGTGAGTTTCCTTTGAATATAAAATTTTAAAAATATTTTTTTATTTATATTTATTTATTTATTTATATACTTTTATTGCAACTTTAAAAATTACATTTTTAAAAAATGTTTTTAATCTACAACACAAAATTATGTAATTCTTTTATACAAAAAAAGATAAAATAATATTGTCTGACTGAATATGGAAGATATTTTAAAAGATTGACTTTCCTCTTGGTGTTATAAACATCGAATGAAATTTTTGTTTCATCCATTGGAATATGCTCTTCTGTATGAGTTACGTGTTACTAAAACTTCAAATGAATATCTTAATCTTAAATATCTTAAATAATATGATTATTTAGATTTATTGTCGTAAGTTTTTCGTCTTCAATTAAAAATGGCGCTAACTGCTTCACGTTGCTTATTGTCCTAGTTTTTGATAATCTCTCTGATGATATTTAATTTTAAATTTTATTTTGATTCATTCGAAATGCTATTTTTATATTGTTAATAATATTGCTTGATATTGTTTATTCTTTAAAATAAAAAAATTCTTTTTGTTTTGTCTTGTTTTCAATAAATTCATCTTATAAATATATCTGATAAATATATTCTTCATATAAAGAAGATTTACAGTTTATTCTTGATTTGCAGTGAATTCTTTGTATAGTGAAGCATTGATTAATCTACACTATATAATAAATTGATATATAAAAATTTCATTTTTTGGTTTGTGAAAAATCATTATTGCTTGTTTTTTAGCTTTTTCGGAATTTCTTTTGATCTTTCTTTTGAATCTTAATATATTTTTTTCATTTATTTCTTCATAAATATTTTATGCATTATTTTCAATTTTTAAATTTATAAATTTCATTAATAAATTTCATTAATAAATTTCATTAATAAGAATATAATATTAATAAAATGTTTCTGTAACTATTATTAAAACATTTGCATCAATAAATATTAAACATTTTTTTATTTTTTTTATTATATTATAATAGAATTCATATTTTTATTATTATTTTTTATAAATCTTTCATGCATAGTTTCAAAATATCAGTTCAAAATATTTAGTTAAACTTCATCTTATTTGATCAAAAATTATTTTTCTACAAAAATGCAATCTACTATTTTAAAAAAATAGGATTATATAAAAATGTAATTTAATATATTTCAACAAATTGTATGAATCTATATTGTTTCTAATCATATTTAGATAGATTTGCATAAAAGAACGCTTAATTTTCTTATTTGAAAATATATTGCTTTTATTAGTGAGTACACGTTAAATCAATACTGTAACAATGGCAAACTATCATCTAAAAAATTTATAAATGATTAACAAAATTTTTGTCGAAGCAATTTCTATCTTTAATTTTTTAATTAGATTTTTTTTGCCATCATGTCGGTTGCCATCTTCAATTATAATCAAATTATGCATAGAAAATTAGTTTGTATTTACATAGACGGTCGCTTTATAGCGAAAATCTAAAATTTTGATTTCCACATTGTAGTCTTTTCATATTTCTTTTTCTTTAATTAATTTAAACAAATCATTTGGTTCCCGCTGGTCCAATTTTCATTGATTATGATTTCTAATTTATCATAATCTCTTATTTAAAGGATGGTTTTCTAATTATTAGAATATCGTTTTCAAATTATTCTGGCAAAAAAATGGATTTTAAATATTCAATTTCTTCGTTGAAAATATCCAAATAAAAATTACTAAAAAAATCTTATATAAATGAAATCAAATCATATACTAATGAATTATATATTTACTATCTTTTTTGTAGATATATTCTTTGAGTGGGATCTATATAACTTAAAAAAAAAAAAATTATCAAAACCAAATGATTATCCATTATTCTTTCAAATTTGCTTTATCAATAGATGGTTTCGTAAATAATATATAAAATAATAATATTGAAAAAAAAATATCTAAATTACATAAAATATCTTCACAACGATTATAAAATTTGATTGTGAAATCTTGCCTAATTTAAATTAATAACCCGTCTTTTGAAGATATGATGAAATTACTGCAATTGTATCAAATATATACATTATCATCAGATACAATAAATTTTTTAGGAAAATTGAAATATGTGAAATATGTATATATAATGTGAAATAGTATACTATTCTTGAAAAAAGAAATAAATCAAAATTAAATAAATTAAATAAAAAACTTTGAATATTGATTTTCGAATTTTCGAAAACGAATACTGAATACTAAAAAATTTTTAATAAAACACTAAATTCTTTTTATATAAACGTAACTAATTCATTGTAATTGATTGTTGTCTATATAAATATTAATAATAGTTAATCTTTATTGTACGTATCGTCGTTACGTTGTTGAGTAACTTCTAATATGCATAAATGTCCTACGTAAAATCAATTATTTACAATCAATATACATATATTATTTAAGATTTTAGTAAAAGTGTCAATTGAATATAAAAATTTAGTTTAAATGAAAGAAATATGGGCAATTTATAAACGCAACACTACTATAAAAACGCGATCATTTATCAACGCAACGTTACTATAAAAACGCGATTATTTATCAACACAATTACTAATAATAATACTAATTCTTCAAATGAATTTAATACAAAAAAATTTACTATTATTCTATAAATCTAAAAAATTTTAAATATCACGATATCATAAATCGCTATATTATAGAATAAATTTATATTAAAAGAAAAAAAACAATAAAAAAAAATAAATTAATTCATTATTTCTAATTCATTATTTCTAGTAAATATACGCTTATTTTATACACAGAATATTTATCAAATTTATCAAATTTAAAAAAAAATCCATTAAATATATTAATTTTAAAATTAAAAAAAAATATTTTTACTAAATATATACATTTATTATACAGGATATTCCAAAAATATTGAAACATTCGTAAATTAAAAATTTTTGAGGTAATTTTAAACAACATTTTCCTTTGTAAGAACTTTTCTTATTGAATTTTATTAACGAAATTATTAATAAAAAATACTGGTCAATCACGAAAAACGTAATTTAATCGATCCATGACATTAGCATTAGCTACGGCAGATTTAGATTAATAGATTAATGAATCCAAGCAACATATATATGTCGAAGAAATGTGTTTTGAATTAAAGTTTTTTTCGTGATTTAATTCTATCGATAATTTTTTGACTTCATATTCAACATATTTTCTATAATATATTGTTTAAACTTGTTTGGTCGATGACATGTAGCCAACACTATTATCGTGACTTGATTAGACTACACGCTCCATGATTGACTAATATTTTTTATTAATAAAACTTATTAACAAAGTTGTAACGAAAGTTTTTGCAATGTTGCTTGAAATTATCTCAAGAATCTCCAATTTATAGATATTCTAATATATAGAGGATGTCCCAAAAATGTTAGAATATCTATAAATTGGAGATTCTTATATACAGAATGTTATATATTTAAAATAAATTCATTAAATATATTATTTTCAAATTTACTAAGTTGATTATAATAGATTTTTCCTCAATCTTTAATATATCAATAATATCAGCAAATAATTATTTTGGTAAGTTTTATTTTCATTCCAATATTGAATCAATTCGTATCGATTGCAATTATATTGTTATAAATATTGTGATATCAGAGAATATATATCAGAGAAATAAAACATGTATAATATATAACTAATCAATATTTACATTTTATTTTGTACATATTTTTATCAATACAGATATAAAAATATATGTATTTATTAGTTTATATTTATTTTATATATATATTCAAATTAATATATGTATACACTGATTAATAATATATATTTACTAAGTTGTTGATGCTTTTATTACAATATATATAATAGAGAAACTAACTTTCTCCATTGTAATTTTGATTATCTAATATTCTTTTTATAGCATATTTATCTTAATTATCGTTCGTCACATTTTTTTATTTTATATTATATGGTTATTATCTTTTTTATATTTTGATTTAATATCTAATTTTTTTTATATATCTTTTAATAATATTCGATATATACAATAATATTCGATCACTTTTTCTGTAATATAATGAAAATCAATTTTTGTATTTTCATTATTTTTTTTTAAATTGCATTAAAAATAATAATAAAGTTAAGAAATAAATAAATAAAAATAATAAATAAATAATTAAAAATAAATAAATTTTTATAATTTAATTCAATGAATCGAACATTATAGGTGGATGATTTTTAATATGAATTTTTAATGTTTTTTAATGTTTCGTAGATATTATTATTATATTTATTTTTTTTCCTAGATAGATTCTAGATATATTTCCTAGATATATATCATGTATTCTCAAATTTTTTTTACATGCAAGCATTGAATATTATTAAGTTTATTGCTTAAAAATATTTTCATCGTATAAATGCATTTTTTAATTAAGTTTAAGAAAATGAATGTGTTATACGATTTTTATTGCAAATTGTTTATATCCCGCTCACTCTTATTTTCTGTGATTTCTTGTTAATCATTTCCATTCATTGGTGCTTGTTCTCATTTAGTTATATACTTTTTTTTCTATCTTTTTCTTGAATTTTGGCAAAACGAATTTGAAAATGAAAACTCGAATTGTCGCAAGTGTTAATATCGCTTACTATTATAAGTAGGCTAATAAATATTAATTTTTATATTCTATCGATCATAAACTAAATTTAATAAAATTTTTTGTGAATATCTCAAAAATTAAGATCGAATAAAATGATAAAATTGATGAGAAAGGCCATCTTCTAAATATTTTTTGCTTTTTTGCTTTACTCTTATTTTCGTTTTTTTCTTCTTTTTTCTTTGTTTATATACTGTTCTATAATCTTTGAATTTGTTTTTTTTTTTTATATCAATTCTCAATATTTCCATTAAAATTTTTTTCTATTATCAGAATCAAAAAACTGCAAGATTTCATGAGTAATTTTATAAATTAAAAAATTAAAAAATTATATGACAATTCATTTAATATTGTAAATATAAATCTTTGTATTACATTCAATCTATCTAATTATCAAAAAAAATTTGTAAAAAAAAACATTGCTTAAAAATATTCTTGATTCAAATCCATTTTTTTTTGTTTTTTTCTTAATTTCGAAAAATTACAAAAAATATTAATATCAATTAGTAAAAATGCTATCCTTAATAATTTAGTTAATTTAGTTAAAAATATATAAATATTCAATTAAATTATTTAATAATTCTAAACCAAACATTTATTGTCATTGAAAATTATTTTTTAATATGCAATAATAATTTTCTTCTCACAATTAAATATGTCACTCTTTGTGAACGTTGCTTTATCGTGAAATAAATAAAATGCATTTACTGATTTCTCTATTTTTTCAGCATTTTCGTTGCAAAATGTATAGAAGTCTTGTTCCATAATTCTTATATATATGCTATGAATGATATGGATGCAATTGATAACCCTAAATTTATCATGATGATATTCATTTATCATGATTTATTCATTGATTTTATATTATTTTGCTTGATCGAAACTTCCAGATTATTTTCGATTTTTTGAATTGAAAGTATTTTTTCAAGCACTTTGAAGTATTTTCTACAGTTTTCCTAATTCAGTTATGAAAGAATTAATTAAAATTAATTCAAATTAATTCTTTATTTCGTTCTATAATTTATTTAATGGATATATACTTGTTTATACAGAATTCCAATGAATTCGTAAGATTTAACTGATAATTCCTGAAGTGATAAATTCAAATAATTTTTTCCTTTGTAAAAATTTTTGTTTCGGCTTTGTTAACGAATTAGAAAAATTGTGATACAAAAAGATGAATATAAAGCTTTTCTACAAATAAATGTAGAAAATATTATACATATTAAAAAAGTAAACAAGTTATCAAGTTATATTAATGCATAAAATTCACCAATTAATCATTTACTATTTGAAATTTCAACTCGGGCTTTAAGGTATGATATTGAATCATACTACATATTCGTATCATATCTTATCATTAGTTAATGATCGTAACTTATGACAAATTTGCCATCAGATCATATATCTATTATTTATTTCATTGCAGTTAACAATCAGCTGATAACTTGAAATTCTGTAAATCACTATAGGAGAACTGAATTTATATTTTTTAAATTATTTCTATGTTAAACAAATTAGTGATCCTAAAAAAAGAATTGATTTATCTCAATTAAGATTTAACGAAAATGTTTTTTACAAAATGCCTCTATTTGTTTGTATCATTCTATATCATTAGTATACTTTCGATGATATTTTTCTTCATGAATGTCAAAATTAATTTGTCTCGAAAGATTTCATTTAAAGAGATATTTATATTTTTTATTATGCGTTTAGTATTTCGTTATTGAAAGAATGTTTTCTTCGAATCTTTAATATGTTTCAGAAAAATATCTTTCAGAAATGGAATATATTAAATCGTCTAATCAGAAAGTAAGAATGATCTAATGATAAAGGAATGATAGGAAAAGAAGTTGGCCTATAAAATGATTGACCAGTGAACTTGCGTATAGATGGATTCTCTTTATGTAAATGCGTATTATAATAATAATATCTTTTTCATATGGAAAACGCTTCATTTGTTTATAATATTTACAAAATAAAAGTTTGCGTTCTATTTTTTCTAGTATTAATTCTTAAATTAATATAATATTCACTTTGAATTTTCGGAAATGTAATATCCTATTGAAAATAAATCTTTAGCGAATGCAAATTTTTGCACTTGCAAATATTATACATAGTTACATTAGTTCTCCAAAATATGATACTATTTGATTGATGGGAACAAAGATATTTATATTAAACAAATATTTTTTAAATTCATCAAATATTATCATTAATTAATCATATTGAGGCTCATCTCTAACGTTATTATGAACGTTGGTAATATCATTTTCTTATTCTACATTATTATCAACTATCATATAGATTCAAGTTTTTATATGGGCATTCAGATGATTTATATATATGTGACGCTATTATTATTATAATTAATATGAGTTCTTGGACAAAGATACTATTGTTTTTATCATTAAGAATATGTGACATTAATTCCAATATCACTGTTAAATTCAATTGAATGTTTTATTGAATGAAATCTTTTAATAATCAATGATAATCAGTGTTTTTGCAAAGCATGGAAGTAATTTGACGAAAAGATTTTTTTTTATGAAGAATTATAAGAACTTTGAATTTCAAACTGTTGCTAAGAAATGTATTCTCAATCATGATCTATTGTAGAATTATGCAAAACATTATTAAAAAAATTTATTACTTTCTTTGAGTAAGCTTTACGAGAAATTTAATACTATTTGAGATTTTGATTCGATAGTTAGTGTTTTCGAATCGATAGTTGATTCACAAGAAATTTAAGAAGGAACAATGAAAAAGAGGAATGGATCTCAAATATAAAATTTTAACTTTGGATATTTTTTTGAAAAATTATATTCAATATCTATATGTATTTATGATAGAATTGTGCGTCGATGTGTGATAGCTATTTATCTTTTATTTTATTATTATATAAAAGATCATGATGGTTAGCGCTACATGCATATAAAATAGCAAAATATTTATATAATTTTAATTAATTACATCCCATTTAATTTCCAAAATTCTCGATGTTTCGAATTCTGTATATTTTTATACATGTTGCATTATAATATGTTTATTAATAATCAATGAAAATATTTATTGTATTACTTTTTATAATATTTTGTCTGATATATTCTTAGACTCAATTCTTTTTTGGAAATATTATAAAATATCTTCCAATTTCATCGTTTTTATAAGATTATTGGATATTTTAAAATAGTGAAAAATTTTGTTAAAAATTTATGTTTATTATTAAAATATTTATTTGTTAAAAATATATTTATTATTATTTTTGTGTTTTTGAGACACTTCTTTTTCAGACATTTATTCAATTAAAAATAATACGGATAGTTATCGTATAAATTAGTACGTATAAATTAAACTTTTATTGCACCGAAATTAATAACAGATAATACACTGGATACAATTGCATGAATTTTCTTACAGTTTTTATTATGTATTTTTTAAATTCATTTAAATTTATCTCGTGAATAAAATTCACTTGAAATAGCTTCTATTATAAAAAAATTTTCAATCAAATGCTGATATTTAATGATTTTGATGATATCTGATGAAAAAAAAACGTTAAATGTATTTATCATTATTTTTATCAAACTTAGATTTAGGAATCTAATAATTTTAATTGTAAATAAAAAACTTGTTGAATTATCTATTTTTGAATTTTTACTGTTTGCTTTTCTTCTATACTTGTTGCTTATTTCTGTATTGATAATTTACATGTTAATACAGACAGCATTTATAACATGTGTATCCATGTATCGAAATAGAGATAGGTTTCATTGACATTTTTTTTATAACATTTTATTAATATTATTAATATTAATATTATTAATATTTTTTCTATTGCTCCATATAAATAACAGCAGGTAAGAGTGGACCAAATTGTATTATATTTTGCTATGAATCATAATTGATGCAAAATATGAAATGAAAATTTTATTTCTATATATAATTGTATTTAGAAAAACAAACATCAACATTTCTCATATCTTTTTTTCAATACGTTATATATTAGTTTATAAATGTTTCAATATTCTTATACAATTGAAATCTGATTAGTCCATAAATTGAAAATTTATTTTGCATTTTTCCATATAATAATTTTTTCTGCAGATATAAGTTGAAGTCGAGCCGTGTCAGAAATTTTCATTTATAATTAAAATATATAATTATAATGTATTATATGATTATGTATTATTTTTCTTATCAAAAAAGAAAAAAGATAAAAATTCATATTATTCATATATGAATAATATAAAATATTTCAGAAATCAAACGATAAGACTAAACTGGTGATTTTTAAATGATTTCAAGTAACATTGTTTTGATTTTATTAATAAATTATAACAAAAAATAATGTAAAAATAATGAAAATAAAAAGAAAGATAAAAATTCATGATAGATAAATAATACAAGATATTCCAAAAATATCGATATAAAACGACAAAGCTGAACTAATGATTTTTGAAATAGAATAAATGAAATTTATTTGATTTAAATTTATCAATAACTATTATCAAAAATAGAATTTTTTTTTTTTATTTAAAACTTAGAGTGATGTGATGTATAACGATAACTTTTTTAAAGGATTCAGATTTTCAGAATAAAAATACTTAAAAATTATATAAATTAAAATGGTATAATAAGTATTTTAATAAAATCTTATTGGAATGTTTAGTAAATATAATTGTAATAAAATGTAATGGAAAAGAAAAATAGAAGAATAAAATTTGAAAAAAGAATTATAAAATTCAATTATTTTTTATTATGTATGTATCAGTAAACGAAAATAAAAATAGTAATAGTGTAATATAAAATAGTAATATAAAAAAGATTTTAATAATTAAAAAAACTATTTTTGTTCGTTATTAATTAAAAATGTGATTTGATATAGATATTGTCAATTATTTTTTTAAAAATATTTCGGCACATACATATATTATTTCTTTCAATTAGGAATATTTATTTTATTTATAGCTTCAAAATTGCTTTTTACTTAATAATATTATAAACAAAAACATTAGAAATGAATATAGTTTCGTGTACAAATTTCTAGCTAGATGATTTCTTAATTTTTCTTTCAAAAACAAAATTTCAAGGAATACATATATTAGATAAAATAGTAATTTAAAAAATTATATTCATTAAGTAATAATGTATTTGTTATATGTATTTAAGAATTACTGAATTGGTATGTGCAAATTTTGATTGTTCGATTGATGTCCAATTTCGATTGTTGACAAATATAGATTTATAGAAAATTTAAAAATATTTATATTATTTAAATAATGTATTATAATTATAATTATACCGTATTCATTTAATGCAAAATAAAGTTATGCCTCGAAACATATAATTTTAAAATAATATTATTTTAATTTATAAACTTTTTGTTTTTTCTATATTAGTAATTGAAAAATTTTCTCGATGAAATTTATATTATCAATTGGAAAGTAAATGATAGGAAAATAAATGATATAATTTTCTTTATATATTATATATATTTATATATATATTTCTATTATAAATAAAATCAAATAAAATATTTTGTTAACATATAAAAATATATTGTATAAACTATAATATATAATAATTATAAAAGATTAAATTTAAAACATAAGTTTTAATGATAATAAAACACAGAAATAATTCGAAATTGGTTTTAATTATTCATACAAGATTTAATAATACAAGATTTTGTTCAAACAATAAAATTGAGAATAAATTGAATTCTATGATATTTTTAGTGTAAAAGTGAATAATATGTTAACCAAAATACCAATATACTAATATGCTAATATGCTATCCAAAATATATTTAAGCTAAAATTAAGTATAATTTCAAGAATTTGTAAATAAACAATATTTTGAACATAAAGTAGCATCATTTTACTACAGGAGATAAAATTTTAATATAGAAATAAAATAATTATATGATAATATGTAACAATATAATCTATTAGATACATAAAAATAGGAATTTATATAAAAGGAAGAATTTATGTTCTCCAGTTTATAAATGTTAATGAGAAATATTAATTAAATAAATCTTCTATGGCATGGAACAGCTTTAAATTCACATACAAAAAAAAATAATAACAATAACAATAAAAATAATAAGAAGAAAATATATATCATTTATAAAAAAGAATAAAAATTTAAAATGAAAATCTTAAGAAAGTTAGAATACGAATTTAACAATTTGTGATTTGTATACATTCAAGCTAATAGATTATTAGAAATCTTATATTTTTTAGTTTAATAGTTTCTGTAAATATGGAACAACAAATTTATTATTAATCAGAAATTTTTTAAAATTAGTATAAATTGTATTTTTTTTTATACATTCTTTGTTCTATTGGATAGGTAATGATGGTATAAATTAAATTTAACATTAATAAACCGATCTGATACAAACTATGTTATAGCCATTTATTATGATATTTTCTTACATAGAAAAAATGTTTGTGCTATTAAACTCTTAAAAACTTGAAATAATACATTCTGTAAATTAATTAGTCTGTAGTTTATATCTATGAAGGATCTATCTTAAAATAAAATGGACTTGAACCGTTACAATTTAAGCAAGTGAAAAGCAATTCTGTGAAAAGCAATTAAAATAATTTATTCAAAATTAACCGAAGATGTCAGCTCTTAGAAAGTTCTATCGTTTTTGTTTTGTTAATGAAAGGGAAAGTTTTTTTTATACATTATAAAAGTTTTTATTCATTATAAAAGGCTTCATTATATTCAACAACTTCTTTCCATTGTGTTCGATACATGTCTTTCTTATAAAATTGTAAAATTTTTATAAATTAAAACGCAGATAATGCATCTTCCAGAAACTTTCTATTATCTATTTTTTGTTTTATGATATTTTCAATGAATAAAAAAGTTAATGAAATATTAGAAGAATGATATGTTCTGTGTAACATGTTCAAAAATATAATATTTGTATTCATAAAAAATCAATTCGTACAGAGCTAAAGTACAAAACGAAAAGAAAAAGATATAACTTTCTGAGGGATAAAATATAACTATAATAAATATAACTGCATGACTTAATTAATAGAGAATGAATATCATTATTACCTGTCCAGAATTAATATTTAATATATTTTATACTTTCATAAAAATTCAATTTTCATAGAATTTCAAATATTGATTCTAAATTCAAAAATTTATTTTGTATTTAAAAGTTTAAATGCATCCATGCATCGTGTATACAAGTTCAAAAAATTAAAAAAAATTATTAGAAATAAATAAAAAATAGAAACTGGATGTATATCATTAATAGAATAAATATAATTTTAAAATAATTCTAAAATATCTCTAATTTTCTAACATAATTTAATTATTTTGTGATAATGTCATAAATGTGTTATATTCAAATTTGAATTTGATGAATAGAAGATAAAATGTGTATTTATATCATCATATGAGCAGATTTTTTGGATTTAATATTGTGAATCGGTTCAAAAGAAAATTAAAAAAAGTAAAACGATTTGTACAATCTTACAAGAAACAATTAACTCGATAGAATAATTTAAATACGAATAAAAAATTTCTACAAATGCATCAAGAGAAAATTTGAATGAATAATAAAAAAATGAAGAAACTGCGTCTTAAATATCAGATATATGTGATTACAATAATCAGATATATATGAAATTACAATAATGAATAATATAAAAAAATATATATATATAAATATATATATATAAAAATAAAATGATCAACAGTGAAGATTGAAAAACGTAAGAAATACAAGATCCAACATTATTATTACATGTAACTTAATAACACAATTTGAAAAAAAATTAAAACAACAATAGAACAATACTGTTTTGTTCAAGCACAGAATAAGGAAATAACATGAATATATAAGAAGAAATCGTTAAATTAGAAGATATTGGATAAATGATAATCATCATCAATTGGGCAAGATCAATATAAATAAGAAAAAATAATAAACAATTCTTGAAACTAAAATGATTCTTTCAATTCAAAAAATAATTTTTAGAGATCGATGTCTAATTGTGTTCAAGAAAAAAATTCTAAAAAAATACCTCTGTTTCAAAATATCATTAACTGCTTATATATTATGAAAGTCAAAATATGTGAAAAGTGTTTTCAGCTTCATTTAGATTATTAGAATCAAATTACTATCCTGTTTTTTCGATAATCTTGGCGATAATATCTTTTTTCAATCTGATCTCATTATAAAAAAAGAAGATTTAAAATTTTCTAAAAAACTCATTGAAACAGTAAATAGATTTGATTTCGCCATTACTTTATCAATATAATATATAATAACATTTTTTTTTTCATATACCTCAAATTTCGCAAACAGGATATCTTTTAATTATTGCTAAAAGATCAACCAAATTTATTATGAATAATTACTAAGAAAATCATCATCTTACCAAAGATCCATTGCAAAAGCAAAATTATAAGTACTTGATCAGTAACATATGCGAACAATAATATAAATATATATATATCCAGAATGAAACACAATTCTAAAAATGGCAAAAATGATAGATTCAATGATTTTGAATTGCAATCCTTCAAATCAATTCGAAAAAAATAACTAACTAAATAACTATAAAAATAACTATTTAAAAATAGGAATTGAAGAAGGAATTCAAAGAAAGATGGAAGCAGTAAAATATTAACAATATACACAAAAATCAAAATAATAAATTTAAACATATTTCATTCTATAAATGATCAAATGTAATGAAAAATGTTTTGTACGAAAGATATAGAAGATTGGCTCGAAGAGGATAATTTCAAAACAATATTTTATCATAATAATCAATCATAACAAATCCAAAAAAAATTGTTGTACATATTGTCAACGAAAATGCTATAATTAATTGTTTTATAGTAACAAGAAATGCAAAATAAGCTAAAAATAAATAAGCTTTTTAGCTAAATAAATATAAAAATATTTGATTGGTCAGAAAATAACTCGAATAAAATTTGCTGAAAATCGACATTGAGCTGCTGAAAATTATTTTTTTTTAAATTTAAAATTAATGTTTTTAAGAGCACTAAAGAATATTAATTCAATATCGAAATTAATATTTCAAATGATATAAAACCAAACACCGTAAATAAAGTACAACGAGAAATTTTGATCCAAAGAATTTACTTCATTATTTTATTAAAGTAAAAGGCAGAAGAATATTGAACAGTATTATATATGAAAATCTTATTGCCTATTATATTTATAAAATCTTATATTTTTGGATATTTAATTTTATCTAATATTTTTGGATATTTTAACATGATCGCAAATATGCATCAAAATTAATGAAAAGATGAATCATCATCTTTAATAAATAAATAAATAAATAAAATAGAAGATTTTGGATTGATCTTCGTTACACTTAAATTCAATTGAACTCATCTGTGAAGAGGAAATGTCAAGTTGGGAAATACAGAAACTCGAATAGAAGAAAATATTATAAATGCTGAAAGAAGAATGACATAAAATTCTACATGATCATATAAATGATGCAATCTTGATGTCTCTAAATGATGTTTCATCATATTGCAATTATTACAGTTATTCCATAGTTATCAAATATGATGTCAAATATAATATTTAAAAAATTGTTGTAACGCGTTATTATTTTCATTGTAAAATCTTCCAAAAAATTTTGCACATGCTAATTTAGTAATTTTTCATATATAATCTTGTATCGCATATTAATAAATAATTTTTTATTCTTGAAAAAAAATCATCTGGTTCGAAACTTCTGCATGTCACTATTGTTATGATAAATGTTGTTAAAAGTACGTTTTAGAGATAACATATGAAAAAATAAAATATGATGGTAGAGCAATTTTGTAGTTTTAATTATAAACGCATAAATAAATATCATTCTAATATATATGTACATATAATAATGTGCAATGAATATCGCATCAAAATTCTGATATGAATTTTGATTAATTTGAAAAATTATTTCTATTTTATGATTAAAAAATAATAATAAAAGAAAACTAGATTCTGAAAATGTAATATGCACTTTTTATTCATGATATATAAGAATATTGATATTTTTTAAAAAATGGAGAATTCTGCAATAAAACTTTTTATATAATAATAAATAAAATTTATAATATTATAATAATATTAATAATTATATAATATATAAATAATAATTAATAATAATATTATAAAAAATAAAATTTTTTATTATTAAAAGAAAAAAAAATTTTAAATTAATAATTGCAGCTTTGATTTGAAAATATTAATTAATATACATGCATATATAAATACATAGGTACATAAATTGGTTAATTAGATAGTTTAAAGAGTATTGTTTAATGTACTCGTAGTTTTAATTTTATATATAATAATAGGATAATTAGCATAATTTTCCATAATACTTCTACATAATACTACTACATAGCAAGGATACATGTATTCCATGATTTAATATAGATTTGAGTAATTTCTTTTCTATCATTTCTATTACTAATATCAGTTCTCCACTATTAA
Source organism: Apis cerana (assembly GCF_029169275.1). Taxonomy (NCBI): domain Eukaryota; kingdom Metazoa; phylum Arthropoda; class Insecta; order Hymenoptera; family Apidae; genus Apis; species Apis cerana. Next base: position 1,757,708 of record NC_083865.1, on the reverse strand, counting down.
CCATTCCATATTCCGATTATTGTGATTATGCATTGTATAAATTTTTAATTTCTTCTTTATTCTTTTTCTACTCTTCAAAAAATATAGATCTTCTTAAAAATGGGGGATAAATTGTTTTTTGTTCAAATATAGAGACTCTAAATTTTCTAAATCATTTTTTGAATGAAACGTTATTAAAAAATATGATTTTTGAATTCACCAAATCTTTTTTATTTTTTATTTAAGCTTTAAAAATAATGAAAATATTATTATATATAGTTATATATATTATATACTTTAGTATCTGTATTATTATTATACGATTTAAAACGTCAATTATTTTAAGAGGTAGGTATTCTAAAAATTGTTGGTGATTTCTTTCTTTCTTTATTTCATTTGCGCAATTGATTCAGAGAAGAAACAACATGAAAAAGAAACATGTTTTGTGAATCTTATTTCTATTATTTTTTTTTTAAATATCCTAGAATCAAAGCACATTATTCAAGAATTTGCTTTTCATTAATACTTCATACACATAATTGCACAAGATACAAGATATGAAAATTCAATTATAACAATGATAAATTTTATTATATATGATTAAAATTTTTCTAAATAATAAAGTATTCAGTAATGAGTTATTAACTTAATTTACTATTGAATTTTATAACTTATACATATAAACAATCACATTTAATAAATATAATAAACTTTACTTTACAATTTGAAATAAATGTTTAATTATTAGAAATATTTTGCTTTTTTATACATTCAAAACTATAGAGTAAAACTATTAGAGAAAATACTTTGATGGAATCAAATTCTAATTAAAAATTAAACATCAAGATAACATAAAAAATCTAAAATCAGATTTCAGAAAAATAAATTGCTACTTTCTCATTAGATTATAGGTATAAGTAAAAAATTAAAAATATTTTGAATATTGTTCATAGAAAATTAAAGCTTAAAATTATTTTTTAATTTTGAATTAAAGAGTAGTATTTCCATCGTTTGTGTTAACATCCCTTCCCTATTCAAATTTATTATTTCTTCTTCATGATTGATTTCTATTCATAATATTGTTTAAAATTTACTGACATTTATGTACATGCCTATTCTTTTAGATTGAAGTCCGACAAACTCGTGCGAAATGAAATAAATCAAATTTGGTTTGACTAAAATTTATTAAAAATCTAAACTATACAATATTCTCCGAAAAATCGAAATGTTCTATATAAGTGTTCTATACTGAAATCGAAAATGTTTTGTTTTTGCCAAACATTATTTCAATTATTTTAATTATTTCGAATTGAATTTTCTCTCCATTTTTCGAAATTGTTAAGAATGAATATTGAAAGAATAGACTTACTGCTTGAAAGATAGTCAAGTTTAGGGTAGGCAGCATGATCTCTCTGGTATTATTTATACTGTTTTTATATTACAATTGTTAATTAACATCATGTTTCCATTATGCTTGAATATTATCTATCCCTGAAATTTGTTTATTCCACGATATATAATAATCAAGAAAAAACTATCACATGTTTGGCTAATGTTGGATTATTATGACTTAAATTTAAATATTGATAATAGATCCCTTAGATTTTCTTATAATGCTTATAATGTAATTAACAAAAAATTAAAAAAATATAAATAACAAAAATTATAAACATAATAATAAATATACATAGTAATAATATACATTATTACATTGCGTATAGAGGACACATTGTCATTTTATGATTTTTACAAATAGAAATGAATTCTTTTTGATTTTTATACAAAATGGATGTTCTATGAGAAACAATAGCTAAATTATTGAAATATTTACTATTATGGTCAATGATCTTATATCATTTTTCTAATAATTTATATTTTCAATCGCGATAAAAAATGCAACACAATAAATTTATCTAGCCATTTTCGAAGTTGTCATCGAATAGATATATTAAAATATGTTTTTCAAATGATTTTATAGAGATTTAAACAAATGGAAATCAGAGGGGGCATTGTAGGAGAACATCATAAAATAGAATATTTTAGTTTAATGAGAAAATAATTTTTTTTGTGGCCATTTTTCTATTGCATATAGAATAGACATTGTTATGAAAGATAATCAGTTTGCATTGATTAGACTGGCCAATTTCTTTCATTTTTAACACAGTTGTTACCATAACAATATAACCAAAATAACCAAAACAATAAATATTGTTTTTTCTGGATTCTATAGTTGGTAATATAGTATTCTTTCATATCCCACTATATGCATTGGAATGTCTGCGTGTTGACATTCTACAGAATATCTGACAGAATATCCACGATTTTCTATGTTTTTAATTGTTATAAAATTTGTTCGATAATACAAAAAATTTTTTCCCTTAAATTAATTCAATAAAGTGAATGCTGTCTCATATCGACGCATTTTGTTTTCTTCTTCTTCTTCATATTTTATGTAACATTCATTTTTTTAACTTCCACATTTTTTCCATTTGTATTTCTTATACAAAATATGAAATTATTTTTGTATCAATTTTGATTTTGATTCTCATCCAAAAGCTGCAATAATTTTTTATCATGGAATTTTTTTAGAATTTCTTGAGATCTCTATATCGATCTTCCCAATTGAAATTATCTTTCTTAAAATAATGATAATATAATTAATATAATTAATATAATATAATTAACATAATTATATTATTATAAATAAATTATATGTACATTGAGTGAAATAATGATGATAGTAAAAATGATATCATATTTGATTCAGTTTTTAATTTTTTTTCTTGTTCTCTAGAAAACGAATTATATAAATTTTTTTTTATATATTTTTTTGTGTAAAAAGTCTAATAAAATTCTAATATTCTTAATTAATTTTTTTTTCTATTACGTTCGTGTCGTATATGAACGAATTTTTTCATTATGTACAAAAATTTCTAATATAATATAAATTACATTGAAAGGCGTCCATGATTAATTTATATATTAATTTTTATAATATATTAATTGTATAATAAAATTTTTTAATATTGTTATATTGGCAATTTTGTCATAATTTATTTCATAAAAATATCAGTACAAAAAATATTTTTAAAAAAATCTTTCTAGTTTTTAAGTAAAAGTATATAAAATAATGAAACAATATCTATTTTTATACAATTATTCTTTCTAATTTTTCTTAATAATATGTACAATATGTTTTTTAAAAATATTAAGAAAGTACGATTTACGCTTATCCGAAATCATATCTCATTATGTAAAATTGATTTTTAATCTTTATAGTTAATTTTGATTTTAAATTATTAAAGACACAATTAGGAAATACAACTTTTATAATATATATAATAATATTTATTAAATAACACATTAAATATTAATAAAAATATTAAATTTTTTTAATCGAAATAATCACCATTACAATCTCAACGAATTGTTATAAGCTTATTATTTATATCCATATACATAAATAGCAATTTTTTTAAACTTAATATTAATAAATTCTGTTTTTCTTACTCAGATAATGATTTTGATGTTTAAAAAAATCAGACAAAGTGAAAGTTAAAAAAGATATGGTAAATATGATAATGTTTTGTATATATTTATTATACAATATATACATTTATATATTATATTTTACATTACAAATCATTTTAATGATTGTATGATTGTATTGATTATATTATATTTTAAAAAATATATTTCAACGCGAATATTAATACAAAATATTATCCACGTAAATAATATGAAATCCATAAACTTAAGAAATCATAATGAACCATATTTTTCAATGTTATGTAATAAATATTATAATTATCTTAACAATTATTGTTCTTTGTTACATTTGGCATTGCTAGGTAAACATGTATTTCATTCATTAAAGGGCACTACATTTAATATTTGTCAAATGATAATACAATATAAAAGATGGATCTATGTAACACATTTCTTCGCTATGTAAGATTTTTGAATGAATAATATTTGAGTTTTTTATTTTCGTAAAATTTGTACGAATTTAGCATTTTAGCTCATATATTTTAATATATTATAAAATACAGATGATATATAGAAAAAACAATCTTTTTTTTATTATTGTATCTATTTTAATGAAAAATCTCTTAGAAGAATTTATCTCATACTGAAAAGCTTCAGTTGTTAATTAACACGAATTAGGAAGAAGAAGAGGGCTATAGATCTAAAATTTTAGCTTTTAGATATATATTAGTTTTTTAGATATTAATAAAAATCTTTCAATGCTATATATTATTATATATTGAATTATATATTGCATATACATTATTAATTGTAATATAATGCTATTTTTCGTATTTATTACCCTCTATAATCCATTAAAAATCTTATCATAATATTTAAGAAATTAAAAACATTGACTTAAATAATAAATATGATGTCAAGTATGAGCAAGAGTAGAAAAAATTTTGAAGCTAAAATATTATTTATTATACAAATATTATGATTGCTGTTTTCGACATGGTTTAAATAGAAATAATGATCCAAGATATTGAAATAAGTTAGAATTTAAAAATATTGTCAATATTTTTTGCAATTTTTCATAATTAATAGTTTTATTATAGGATTTTATAAATAGCAACAGATATTTGATATTTGATAATAACATTTCTATATCGATAGTTGCATTACATTTGTACATATATGCAAAATTTAATGTATAATATTAAAAGTTTTTCTTGTGTTTTCTTAATGTGTTATGGAAAGTAATAAATATACGAGGCTAAAGTTTTATATTTGGGATCTTTCTCTTTCCTTTATTATCTTTTTAAATTTCGTGTTAATCAGGCATTTTTAAAGTTTTTTAAACTTTTATTTCTATCTTTGTAAATGATTCCATCATTTGTATAAATTTACATATTGTAAGAATAACAATAAATAATATTATATAATCACGAATTATATAATATAGAAATCACTTGCGATTCCTATATACGGTACTGTGTGAATTAATGTGAATATGATATTTTATTAGAAATATTTTTTATATTATATTTATTTAATCATGAAATAAATTTTATATGGAACTTTTAAATTGTACGTAGATTTATTAATGAAAAAATGTGTCTCTTTTGGACTAAATGAATTTTTGTATTTGTTTCAATAAAATCAATTAATTTTTAACAATCTATGCCAAAATTCTAACGTATGAATAACTATTTCGATCAATTTATTTATAAAAGTATAATCCGATTTTTCTAGCGTTACAAATATTTTATAATTTTTCATTTCTCAAATCTAAGCAATTTAGTTCCTTTTCTTGAAAATATTTTGAATTCTGTTGCCATTAAAACAAATATTTTTTTATATATTTATTCAAATATTATTCCAATAATTATTTATATTTTTTTACTTCATAAGTTTTTTTGTTCTTGTTATGATTTAAATATCCAAAAAAATAACAATCAATAGTTAAAAGTTAAAACATAGTAGACATTTGAATATTTAAAACTTTGTTTGCAAAATATATGAATAAATATTATTACGAAGATTTGTTTTCAGTTGAACAATATGTGTTATTTTATCTATAATTTTTGATATATTTTTCCAATTTTGATACAATATCTCTATTATGATTGTTTTATCGAAAATATAAAGCTTCGGTTTACGTCAAAATTCATCTTCATTTATCACTAGGTAGAATATCATTTATCATACAAATTCTACTACTATGTGATACGCTTTCTCAACTTTATTTAACTTTCTCACTCTTCATTGAAATCGATTTCATGACATGAAATTACTGTAGCATATTAAAAGAATTCTCGAATCACGTTTTTGTTTGTTTTTATTTGTTTTAATTTAGTTCATTATCGTTAATGGATGAATCTTCATGCTTCATTAAAAATATTTTTCTTTTCTGCAATGATTTTTCAAATTTTTACTCATATATGCTCATTAATGTTATTAATATATTATTAATGTATTATCATTGAAAGTGTTTGTTTCGAATAATTTCTGTTGCATTGTATATATAAAAAAATATATAACTATGCAAAAATCACATTTTCATTCATTTTCATCATAATTCAATTCAAGACATAATTAAAAGCAATTAAGAAAATGAACGGTGGCTAAATTTGATGAAAGAAAAAATATTGTTTCTTTTTTTTATTTATATATTAATCTCGCTATTTTTTATATATTATATTTTACTATTTTTTTTAAAATAAAAATAATCATTTTTACATAAGCATACACAAAAATAGTCTTATATTCAAAACATTCCCAGAAATATAAATATATTATAAGTATATTTATATAAATATAAATTTATATGAATGTATTTATATAATTTATATAAATATAATTTATTTATATAAATATACTTCAAAAATGATATAAAATAATATAATATTAAGGTATCCCATAAGTTTCTTTCTTTTCTTAATACGAAATGAATACATAATATTTGTTTTTTAAGGTTGATTATTGCGTTATATATGAACTATTCTGCTCTATCACCTTTTTTCATCTCTCAGGAAACCTCATTATTCCCTTTTTCTAAAATTGTTGGGACTTTTTTTTTGCAAATATTTCTCGAAGTGCATTTTTATTTCGTTTACAGATTGGGATCGTTGATCATGGAGAGAATTTTTTAACGACAAGAAAAAGTAATAGTCAGATAGAGCAAAATCTGGGGAATACAGAAGATGCGATAGAATGTTCCAATCAAACTGTAACATCTTTTCTCTTAAAGTCAATGCAATATGCGGTTTTGCATTGTAGTGAAAAACGATACCTCGTTGATTCGCCAATTCTGATCGTTTTTTGCTATGATGGCTTTCAATTTATTAAGCTGATTACAATATTTTGCAAAATTGATGGTTTCACCTTGAAAAAGAAGTTTATAATAGACTATACTATATATATTTTAATCTCACCAAATGGACAAAAGAATTTTCTTCGAATGCGACAGTTGAAGATCTATTATATTTAAATCAAGTGCATTTTCGATGTACATTTTGATATAAAATCCAAGTCTCGTCTCCAGTGACAAGCTTCTTTAAGAAAAGATCTCTTTCATGTCGCTGGAAAAACAAATCGTAGAGACGCGATTCATAAGATAAGTCAATAGCTGTGGAAACTTTGCATCGATCGACATATCCCATCCTGATCAGGTGATTATGTACTTATCTTGGAAATGTTAGTAGCATTATCTCGTACATATCATACCACGGATTTTCAGCGGGCATGGCCTTGATAAAGTCTATATTTGTTGTTGCTGATTGCGGCCATCTTTTAAATCAAAATTACCAGCTCTAAATCTCTTAAACCAATTGCGGATGATCGTAATAATTGTAGCACCACTCCCGTAAACAGTACAAATCTCGTCTGCAGTACCATTTGCACTATTACTTTTCTTTAAAGCAATGATACATGCCACAAATGCTTCTTTTGATTCATATTGAACGATATAGAAAAAAGTTTTAAAAAAGACTCACCAACGAAATGTATTTTAAAAGAGCTTTGAAACAATTGAAACCGATGCCATAAAAGATTAATAAATAAGATTGCATGTTCATAAAAATAACCAATTAAATCATTCCTAGCACGAAAGAAATTTATAGGACACCTTAATACAATCTTTTTATATATTAGGAATATCTTGGGATTTTTTCATTTGCCTATTTTTTTTTTAAATTTCATTATAACATAAAAAGAACAATTCTGGATGATAATAATTGTATGTATAATTAAAGTATAAATATTTTGGCATTACAATATTCTTCTTTTATTGCCGGCTAATGCATTATCATGCTTAAATTATACAGATTTTATATTATATTAAAGTAATTTTTCCTCTTTTACAAGAAAAAGCATTGATATAAAAATAGAAAAGTACAAATTAGCATTTCTAATCAGATTCATTGGCAAGAAGTATTCTATTAACTTATTGTTTATTATATCCAATTAAATATTCACTAAAAATTCTTTTTCTTTTTGGAAATTATGCAATGTTACTTTTTATTAAATTTAGAAGAATAGTATCTGTTAAATATTTTTCGCGTGAACAGATTCGTTCAAAAATAAATAATATGTTCTTCATACTTCATACTATGCGATATTTGCTCTGTATTTTTTTTTTTTTTTTTTGAAATGATATGTCTATTAATAATTTATTAATGTTTATGAATAATATAATTTTAACATAATCTATTTTTTTTTAAATATCTATAGTACGAAAGTATAATTAATCCTTTTTCTTCTTATTTTTCTTATCCTGACATTTTAATTATTATTTTCAATAATATTTTCAATTATAAATATTACTTTCTCTATAGTAGGAGCTCTAGACGCGTTCAGTTTTTCTGTATTAATCAGTTGTTTGTGTAAAAATATGAAGTGAAAATATCGTATAAAATATAATTGCATGCAGTTATTTAATATCATCCGTTAAGATATTTTTTATTAGACGATATTTCTTAAATATAATGGAAAATATTGTATATAAATTCTTCTTGCTTCGTATCACTTTCACTTTCTTATAAAATGGAGCTCTCTTAATATCATTTACATTTTGCTAAATAACATAATAATGCTATTTGCATTTTGTATAATTGTGTATTGCTTTCCATGGAATGGAATATGCTCTTTTCATTCAATCATCGCGTTACTCAAAATAACTCAATGTTTCAATTTATTTTTGAAAATATACTTTGCATTTTAATTAATTTTTACAGTGATTTCTCAAATGATATTGTTTGATACTTATTTCAAGATGCAATTTTTATTATTTAAAATAATGAAAAATTTCTTCTTAATTTGCAAGTTTCTTATATTTGATTAATAAATAAATTATTTTTAACAATTGTACATTATTTTTTTGAGTAATTGAATTATAGCTAATACAAAAACCAGATTTGCCAATAAAGTTTCATTAGATCTTGCTCATTTGGTAGGATTCATAGTGACAATCAAATAAAAATTTCACTGAAAAAAAATTTCTTTTCATTATGTAATGTAGTTTGTCATTAAATTTATAAGAACAGCGTGTATTTAATACTCCACTTTTGCATGAAAATGTGATAGGTTCTAAAAAAAATATACTCTGTGAATATTGTATCTTCATGACAGATCCTTCATATTTCTGTGCAAAATGGTAGTGAGTAATCCGTAAATAATTTGTTTTGATCTTGAATTCATTATAAATGAAAAATGTAATTCATTTTGTTTTAATGTCAAAAAAAGCTATATGATAGCATACATAAGTATTTTTTTTCTTTTTTCTATTTTTTTTTCTTTTTTTGTAATGGAATTTAGATCATTTTCCAATCCCTGTTTAATTTCTAGCTCTACGGCAAAAGTTTTAGACGCCCTATAATTATATATTACAATAATATTTTTGCATTAATCATTTGTTCAACGAAAATATCATGAATAATTGTTTAATTATTTTTTTGACATATTAAAATATTTTTTCATCTGGTAACTATATTGATTATAATATTACTATATTGATAAGTGATAATTGTATCACTATAATAACTATCTTTATACAAATAAATTAAAAAAAATTTCCTACATTAAAAATAGAATAATTGAAAGCAATAATTATAAATGCTGTTTTTTTGCTTTTTTGAATAATACTGATTATTTGAATTTTGTTGACATAATTTTGAAAATAATATTTTGATGAATTCGCTAACAATGCGATTGAAGGACTCGTTTTGCAAGTGTGTTTAAGAATTGAATATAAATGAAATAAAAATAAAAGTCATGATTGTTCAATTTTTACAAAGAAAAAAAAGAAAAGGAAGAATAGAAGAATATAATTACAAAATATAAGAATAAAAATGGAAAAATACAATAGAGAACGGTTTAGAAAGAAACAAATATTGGAAAGTACATTTGAAATTATATGAAAGTACATTTGAAGCACATATGAAATTATTGAAAATTTGACAGACAATAATGAAACACTGGCCTACTATTTATAAGTAATAATGATAATACTATGAAATGAACATAATGAACTATCAGACTCGAATGATATAATGGAAAAAAAAAGAAAAAATATATATATCAGGCACATTTTATAAAATTTTATAAAAAATTATTATTTAAATTTTATAAAAAATTATACATATTTCATCAACAAAAAAGAAATAAATCAAATAATGAAATATAATTTTAAGGAAGGAAGAATGGAGGCCTGAATATAAAATTTTAACTTCGAATCTTTATTACAATTTCTGAGATATTAATAAAAAACTTTTGATAGAATACATTGAATATATTTATAATGGATGGCCTTGACAATGTATACACGATTTCTATAAACATATCACAATTATTGTAAACAATGTCTATAGGCGAATTCTAATCTTTTAAATGTACAAATCTACGTGCAAATTAACAATCATAATTTATTAAAAATTATTCTAATCCAAACATTTTACCTTATTCTTATTCTAACCATTATTCTTATTCTAGTGTTTACTAGACGATTTGCAATTTGCGAATCATCTTCTTTTCTCTTCTCTTTCTTAACTTCTAAATCTCTTCATTATATTTCTGGAAATATGAAAGCTAGAAGTTAATTTATATTCAGAATCATGTGACTAAAACACGATAGGGGAATATGGAATGGTTAATAGTGGGGAAATTAGTATATTGGTATATTATATGAAACTCAAAAGTTAAAGTTACTCAAACTTGACGTACATGTTATAGATGTAAAATGTAGAATAACCTATTCTACGTAATGAAGTTTAGGAGAAGAGAGATAAAGTTCTTATGTTTTATTTAATTTAATGAGTCAAGAAATTGAACAAAACAGATATATGAAATTCACGTGATCGATGCTAGTGCTTATCAAAAATTATTTTATTACATTTATTATTATTACATCATTCTGCAATAATGATACAACAAAAATTTATAATAAAAATATTGATTGATAGAATGTATTGTACCGAAACTTGTTTTTATTAATATCTCAAAAACTAATAAAGAATTCAAGAACTAATAAAACTAAAATTTTATATTTTATATTATATTTTATATTTTATATTATATTTTATATTTTATATTAAGGATTTTTTTTTGTTTCTTTTATTTCTCGAATTTGTAGTTCGTTTGATTAAGATATGCATATTACATCATAGCACGAATTAAATTATATCATTCATGGTCAAGATAAAGAAATCGCGCAATATATCATTATCTTTTTCAGTTATAATGTACTCAAAATAATGTTTTTCTATTGAAGAATAAATAGAATTTTTACAACTATAAATTCGAATATAATCGAAAAATCATTAGAATCTCTCATCGATTATTTTAGTTAATGAATGTTTGAAGAATATTACGTTTAATAGCATTATAACTAAAAAACATTATAACTAAAAAAAAATAATATAATTTTTAATTAATTAAATTTTAATTAATTTTTATAATGATAAGTACGGTTTTTATTGCAAAGATTGGTAATATTGATAGAAACAAATTTCATATTTAATTTCAATTTTGGAAATTAAAGATTACTTCAATGTTATGTAATTATCATTTCTGAATGAATTTTAATTCAATTATAATAATATGTAAAAAATATATAAAAAAATCAGTGATTTTAAAAATTTTGAAAAAATTATCTTGAGCAAAAAATATTCTTTTTAGATTATTTATTTTAAAATATCACAATTTAATATATTATCATTATTATGAGATATTATCATTAATTGTATCCTTCTATATATTAATATTTCAAGATTTTTTATTAATATTATTATTATTCAAAAATATAAAAATAAACATAATAACAAAAGAGTTTATCATAAGAAAATTTATAAATATATCATATTGAAATATTAAATGATCAAAAAACAAATTTTTTAACCCAATTTCAAAATATCTATATATTATTAAAAATAAATAAAATACATATTATTACGTATCATCTAATAGAGCACATAGTTCGAATGTAATCACAATACAATACAAAACGTAATACATTACGTATATATTATACAAATTAATAATGAATGACATTATTATTATTGTTATTATTCAATTAATATTATTATATCAATTATAACTGATATGATAATTATATAGTTGCATGAACGAATTACATGATAGATATATAGCTAATATATAGCATAATTTATGAAAATATTAAGATGTGACAAAAAAAATAAAACAACTAATAAAAAAAGAAAACAATTCAACAACATAAAATCACGAACAAAATATTGAAAATTGGCGACAAAGTAATATTTTCATATGACAAAATTCTAAGCATAGCAGATCAAACGATTATCTACGGATTATATATAATACGCAGATATGTGACAAAATTATGCAATACAAAAAAGATATATTTCACGCAAATCATTTAAAATTTTGTATCAAAAAATAAAAAATATTTAATAGAAATCAAAATATTTTAATAATAATAAAAAGAAAAAGAAGAATAATGTGTACATGATATTTTATTGAAATTCTTCATAGCGGCATCTGGATTTGATTTCTGTAAAAAGAAAAGAGAATATGTAAATAATGATAAAAAATATATAATATATAATAAAAAATAATAAGAAAAATATTATAAATATAATAAAAAATAAAATTTATATTAAAATATCTATCAAAAAAATGTAAAAAATTGAAAATTTTGTCTTCTATCAATTATATTCTATACGAATTTTAAAATGATTGTTAGTATCGTTTCAGTCTTTAAATAAATAAAACATTTATCAATAGAATCTTCAATCCTCAAGATGCATTTCCTATTGTTAAATTAAAAAAATAAAGGGAAAAAAGAAGAATATTTCTTAGTAATAAAAATTAGTAATTATTATATTTATTAATTTTTCATATATACATTCAGAATATATTTTGAAATAAAAAAATTTTCACATTAGTTAGAAATATATTTTTTGAGTGTCTATAGGAGATGGGACAAGCTGCAGAAGATGTCGAATGTTATTTATCTATCTGATATTTAATAAATTTTCAATAATGATGATATTAAATAAAAAAATTTATTTAAAATATTTTTCCAAATAATATTCAGAAATTTTTTTAAGAAAAATATTCTTCTAATTTTTTTAAATATTTTCTCAATATTATAGATAAATTGTAAACTAAAAAATTATAAACTAAAAAAAAAGAAAAAAATGCTTAAAAATATTTCCAATTTTTAAATTAATGTAAATTTAATAAATTGGTATCTTTATTGCAAAATTATTTTAAATAAAAATTTCCTATTTTTATCAGAATTTTCGATTTTAACATGAGGAGTATCTGATGACAGGGATAATTGTGGTTTCGAAAATTTTTTTTTCAGCATTTCGTTAAATATTGATTTAAAATATTGATGTTGAAAATAATTTATTAATTCTATCCAAATTATATATTTCTCTATAAGATTTCTTTGAATCATTTTACCGATACGATCGAAAATGTTTATTCTGAATTTCAGCCACTTTTTTCGGTTGAACATTTTAATTAAATATGAAGAATATTCTAAAAATATTTTATCATGAAATTTCTACAATAAAACCATACAATAAAATCTTATACATGGTATTACCAATTAGACAAATTTACATATAATTTGTCAGTGTTTATATGTATATGTATACGTATTTTTTGAATTTTTCTACATTTATTTTATGATGACTCGATATTGTTTCTATCACTCCTAAGTGTAAGTTATATAAGATTATTTTATTCGATCTAATCCTATTATTTTAACAGACAAATCAAGATTAGAAAAATATCGTCTGTTAATATTTAAATCATTTTATCGTCTGTTAATATTTAAATCGTTATTAGTATTTTCAAATCTCGATTTTGAAATATCAAGAATTTAAAAAATTTTTTTTGTATTTTTAATTTGCAAAATTCTTATAATTTATTTTTTTTCAATATATGTTTTATGATCTGTTTCTTTGAAAATAGAAATCTTATAAGATAAGTAAAATATATTTTCGACCAATCAAATTACATATAATACGAACAAATCAAACACAATTTTATTTAAATCTATATTCATTACTTCTACTTTTGCTATTTTATTAAAATCATTTGATATTACAAATATAATATTTTCTTCTAATATTTTTTATATTACACATTTTATCGTTCAATTAATATTATTTCCATTGAAAATGATTTAAAAAATTTTTTTTCCATTGCATTTGATGCAATTTTGGTGAAGGAATCAGAATATTGATTTTAAGAATAACAAAATTATGTATATTTTTTTAAATTATTTCATATATGTATTTAATAGGATAAAAATGTTCCTCAACATCTTTGCTGTTCTACTTTGATATGTCCGTTTCTTATCCATATTTAAGAATTACGAACATGATATGTTATTCTTTCTAAAAATGTTATTTCCATTTTCACCGCTAGATTAAGTTGAAGCACATCACGTGATGCAATGTAATGCTTGGATTGGTGGAAATCTGATCATAATATATATCTATGATGTGCCTAATTATTATAATAAATATATTAAAATATATTATATATAGTTTATATATTATATATAGTAACAAATGATAATGTAAAGTGAATAATAATGTAACATTACGATGTAGAAGTCCTGACAAAGAATACGATTGTACACAAATAGCAAAAAATGATAATAACAAAGAAATAACGACATAACGATAGAGAATAACATTATACATAAACGTAAATTTAAAATAAATTAGCATTAGAATAAATTTCTTAAATATATTTCAATATAATTGTTCACATTCTTTTATGCTATAAATTTTCCAAAGAATATTTTTATTTTTTGAATTTAAAGTATTTTCTGTATTTTAAAGTTAGAAAATTTTATTTTTTCTAAATTTGAGATTTCAATTGTATATTTGGTCTTGCTGACTATATCAAGATGGATTTTTTGATTATTTTTATTGTGAAGAAGATTGTCATACAAAGATCTCCGTTTTAGAGATTGAAAATCCACTTCTTCGATATTCTCCAGCATCGAAATCGATCTCGTTTTGGCCAATTTTTTTTTAATGTTTTTCATACTGGACAAGATTCTTAATAATGATTCGCCATCACATAACTCTAACATATAACTCTTATTTCCAGAATTTCTTTTTCTTCTGAATAATTTCCAGCAACTGACGCTTTACTTATGACACATAGAAGTCTTCTTCTTTTTGATCAAAAGACATGATCGAAGAGATCGGCATGTCCTCGATTCTTCCTGATCATCACTGAAAACAAACAATACAGCAATAATTAGAAACTTGATTATATTGTTTCCAATACTTTACTAGTTGAATTTGATCTTTCAATCTTATTCATTTCTTATCCGCTTCATTTTCTTTTATTTTCCATTTTTACTTCAGTTTAGTTTAAAAAAAAACAATTCTTATATTTTATTCCACAAGAGGGAAAAGAAGTTTAGATAGACTAGACATTTTTGAATAAGATTTGATACACCAATTAAATAACAAATAAAAAAATATTGTTAAGATGTTTCACAGTTCAGGGTTAGGCGATAATAACGATTTAACAGGAGTTCTGACTAACATATAAGTCTTAATGCTAAGCTTTGGCCTTGATATCAAAAATTATCTCTACAATGCTGTAAAATGGAGACCACTTTCTTCGTTATATGCCATATTTTAAGTTAGTTAATCAGTTTCTATGGAATCCCATCAATACATTTCAAAGACAGACACATTTTCATACACACATTGATTCAATAATGTTGAGAATTGGAAAACTTTCTTTGCTATATATATTTTGGAATTACTGATTTTTTTATAGAATCTCATCAACTTTATTGATAAGATTTTATTGACACAGATATTGGGTCAAATTCTCAATAATTCATCTATGGATATTTCAGATTATAGACAAGTCATTACATTCATCGACTTATCTTTCGATGACGATGATTGATTTTTTTTTTTTTTTGCTATAAGTTGGAATTAATGATTTTTTTTTAGAAATTATCATCTTTTTGATTGATTAAGCATATGTTTCTAAGAAATATGATTCAGGATGATAGGTTAATGATAATAGAAGTCGAGAACTTTGAAATCATTAAATCCGTGCTGCAGCAGTTACAACCTTTTATTTTTTTTTATTATATATGTAATCTTATAAACATTATTTTTTTTATTGTGTAATCTTTTTTGAAGAAGATTTTTATATTTTTTACATTTAAAAAATAATGATCTATTAACTTTTTGAGACTTAATAAAAGTTTATAGATTATTGTTTACCAATAATAGCTTAATTTAGTATATCATAAAAATATCATAATGACCTTCTAATCTTTTTTTAATTATGTGTCATCAGATATGTGTCAATCTCGATCTTCGAGAGTTACAAAATCCAATAATATTTGGTTTTTTGATTTATTTTAATTTATAATTTTTGAGTAATATATAAAAAATAATCTTTTTAGTATATAATGGTGTTTAAGATGGAAGTTCAGCTATTCGAATTTTGAAAATATTATAAATTGAATAATCTATAATTTCTTAAATAATTTTATTATAAAAATAAAAATTTTAGACGTTTTTTCAACTTTTTTTCTTTTTAAATTTCAGATCCTATATTTGAGATCCTATATAAATTTTACTTTTATTAAAACGAATTTTTTTAAAGAAAGTGTACATATGTAATTGTTTAATGATCCATTGAAATATTTTCTCGTTTGATGAAAAAATATATAATAATAATAGTACTCTAGGTTAATTCATCTTGCTTTATATCGACAATACAATTATCGATTTTTCCGCAGAAAATTATTTTCACAAATGAATATATTAATATTTAAATTATTTAAATTAATATTTAAATTATAAAAGTTATATTAACACAACAAAAAATAATTTTAAAAAATTAACTATGAATGACAAATAATTAAAAATAATAGATTAATTAAATGTTAATAATGTATTTAATATTCTTTTTGTTTTATTAATTATTGATTTCGTTTACAAAATATTTGTATTTTTACAAGAAATTGAAAATATATGAAAAACTAGTTGAAAAGGTGGCAATTGACGTAAATTCGATGTATCCTGTTTATTCTTTTCTTGTTTTTCATTCAACTTTATTTCATCAAATTCATTTCAGTATGAATATTATTATTTTATAAAAATTCTAGCTATTTTTTAGCTTTCTTGCATGACAAATTTTATTTTTATTAAAATGAATTTATTTAAAGAATAATTTTTAAAGAATATGTACATATGTAATTGTTTAATGATTCATTGAAATATTTTTTCGTTTGATAAAGTTCGTTTGAAAAATATATAATAATAATAGTATTCTACATAAATTCTTCTTGCTTTATATTTTCCCGCAGAAAATTATTTATACTTACATACTTACATACTATTAAAATTATTTATACTTACATGAATATATTGATACTTTATAATAAAAATACAGAAGAGACAGTAAAACAGTAATTATTTTAACATTATGACTATAACAATATTATAAGTTATATTATATATCTAAGATTGTGTAATTCCCTATTATTTAAAACTATTTATATTATGCTTTTAACTTATTTGATATAAATACTTTTTTAATCTATCTGATATATCTATTCATTGTTCTTTTTTTTTTTTTTTTGCAATTTCTGATCTTATTTTACTATAAATTTAATATTAGCATACTTCGTTATCAGCAGTAATATTATATCATTATTTCCAATATATTTTATCAAATATTGAATATTGTCAAAAAAAAGGAAAATATAAATTATGGTGGGGTTGATAACGTACGAAAATTGGAAGTATTCCCCATTGTCTTATTAAATAAGCAGTTTGTTCGTTTGTTGAAACAAATTGTTCCCCAAGATTTAATTTCTACATATTATTTTAAAATTCTTCAAATAAATATGTTGATTCATTTTGTTATTAATAAAAAGAAAAAGTTTATCGATCCTGCATTATTAAATTAACATGCTTAATAATAAATATTTTCAATTTAAAATTATTTACAAATAATTAGATTTATTTATTATTATATATTTACAGTTATTTATAATCAATTTATATTATAACTATAACATTTGTAATTGTTTACAATTATCAATTTTTATATATATGTATTTATAATTGTCTAATGACAATTGTAATGAAATGACATATTAAGAAAAAAATAAATGAAGATATTAGATATGAAACAAATTATAACATTGATTATTTCAAGTAAAAAATAAAAAAAATTGTTGGTGTATTATGAACCAGAAATTTTATACTACATTTAAATTAATTTATTTGAGCAGAAATATCAATTCTTCCTGCAAAAATAGTACAGAATGCATTTCTAGTCAAATGAACTGAAGAAGTTCATATATATATCATATAGTTACATAAATATAATAATTATATTTAATCAAATATTCATCGAAAATTTTGTCTTTGGAATTTTTTATCCATTATACAGCGAGATTTTTCGTTGAATTTAAACAAACAGTATTAAATATTTCATCTTCGCGTGAATATGGATTCATCCATAAATAACATGTACTTTATTAATTGCTTTGCCTTTATATCTATAATAGTATTTGTTAATAATTCATTTTAATTAATAATTATTATCTATAATAATTATATTAATAATATATATTAATAATTATTATTATTAATGAAAGTTGTGTAATTCGATTTTTTCCTGCAATCTTTTTTCTATTTTTCTCTTATGTTGATATTTGGATTATTTTTCGGAACGATGTTTTTTTTTTTTTTTTAATAATTTTAAAAATTTTAAAAATTTTAGTTTTTTTATTTTCTTGATTTTGATGATAAATTTGATCTCTGTTTGATAAATTTTATTTTTACTAAAACGAAGTTATTTAAAGAATAATTTTTAAAGAAAATGTACATATGTAATTGTTTAATGATCCATTGAAATATTTTCTCGTTTGATGATAAAATATATAATAATAATAGTATTCTAGATTAATTCATCTTGCTTTTATTTAACATTGATAAACAATTATTGTTTCTTATAGCTTCAGTTCATATTGATCATAATGTTATATTAAAATATTAGAATTGTTAATGAAATTAATGAAAGATATGTAATTCGATTTTTTCCTGCATCAATCTTTTTTCTATTTTTCTTATGTTGACATTTGAATTATTTTTCGAAACACTATTTTTTTTTTTTTTTTTTTTTTTTTTAAAAAAATTTTAGACGTTTTTTCAACTTTTTTTCTTTTTAAATTTCAGATCCTATATTTGACAAATTTTACTTTTATTAAAATGAATTTATTTAAAGAATAATTTTTAAAGAAAGTGTACATATGTAATTGTTTAATGATCCATTGAAATATTTTCTCGTTTGATGAAAAAATATATAATAATAATAGTACTCTAGATTAATTCATCTTGCTTTATATCGATTTTTTCCGCAGAAAATTATTTTCACAAATGAATATATTAATATTTAATAATAAAAGTTATATTAACACAATAAAAAATAATTTTAAGAAACTAACTATACGAATGACAAATAATTAAAAATGATAAATTAATTAAATATTCTTTTTTACTTATTAATTATTGATTTGGTTTACAAAATACTTTTATTTTTATAAGAAAATGAATATATATGAAAAACTAGTTGTAAAAGTGGCAATTGACGTTAAATCGATGTATCCTGTTTATTTTTTTCATATCTTTTATTGAACTTTATTTTATAAAATTCGTTTCAACATGAATATATTCTAATATTTTTATCGAATAAATATATTAGAATATATTATATTTGATAATCTTATAAATAATCAAAAATCAAAAATAAGGAAGATATTTTTTAAAAAAAAAAGTTAAGTATTTTTCATGGTTCTTTTTTATCTTAATATACTTATTTTTAATCCAATGTTTTTTTTTCATTTTTTATTCCTTTTCATACTATACTCATATTATACTTTTATACCATACTATACATGTTCATACTGCATATTCATATAAAATAATACTGTAAATTTACAATGTACAAAGATTAATTACATTCTTAAAAATCGAACATGCATCTAAAAATTAAAATATTAAATATTAATGATGTTAAAAAAAGCAATAGTAAATTTATAAAATTTTTATATTTGTTATTTATCTTCAAATATAGTTTATTACTTATAATCAAAATAAATTTTGTCGATTCTTATATTAAGATTTTCATTTGCTTTTAAAATTGCATCATTTTCTTAGCACAGAATTAACTGAATTGGATGTTATATTCCATATTATTTCCATTCTTCCAGAAAAATCTTATGATAATTTCTTTAATGTATTAATGATAAAATTTTATCTTCAAGATGATGTTTATCTTTGAAATAGCACTCGTAGTATTAGAAATATTCTTAGATATTCTATAAAATTTACTGCTTGGTATTATAAATAGCATGATTTATTGATGATATAAGCAATAGAATTATTGTTATATATAAATAAACTAAGCTTTATGTAATGGTTTTTGTAATAAATAATAGTAATTATATAGATAATAGTATTATATTGTAATTACATAATTATAATCCATATTATAATTTATAAAATTCAAAAATAGCCAGTATTTAATTACACTTACAGTGAATTATGGAATACTTTAAATAGAGAAGTTAATAAATGTGAGATATATTATAAAATACTTTTTAATACTTATTATATAATTATATAATATTATTATTATATAATAATACGTACATATGATTATATATGATAAATTTGAAATACTAATAACAAGAAAACAATATTTAAAATAAATATTTAAAATATTTCTTTTGTAATACAAAACAAACTTTGAACTAGACAAAAATAAACATTGGTTTTCTTATTAACACTTCTTGTTACACAATTTTCTTATTCAATGTTGCAATATTGTTAATATTAGATTGTGATAATTATATTAATAACTTCAAAAAACCAGAAATGAGCTTCACTGATAGAAAATTGATAATTACGTGGTATAAAAAAGATAAGAGCTATTTATAACAAAATAGCATGATTGTTAAGAAGAAGTAAATCTATGATTTGCTATTATATATTACAAAAAAATTCAATATCATCAGAATTTTTCAGGATGAAGTTCCTGAACGACCCAAGAAATTAACAAAGAAAGAAGAGAATGAGAAATTATTTGTGAAATAAAAAAAGGATCCAATAATTTTTAAAAATTTTGTATTGTATTAATCGCTAATATTTTCAAGAAACAAATTCATCCTGAACATTCTCGAAGAATCCTCCATAAAAATGATTTTCATGGTCATATTTCTTGAAAAAAACTTTTATTAGCAAACTTGATGAGCAAAAAAAATTAAATTTCACTAAAAAGTATATTAATAAGGAATTTTTTAAATATTATTTTTTCAGATGAAATTAAATTTAACATAATTTAACGTTTGGTTTAGATGAATATTACAAAATTTGAAAAAAAGGAAATAAAGAAATAGATTTAAAATTGTCTAAACATAAAATATAATAGTAATTCGATAATGATATGGGAATGTATGAGGGCTATTGGAAATTTTATTATTGAAGGAATATTAGATATATATAATTATTCATATATATGTATATGTATATAACTATTAAATATAACTGTAACTATTGAAATATGAATAATTTGAAAAAAAATATAGAAAAAGAAATAGAAGATTTTCATTTTTAACAAGATAATGATTTGAAATATACTGAATACATTTTTAAGGAATGTTCTGAATATTCTTTTTAAAAACATTTTTAAATCCAAACAATCCATAGAATACTTATTCGAAATACTTATACACAAAAATTGATAAACAATTTAATAAATATAATATTAATTTCAAGGAAACATTAAAAATAACAATTTTTGAAAATTGAATTATTAAAACATTATATTTTTTTAAAATATATATCATTAATATATTCGAATAGTTTTATATGTTTATCTCTCAATCGTTTAACTGATGTTACCAAAATATATTTTGTAAATATTGTTTACGTTATTCGAAATTCTTAAATTTAATTTAATACAATCATTTATATGTTATATTTATATATTGCAGAAAAAAAAAGTATTTTATAATTTGTAATATGATTCAAACTTTTTATTTCAAAGTGTTCCAATACTCTCATGATTCACTATATAATACAACAGACAAATTAAACTTTCATATTTGTAGATCACAAATTTTCTTTTATATTTTCCAATTTTTTTTTCTATATCTAAAATGTTTGCTGAATTCAAAAATTTTAAATAAAATATATGATCTGAATATTGCATATAAAATTTAATTTGTACATATAATGTTAAGGAAATTCGTTTCTATTGAAGAAATGATTAACATACGTGATACTTATAATTTATACAAGAATTTTATAATCATTTTGTGAAAATTAATATTATAACGATTAAAATTGAATGAGCTATATTTTGTGGATTGCCATAAACTCATTTGCAACGATATTGTTCACTCAATTTTACTAAAAGATACAAACTATTGTATATTATATATTTCAAATATTTGCTTGATTCGTCGTTTAATTAAGACGAATGTCTAACATAATGTCTAAAATAATAACAATTAAGAAAAAATATAAAAGAAAATTATAAATACAATTGAAAAACTTTATAGAATTTCTTTTTAAAAGTTACCTTAAAATAATAAGAAATTTTTTAATCCTTAAAAAATTATTTTTAATTTTGTTTATTTTATATTTCCTTAATATCTTTGTGTGAAATTTCATAAATAATATTATTATTATTAATAAAATAAAATAATTTTATTTTTCACTATAAAATAAAAAAGAAAATCAATATATCATATATGAAATTTTTTAAATGAGTTCGAATATAGAAATTCAGCGAATTTAGATTTGGAGATCTAGTGGCCATTGTATTAATCTTCCACAATTCATTTATCTTTTTAATTAAATTCTTCTTATATTTCTACAAATATGCTGGTGCCCCGTTGTGCATAAACCATAGGCTCTGTATTACATTCCAATTAATTTCTATGAGAAAAGAGTCAATTCTTTTTTTAGGAATTTTTTAGGAATCTTTTAGGAATTTTTAATAAGATACGCAGACAAAAATATAATTTTATTAATTTATCATCAATATAATCTGTTATACATTTATTGAAAATTATTTTTGAAAATTTTTTCTATTATGCAATGTGAATTTTCATTTGCCTATATTAATATTTATTTTTGCATCGTTAAATATTCTATTTCGACTATCACTTCATTCTTAAATAATATTTGTTCGATAATTGTTTGTTCGATATGTCTTTGTTATATTTTTTTTCTATTTCTGTACAAAATGGTGATCTTTGCACGTAATTCATTAGAATTAATTGTATTTTGTCAATGAAAAGGATATAATCCATTTTTCTTCAATATTCATCATGTAGAAGTATATAATCCATCTTTTATTTTTTTCGTATTTCTATATGATGGAATTTAGACCATTCTCTTTCAAACTCGAAGCATTGTTTGTTCTATGACAATTTTTTATATTTTTGCATATATTTTTTCTTATTTTTTTTTTTTTGCATCAATTATATACTTAAGTAAAGTAATATGTATATATGTATTCGTAATCATTTAACAATTTGTTCGAATATTTTTTCATTTGATATTCGATGAAATGGTAAATAAGAGATTTATAAAGAATTAAAATAAAAAAAATTCCAAAAATTGTCAAAGTTATCGATCCTCTATTTCGATTTTTTCATCTGAGATAAAGTTTTCATAATTTGAAGAGTAAGAGAATTATTTCATCTTAAAAGATTAATATCTTAAAATTAATCTATATAACTGAATACAGTTCTCATGTTTTACTATCTGAATTTTCTCAAATTTTTCCTTGCTTCGAATATTTTTTTAAATAAAATTTTATTAGACAAACTAATAGTCTGTATTTATTTTTATCCATAAATTAAAATTCGATGAATACAAGAGAATTAAGATACAAAATCAACATTATTAAATATTGTTAAATTACATTGTGTTACATTGATGATATATATTTTTAACATGTATCTGTCTTTTTTGCATCAATATCGTTATGTTCATGGATAATTGTTTTGAAATCGTGTTAGAGTTCATTAATAGATTTATTTGTTATTGTTATGAAAAATTTTATAAAATAAAAAATAAATTATTTGGAACGATGCATAATTTTTTCATAATGTGATGTTAAGCAAATAATTAATCATCGAAAAGTATCGATATCTTTGATAAAATGAGTTTCCATAATTTTTTCATATAGACCACCATTTTCGAAATAACGATATTAACTTATCATTGATGATATTATTTGATAATGTATAATTCATTGTCTACTCCAATGAATATGACATTCTGAAAATCATATAGA
Organism: Apis cerana; assembly: GCF_029169275.1. NCBI lineage: Eukaryota > Metazoa > Arthropoda > Insecta > Hymenoptera > Apidae > Apis > Apis cerana. The sequence goes on along the minus strand of NC_083865.1, from coordinate 1,733,378 downwards.
GAAATGATATAGTAGCATGATATGAGCACGTATTTTGATATTGTATATTTCCATTAAATTCATAATTGTTCATAAATTATGAATTGTTATATTTATTGAATTGAATGAAATGTTATGAAATGTTTATTGAATTATGAATTGTTATAAATTGTTATGTTCTCTGTGATCTTGAATATTCAATTTTGGATCTTTTCTTACAGCGATAAGCATAAACACTGCAATTTCGTGATTTTTAGTAGTTAATTCCAACTTTTGATTTGATTAAAATAAACTTGTTCTTGAATGCAATTCTTGTTTTAATGCAATCGTAAAAATTTGATAAATTGATTTTCCATAAATTGACCGATAATGTGCTTGATGTTAAGAGTAAAAACTATTTGAGCAATACGATTTCTACAGATTGATATCGTTGAATCAGTAATCATCTCGTATTTTTCGTTTGCTTATAATTTTCAAGTTAATTTAATTCATATTGGATATGATTAAAAGTGACAAAATTAATTTGGTTGAATATTTTTTAATGCAATTCTGTAATTTGACCCATTTCTTTTTAAAGTTCTTCGATCAGTTTTCGAATTTTATATAACTTGATTTCTGAAAAATTGTCGCTTAAGTTTTAGATCATGAATGTGGATATACAAATATAAATATATTTGCAGATTTTGTACAATCTTTTTATCTTGAATTAATCAATATTATTTGATTATTTTCCTTTATAATTTTGTTTTACCGCACATTTTTTTCTGATTATGTAAAGAATGAATAACTATTTTACATACTTTGAAAATCGTGAATTCGAACAAAAATAAATAATGTCGCTGTATTAAATCAATTCGTTCATATTTCGTCACGATACGTATATTATAAACAAAATATCTCTTATAATTTTGGAATTACTTAACATCACAATACATTGATTGTTTCGTGAAATTAATTTTAAAATTTTAGTTTGAAAATCTGTTTTCGTTCCTCACGATGAATCCTGAACGATTTCACGATAATTGATCTATTTGCATGAAGATTAGATTATAAACGATTGATCATCTTTGTCGTATGAAACTTAGATATTGAATTTCGGCTAATCATTTTATTTGTAAAATTTTTGATAAAATTGCACTCTTGTTTTAAATATATTATGTAAATAAATATTATTTCGTGTATACCAAAACAATGAGCGTATAATACAAATCTATTTTTCATATTAGAAAACAATTTGCAGCAAAGACAGATTCTTTAAAGATGAATTTGTATCTCAATCTTATTTCACTATTATCTATTTTTTTTATTATCTATTTTTAGAAAATGAATTATTGAATACCATTTTTATTTCTAGGATTGAGTAAAATTTAATTCTCTCAAAATGATTTGAAGTTTATATATATATATATATATATATCATTTATGGTCAATTTGCAAAATCATCTGATTTAACTATTGATGTTGTTTTATCTCAACTGAAATCGAAATAAAAAAGTTATCATCTGCTTTAAATTGTTTTCAATTATAGTGAACAAAATTTATCTTATCATTTGAAGAATATATTCATATCAATTGACTTTAAAAAACATCTAATTTTTTTCAATTAAACTTGAAATTAATTCAATTTCGTTATTTGATCTTAAAATACATGGTATGTCTATAAATATCGATAATATATAAAGATTCTGTTCGTGAAAGATATTACAAAACTAGAAAGAAAGAACATGGATTTAATTGATCAAAATATAAGAGGTATGCTTCTTTATAAGTATTTTCGATTCTATCATATTATTGTAGAAGTAATCAATTAGATTAAAATCAATTAGATACGTGATACTAGTGAAGTCAAGAAATAAAATTTATTGAGAACGAGTGAGACGGAATATTGAATATCATGACGTGATTTTAGATATTATAATTTTATTAAATATTTATAATTAATTATTAATAGCTATTAATGTAATGAAAATTAAAGTATGTAAATAAAATAATATAATTATTTTTACTTAATTTTTTCCTGATTGCAAATTCTATGTTTAAATCTTCAAATTTCAAGTTTAATATTTTTTTAAATTTTTATTTTTAAAATTTTCTGAAATTCTTCATCTTTTGAATTATTTTCACTTTCATTATAGTAATAATAATGTATTTAGTACGTCTCCTCTAAATTTTCTCAGTAATTTCTCAATTTCATTTTTCAATCTTTTATGAATGTGCTGGTAGTAATTTTATGATTGATTTCAGTAATGTAGTTTGTGATTCGCTTATTAGAGCGAAAGAATTATTTCTCTTTATTTTTCGTTTTTTGCCCACATAAACTTAATAAGATTTAATTCGTACATATATGAAAATAATTTTATTAAATGATATTCATGCAATATTAATATTTCATTGATTTTAATAAATACTTTTTCTGAAATTTTATTTCATTTTATTAAATTAAATAAATTTCTTATATTTTATAATAAAATGAAGGACATTATTTTTTAAGATCTATTCAATTATTTTTCTTGTTAGTACATTTAGAAAGTGGTTATTCATTTAAATAAGTTAATTTTTTTTGCATCAATTTTTCAAAACTCCCTGCATTCGTCCGATTATCATAATAATTTTACAGTAAGTAATTAATTAATATTTATTAATATATTTAATTATTTAAGTAATTAAAATATTTAATTAATATTTAAATAATTAATATTTATCTTAAAAATTAATTCAACTTTTTCTATAAATCTATTTTTTTTGTGTCCAACGTGTTAACTTTTCAATATATTTAATGTTTCTTTTAAAATGCGTAAAATTCAATTGCTTTTAAATATTTTTCTTTTTACGCAACAGTATTCTACTTTTTTAATTAAATTTATGAATACTATATTTTTCTTTTATTTCGAACTCATACTCCTCAACAATTAATGAATATCATATTATTTTCATGGAAAATATGTTTTTCCTTTATTTATTATATTAATTATTTATTATTAATATATTAATAAAAGTACTTAAAATTATTCAAATATTAGTTTAATTTTTAATATAAAAATCATATTTCTTATTATATTTATATAATTCACTTCAAAATGAATTGAAATACTTTTTCTATTTTTTCTTGATCTTTTTTTCTGAAAATATTAATTTTTCCATCCAAATTCTACTGATTGATGTAATAGATAAAGTGTAGTCTATTGCTAATATAAAAGTCATGCTTGAATTCTTGCTTGTTTCTTCATTTCATTTTTTAATTTTAAGATAAGTAATATTTCAAACCTTTCTGAATCATTTGCCTTTTTTTTTTTTATAAACCTCCACGGCATTTTTATAGTATTTAATTTAATCTATACTGGAAAAAAATAGCAGAATTATAATATTTTATATCTATAATATTATAAAATATAACATTAATGCTTAAAAAAATAATAAATCAATTAAAAATAAAATCTATAACTAAATAAAATTATAACAAATTTTTATGTATGAAAATATAAATAATAATTTAAATTAAATATTTAAAAACATTAAGCATTTTTCTGACAAATTACAAGAAAATTATTTTTAATAAAAACAAGATTTTTGATAACAATAATAATTTGAATATTGTAACTACTTTTTCTCTATATTCGAGTTTTATATTTGCACGAAAAATATTGTTCATTCATTAATATATTATAATATAATTAAGATTAATTGATTTTTTATAGATATGTATTATAAAATTTCTGTTTATGATATAGATAATAAATATTATTCTTCATAAATATGAGAATTTTACTTTTATTACAAAATTGAATTGAATTGTTGGTTAGAAATATATGAAAAATGGCAATGGTATTCAGAATACGAAAGGAATTCTTCCATTTTTGTACAATATATTATAGATTTTATTTTTTTTTTTAAACTTCATTTTTTAATCTAAAAATTTATTGGTTGAAACGTAACATTATTATTCATCTATTAGTTAGTTTAATATTAATTTTTTTTTATTTATGTCACTTGAAACATATAAAGTATTCAAGAAATGTGATTTGCAAAAAAAAATTATACTAATTCTTCAATTTAGAAACTAAATATTGCTCGATATCTTAATTAACCTCTTACTTTGGAGATTGATTCTGATTTTTGGCGGTAATCATGTGACGTCAAATATTCTCCTTCTGTGGAAATTCGTAAGAGAATTAAATAAAAAATTAAAATTTTCAGGAATAAGAAAAATAATACTTCCTTCAATATATTATATTGTTGCAATCGTTCAATATATTATATTGACAATTACAGTGTAGAACATCATAAGATAAATCGCGGCGAAAAGAAAATGACAATAATCTATTGATTTATCATTGATATTCGAAAAATAATAACCGAGGAAAAAATTAATATACTCCGTGCTTCTAATGAAGCAATCGAGACTATAATTTTGATCGTTTCATTTATTCATCCATTTTAAATTATATTCTTCACAAGACGAAAATCCATCAAAATATTTCATTATAGATTTCATATATCTAAGATATGTTTATAATCAGGAACGTAGACAAAGGAGAGTTTGGAAAAGATTGCACAAATTTCACTATTTATATTAATATTCGAATTATTATACTATTTATAAAAGCGACAATCTATCATTTATTTCCGTTGTTTTGTTATTCTGAAATTATTAATTGAATATAGTGATTCGTTGAATTCTTGGATTTCTTCAAGATTTCTTCAATCTTGGAATTCTTCAAGTTTAATAATTCATCTATTGTTCATCTCTGGATTTTCGCTTCTTTATAGTTTCCTTCTGCAAATAGAATATTATTTTATGCATTAATTTGTATGTAAAGATATTAAAAATGAACATTGTTTATATTTTTATAATATATAATATATTTTTGTTAACATATAACGACTTGGATAAGCTAATGCTATTTTTTCCAGCAATTATTCCAAAATTTACATTGCCTCACAAACTTTGTTTCAATCAAGTTTCGCAAATCAGCAACTAATCTCAAAAATTTCATCGAAAAAAACTCGTATCTGTGAAAATTGTTAGGAAAAAAATCTTTCAGAATCCTTAATATCGATATTGCATTTGGTAGATACTTGATTTTCCATAATGTTTCTTTATTATAGATTTTTTTACAATATTCTTTTTTTACTTTACTTAAATTATTTATAATTGTTTACATGATGTAATGTTCGTTCGAGGAGCAAAAAGAAATATAACTATTCTGCCAAGATAACGACTTGGCTAAATCAATATTTTTCGAATATTAATGACAACCGATTCGTTTCATTTCCTATGTTTATATTGATCATTTCATCACACTGTGACTGTTAATATTTGTAACAATATTAATATATTATGTGAGGATTAAATAGGAAAATTTTTTGTAGTTTGAAAATCTAATAAAATATATATTCTTTTTAAATTTATTATATATTTATAATGAAACTAGGAATATCGTAAATAGAAGTTATTTTATGCATTAATTTGTATGCAAAGATATTAAAAATGAACATAAAATATAAACAAAATTGTTTATATTTTTATATTAACACATAATGACTTTGAAATTTATTCATATTCATTTTCAAGTCGAAAGAAATAAATTAAAAAAATAAATAAATAAAAATAAAAATTTTATTCACAAAAATATGAATTTGCAAGGTAATATCATAAAAATATCAAAAAAAGAAAGATTTATTATTATTTTAATATTTCGTGATTCTTTTTTGACATCCATAGTAGTTTAAAACTTTCTCATATCACTTAATGATTATAATTTCTTTATTTGATATTATAATTTATTTGATTTTATAATTTCGTATAATTTTCTTTTGTAAGTAAATTTTTAATAATTTAATATGTATGATTTCCGTATTTTATTGTTCAATTATACTCAAATATGTTCAATTGAATTTCATTAGTGAGTATATTTGTTATGGAATATTATATAATAATTATTACTTAACAATTATAGCCATATGCTTGGGATCATTATTTTATTGGAAAATGCATTAAGTATCGATGTTGCGTATTCAGGAAATTTGAATCTCCATTTTATTTAATCATAATAATATTTATTACAATTGCACTTTATTTACACTTTTGTCATTTTATGATTTTTATGTGAAAAGCAAAAAATGATACAATCTGTTTTGTTTCAAATTTTAGAAACGAGTAAGTTTAGTCAATATTCTCTATCAATTTGCTACAATTGATCATATTCTATATAATCATATTGATCATATTCCATACTGTAGCTATCAATGCTCGTACAATATTAACAAGTTTATGTCAAGTATAATTTTGTCTGAATTTTATTTTTTCAAAGAAATTTTTAAAGATTTAATTCTATAATATTATATTATATAATTATTTAATCTATTTAGATCTTAATCCAAATATGCTCTTTTGGATTTTTATGTTTCGTTGGATTTCACTGATGAACATTTGTCATGGAACATTATATAATATTTAATTCATTATATAATATTTTATAATATTATAGTCATATACTTACAATCATATTGTTGAAAAAGTTAAGATTTTTGATAAGAAATCATTTCCGAAATGTTGATGGTTATAATTTTTTTAAACATATCCAAATATTTGAAGCATGACAAATTTGATAAATGATTTGATCCTTGATGCCTCAAAGTCATAACATGACTAATTTTATGTTGCTAATATTATATTTTTTATATTTATTTACTACTTTCTCATTACATCTAAAAATATTATATTTACTTTTATCTATAAATAAAATTTTTTCAAAATTCGAATACTTTTTTAGTATATTTTTTAGTAAAATCAAATCGTTTTTGTTAATTAATTGAACTGAAATGAATGATTTTCTATTTATTGTTCTTTCGTGAAATTTTTCTTATAACGTTTCTGATCGTTTCTAAACTATATTTTTTCCTGATTTATCTTTTAAGAACTTTTTAAGAACAATATGTATTTAAGTTTAACATATTATATATTATATATTGTATATAATATATAATATTGTATAGTATATTATATATGGAATATATGCGATGCCATATGTATTATTTTCACTTAATATTCTAATTTTTCATTATTGAAGATCTAACAGAGTTTCTTGATCTTCCAAAATTTCTAATTTGCCACTTTTAAAACAAATAAACAATTTTCGTATAGTGTTTTCAGTTACAATATCACTTCATAAATGCTGATGAGATCTTTCTTATTTCTACTGAATGTGCGTTCTTTCTCTTTTGATGATAAAAGCAATAACAAAAGTATATTTTATTTTTTCCATTTTCTACTTTTTACTATTAAGCAATTGCAAAATTAATAAAAATAAAATGAATTGCACGGAAAGAGGTGTTAACATAATTTTTTAACATATGTTTTTTGTTTCATGCATAGAACGAATACATCCTTCTTCTAAAAAATACCATCTACTAAAAAAAAAATATTACGAACTTTTTTCTAATTCAATATTTACTGTTTTTTTTTGTTAAATATAATCACAACGTATTATTAAATGTAAATAATAAAATATTAAATATTGATTAAATAACAAAAAGGAAATATAATTTGTAATTTCAATTTTTTTTCTTTCCTTTTCATGAGAATTATTAATATTTGGATTTCCTTTCACAAATTTATATCTATGCTTTTGCTACACTTGTTTATTTTTAAATTTCGAAATATAATTTTGATGTAATTCGCATATTTTTTATCTGCATCAAACCTTTAATTTCGTATTAAATTTGTATTTTATATTTAAAATCTTTATGCGAAACGTGGTCTAAGATATACAATAGAAAAGAAATTGAATCGATAAAACTAATGATATAATACGGTTTTCTTTTTCACGGATTATCAAAATTTTAAATTTATCCAAAAAAAATTAATTTATATTGAAAATTCATTTACATTGAAAATATAATATAACTCTAATATGCGAGCTTCGAATTAATATTTCATTATTTTTTTTTTATTATAAATTCTATATTACATTTCGTACCGAATAATATCATTAAGAATAAATAAAAAAAAGATTAGATCTTTAGTTCATTCATTAGATGGTATTTTTGGAAACGGTAACGAATAGATGTCATGATTATATATAATATTTAACGATATGTATTCAGAATAATTTACAAAATGAATTTCATATCTCTTGAAAAATTAATTTTGAAATAAATCTATAATTATGTGTATATTAATTATTCATTTTTATAAATTATTCATATTTATAAATTTAATTAATTAATAATTTAATTAATTATTCATATTTATAAATTTGTCCAATTATGTTTTAATTATTCAATATGTATATGCTTGATATAAAAAAAATTCATAATATTTTTTAATTCAGAAATAAGATTTATATCATGACAAATGTATACAAAAATATATAAATTCTTATTATAAAATGTTGATGATTGTAATTTATAGTTTATATTATATATTTTACTATAAATTATATATATAATTTCGACTATGCTAGAGCTCAGAAATTTGTTTTTGAAGAAAAATGTAAATTGGATTAAATATTGATTACAATTCTTGTTTGAAATGATATTACACATATTTTTCATATTAGTAAAAAAAATCATGTTTACATGTAGCACTATTTGACACAAAAAGCCATGATATTTTTTAATAGGAAACGACATTTGTATTAAGATTATATACAAAAATATAGAATATATATAAAAATACATAAGTATTTTATTATAAAATTTTTGTAATTTATAGATTATAATATATATTTTATTATAAATATACAATTTATAGAATAAATAATACTTATATAGTATTATTATATTATTATAATACAAATAAACATGTTTATGTAAAGCTCGGGAATTTGCTTCTGGAAACAAGTTTTGAAGTATAACATTTTTGAAGTAATATCATATATATATTTTTCTTAGTAATGAAATAAATTATATATACTAATTTGATATATGATGTAAAAAGAGATGATTAAAAATGAATGAGATAGAGATATAATTAGAGATTAATCAGTAATAAATATTAAAATTGATAGAGATTGTTTATTAAATATTAAATAGATTTTCTTAATACTTGTTTAATTTATTTAATCGAGTCTTATGGTTGCTTGTACATTGGATACTGATTCTGATACAAAAATAATATATGAAGGAACAATATTCCAAGCAAAAAAAAAAAAAAAAAATTTAAGAAATTTACTTCTGTATAACTGTGATTCATATCTTTACATATTAGAGATTATAGATCTTTAAGAACGAAAATTTTTTAAGATCTCTGAAGAGCATCTCGTTTTTCCTCTCTAAAATATAACGCGTAAAAAAGGGCAATTCAAAAAAATAGTAAATAGGAGAAAATAAAATATCATGTCAGAAAGAATTTAACGCATTTTTTTTCAATGATCAAAATTTTATTACTAGTATTATATATGACATATATTTTATATGGCATTTAAAATATATAATTATGTGGCATTTTTGAACTTCGCCTTTGATAATTCGTCAAGCAGAAATAAAATAATTTGCTTTGTCTATCATGTTTTTCTATCTTATTTTTTGTTAATGATAATGATTATAGTCTCTAATTTAAAATTAAAATTAATATTTTCCTTTTTAATTTATGCTAATAGAGTGTTCTCTGATTTTTCTTATCAATGGTAATTTCTTGATGTTAATTTCTCGTTGCGTGATCACAATTATATGGGAAAATATAGCCTTTTTTTCATACAAAATCACTAATGATATATGAAATATTTCGACTCACATCACAAAATGTGATACATCACAAAAAATAATCTATTCGTTATACTATCATTCATGTTATTAACATTGTAACTAACATTAAACTAAGTTAACGAGTGTACTAATTTTTTCGATGTTTGCCTTGTCAGAAATTATTTACAATTTACTTCATTATTTAAATGCGATATAATATTTATTCGAGGAGCAGAAAGCTAGAATTCGACCAAATTATTTCCTTGGCTATTGTGATTATGGCAATGTGTGTTCCTCATTATAGAATGTCAATGTTCGTAACATTTTAATAATATTTCAAAATAATAATTGTTGTTAATAATAATTGTTGTAGTGAATTCTTGAAATTATCAATAATAATTTCTTAATATTTTTTCTTGTTTTCACAATTATATGGACAAATGTAGATTTTTATCTGTACAAAATCACTAGTAATAACTGTTTCCACTCACACCACAAAATATAGTACATCACAAAAAATAATCTATTCATTAGACTATTATTCATGTTCTTCTTATTAACATTAGATAACATTAAATTAAATTAACAAATTTACTAATTTTTTCAATGCTTGCCTACCAAAAAACTAATTTAGAATAATTATATGATTAGTACTATTTTCTAATATAATTTTCTCTTTTTTTTTTATTGCGAATTAGAAAGAATCAGACCATAAATAAATTTCACTATGTAAATTATTGCCAGATTCATTATTTGGAATATTTAAATAATTAATAATGATTAATGTTAATAATTTCAATTTTGATACTAGAAATATTGAATGTTCAATGGATGTTCGATTTTTCATTATACTTCTTCATTTATAAAATTTTTTCTTAAATTTTATATTTCGACACTTAATTTAATTATAAATTATTCTCATATTACTTCATATATTACTTCATTATTTAAATACGATATAATATTTATTCGGAGAGCAGAGAGAAACACGACTAAAATTATTTTCTTGGCTATATTCCACACTATACTTTGTAGGTTCGTAATATTTTCAAAATACATTTAATTGTTGTTAATAATGTTAATAATAATTGTCGTAGTGAATTCTTAAAATTCTTATCAATGATAATTTCTTGATGTTAATTTTTCGTTGTCCGCGTGTCCTCAATTATATAGACAAATCTAGACTCTTGTCTGTACAAAATCATTAGTGATAACTATTTCGATTCATATTACAAAGTGTGGTATATCATATAATATATTCATTATAGTATCATTCATGTTCTGTTATTAATATTGTAATGTTTTATAATGTTTTATTCATTTGGTTATTTCATCTTTTAATTTTTAATCTCATTAATTTTTAAAAAATAAAAATTTTTGATTCGAAAATGATAAGATTGAAGAGATTCAGTACATGTTGTTCAAATGTTTATTAAATAATTATTCTATAAAGTGAAATTAAATTAAGTTTAAAAATTACTAATTTACTAATTTCTTCGATACTTTCCTTGCCAGAAAAACTGACAATTAATAGATGATATGAATAACAAGAATTGTATCGATCAATCATTCATTGGAAAAATCTAGATTACTAGATTAAAATAATAAAATCTATTTCTTCAACAAAAATATTGAATATATTTTATGTTGATTTTTGTAACACTTGTCAAAGTAGTATTTATAAGGCGTCTTATATCGTATCACATTATCAAATGATTATAGTGATACATTTGTTGCAATTTTCATTAACATTATAAGAACAATGAATCGTTTATTCTTCTTCTAATTATAGATCTTGATTTCATATTGTAGATTTCTGATAAATCTGAATTTGATAAATTTAAATTGATGATTTAGATTATTTCACAATCTAATTGAAGAAAAGTTATATATCAAAGTTATATAATCTATTGTATTTTTCTTGATCTTTTTGTCCTAAACATTTGCTTACGTTTATTGTGATTACAATTATAATTACGGGCTTTCTAAAATAAAGCTTCGATAGAAAATTTATAGGAATGTAATAAATTAAGTAGCCATCTTTAACTATATTAAACAAAGTTAATATGTTGCAATGATATGCAAATATTTTAAATCTACTATTTTTAAATTATGCTAAAATTATGTAAAAAAAAGGATGATTTATTATTCGAAGGATGATTTAGATAGGATGATCAGATATTTACTCTTGTTTGTTATAATATTCACCAAAAATTTACATGAAAAAAGGAAAAATTATAGTTTTTCACAAAATGTAAAGAATAATCGATGTTGACTATAATCTAGAATTTTCAATAAATGGACAAGATTCACTATATAAAATTTTTATCTTTTTTATATATAATTCAATCAGCTTATATAATTTATTTATTTTTTAATGGATTCTTTATGAGAAATTGTTTTCTATTAATTAGTTAATCATACCAATTTTCTTTGCATAATTATTAAGTGATTTATTAAGTTACAAATATTATCCGTCGCTATAATACAAAATTAATTATTATTATTCATTTTTTAAAATTAATAGCATTTATTTGCCCATGATCTATTATCGAATTTAAAAATCATACTATTTTTTTCTTCATGCAATATTATAATATGAACAGTTTTAGAAATTTGTTATATTTAATTCTTTTAGTTTTTCAATATTTTCAATTGCCATGTTATCAGTTCGAGATGAATTATACTTTATCTTGCATTCATATATCGCTTTTAAATATTTTCAACATTTCAAATTATTGAACTTTTTCTCATTTTTTGAAAATCTTTATAATTTATTTTATAATTTTATGTCTTTTTTTTTTAATTATTTTGATTAATTATATCAATACAGCCAAAAATCCGGAATACAGATTGTTGCAATGAATGAAAAAAAGTTGTTTCTAAATTAATCTTTATCATATTTTGGTATCATTCTTTTGATTATGTTTAGCTTCTTTTTAGCAATTATTATTTATATAAATATTATTTAAAATATTATTTAATTCAATATTAATATTATCAATGATAAATACATAGAATAACAAAGCTCCAATTTCAGTAATCTTAAAATATTATAAATTGTTGTCAATTTTATCATTTTTAACAACTTTTTCCTATATATATATATATATGTAATAGACTTTTAGTTTTCAAGATATTTGTAAAAAAAGTTAATTTAAATTAAGAAATAAATTCTTTAAGTCAATATTTCGAATCTATTGAAATAGAAGCAGTTTCAAAGGAATGGTTTCAAAGTGTTTATTCTGCGCATTTATCTATCATTCATATTTTCTTTCAATTATTCTTAGTAAATGAATCAAATTATTCAAGAATGTCATAATCTTTAATAAGCTGAATACACAAATAAGCTTTCATTTAATTTGAATGATTTGAACTATTTACTATGAATGCTATAGATTATATTGTGTAAACGATATTGATTTAACTTTTGCTTAACATAATTTGTTCTTAAGTATTTAAGAATTGAATCAAGCTTAAACTATCAATCAATCAATGATGATTGCCAAAGTATTACAATGCTTCTAGAAAATTAATATAGCTCTATGCTAATTATTATCATTTCTTTAATTTATTTTTCATTATTTTATAATTCGAAATATTTGAAATGAATTTCCTTCATAAGAAAAAAGTAAAATTTTTTCCAAAAATCTGTGAAAATCATATCAATAATCATATCATACATTATGTCATTATTTTTTATTCTACTATAATTCACTGGTCACTGTTCATTCTTTAACAAAATTTTTCTACGAATATATTATATATATATAGTTTACTATTATTATCGTAGTTTATTTAATATACGTAAATATTTTTTTCATGAATATCGATATCTATATTTTCTATATTGATCGAAGCGATCAGTATATTATATTCTCTTCTCAGTATTCTCTTTGCGTCATTTTGGAAAATAAATGACAACATTAACAAAACTTACAAAAAATAATTATTTTAATTTATTAATAATAAGCTGATTATCTTAATGTTTTCAACTATTTCGAAATCAATCATTGAAAGATCATACATGTATTTTTAGATTGAAAAACTAAACCGATTGGTAAAAAGATTAAATCCATAATGAAATATGAAAAATGTTCTTACGAAATATAGAAAATGTAATTTTTTTCTATCTTTTTTTTTCATATTTGTTGGAAGTCACATACGAGATCAAAAATATTGAAATATTTTGCATTTCCAAAATAATCTAAGATTTCTAAAATGCTAGATAACATATGTATCGGTAATTGATTTTTCGTTTCAATAATTAATAATTTTTCTTCATTTTATTCTTATTCTAATTCATAATTATATAGATAAAAATTTACTTATAGATAAAAAAGAAAAAAATAAAAATTTTTTATTTTCTAATTTTTTTTGAAAATTATATATTTATATATATTATATTATATATATTATAATATATATATATATATTATATATTATTTATATATATATATATAATATATACATATTATTATATATATATATTATTTATATATATTATATAACATATATTTATTTTTTTCATTATGAAGCTTCACGAATATGTAGAAAATAATATATTCTTTTTTCCAATACTATGGGATATGAAATAAAATCGAACTCAGATTAGTGCCTTTTTCGTCTTTTTAATATAACTTCGTAATGTAACGCTAATAAAATTTTTCATATAAAGATTGTTTAACTTTTAATGCATTCTTATAAAAAAAAAATTTCTAAAGCAAAATTGCATTCAAAATATAGTCAAATTTTGGAATTTTATTTTATCTTTACAAAGATATTTCCGATATTTAATAAAAAATATGAAATTATTATCTACATGAATATTCATTAAAAAATTATCAAATTAATTAAATTTTCATGTAAGATAGTAGACAAAAAAAATAATAATATCGGAATATCCATTTTATTTTTTGTAGGAAATTTTAGAATAATAAACCTAAAATTAAACAACGAAATTTAAAGAATTTTATATGGATTATGCTATATAAATGTAAGTATAATATTAATTATTACAAGTTCGAAAATGTTTTCCATTACTATTTATAATATTATTTACATATCAATATTTTATAATGGAATATAATAGAAATATCATGTCCATCCTGCTTTGCAAATAATTCTAAATCTTCGATATCAAATTGACTATTAATAATCGATTGTCTTACCTCTTAGTATTGCTGTTTTAAAATGACTTATGTTTCATTATGATTAAATCAACGATTGCAACATTAACCTTTTTTTCTTGCAAATAGAACTATCAATTTTAATCTTTAATATTGTTCTACAGCAATTCAGTATAACACCGATTTCAATTTTAAGTACCATAGTGGTGTTTTGATTTATTTCTATCTAAAAAAAAAAAAGATTTATTGATTTGCGTAAATTTTTTTCAAACAACAATTAATCTTATTATTCATACAAAATTAAAATTCTAAACAAGACATTATCTCATTTTTCGGAATTCAAATATTCTCGTCCTTTATTTCATTTTTTTTTTTTGCCTTACGCTTTTCTTTTTTGACAGAAATCAAAATTTAGCAACTCATTCCTCCAAAGCACATTTCTGATTCATTGAAAAATTAATAAAAATTCTTTTATATCAAAAGAATATACCAGAAGAGAACCACCATTTTAATGATTTCACACATCTGATAATACCTTTACCAGCTGCAGATTGAGTATTAAATTGATGTTGCATGAAAATGGATCCAAAAATGCAATTCCTTTTTTCAAAAGCTCAGAAATTGACTACTAATATTCAATACTACTAATTTATTATTAAGAATTATTATTAAATTCACTATTTAATAACAAAATTCATTGTTTATAATTACTTCTTTTGCTTGCTTCTGCCGCGCCATTATTCAAAAATATTATTAATTATTATTAATTATCGACTGGTTGAATTCCTATTCGTTTCTCAAAACGTGTTATTTTTTTCATTAATTAACGCTTGTTTCTTGATGTCTGCTTTCTTTCTTGTAGTTTTTTTTAAATTTCTTTTAAACTTCTACTTCATTATTTTCTTGTTTCCTTTTATTTTTTTATCACTAGTTTCATTTCTTCTTCAATTTTCTCTTCTTTCTTCTTTCTATTTCATCTTCTTTATTTTTTCTTTTAACTTTTCTTTGCTTCGAATATGACTTCTTTTTTTGTTATTTCTCTTTTTATCTTTTCAGTTCTTTTTTTCATATTTTTTTCTTTTGTATTTTTCCATTCTATTTCTCTTTTCTCTTAGTTATTAATTATTTTATCATTTCATTTTCATTCTTGGTTTTCTTTCATTCTTTCTTCTTTTTTTTTTCATTCTTTTTTGCCAATTTCCTTTTTATCTCTTTTCTGTTCCTATCTCTTCTGGAATTTTTTTTTTATCTACTCATAAATTCAAGATTTGAACGCTAAATATAATTTCAAATGTATTAGCTTCATTACATTCATTCATTACTACATCAAATATTTCTATCAGAAAAAGAAGTTTATTGTATATAGCTACATCATTTATAAAAAAAATTTTTTCATTCGTCTATTTATTCCATTCCAAAAAAAAAAAAAATCAAGCCAAAATTCTAAACATATTCAAATATTGATTTTTTATTTGAAACTCAACAAGTCCATATTCTTGCCTTGCTTTTCATTGATATTTTTTTGATATCTTCATATTTCAAATTATATTATTAAATTTTTCTTCTAAGATTGATTCTAATTCATTCGAATTATTTTTTTATCTTAAAAGAATATCATCACTCCTCTTAAAATGAACCAGATTCCAGCATATTGAATTTATTTTATACTGGATTTTGATGAAAGATTTTTCTTTTTTATACGAGAATCAATGAATCTTATTCATGATTTTTATATTTTTTATGATTATGCTTTGCATTTTCTCTACAATTATATATGATTCTTTCTCATCTAATCGTAATTTCAGTCATTTTCCTTTCATTCTATATGGTTGATATTTTCTCTAATTCTGAGCTAAATTTTTATATTCATTAATTTATATTCATTAATTTATTTATATAAATTTATATTCATTAGCTATCATATCATATTATTATTTTTGCTAAATAAATATCTAATCTCTTTCTTATAAATTTTGATGAATCTTCTACGCATAAAGTTATATTGATGATAGTTATTAATACTTCTGTCAAATTACAATGCCAAATAAAATAGAAATTTATTTCTAAATCACATACTCTACAATGAACATTATCAAATATTGAAGTAACTTTTCGTTTAAATTTTCTATCAATTCATTTGAGAATATAGTAATATTATTTCTGTGTACTCGATTTGAAGCAATCTCTTCAATTTTTGAAAATTTCTCGATTTCATATTTGAATAATCTTCAAAGATATTTGTTATTTGTTACATATTCAAAATAAATTTAGATGATTATGATTGGTCAATATTTTAGCATCAGTATCATTTTAGGTCATTTTATGATCGGTATACCGATTTCTAACTTTGGAATTTTAAAAGTGGATTTTTGTAAATTCTCAAAATTTCTGCTTTCTTTTTCGCCAGATAACACAACATCGATTCTAATCTTATATATTTTGTATTGATGAGATTAAATAAAAATTGTTTTTTGATAAAATGTTATTAATTCCAAAAATATTTCATTATTGGCCAATCATAATAGTTCTTCGAAATTTCTATCTTCTTTCGAGATACCATCAACAATTCTTTTCATTATTTTTCGATCCATGTATTTTTTAGAATAATTCATTTCAGGGAATTCTATATTTTCTAATACTATTTTGTAACAAAAATTTGTAGTTTCACTTTTTTTTTTCTTTCTTTTTTAAGATTAATTTCATCTTTTGAATCTAAAATTTCGCAGATTGTTCGTAAAACAGAGAAAATATTTTCTCCTTCTTTTTTCTTGTATTTGTTTTTCTCTTCCATAAATTGTTCGCAATTTAATTTGATGCATTCTTCTTAAAGAACTTTGTCTTATCTATTTTACTTATTGAAAGATATCAATGATCGTGATGTTGTATAAAAATTTTGAAAAATTCTTTTCTTAAAAAAAATTGTACAAAGATGAAAATATTATTTATTGACTTTATTATTAAAGATTGAAGATTATTAAATTTCATTATTAAACAACGCAATAATTAATTTTTGTTTTTTCCAATTCTCTCGAAAACTAAGCGAGAAAAATCGATCTTCGAGATCTTCTCTCATTTTTTTTTATATTTTTGGCACAACAATAAATTCTTTAATCACGAATAATGCATTTATAACCAAAATAAATTCGATATTTTTTAAAAGCAACAGATTCATCTTTAAATCTTCGCCCTTTAACATTTTATTGTTGCAAAATAATTCCGTTTGTTGTTTATTTTTTATTAAACAATGTAAAATGAATTGGCAATGAATTAAAAATCTTTGACAAATTTTCTTTAATAACTATAGATTTAGAAAAATTTTCAGTTGTAAACAATTCTTCGAAATTGATCATTTTTGGATAATTATAATTTTATCCAGGTTTATCCGCTTTCATCTCCTATTTTCTGCAATGATATATCCCAAATATTTTCTGAAGATTTCTTTATGAGATTTACAAATAAGTTGATATAGATAAATATTTTATTGAAGTTCATTATTTTTTTGTTTTAATGTTTTTTCAAGAATTATTTTATTGTTTATCTAAATAAATTAGATAGATTATCTATACCAAAACAAAGTTCATCATTTTATCATATGTTTGAATGTATGTTGAATTAGTTTTGTATTTTCTACGAAGAAAACAATTTATTATTTGTCTTTTTTATTTTTATTAAATCAATAGCTGTTTTGCAGATTAATGAAAAATTAAATTAAGAACTGAAAAACGGATTTCTTATTTAATAATAATAGAATCTTTTTTAATGATTTCGTTCAATCTGCGATAATTGATACAAAAATTTTAACTATTATTTTTCTTTATGAATACATTCGAAGAAGATCAGGAATTTTTTTACTTTTTTTATCATTCATTCTTTCAACGTTTTTTTAAGAACAATTGTTATGAAATTTGTTTATAGAACAGTAATCTTTCAATTTCACATTGAAACTCTTCTAGATTCTTTGTAAATATATATTGAAATTCATAAAGTAACTTAAATTTTCGTTTATTGTTCTGTGTTAATTTTTTTGAATAGAATTCCTGTAAATGATCAGGGTTTTCTTTGATTCTTGTTTTTTCTTTTCTTATATTTTTTCTCGAGTTTTTTATTTTTCTTAAAAATGATTTCTCTTTCGTCGATAAATATTTTTCTCATCAAAAAATCTAATCGACATTTATGTTTTTCAGAATATTAATCTCTAAATAACAATAATATTAATTTATTAATTTTGAATCAATTTTTCTCGCAATTTTTCTTATTTTTAACAAAGTTATGTCAATCGTGATTATCTCCAGAGACTGAGAAAACATTTTCAGTCTCTGATTGCATTACATCAAGATTTATTTTCACACAATTCTCTGTCAATAGATTCAATGAACCCATTTTAGTGATTATTCTAGAGTTCTTATTAGAGTTGACTATTTTCTCAACGAATAAATCTCAATAATTCTGATGAATAAATCTGAAGAATTCATCTTCAATATGCTAGCAAGAATTGAAATCGGAGATTCCTCTTCTATATGAATTTTTTCTGGCTTTTCTATTCTTCTTTTTTATCTTATTTCTTCTTTTTAAGTGTATCCTTATTTTCTACTTAATTTTCGGAATTATTTCTCTTTTTAAATCTCCATTTTTATTTGATTTGATCAGAAACAGATTTGATCAGAAACATTGATATTTATGTATTATATTTTCTTCGATTTTATTTTGG
The DNA here is from genome assembly GCF_029169275.1 of Apis cerana. Taxonomy (NCBI): domain Eukaryota; kingdom Metazoa; phylum Arthropoda; class Insecta; order Hymenoptera; family Apidae; genus Apis; species Apis cerana. The sequence goes on along the minus strand of NC_083865.1, from coordinate 1,713,875 downwards.
AAAATTACGAGATTGACAAAAGTTACTTGTGCCAACTTCTTAATCTTGGGGACTAACAGAGATTAATTCTCCCTCCTGATAATCTTGAAATTAGATATAATCTAAATTTAAAAAATTTTCATAATAAAACGAAATTCTATAGTTGAAACTAATTTAAAATAATTATCCTGTTAATATTATTTTCTAATCTAACTTTTTCTTTTTTTTAATTTTTTTATTTTTATTTAAATTAAAAAGGATTAACCTTTTTAATAAACAAATTTTATTACGTACATTTAATTTGAAATATTTAAAATGAATAATAATGAATAAGTTATGTTTTATATTAATACAGTAAATGTTGTTAATAATTTCAGTTCTGATAGAAGAAGTATTGAATATTCAATGGATGTTCGATTTTCCGTTATATTTTTTTTATAAATTTATAAATATTTATAAATTTTTTTCTTAAATTTTATATTTCGACACTTAATTTAATTATAAATTAGTTATAAATTATTCACTTTACTTCATTATTTAAATGCAATATAATATTTATTCGGAGCAGAAAGTTAGAACTAGACTCGAGAAATTATTTTTTCGGCTTTGGTGTTTCACACTGTAGTTGTCAAGATTCGTAACATTTTTAATAATATTTTAAAATAATAATTATTGTCGTAATGAATTCTTGAAATTCTTATCAATAATAATTTCTTCTTAATTTCTCGTTGCGTATCCACAATTATATGGACAAATATAGATTTTTATGAATATAAAATCATTGATAACTATTTCGACTCACGCCACAAAGTGTGGTACATCACAAAAAATAATCTATATAAAAATAATAATTCTATTTATATTATCATTCATATTTTGTTACTAACATTAAACTAAATTAAAAAGTAGATTAATTTCTTTGCTTGCCTTGCCAGGAAATAATTTAGAATAATCCTCGATTTGTATTATTTTTTAATTTTTTTTTTTTATTGTACATTAAAGATGATCAGGCCGTAAATAAATTTCATTATATACATTATTGCTTCATCTATTATTTGCAATATTTAAGTAATTAACAGTGATTGTTGTTAATAATTTCACTTCTGGTACCAGAAATATTGAATTTAATAAATGTTCAACGAATGTTTGATTTTCTATTGTATTTTTCCATTTACAAATTTTTTTCTTAAATTTTATATTTTGACATTTAATTTAATCATAAATTATTCACACATTAAATGCGATATAATATTTATTCGGGGAGCAGAAAACTAGAACTCGACTAAAATTATTTCACTATAGTTTGTTATTTTAATAATGTTTCAAAATAATTGTTGTTAATAATAATTATTGTCTTAGTGAATTCTTGAAATTACTCAAAATTTTTTCAGAATTTTCGATTTCATAATTCATAATTTCGTTAGCAGTCTCCTTTTGTTTTATTTTGCAATATTCTCGTCTCAATTGTTTTAAAAATATTGTTGCATAAATTATCCTTCTACGAAATTTTAAAGATTCGTTAGTAATTCTTGAATGAACGAATTTCTTTTCTAGGAAATATTTTTAACATCTTCTTTCTTTGCCAAACTTGTGATATGAATTTCCACTTTTACAAATATTATATGAATGCGAAAATTGCCTTTTCAAAATTTGTTTTATTTTCAATTATTTATAGTATATTGCAATATTTATATTTATAAAGAAAAAACAAAGAGGAAGTGTCATACGTTAATTGATATCTGTATTTATTTTTTCTTCTAATGGAAAAGATTTCAAACATCTTACGTCACCAATGTTGCATTAACGCGAAAACTGATTCTCCATAACTTGTTTTATTGTACAATTATATATGCAGTATAATTATTTTTATATGAAGCAGAACGAGACATCAGCAGAGCGTTCCGAAAACAAATCTTTAAATCGATATTTTCGATAATCATTGATGACTGATATATTATTATTATAATATTGTTATATAATATTATAATATTATTTTTATAATATTGTTACATCTGCTGGCACTTCTTTTTCCATAATATGTTTTTATTTATAATAGTTATAATAACTCTATAAATCTATAATAAATCTATAATTAATCTATAATTATTTACAAGAATTTAAATTAATTTACTAAACAATATAATGTTTTTGCTAAAAGAATACAATACAATATCCGTTTTGCTCTGTCTATCTGGGAAACGATTTTGTTAAATCAATATTTTGGATATCAATGACAATCATTTTTTTGTCACAAATATATATTCTGCGTCTTTGACGATCAATGATTTATCGATAAATATTTCCATAATATTGTTTTTAATCTTTCGATGTCAAATTATTTTTATTGTTGTATCGTGTTTTATTAATCAGGATAAGAAATGTCAAAGGAATCATGAATTGCAGATGAGATTGCAATTCTCTTGGAAAATAATAAGAAAGTTTTGTTGATATTTTAGTTTATATACGTAATATACACATTTAGAGTAACGTTATTTAATTGTTTTCTCATTATAATAATGAAATTAAGAATATTTGATTATATTTATTGTGATACTCATTATGATTATATTTATATTGTAACTATCAATGCTCATAGTAATTTTTTCGTATCAATTTTATTTTTCTAAATATTTGAATATTTCAATTAAACCGCATATTATATATACAAAATGTTTATATAAAAATGATCATATATATATGTATCCAATAAGAAATTAATTAAGTTATAAGTAGTCGAGATTTATGTTAGATAAAATCTAACTGAGTGTTCTGTTAGATGTGCGACAATATTATCGTATTGTAATAGAAGTCCTCAATAAAAAGAAATCGCATTCTTTTATTAAACATACGACAAACTATTTTAGAATCTTAACATAATATAATAATATAATATGTAATATATGTGAATTATATAATTTAAATATGTAATGTATTAGGATATCACGTAAATTTTTTTTTTTTTGATACGAAATGAATATATGATATTTGATGTTTAAGGTTAATTTATTGCATTATATATGAATCGTTCTGCTTTATCATCTTCTTCCATTTCTCAAGAAGCTTCATTATTCATTTTTTCCAAAAAATTGTTGTATTTATTTGCAAAATATTGCTTGACGTGCCTTTTTATTTCGCTTACGAATTGGAATTGTTTATCATAAACAATATTTGTATTATTTTAATAAAGAAAATATTATAATAGAAATATAATTATCATTCTTTTTTTATATTAAATAAGAAAGCGTAACAATTTGTTTTGTTTAAAATTAAATTGGTGAATTTAACAAATATTTGTAACAATTTTGACGAAAAATTCACTAATTAATTATTAAATTAAATTGACTAAGGAAGTTATTGTTTTGATTTTGAATAAAATTTTTTATAGAAGAAAATATTTTTTTTATAAATGAGAATTTTTCTCATTTCTTCTATGTTTTTTTATCATAAAAATTAAATTTTTGAAGTAAGATAAATTCTAAAGCTTAAAACGAACACAAAAGTTAGTATACAAAAATATTAGTTAAAGTTTATTTATTAAGTTATAAGTGATTTATGTTTACATTAAATGAAGTTAAACGAAAATAATGGAACAATATTAAAACAGAGATAGAATAGTTTTAATCTTTTTTTATTTCCCTTTTGCTATATAATTCCAAAATTGCATTTTAATCAATTTTTTCATGAATTTGATCACTGCTTATCGTACGATGAAAGAAAGAAGTTTATATCAGAATTATATACATTTTTATAAAATCAAAAAATTTTTATAAAAGAAAGAAAGAAAGCAATAAATCATTTTTTTAGATTAAAAAAAAATATTAAAAAATAAAAAAATGTAATCCAAATATTTTAATTCTGAAAAACTATGTTAAACTCAAAATAAAATTTTAAATTTTTTCCTTAACATGATTTTCTTATTGATGTATATTATAAAATGATCGATAAAATAAAATAAAATAAAATAAAGTCTAATGAAATAGTGATCTTTTTCATTTCATCAAATTTAATAACATATTAATTTAAATGAATGTATCACATGGAATGCATTATATGAAATGTATTATATGAATACATAGAATAAAATAAACGTTAAATAAAAAAAATAATGAAATATAAGAATTTTGAATTATTTATAATTATTATAATTATTATAATTATTTATTTATTTATTTATTTATTTTCGCTATAGTTTTCGCTTAATTGCAAATAATTTAAAAATAATTAAATTAAATTATTAATTAAATTAAGTATAAATTTCTCTATAATTATATTATTACTTTTTTATGGAACTAATGTAAATACTCATTTTTATTTATTTATTTACTTTTCACCGTTGAATTTTTTAATGTCTATTTTTAATGTATATTTTTTGTTTATATAATTTCAAATTCTTGAATCCTTTAAATAATAAATAATAAATGTTAATATTGCCTTATTATATCACATTTATATTTTAACTTGTATGTAATCTTAAATTATTAATTGAATAGTAGAAATAATTTATAATAGAGGAAATGTGCTTCTTCCAACAGAATTTTTCATTTCATTTAAAAATTTATTCATTTCATTTGTATTAAAAATTATTATTTTTATGTCATTTATTAGTTGCATATTAATTTATAAAATTTCTGCAATAATGTAAAATTTTCAAGTATCTTGATAATACTGAATCTGATTTCTTGCAGCAAAGCAAATTGAATGAGAATTATCTTGTAATTTTTGATTTTTCAAAATTGCAATAAATCTTTTATGATATAGCTAGTATGTCTGTATATCGCATTATAAAAGATTAAAAGATTATTATTAAAAGATTTAATATATATATATATATATATATATATATATATATATATATATATAATTAAAAAAATTTAAATTACTTTTTTAAAAAATTAATATTGTACAAATAATATATCAAAAAATTATATTAATAAAAATTAGCAATTCTATGTGATTACAAAATAATTGAAATATTTTATACAAATTTTATTTAAAAGTGTAATTTTGTTTATTTTATATTTTCTTCATATTCGTATGTTAATGGATTTCTATTTCTATTAATAAATGCTCTATAAATATAACAATTATATTTTTTATTATAAAATAAAGAACATAAAAATTAAATTGAATATTATTTTTAGCATTTCTTATTTATTTTTTAAATTTTACAATATTTTATAATATTCATTATGTCTTTTATACACAATAATATATATAATATATATAATAATAATCTTTTTACAAAATTTCTTATAATTATTATTATATAATTTTTCATTTTTATTTATGTCTCCACATTCTTTTTATTATTTTTCCTTTATTATTTTCCGCTAACTTTTTCATGACTTTTTATATTATATACCAAATTCTCCAGGTGATTCTAGAGAAATGTAAGGGATTCATTCTTAGCTAGAAATTCTAATCTTTGGTTACTTTTTGGTCTATTGGGACCGATCCATCTATTATTAAATTTTTAATTCAGAATTCCATCGTAAAACTATATCTCATCATCTATAAATTTTGTATTATATTAATTATAAAATTATATACTTTTGTTTTATATATCACATTAAATTATTATGAAAAGAAGCATTAATTCTTTAATAATATTCTTTTAATAATATTATGTACAATTATTTTTTTTTATTGTTTGTAAATGTGATCTGTAATATTTATTTAAATATTGCATTCAGTATTTTCTTCTGAGGAAAGTAACAGTTTTAGTGAATAATTCTATTTTTTATTAGTGAAAAGGATTTAATCCATTTTCTTTCAAAATTGTTGAAAATTATTTTCTAATGTACAATATGGATTTTCATCTCATGCATAGATATTATTTATGTTAAATATGTGTAAATATGATTCGTAATTAATATTCGTTTAATAAATGTTGTATTTTTATTATATTTTTTTTTGTATAAAATAATAATTTTTGTGAATAATTCGCTGGAACTAAATTTTTTTTTTTCAATGAAAAGGATACAATTTATTTTCTTTCAATATTTGCCATAGGGAAGCATAATCAATTCCTTGTTTTTCTTTCTCGTGCTGAAATTTAAATTATTTTCTGTATCCCTAGGCACTATTTTTTCTATAATAGGAATTCTTGATGTTTTTTCAATTTTTCTGCATTAATCGCATTGAAAATATTATACATTCGTAATTATTGGATTATTGTTTGAAATATTTTTTCATTCAATGTTTTACGATATAGAAAATACTCTGCATATTTGTTTGTTGTTTTGATTTTTCGTAAACTTCATCTACGTCTGTCATTTCTTTGCAAGTATACATAGTAAAATAAAAATAAACATAAGAAATAATAAATAATAAAATAGTTATTATAATGATTGTTCTGTTCTATGATTCATTGTGATTAATACGCAAACATGAATTGTATATTATATTTTTTGCTAATACTATTATTGTAATATTTGACTTCTAATTTTTTATATAAATAACAATAATTTTTATCAAATAATCTAATATTTGAAATTAATGAATAAAAAAATTTATTGTTTTATTGTTTCATTTATTGTTTTATTTATCTATTACTGTTTAAAATATGTATATTTGTATTCAGAATATAATAAAGAGTATAATAATTTGTTAGATTATTTTTCAAAATTTCTTTCCAATATTTTGTAATTGATAGATTTTGAATTTCACATATCATTTAAGATTTATATTTGAATCTTTGTGTATATATACATGTCATTATATGTTATATTTAAATTTTCTTGAATATTGTTTCATGAATTTTTAGTTTCTAATAAAGAAGATTGTGTTGTGATAATTGTGTAGTATATATAATATATATAGTATATATAGTCTCCCTGTATCGATTGATTGTCCAAATTTTAATTTTCTTCTAACATTCTTTATAATTATGTAACTTTTATATTTTTCTATTTGCTACTTTTATCTATAATTAAAAATAAAATTTTTATTTTTTATAGGTACATAATAATTTACTTTAAATATGATTTCGTAAAATATATCTATGATGTTGTAATTTCACTATGTTTTTTTCGTATTTTTTTGTAAAATGATTTTCCATATATGTTATGCTGGAATTAATTATTGAATTTTTTCGTATGTTTAACGAAAGTATCATATATATTTAATCGAATACTTATTGAAATATTTTTTTATCAGATATTCAATGAGATAGAAAGTCTGTATACATTCTTCTTTCTTCATAATAACTTCTATCTGCTTTTTTATAAATTCGGATCATATCGATCATTTGTTGTGTTCGAAAGAACACATTTTTTTAAATAACGAAGCACAAATTATATACAAAACAAAATAAAAAAAACAACCTAAGAACATTGATAAAAAATCACTGATATTGGTTAAAAAAATTATTAGAGATTAAATATTATTTAGAAATAATAATTGATTGTTATGAAACTTTAGTGTTTCTTGTTTTCGATTTATATTATTTGAATTTTTTTAAATAAAATAGTGTTTTGTTTTTATAAGAGTGTAAGGAAATCTATCAATATATGTGAAAAATTTGTTGAAAAAAATATCTTATAATGAATTCAATATATTTCACTTTTATTTTCATTCATTCTTTGTTAAACTTCATTTTATTAAAATTATTTTAATAATTATTAATATTATTCTATTAAATTTATTTATTAATAATTTTTAGTCATTACGCGAAGTAAAATTTTGTTAAAATTGTTATATTTATAAATAAATAATTATAAATAAATAAATAAATATATTTATAAATAAATAGTTTATAAATAATGGTAATTAAATAAGTATAATTATTATAAATATAAATAATTGAAAATATTTTGTAGAAAATATTGTAAGTGTTAATCCAATGCTAGATTATAATAAAATCCATTACTAGAATGTTAATGTAAGTACAAATATAATGTGTATTTATATATATTCTATATGTTTATCAAAAATCAATATAAACAATATTTTATATTTAAGGCACTTACGACTGAAATACATTTTCACACTATAACATTTTGACCTTACTAATATCTAACTAACTGATAGTTACGTTTCGTTATAATGTCAGAATTGATGTGAAATAATATATTCTAAGTATTTTTTTTCTTAAAATTTATATATTCAAATGTAGACTGAGATATTTTTTTTTTATTATCATATTTCTTTTGTCTAGGAATACTAATTAATCGTAATATAAATTTGTTTCGTTTTTAAAAATTTTAATAACAATATATAATATTCGACATTTGTCTATAGATACATCATAATGCTAAAAATATTATATATCAAAAATTATTTATTGTTTATTTGAATAAAAAAAATATTTTATATTTGATCTCTACAATCTTTTCATTTAAATCATATCTTTTTTCCTATTTTATCTCTCTTATTATTTTCCAAATTTATTTTATCGACTTCTATTTTCTGGAATCTATTGATTCTTTCATATTTTATCATCTAACTTCATTTGTTTCTTGCTTTTTAATTCTTACTCTTTCTTTAATTTTGAACTTGTTTCTATTTTTGCATTTCTTTTTTTTTATATTTTTTGTTATATATTCTTATATGAATTTAAATCTAATCTCTTTTTCTTATATTTTCCACTATTTTCCTTTTTATAACGTTTTTTTGATGCTTTATTTTCTATGCAAGTCTATTAAATTTTTTATAAAATTTTTTATATGAAAAGAAATAAAAATTTTACATTTTAGCATACAGCGTCTTATTATTATCGGAAAAATAAAAATATGGTATTGAAAAAAATATGAGTAACATATAAAGATAATGCTACAGATGACTCAATAAATAATAATTTTGAAGATAAAAATTTTGATCTGAAAGATGCATCTCGTGCTGGGTCACATAACGAAAACATCTAACATGAGAAATTAATCATCATATATCTGCTATGATTGTCTCAATATATATAAAATTTTGAACTGATTTAGAAACTCAGTATCATGAATTAAGTAAAAAAAATTAAACAATCGAATTTCTGTTTGCAATCTGCTATTAAAACGATATAAAAGAGTATAATTTTTAAAAAGACTTATAACTGGCGAAAAGTAAATTATTTATAGTAATATATGTCAAAAATATCCATCAAAATAAAAACTGAACAAATTAGCTCAAAAAAAACTTTTTTATCTTAAGAATGTCTCACGGCAGCTAAATTAAAAATCTAAAATCTGAATCAATCAGCAATAAATACTAACATAATGATATATAAAATTATAATTATAAAATCAAATTTAGTTTTTATGTTAAAATTAGTTATGTTATTAATGAATTATGTTAAAATTAATATTATATAATTGAAATATGAATATATATAAATATTTTAAATGTTATATCAAAAAATACAATAATTTATTTATTGTTGACAGAATAAAAATTTTGTAATTAATATAATAATGTTTTTAGTTTTCGTAATATTAATTAGTTTATTTCTCTCCAAATATATTAAATGTGCTATAATATGAGTACCACTGTCAACAAAATTCATTTTATAGTTAATTCTCAGTTCATTCACTGTTAATTCTCAGTTCATAGTAGTTTACATTCACTTTATTTAAACAATTGTAGAATTTCCAACAATCAATTTTCAATTCGATTTTACTAATTCTTTAATATCAACAAGCAAAGTATTGTATAAACTTCGATCAGATAGAATTATTTAAATTGAATTCTTCCAAAATCTCTCACGGACTTGTAATAATATTTTTTTGTAAATATCTTTATTATGTATTCAAGAAAAAAATTCAGAATGTTGAGTTTTTAATATAATTAAACATCATCAAAATTGGTTAAGAATCTCTTATTCCGAATAATTATTTCATATTTTTATATGAACTTCTGCATATTTATATTTACAATGAAATAATTCTGGCATAATGGTTATTTTGAAATTAGTTTATCTTTTTTCGTTTCATTAGATTTATTATAATCCTCAAGTTTTTCATTTATCTTTCTTAATGACAAATAATTTTTCTTCGATTACATAACTTTTAGAAAAATAATTATTCAATACGAATTAAGAAACTAACAATGAAATGACTTCCAAATATGTGATCTTTCAATTATACTTTGCAATGAATAAAATAAATAAAAGATAAAAAAATAATAAAATTGAACACATTCAATTAGCATTTTTATTGTTTTCTATGATACATTTTCAAAGAGATTTTGAATTTTTATTCTTTTTATTAATTTTATATTATTTTTAAATACCTAATTATTTTATTTGCAGAATATTTTCATTGTTAATTTCTATTCTATATATTAAATTCATTAGATAAATTCCAGATACAAAAATCTGATGGATTTAAATATAAAGATTTAAACTATAATTATTGGATTTTAATCCATGGAAATCATTAAAATCATTAAAATTTATTATTAAATTTATTCATTTATTATTAATATATAAATTTTTAATTCAAAATATCGCAAAAAAATTATGTTAGTGTTCTATATCATACATAAACTATAAATTTTATAATATATTACATTTCGTGAGGAAAGACACCAATTTTCTTTAAAAATGTTATTTGTGTTTTTCCAATCAGACGCGTCGACAAGAAATGTGATTCTATTAATTTATTATAGAATAAAAATATATTTTGTTAGACATTAAAGAAAATTATTTTGGAAAAATTTTTTATACATACAATGCCAATTTTCATTCGTATATGGATATCATGTGTTATTCCATTTCGTGGAAATATTTACGGGGAATACAATCAATTCTTTATTCTTTCTTCTTGTGCTGAAATTTAAATTATTTTCTCTATCTCAAAACATTAATACTTCTATGATTAGATTTCTTGATGTTCTCGATTTTCATGTATTGATGAATATCTGAATATTTCATGTATTCATAATCATTAGATTATTCGTTAAAATATTTTTTCATTCAACAGTATTTGTTCAACAATGATAAACGCTTTGCATATATTTTTATCTTTCATTTATTATATCTAATATGTCTATTTATAGAAAATTAAGCATTTTGCGTATTTCTTTCTATGATGCAATAATGAATTTTTATTTCTTTCCATATATGAATAATATTTGTCTGGTAAATATTACATCTTCAGAATATTTTTGCACAAATAAATCTTTGTGTTTAATTCGTTTAAACTATTTATTTAAAATTAATGCTTTTAAACTAGTTACCAATAATGCAATCTATATTTCTTTCGATATTTGCCATAGAAAAGCATCCTTGTTTTCTTGTTATTTCTCTCATAAGAAATTTGGATCATTTTCTGTATCTCGAAACATAGCTTGATTTGTAACAGAAACTGTTAATATTCTCAATTTTCCTGCATTAATCATATGTTTGACAAATATCTTACGTTCATAATCATTTAACTTATCTGATTGAATGTTTTTTTTATTTGGTATTTGTTAAGATGCTGTGCATGTATTCTTGTTTCTTGACTTTTGTTCACTTTTTTATAAATTTCTATTATATCTATTATTTTGTCATATGAACACATAATAAGTATATATTAAGTATATAATAAGTATATACACTAAATAAAAAAAATACAAAAAACGATAAAGAAATAACCATGATAGTACTATATATATAACACAGTAAGAAAACACTTGAAGAAACATTATTAAAATACATAATTGAATTATAAATATTCTTTATTTATAAGTATATACTTTTTCATTGCTTTTCTGATTATGAGAAACCACTATGATTTTAATACTGATATTTGATCGAGATATTTATACCGAAATAAATATTATTTCCATATTTCTGTGAATGGTAAATTAATTATAATATCGTTTTTTTTTATATAATCAAAAATATACATTAACCATTTGTATAACTATAATATAGTCATATATATTTGCTCTGAGTGTTAAAATATTGTTGTATTCGCCAAACTATATCACTATTTACATAAATCAGGATACATAATACAAGATTACATTTCAAAATATTCACTTTCATTCTTTATAACTTTTTCCATAATAGTGGATAAATTATAAATTTCATCCCTAAAGAATGACAACTATTGACTCTTCATTTATTTATTTAGAATTATTTATATTTTAATACTTTATTTATATTGTAATGCAGTCTTATGTAGAGAGTTAATAGAATTCATGCTTCGTATTTATTAGATGTGCAAATAAGTTCTTTCCCCTTTTTCTTTCCAAATTCAAAATTTTATTACATAAGTCAGAATATATAATACAAGATTAAAATCAGTTTCAAGGTATTCATTCTCTATAATTTTTTCCATAATGGTGAATAAATTATAAATTTCATCCGTAAAGAATGACGACTCTTTGCAGGTTATGAAGTCATTAATACATTTTCGGATATCTTCTTCCGAATTGAACTACTTTCCTAACAATTAGTGTTGTAACCTCCGAAAAAGATAATAGTCTGACGAAGCAGGTTTGGAGAATATGCCTATGTAGCAGGACTTCTCATCTCAACGTATAAATTGTGTCTCGCGTTCTTTTTGCAATGTATGACTGAATATTGGCGTGCTGCAAAATCACGTGTCTTATTTCTTGTTTTTTTTCCAGTAAACAGCCGTTTCTGCTCTAGCTGGTCATATAAATTCATTAATTGATTTTGATAATATTCGGCAGTTATTGTCCTTCCAAGTGGAAATAGTTCATAATGGATGATTTCTTGGAAATCCTATTACAACAAAACAATATAAGTTTTGCTACTGAAGTTGATGATTCATATGGTAATACAAAAATGACTTCGTTTAATCGATATCTTTAATATCGATGACAACTGTTGTTTGTCATTGATTGATTGTGATATTCTACATTCTATGCTATCAAGATTCATTATTCTCTCTGAAAAGAAAATAGATTTTTTTCAGTCAAACAAAAATATCCCTTTAAAAGACAATTCAGCTTGAGCGCTGATTTCAATTTGAAATAGTAATGACTTCGTTATCTTTATTATTTTATTATACGATACTTTTGTTTATAAAAAAGGTTTTTTATATGTGCATAATTTTCTTTACAGATAGCAAAGAATTCACAACCTCACATTCGTCTTTCGTTTCATCTTTCGTCTTTCAGAAAAAACATCCAAACCATGAACAAGACCTTGGAATCCGAATATTCTATTCTTTTCCAGAATTCATCAAATTTCTATTCTCATTTTTTTGCGCTCTTCTTTCTTGACATCTTTTAGGATGAATTCCAAATTTTCTCGATTAAATTCCGCTTCCAAAAATACATTTCTGATTCATTACAAGGATTTCTCTTATATCAGCATCCCTCTTAAAATGAATCGGATTTGAGCACATCTCTTCATTCATGGAACAATATTGTTTTTAATCGTTATTAGATCGCCTCATGTATTATGAGATGAATCCTGTTCCAAAAATATAACTTCCCTGAACTCGAATTTAAGAAGATATTTCTATAAAAAAATCTGATTTCGTTGAAATTTAAATTCGAGGAAAAACTGATTCGCTAATAATAAAGAATCTATTTTAATGTATATTTTGAACTTCTATGATGAAATGTCCTTATCCGTTGGAGAACTGTTCAATGAATTCAATTTCTTCTTATTTTATCTATGGTTGAGGTTTGATTTATATCTGATTTATATGCATTATCTTATATTTCGCCTTTCTTTCTCTATATATTATATCATTTATCTTAAATATGATTATACATAGCTCTTCGATAATTTCTGTTATTTTTTGTCTGATATGTTGATATAACTATTATTAAATTAAATTCATTGGCGTACACATGGCTATCATATTACGTTTTTATTTTTAATTTAAGAGAATTTTTAAATTTTGTCTTACGAATTCACGAATCTTTTCTAATCTTTTTTCTTCTCTCTTTTCTCGAAAATAATTTCTTTTTCATCGACAAATATTCAATATTCAATTGAAAAATCTTTATGTTTCTCGAGGAAATTTGGATCGAAAAAGACAGTGTTTATTTATTCCAATGAGTAAAGAATCTATTTAATTTTTAAAATTATATCGATAATAATTACGTAATTTTCTTCCAAAGATCGAAAAGATATTTTCGATCTCTACTCAAATTTTAAAAGCATAATCTATTTTCGAAAAATTTTAAATTGAGCATTAATAATTATTTTTATTGTTTTATTATGAATAGTTCCTTCAAAAAACCAATAGAATCGAAGATGTAAATTCATTTTCAATGCGACGAACATACGAAACAAAGTCAATGATTTTCGTATTTTTCTTATTGTTCTTCTTATAGCAATTCTTTTAGGAATGATTTTGTTTCTTACAAATCGAATACATATTTCTTTCTTCTTTTTTGGCCTGGTATTACCAAAAACAAAAATTGATTTATATTTCTGTTCTAATTTTCTACGCTCAAAATCTGGACAGGTTCCATCTTTTTATCGATTTATATTTATGATGTACGATGTTTTAGGCATATCCAGCAGATTGCAGCTTTGTTACTTCTTATTTGTTACTGCTTTTTATTCTTCCTTTTTGATTTATTACTGAAAAAGAAAATTGATTTGTATTTCGGTCAAAGCAGCTCGAGAAATTTCTAGAACTATAGTGATGGCAGCCCTCAAAGAAGAATCCTTTGAAACGTAGAAATTTAATTTCTTCATTGATTAATAATAAATTGAGATTAACTTTCGCTATAATTTTAAAATAAAAATTCAAACATGAGAGATTTTTCGTATCAAAATGAAATTCTATAGGTAAACTTAATTTTGAATAAATGGGGAGAAAAACATACCCGATTCTAATGAGACTGACAAACATTTTCTGGCAAAAATTCTTCAAATTGTATAATTTTTTCTAAAAAAGTTCATTAAAATATAGAAGATTCATGTATCGATGATATATACTTGATACTAAAGAACACAAAGAAGGATCCAGAAATGGGACATCAGAAAAAGGAATCGAATCTAAACTCAGTAAAAATTTGACAGATTATATTAATATTTGAATTATTATGTACAATATTTACAAGAGCAGTAGTCTGTTTCATTCCTTACCTATGTTTTATTATTCTAAAATTACTATTGGGTTATTCGGAAAATAATTTCGTTTTTTCCATGAAATATATTTTTTAAATAATATATATGTATTTTATTTAATTATATATTGATTATTGTGGTCCAATATATATTGCCATCATTTAAATGATTCCACACTCATAGAACTTTTGATCTTTGTTTGTAAAAATTGATCCAAATTTTTGACATCTACATTTGAAGTAAATATTTTGACATTTAAAAAATTCTGTAAAAATCAAAACAAGTGGTAATCCGAGGATACCAAATCTGGCGAATATGATGGATATAATATTTCTCTAAGTTATAACAACTTCTGGCGAGTCATTAAACTCGTGTGAGATCTAGCGTTATCATGATGAAACATTGTACTTTTCCTATTAAGATCTCTTTTTGATGGAATCGTTTAATTTGTCCAATTGATTGCAATATATTTCCGAATTAATCGTGCAATTGTGAAGTAGAAGTTCAAAAAAAAACAACTTCCTTGAAATTTTACCAAACAGAAAATATCACTTTTTTTTTTAATGTTGCTTTTGAAGTATTTTACGCCGATTCTTTACTACTCCATGATCGTTTTTGTTTAATATCGTCGTAAACGATCCATTTTTCATCTCTAGCTACTATTCGCTTTAAAAATGGATTATTTTCCTCACGTTTGAGCAGTAAATCACAGATATCAATGCGAAAAAGAAAATCTCTTTTTTTGAGAACGTGTGAAACCCAAATATCGAACTTCGAAATGAAACAAAGTCATTTTTTATCATCATGAACAGTCGAATTAGACAAATTCAATCTCGTAGCAATTTCTCGAGTTGTTATTCATCAGTTTGCTTCAATCAGTACTTTTTGTCTTTACTAGCTACAACTGATGTTGATGATGAGAACATGGCGCGTCTTTAATGTCGAAATTGTCGAAATGAAATTTTGAAAACCAGTTTTGATCCTGGAATACGTTAATACACCTTCTCTGTAGATTCAATATTTATAGAAATTATTCTTCAAAATGAATAATTCATCTATCAAACGCTCGTCTCTGGTCTTCAACTTATGTTAATTGATTTTCTTTGTTGGTTATATTGTTTGCAAACTAATCTTCGATGGAACTTTGAAGATCGATCCAATCAATTCCAAAAAAAACTTTTTCTTCTAAAGAAATTCATGTCTGAGATCTTTTTCAAAGGAGATACTTCTGAAATCCCATTTGTCATATTAGTGTTTTGTTTTTCATTTATTTATTTTATTTTATTTTATTTTTTTATGCATTATATAACTTTACTTATATTACATTTACATTTTACATTTATTTACATTACTTATATTTTATTTATATTTCTTAAATTAGAACATTTTTAATATTGTATTCGATGGATATTCAGTTTTTCATTATGTTTCTTTATTTAAAATTTTGTTTACAATTGACACTTAATTTATTTACATATATTTATTAACGATATAATATTCATTCAGGAAGCAGAGAGGAACACGACTTCATATTCTACTTCATGTCCGGAAAATAATTTTGTTGAATACTTCCAATATCTATATTATCATTTCTTGTATCGTTAGCAATGATATTCCACATTATAACTGTCAACGCTAATAATAATATATAAAAATATTTATATAAAGGTCAAGAGAGTCTTTTTATAAACTTATGTTGGTGGCATTGCTAAAATCAATTCTGCCAATAAAAATAGAATTTCGATATATTATTTTTATTCCAAAATTGCAAAATATTATTTCCTTTGAATTCAAACAAGAATATTTCATATTTCTATAGCATGTTCATAATATCTAGTGAAAGAAATATTTCATTTTTTTTTTTTAATTATTGAACAATTGCTATGAAACGGTCTATATTCTTGAATCATATATTTTCTGTATCGTCAAAATAATTTGTTAATTATTTAATAAATCTGAGATCCAAAAACATGCTAAAAAAATATCATTATTTAATGTTAGTTGAACATTTTAATAGTAAAGATAAAAGAAAATAATGAAACAAATGAAATACAAAGTTTCCATTATATGCATACTATATATTACTATATTTTGTACTATATTTTGAAAGCATATTTTGTTATATATTTTTTAAATTTGTAATGGTATATTTAATATATTCTATTTTTAAAATATTTAAAATAATTTGTATATTATTGACATTCATTCTTTGTCTCAGAGAGAAACTACAATAAAGTCCTGAGTAAAACTTTTGATATACATAGACTTTCGTTATTAGAAACCTAGTCTTCTTTCTTAATATCTTCTTTAACGATTAAACTTTTACTCTAAAGTGCACCTCCGATGCAGAAAAATCACTCTTATATAAAAAGATTATCATTATTCACTTTTAAAATGAATTAGATGATTTAAATAAGCTTTTTCATTTATTTTTTAGATTATCATGTACTATAAGACTAGATTGTGAAAACATAATATCTTCGAATTCAATTTCGAAAAAATTCGAAAAAAATCTGAAATTGTTTTCAGTTAAGACAGAATTATTACCAAAAATAAGAAAACCATTCTTAGCATTCTTTTTTAAAAAAGCATTCCTTTTTTGAATAACATTTACAAAAATTCTAATAATTTTTTTTATCAGTAATAATTTTTTTGTATTAATTTGTATTTTATATGGAAATTTTAACTTCTGTTCGTATAAGATCATCACTGTTGCTAGAAGCAATTAACGGAATTTATTAAATCTCATTCATGTTCTACTAATATTTTACTATAATAATAGTTTTCAAACATTTCATAAGTGTGGATGCAGCAGAATTGTTATAATCATTTTAATTTTCTTAATTTCAAACGAGTTTATTAATTCAAAATAATATTTTCGGAAAAAGATGAATCTATAAATAAGCTTGAAGAAATTCGTTGTATTTTATTTAATAAATATTTATTAATCGATTATTTCAAAAAAGACTTTGGTACACTTTGTAATTGCTCTAACACTTATTTTCTAAGATCTGATAATAATAATAATAATTATTATTATATTATCAGATAATTGTTATTATTATTATTATTATTATTATTATTTTTATTTTTATAATCCTTTCAATTTCTTTTTATTCTATCATTATCTGTATACAATCTGTTACAATAGTAATACATTTTGAAAATCAATATTTTACTTTAATCTTTTATTTTGTTCTAAAATGTTTTAAATGTATAAATTCTATGTTATACAAAATTATACTATTATTATTAATAATTATTCGCTAATTGAGAATTCATTATCTACGAAACAAAAATAAATAATTGATTTAAGTCGATGACAATGTTTTCATCCAAATACAAAAAAAAAATATTTACAAATTTGTTTAAATTTTTTTAATACGATATAGTTTGTCGTGAAAATGATACTATTTTTGAAAATGATACTAATTTAAAATTATTTTGGCTGTACTATTATTACCGAAAATTTTTATTGTTTAGATGCCGATTTCTTAATTTACTATTTGAAAAATTCTTATTTGCACATGCAATGTGACAATACAAGGTTTGTCATTTGTAATTTTCTCTTCTTGATTCTTGTACTACATTTTTAAATTAACAAGCATTTATGCAGAATATATTGTTTATTTTTTATAGTTGATATAATGACGAAAAAGATTATCTTTTCATTTGTGCAAACTTTACATTGCAATTCAATAAAAGTTATCCAATTAAAGAAAAATTATTCTCTTTCTTAAAAAATACACAATTGTATACATCACTTTAGAAAGAATCTCTAATAATTTAAATATTTTTTTAACAAAATGTTCATAAAAATTAAATTAAATTAAAAATCATTATAAATTTTGGATTGTATGTTTTTAAGAAAAAATTGTTTTATGTTTCAAAATATTGAATTGTATGCTATATTATTTATTATATTGTTTTATTTTCAAGTAACCTTTTTTATTTGATATATGATTATAAATTATGAAAATATAGTTTGCAAAATTGATATTTGTAATTAAAAAATAAGGATATGACATATATTTATTCAACGAAACTTATATAGAACAATTCGAAAGTTAAAATTAATTATATAATATTCTATGCAAAATTGTTCAATTTTATTATAAAAAAAATATAATTAATAAGAAATAAAATCCACTGTATTTAATTAATTTTAGCACCTTCAATAAATTTTTAACTTCTTTGTAATGCATTCTTTTATTTCAATCTTTCTTTTTTCATTCGCCATGATATACAATATACAACATATATAATCGAAAATTAAAGGATATTAAAAAATTGAAACATTGATAAAGATTATTAAGATCTTTGCTAGAATATAAATATAAAATTATTTTATCAACATTATGTCATTTATTTGATTTATTTGTAATCATCGTAATCATTGTAATTTTTTAAAATTATAGAAACTCAATTGTTTATTCAATAAATATTTAATTAATTAATTAATTTTTGATAAAAACTTTGATATATGTTGTAATTGCTCTAATATTCATATTTAAAAATATTCACGTAAAAATATTCATAAATATGAATGAATAGAATTGATGCATTAGTTAATTGGAGAAATCTAGATTACCGATAATAAAATCTGTAATTATCTTTTTAAAAAAAATGATTTTGGAAATTGCATTAACTATTATAATTAAATTAATGTATATTAATATATAGAAAATATGTAAAATTAAGTTAAACAAAAAATTTAGTTAGACAAAAGTTAAAAAAATAGCAATTATCAATATTTATGAATTGATAAAAAAGGGATTTTTTAATTGATTTAAAAAAAAAGAAATAATAAAAAATATCGCTTTAATTTTCTATATATTAATATATAATATATTAAGTTTTATACATAAATATTTAAACTTATATTAATAATATTTATATAAAATATATAATTTTATAATAATAAAACAATAGAATAAATCAATAAATAATAAAAATATAATATATATAATAAATTAAATAGATACAAAATTATACTATTTTATATATTTTATTCTAATACTCATATATGCAATTTTTAATAAAAGTTAATCGATTAACAATAAAATAAAAGTTGATAAAAAACTTTTTATTTAATCGAAAATATTTTTTATTAAATGAAATTATATATTAATTATTTTTTTATATAAATCAATACATTATTATACATTATTTTTTAAAAAAGGAATATATTAAGGAATTATTAAGGAATATAAAATTAATTATTTTAAATCACATAATTCTTGTTAAACTACGAAATATTATTTTTGTATTTAATATACACATAAAAAGAAGAAGGAAATGTTGTATAAAGTTTTATATAACTTTTTTTATAAGCATTCATGTACGTATAATATAAATATGCATTTTCCATCAGAGTATATAGAGTATATAGAAACGTCGATTATGTTTATTTGCATAAATACATATTGTCTTTTATCATAACAATTTCGTATTGTTATTAAATAATTATAAAATAATATGATGATATAAAAAATAATTAATAACACAGTAATGTTTATGAGAATTTTTCTGAGTTTCATTAATTGCGTTTTTAATATCTTGTGCTAGTTCTTCATTTTTATAACATCAATTTTTTGTTTCAGAACTCTTCATAATTAATATTCAAGAGATATAAAATCGAATGATCTTGGAGGCTAAAAATGTTTCTATTGTAATTTATTCATCTATTAATATTTCTTGTTCAACCAGTTTCTCATTTGTATAATATATGATATAATATATTATTTAACACTACACTATATCCAGTTGTTTAGATGAAACACTAATTTTTAAAAAAGGATGAAAAATTCATTTAATAAATTGTTTAAAAATGTTTAAAATATTCTATCTAATTAGTTTAGTAGAGAAAAAAAGTTTAGTAGACAAAAATAATTAATTAATAGATCGTTAATCAAAATATTGCAAATTAAATTTTATATTATCGATTATCATATATATTATTATGAACTTATATATGATTAATGAGTTTATATATCTTGATAAAAAACCATCATTTTTTTTTATTGTATTACTATTTATAAAATTGAACTCGTTTCTCAATTGGAAATAGTTCTTGCAATATGATTCAATAATTCAGTATTTATTTTCTCTTTCATTAAATATAAACGTATTATAATTTAATTTAGCAAATATTTTTCATATTTTAATATAAGATATTGGAAATCACATAGTTTAGAATTAATAAGAATTAATAAAAATATTAGAATATAACTAAAAATATTAATGATATATATAAAATAATTTTTACTAATTAGATAAACACAAATGATATGTGCTTTGGTGGAAAATGCATAATTACCTATATATAATATTAATTTGTAATTCTATAACGAAGCGTTTTTTTAATAAATATATAACATTTTTTCCTTCTTTTTTATGTGTAGATTAAGCCGCATAATCGTAGAATGGTACAGCCAAACAATCAAGAGACATAAGGATATATTATGATCCACGATGAGCAGGTACAAACAATGTACATGTTATTCTGATGATATTCGATATCCGAAGAAGTTCTTCAGAAGAAAAATGATAAAAGCCGTTCCATTTTTCTCATTATCATTTCTGAAAAGCTAAAAACGAAGCAGGATTACTGGACAATAAATAATCAATTCTCCTTCAGCAAATTTTAAATAGAAGAGAATATATGATTATCACATTATCACTGATATATTAGACAGAAGTACTTCACGTATTATAATGTTTAGTTTTAGATTATGTAGTATATCTGTCTAATGTAAAACTATTCACTATTGAAGAAATATCTCTTGGAATAATATAAAAGCAAAAAAAGTTCTTTTAAGCTGTCTAATCTTATCATTTGGAAATATTTATTTTTTTCTTGATATACAGAAGATTTTCCTTGAATATTCAAAATTATAAATAAAAAAATTCTATTGTATAAATAAAACATAATTATTTACAATTATGAAATCATATGAGAGATTAGAATTTCATTCTTTTAATAATACTTATTCTTCCTTATCACAATTGAATGTGTCCATATTGATAAATAGCATATTATATAAGAATATGTGTAAATAATATTTTTATGACATTTCCTTTTAATTGTAATGAATCAGATCCATATTTTTTTTCATAAGATTCGATAATATGATATTAGATATTATTCTTAAGAAGAAATTTGCTGAAGAAGAATCGAGTCATTTTAATAGCATTATATACAGTTAGTGAATTGTATACAGTTCGTGAATTGTTAGTTTTCTTGGTTTAAATTATTCTAAATTTTAATAATAATACTTATAAATTGCTGTAATTTAAAAAAATAAAACATTTTTAATATTTTTTTTGTAAACAACAAACTAATTTTGTAATTCATCTAATTTAAAATTCAAACATTTTCAATAAAATTACGAAAATATATATTATTAGAGTTAGAATAATAGACATATTTATCATATTTTTACATATTTTTACTATTATACTATTATCTTCAAGTTTTATAATTCAAGTATATTGTATTATAAAATTCGCTTACTGGAAATTAAGAATTCATATTTTAATAAATAACAAAATAAAAATGAAAAAGAATTTTTTAATCTAAATTAAACTTTATTTTATCGTTTACAATACTTTCATTAAAAATAATCATCTTGGATGGGATATCGCAATCATTTACCTCAACTGGTATGAAAAACAATTATCTGTCAATCCTGGTGGATATATCTTATATATATATCCAGCATTGCATATATATCCAGATCAATGACGATAAATATTCGAAAGTATATATTTTCTCGGCTTAAAAAATTATTGAATTTCAATTGGATAAATGATAAGGTATTGATGTTTCTCCGGCAGATTAAAATTATTTTGAATATCGATGCAAATGCAAAATCATTCCTGTAACATAACAAATATATGAAGGATAAAAAGTTTTCCAAGATTATAATATAATTACTCAATCAGTCAAAGACACATATATTCCTTCGAAATGAACCTTGACGAATTTGAGATTCCTACTATTCAAACAAAGAGAAAATGTACTGATATTGACGTCGCGTTTTAACGTGAGCCAATTAGAATAGATTCCAATAAAGAATCGTCCAAGAAAAAGTTTTATTGCAAATAACGCTTGTCAGTTGAAAAAACTTAAGAAAAAGCTTTATTATATTATAATCTTATATATTATAATCTCTAATCTATTATAATTACAATTATATCTCATGTCATATATCAAAAAGTACCGTAATACCTTTTGATTCTGTGATGGACAAAAGAGTTCAAAAGAATGAAAACATATAGGGCAAAAAATAAGATATCATGTAACAGAAAACTTTACAAGAAAAAGAGCTATAAATATTAATATTTCAGAAAAATGTCATCAGAATTATAACGAAGACGAACATTCAAACGAAAAAAAATAGAGAATTTTACAAAATTATTTATAAAATGGCGAAAAATAAAAAAAGGCAATTTATATATAGATGCAGTCTTTTTATAAAAGAAAATTTATTTATTTTCTCTAAAATGTAAAATATAAAATAGCGACATTTATTAAGGGAATCGTGAATTCATATCTCTATTGAGAGTGCCATTAAGAAGATATTTGATCTTCAATTGAATAATTTGTCTTCTTATGATGGTGCTGAAATTTATAATTCAGCATTACTTATAGCGAATTATTATGCTATTAATAATAAAAACAATATTGATATTAAAATGAAAAGAAAAAGTTTCAGAATTGCTACAAAAATGGAGAAGACGAGAAGTATATTTAAGATAATGAATTATCTTTTGTTATTCCAGTAAAAAAAAATAAATAAATGAAATTTATTATAAGGAATTCATTTTCATAAGGAAATCTAAAGTAAAAGTAAAAGAAAAAATACAGAATCTGCTAATCTGCCGAAATAGAATTAGGAATTTAGCTTAAAAGATTTGTACACGAATCAAGAAAATAAGAGCTTATGTCTACAATGAAAAGGAAAGCTTCTCTCTAATAAGAAAAGTATTTTAAAACGTATCATTGACTAAAATATTTTTAATAATTGAATTATTGAAGATTTTTTTTTATTATAAGAATTACAAGATATATTCTGTAATATATATTCTTATCTAACATGCATATTACTAATAGACTTAATTAAAATCCAATCCAAGATAACAAAAAATTTGAGTAATTCTAGAGAAAAATTTTAAAATAATTTTCAGGGAGATTATTCTATGATTCATATTTGTACTGTTGAATGCAAAAAAAAGCTTTAGTGGTAATTAGTTTTTATTATTTTTAGAAAAATAAAAGTTTGTTGACCAATATTGATTTACAAAACATATTATAATTTTAGTTTTAAAAAATAATGATGAAATTTATATATCATTTATAAAATAAAAATAAATTTTATAATAATAAAATAAAAATGTAAATTCTAATTAAGTATTTTATCTAAACAAATTTGAGACTTTTCTTGCATCCAATAATACAAATATGGATTCTTTAAATAAATATATCAAATTGTTATGAATAAATTGAAAAGTAGAAGACTTTTGTTAAAAATAATTAGATTAAAAATGAAAAGATCTAAACTTAATATAAATATAATATTAAAAATAGAATTTCTGAAGAGTTTTTCAAAAGATCGTGGAATCCGAAAGATTGCATTCCTTTCCTTTGGCGTTTTATTTATATTAATTTGTGTAAAAACATACATGTGAAAATAATCATGAAATTGATGAATAAATCTATTATAGAACAAAGAGTCTGGTATGTATACCGATTGTACTATATATTAAAAATGCATTTAACTTTCTGCGATGGCTTTTGAAAGAATTCAGAACTAAATTTTTAAATTGATGAAATTCCAAGATGATTTAGAGTCCAAATACTATTCAATATAGAAACCAACATCATTAATGAATATATGTAGAGATTCTACAGAATTGTGTATTACATGTTACTCCTGTGAAATGTTGCAAATGATAATTTGTGAATGATATACGAACAAGCAATTGAGTAATGATTTGACTTCTTAATAAAAGCAAAAAACATAAAATAAATAAATAACTTAATTAACCAATTTATGTATCACTGGAGAAATAACAATCTTAAAATAGTTACCGATGTAACATTTTCCAATAAAGAAAAGTTAAAAATCAAAAATCTATATTACCATGAAAGGTCCAAATAGAAGAGGTCCATTAGTGCAGCAAAAAATTAGTGTCAAAAAAGATAATAATAAGATTAAATTGATTTGCGCACAAATAATGTATTAATAATAATAGCTTACCGTGATAGTAAATAGCTTGTGAATATTATCTTATCTGTATTAAATGATAGATATTATTACAGATGAACGCTGAAATTAAATTCTTAATAGAAAAATTTATTGCATCTCCATGAAAAATCCATCAATATCCATCTAAACAATACAGAATGGTTGAAGAATCTATAAACTGTGAATTAATTAATTAAGAATTAATTAAGAACAATTAATTAGAAAATAAAAGAAATTAAAGTAAAAATGAAAAGTTAAAAAAGAAATAATAAAAAAGGGTATGAATATAATTTTTTAATTAGATTAAAAAAATATAAAAAAGATTTACATCTTTGAATTGTCCTTTTCCTCCAACAATGCATGAATAGTCACATTTGGCTGTAGATTTAAGAAACCGGAAGATCGTTGATTCTATATTAATATAAATATAAATGTAAACAAGATATACATAACATGACCATATATAATCGATCCATCAGTCTAATATTTGAATGATCAGAGATTTCTATCAGAGATTTCTGGGTTATGACTTATTATCATCATCAATCAATTATATTTTATATTTTATTTTTAGAATTAAATTTTGGAATGGAAATATTTTCATTGTTATGACTATATTTCTTAGAAAATGTTAATTTATAGCATTATTTTTTTATCATTATTTTATTAATTGTTTTCTCTTTTGATCATTCTTTCTATTTCTAATTCTAATATTTTCATTTTATTTGTATTTTTTGTTTTTCTTCTACTATGAATTTAATTTTCATTTATTTGATAACAATACGAAATTGATTTTTACAATTTATCGATACTTTTAATGATGATTTTAAATGATAATTTATCTATTAATATGCTTAATGACACATTTTCATAAATGTATTTTTATTTTTTTATAATCAACAAATAAATAAATTATACTTTATTTTTTTATGTTATTACTAAAAAAACATTCAGAGTTATCATTTAAAATACTATATTCGTATGTAAATGTTATTGTAAAAAACATACTTGAACAATTATGCGATAAATCAGTTCCGATATTTTTATTTCGACATAGATTTTAAGGAAAGTATTGTAAATGACTTAATGATAAAATGGAATTTTTTAAATTATATTAGGGCAATAATAAAATAAACAATAAAAAGCTTATTATATAATATCACTCTTTATATTTTAATTATAAAAATTATTTTTTTATAATATTATTAACTCTCTGGGTCGGATAGAGTTATAGTTTTTAGATTTGACAATCATTTAATCAGATAAAATCATATAAAAAAAATCAAGAAATCTCGAAAGCAATGTATAATTAAACATTATAAGATTATGTACAGCAAGAAAAATATCGAAAAATATTTTTCAGAAATTTTATGCCAGAAATTTAAAATATTTTTAAATGAAAAATTTAATTTATTTTAATAATAAATATTTTTTGACAGGAAAATCAAGAAATGACTATTCTTGGAAATACAGAATTACTTTGATTAGAACTGGAAGTTACACAAATATTGAAGAAATTTTGAAGTATGTGATACTTATTTCAACACAAGATCAATAAAATAACAAAAATTATAAAAAAAATAACAATGTAATTAGAAAAAAATTTCTTATCTTCTGTATTAGTTAAATTATTTTATGTACGAATATAAATAAATATTATTTTACATAATCTAATCTACATTTAATATTTACATTCATGCATTTTTTTTAATATACAATTTTAATATATTTTATAATAATTCTTATTATAAAATCATATTGGAATATTCGATTTAATTAAATCTTCATTTTGCTCAAAATTAATCATTTCATAATTACAGAGATATTAAAATAATTCAATTTGATTGAATTTTAACGTGAAATTGATCGCATACGTCTAGTTCTGTATTTAGATTACTTCTGAAGCAAATATATAACGGAAATATTTATTCATAGAAAATAAAAACAATTGTATAATTTCAATTTTTTGCCGCTTTTTGCATCTTCGTAACTGAAGGCAAAACTGTCAATAAATTTCAAGGCAATATTGTATTCATTTCATGTATAAATTTCTATTTCACGTTATAACTTTTTCAAACTATTTGAAATGATTAATATTATTTAAATATTTCTTGGTGATTGCTTATTGAAAAATGAGGACATTCTTGAATATTATTCTGATTATTCTATTATTCTATTATTCTACTGATAAATTCATTAAATTAAAAATGATATCAAATTGTAGTAATATTTTTTTACGAATAAATTGGAAATAAAAAATTAATAAATTAAATTTATTAAAATTATTAAATTTATATTATATATGAATCAAGAAATAGAAAAATGTTATCATCTAATGTTCCAAATCGATATAATTGTCATTTAGCAGGTCTCAAGATATGCCTTATCAAAAAACAGAAATATAAAGTCTATTTTCCGCGATATATTTTAAATATAATTTTAAAAAATTTTGATTCCAAGAAAAGAAAGAAGTTGAATAAAACTTCCGAAAAATATTTATTTCTAAAATATATTCGTTCAGCCATTTTGTAAATTATGTGGAAAAGCAAGTACGAATGGCAAAATAATAGAAATAAAATAAATAGAAATAGATAGCATAGCTAGCATTACTGTCAGAGAATATTTAGAAACACGCAATTTTATAGACTTTTATTCAATTTATTATGAAATTGATTACTTTGAAACCATAATTTAAACTATTACGGAAATGATCAAAGACTGAGCTTCAAATATCAATAGTTCTTGAATTTCAAATATCAATAGTACAGCAAGCAATGCTGTTAAAGAAAATTTGGTAGTGTGCAATTTCATGGGCAAAGCGAGCGATCGAGTAGCATCGAGGACAAAATATCTATAATAATAAGTTGCAATAATGATAATTTTATCAACTATCACGATAATGACATTAGTATGATGATTATGATAACATGATTATGATAACATACCATTATAATAAGAATCTAACTTTTAAATCATCTAATATTGCGATGTTGTCAATGTTGCCACAATTTATAGCAACTTTTCACTTTTTGAATTTTTGATTTCGAATATTAATAAACCGAATCATTTGTTATGAAAAAAGATTCGATTAGAAAAAAGATTCGAAAGATTAGTCGATACTGATGAAGAAAAATGTAAAGCAAATAGAGATTCATTTTCGACAATCCCATGCACCGAATATCAATAAACCGATTAATATAAAGTATAAAAAGTTTCGTTTCCGGTAGGCTCATAGCCCGAATATTAAAACCGATTTATTCTTTAATAATAGAAAATAGCCGATTATTCAATGTTATCAGACGAGAAAATATAATCGAATAGATTGTGAATATTATATGATAGTATTAATGATGGAGATCAGCCGATACTGATGAAGATAAATATAAAACATAGAAAGATTCGATTTTCGATTCTCTAACTCGAATCAACTGAGACTAGATAGAATTTAGTCTAGTCTAATCTAGAATCTAAAAAAAATATCAATTTTATCATGAAGAAGCCTCAGACGATAGTCACTGTCGAAGACAATGGATAGCTTTCTTGTTCGTCAAGGTATTCAAATTCATGTGCATCAGAAAGTGTGCTTCATGCTTTTATGGAAAGAAAATAGATATCAATAGATATTGATTGATATCAATGGAAATATTTTGCTTATATATTATTCATGATTTTACGAGATAGAAATAACATGATAAAATGGAACTTTTGAAAATAGAATTCTCAAAATAGAAAATTGATTCAAGGACAAAGAGTCTATAGAAATCACTGATGGAATATAAGTTATAATGTCCATTGCTATTGAAATATCGAATATTTTGATAACAATGCTCAAACTGGAGCATGCTTCGTGTGTAATCTAAGATTGATGTTAAAAGAAAATAGATAAAACGATCTAACGCGGGAATACATTTTGAAACATTTAAAAAATTATGACTCAACAATACAATTTTCTGCTATTTCTGTATCAACTGTAAGAATTTGCAACAAATCAATGTCGTCGGCGGTCGAACTTGGCACAATTGACTTAGATATTTTACGCAAATAACGGTATCACAAAGAGCGAGCGTGGAAAGAAGCTGTATCGTTGTGAAATTTTAGGAGATACAAAGGAGATTAAAATATTTTTCATGAAAAATGAATAGATGAATGTGCAAATTACTTGAAAAACATAAAAAGAAAAAACATTTTCATAGTGAAATCAGAAGCCAGTTATTTACGAAATAAGATTCGCTCACGCAACTTCCGTCTCTACTTAATTTTGCTTACTTATCAAAATTTCAAAAAAAATATAAATAAAATAATAAATATATTTGAAAGAATTTCAATTTGGATTAGAAATTAGAGATTAGAAAGAAAATTAAAAATTAAAAAATGGAAGCATAATTGTCGTCACCATACGAAACAGATAATTATAGTAATAGATAATAATAAAAGTGTAATTATTTTGAAACGATGACAAAAATACGAAAGAAATAGAATGTTCACTGTTATCAGAAAAAAATGCAATTAAAATTGCTATATTTGAAAGAATGCAATTTCATGAATAAAATCGAATGATCAACAAATTAACTTATCGAGTCATTTTTATTATTACTATCTCAATCATTGTGATTATGATTTATACTATTATGTCATCAATTTATTATTTTTCAAAAGCTTAAAGATTTCAATTTTATTGGTTAGAAGTAATTCAAAAAGAAAACGAAGTATCGAATATGTTATCAAAATTAATAATAATCGACTGCCATAAACGATTCAATGTGACTAGCACATAGACATCAGCCGACACTGCCATTAAATATTGACGAAGGAGAATGAAGAGTTTACAAGAATCATTAAATTTCAATTTAGCTTCATAATTTAAGAAACTTTTTAAGACTGGATAGAATAATTTGAAAGAAATATCATATCACGGAAAAATCTCAGCTGACAATGTTAATTTCAATGGCAGGATGGTCGCAGAACTTTTTTTGCTGATCAAGATTAATACAACTGAAACATTTATATAGATAGAAAGATATATACATCAGAAGGTGTACTTCTTACAGGAAGATAATAAAAAATATATTATCGAGAACAAGAGAATTTTCGTATATAATGATTAAAAAATATCAAGAAAAATTACATAAACTACTGATGAAATAATGATTAAAAAATATCAAGAATTACATAAACGACTGATGAAATATTAGTTAATCATCGAAATATCGAACATATATAACATATATAACATCCTTTGATAGGAATATTCAAACTAAAGCACAATAGCGATCTGTTTCGTGTGTAATCTATTGATCACTGAATCAAATTAATTTTGAATGTAGAAAAAAGGAAATGACAATTGTGAAAACGTTTTGAAACCGAAAGATGTAACATAGATCATGTTAATTAAATCGTAGTATCGTAGTAACGATCGAGCTCGAAACAATATTAAAAAAATGCGAATATGGAAATAAACTGTATCGTTGCAAAATATTGGCAAATATCATGACATTTCTCGTGATCCAGACAAACGATCACGGAAAGATTCAGTTATTGAATATGAAAAGTATCACTTGGAGAGATTATGTGGAAAATAATAAAAAAATAATTGATGAATAAGGATCAAAAATTGTCTATGTGACAGTGAGATAAGTTGAAAGTGAGATAAAATTCGATAATAGCTATTACGATATCTGGTTATTTAGTCTAATTTATTGAAGCTTTAGAGAGATTCGAAAAGATATGAATCAAACAGTGGGAAAAGCAATAATGAAGAGAAATAAAATTAAAAAATAAAAATTTTTTTATTTTTCAATCATTATACTTTATTTATATATATTACATATTACAATCATTTACTTATATTTATACTTTCATGTTGCAATAATAATATATTGTATCATATATATATATATATATATATATATATATATATATATATTTTGAGCTTAGACTTAATTCTGTCGTTTAATTTTAAAAAGAAAACAATATATTGGAACTGGAATCCAATTCGGTAATATAGATCATATCTATATTTTCTGTAATCGAATTGCAAGAATCAATGACGATCGATTTTGACACAATAGAATTATAATTGAAGGCATTGAAGGAAAAAAAAAACTAAAAAAATATGAAAAGCTCTATTATTGCAAAACTTTGGAATATATTGTAAAATATTTTTCGTGATCAGATAAATGATCATGAATAGTATTTGAAGAAATTAAGTAAAAAAAAGGTATGATATATAAATCAAAAGTTAATTATTTTATAGTCATTTCCATAATTAAACTAAAGAATATATTTATATAGGTTTATATAGGTTTATATTTATTAGATTATGATGCAATTTTTCCATGGTTCTTTAACCTAATTATCGAGGTTTTAATGAGATTGATTTGAAAAGAATGAATCAGACAGTGGGAGAAGCAAAAGTCAAAAGAAAACGAAATTAAAAATAAAAAATTTTTATCTTTCAAAAAAGGAATACAAAAAGATAATTGCCACAACTAATACCGCAATAGTAAGAATATGAGAATTTTAAAACCATGTAAGTCATATTAAAAATATCATAATTAGTCATGATTCATTTGTTAAATTTTTATTTAATAGAAAAAAAAATAAATTAAAAAATCAATTAAATAGATCAATAGAAATGGATTAATTTAGAAATTATAAATTCAAATGCCCAAAAACTTTCTAGTACATCTAATTGATAGATTTTTTCATAAAATATGCCATTTTCGTATTTACCCATTCTTAATATGAATTGATTTAAAAAATAATATGTTAAAGATAAAATGGAAAGACCGATTGAAGTTATTATTGACTGAAAATCCTTGAGAGAAAAAAATTTTT
This sequence comes from Apis cerana, assembly GCF_029169275.1. Taxonomy (NCBI): domain Eukaryota; kingdom Metazoa; phylum Arthropoda; class Insecta; order Hymenoptera; family Apidae; genus Apis; species Apis cerana. The sequence continues at coordinate 1,681,826 of NC_083865.1, read as the reverse complement.
AGAATTCACGATACATTAGAGTTCAGAATGCAAGTTCATATAATTCAAAATCAAGAATTCATTTTAAATAGAAATAAAATTATTGTTTATTTGATATAATCAACTACTTTCAAGACTATCAATTTTTTAAATCTAGAAATAATTTAAGAAACATGTTTAAATTTATAGTTATAATATTTATAATAGTATAATATAATAGTTTTTTTATAGATTTATTAGATTTATTAGATTTTAAATAATCAGTAAATCAATGTTCATACATTGATACATTGAACATTGTTTTCGCATAGGTTTAGTTTTAATAATATTTTATTAATATTATTATTAATGTTAATATATATTAATATTAATAAACATATTAACATAACTTAATTTGTTGTTCATTAATAGTAGCCATTTAACGTGCCAAGCAACGTCATCGTATTATTCAAAATCATTATTGGAAAGTACAATGTTGAAACGCGATATACAATTAAATTCAGTGCTCAATCTTAATTTTTAATTTTTGAATTGTAATTTTTTTTGCTAATTATAAATCTTTTTTATCTATGTTCATTTTTAATTACTTTTATTCAATAAATATATAAAACAAATAAATTGAAAATGCCATAGAGTTATTACTTAAAATCAAAGATTTTCGTTAATGAATAATCAAATTATATAACATAACATAATAGATAAACTTTCTTTTTATATTGTATACAATTAAATGAGACATTTTTGTTGTTAGTTTTGTTAATGCAGATTTCACATTAAGTCCCAATAATTTTGTTAAGCCAAGTATTTTTTTTTTCTTTTCCATTTATTCAGATGATAATTTCATCTTTTAAATAATTTTTGAAATAAATTATAGAGGAAATATTGATTTCTTGCGAACAATTTTTATATACATAATATATACATTTAACATCATTCGACCGATTATATTAAATGCAGTTTTTCCTGTACCATATACATTATTCATCACATAGGTATACAATTTGTCGCATTTATTAATACTGTCTATAAAGATTTTTACAAGAGTTAACTATGCATGGCTTTATTAATCGTTTTTCTTTGCAATTTGATTATTATTGTTACATTTTGATTTAATGCATATATCAAAACATTAATAACATATTTTTTTATATATATAAAATAAGACTTTTACATCTTGAAAATATTAGACTTCATTTACCTTAATTTTTTTCATCTTTTTCTCAATTTCTTTCCTGTCTCTTTTTATAGTGCCAATTAAATATGTATTTCTACAAAAATACTAAAATAAATATTTAAATTAATTAACTGTTGTATGATTCCTTAAACAATCACTTTTTTCAGTAAATTTATTACATCATAACAGAGATCGTGCTTTTTTTGCTTCATCGTTATAGTTTTCAATTTTTGTATCTCGATAATTCAGGCAATATTTTGAAGATGAACCGCAAAACTTTATTCCACATCGATGATGCTTTTTATTTGCTATATATTGCATCATGCTTGAATATATCTGCTGATTCATAATTATTTGGATAATAACTATTTGAATAATAACTTGAATTATATTTATATTGTTTTTTTTTGTTGCTCTATAGAAAGCATAAATTGTCGATTAAATGGAAACTTATTTTTTAAACACATCTTTTAGAATAAAATATATTCCATTAGTTTTCAATGTGAATATATATTTAATTTTCTGGTATTTCCATTCTTAGTAACAACACCTTAATCTTCTTTATAATTATTGATTTCTATTATCTTTTATTCTTGAGAATTGCCGTGTTATTAATATTAATTGTTCGACGTATTCGTTAGTTTCTAAATTATTAATAATATTAAAAAAGATTCAAAAAATAAATTTAAAACATTCAATTGGTCGAATCTTGGAAGAAAAATTGCATAGTAAAGCAAAATTTTCGATGTAATCATGTATATTACGATGATATATATAAATTTCCTCAATAATTTTTGTCCAAACATTTGATAAATAAATTGTTATAAAGTTTCTGAGAGAGAACTTGAATTGTCATTTTCATCGGAAGTGTCCAAATTGTTTCGTTGGAAACAGAAACTATGTTTTCTTTATTATCATTCTCATTTACAAAATTTGAAAATGTTAAATTTTTCCTAAGTGTAATATTTTTTTTTTCAGCCATTATTATAAAACAATACATGATACAAAACGATATATGAATATTGCACAAAATTGAATAAACGAAATTCAAATTATTTCTTTGGTTAATATAATATAAATACGTAATATTGCAAAATAGAATTTTTATAAATTACAATTCTCAGATGTGATATATTCGCCACTATTTCAGAAAATATAACAATTCGCGATTAATATAATTAATAAAAAAAATAAAAAAAAGAGAACAAATTAATATTGTACTGTTTGGTATTTTTCAACGTAGATTTGAAGAAATAGGATTGCGTTGCTTGGCATTTATTAACACGAATTTTTTAAAGATGTCTGACTTTTCAAGTTGTAAATTCATGATATATTTTTTTGTTATATATATTATAAAATCTCATACAATATTTATATATTATCATATTGGATAAATTTACTCCTGGATAGATACCTGGAAGATCTTTGGCATTTTGGAAAACATTCTTAACTTGTAATTTATTTTCGATATAAGATTTCTAATATCTTTTTTAAAGAGGATACAAAGATTGATTGATAAAAAAAGAAAAAATTATAAAAAAAAATAAATAAATAAAATGATTTTACTTTTTTTTATAAAATAAAAAATTCTAATTTTATTTATAATTTGCTTCGTCTTTATCTAATATGTATTTAAATAATATGAAATTATTTTATTTCTGATACGATCTCTAAAATTTTTATATTTCTGATTTTATATCTTTATTTTAAGTTATATTTACTTGAATAAAGTTAATTTTTATTTTATTTTTTAATTTTATAAATGTAATGTGATGCAAAAAGTGATAACATTTAGTTATAAATTAAAATATAAATAAAAATGTTTATAAAATATAAATATGTTCAATAGATGTTAGACTCAAAATTAGGTTTTCAACATAATAAAAATGATTGCTATTTTTGCTATATTATAATTATGAAATTTTAAAACCATATGTTACAGAAGCGATCAAAGATCAAGACCAAATATTTCAAGTACTGATATTAAAGGATTTGGATGCAATTTTATTAAAAATAATCAAACGATCGAAAAGTAAATTAAGCCTTAAATCATGCTGTCTATATCAATAGTTGGATCATTGTGATGTCATCAATGATGTCTTCATGTCAATAATTTACTATTTTTCAGAATCTAAACAGTTTCAATACTGTTGTTAGCGCTAAAAAAACTTGATTAATGGATATTTCAGAATGAAAAAAAATTATTATTGTAAAAATTAATGTGATAATCGGATGCCATAGATGAGTTACTATTGCTATCAGATATTGATGAAGGAGAATAATGGTTTTACAAAGAATCGCTAAATTATAGTTCAATTTCATGTTCATGATTCCGTGATTCAAAGATTCATCTGAGGCCAGACAGTGGAATTTAGAGAGATATTACATCAGATTTCAGTTGATAATCAATATCAAGTCAAATCAATGTGAATAGTGGCAAAAGATTGATAGCTTTTTTTCTTGATCAAAGTTATATCAAGAAGTATACTCATATTCCTAGGAAGAAGATAACGACAGAAGAAATATTTATTGCTCGTAGTTTTAAACGATCACAAATAGAATAGAATAGAACTTTTGAGTTTTTATTTAAAATATCAAGGATGAATAAATATCTATATAACAATGCCATCATTAGAAAAATTATCTGAGGTTGGATAAAACAGTCTAAAAAAGATATTAATCCTATTGCAAAAAAGATCTCAGCTGAAGATCGATTGCCATCTAGAATAGTAAAATAACTTTTTTTGTCGAGATTAATCTTATAAATCTTGAGTATACTTAATGCTTCTATAGGAAGTAGAAAATCAATGACAAAATAAATATTTATCATAGCTTTATATGATGATGGATATTATGAAAAAGAAATGATAAAATGGAACTTTTGAAGATAGAGTTTTTAAAGTAGAAAATTGGATCAAATATCAAAGACAAAAAAGATAACCTACAGAAATACATAGTGAAATATTCACTCCATAGAAATATTGAACATATCAATAATATTCAAATTGAAATATGACGCAATTTGTTTCGCGTGTAATCTATTGATCTTAAGATAAATTGATTTTGATAGAAAAAAAGAAAAAAAATGATTGAATTTATTTTGAAAATATCTTAGAATCAGAAAATACGACTCGGTGATACAAATCTTGTTTATATTTCCACTAACTAAATCTCAAGAATCACAATATCATCGACGATCAAACTTGGCATAATGGAATAATATCGAAAAATGCGAGTGTAGAAAGAACCTGTATCATTGCAAATCATTGGGACATATCACTATATTTATATAATTATGATCCAGATCAAAAAATAATATCAATCATTTTGAAAGATTATATGAAAAAAAAAATTGATGGATAAGGATTACGAATCAATTGTCTATGAAAATAAAATAAAATTCGATAATAGCTACTACGGTATCTACGGTTATTTGGCCTAATTTATTCAGGCTCCATAGATTTGAGAGGGTATGAATTAAATAGTGGGAGAAGCAAAAATCAAGAGAAACAAAATTAAATAAATAAAGATTTTTTATCTTTCAATCATTATTGCTTTTATATAAAATTGCAATAATAATTTTATATCATATATTTTGAGCTTAGATTTAATTCTGTCACTCATTTAATTTCAAAAAGAAAGCAATTATAAATAATAATTTTTATTTCGGATAATTATGAAATTTTAAAACTACATAATCTTACAATAGAATATTACAAAAGAAATCAAAGGCCGAATATTTGAAATATCGCGAATCAGAAAACATTTGGAAATGCTATAAAAAAAATTCTATAAAAAAAGTCGAAGGATCAAATAGCAAAGTAATTCTTTTTATCCTTATTATTATTATTGTGATGCCATCATGTTATTAATTTATTACTTTTTGGAACTTCAATAATTGCAGATATCTTGTCTTTAATTAGCACTAGAAAAAACTCGATTATCCGATGTTATCAAAAGAAAAAGGAAGAATCATCGAAAATGTTGGTAATTGGCTGCGTAAACTGAATAGATGCCATCAATCAAAACGATGACGTAGATATTCATAAATTTTCAATAGAACTGACTGGAAGAAAATGATGAGTAATGAATTTTTAAGTTCTAGTTTAGTTTCGTATCCATGATGCTATGGCTCAAAGAATCATTTGAAAGCGGACTGAGCAATCTAAAATGGACATCATTTCTATCACGGAAAAATTTCGAGACAATGTCAATGTTAATAGCAGGATGATCGCAAAATTAATTCTTATCTTTAGACAAGATTAATACGATCTAAAGATTCGAGTTCATAGAAAAAATAATCAAGGATAGAAAAAATATTGAAAAAATATATATTTTTATATATATTTGAAAAAATATTTATTATTTGTGATTTTATAATCTTGAAAAAGACAATAAAATATAACTTTTGAAGATAGAGTTCAATATGAAAAACTGATTCAAAAAATATCAAGAAAAATATCAAGATTCAGAAAATATCAAGAAAAAATTTATATATATCATTAATGAAATATTTTCTATGATATCGAAATATCGAACACATCTTTCAATAGCAAACCACTCAAATTTAAGCATAATAAACGATCTATTTCATATGTTATCTATTGATTCTGAGCCATTGATTTTGATAAAAAAGACGAAATAGATGGAGGTTGAAAAATTTATTTGAAACAACATCTTGGAACTGGGAAAAGCGAATCGATGATATAGATATATATCCGGTAATCACGAATCAATCCACGATGATCGAATACAATAATGATACAGTATCGGAAAAAAAAACTATATCATTGCAAAATATTAATATGATGAATAATATGAGAAAAAGCGAATATCAGTAATTTAGAAAGATTATGTAAAGAAAAAAAGACTTCAGTATTTCATTCTGGAATTAGTCGTTTAAGAGAGCGAGGTAATATTTGATTACTGAATTAGAAAATGATTTCATCAGATTATGATACTCTAAAGTTAGATTTTAGAGAGATTGATTCGAAAGAATCTCGACATGGATTTAGCTGGAATTAGAGAGAGGAAGAAGCAAAAATTAAGGAAACGAAAGTATATATAATTATCGTCATAGGCACAACCAATCGCAGCAATTAATAGTTACTTTAATATCATATAAGTAATATCAAAAATATTATATTATTGATAAATCGAATTAGAAATTTTCATTTGAAAAAATTAAATTAAAATTAAAAGATTGAATTAAATGAATTAATCGAAAATGATTAATTTAGAAATGCCTATAGATTCTTCTAATACACCTTTGATAGGTTTTCTGACAAAATATTCCATATAATGTAATATTTACTGTCTTCATAGCGACCCAGAAAAATAACATATTGAAAATATTAGAAGAATATTAGAAGAAGAGCGGATCTACGTTATTAAAAATTGTACAGAAAAAAATTCTTAAAATTCACAGTTTATAATTATAAATATTTAGAATTTCAAAGATATAATTTGCAATCAGAGTTGAACACTTTAAATAAATGTCAAATTATTGCCTATTTAATATAAATATAGTTCACCAATTTTTTAAAAAATAGTTCGAGAAATATGTATAAATAGTTCTCTTATGAACTTATTAAATTTCAAGATCATCTGTATTGAAATCTTTTTTCTTCGATCATCTTGATCTGAATGTTGACGCCTACGCAGTTACGTTGATCTGAAATAAACATATTTAATAACATCGCGTATTTACAATAATATTTTATCTATAATATATATTGTATACAATATATACTATTATATTATATATATATATATACAATATATATTATATATAATATATACTATTATACAATTATACTATTATATACTATTATATTATATTATATTGTATATAATATTACATACAATATATAATATTAGTGTTACACACAAATCTAAAAAATAATCAATAATATAAAAATCAAGTAACACATTTTAAAATATAAATTAAATTTTTAAGATGAAAAACAAAATAATATAATCTAATTGGTGAATTATTTCATAATTTAATATAAATTCTAATTTATTTTTTTATTCGAATAATTAATTATTTATCGAGATAATATATTTTTGTATACAAAACAGGATATTCATCCTTTTCATATTAATTTCATTTACATGATGAGCAAAATTGAACAGACATATTAGAATATTTATTTATTTCATATTTATAAAAATTAAGAATCAAAATATAAATATAAATAGTATAATACTTCATGGTATAATACTTTTTAAAAAATCATTAAATAATATTAATATTCTTTCCATATTGAAATGGGTTTTGTAAATTACGATTTATAATTACAAACAGGATTTATAGAAATCGCGAGCAGTATTGTCGGTCATATTGTTCAAAGAGATACTTTTTAATATTCTATTTCCGCAGGAATAATATTTTTTGATCATTTTATAGTTTCTGAAACATTGAGAGTTTCTGCTTGCATTTTTTCGTAAAGTAACGATTTTTAAAACTTATTTTAAATCATGATCTATAATTTTCAATATCGATATACGTAAAAATAATCAAAATAATCAGCATTACTACTAATTGTATGAAAAAATAATTTTTATAATTGTAACATAATTGTATTTCAATTATATATTCACTTATTGAATTGTATTCACTTATACTATTTTTATATAATTTTTTCAATTTTCGTTGACGTAATTTAAAAAATCATTGTTATTGAAATTTTTTATTTATCTATAATTATTTTTTTTATTGAATTGATCTATTGTGTCTTTTGTAAAATTCCAAGTAATTGTACATACTCTATTATTTAGCATAATCAAAGATATTGTTGATATTCTTAGTTTTATATGAATAATATAAATCTATTATAAATAAAACAATTGAAAGACATTTAAAAATAAAAAAGGATTTAAAAAAAATTGATAAAATTTTATTTAAATTTTTACAGAGAAAATTTTTACACCATAATTCATTTGCCAAAAAGATAGCATGAAGAAAAGAGTGTAAATTGGATTCTATCAGAAGTTACAAGATACATATTTCAAGTAACTTTTATTTCTACTAACATTGTTGTCTAACACCAAGCACGTACAATCTTATAATAAATAATAAAATTTTGAAAATTATTTGTTTACTTTTTAATTTTTTATAGATGAAAAAATGATTTTACAGGAAAAGATGAAATATAATAATGAAATAAGCTAAACTTGTCTTCATTTCAAAAAAATAAAAATTAAAGAAAAAAAAACGAATTGTAACGATAAATGTTTTAATGGAAAATTTGAAATAAGCAAAAAATAAAGAAAAATTAAATAAAAATAGAAATAGACATTTTTCACATTTCTACCGCACTTTAAAATATTAACAATATAAAATATAATTAACAATATAATTAACAAAATAAAAATTAAAATAAAAATAGAAAGAAATCTTAAAATCTAGAATGATATATAAAAAATATTTGTAAATTAAAAATTTGAATAAAAATTTATTAGAACTTTGTTTATTTATAAAAAAATTTTAATAAAAAATTATATAAATAATTATACACATATTTTTAAAACAAACTTCATTAAACAATTATTATTATATCTTGTATTTATTACTACTTATTTTTACCTATATTATCTTATTTTTATTATTAAATATTTATAATATATTATTATTATGTAATTATTAAAATGTTAAGAAACTTTTAAAAAACTTACATGTAATAAGTCTTCATATATTTCTAATTTAAAAAAAAAACAATAAATTTTTATAAATATAAAATTTAGTTAATTTTAAAATGGAATTTAGAATTATCTATAAATTATATAATTATTTTAAATTTTTGCAATAACTTTATATTTATTAAATTCCTAATTATAGAACTAAAACTTTCTTCTAAAAATGCATTTTTAAAAACTTTTTTTGAAAAAATATGATTTTGAATTTTTTCATAATTTCATTAAATTTATATCTAAAGACTGTTCATGAAATTTTTAACGAATTCTACAAATTATACAAATTATACATTGTTATATATTATAAACATTATGCTATCATTATCTTGCAAAAATATATAATTGTTGCATAGTTCCATTTTGTTTGTATTAATTTAAAAATTTAATTCATTTGTATTCATATATTTTCAAATTGTAACTCTTCTATATTTTATGTTTAGTTGCAAATTTCTCATATTTTTTATTTTTTTTCTGTTATACTATCATTTGTCTCATCCAAACGTGATATTCTATATTCTATAAAAATATTAATATACTTTTTTACAAATTGTAATCGTTTCTTTTTGTTAACTTCATTTCATTTATTAAATATTTCTTATGAGCTATTTTCATATTTGATTTATTACAGAATTATCTTTGGATTTTATTTGATTTTTTTGAATTATTTATTAGTCGCTATACTCATTTATTATTTTCTTCTATCTCTTGGATTATTGTTTTTGAATTTTCATATTAATGATTATTTGAATTGTATTTAAAATTTTAGATATTTAGAATTTTACATTTATTATGTATATTTAATATTAATGTATAATATTAGAGTATCCAATAAGTTTCTTTCTTTTTTTTGATATAAATACATGATATTTCGATCGAAATAAATACATGATATTTGTTGTTTAAGATTAATTTATTACGTTATATATGAATCGTTTTGCTCTATAATCTTCTTTCATCTCTCAAGAAGCCTCATTATTCCCTTTTTGGAAATTGTTGGAGTTTATTTGCAAAATATTTCTCGACGTGCCTTTTCATTTCGCTTACGGATTGGAGTCATTTATCATGAAAAGAATATTTTTAATAACATGAACACGTAATAATCGGATAGAGCAAGATCTGAGGAATACAGAAGATGCGATAGAATGTCCCAATCAAATTGTAACAGCTTTTCTCTTAGTCAATGCAACATGCGGTTTTGCATTGTCATGATGGCTTCGTCAGTTCACCAATTTTGGTCGTTTTTCTTTTTTTCTGGCATCTTTCAATTTATCTAGCTTTGCAAGATTTTCCAAATTGCAATATTTTCCAAAATTGATGGTTTTACCTTAAGAAAGAATTTTCTCATAGTAGACTATATGATTTCAATCCCAAATGGAAAGAACTTTCTTCGGATGTCCAAGCTTCGCGACAATTGAAGATCTATTGTCCTTAAATCAAGTGCGTTTTCGATGTACATTTTGATACAAAATTCAAGTTTCATTTCCAGTGTCCAGTATGTCTCTTTAAAAAAGGATCTCTTTCATGTCGTTGGAAAAGAAAATCACACATAGAGACGCGGTTCAATATAGTTCAATAAAGTCGGTCAATAGCTGTGAAACTCAAACTTCACATCGATTGACATATTTCATCTTGATCGGGTAATTATCTATCATTTTCCTGGAAATGTTAATGATATCCAGTATCTCTTGCACACTATATCGCGGATTTTCAGCGAGCATAGCCTTGATAAAATCTCATTGCTGGCCGGCTACTATGACCTTCATTTTTTAAATCAAAATTGCTAGCTCTAAATCTCTTAAACCAATTGCGGATAATTGTAATAATTGTAGCATCACTCCCGTAAACAGTACAAATCTCATCTGCAGTACTATTTGCACTATCACCTTTTTTAAAGCAATATATAACATTCCGCAAATGCTTCTTTTGGCTATTCATATTGAACGGTGTAGAAAAAAGTTTTAAAAGAAACTGTATCATTAACCAAACGTATTTTACTAAAAGAACTCTGGGATGCTATAAACGACTAATAGATAAGTCTGCATGTTCATAAAAATAACCAGATATAATAAAGTCATTTTTAGCATGGTGCGAAAAAAACTTACGACAAATATATATATATATATATATATATATATATAACAATAATTTATCTTTTCTTCTTTAATAATTTCTGTTCTATTTTTTCATTCTATTTTACAGTTATTGAATTTATATTTAAATTTGAAACATTATATTTATATTTATAGCCAATACAGATATACTGATATTAATTATCATATTGTATATGTATTATTACTGATATTAATTATCATATTGTATATGTATTATTATGGATTATGTTGTTATTTTATATATAATTTTACAATTTAAAAACTATACAATTATTTATTACGTGTATATTTTTTTCTAATTTTATTTATAATTAATATTATTATAATAATATAAATATTATTATAAATAATTATTATTCATTTTTTATTATTAATATAAAAAATATAGATAAATAATTGTTTTAATGAAATTTGTTTTAGAAACTTCTTAAAATATGTATGGAATATTTTTTTTATAATAAACAAAGTTTTTGTTCAAATTAATGATTATACAAATAATTTTTACATTCATTCTATATTGAATAGCATATTAAATGCTGCATGTGTTTCATTTTTCCGCATTTCTGTATTTCTCAATCTGCATTCTTATATTCCACTGTTTTTTAAATTTATATAATAAATATTTTTTCTTTTATTATTATAAAATCTCATATAAATCTCATATCATTTTTATTTGTTACACAGCTAAGAATATTTCTGAGAGATTTTTGGATAAAATTTTTAATTTATAAATTAATTCATTTTTGATTTGAAACGCCTAATACTTTTTAAAAAGAATACAAAAAATACATTGATTGATAAAAAAAAATAATTTTATTAAAAAAGATTAAAGTAATCTTAAATTTTTATCTTAAATAAAAGATTTTCTAATTTAATTTCATTTTTTATGAAATAAAATTTTATTTTAATTCATAATTCGCTTCACTTCTATCTATGTGTATTTAAATTATACCAAATTACATTTTTTGATATTTTTTGAATTATATCTCATTGAATCTATCACGTTTAATTTTTACTTCATTCTTAATTTTGTAAATACAGTATGATACAATCGAAAGCAACAATCTTTAGTTTTAAATTAAATTTGTTTAACAAATATTACGTTCAAAATTAGTAAACTTTACGATATTCAAATACAGAATGATTGATATTTTTATTAAATATTAAAAATATTATTGTACTTACTATTTTTATTGTCTGTACCATAAATATTAAGATATTTTGTACATTTCAATTCTTATTATTTGCTTGAATTACTATTATGTTTCAATAATAAGTAGTATCATAAACATTTGGTACGTAAATAAATTAAATTTAATTTAATTATCAATAATCATTTGATTTCAAAAAAGTAATTACAAATAATCATTTTGGCTAATTATATATAAATTAATTACTTTAAAATCATGTAATATTCGCAAAATAAATACGATCAAAGATGAAAAAGTATTAACAAGTTTCTCAGAGAACATTTGAAAACGAGCAATTTCACGAAGATAAATGATCGAATAGCATCGAATATAAGATATCTATAATAACGGATAATTCCATTGCTAGAAAATCAATATTAAGATTAAAAGAAACGATTAGGCGATATTATTAAAAAAAAAAGATGCATCATTATATAAAATTAATACAACAATCGATTGCTATAGATGAATCGATATTATAGCAACACGAAAGTCAACACGACACTATCATTAAATACTGACGAAAGAAATATTTGCTAATTCGATTTGCTTTATATCTTAGGTGCCGAAGAATTATCTGAATTCAAACGGAGCAACTGATAAAAAGTTAATAAAAATATCAATTCTATTAGAGAGTAATTTAACATAATATAGCAGAACAGTCAAAATCAAATAATTTTTATTCGTCGAAGAATTTAAATTCATGTGCTTGTACAAAAGACATATTTTATATGATCTATAGAAAGAAAATAATCAACGATAAACGAAATATTTATTGGCTTTAAAGAACAGAAAAACGAAAAAAGATAATAAAATAGAACTTTCGAAGATAGAGTTCTCAAAGTGAAAAACTGGTTCAAATATCAAGAACGAAGAAGTCTACACAAATTATTAATAAAATATTTGCTATAATATCAAATATTTTTTTTATTATAACAATACTTAAACTGAAACATGACGAAACAATGTTTCGTATATAACTTATCATTCTGAATAATTAAATTGATCTAATGGGACAAGGATGAACATTATGAGAATGAATTAGAAAATTTATTTTAAAATAACATTTTAAAACGTTTTAAAATTAGAAGATACGATTAAAAGAGACGATACACATCATATTTTCATTAAACAAATCATAAAAATCTGCGACAAATTAACGTTTACAGTCGAACTTCGCACAATTTGAATATTTTGCGCAACAGAACCGGAAATAAAAATAAGCTGCATCTAGGAAATATAGCGAAAATTTTTCAGTATTTTATTCGAATGAGTACGAAATTAGATTGCTTCAAAAGAAAAGAAATATTTATAAATTTCTATCAATATTGGAATCAGAAATCATTTGTTTATGAGAAATGATCATTGAAATGAAAAATGATTTTGTAAAGCAAAAAGGAGGTTCTTTGGCTACAAGATTTTAGAAAACAAGAAAAATCTCGATATAGATCAGAGAAGAAAATCAAGGGACAAAATAATAATTAATTGCCGTCACAGGCACAGACAATGTAGAAATTGATAGACAATATGGTATTAAAATGATGTAAGTCAAAAATATTATATTAAATCATATGTCTAATTGAAAATTTTTATTTAATAAAAAAAAATTAGATTAATTTAATTGAATTTGATTGAAAATGAATTAATTTAGAAATAATAATTTTGTCCTAATACTTATAGAACTCAGCCAATATTTGTTTAATAAATTTTTTCATAAAATATACAAATGGTATCCATCCTTTCTATATTATATATATTATGTAGTATATACAGACTCGATTCTTCAAAAATAACATATTAAAAATATTAATTTTGACAAATGTACAATAATGAACAAAAAACATCAATTAAAACCAAATTAGTTTTTAAATTAAACAATTTGCATTTTTTTGAGAAATTTTAGAAAATTAAAAGAATTAATTTACTATATAATATATAAAAAAAATTTGAAAACAATTGCAAATTAGAATCATGAAAAAAAAGATCATTTTTTATCATTTTTTATTTATAATGAAAATTTATTTGTAATAAATTTACATTATATATATGTTGAAAATTTCATTAAAATCGATTGATACAGAAATAGATATCAAAAAATATAAAAATTGTTAGATTTATTATAAAAATCCTGAAAAATTACAATTTTTAATTATCACTATAGATTATTATATTATTTATTATATTAATTTATTATATTAATATAATATTATTATATTAATCAATGAAATTTCAAAAAAATTTTCAGTTGATATTTAACTGATGTAATTTAAAAAATATATATTTAATTTTTATTACAAATTTAGATAGAAAAATAGTAAAAACAAATTTTATTATTTTTTTCATGATTTTATTTAATTGCAACTTCTTTAAAATTGTTTTTATATAATGTTAATATTATAAAACTAATGTTTTTAAATTCTCAACAAAATTTAAATCATTTTTTCATCTAATTTTAAAAAAATTATTTATTTCGTTTCAAAGTTTATCAATACTTTCAAATAATACTAAACAAATCTATGTGCTGTTACATATTATTAACAATATACATATTATTAACCAATTTTTTTGTTAATAATTTGACAATAAAGCTAAAACAAAAATATTTGCAAAAAAAGTTGTTTTTAAAATGCTATTTCAGTTTAATTATTTTAACATTTTTGTAATATCTTGAATACATTTTGTACAGGTGTTTTATTAAACTTTATTTTCGTTTCTATTTTTCGAATAATATATTTTTAAAACAAGGTAATCTTCATTTTTATACCAATTTTATTTAAAGTAATAAACAAAATTGAATGAATTAAAATATTATTTATTTATACATAGGAAATTAAAAATCAAAATATGATATATTTTGTATTATTACAATATTATTTTTTTCAAAAACTATCAAATAATCATTTTCAATAAAGTTATTATTAATTTTTATGTGGAATCAATTTTGCACTGACATTAACATTTTTGTAATCATTCAATAAAAACTTTGTCAATAACTATTGTGGATTTTCATAATTATAATTATAAAAAAATTAATTCATCATATTCTATTTATTAGAAAATATAATATTATTAGCATTTTTTTTCAAAATTATTACAAATCTTAAAGAAAAATATTTTATTATATAAAGCAAATGTTAATGTTCAGAAGATTTCGCGATTAGATATATATATAAGAAATGAATCTAAATGAGTTTAACAAAAAAAAGTCGATAGATATTCATAAACTTTCTTGAATCCATTACAATGTATATATATGTATGTATGTATATATACAATGTATGTATATATATATATATATGTTTATTTGCAGTGTAACCGAAGAAACGTTAGCATCTATAGAATGTTATGTGACCGTTAAAAACGTCGGTTAAAAACGTTGAAAATTCGTTGGAAAAAAAATAAAATAAATTTAGAATATTCGTTTTAAAATCAATGAAAACAACATTCAAAAAATGAATATGTATATGATCATGAACAAAACACAAATATAATTTACAATTATTATTACGAATAATTATTACAAATTATGGACTAAGATTTACGATTTATAATTTAAAGTACAAGGTTTACAAAAATTACAGTATAAGTTATATATATAGCCGAAAATAAATATTTCTTAACATTAATGCGACAATTTGAAACAAAATTTTATGTTAGCTTAGTAATACAAATACAAAAAATTATAGTGATCAGAAAAAAAATCAGAAGGAGATTATCCAAAATTATTAATCTCAAGAAAAAAAAAATTGAGAAAGTATGTTACTTTATAAAAATATGTTAGTTTATATTGCATTAATAATTATGGAAGTATTAAAAAATTATAAAGAAATTAATTCTTAAATTATTTGAATAATATTAAATGAAATTAATTTTTGTCATTTAAAGAAAAAAAAATTTTATTTACTTTAAAAAAAACTTTAAATATAAAATATCTAAGTATTTTTTTTATCAAAAAATGTATAAAATAATGGAAAGAGATAAATTTTTTTAGATATATATAATTATTCACAAAATTTAGCATACAACAATGTTAATAATAAAAATAGACAGAAAAAGGAATACAAATATTGGAAAATACATTTTATTGTTTTTATTCGTATATTTAATAAATAATTTATAAAAAATTAATCTTAAATAAAATTAACTATCAAGCTATATTTAACAAAAAATGAAAAAATATTTACTTATTTATATTACTTAATAAAAAATTTTTAATATAATTAAATATTTTATTTAATATCTCGTTATATAATCTTTAATATCCACTATTGGAATCATAATATAAATTGTATTAAGTTTTTTGTTATTGATTTTGATATATTTTTCTAATTTAATTTCTGCCATAAATGTTCAATCAGATTACGATCTGGAGATTATGGCGGTATTTTTAACAACTTAAGGACATTGTAATATATATATATATTAATACTATATATTAATACTAATATATATATGTAATATATATATATATTAATATTTAATAATAACTATTTCTGTATTAAATAAATAAAATGTTTAGAATAATTATTTTGCTAGAAGTAAAAAATGAGTAATATTTATAATTTTTAAATTGAAAATTTTAAATTATTTTTCAAATTATATTAAATTAATATAAGATATTAAATTGATAAGATATTAAATAATAATAATATGATCTTAATTTATTTTTTTTTATTTATTAATTATTAAATGAATTTTATTTTTACTGTTTTATAATCTCATTAATATACAATAGATCATCCAATATTTTTAATCTTATTTTAATCTTATTTTATTTTTATTATATTCTATATTTTTTTATTGCCATATATTTTACTATCTAAATTAAAAAAATTAAATTAACTTAACATAATTATATCATTAAACATAACATTGTTCCAAAAACTTACATAATAAATATATTTTTTTGCAAAGTTTAATCGCCTTATATTATTGAAAAAAATTTCTTAAAAATAAAAGGTGAGGAATTCTATTATTATTAATTGTGATACATTTAATTGAATAAAATTAATTTAGAAAAATTTGATGTTTCAACATTTATATTGTTTGTATATAATGAAGTATTTATTATTTATAATAATGAAGTAGTTACTAAACAACAATATGAATGTAATTTTTATAAAATATATTTTTTAGTTAATTAATATTCAATTTTAATTTTTTAATAAAATAAATATGTTTTTACATTTTTTGTTGAATATAAGTAATTAATTTTATTTAAAAATTTTATTTATTTTTTATGAATTCTTTGTTAAAATATATGAATAAAATATATATTATTATTATGTTGTTATTTTTATTTTCACATTTTCACCATACGCTTTGTTACAAATGTAAGAAGTTACTATGTAAAAAATTTAAAATATATAAAAACGGAAATTAAATAATTAATTATAATTATTTATATATTAAATATAATATTTATATTTGTTTATTTCCTCTGATTATTTTTATTATTATTTTTTATTTTTGACAGATTTTAAAGATTGATTATTAGTTAGATATATTAGATTATAAAATTTAAAGAACAGAATAACAAAGAAAAATTAAAGATGAAATTTTAAAATTTAAATGAAAAAATTTTCTTAAAAATTTAAAAAACAAAATAACAGAGAAAAATTAAAGATGAAATTTTAAAATTTAAATGAAAAAATTTTCTTAAAATTTAATTATTACTATACATAATTAACATTCAATCTTCATATGAAAATAATTTCTAAAGACTAATTTCTTTCTTGCACATTTTTTTCTTAAAAAAATAATATTAGAATCATGTTGTAGAGCAAATTTTTATGACAAATAAATAATAGCATTATAAATTGCATTTAATTTGCAGTTTTAATTTGAGTTTTTTATATTTTTGCATTTTTGAACATCACATTATGTGATTATCTACTAACTACTTAAAATTATCGAAACTGAAATATTTAAAAAAAATAATGGATGAAGAAGAAGATCTAATAAATATTAAAAAAAAATAGAAGAATATAACAGATAAAAAAGAAAATTTGACAAGTATAAAAAAAAAATATAAAAAATTTAAGAATTAAGTTCAAAATGGAATATGAGCAAAAAAAAAATTAGTCAAAAATAAATATGATAGAAATATAAATTAGACTAATAAAAATGAGTAACCTACGATTTTTATAATAAAACTGTAAATTTTAAAAGTAAAGAAAAACTTATTTAACAATCATTCGTTACACACACACACATACACACACATGCAAAAATCAAATAAAAACTATTATTAATAAAAATTATATCAAATTTATATTGTTGTTTCTTATTACAAAAAAAGAAATATTCATAACTTCAAAAAATTATTTGAAGTAACTTAGATCATATAAAATATTTGTTTATGTTCATTTTTTGTATATAATATTAATAATAATGATAATAAATAATAATTTATATTTAAAAAATTTATATATTATATTTATATATTTTATATATTATATGTTTATATATTTTATAGAATTATTTATATATTATATTTATATGTTTTATAATATTATTTATATGTTATGTTTTATGTTATATGTTATGCTATTAATAAAAATGCTTTTTATGACACATACTCATAATGACACATACATATATCAATATATACATAATCAAATATTTGTTTTCAAAAGCCCAAATAAAATAACAATGAATTTTATTCAAGTTATCAAATTCAAAGTATCAAACAATTATAGAATAATATAATAAAATAATTAATAAATTAAGAGTGAAATCTCAAAATTTTTTATAGTTTTTTTTTAAAAAAGATATGATATTATTATAATTTATAAAATACAATTTATATATGATGATAGAATTCAAACTGATTTATAGATAGAAATTCACAAAAAATTGGAAATATTTTTGTTATAAAACAAATATTATCAAAGTTAAAAATTTCCAAGTTAAAAATACAAATAATTTGTTTTATTTCTAAAATAAAAACATGAAAATGATCACTTAAATAAAAAAAATATAAGAAATAATTTCAATTGTAAATATAATATTTTTATATTGTATTTAATTTATTATTAATATTATATTATATTATATTATATTATATTACATTATATTATATCATTATATTACATTATATTATATTATATTACATTATATTATATTATATTACATTATATTATATTATATTATATTACATTATATTATATTATATTATATTTATTATATTAATATTATATTTAATATAGAATCATAATCTAATTTAATTAAATTTTTTTATTATTATTATGAGATAAAATTCTGTTAAATTTATTTGAATTATCTTAATTATATACATTATAACCTTGACTTTTTTAACAATAGAAAGAAAAATATACAAGATTTTCTTTAATTTTGTTAAAAACAACCAATATTTTAATTTAATAAGTATAAACAATACTGAAAGCATATGTGAAATATTTAATTTAGGTTTTATATATAAATATAGATATATATATCTATATTATTCCATAATTAACAAAAATTTATATATGATTTAATAATTCAATAAATATGAATATATTGTAGCGGAGAAAGTTGTAAAGGAAATGCGATTCCTTATTTTAAATTATCTTATCTCCTAAATATATATATAAATATATATTAATATAAATACATATAGAATTATACATATATAGTTAATGAAATAATTTATTTTATTTTTATTCATTTAGAATTAAAAAATAGAATAATTTAGAAGTAGAAATAAGTTATTAAATTAATGATATAATAATGTGTAAAAAAAATGATTTAATACTATTTTAATATTTTCTGTTCTATATTTTAGTTATCTATTTTTTTTTAAAAAAAGAAATATGATAAATAAAACTTACCGTAAATATAATAATGATATAACTTGATATTGGCGAAATAAATATCGATGAAAAAAAATATTATTAATGATTTCAGAGAGTTGATAAATGCAGATTTTAGTATTAAATAAATATTAATAAATGCAAAATATTTTTAAAATGTATTATTGATGATCTAGTAGACCAGTAATCTACTTTCAAGAAGGATACTTCGAAATATCTGTAATATAGGAAAGTAACGATGTATTTAAATTGTTTGATCATAAAGCCGGTAAATTAACATTCGCAAGATAAATGAATCTGATTGGTTGATTTTGAAAAATTCAATACATTTATAAAATTAAGTATATATATTGCCCGAAAGGTAAGGTTATATAGCATCGAGTGTTGATGAATAATGGAGGGAGGTATTCCCCTTGCCTCTATGCCGTCCCTAACATTATTAGTTCTTCATGTGATAGAGTAACATCTACAGAAAATGCACGTTTGATTTTATTTTTATCTAATTTAAACTTTTATAATAAAGAGTAGATGGAACAAATATATTAAAGTAAAAGCAATAAATATATGTATGAAAATCGGAATAACTATTAATCAAATCAAATTTAATAAAATCAATGAAGCAATATAATCTAATTATTCATATATAAATGGTAAGTTAAATAATTTTAATTATATTATATTTACAATTATTACAATTATTACTATACCATTATTATTATATTATTATATTATATTATAAAGAATATTATTGAAAAAATATACATATATGTATATGTATATCATTGAAAACAATAATTTATTGAATTAAATGTATTTTGATATTTTCTTTATATATTTTTATAAAGTTAATTTTGCATGTAACTTTTAATAATATCTTTTCTATAATTTTTATTATTTACATTATTAATATATATATAACCTTATCTTATAACAAAGAGGTTTTTTTAATATATTTTTTTTTATTTTACATATATATATATATAAATTTTATTATAGAAAAATATCATATGATAAATTATTTCTAATAATTTAATTTATATAATTAAATATAAATTTTTAATAATAATTTTTTAAAATGAAAATTAAAATGGATTATTATCAATAATAATTACTATTAATTAACTTTAAAATTAATTTTATCACAATTTAAATTTTTTATCTGCAATAAATATTAAAATTTTACATGTTTAAAAATTAAATGTAAAATTTTGTATAATTTTTACAAAATAAAAGAAATAAATAAAAAATTTATTACAAAAGTAACTTTAGTTTTACATGTTTTTTTTTCTAAACATTTTTTGATTATAAATGAAAGTTATTAGATCTTTTTTTTTAATTACAAACTAATGAAGAATATTATTAAGAATATTATTAATTTATATCAACTTCATATCAATCAAATCAATACTTTTATAATAGAATAATAAAGTTATAATGTATAGTTTAATTTAGCAAAATTTTATACTATTATAATACTAATTTAATTAATAATTTAAAATAATTAAAATATCATTTAGAAAATATATATTAATTTTTATTATTTTTTTGGAAGAAAAGTGATACAAAATATATGTAATATATAGATTAATATTTATTAGAATATTTCATATATGTATTTTATTTACATATATTATATTTTTTAAATAATCATATTAATGTTATCATATATTAAATTTCTTTCATTAAAAAGAAAGAAACATGAAAATAGTTTTATAGTTATTAAATAAGATATATAATATAATAAAAAATTATTAATTTATAAAATATTTCATAAAATATCAAAAATAAAATTAAGTGAACAGACAATGAAAATAATTAATGAAGTTTTACAAAAATTATATACATTTACACATATATTTAAATATATATTTAAATATTGTACATCTTTATAATATATAAATTAAATTTATAAAAAAAATATGTCAATAATTTGAAAATTATTTGTAATGTGCACTTATTTTTATCATTTATTCACTTTTCTCTACGAATTAATAAAAATATGAAAAGTTAGAAAATATTAAAAAAAATTATTTGTTATTTTAAAAAAATGATATTTGCTGAAATTAAAAAAAAATAATAAAAATATGAATTTGAATAAGTTATAACATTATGATATTATTTATACTAAATAGGTCATTAAGTTAATTAAGTCATACTATATAAAATAATTTTATTATAATTAATATTTTATAAATTATCTTATCTAATTTTATTTGATTTGATTTCTTCAAATTTATATAATATAATATCTCTTATTTTTTGTTAACAATTTTTATTATTTTTTTATATATATTGTTCCATTGTTTTATTAATGTTTTATCAAAAACATTTTATATTATTATATTGAAATCAAAAGTTTGGATATTATGAACTTGTATAAACTTTGTATTATGAACTTTATACTTTATACTTCCATTTTAATAAGATTTAAATTTTTAATTATTTTAATAAAGATTTGTATTTATGATCTTTATATAATTTTATGATAATTCTTGCATATTTGTTTATTAATAATATTTTGAATTTTTATCTTTATATATATATATATATATGTATATACATATGTATATATAAGTGCACAGTATAAAGAATATTTTTTTTTTTTATATAAATTTTACAAATATTGAAATACTTTATTTTATTTTATTCTTTATCATCCTTAACTTATAAGATTGTATATAGATTGTAATTTTCTTACAATCAAATTATTATATTATTATTTTAGAACTTAATTCTATTACTATTATTTTTAATTTTTAATTTATTTTATATTTTGTCTACTTATATTTTTTCGTAATATAAAATAATATATCACATGTAATATATCAAAGCATTATATAATTTTTTTTTATAATCTTTTTTTTTATCTGATTTTTTTTAATTTTAATTTTTAATTTTTAATTTTTTTTAATGAAAACTCATAAACAATTATTATACTTAGTGAATTAAAATTTGACATAAATTAAAAAAAAATTAGTTAAAAATTTAAAAAATTTTATTAATTTAATAAATTAAATTCAGTTATGATTATTTTTGATTTTTCTGCTTAAAATTTTTCGTAAACGTATGTATCTTTTGTAGAGTATTAATCTTTCATTAAAAATATAGATTCTGCTTTATGTATATACTTTAATTTGAATTCTTTTAATTATAGAAAAATCTTGAATAATTTAAAAATATGAACTTTGAAATATAAATTATGAAGTTAAAAATATGTATATATTTTTTTAATTATTTAAAAACTTAGCCATTTTGTTAGAGTTTTATTATATATAAATATATAAAATTTTAGTGAATAATAAATTATTCACTAAAATTTTATTCATTCTATTTTTATAATAAATATAATAATATAATAGAAATAATAAAATTTTATTAAAGAAAAGAATGAATAAAAAAAATATTTAATTTCTTATAATTTATTTTCAATAAAGAATATTTTAATACATAAAGAGTATCATATTATAAATATATAAGAGTATAATTTCTTCAATTAGAGTGTATAATATAAGTGTATTGAAAAGTGAAAAAAATAGAAAATGGAAATTATAGGATGTTAATGAGAATAGATTATATCATATATTTGATTTTGCAAAGATTGTGAAGCTCAATTTCAAATTTTTTTTATTGAACCTATATTTTTTTTACTATACATATAATATATTATACGTATAATATCTAGCATAGAATATATATAGTCGTTAGATTCTCTTAGTTTTCAAGATTAGTTTATAAAAAAAATTGTTGTTATTACATTGAATTCTGCCCTTTTATACATATCCATACAATAATTTATTTACATATATTTATAGTATATTTATCATAAACATAAACATGTTAGTTTGTTCTTCGCTTGGTATATTTAGATTTAACCGTCGACCTCTTTATTTCTATGTTATATTTCGCATTTAATATGAATTTATTTATTTATTTATTTATTTTTATTTTGAATTTAAATATATGAAATGGACAAAATAATGAATAATGAATAATGAATAATGAACAAATGAATAATATGTTCTGATTTTATGTGTTTCTTGATAGAATTTATCAAAATTTTGTCATATAAAATATTTCTTTCTTAATAATATAGTGAAAAGGTAAATAATATTTAAAAATCAATTAATTTTGTCCCATAAATTTTACTTATTATATAGAAAATGAATGGGACAAAATGATATCACGAAAAATCATCTGAAAATAAATCAATGAATTTTTATCATTGAGAGAAAATGATTTCTTACATATTTTATATATTGAATTCTTTAGAAATCTTTAGTAAAAATCTTTTATTGTTTTGGATTTAGAGATAAATAAATACAAAATAACGATTTTTGCTATATTTACGAAATTTTTCCAAAGAAATAATTCTTTTTTAATTCAACACTTATTTTTGTTAATTCAATCGTATAATACTATTTTTATCGTATGCAATTGAATTTATTATATAGGATTTTTTTTTATTAAGTTATGTAACTTTAAATTTATTTTATTTTTAACGCATAAAAACTTATTAAAAAATACTTATCTTGATATGTGAACAAAAGTATACATTTTTACTAGTTTTCTACTTGAAAAAAATAAATCAGAATTTTCACAAATTTTCTCTTTTTATAATCTGTAAGTTAAAAATACAATAATTTTATAGCGATATATTTCAATAAAGAAAAATCTATGATAATAAATTAAATTTGATTTTACAAGAAAAAGATAGTACTATATAGTACATAGATGTAATTGATAAAAACAATGAAAAAAATTTTTGTTTTCTTTAGAATATTTTCATAAGTATAGCAAAAGTCGATATTTTTTATCAATATCCATTTATTTCCTAAATTTAATGTGATAGTGAATTTTTATAATCGGATTCAAATTTAACAAACGACAATATATAAAAAAATTATCATAAACAACAAAACCTTAATCTAATTTTTCAGATATATATTATTACATTTTTTTTAAAAATAAATAAAATATGTAAAAAAAAAGATTAAAGTTTTTAAATAATATAATTAATTATAAAGAAGAGATATAGATATATGTGTAAAATTTGAATAAGCTATTTAATTTCGAAAAACAATGTATTATCATTTTTTCGATATTGTAATTTCCATAAAAATTCTCTATAGAATTTTAATTTATTTGCAAATTTATAGAAATATGTTTGAAAATTTTATTTCAATTCAAGATATCATGTTTATATTTTTTATGAATAGATATTAAAAATTATTATACAAATATTTATAGCAATATAAGATAAAAAAAAATTAGAAAGAAATTCATTTTATCAATTATTAGAAAATATAAAATATATAGAATTACATAAGTACATATAATATATACAAAACTATTAATATTAATAAAACTATTAATAAAAAAAAGTAATAAAATACTAATAAAAGAAAAAGTATTAGAAATAAATATTAATTTTATTTTATATTATTATTTACGTTGGAAATGATTTTAAAATAGTAAAATGTTTCTTATAAAATTTTGTATTTTATCTGAATTTGAATCAAAAAGGAAATGATAAATTTGTCCGATTAAATTTGGTTTATATTGGATTTATAATATTTAAAGATTCTAGTTTTATTAACTTTATATTATTTGTTTATCACAATTGTATATTTTTTTATTTACATATGTACATATTTATGTTATTTTTCTATCTTATAGCCGCTAATACAGTTGCTTAATGATTATTGCTTAGTGATGCTTTTCACGTATAATAATAACTATAATGATAGTAACATAAATTGATTCGTATTTTCTCAACCATAATTATGTGGTGGTAAGAAAGTTTTACTGTAAAATTATAAATGAAAATATTAAGAAAGTGTTTGTTATTATAAATTATTAAATATCATTGCAGTGCATGCAAAATTTGCCATCATAAGGTAAATTTGCATACAAAAAGTAATAATTTAAATAAGGAATTATATTTATTTATTTTAATTATTTATTTTTTGTTTAAACAAGTATAAGTATGTTTTATAATAAAGAACGAAAATATAAAGACGATGAAGTTTTATTGCTAATAATATATACAATCTTTTTCATTTATTAGAAATTAATATTATGATTAATAATATTTTTAATAACATGTATATGTATTAAAAATATATGTATATATATAAAAATAAATTATTAATTTATAATAGTACATAAAAGATTTAAGAGTTTAATTAAAGAGTTAATTAAAGTTAATTAAAAAGTTAATTAAAATATTGATTTTTAAAATATTCATAGTAATTGCATTATTAATATACTTTCAAATGTATTAATTTTGATGTAATATTTAAATTTTATAAATTAATCGAATGTGATTAATTTATAAAGTGATTCACAACGATGCGTGATTGCAAATATAGATACTAACATTGATTTTTTATGTTCATATTTTATTTTAAGCATATATTTTTGGATTTTAAAAAAATATTCGTCTTGTTTCTAAAGTGAATTTTTTGAGAAAAGAAATCTGTTATATATATTAGATATTAGTTTATTATAATTTATATAATATATATTTGTATAATTTAATTAAATTGATTGACTTTTTATTAATTAATAGTTATTAGAAAACTTTTATTTATTTAATGCATAGTTTTTTAATAAATATAACATAATTTTAATAAATAATAAATTAAATAATAACAAAATTTAATATTGAAGAATATACGATTTAACAACTTAAATTAAAATAATTAAAATAGTAATTTTTTTTAATATATCAAATTAAATATTATATTCAATATATTTTTTTAAGCAATTTAACATATTATAAATTTTTTATTAATAATAAGCATTATTATCCATATTGTTACAATCGACATTCATATTGTTTTTTATATCTTTTAATATCGTTTAATATATTATTTTGACATATTAATGTTAGAATATTATGAATTATATTACAAATTATATTTATATAATTATTTAAAAAGAAAACAAATTAAAATTAATTGAATTCTATATTTTATCTGTATCTTTTGTTTTCTTTTAGGAGAAAATGCAAATTTTGTTATGAATATTTTAGATTTTTTCATTTTAAATTCGTTAATTTTTTTTAAAAAAGATAATTGTATACATTCATATTAAGATAATTACAAAGAATTATGTTGCGAACTATGTTGAGAATTATATTTTACTTCTAAATAAAACTTAAAGAAATTGTAAATAATGTAAAAAAATAGAAATTAAAAATGATATATGATTTGATGCAAAATAATTCAATAACATTTTATGAGAATTGAAAGAATAGAAAGCAGAAATAGAAAAATAAAAAATAATACTTGAAATACAAACTTTATCAAAATATTTTTCATATAATATATATTATATTTAATTAAAATAAAATATATTCAATTTATTAAATTATTATTGTATTATTGATATATTATTAAATTATTATTATAAACATATTATAAAATTTTTTTTATATTATTTTTACAGGATGACAAAGATAAACATTATTAGAAATATTGTTCATAATTGATTCTTGAACATAATTCTTGTAAATATATCCCTGATAAATATTGGTAATTTATAATATTTGATTTATATTTATTGATTTATATTTGATTTATAATATTTGATATGTAAGTATATAACAATTACTATTTTTATTTTTTCCTACTTTATAAATTTTAATTAAAAAATCATTATAATATTGTATATTCGTAGCATTCAAAGTTAATTAAAACCAAAAAATTTTTTTATTAAAATTTTTTTTATTAAAATATTAAAATGTTAATCCTTATAATATATTTCATATTCTATTATCAGTTTTTTCATTTAAATAATGAATATTATTGGTTAATATTAATTTGATATAATTGATTTAAATAAATTAAATATAACATAATTATCACATATATATAAAATAAAATTTTATAAATAGATAATTTAATTTAATTAATATCGTAATTCAGCTCGATGAAGAATTGACAAATTCTATTTAATTTCTAAATTATATTAAATACAATTTAGAAAATAAAATGAAAATGCCAAATAAAAAGTAATGTTTCTTATTAACAAATAATAAGATAATTTCATAAATAACTAAATTAATTAGGAAAAATAACAATGAAATTAGAATAAATCATTACATATAATTAAATTAAAAATGGATATGATATATTTTTATAAATTTAATTATAAATATTTAATTATAAATTTTTATAAATTTTGTAAATTAAGTATAAAATGTGGCATTTACCGAAAGAGAATAATACTTTTTTAAGCAAAAATAAATTAAAACTTAGAATGACAATTTAATAGAATGATATAAAATATTTTCAAAAAATCGACTATAAAGTTTCATCAAATACGTTCGAGAAATAACGTTAATTAAATATAATTAAATATGTTAAAAAATATGTTTTTTTATATATAATTATTTTACTCGTATTTTAAAATATCATGACTTGATATAAATTAAATTAATATATAATTTCAATGGCACATTTATTTATCATTGAAATCAAAAATTATATCATTCAATTTAGAATAAATTTCTGAAAATATTTTTTGATAGAAAACGAGAAAAATTAAATTTCTAGCTAAATTGTTTTCAAAGTTTCTTTTGTTAATCGAATATTTTTAGTAATTTATTGAAACTTTTTGCCATTAGCAAAATAATTTCAATAATTCAATTAAATTTAATTTTTTTTTATTTTAAATTAATTATTAAAAATAATTAAAATATAATGCAAAAGATACAATTTCACATTATAAAGAAAATCAAAATATAATAAATATAAATTAACAATTTCATTTCAGAATTTATTATCAAATGTGCTAAAGTTTTTTATATAACATATAATTTTTTATATAATATAAAGTTTTTTATATTTTATAAAATATAAATATATTTTAAAAGTATTTTATGATATGAAATCAAAATAAATTAAACAAAAATTATATGTTATAAATTATATATTTATATTTAAAATAAAATTATCTCTGATAAAAGTTCTAAAAAATGTTTTAAAATGGTGAAATAATATATTGCAATGCAACATAAAAATAACAAATGCTAGCTTTTTCGCACTCTTTTTTATTCATAATTATAATTTCATTTTATTCTCGAAAAAAAAAATTTATCATGTTCCAATATTCTTTATCAATCCCAATGTTCTTACATTTAGATTTTATATTTAAATTATATTCAAACATTCTTTAATTAAACTGAATTATGCAATATATTTAAGTCAGTTTATAATAAATTTATTGATTAGCTCTCTCCTTAGCTCTTTCCTTTTAATAAATTTAAAATATATTGTAAAGAAAATCATTTTAAATTTTTTCTTTTACATATAATTCACGATTGATTTTAGTTTTCGATTCTTAGTTCGATTTTTAACAAAAATAATCGCAACATTATATTTTTGTTATTTTAGATAAATAGAAACACTATTCAAGTAATTTAGAATGCATGAGTTCTAATATTATGATAAATTAAATTTGATAATATTCCATTATTTTCATTTTTAATGAAAAATATAGATATTGCAATGGCCACATGTTTGGATTAAATCATTTATTCATTAAATCAGTTGAGATTGATTTTAAAAAAGAATATAAAGTATAATTTGTTAAATATAACAGAAATAATAACAAATTATAAATAACTTTTTATTTTTTTATATAAGTGATAAATATTTTTATATTTTGAACACTTTTTCATCGAATCAAATTATTTGAAAACAATTTAAATAAACCAATATTAATTAGGTTATAATTTAATTAAAAATTGTATTTTTAATTAATTTTAATATTATCTATTTCTTTCTAATTTTATTTTTATTGATGCTTTGCCTGATGGCTGTTTTATGGCTGTCTTCCTGAAAAAAATATTCACTTACAAATATTAGTATGTTTATTGATTTTATAATCGGATTTTTCCTTTTTTTTCTTCTTTGATAAACACTTGTCTTGACATCAATTTAAGAGGTGATGATCTGATTTTTCCGGAGAAGATATGGATCTCGAAGAGCTTTTTTTTTAAATGAATTTTCAAATATTGTTTTTTATAGTTGTTTATAGATATGAATTTATATATGTCTTGATGTTAACATTCTTCGTTGCCATTTCTAAAAAGATGAATGGTCCGTGATTCCTCGAAAATATTTCAGTATTTTACTTTACAGTCAATACTTTAATAATATTACTTCTTCTTATAGTTCTTAATTCGAGCTATTTATAAATTTTTTAATGATCTCAAATATTAAGGTCCTTAATTTATTTTTGACGGATTTTTTTTTTAATTTTCTCCTCAATGAAAAGGTAGACTGATTCTTGATTGACTTGTCACGAAATATAGTCATTTTTTACTCTCGTCGAAGTTTTTTTTTCTTTTAGCTACTAGCAATTGACACTTTATTACGAAAATATTTTGTTTTAATGTCAAGAGATATTAGACACTGATATATCAGAATCTTTCTGTCGTTGCTGGTGATAAACAAAACTGGTTTGATAAGTCTTACTTGGTTGAATATACTTCTTAGTTATATGCGTTATATTGAAGAATTATTTTTATTATATTGAACAATCGTCTCCATATTCGATGTTTTTGGTGCAACGAAGAATACTTCATTAGAACATTGTTTTTCTCTTTTTCTCTTTTGTTATACCCTTCATTTGCATTACTATTATATTGATTTGAATTGAATAAATGATTCATGACTGATTCGATAAGAAGTTTATTTTTAATCAAGCAAAACGTGATTAATCTTAATAAAAAATAAGTATGTTCTTATTGAAATTCATTGATTCAATCTTTTTGAGGATTGACAGTTGTCATGCTTCGTCCAGTTTATGACTATTCTAAAGCACGCTATATGATAATTCTAATATCAATTCAATATTTAAGAATTAATTAATGATTTTTGAGAACCATTAGATTGATGATTGTTTCAAGATATAAATTCCAGAGAAAAATTGTCCAATCTATTTAATTGATTTAATATAATTAATGTTAATGAATGATGCTTAAAAGTTGATGTATAAAAGTTTTTAATTAAAAAAATTTAGGCATATTTATAAATTTTACAAATAAACTGATTGATGTTGATCTTCTTGATTTTTATGTATCACATTTTATGTGAATTCATTTTTTCTATATATATATATATATTTCTATATATTTGATATATTATAATCAATCTTCGTTAAAGGATTTTTTTGCAAATGATGCATTTGTTCATCGAAATCTAATTTCCTCTTTAGTGCATTTTTTCTTTTCCTTTTTCATAATTTTTATTCGATTTTTTTTATATCCTTTGCTTTTTCAGTTTCTCTTGATTCTATTTTCAATTATCAATTATTATTTTTTTGTTTTTTCCTAAATTCTTTTTTTCTAAAATGCTGATAAAAATTAGAATTTCAAATTATTGCATTTGTTTTTCTTTTTTTTTTTATCTTTATTTGTGAAATATCTCTTGCAAGATCGATATTTTTAATAATTTATAAAATTAGAAGATATATTTACTCAAAAATATTAACACGAGAAATTGATATTGAGTACGTATGTAACATGTGAATTGAGTAATAATGATGAGTTCTGGAATTTAAAAAAATGAGAAGATAAAAAGATTATAATACAAATTTTGATTATTGCAAACATTTAAATGGAATAAAATGCGAATCTACACGATTAAAAGACTACAATTAGAATTAAAAAGTCAACCTCATTTAGATAGTAGATGAAAGCAATATAGATTAAATCGGCTAATTTAAATAATATTTCTGCATCCAGAAACTATTTGGTTATATATTATTTTAAAGATTATCTTTTATATATGGTGGAAATTTTAATATATGTAACACACGATGTTGTTTTGCAAATAGAATAACTTTAAATCTTTGTTGATTTGCATATCCATCAAACGTAAGAATTGGACCTTTTTAATTAAATTTTTTGAATTCTTTCCAAAAATAATTCAAATTTTTAAAACATTATCTTTTTGCCAAATTTCATTAATGTTCCTTGTTTTTTTAAATATATTTTTTTAAAAAGAAAAACTGCATTTATACAGTTTGTAGTTATTATGCAGTTTTATTAAGAAGCATAGTAAGTAAAGGAGAATATAAATATTTTTAATAACATGTATGCTTTGCAAAATATTTTTTGATCTCTTTTTGTGCAACATAGCTATAGTCTTTCCCTATTGCAGACTTTTGTTATTTCAGATTTATTTTCTCTTTTTGTTTTTGCGGATAAGCAGAAATGATTTATTATATAATTTATTAGTCTATATATCTGTCGCTATTATAGAAAAATGTTATATTCGTATTACATTCTTGTGACTAGAAATATTACAATTGTATATTCTATCTTATTGATGCACCACTGTAACATAGTCTAACTCCAGGCACACAATCTAATTGCAACGGGCAATTTTACAATGATTTTAGCCTAGATTCAGCATAAATAAATGTTTCGTCGTTAATATCTTTCTGGCTGTAATTATATTTTCATATGATGTTTAATCTCTTAAAATCTCTCAAAGATAATCAAATTTCTTTGGTTTTTATATCCTCTTCTAAGCATAGCAACCAATTATAATCACTTTACGTTCTGAAATTGAATTATCTAGTCCAAACACATGTCCCCGTTAATATAATTAATCCAAGAGGATTTCTGTAATGACTTGAGCATGTGTGTCATTATTTTTTCTTGCTATTTGCTCTGTTTTTTGTACTTTCTTGATCCATTACTTTGTTTTAGATATTGATCGGTGTGCGATTAATGATTCTCATAATCATTCAGCCTTTTATAGTTGCCTTCAAAGAATGTTTATATACAAACGCAAGTATGTTTATTAATAATTTTACTATCAGATTTTTCCTTGTCTTTCTTCGATAAGGATCTTTGATGTCTTAACATCATTGTCTTAACATTAACAGATAATTTTTCATTTCTTCAGAAAGAAGCTCTGTATGGATTCCAGAAGATTTTTTTCTTAATAAAATCTCTGATCTCATCTTTTATATTTTTATATAGAAAATAAATTTATATATTTTATTATTATCAAAAATTTCTCTCTTATAATAATAATAATATATATAGACCAGAAATATCACTTCTGATCTATCTCATTGCTGCGGCACATAACTTAATTCTAGAGGGACTAATTCTAGTGGACGACTTCTAAAGACTTCAATTTTTTAGACGAGATTCAGTATATCCGCTAATATCTTACATTTTTCTGGCAGAAATTACAGAACATATCACTTAATGCTTGGTTACAAAATGAAGGATTAGATTTTTATGGTCTTTATATTATTATTTGAGCGAGGCATCCAATCTTAGTGGTCCTATCACGTGAAATTGAGTCGTCCATGAAATTTTATGGTAATAAAGCGCGTAATTAATATTCGTTTTGTTACAATCATAATTTTTTGCTGGCCGTCCAATCTAGCTGTGAAATAATGATTGAGATTATCATCGTGAGAATCAAAGTGAGAAAATACAGACCTGGGAGAATTTTCTCTTTCTGAATGCTGGTCAATCGTTTGAGGACAACCTTTTTTTTTTAATAGCTATGTTCGGAAACTGCATCATCAAATCTAGACGTGAAATTCGGTGATAACAAAACGCACAATTATATCCGCATTGTTATTGTAACAATTTTTACTTAGCCAATTCTCAACTTAACGAGAAATAGATATTTAATTATCAATGAGTTAACTAACAATGAAATTTGCAGGACAAGCATCATAAAGAAGAGAGAGCGATTCGAGCGCAATTTTTTTCTCGGACTATTAGACAATCACTTCAGATCAACAATTTTATTTTCTTAACAGTTATATTATGTACTGAAACTAAATCGTTCAGTCCATACGTGGATGTCGCTAATGCCAACGCGCACAGTTATATCCATCTTATTACTGTTACAATTTTTATTTCAATTCTCAATTTAACGAGAAATAGAAATATTTAATTATAATTAATGAGATTGTCAGCATGAGCATCATAATGAAGAGAGAGCGATTCCAATGCATTTTTTTTTCTGACTGCTAGACAATCACTTCGGATCAGCAATTTTATTTTCTTAACGGCTACATTATGTTCTGAAACTGAATCATCCAGTCCATACGTGGAATTCAGTGGTATTAACGCACAATTATATCCGTTTTATTATTGTTACAATTTTTATTTGGCCTATTCTCAACTTAACGAGAAATAGAAATATTTAATTATAATCAATGAGATTGTCAGCGTAAACATCATAATGAAGAGAGCGATTCGAGCGCATTTTTTTCTTTCTGACTGCTAGACAATCACTTCGAATTAGCAATCTTTTTTTCTAAACAGCTACATCACGTTCTAAAACTGATTTGTCCTATCTATATGAAATTTGGTGATAGCAAAGCGTACTTTTATATCTATTTCGTTATCATTTTATTTTAACATCACATTCTGAAACTGAATTCGTTTTGTTACTATTAGAATTTTTTTTTGACCTATTCTAACTTAACGAGAAATGAGCATAATTAATTATAATACCTATAATAATTTCTCCTAAGTTTGTCAACATGAGCTTCAAAGTATGTGAAGTATGCATTTTGTTTTTGTCTATTAACCATGCATTTCGTTTTGACATCCTCTTGTGTTTTGCGTTCTTTAGCTGTCAAGCATATGTATACGGTTATATGTGTTTATGACTTTATTGATAATTTCATTGATAACTTATTATTAAATTTTTTCTTGTTTTTCCTTTTTTAATAAGAGCTAATATCTTGACATCATTTTAGCGGTGCTCTCTCTTTCTGTATGGATTTTGGAGAGTTTTTTCTTAAATTTTGCGATTTTGTGTCTCATATTTTTATATAAGTATTAAATTTTTATTTTTCATTATTTTGAAATTTTCTGCATTATTGCCAGAAATGTCAACAAATTTTTTCTTTTTTTTTTTTTATTCATCTATCATTTTATTTGTTTTAGAAAAGATCTATATGATAACTTAGATATTTTCTTTTCTGAGTTGTGAATTCTACTTTATTGATCCATTTTTCAATCAATGTTTTGTCTAATAGTTACTCGATATTTCATTACATGAAGATTACATGAAGAAAGGCAAATATATCTGATGTGTTTAACTTCTTATTGGCAATTTTACTACTAGATTTTTCCTTTTTTCTCGTTTTTGATATATTTTGAATACCATGATTTTTTATCCAGGAAAGAACTTAGTAATCAAAAAGATTTTCTTTTAAATAATTCTATGATCTTATCATAATTGTATATGCAGAGTTGATGCATCTTATTAGTTTCGAAAATTTCATTTGTTCTTATGAAATTCTGTTACTGTTTGTATTGACAATGTAGGTAAAGATCGGTGACTCCTCCAAAAATACTCCAATTTTGTCTTCAATGCTGCTGTTTCCTTTTGTAGATTTCAAAAATTTATTACATTTACAGCTTTCAACTTAGTTACTATCGAATTTTTTTATATAACTATTATTAATATTATACTATGATATTGCATCCTGGCATTTGTTCTTCCATAATGTTTTCA
This sequence comes from Apis cerana, assembly GCF_029169275.1. NCBI lineage: Eukaryota > Metazoa > Arthropoda > Insecta > Hymenoptera > Apidae > Apis > Apis cerana. The sequence continues at coordinate 1,646,333 of NC_083865.1, read as the reverse complement.
TTTATTTTTATTTAATTTGCATAATAATATTTATTATAATAATATTAATTATAATAATTAAATAAGTTATAAATATTTAACACAATATATTTAATATAATAATTAGTTTAACTAATTTAACTAGATAATATTATCTTTTTGCGAGGAGTAGAAAATAACACGTCCGTTTTGCTTTGTGCTCGAAAAATGATTCCGTTAAATCGACATTTTAGATATGAATGATAACCGATGTTGTCATTTTTTGTCCTACAGTTCATATTAGCTATAATGTTCCACATTATGGCTGTCAGTATTTATAATAATAGTATTATTATTAATATTAATAATTTAGTAGTAATAATTTTTTCATTTTTGCTTTCGGTAATGGAGCTGGAAATGGCTGGTTGCTCTTCTCTACGTTCAACAAATTTTTTACAAGTCCTTAACTTGAGCTATTTTTAGATCTGTAACTTATGAAGTTTCCTTCACTTTTGCTTCTGGCAATAGAAATGGCTGATTGCTCTTCTTTATTTCTTCTTTATTTCTTAATGAATTTCTTATAGATCCTTAACCTTAGCTATTTTGAGGTCTATAATTTCAACTTCAGCTTGATTGCTAATTTTGTCAAAGTGATTCGTTTAACTATCTCCATAATATTGTTACATTCAATAAACGTTCGATTTTATATTGTATTTATTTTTTTATTTTATTTATTTATTTATTGATTTATTTATAATTATTTATACTTTACTTCGTTATTTATAAAGTGATGTAATATTTATTCCTAAGAAAGAAATACACGATTGTTCTATATGCGGTGATTTTATCAATTAAAATTTTAATATTTTCCATATAAATGACAACTATTGTCATTTCTTGATATATGTTGTCTCTGATATTCTACACTGTGACTATCAACGTAACAATATTATCATTAATAATATCATTCAGCATCACTCATACGAAGCTAGTTACTACTTACAAATGTGAATATATTTCTTTTTTAAAATTGCATTTACGCAAATTTCTTTAGAAAATATTTCATTGAATCCATTTTTTTAAATAGTTCTCTTAACTTTTTAGTCTATTTATTGTTTTTGTACCGTCAATTATAATTATAATATATTTTGTAAATCTACTAAATTTTTCTATTTTTCTTTTTTGTATTTCTGTTTCTTTATACATATAATTTTAATAATTCTTCATTGACAGACTACTTGTTAATTTATCAAGCGCACATTTCATTAGTAAAAATTTTTTTTATTTCGCATATTTATTTATCTATTTATTTATTTATTCATTGTTTGAAAAATATTTCTTTACATACAATCTTTAATGCGGTATATAAAACGATAAGATCTTTTTTATATGTACATTGTTTTCATTTTTATATTGATTTTTTAAATTTGAAAAAATTTCTACATGATGTTGTAAAATGTATATATTTTTATATATAATATATAACAACGAGAAAAATTGCACTTTTTCAAAATTGCAAATTATATGTTGCAAAATAAATATAATTGTCTTTCATAATTAATATAAAATTAATATAAATTAATATTATTATAATTAATATAAAAAAATTAATATAAATTAATATAAAATAATACTTTCTTTAGAAAGTAATAAATCTATTAATATATTAAATTATAATGTAACCAGGGACCGATATCATGGCCAATATCTTTATTACAGATTTAATATAATATACTTATAATATAATACATTAATCCTAATAATTATATATTTAGAGATAAAAAGTCTTTCTGAACTTATGTTGGTGGCATTGCTGAAGTCAATTTACCAATAAAAGTGTATTTCTAATATATTATTTTTTATTTATTTCAGAATTGCAAAATATTTGAATATTTTAAAAATTTTTATACTATACTTACAATATCTAATGAAGGAAATGGGAATATTTTTTTTTATATTTTTTATTTATCTTGTATTGTATTTTTTGATCTAATTTTCTCAATATTTTTTCAATATCATTAGTTTCATTTTTTCTTTTTGAAAAGTTTGAAAAATTTGATGAAAAATTCTCATGAGATGTTCTAAGTTCTTGAATCATATGTTCCCTGTATCGTCAAGAATATAGATGATAATTTATGGATAATATAATTTATTTTTTGTATGTAATATTATGTTAAATCTAGAAAAATTTGTTCAATTAGGAAAATAATTGCCAAAAAAATAAATAATTTTGCATTTTCCTTGATTCCATAAGTTTATTTTCTATTTGTTTTATGATGAAATATATATAAAATATTGTTACTTCAATATTGTTTCAAATATTATCTCACATCATTCTTCCATAACTTTATTTATACTTTACAATAATTAATTTACAATTACATTATAGTTTAATATTATAATTATTTACACAATAATAATTAGTTTATTATACAATATAATATTCTTGAGAAAAGCAGAAAGCAATATATCCATTCTGTTTCATGATCGATATTAGATTTCATTAAATCAAACTTTTTAATTTTGAAGACAACCGATGTTGTTATCTCTTATGACAATATAACAACATCTATCACAACTATTCGTATTAATGATGTTTCACATTGTAGTTGTATATGTGTATAATAATATAATCAATTATAAAATATAACTACTATATAAGTATAATTCAATACTTAATATAAAATTTTAATATGTAATAAAAATTTAATATATTATTAATATAATATAAATTTACAATTCACGTAAAAAACGGAATAAAATTTTTCCAGAAATTTCATTTAGCATATTTAGGAAAAACTGAAAAAGTATATTACATGAAAAAAAATTTTTATTTAAAAGTATTTATGAAATTGAATATAATAGAAATTGTTATATAAATGATACATAAGCATACATAAATGAAAATGTAATCTTTGATAAAGATATGTTTGTTTTGTATCAATTTTATTTCTGCGAAAACAAACTTTTTCATTATTTTTTCATTCATATTAGAATAATATTTCATTTTTGAGTGGAATTCATCAAAATTTGAAATAAAAGCTCGATTACAAGCTTGTTAGAAATATTCTCTCAAATTATAAAAATTAATTACTATTAACTATATTTTTCATATATTGCATATAACTGTAATTGTCCTTTTTATTTATTATTATTATTATTTTTACTAGTCTCTATGAAATAATATGATATAGATTAATTTTTCTTGGACTAGTCTTGATAAAACTCAAATTTAAAAAAAGTAATTTGTACCACAAATAGTATTTAATAAAAAGACATTAATCATTTTTTTAATTATATTTTATCATTAATAATTCTTAAAAACAAGAAAATATTGTAAATCGCTACAAATGAAAAATTATTGTTCAATACTAATTATTTATTTATTTGATTTTAAAATCTAAACTACTAATAATATTAATAAAAACAACTTAAATAGAGTAGAATTTTATTTAGACATGTCTGTAAATATAAAGTAAAATGATCTTTTTGATCTATTTTTTTATATTTCTGTATTTCTAATTTTTATATTCAATCATCGTTGATTCTTTGCAAATTATGTATTCAGTGATTTGTTTAATAAATAAAAAATTTATTTAATTTACTCCTTAGTGAATTTTCTTTTTTCACTTATCTCTTCTGTTTTTTTTCTTGCTTGATGTTTTTTTATATTTTCTTTTTTTCCTAGTTTACCTAGTTTTTCAATTTGTTTTTGTTTGTTTTTTTCACCGATAGTTTTTCTTTTAATATCTTCTATAAATTATATTAATTAGAATTTTAAACAATTGTAGAAAAATTTGAAATCGTTATTGAATTCTTCATTTTTTTTATTATTTTTGTTTTTGAAATATTATTTACATGATGTTTTTAATAAATTTTATAAATTCAGAAAATATATTTGTTGAAGAATGCTAAGATTCATTTTAATGTGAATTATATATGTGATGATGAGTTTTAGAGTTTAGAGAAAAGTTTTTTAAATTAAAATGTCAGATGGTGTAAACATAAATTGCAATTTCAGATAAAATAAAATCCGAATTTGAAAATATAATATGATTTACTATAATTTTGTATTGAAAAATAGATTGTGTCAAGCTAATTTATCTAAAAGAGATAACAGTATTATCTAAACCAGAAATTTTTTAAAAATATTTCTGTAATTTTGAAAAGTCTCATTATAATTCGATCCTAATATTTCATCTTAGACTTAATATATGCATATGATACTCTTCTGTAAATAAGATAATTTCAAGATCTTTATGATTTGTATTAATTATAAGAAAAATTTTTTTTTAAATTGGGTTTCAAAAAATAGAAGTTTTTCAAAAAATAATATGAGCCATTTTAAAAAAGATTAAAATCATTAAATTGTGAATATAATTTTTATAGCTATTTTTTCTAAAGCTGCATTTATACAATTTTTATTAGAAAATAGAAATAAAAAATTTTTATTAAAGAAACTAAAAATATATCTACGATATGTAACCAGTAAAGTAAAAGTAATTTGTTGTTTTTTTATAATTATGTTCACTTGTTTCTGCTTCATTTCTCAAATAATTTTGAACTATAGAAATATCAGTTTCATCGCAATTCTGCTTGAAAAATTGTATTGTGTAAATAGTTCTAAATTTTCACTTAAGAGGTGATTTGATATTTATTAAAATCTAATTTTGGATTTTGGATGTAACGTGCCACAAAGTATAATTCTATTTTATTAAATTTTAAATATAATTTTAAATATTTAATCAAATCATATACTAATTTCAAAAATTTAGTTTACTTAATAATATAAATCTGGCATCTTAATCTTATAAAAATTACCTTCTAATTATTTAATAAAAGTTTTATTAAATCTATGATTTTACTTATTCGAATTTCTTTAAATTGATCTTCTTATAACTTTTGAAAACCTATTTTGTTTTTATTTTATTTTGTTGTCTAGTCAAACATTTTCATATTCATATCGCTTATATTCATTTTTTGATTTCGAACATTCTACAAAAAAAAAATATGAGAAAAAAATAAATTTTTATTATGGAAAAAACTCAAAAAAAATTGATTAATAGACAAATATGTGGGAAAAGTCTTAAATTTAATATGTAATATAAAGTAAATTGTAAAAATCAACATATTTACATACTTACAGTAACTTAAATAATAACGCTTAAGTAATAAATATTTAAATAATAAGATCAATAATATATTTTTTATTTCATATTTTTATATTGTTGAGCGTAAAATTATTTTTTAAAAGCTTTATTTTATTTTATTATTTATAATTATTATTATTTATAATATTTATAATATTTAAATTATTTATAATATTTTATAATAATAATTATAAAAAATGAACCAGCACGGCTGTTTTGAAAAATGGACTCTTGTTAAATCGATATTTTCGACAATGGATTTTTTATTATTATTGTTTGCATTAGTCATGTTTTATATTATGGCCGTCAACGTTTATAACAGTATAATTTGCTTACTATACACAATTCTTACGAACTATAAACTATGATTTATAGAATTATTAGGCTCTTCTTATGTTGTGATTATTTTATATATTTGTGTATAATATGTGTTTATATATTTGTGTATAACGATATTTAGAATTCAGAACGAAATCGGAGATGTAAAACTTGTCTTTGTTAATATATTGTTGCGAAGGAGAAAAATATAATAGATGATATATTTTAAGATACATTGTATAGCGGTACACTCTATAGCGAAAATTCGAAAGAATCTACATTAGTCTATTTTTTTATTACAAAAATATTCAATAAATATATAATGTTAAAAATGAAACTGTATGTTTTTTGTTTCACTTTTATTTAAACTTATATTCTACAATAATAATGCTTATATATAATCGCAATAAAATTTTGGATCATTTAGTGGCAGAATCGATATTATGCCTCAATTAATCATTAGTTCTCATGCAACGATTCAGTTATGTTTATGGCTAGCAGTGATAAATATTACAACCATTTGATAAGTTATCGTATGGATTTAGATATTGCAGCATATAGCATTTATATCATCAAATTAAATATTTAGCAATTAAATAATATTGTAAATAGTATAGTAAATTATATAATATTATAGTTTTATATAATATCTGGTCAAAACATTAGGATTTCTTGCATTTTTTAGTATTTTCTTGTTTTTTCTCAAATTTAAACGTTTGAACGAAATTTTATTGAAAATTTTATAAATTATTAATATATTTCACGTATAAATATTAATAATTAATATATTATGATAAATAATATCTTATTATTTTTTTACTATAAAGTATTTATCTACATATAAAATGCGATAAAATGCCTATGCATGATTGGAAATCGAATGTTTATACATAAAATATTTATATACATATATCATACTCTTATATATATATCATTAATTGATTTAAAGAAAAAATTTTAGATTTTTAACAAAATAATATAAAAAAAATTATATATAATATAGAAATAATATGTAAGAAAAAAGAAAAAATGAAATAATGCATAGAAAAAACTATGGCGGAAACAAAATATTATTAATATATCTTAATAATTAAAATTAAAAATAAATTAAAGAATAATAGATAATAAAAATTTATATTATATATATATATATTATCATTGTTATAATATTTTATATAATATTGTTTAGATTTTTTAAATTTTATTAAAAACAGAAAACTTTTGAAAATTGCGAATAGTTTTAATTTTTTTTAATAAAAATTATAATAAGAAAATGTAAATTATATTAGAATAATGCATTAGTTAAACTATTGATACATCTAAATTTTTTTTTATTTTGTGAGTCATAATTAAAATTTTATGCTTTACTTCATGAATAAAATGAATAAAATTATCTTATCATAATGTCAATATTTTCCTTTCTTAGCAAAATAGTTCTTAGCAAAATTTCGGCGAAACTTTTATTTTGATTCGCATTTTTTTTTTTTTGATTTTTCTCTATTGATAATTTAAATTCGATTGAAGATAAAAAATATTTTTCAAAATGTTTAAATATTTGAAGATCCAATATCTCTTTAGTAAATTTTTTGTTACTTCTTATTATTCTTAATAAAATATTATAATTATTGTTGAGGTGAAAGTGATTGTATAATAATTTTTCAAAATAAAATTCTATAGTTGAAATTTAAAAATTTATGAAATTTAAAAATAATGAGATTTAAATTATAGATCACAGATTAAATTAAGCCAAAAAATTATCTAATTTATAAAAAATAAATAGGCATAACACTTAGGATTTATATTTCAAAAAAAAATTACAGCACGAATAGAATTTTTGTGACACAATATGACCCAGAATAGATGGATTTGAAGATTTTAGTGACATTTTCGTATAATTTTTGAATCGTTAAAAATTATCGAGATCAATCATGTTTAAATTGAAAAATTTTATTCTATAGATAAATAATTAAAAATAAGTTAATTAAACATATCATTTAATTTTTTAAACAATACGATGAAATAAATTTTGTCATTATTATTTTAATAATAGCTTTACAATTTTAAGATTTAATAATTTAAAAGTAAGTTTGAATAAGATTAATTTAAAATTTAATATATGAATAATAATATATGAATTAACATATAATAATCTATGAAATGTTTTCATTTATAACAAATCTGAAAATTTATCAAGTACTCAGAATCTTAAATTATTTGAAATTTTATTTATTTCTTTAGTTTCTTGTAGCAACCAACTATCCAATGTGAAGATATATGTGATTTATTTCTTCATCATATATTAAGTTAATCATACATTAATAATTTATATATTGAGTCTGGCAAATATCAACTACAGTAATTTATAAAGTATCTGATAAAATATAAACAGAAAATAACTTACAATATATAAAATATTTTGATCAATGTTAATTTTAATTATTTCGAAAATTTTGTATTGGAAAAAAATTGTAATTGTTTTGCAATATTAGTATTATTAAATATTCCTATTTTACAACATTTATTAGTAAATGTATTTATTAAAATTTATTTTTTTAATAAATATACGTTTTTTTCTTCCTAATTCTTTTTTGTCTCGTTTATTTTCGCTATTCATTTCTTAAAAGATATATATAAGATTTTTATATTTTTTTTTCACAATTCCTTGTAACATTTTTGTGATATTTCTATATAATAAATTGAATAGGCTATACTATATAAATTGTTTACAATAACTATATAATTTTTTTTAATTATTATATTTTAATTGTGATTTTTTCAGAGATAAATAAAAAATACTATTATATAATATTATTATATAAATATAAAAATATATAATGCTCTATTATGCCATAAACCATATGTTTTAGCAAAATTCTAAATATATATCCAATTCAATTTAAATATCTATAATAACCAAATTGACAATTACTAATACCGATTTTTTTGAGTCTATATATATATCATGAGAATCAAATATCCCATTTCTTGTAAACGTTGGTTCATCAGTAAATAATATATATATTGGATTCTATTTTATCGGTGTCTTCATTATCTTATTATAAAATGGAAGTGTGAATGTGGAAAATCTTGTTCTGTTAATTCTTGTACATATTGCGAATGATAATGATACAATAAAATCTCCTCCAAAAACTATATTAATAAGTAATGGTATAATAGTATAATTTATATTGATTGATATAATTTGATATAATTTATATTAATTATATTGATTTTGAACTGAATTGAAATCTTATTCTCAAAACTTTTCATTTATTTTATGATTCTAAAAATTTTGTTGATTTTTTTATGATCTAGATCTAATATTTTCATTTTGTCTTTCATGAGTACAATTGTTAGAAGCGACTTAACGAAGTTGTAAAATTAATCATTTGCTAAAGATTATGTATAAAAATGGAAATAGAAGAAAAATGAAGAAAAAAAAACGAAGATGGAAATTGAAAGTTTCGATTAAATCTTTAATAATTAAAATAGGTTTATATCATCATTTTTTATTCTAGCAATAATAGTTTTCTAAAATAAATATTTATCAACTATATAAATCTAAAAAGTAAGGAAATAATATATTTATATAAATATTATGTAATTAATAACTTAAATAATAAGAATTTACAATAATAAGAATTTTGGCAATTTTGTTTCTCTTACCAGAGAGAAAAAAATTCTTTTTTTATATATTTTACATATATGTTTAATATAATTTAATAAAATTCTTTATTAATAATATTTATTAATAATATTCTACAATATGAAATATAATAAGATATTTGAATACAATTAGATTTTATTTCAGTTTTTATTTTTTATTATAATCATAATTATCATTGTTATCTTCTTTATCAGATAAGGATCTGTATTTTTTTATGAAATGATATTACTAGATTCACTATCATTTTGTTTAATATAATTTCTAATGAATCGCTTTCTTTTTCAATTAGAATATCATTATTATTTTATTAAAATATGAATATAAATATTACTTATTATAGCAATAAATATTGTTATAACATATTATTCTTTCACTACACAATTAGTTTCAAACAATGAATTCTAAATAAATGTGTTATATTTTATTTCTAAAATAATTCATCATGCGAGCTATATCATTTTCAATTTTGTAAAATATGTATAATATGTTATTCTAATTGATTAATTATATTGCAAAGCTATATTATTAGTTTCTAAACTTGAAACTGTTGCATTCAAAATTTGAATACTGCATTTAAATAATTGCATTTTCTTAAATTTGCTAAATATATTATAAAATATTAATTTTGAATCAAATGTCTAAATTATCTGCATCAATATTATAAATGATAAAAAGTGACTGAAAAGTGAATAGAATTTAAATGATTTCGAGATATGCATTTGGCGGAGATCAAGAAAAATTCTGTCGTATTTTTTTCTTTTTTTTTTTTAAATTAATTTATTTTTTGTAATATGTAATCTATGTTTAGACTACATAAAGAGTTTAATATTCAATTAATTTTGAAAACGAATATATAAGTTTCATTCTAAAAAATATAAAATAATAAAAAAAAGTAAGAAGTAATAAAGTAATAAAAGTAATAAAGTAATAAAGTAATAAAAAGTAATAAAGTAATAAAGTAATAAAATAATAAAAATAATATCATCTTATTTTGATAAATGTTTACTCAATGCTAATCGTCAATGTTGTCAATGTATACAATAAACAATTGAATGCTTTTTCTAATTGTATTTTTATTGTATAAAAAAATAATTCAGATAAGAACTGAATGAAATTTTGAATGATTTTTGCTTACAATTTAATGTAAGTAAACAAATGCGTGAAAATTATATGTTTTTCTTATTTTTTAATATTTTAATTTAAATAATTTATTATTCTCTACAAAATTGTAAATTATTTATGTCGAAAAATCATTAGTTTAAGAAATATTTTAATTAAAATGTTTAGAAATAATTATTTCAAAGTAAATAAATATAAATATTTTCAATTTTGAATAGAAAATTAATTGTATAAATTTTCTTTCCTGTTATATAATTGTTTCTTTATAAATTTCTTCTAATTTTCCTAAATTTCTTCATGCAGCATTGTTTGCCTTGTCTCTTACGAAGATGAAAAATATTTCGAATCGTTTCTCTACAATTCTTAATAGAAATTGACAAATTAATTAACAATATGTTTATTTTTCATTTACCAATTTTGTCAATTTTTTTACATCTTTATATCTAAAACTCTTTATATCAAAAACACAAGACATCAAAAAGCCATAAAAAAAATATAAAAAAATGGTTTTTTCGCCTATGTTTATCACTTCATCAATATATCTTATATCTTAAATATAATATATATATATATATCTTATATCTTAAATACTCTTCAATATATAACTTTTTATTGTTCTGACAGATATAGTATATTATACAATAGTACAAAATGAAGATTAAATAATAAAAAATGTTACATATTTATTTTAAAAAACAGATCATGGTTTTATGAGAAGATGTAGTATTACTGCGATTTAAAAATTATGAATTCTCGAATTTTTTCAATATTTCAAAATATCATATATCAGAAAATTTATATTGCATAAATTAGAATAAATGAAAATCTTATGGTACTAAGTTTGGTTAATATGCAAGATGTAATAATATTTCCTATCCAAATTCATTAAAATTTTTCGATAATTAATATTTGGAGTTTAGCATAATAAGATTGAGATTTATTTTATTCTCCTTTTTCAATTTTGATCAATTTCATCTATAATTTTCATCTTCGTGTAATTTTTGAAATTGATAATATATTGTTGATAGTTTGTTTTATATTCAGCTCATAATATAAAATACTATTAAATATCATTATAACATAAAATATCAATAGTAGTTTATAATTATAGATTTTACTTTCAATGGCATTTCCTTATATCATGAATATTTTTCTATATATTTATTAATTTTTTTTTATATATATATATTTATATATATATTTTTAATTTTTCTATATATTTTTAATATATTTCATTGCGATTCCATTATCATTTTTATGCCATTATTTCATCTTTCTTCAATGAACAATTTATAACATAAATATATTGAACCAAAATAAGTATAATTTTGTGTATTTTTATCAAATCTCTAATTATATATTATATTTATAACAGAATTTTATAAAATTATAATGTATTATTCATATGTTTTTCAAATTGAAATTATAATGTTCTATCTCATTTTTAATTTAAATTAATAAATTTTATAAGCGAATATAAATAAATTATATCAGAAACAGTGAATAAATGATATGATTTATGAAGCGACTATAATAATTACGAATTTCACTTCCTTTAATAATTTTTCTTTTTTTAGTTTCTTTAAAAATGCCTTTCTAGTTTTGAAATTTATTAACAATCATTTATGAGTAGTTTTTCTTATATTCTTCGAAAAACTCGCACAATTACCGCTTCATAAGCCATATTTGTGTGTTAAGTGTCATTTTCACTGGAAGCAATTAACTGCAGAAATAATTAGAATAATAGATATTATAGTAATAAATATGAAGTTATAGATATAATTTCAAAAATAAAGTTACTTTTATTTGAAATTTATCATCAACGCAAATAGGTTTTTTTGTAAATAAACTTTAAAGTCTCAATCTTGAATTCTTCTTTAAACAGGCATTTTTTTATATAAATCATAAATCAATCAAATTTCATTGAAATCTCATTATCAACTTCAATATAAGCAAATAAATAAATAAATAATTTAATTTAATTAATATTAAATATGAATGTTTAATTTGTAATAATATAAATAATATTTAAACAATTTTCAATTTTGAATAGTATTTAAAGCAATTTTAAATATCCAAAATCGTTCATAACTTTAATATATTGTTTAATTTAAATAGTCTATTAAAAATAGAAAAAAATAAAATATCAAAATATATAAATTCTCAAATTTAAAAATTGATCATGAAGATTTCGAAGTATTGAGATAATATTTGTAAATGTTATTACTAAATAGATCATAACGTAAATTAACTTTAAAATCTTACATTATTTGATTTTAAATTTCCAAAGATTATCTAAAGATTGAATTTCAGTTTAGTATTTATTCTGCGATAGTATTTATTTTTATTTTATTAAATTATAAATATAATAAACTAGATAAACAAAATAGATATATTTAGTTTTTATAATAAATTTTTAAATTATGATAATATTTTTAATTAAATGATTTTGATTATGAACTATTATAAGTGATAAAAAAATTTTTAATTATTGGTAATCATATTATACTTTCTACTTTGATTAATCATTGGTAATAAAAATTTAATTATCAGTGATTAATATTAAAAACTAAATCTTTTTTTTTTAGAAATACAATGCAAAGTACAATACAATGCAAAATTATATCATCATTTAGATTTTAAAAAATTCAATCTTTAAAAAAAAATTATAAAATATTATATAATATTATATAAATATTATAAAATATTATATAAATTATATAAAATAAAAGGACATAATAAATTTCATTAAAATTTTATAACAATTTTAAGTATAAATAAATGAATTATAAGAAATGAATAATAATGAATAATAAGAAATATTATATTTATAATATTGTGTTGAATTATAACAATAAATGAAAATAAAAGATAATAATAGTAATGATATAATTGGTATATAAAAAAATCTTAATAAATAATAAAATCATCTTTGTTTGTTATTAATTAAAAATATGATTTGATATAAATATGGTTAATTAATTTTTTATATTTTTGTATGTATGCTATTAAAGATTATTTTTAATCAATAATGATATTATAAACAAATTATAAAAAAGACAACATTAGAAACAAATAGTTTTGTGCAAAAATTTCAATTTATCTTTTAATTTTTCTTTCAAAAATATTGTAATTTTAACTTATATTAATATTCCATATAAAATCATATTGTGTGAAATAGTAATATAAAAAAAAGAATATATATTTATACAATATATTTATTATATGTGTTTATTTGAAAAATTGATATAGTGAACTAGTATGTGTAAATTTCCAACCATTTTCGATTATATTTCTAAAAAATCTAAAATATTTACATTCGAATGAAACTAATTATATTTATTTAACGTGAAGACAATAAAGTATTGTTTTGAAACAATAAATAATATTATATATATTATTAACAATATTAATAATAATAAACAATGTTATTTCTTAAAATTTACAAAATCATAATAAAAAATTGATAATAATTTGCAAATAAAATCAAATGAAATCTATTAAGAGTGTATCTTATAAAATAATAATAATTATAAATAATTAATTAAATTTCATAAAATCAAGAAAAACAAATTATAAATTTACTTATAAAATTTTTTAAAATTGTCATTAAGAGATTCATTTTAATTATTGATATAATGATGTTAAATATTGATATAAATAACTTTATTTAAATATCAAAACTAAATATAAAATGTTTTGATATAAAAATGATATGACAATATTATCCAAAAATTGAAATTATATTATTAAAATTAATAATTTTGAGAGAAGTAACATTATCGTTCAAAATTTTATAAGTAAATAATAAATCCGAACATTAAGCAAAATTTTAAAATAAAACAATATAGATGTGTATGCAATATCCAATTTACTACGTAATTTTTATAAAAAGTTCTCTAATATATAAATACAAAGAGACAATTCATATAAGAGACAATACATGAATGAATTAAAGCAAAATAAAACTTAAAAAGATATTCATATTAAAATATCTAAATGTTCTATTACGAAACTTAGAATTCAGACAACATTGATCATATTATGGATTAAAAAAAATATCTAAGTTTATTATAGAGCTTAAAAAGTTATTGAGTTGTTAACAGTGCAATATAAATAATTATTTTTTTAAATATGAAAAAAATTTTGAAATCAATAAAAAGATACTTATATAATAGGATTCAAGATTTATAAAATCATTTTGTATAAATTTTGAGCAAAATGAATTCTTGATTATATGGAAGAGCTTTAAATTATTTATACAAAAAGAAAACTGACAATAAAAAAAAATATTTCACGTATAAAAAAGAATACAAAAATAGAAGAATAAAAAATTTTAAAAAAGTTATATTAACGAGATATAAATTTAAGAAAAATATCAAATGTGATAATTTATCTATATGGATTAAAGCAGTTGTAAACAAGTCAATAAATCTGCCATAAATCTCATATTTTTCTAATTTAATTATAAATATAAATTAACTGAAATTAGAATTTTCCAATATTTCAAATCAGTACGGATTAAAATCAGTATGAATCATATTTTGAATTCTTTATTCCAATGGAATGAATGATGATATAAAGCAGATTTAATATTAATTAACATAAAATTATGTTGATTATTTATTATGATATTTTTACCCAAAAAAATATCTACACATAAAATTTTTTAAAAATTTAAAGTATGATAATGATATTCATCTTGATTTGTAATTCATAATATCTAAAAGAAATAAACAAATTGGCAAAGCAAATTTCTTATGATATAAGAAATATAATTTGTTCAAAATTAATTAAAGAATTTTAATTATCAGATTTCAAAAAATTACCATTTTTAATGTAATATTTGTATTCATTCATTCTTTATTATATTAAATTTATTATATTATATTAAAAAAAATTCCATTGTATAATAAAATTATTTTGATATACATTTATTATACATTATAACTTTCTTATAAAATTATAAGTTTTAGAGTTAAAATATACAAATATCTTTTCAATGCTTTGTTATTTTATCATATTCTGAAAAGATTGATGAAATGTCAAAATAATATGATAAATAAAATAATTTTAACTACGCATCAAATAATTTAATACACATATATATATGAACAAATAAAACTTTTGTTTTATTTATGTTGCATAATATATATGAAAATATAATTGTATACTGATTGATATGATTCACTCTTGATTTAGCAATTTATAAAATCATACATAGCTATAATGCCAAAATGAAAACGAAATAATAAAACGTTGATAAAATATAATTACATGATTGAATTAACAGAGAATGAATATCATCATTATCTAATTTAAAATTAGTATTTAAGATGTTTATAGTATTAATATTAAATTCGAGAATTCATTTTGTATTCAAAAATTTCCAAAAACTTTTATAATTGTTAATATATATATTTTTCAAAAATTAAAAAAAAAATTACTAGAAATGAATGTACCATTTATTATTAAAATGTATAATAATTGAATGCATGTTATTTACATTAATGGAATGAAAAAATAAAATAAAATTCTAAAAAGATTTTAATGTTAATTATAATATTATTCTTAGTTTGTTTAAAATAATTAAGCTATTAATTTTGAATTTTGTTGAAAAATGGAATAATCTGTATCGCTTATCATTTCTTCAATATAATATTACGAATCATTTCGAATATAAATTAAGAAGATATAAATTAAAAGAATAAAAAGAATAAAATAAGAAAAATAAATTTATGTACGATTTTTGGACAAAAAAACGATCCATGGAATAATTTATTGACTATTGATTGATTAAAATCCATCAAATAAGTTTTAAAATTTTAATAAAATAAAGAAATGGCATTAGATATCACAAGTATATAAAATTACAATTTTAATTTAATAAAACTAATAATAAACGAATGAAGATTACAGAACAAGGATCAAAAGGAATAGACAATCAACACCAGAAATTGATAAATGTAGATTCAAAGTCTAACTATACAAATTTATATAATAATTTGCAACGAACAAAGAATATTAATATGAACTAATGTTATTTTAGAACATATAAAAATAAGAGGATTATACGAATAATAAAATTACTAAAAGATTCATTAATTAAAAATTATTGAATAAATGGTAATCCTCATCGTAGGTAAGATCAGTGTAAAACATAGAAAACAGAAAAATTTCCAAAACAATTAAAATTACATTTTCAAGTTAAAAATAAATAATTTTTAATTAAAATGATCGATATCTACTATTCAACAAAAAGACTCCAGGAAAATAACTCTATTTCAAAGTTTCATTAACTACTTACGTTTTTTCTTAATTAATTGATTAATTAATTAATAAAAAAACAGTATATCTAGAAGTCTCCAGCCTCATATAAAAAATCAAAATAATATTTTGATTTTTCTCTTGTCTTTTTTAACAATAACATCTTTTTCCAATTATATATATTATAGAAAAAGATTTGAGAATTTATCATTTAAAGTTCGTGCTTTAAATTTTGCAAGATATTTCCAACTCTTATTGAAGATCGCAAATTATTAAGAAGCTTACACGATTCATTAAAACAGCAAGATTGCAAACAACATTGACAAACAATCTAACAATATGTGCATAAAATGTAATTCTACAAATGACAGATTTAATACTTTGAATTGCAATCGATGATCGATGAAAAGTTTCAATTAAAATTGGGGAAACATCCAGAAGAAGAAATTTAAAAGAAGATATAACCGTTAAAATAACAACTTTTATAAAAATCAAAAAAATATATTCAAATATGTTTGACTCTTACAATAATTAAATGCAATGAAAAAATACCATGCAAAAAAGCATAGAAAATGAAGTGAATTATCTTAAAAAGACAACAAGAAGATTGAACAAATTTTAATGCATGGATTAATTACATACAATTTCAAGATCAATTAAAAAATACTGTATACTGTTAATATATTACAAAAAGAAAATATTGCTAATATTAATGCCAGTTAATAAATTGTTAATATTAGTATGCTTTATAATAAGAGAAGTATATGATGCTAAATGTTTTAACCAAATAAAATAATTTTTAGCAAATTTTATTCGCTAATAACTGACATTGAGTTGCTGAAAATTATTAAAATTATTTTTTTTTTTTTTAATGAATCTAAAATTAATTTTTTTGGAAGCAATGGAGAATATCATGTTCAACCTTCAATTGATATCAAAAATAATATTTAAGCAGTAACATATATTAACAAAATACAATAAATTTTGTTTGAAAAGTTTTTTTAAAGAAAATCTACTTAAAAATTAGAAAACGATAAATAGTATTATGTGCAGAAAAATTTTAATAACTTATTTGCAATTGCACAAAGAAAAATGCTACGAAATTGGAAATTCTATGACAACGATCACAAATAATGTATCAAAATTAATGAAAATGTGATCATCATTAAATAAAATAAAAGATTGTCCTCGTTAGACTTTAATTCAATTGAACATATCTATGAAGAGGAAACATCAGTTGAAAAATGTAGGAATTCGAAGAAAAAAAAAATACTTCAAGATTTGAAAGAAGAATGCCAAAAATTTTTATATAATACAAAAATACATCACATAGTTGATTAAATAAATCCATATTTCATTGGTCTTTCATATCATAATTGTAATAATTGTAATTAATTATTGTAATTATTGTAAAAAAGGATAATCGTAAGATATCAAATATGATATATTAACATCTATTATATATATAATATGATATATTAATATCTAGAAAATTGTTATAATGTGTCATAATTATTAATGTTATTTTTATTATAAAAAAAATTGATCAAAATATTTTACGCGTTTTCAGTTTGGTAATTCAATTTAGTATTCATTTATTTTTTATATTATTATATTTATATTTTTTATATTTCACAATATGATTCTGTCAAATATCGAGAAAAAATTTTTTTAATAAAAGACAAAAAATTATCTGATCTGAAATTTTATATATCATTGTTGTTGAATAATGTTACTCTTAATTATTTGTTTTTTTATTTAATCTGCACAAAATTTATTCCATACAATATTTTTTATAAATATAATTTTTATAAATATAATAATTCAAACATAAAGTTGTCTTTTTTTTGTTTATTGTTTATCATATCAACGCGATTTTTTTTGACAAACATTTGAAAAATAAATAAATGGATTTACCAAATCATCTTAATTTTTTATACAACAGACATTTTTCTAAAATTAATAAAAATATTACTATTATATAATTTGATCCAATCAAATTTAGCATTTGAATATTTTCATTGTTTTTAAAAATATAAAAAAGTTTTATGAGCACAAATTGTCAAATATAAATAAAACAATAAAAAATTTTTTCGAATGATTTCAAAAAATTTAAGGATATTTTTATTTTTCTAAATTATATATTTTTTTTAAATTATATTAATTGATGTAGCTCAACGTTCTCTTTAAAAAATATTAACATATATGACATATGCCGAAAAATTATTAGTTTAAAAGATATTTCAATTTTAATTTTGTTTTAATTAATTTTAAACCTATAATTTTATATCATGTTTTTTATATTTTTATATTTTTTTATATTTTTATATTAGCATTCAAGACATTCACATAGTCATTATAAAACTAATCATCAAATTCATTAAAAGATAATCATATTATATTTTTAGTATTTATTTTTTTAAATATTTAATTATATTTTAAAAAAATTTTTTTAAATTAAATTATATTTTTTTAAATATTGATTACATTAATAACATTAATTCATTTTTTCATATTCTCTGGTATTGATGATTCTTCATACAACTTATGCTACAATATTTTTCATAGGAAAAACCAAGAAATGTCAGATAGATAAATTATATGTATTATATATTAATATTATATATTATATATTAATATAATATATATAATATAATATTATATTATATATTAATAAGTTATTAAATATTATGTGATTAGATCATTAAGTTATTCAAGAAAGTAGATGTCAATTTTTCAAAAATATACAGAATGGACATTCGAAAAATTATTTGTGACTTTTTATTTGATTTCATTTGCTTCAATGACTCATGGAAAAAAGAAAAATATATTTTTTGATTATAAATTGATAAAAAAAATGTTTACTTTCTTGCAATATGATACGTATCTTCAGTTTTTAAATTCAAAGAGTTGTTTGGAATAATTTTACAATATTTAATCGATCAGAATATTGACAAAGATAAAAAATGTTATAAATGTAAAAACTGGTTCTCTATAATTTATTCTATTTTACAATTGTTTATATATAAAGAATATTTCATAATTTAATAAGTATATTTAATATTTAATTATATAGAAAATACAGTGAATCCGTTTTGTTGCGTGTTCTGAAAACAATCTTGTTAAATTTGTATTTTCAATATTAATCTTATCATTTCCTGTGCTGACCATACTATTGACTATAGTATTCTATTCTATTTTATTTTATCATCACCAGAAAATCACAACACCAGAAAATATAATTCATTTTAAGTTAAATATTTAAATACTGATATTTTTTTATTATTTTGGTGATCTTCATTAATCTTTCTCATCATCAATTTTCTTTTCTATTCATAGATATTATTAATTCTAAATCAGCAGAAGTTTTTTTTTTAATTTATGTTTGATATAAAAGGATCAGAGATTTCCATGACTCTGTTAAATATGAAATGTTAATATTACTTTTATAAATATTTTTTTATATTTATTTCTACGGATAATTTTGAAATTTAAAAATACGAAATTCATATTTTCTTCAAAAAATTAATTTATTTAATTTAAAACTTAACTATATATTAACTTATTTATAAATCTAGTTATGTAATATTATATTGTATATATGTAATATAATAATAACGCATTTTTTTACACACTAATTTTTGATTCATTTAATCAATCGATTTTAATAAAAATGTGCTATACACTTTCAATGTCGAAAAAAAGAGATTAGAATAAGTTCAAAAATTTTACTCGACTTGTAATTTCATCTTTTTTGATATTGAAAACTAAAAACTTTTTAGCAAAAATTTTTAATAACTAATAAAAATAATTTTGCTTTCTAATACATAATTCCTTGGAGAGGGGATGCGAAATAATAAAGAGGAGGAAAATCTGTCATCAAAATTTTTTGAATGTTATTTATGTATTATCTACATGTGAAATTAAGAATTATCTTCGATAATCAAAATTTTATTATTAGAAAATTCTTGAGTCTAATGATGCTAAGTAATCGTAAATGGACAGAAGCATATTACAAAATATAAAATAAATACACGTTAACATATACATATTTAATTTTTTTTATATATTTTTCGTAAATGATTTTCTTATTTTTAATATATTATTATAATATATTATATAATATATTATATCTCTAAAAATTAATGATTTTATTTGACAAGACATATTGGTTTCTATCAAATATATTTTATTCATATTTCAAATATTATTTCAAATATGAATAATTTGAATAATTTGAAGTGGATTACTAAATTTAAAATTAATGGTTTTGAATATTCATTGAATAGTTAAAAGTTATTAAAAGAGAAATCACTAACTTTATAAACTATAACTTAATATAAAAACAAAAAAAATTTATATTCATTATTATATTATATATAAATTACTATATTTTAAAACTTAAAATTAATATTTTTGAATTAATAAATTTTCATATTTAAAATTAATATTTTTTGAATTCTTTTGAATCAAAAGTTAAAATCTTTAAATTCTAATAATATTTAAATTTTAATTTCTAATAATAATGAATTCTCAATTTTGAAATTAATATTTATAGATTTTATTTATTGAGAACTAATAGGAGAAAAATCAATTCTATAAAAAAATAGATTTTGAAATAATGAAATTCTTATTGAAATTAAAATTTTTGGAATTCGATGATGGGAGAAAAATCATCAATTTGAATAAATTAATAACATATGAATAAATTTTGAATTAATTAATTTAAATTTAAAATTACATTTTTTTATTTTACTTATCAAAAGAATTTTATATACGAATATATATAATTTATAAATCATGAAGTCCAATATAGAATTAATATTTTTGAATTTCATTTATCACAAATTATTAGAAAAGAGAACATTAAATTTATACATATAGTATTTTAAATCAATGAATTCTTAAATTTAAAATTAAAATTTTTTCAATGATTAGATAATAATTTTTTATGAATAAAATATATATATATCCATATCCATATCCATATCCACATCCATATCCATATCCATATCCATGTCCATATCCATATCCATATACATATCCATATCCATTTTCATTCAATTTAGTTAGTTTAAATTGTAATTTAGTCAATTTAATTTATATAATAATATATAATTTTATGAAGAATTTTTTATATTTAATTTTGCTAAAATTGCTAAAATTGCTAAAATTGGAGATCATAAATAGAGCATTAAATAAAGCATAGTTTAATAAATATATAATTATTCTTTTCGTTCATTTTCTGATTCTTTAATTTCTTTAATTAATATCTTTCATATATTTATATTATTATTTTTTTTATTTCTATTGAATAAATAATAGAAATTATTTGATAGAAATCATACAATTATTTTTTTTTCTTTAATTCAAGTAGCTTTTTATTTTTTTGATATAAACTCTGATTTTATTTAATACTAAAATATTTCCAATATTGTTATAATATTATATATATAATAATAATATATATAATTATCCATGTATAAATGCTATAAGCTAGTATACGAAAATGTAACAAATTATAAGTATAATTTCTAATAATTTTAATCCTTATTATAATAAGTCATGATAAGTAATCAAAATAAGTATGCATGTATATTCCATTTTCATATAAAAATATTCACATATTTTACAATTTTTGAAGTATTATAAATTCTAAAAAATAATTTTTCTCTCTGTTTTTTTTTCAAATGGTTTCTCATTTTAAATATATTTCTTCATAAATATACAAATTTTTAAACAAAATAATCTATAATTGATTTAATTTTAAATAATCTATTGGAACTTTTGTTAATATTATTGTTAATATTACATAATATTATATTCTTTAATATTATAATCTTATAATATTATAATCTTTTTTATTTGAAAAATATTATTATTTATCATTTCCATATTTATCGAAATCGATCTTTGCGTTTTAGAAAAAGAATTTCAATTATTGTATCTATTATCTAATAATCATTTAGTCCATACAAACTTTTCCCATACAAATTAGAGGATCAGATTTAAAAATTTTTCATTTTTGACAAAGTTTTATATATTTCCTTATTGAATTCGAAGTCTTGGTATAACTTTATCATTGATATTTTTTTAATGTTATGGGAATGTCATTGTAAATTGCTAATTTAATTGTGTTTCGAAAAAAAAAAATTTAAACACATAAGCTTACAGATCGTAGAATATTAATGCTACATCCATTCCAATTGCAAAAATTTTTGATTTGCTATTTGATGGACTATCGATACATTATAAATTGTATATTTGTTATATTAAAACTATATTTTGTTCTGAGATATGAAAATCTCTTTTAATAATCCAGGTAACTCATTTAAAAAATTTTTATATTTTTCATCATTTAAGATCAACATTAATAAAAAATAGTCCAATGATGTTATCAAAAATATGACGTCATATATTTACATTCCATGATCGCATATATAATTTACTTAATCATTTAACCATTTTAGATTTTTAGTGCATCAATAATGTACATTATATTTATTCACTTGCCTATGATTGATATAAAAATAGATTCGTCGTAAAAAAAACATTGTAAAAGAAATTTTCATTTCATAATTGCTCAGAAAACAATAAACAGTTGACAAAAAAGTAACATAATTTAACAAAGTCGTTAAAAAACTAGATAATTGCTTTGAGTACTTATCGAGTACTATGATTGCTCAGTCAAGAATATAGAGAAAATATAACTAAAAATTGTCTACTTTGATTAGAAAGACATTATTCAAAATCATATTTTTAATAATATATTTTAAGTTCAATTTCAGAGAAGAGAGAATTAATTATCAAATTCTCCAAACTTATAGTTTTCTTATTTCATTTTTATCTTTTGTTTTAATAGTACTCCATCTTTATCAAATTGTATGGAAGAAATATATTAAAGTTTTTTTTTAAATACATTAACTGAACAGTTATATATAAATGTTTTGATAATTTCAAATATAGTAGAATATAGTAGACTTCATGAAAATGCTTTCATCTGATCTTTTATTACAACTATTTTTATTAGAGATTGCATTATGCGATTAAAGTATTGCTATTGTCTGTCTTTGTAAAAAAAAATAATTAAGTAGTCAAACCATATTAATATTAAACTAAATTCTTCAACCAACGTTGCAACATTAACGTGATTGAAATTTTATACATAAATCTTTAAATTTTTTGATAGTTTTCCTAAAAAAATTATGATGGAACTATTTGATTCCAAAATACTGTAATTATTAGTCTAACAATATGCATGCTTTGTATTTTTCAATTTAATAATTATTATAATGTTTCAAAATTATTGTAAAATTAGATATTTAGTGATACCAGCATTTAAAAAATTTTTTAATTTATTATTTAAATAATTTATGAGGATTTAATAATTTTTAATTAATTTTTAATTAATTGCATAAATCCTAATTTTTTAGATGAATAACTATATCTTATAATACGTTTATTGTATACAAAATTTATTTCTTAAGATGATATATAAGATAAAAAATATATAATTTATCAATAATTAAGTGCAGAAATATAACTATTATTTAAAAATTTATTAAAATTTAAAAAATAGTTTCAATCATTAGAACATAATATAAAAAATAACATTAAGAAATTTGGAATTTACAGTCCGAAATATGAAATAGTTTATAAAAATAAGTATGATAAAATATAAATAATAATTCGAATTATCAAGTTGAAATAAATCTTGAAGTATTAAATTCATACCATAATGAATAAAAGTCTTTTATAATAAGTAAAGAATTATTATACATATTTTAATACATACTATTTTAGAACATACGATTAAATAATAATTGATTGAAAAAATTAAAATTATAAAATTGTACAAATTATTTTTGTCATATGTATCGTCATTATATCAAAGATCAATTAACATTTTATAATGTATATAAAATATTTTATTAGTACTTATTATTTTACCTTCAATTTTTTATTTTTTGATCTTTATTCTTGTGAATTGATGTCATTATAGTATCATCATAAAATTATTTAAAAATATTTACTGTATGTCTATAATGCTAAGAAAACGATTATTTGAAACGTAATATCATTATTGTTCAAGATTATTATATTAATATCAATAAAATTATTGAAGAAATTATAGAAGAAATATGTTTACGAAAATATAAAAACAAAGTCATTAAACTAATAATAACTTTATTAGAAAAATTATAATGAAAGTTTTTTTGCAAAAGAAAATATTGCTTGAAATCATTTTAGGAATCTTCAAATATTTCCATATATTTGGGACACCCAGTATAATTTTATATAAGTATGATAAATATTATATAAGTATTCGATATAACAAATATTCCTGGTTAATATCGATGATCCTTTCAAAATATTGCTTTTTGGAAATTACAGTATTCTTCCAATAATTTTTTTCTTTATAAAAATTTCTTAAAATTATTTTTAAGAATATTAAACAGCTTCCTTGTTGCATTTCGTTTTATTACTTTAATATATATTTGTTATAAAAAAAATGTTTTTTTTATTTTTTTTTTTTTGAAGAATCAATCAAAAATCATAAGAAGCTAAAAATTTAATAGGAATGGAAGAAGAAAGAAAAAAAGCTTGAATACTTTAACTTCAGATTTTTATTAGTTTCTGAGATATTAATAAAAATCTTTATGCATGATATATTGAATTCTCTATGTATAGAATATTAATAAATTTTGTCGTGTTTCTTATAGATGCATTTTATATTTTTGGATCATTGGAGATTTTTTAACAAAAAATTTTAGATCGAAAAATTGATCTTCAGTATAATTTTTTGTCTTAATATTTAATATTCATTATGAGAAAAGTTTAAAAGGAACTGGATCATAAATAAATGATTTTCATGGAAAATAGCAAAAAAGTATTTTTGTTATAGATACTAAATTTATAAATTATGTAAATTTTTTTATATCCAATAAAAAAGCATAATTAGCTTATCTTTATCATATTAACTTTTATTGATAATTGATAATCATGATATATCAACAATGCAATCTAGACAATGTAGACTATGTAAGATGCAATCACTTATTTCTTTTTTCGTTAATGTAAAAATGTGATGATAATTCTTGATTAAATTTAATACTTTTTAACACAAATTTAAATTCTTTCTTGAAAACGTTAAAAATTTGTTATTGTATGCATTTATATTTACAAGTTATTTATATATTTTCATTGTGTATCATTATAAACACAATCAATATAAATATTTGAAATAAATGCTAAATATAGATTGGATTCCAATCATAGAAAGATGAACATTAAAAAATATTGAACAAAATAAAGGAAGAAAAATAATAGAAAAATAGTAGCAAAAAATGTCAACTTATGTTTAGTATTCTTAAGTTTTTTAATTTTGTAATCTATAGCACTTATATATATGTTTGAAACTATTTGTATGCTGTATCGAATTTCATGAGTTCAGACATTCTGGAATAACCATTCTAATAGAAAAGATTGTCGTTGACCTTTACTTGAAATCAAATTTCCTTTTATTCTTATATTATATTTAATTCATCAGAAGTGTGAAATATTTGATTTTATCAAAATTATATCAATGTGCAATAGAAAATAGAAAATAATAGAAGAATGATTATATATTTTACTGGATATATAAAATTATATTAAATATATATTAATAATAATATATTAAATTTATGTAATAATACGTATAAAATTGGTTTCTATAATAAAAAAATATTTTAGCACTTTAAGAATCATTCATTTATCATTTATAGTTCCTTTTAGATTTTCGTTTTTTGTAATGAATATTAAACATTGTAAAAAAATTTGATCTTAAATCATACTCAAAAATCATACTCAAAATCAATTTTGCAAAATGCATTTATAGTCACATTTCTTAAAATTCTCTAAAGATTAATTGCTAATTAATCGTTTTTGTTTTAATTATTGATGATTACGAAATAACTAATGTATTAACAATATCAATAATAATAACAAAATAATCTATAAACCAGTAGCATCGAATATCATCATTTATTTTATTTATATTTTTGATTTATTAGATTAGGTAAAATGTAAGAATATTTTCCTCTCCTTTTTCCTCTCTTCTTCCCAAATTTTAATTCATTATATTGAATAGCTTATATCGTATTATATATCGTATTATCTTACGTTTATAACAATATACCAGAGTTAAATAATTGATGACTCGCGATTTTTTTCCTAATTTTTGAACTTTTTATCATGTTTCTGTGGATTACGAATTTATATATTATTTATATATTAATTCTATATATATATTTGCAACTACATAGTAGAGAAATATAGAATGATTAATAGTGAAACATTGATAATGATGATATGTATCAGTATATGTTCGTTGTCGTGGATGAGCACAATACGCTATCATCCCTCTTTTCTAGCAAAAAAATATAGTAATGTCACTTCTGTTATAACAATATTCCTCTATATCATTCACTATTGTTGCTAAATTAAACTATCTAGAATTTTTCGATGTTATTTCACGATTTGAATTTGCTAATTTCTTCATTTGTACTTCTTTAGTAATTTTGTTTCATTTAAATGCAACTATAAACATAGAATAGTAAATAAAAAATAAATTTCTAATATCCTCATACTCCTTCACAATCCAAGAATACAATGAGAGAAATTGATTTGACAGGGGAAAAAAATCGTATACGATTTTCGAGTCGTTCATCAGTTGCCCAAATGTAAATTAAACAAAGATATATCAGATGACATGATGCAACATTTGATTTTAATCTTGAAATCTGACATATTTTTGTTCAATAAAGCTTATTTTTTATTAAATGTATCAAAAAATTAAGTTAATTTAATCAACTTTAATTGAATAATAAGATTTGTATATGAAATTTATATATATATATATATTAAAAGATTTTTAAAGATTGCTTGATTTATAGATTGTTTGTTTGATATGTTTTTAGAAAGAGTAATAAATAAATTTCAGAGTAAATAAATAGTTATATCATATTATATACATTGCTAATAACATATATCTATTAGAAAAATTCAATTTAACAATAATCTTCTTCCTTCTAAGAAATATCTTCTTCCCACAACATCTAAAGTTTTTTATTAATATTTTAGAAACTAATAATTCAGAACTAAAATTTTATATTCAGGACTTTGTTTTCTCCTCAAAATTTTCTGTTCGTATGGCCAGAAGATGCATATCATGTTAAATATTACACATCTATTAAATACTCGCACATCTTTAATCTCAATAATACTCTTAATTACTACTTTTTATACCATGTTATTACAATAAATCATAATGAAAATCGCTACGGTTAAATTTGTATTAGTTTTTATAAAATGCTAATTATAATAAAAATTTTTAGTATTATTATATTAAATATTATCTTTCAAAGATCATAATTTATTTCAAGAATGCTATAATTATTATATAAGAATACTAATACATTATACATATTTTATAATATATATATATATATACATACATTATACATATACATATATACATTATACATATTACACATATACATACTATACATATTATATACATATTTTATATATTTTAATTTTACAAAATATTTAATTTTAATCCATATTTTTATCATTATATTATTATTATATATATGTGATAAGTAGATTTCAAATATGTAAATTTAATAACCTTGAAATGGCTTAAACTAAAAATTTTAATGTAGTTTGAAGGAAATTAAGAAATTGATTATTGTTACCAAAAATTTTTATTATTTTATATGAATTATTTCATGTGATCTCTCTCATTTTCAAATATTTTTGTATAGG
The DNA here is from genome assembly GCF_029169275.1 of Apis cerana. Lineage (NCBI taxonomy): Eukaryota > Metazoa > Arthropoda > Insecta > Hymenoptera > Apidae > Apis > Apis cerana. Next base: position 1,618,043 of record NC_083865.1, on the reverse strand, counting down.
ACACATGAATTATAACTACAGTTAAGAATTAATAATATCAGATAACATTAATAGAATAATATTTTTTCTTTATGTTTTTTGATATAATAGAGATTTCGTTATAAATTTTATTTTTTATTATATTTTTTTGTTTTTATTTTTAAGTCTATATTATTTTTTTATATTTTTTTATGTTCTGTAAGAAAAAATCAAATGGCATTAGATTTGACAATTGTATTGGTTAACAAATTTTCACATTATAATTTCAATTAACAATCAGAAAAATTTAAAATATTTCGTACGTTGGTTAATCATATGAATCATTATGTTGAAATCATTCCAAATTAATAATTTAGAAAATATATATTATACATATTATATATATTATTTTATACATTAAAAAATTTTCTAATTAAAATATAAAATTGGCAAAGATTCATTTTATTTTGAAAGTATAAAACAGTAAATACAACAATATTTATTACTTGCCATATAAATTAGAATCATTATTAATAAATATATCATGCAAGACATTCGGTTTTCAATAAATTTTTTTAATACAATGTTTTGCAAAATTTTGAACATAATATCAACATTCAAGTTTTCAAAAAATATAAAAATATAATAATTATAATAAATTTATCAATTGAGTTGATACGTATATCACAATATGTTTAAATATATAACAATTTTTAGAAAAATGAATTTGATGTTTTTTAAATAATGAGAAAGAAAAAAAAAGAAAAAGAAAGGATATATATATATATATTATTCATTTATTTAATATATAATGTATATAATATATATAATGTATAATGTATATGACATAGAATAAAAATAAATTATAAATAAAATGAATTCCAAAACTAATAAAAATTTAATATTTAATATTAAATATTAATGCTACAATTTGTTTTTTTATAATGTTTTTATTTACAATTTTCATAGCAGTCACAATAATTAATCAATTTATAATTATTTACATAAAACTAATTAATTTATTAAACAATATAATTTTTTGCAATAAGAAAAGAGCAATATCCGTTTTGCTCTGTATTGGGAAAACACATTAAATCAATATTTTGGATTTTTCAATGACAACCGATGTCATTTCATAATCTTCCAATATTCGGTTGTCAATATTTGTAATATTATCCCTCTCTCTAAAAAAAAAGTATTTCATTCGCTGCAATTTCGTTCTGTTCCTTACTATGTTATTGTATACTTCTATTTGAGAAAATTTTATTTATGTATATTTTTCTTCAAATAGCGCACATTTCGACATTCGTCTTTCGTCTCAAGGAAAAATAACGTCAAAATATTGAGTAAAGCGTTAGTATTCAAATACTATATTCTTTTCTTGTGTTCACTAAATCTGTATTCTCGTTCTCCTGAATTTTCTGCCTTCAGTTCTTCTTTTTTTTAAATCTCAGCAACTAAATTGCTTATCCAAATACATCTCCAATCCATTCAAAGAAATTTTATTATTTTCTCTTAAAATGAATCAGTTCATATTTCTTCATTATGGAATAGCATCGTTTAATGCGCTATTATATCTTGTTGTGGAAATATAACTTTTCCAAATCCGAATTTAAGAAGATACACCTGCAAAAAAACTCGATTTCCATATCAAAACTGTTTCCTTCATGGTAGAAAAAATTATAATAAGAAACTTACTTTAATATAATATAATTCCAATGTATGTATCCTCTTCTTGAGCAAAAAGTGTTTCGATTTTTTTATCATCTCATTTTAATTTTAAATTTCGCCAATCGGTTTACATGAACAACTTTATATTTCGATTTTGGCGAACATCAGATGTGATAAATTATATCATTTATTTTGTCTCTATAATCTTATTTATAATATATATATTAATTATTATTTATTATAAGACTCTTCCCAATCCGATTGTAACATATAATTGTAATTGAGATATTTTCCTTTTGCTCGTCTTGATATAGCCATATTTTTTTTCTTTTGAATTAAATTCGATGGCTGTCATATCACTTTTTTTATTTTCGTCGAAGAAATTTTCTATCTTTTCATTACAATTGAAAAATTTCCAATCTTTTCATTGATTGATCTTTTTCGTTCTTTTTTTTATTTCTTCAATGTGGCATCTTCTATATTGAGAGGAATTCCTCTCCATTATTGTATGAATAGACGTAATTTCTGACTATACAAAATCATAGTAATGACATTTATATCGACTCATGCCGTAGGGCACGATAAGCTAAAAGAAATAATAGGATTCATTCATCCCAATCATGTTGATTTTTTTAATAAATATCACTAAATATTAAAGTAAAATTCTAATTAAATGTTCTGTTAGTTCATCCGATTAGGAATAAAATCGTTATCTTTCTGATTTCATTAATTCCTGAAAAATTCTTGATTCGAAATTACATTCTTGATCGAAGTAAATCTCTAAAGGTATTCCATAGATATTATTAGCTCCAATTCGTTCCTAGAACTATGATATATAATAATAAATTAATTTATAATAATAATAATATAATTTATAAATATAATTTATAAAATAATAATAAAATTAATTTATTATAAAGTTTGCTGTTGTAAGTTCAATTGTAAGACAAAAGCAAAGTCCATATGTTAATAAATATGTTTACGTTATCACTAAAAAATGCAAGTTTGATAGAGTTTTAAGTTAAAAGATTCTTGTAGATTAGAGAATTCTAAAAGTTTGAAAGATTCAAAGGTTTTGAAAGTTCTAAAGATTCTAAGAATTCTAACGGTTTTCTGTTCTGAAAGTTCTGAGAATTTGAATGGTTCTCCTAAAATATTGGTATCCTCTAAAACCCCCTTAATATTCATCTCGCGAACTTACAGGTCTTTAGTGGAATACATAAGGTACATAAGATCAATAATACTATGGACCAATCTCCTGATTGAGCGATATTCTCAATTTAACGAAAATTCCTAGTCTGAAAGGCTACGCCATTTACAAAATCCGCTATTTTTCCAGGAAATAGAAATACGTTCCGCACGTATTTATAATAATTTTTCTCAGATAAAATAATACTGATTGAGACTGGCATAGCTGGAAATGTCATCTCAGTGTCAGTGGCCCCAGGACCACTCTAGTCACACCGAAATATTTGTTTCTAAATAAAATTTGAACAAAACGAAAGATTGTTCAAATTTTTCTCTGAAAACAACATTGCCTTAGCAGCATCATCTTGTATCATCTGTTCAATGTCTGCAATGAATGCATATTGTTCGAGAAAAACATGAATTGAATTGAAATATATGATAAAATTTTTTCTATTTTCCAAAAATTGCGATCTATAATTTCTGTGAAATTTTTTTATCTATGATATGTATTTTACAATGCAAAAAAAACAAATTTGATTTTGAATTTCAAAATCATTTTTATACTTTTATTTACTATTTTTTACCAATCCAGAATTATAGAATCATATTCCTATTTTTTACACTTATTTTTTATATACTCTACATAAATTAAATACAGCATTTTTTTAGAATATAAATCGAAAATATGAAAACTATTTTTTGAATATTATCAATAACATGGATATATTTTCTATAATAATAATTTTGTCAATTTTCTATTTAATTATAAAAATATAAATAACGATATATAACAATTTATAAAATTATAAATAATCATTTTTCTTCATCATTAATAAGAATTGTGATATCTATTGAATTTTGATTTATTATTGCAATTAGACAAACATTTTTTATAATGACTTTTATTTTATTGAAATATAAATTATATAAACAAAAACAAGAACAATAATAAATTATTAAATATATAATAAATTATTAAATTGTAATATTATATAGAGCAAATAAATTAGAAAAGGCAAGCAAATCAATAATTTTATAATTTTTAATAATTATTTAATGTAATTACTTTTTGTATCTGATTTCTGTCTTTTTTGTCATGAAGATTATGATAGAGATAATTTAATTTAAAATAATTTGTTATTTGATAAAAATATATGTTTAATATTGTAACTTATTATTCAAATTTTATAATTTATTTTACAAAGATGAATAAAAATAACGCTTGGTCTGATATTTTTTATTGAAAATATATTGTCTTATTTATATTTCTTTAAGTCTTATATACAGTTATATTTATCTTATTCTGAAAAATACAATTATCGTATCATATGATTAATGTGTTATTTTTATTATATTTCTTATCCTTATTAGTTATTCTCATGTATAAAATGCATAATTCTGCACAGGTTCGATTCTATATATAATTTCGAATATTTTTTTTATTTTTTCTATTTTTATTCGAATGTTTTTCTTTCTTTAAATATTTCGCATATCTTCTTTCAATCATAGTTCTTCTTTTCATTGACATTTTACAAATTCTTTAATTTTTTTTATTACACCTGGATCTGTATATCTTAATTTTTTATGCCATATATAAAATATAGATTTCTAATATAATCTATTATCGCTATTATTTCTGTTAATTATTATGGATTGTTTATTTTTAAAGTTAATTTCAAAACCATTATTTTCTTATTTTTTATAGATTTTCATATAATTTCGATCATCTATTAATTTTTCTTTAGTTAATAATAGATTTATGTAATTTTTCTTTTTAAATTAGATTTAACATTATGTTCTTTGCAAGATATCTAAATATGTCCTTTTCCTGAAGTTCATTAATTATATATTTTTTATATTCCATTGCAATCTCCTTTTGTTGAATTTTCTTTACTTTTTTAATTGTCAAAAAAAGCGAGCTTTTCTTCGAAAAAGTTCATGATTTTTTTTTTGTTGAGATTTATGAGAGGAAATGTTAGCCTATGTCAATAAAGAAATTTGAATCCCAAAATTTTGGGATTCATCATGTTTAAGATATATCAATGTTATAAGATATATCCACAAATGTTATAAGATATATCCAATAAAAATTCCTTTTCATTTCTTTATTACTATTCACTCTCGGAATCGTTAATATTACTTCAGAGAGAAAAGTAAAGTATTCTCTTTGAAACATTATATTGATAATTATTCATTATTCATTATTGTTGGAATCACTTTTCCTTTCTTGTTCAACTTCTCTTTTTTTGATTTCACAGTTCATCGTGAGAACGCGAGCGAAAAGGCCATCCATTTGTCTTTTGATTGAAAAATTCAATCAAATTATCCATTATATCATGCTAATTTATTGGCAAAGTGCAATTGATTCCATTTATAACGAATAATGGAAGATGACAAATTTCACATCCAGGGCACTATATACAATATCAATAATTATCGAAATCATTATTCTTGATTTTCTTTCTGTACGCCCTATTAAATATATCGTGTCCTATTATTATATCTGAATTATATAGTAGTCAAAAACTTGAAATTTTTTACTACTAAAAATTTCTTGGATAGTCTTTCAGTGAAAGAATTGTTTTCAAATTGTTCAAATTGTGAATTATAAAAATTTCACTCGTAATGCATTATCAGCTCCTCTATATTATTATTTTCTAGTTCATTATCCGAAAAGAATGATCATAATTAATAACTTCCATCATATGGATTGTCATTTATTATTAAATCTCCACGATTTATGTAATTTATATTTCTGAACGATGTCAATTGCCTTCAAATTAGAGATTGTTCCATCAAAACATATATGATATTGCACACTATGACTGTCAATATTGGTAATTTCTAATATTAAATATTACATCCATTTGACATTTTTCTATAATATATTTTTATTTATTTTTTTACGTATATTTAATATTTAATAAAAGTATATTTAATACTTTTTACAATTATAATGTATTTAATTAATTTATGATATGTATATACAATATTTATTAATTTAATAATAATATAATTTTACAATAGTAATTTATTGCTCACAATTAATTCCACAAAATGTAATATAATAAATAATAATTATATTGATTAATTTATTAAACAATATAATATTTTTAATAAAAACAGAGAACAATATGAGATTTCATTAAATCAATATTTTTTTTATCAATGACAACTGCATGATTTTCCACATTGTAACTGTTAACATTCGTAATTATAACATCCTACATTTTTATTGAAAAAAAAAGATATTATTCCATTATCTCAATAAATTCAAATAACAAATAGAAGATATAGGCTCATGTTTGTGGGTATTCTCATGAAAAAAGAGTCTTCATGTGATATTCTTTTGACACCGAGATTGACCTAAAATTAATTCTTTATTAATAATTTATTTATTATTTATATTTTGATATTTTAAATCGATAATTTTATTCATAGAGCAGAAGCTACAGAGACTCTCATTTTTCAATCTTATTCTTCAATCAATAAAATAGATTGCAATAATAAGATAAAAAAAATTTTTTTTCTTTGCAATATATATCATATATTTTAAATTGATCCAACGGCAATAATTATTTTAAATAATTTTAAAATAATTTTGTTTTTATGGTTCGTATGTGAAATTCTAAAAATAATGTTATATATTATTAATCATATAATTTTTTTCAACAGCAAAACTTTGTAGTTGATCATTCAATTCAATACTATCCATCACATTATTATAGTCTATAACAATTTTTTTTTCGTTTGTTTAAGTATCTGATTATAGAAAATGGAAATCTAAATACTAATTGTTTCCTTGATTCCTAATTTCAATATAGTTATTGAACCAGAGTATCGAGCAATTATTTTGTCTTTTTCTAATTTGATTAATTTTTAATATTTCGTAATTACAATATGTTCTAAAAAAATAAGATTTCATTCTCTTTAATGTCCAGCATCATGTTTAATATTTCAAATGTGCAAAAATATGAAAAAAAAGATAATCTACAAATTATCTTATGTCTTTTCTTTTTTAATCTCTTTGTTTACCCTACTTATTGATTTGTCATCTATTCTGATGTATTGTGTATTCGAAACATTTGAAAACTTTAAACTTTATTTTTTAAAAATAATAGCGATAATTTTCCAGGTAACTAAATTAAATTCTACGTAAATACTTTTTAACAGCCCAGTAATGCTATTGAATATCCTTATGAAATAATTTCAAGTGAGCATTATGGATTTTCATTCAAAATTTGCACTCTGATTTTCGACAAAATCATATAAAAATCTATTTTTACTCTCCTTCATTAGATTTTTGTTATATATTCAAAATTCTTCTTAAAACATTTAAAATAGTTAATTGTTGTGATTGATCACTTCTGCTAGAGTATGTAATCATATATCTTAAATCTCAATTTTAATTATCTATATTTTGTGAATTTCACATTATTATCACAAGTTTTATATTTTAAAATTTCTTAAACAATTATTAAAACAATTATTTGCAATTTATGTGATGTAAATTCAGTTGACTTATGAACAAATATTATAAAAAAATATGCAAAATTCGATCCAATAATTTCAATTTATTCTTTCGAATATTATTTTAAATAGTCGATAAATATTTTATGTATTTGTTTTAAAATTCTAAGATGTATGAATAAAAAACAATATATTTTATAGTTTGAATTTTGAAGATTTTGCAATAGTTCATGCTCAAATCGAGTGAATATTAAAATTATTATCAACAGTCTTTTTAAATTTCAAAGTGTTGAGAAATGCATTTTCTTCGTGGACATATTGATCCCAAAAAATGCTGTTTTTATACACTACATTTATAGACATTTAAAGTTCATTTTATTTAATTTTATATCTATTATTATTATAATTAAAATATTAAATTTTTATTATAAATTTAAATAATTTAAATTTATTAAAATATAAAAATAAATTATTCTTTCGACATTATTCGATATTAGCAGAAGTTCTAAAGATTTCAAGGCTTTAAATTGAGTAGATAATGAACAATAAATAAAAATTATAACATCTAATTCGGTTAAAATAACTTTTCATGAAGAGTGTATAAAAAAAATTTAACAATACTCTAAAAAATACTTTAAAGAATAGATCATGTGACTTCAAATTTCATAAAATATTTATTATGCACAAAATATCTCAAATACAATTGCACAATTTCCAGGGGGACATATAATACTATAATTACTCTGCTACTACTTTTTTATTTAATATATTCATATTATATTATAAATATGAATATCAATTTTTAGAATATTATTTAAAACAATTTTTTAAATGAAATATCATGTATTCTCAAATTCGCATTATTCTATATAAAAAAATATTATATAAAATAGGATTTAAAATTAAAATATCAAAGCAAATATTTCTTCTTCTTCTTATTTTCAAATTATTTTCTATTAAAATCAATGTAATTAATTCAGTTTATGAACAAAACTTTCCTCAATGTTTCTATATTATTATAATATATATACTGCATGTCTTTAATCATTGGACCATTGGTACGATATATTTTATTTTTTATGTTCTTTAAAAGAAATAATTAGATATAATAATACTGTCACATTTAACAGTGTTATAACAGTATTTTGGTCAGAAAAATGGAATATGTTTCATCTATTATTGATTCATTGATGAAGTATGGCGAATGAGTAATTTGATGATTAATTATATCACATTAAATATTCATATTTTACCAACTTTGATAATTGATTTCACAAAATCAATGAGTCCAAAATATGTTCAATTTGTTTTTTTAATTGTTCGACGAATATAATTATTAAATGAATTATAAACAAATTATAAATAAACCTCAAAAAAATACAATGATATTAAATCTGATGAATAACAAATAAATTATATGTGAAGAGCAGATGTACGTCTTATTTATTTTATTCCAAATGTTTCATTTAAATTATCATTTAAAAATTATCATATTAATCAAATATGATGAAATAATGCACTATCATACATAAAATAATTGACAGTATAATTTCATAATTTTATTAAAAGATATCAACTTAAAAATCATGAATATATTGTATTTTTTCCATCACTATGAGCAAAAGAATAAAATTAATTTCAATATCTTATTACTAATAATTCTCCATATATTGATGCTAAATCATCTTTGATTCAATCATCATATATGAATTCATGATACTTAACAGTCTATTGAAAATACTCCAAGTTAAAAAATTTTATGTTAATTAATAATATTTTCCAAAAAGCATGTTACGTATATAACGGATATAACATTTAATGAAAAAAATATCGTTGATTAATGTAAATAATGTGAGCAATTTAAGAAAAAAATAAAATATTTTTAAAATTTAAAAAAAAGAAAAATAAAAATTGTCGAAAAATACTATCTATCCTCTCTATCACTAAAAATTCTTCTTCGGCGAATTTCCACAAATTATTCATGAGAATAATATGATGTCCCATTATTCCCACTATCATTGCTAAATTAGACAAAAATACTTTACATAATGAAATTTTTACCAAAGTATCATTTTATGTTACGTGATGTCATTCTCTTTTTGTAGAAATTCACCAGAAGGAAGGAAATGAGTCATTTTTAGTGATAGAGGGAATAGTAAACCTTAATCTCAAATTCTTTGCACTATCATGTGAGTAATAATTATTCGAAATAGAAGTCCATTAGAGAATAAACTTATGCAAGATCAGTTATTTTTATATTTTTCTTGTTTATAGTTTTTCGCCAATGAATATACGACTGATTTGTTATAGATATAAATATTGTAATATCAATTTTTGGTCAAATTTTTCTGTATATTTTTACCATTATTTATATCATATTATTTTGATATATTTTCCGCATTAATTTATAATTGAATATAATTGAATACGTATTCTATATTCTAGGATCATTACTGAATTAAAACAAAAATCTGAAATAGTTATTTTGAAAATAATTGATTTTCAAACAAAATATAAATTGAATTTAATGTATAACTTTTCTTTCATACAAATTTGTTAGCTAAGTTAGCAGCAACAAAAAATACAATTTAATAGATTTAAATATAGCTCTATCTACAATTGCAAATGTAATGGTATATAGCAAACATAGAATGACATCATTAACCTCAACAATTTCGAATACTTCGATAAAACAATATGATATATGATCTATCAATAATTTAAATTATTAGCGTAGCAGATTTAAAAAGTAACCTTCTAACTATAAATATATTATATAATTTCAATATAATTAATATAAATAGATTTTTGAGACATAATATAAAAAAGAATTAGGAGGAAATTCACTTTTATGTTCAGACTTCTTGTTTTTAAATACTTTTGTTATAATAATATGCAATAATTGTTTCTCTTTTTTCTTTTTTAATTGAAGTAAGCGTGCAAATTGTTTTAAAAAAAATTTTTTTTATCAAAACAAAATTCTTGATTTTAATTAAAAATTCGTTTATATTAAAAATATTTGATAGTTAATAAATAAATCTTTTTCTCTGAAAGCGATATCAAATAAGTCAAAATATTTTTAAATTTCGTTTTGATTTTTTTTTTAATTTATGTATTTTTATGTTTGAATAAAATTAATCAACAAAATCGTAATTTGTCTTCTTTTTTTAGTCCTACATTGAAAATGCTTAATGATATTATTGAGTAAATTTTGAAAATAATATTATTATTTAACAACATATTTATTTTAACAATTTATATATTTATAGTATATATTTATAGTATTTAACAATAATAGATTATATCTTAGAAGAAATTGATTATTTTGCATTTTTATTATATATAAATCGCCTTTCGTTTTTACCAGAAATTATTATCAATTAATTTTTCATTATTAATAACAATATTTGTTTATCATTCCTAATTTATTATAAACAAATATTTCGTTACCAATGTAAAATCATACAAACATCAAATCGTATAAATTGTCATTTATTAAAATTCATTTCACGAAATATTTATTTTGTTATTTAGATGATGAAGAGGAATGTCGATATTATGTTACTTTAATTAAAATACACTGGCAAATAAAAAAAAAGTTATGAAAAATATTAAATTAATATCACTACAATTAATATCTTAATTATATATAAATGATATAAATGATATAAATGATTAATTTTTAGCATTAAATTATTAATAATAATTTTAATTATTAATTTTTAGTATTAAAATTTTTTCTTAATATTGATAATGTTTATTTATTTTGATGCATTCCTCTTCTTGTATTCATTGTATGTATATTATTTATTTATTTCTTTGTTTTCATGTAATAATCCATTTATGTATTAGTAAGTTATTTTTTGCGATATTAGACAGAAATAAGTTTAAAATCTTTTACTTTATAATAATTTTAAAAAAATTATGAAAATATTTGTTAATTTTTTTTTACCGTTTATATATTTGTTTTAATAATGATTTGCATCTTGAATTATATAGATGAATAATAGAATAATAAAAAATTTATCGATATTAGATTCTTAATTGTTAAAAATAAAAACTTATGTTTAAAAAAATTTCAGAAATTATAGAATGATAACGATATGAAATTTCAAAAAAAATAGAAAAGATTTGTGATAAACATAAAAGATAAATAATTTAAATAAATCTAATAAATCCAGAAAGACATTGCATAAAAGATGAGATAGTTTAAAAATAAATAAATGAGATAGTTTAAAAGGAAATAAAAAAAGATTTCTTCTTAGTTCGAACTGTGAAAAAAAAATTTTAATTTCAATATATAAAAATATATAAAAGAAGTATCAGAAGAAAAATGGTTTAAAAAATGTTTTCGTTAATGTAAAGAATAAGAAATAATGTCTGCTATTTGTTAAACAATATATTAATAAAACTTCATAATTTTCGGAAAGAATTATATGATTAGATGAGTTGAAATTTCTAACATCGAATACGAAAAAAAGAATAAACTATTGCATTATTTTAAAAAACAAAATAACTAAATAAAATAACTTTGATATAACAATAATTCAATAATATAATTGAAAAATAATGTTGAGAAATTAATAAAAATTGACAAATGATAATTTTATACAATAATTTATTACAGTCAGCAAAAGAAATATATTTGGCATCTTTAACTAATAGAAACGATTCAAAGTATGCTTCGAAACTAGCAGCTAAAATTTTAATGAAAATAACGAATAGAAATTCAATTCGATATAAAGAAACTCTATTCATTTTAATCAACAAATTTCAATCCAACTGATAATCTATGAACAATGTTGGACGAAGATTCTTTTGAGTAATACAAAAAGAAAAAAAAAATTTAGAAAACATTGCAACAAAAATAATTTTTTATAATATTTAAAATAATATTTTTTAATAATACTTTTTAAATATGCTAGAAAACTTAATGGATAATATATTAAAATGTTTAAAGATTACACATATCATGTCATAAATGACAAAAGATTCGTATAATTTATTAAAATTAATAAAATGAGTTTTTATTGAGAATATTGAGAAAATGAAATTCGAGTTATTTCACTTCATAAATCTTTAGCCTTGTTTTTAATATTTTGTTAGATAACATTTTTGATCGATAAATCTAATAAATGAAGAAAAATTCTTACAATATATCAATTTTATTTAGAAAAAAAAATCTTAGAATTATTCCATCTTATATTCCATAAAATCTTATAAATCTATAATATATTTTAATTTTTTTTGCTTTTCTTGAAAAAGATAAATTGTTACAAAAACATTTGTTTTTATATAATAAAAAAAATTATAAGACTGGAATTAATATTGTGAGGCTTAAAAATCCGCATAAAAAAACGTTCTTCAATTTTAAAGAATTTTATAGACTATATGTTCTTTTATATATTTGCAATAATTATTCATTTTTCAATTTGAATTCTTCTGAGAAAAAGATTCGAAAAATATAGATTATACATTCAGATGTCTTTTTATATCTGAATTTTGCTTATTATGTATTATAAATGATAAAATTTTAATTGATCACGAGAATTAAATTTTCATTTTATCTAAGATTCTGAAAATTAAGATTTGATTTTAAATCTTCTTCTTTTAATGTACTCAATAATCTATCGCTTTTTGCGTGCAAAAATTTATTATTATTATTTATAATATTTTTTTCATCTTCTTTTAATTTAGTTTCTCCATTTCATCATTACAAAACCGATTATAATTTTCATTATTTTATATTTATAATAATTTTTTTTAGATTATTTGATATTTTTTTTAAGTATCGTATTTGTAAAATATAAATCATATTTTAAAATTTTTTAAATAAAAATTTAATATAAAAAATATATTATACAATATTAATAATCTTTTTATAAATTGAAATATATGAAAATCAATTTTTAATTTTTTAAGCCTATTTTTAAAATCTATATATAATTTTTATTGTATCGGTAATTCGTTATAATACTTTAAAAAAATATTAAGTTATTTATATTTTTTATATTTATTTATATTTTTAATTTAGAAAATATTGTATCTTAAAATTATAAAACTTATTATAACTTAAAAGGTAAAGAAAATATAACATAAGCAATATCGTATTCTTATTTTTCATATCATAAGTACTTGAATTTTAAACAATAATATCTCCTAAACAAAAGATTTTTCGACATAAATAAGTTAATATTTTTATACTATATTTTTACTTATTATGAATATTATTACGGATACTCCAAAATTTTTTCATTTTTATTATAAAATTTTACATTAAAATAATAAAAAAAAAGTCAGTCTATTTAATCAATAACATAATTGCCATCATTTTCAATGATGATTTTTTACTATATTTCAATTAGTTTTTATTCTCTTTTTGTTTTTCTTAAAAAGCACTCTAAACAAGTAATAACGATATAATATCTATGAAATAAATAAGAAAATAAAAGACAGCTTCCTATCTTAAATCTTTAATTTTTTGTTGAATGATTTTTGATTCATAGGATTTCGCATTATTATGTTGCATAATTTCTTTTCCATTCGAAACAGATTCGAAAAATAACTAAATTAATATAGCTTCATATAGCTTCATAAGCAGCCCAATTATTAACAATAATTATATCAAATTTTAGTAACTCAAAATATTCCAAATTTGAAATATTGCACAAAAAACTATTTTTTTCTTTTTTTATATATTCAGTTTTTAAATTCTTTTTAATGTTTTTTTGAGAAACAATTATTATTTTTTTCTTATATATTGAGACGTTAACATGGCAGTTATAGTACTAAAGCATATGTAGTACAAAATTTTTTTTTTTGTTATTAATATAATACATTATATATACATTTTTTGTTCACAATAAGATTTTCTTAGCAAGTAAAACTTGTATCCTCAGAAAAATCTCTTCTTGGTTCAATTGGGAGAGTCATAGTTTCCTGATAAGATACGCCAATAACCAATAATATCACGGGCAGTTCGCGACACTCCCCAAATTCCTCGTTTGGGTGGTGATCTATATACATTTATATACAAAAATATCTATATCTCACGATAAGGAACAGATCGGCGTATCTCTCTTATATTTCTCGAATTAAAACAATGTTATTTATCTTTGAATCAGCTGCCTCTGGAATGTTATCGTTAGAATGACTGATTAGGACGATTCAGCTGATCTAAAGTATGTCAAAAATATACAATTATAAGTATCGGCTAAATTCTCAAAGATAGTCTTTTCAGATAACATCATCCTTTCTTTAGACTTAATAGAGATCTGCATGTGGTAAGAACAAAAAGAGTTTTTTATATAAAAAGTTTCTCCGAATAGAATGTTTATAAATCTCACTTTTTTTTTTCCTTATATTAATTCTATATACTTATATTTAAATTTTCAATTATCGATTTATTGAATCGAATTGGATATCATTTTCTGCTCTTTTTTGAGCGAATTTGCTATTTTCTAAGATAATATAAATTTATTATATAGAAATTTTTGTATTCAAGTTATATGATTTTATATAATATACAATATTATATAATATATAATACAATAAAATATATATTCTTCATTAAAATAGTTACTCCTCCAGCTGCATTTTGTTTCCATTTTTTAATGATATAGTTTTTAATTTTTATATTAATATTAGTTTTAGTTTATTTTTTTTATCTATGAAAAAAAAGTTTATTAGCTCTCTTAACTTATCTTTTTTTCATACAAATAGATATTCCTAATATTGACAAAATTATATTATTGAAATTTTTCAATAATAGTTTTACATTATTTTATATCAAGTTGCTATATTGCAATTATTATTTTTATCATATTGATTGCTTTGTTTAATACGTTTTTATATTTATATGTCTTTTTTCTTACTTCTTTTTTTTCTTTTTTTAATTTTAAGTATATACATATGATTTCGCTTTCTTTGAGAAATATTCTTATCACTTTCCCTATTTTTTCTTTCTTCTGTCTATCTTTTTCCACTCTTTCTCAGCAATTTATCCTCACTTTCTTTTTACTGTCTATCTTAATCTCTTCAATTACTCTTTCATTATTTCTTCCTTTAAGTTTTTCTTTACTGTTATCTATTATACTATTATTTTCATCCTCTCTAAACATTATATTCTATCAATTTTTTAATCCTCTTCTTCTAATATCATTTATTGGCCTATTGTTAAAAATTTGTTTTCTATTATCACATAAGTATGTAATTATTTATTTCTCTATCAAATTTTAAAAAGGCTTTAGTATTTTTACGCTTTATTAATTTATTCGTTTTTATCTATTCAAAGTTTTATTTTTGTTTATATGTTCGTAACTAACATTTTTTCAAAAATTTTCTTTATATTTATTAAATTTTTTTTTAATAATTTTATTAGTTTTTGTTTTTTTAAATAAATTAATTTTTTTTATACTTTTATTTTTAATTTATACTTTCTGTTCAAGCAATTTATTCTTTCCTAATGACTTACATTTTTATTTATTGAAAAGAAATTTGAAAGTTGTGATTCATATAAATTTATTGCAATTTTATTTAGATTCATATCGGTAATTTAGTAATAACTTTTTTCTAAAGTTTCTTTTTACTTTTATTAAAAACTTTAAGAAAATTTAAATTTAGAAATTATCGGAGATTATCTGTATGAGATGATCTGTAACAAAAGAAGACAAAGAATCTAATTCTATGAAAATATTTCTATTCAAAAGATATAATGGTATAATGCTTATATTTTTAGATATAATTAAAAATATATTATTTTTTGCAAATTAAATAATATAAATTATAAAAAATATAAATATAAATTATGATTGTTTTAGATTATATATCATCAATCGTTCATCTCTCTGTCATTTTTCTATTTTTTTAAAAAGACAATGGATAAAAAGACAAAAATAGAAATGTAAGAATCATAATATTATTCTGCTTTGTAAATAGTCCGCTATGTATTGTAATGTGTTCTATGATTATCAAGTAATATCAAAGTCTATATTAATTTTTAATTATATATTAATTTATATTTTTTGTATATTAGTTTTATATTTTTTATCAAATGTTCTAACTTTTAAAACATACAATTTTCAATGAGTAGATGGTAACTTTAATACTTCAATTAGTCTTTTTTCAAAATCTTTTAACATGAATATGTAAAAATAAAACATGAAAAAATTGTCAAGTATTTGCAAAACCTAACATAGTTATGAATAAGTTCTAATTAATTTGTCCAATTTTTTTAATTCTTGCTTCAGCAATTATTTTTAGAATGTGACGGGACAGTTTCTTAAATAGAGATATTCAGGAATTTTATAATTCGTTGTAATAATAAAACATTTCTTTTTTAAGAAATTCTTTTTTTATTAGAATTTTTATGCTGACATATCAATTTTTTTTTTTAGATCTATAGCATATTAGTATATTCTTAGAGTATGATCTCATTCGTTCATGTTTGATATGTTCTCTAATCTAATAATGATTAATCTGTAACACTTTTTAGTACAAAATTTTAAAAGCCATAATTTGAAAAGCAAAGTTATTCATTTATATTTTTCTATCGTCAATATTTAAAACAAATTTCCGCAACTTCTATCGCTTCATGATTTTCATTATCAATTTTATTAATTTATATTTTTTATACACTATCAATATACAGGTTTTCCTCATTATTAACCATTTTATATTCTTCTTTTATTTTACATTATGAATATATATAATTATATAGATCAATGTATATATAAATATTATATGTATATATTATATAGATTCCTAATTTCCTCTTTATTCCATATTTTTATATTTCAAGGAATGTAGATGGAAATACAAGAGAAAAATGAAAAATTATATGCAATTCATGAACTATTAGTACCCATGTAAGTTTATAACAAACAATTCGTCATAAAGATTCCCTTTATATTGATGGAATATCAACATTTTTCTTAAAATGAATCAGATTTCAGCACATATCTTCTATGGAACGGCATCCATTGTTTTGATTCGCTTTAGATCGCCATGTATTATTATGCGACGAATCTTATTGCAAATATCTTATGCAAATTTTAAGAGAATTTTTGAAAAAAATCCTGACTTCTTTATTGAAATTATTTTCGTCGAGAATTTATTTTAATTTATGCTGTGGCTTGATACGATAAACTTTGCCTTCTTGTTGAATGAAAATCTTTTATTTTTTTATATTTGATATCCGATTTGTGGTTTTTATATTTCACCAATCGATTTATATATAGAATTTCAGACTTTGTTTTTTTTGTTTTGCACATTAAATTTATTAGTGTACACATACACATAATTGTCATACCATGTTTTCATTTTTGTCGAAAATTTTCCATTGTTTTCTTATGAATTAATAAATCTTTTCTAATCTTTATTTCTTCAATATATATTGTGATATTTTCTTTTCTTAATAAAAAAAATCTTCTCCACAATTGTTTAAGCAACTTTTAATATAAAATCATCAACATATGAGATCAACATATATTTTGAAGAATTGAAAGATATATTGGATCATTATATTGGAGCAATATATCTTGATCAACTGTATCTATTAATCTATTTCATGATATAATAGGTCGTTTTCTCGATTCCAAACAGTCTCTTAATTTTTAAAAAAATTCTAGTTTCGAAATTTTGTCCTTGATTGAAGTGAATTTTTAAAGACTATGATGGCTTATTATGTGTTCAAGAAGAATTTTAACGATTATAATTGCTTGTTGATTTAGCATTAATATGGTATATCCGAACATTAATTTTTAAAATTTTGACTCCCTTTTTATAAAATTCCTTTTTTGCTATTGATGTTATAATATCGAAATTAATATTAATCTTTTATATCTTATAAAAAACCCAATAAAATTGCTGACGTATTTCGACAATCTGTTGTTGATTTCAAAATAGCTGCTAGCAAATCATAACACTCTTAAAATTTCTGGAACTTTTTTTTTGACGTAGTAAGTTTTTCATCATTTTTCAATTCCCATTTAATAATTCTTTTTGTATTTCTAAAACGTTCTACATCTTTCAATATTTTACAATTTTACAAATGAAATATGCTATATCTTGGCAAGTTGGTTTCTTATTTATTCTCTTATTCTCTTTAAGGATGAATGTAATTTCTTCTTATTGAGTTATTTTTTAATCTTTTAAATTTGAAGTTTCATAAATCGTTCGCAATACAGAAAATTTTCTTTTTCCTGATGTTTTTGCAATTTATGTCGATACAAAGTTTTCTTGATACGGTATCCGTATTAACATATATTTTTTCTTTTCGATGCTCAATTTCAAAGTTATATTATTATCAATTAAGTTGTTTAATCTATCGATGAAGAATATCAATCAATGCTCTATGATCCTCAACAAGAATTTCTGTCTATAAAAATAGCGATGAAAATGTTCTATCCATCTTTCACCGCTATTAGCAATTATTTACGAATGAAATAATTTCTGTTTTTCTGTTTTAAATATTTTCAAGAAGTAATCGACGACTTTTTGAACAATACCAATCCAATTGCAATAATTGACACATCTGTATAAAATTCAATTTTTCTTCTTGTGAAAGAAGATTGCAATTTTATTTTTAATTAAGCGATGCAAAAATTTTACAATAAATGAAAAATTCTTGACAAATTTTCTATAATAAATGCAGTTTCAGAAAAATTTTTAATTCAAAGATATTTTTTGAAATTAATTATTTTTGAATAGCTTTAATTTTATCCAAGTTTATCTTTATTTCGATTTCTACGATTTCTACAACAATGTTAAAAAAAAATTGTATTTCTTTAGGCTCATGAATAAATTCTCATTTGAAGTGAACGAAAGAATATTTCCTTTAAGTTTATTTCTTAATCAATATTTTTCCAAAGATTATCATATCATCTAAATATAATAATAAATAAATATAAAAATAAATATATAATAATAATATATATAATATATATAAATAAATATATAATAAATATCATATAAGTAGATTTTCTAAATGAGATCTAAAACGATGTTTATTAAATGTGGCAGGAATATTTCAAAGTTTAAACGACATTACTTTAAACTATCATAATTCAATTTTCACACAGAAAGCAGTTTTCTTTTTATTCTTTCCATCAAGATTTGTCAATAATTATTTCGAAAATCAAGTGGAATTGGATAAGGTAAGAGTTTTTTCTTAATAATAAGAAAATAAGAATCCTTTTTAATAATTTCATTCAATCATTTCTAATTCATACAAAATTTTCTACATAGTAAAAAATTTAGGGATTGTTTGACTTTTATTATTATTTTTTTATTACTCTTGTTAAATTTTTTTTCAATAATTATTTATTCAGAACAATTAATCGTCGTGACACAATGATTTGAATACCATATATTAACTGGATAAAATTTATTTTCAAATATACAAAAAAAAATTGTTTCAATATAATGTATAATAACCATACATTAAAATTCTTATAGATTAAAATTTTTAATTTTCTTTTTAAATGTTTACAGATTAAGCAAAATACATGTATATAAGCAGACAACTAATCGATTAATCGCATTTCAATAATTAAAAAATATTCTGTAAATTTATTAAGAAACATTTAAATTTCAATTTTATAATAGATATAAAATTGAATCTCAAAATATCTATTATTTAAATTATTATAAATTATCAATAAGTTTTTTGTTTTTTTTGCATTATTATATTATAATTAAATAATTACTTTAGTAATTAGATTATGTATTATTTTATTATATACTTAGAAATTTACAACATAATGATTTATTATGTTTCATGTTGTTATAGTTATAGAAATTTTTTTTATATATTTGATTTGCAGAATTTTGCAAAATTATATTAAAATTAATTTT
Organism: Apis cerana; assembly: GCF_029169275.1. NCBI lineage: Eukaryota > Metazoa > Arthropoda > Insecta > Hymenoptera > Apidae > Apis > Apis cerana. Next base: position 1,597,901 of record NC_083865.1, on the reverse strand, counting down.
AATATAATGTTTAATAATTAATGTTTACGGTTATCCATGATATATATAGATACTGAACGCTCATCATTAGCGGATTCTTTAATCTAGTCTGATATTTATGGATTATTTTAAATTATTTTATATTATAATATATTTCTATTATTATTATTTTTGTTTATTTATTATATTTTAGAGAAATAATCGTTAATAATATTTCTAAGTCGACAATTTCTTTATTTCTTTCAATCTTTAAGCGATCATTATGCAATGTTTTTTTATAATGCTTTTTTCATTTTATAATTTTGAGTGTTTTTATTGTTTTGTTAAATTATAATTGATCCTATTGGATAATTTAATATTGGATAAGATAGAATTATATCTTATAGAGAATATCTTATAGCCATTCTTTCTTTTGTTAATACTTAGCTTTTTTTCTTAACATTTATTTCTTTAGAATATTATTACATTATAGTTTTATTAAAAGTTAAAGTGCTTGCTTCTTCTAATATTATTAAAATAAGTGAATCAAATGTAGAACTTATTTTGCAAACAATATTTAGATCATTTAGATTATTATTAGATAATTTAATAAGTTCAAATAATAATATATTTAAAAATCAAAATAAAGAATTAGAATTCATTTGCAAATGAATTGTGATGGAAATTGATGGAAGTCAGAGCAATATATTATATTGCATATATTATAATATATATATAAACAAAAATTCAAATTTATTGAAAGTAATGATGAATTTTTCTATTCATAAATTCTTTTGTACCAATAAAATTATATAATAAATCTAATTTAATTTGATACAATCTAGCTACATGTTTCACTAGATATTATCAATCTATAAAATTTATATTTTACAAAGAAACTAAATTATAAATTTTTTTTAAAGATAAAGTTTGTAATATACTTACAACAATAAATTCATTAATGAAATGTTATTTTCGGAATAAGTCTAAAATTTATCAATAATGAATTAGCACAAGAAAATATAAATATTGTTATCGTTTTGATTTATCAACATTACATTTATGAATTAAAAAATTCGATTGCTTACTACATATTAATTTTCTTATCATATTAAAAAATAATATGTAAAAAATGATAAAGAAAAAGCAGATTTAAAGAAAATATATTATATAGAAACAATTTAAAAACAATAGAGTTAATTGTTAATAAGTTAAAATCAAGTTTTGGTTCAAGTAATGATAGGAATAGAGTGCGTAAATTTTTCAGATTTCTAAACAAAAATTTTAATATTACATATATGACATGGTTTAATAGGGAATTTAGAAATTTTATTGCGAACTTTATTTGGCTATAATATTAATATTAAAAAAAATTTACACTTTTTGTCACAAAAAATTTATATTTAAATTTATACTCGTAATATGCCTATAGTAAATTTGCACAAATTATTTTATCATGCAAAAAATATTGCTCAATTTTTTATACTTTCAATTAATCAAATATTGAAAGAAGCAAGACACAAAGATTTTCGAGAAAAAAATACCTATAAAATGATAAGATTAGATAAGAAATTTGGCTCTACTAATAAGTTCTAATCTACTAATAAAATAAGTTTTCGACAATTACTGAAAAAAAATTAAGTTCGTTAAATCAAGAAATTTATTAGAAAAAAATATATACGAAGAAGAAAAAATTAAAAAAAAATTAATAAAGATGGCGAATAGTTATCGGATGCTTATTCAAATAATGAATAAAACTAACACATTTTTAATTGTATATATATCTTTAATGTTATAATCTATATTTAATAAACTGTAATTTTATTCTATTCTTTTTATTTTTGTTTAAGTATTTATTGATTTTATTTTATTTTATTTTATTTTAAATTATATCTTTTATATATATATATATATATTTTTTTATATATTTATATATTTGTATTGATTATTATATATATTGATTATTATATATATTGATTATTATGTATTTTCTTTTTTATTCTATAATACTTAAATGCAATGTTAATATTTTTTATATATTTAGTCATATTTTTATGTATTTTTAATGAAATAGTAAATATTATTATAAAAAGTAATATTGTTTTCTAAAAATTAAATCTCCATATGAGCTTAATTAAATAATTTTGTTCAGTTAATATTCGATCATTGTGCAACATTTGATTAATAAAACTATATTTTTTTAGTGTTAATTTTATTTGATGTCGATTTCGCATTTCTCAACATGTTTTGAGTTCTTTACATTTTGAACACATTTTGAAATTTATGAAGTAACTTCAATTGAATCTTTTATCGTTCAATTATTCTGCATAATATTTATAAAGTTTCTGTAAATGATTAGAAATTTTTTCTTTTTCTTTGTCCTCTTTTCTTTCTTTTTTCTTAAAATATTTTTTTCCTCTCTTTTTTTCTTCTTAAAAGTAATAATTCATCAAAACATTTTATAAACATTTTTTATGTACATATTGAAAATTTTAGTCAACATTTATCTTTTTAGTAAGAAAATTAGTACCTAAGAGGTAATCTTCATTCATATCGAACAATACAGGAAATCTGCTTCACTCTCAAAGTTTATATTTTTAATGAAAAATTTCGTTGATTATAATTATATAGTTTTTTGTCCAGAGACTGAGAAGACATTTTCGATACTTGATCCCTGCCTTTCATATTGTTTGATCATATTGTTATATAAAATTGGAATTTTTTCTGTTATGTTTTATTTACAATTTTTATAATACTTATAATAATTTATTTATAACTTTCTATATTCTATATAGAAAAAAAGTATATTCTACATTCTTTCATATATTTAACTAAACTTTACTAAACATATATTATAATGTTTTTTGCAAGGAATAAAATATATGTTTATTTTGCTTATTCTGTGTCCTAAATACGATTTAAATTTCGATATTTGGATATCAATAACAACTGATACCGATTTCTTTTTCTGCAATTTTGACTATAATATTGTATATTATGACTAAGCTTAAAGCTTATAACAATATTAATTTTTTCTTATTCTTTTCTTCTTTCTTCTTTTGTTGATGAATCTCTCTCTCTCTCGCTCGCTCGCTCGCTCGCTCGCTCGCTCGCTCCCCTCCCCTCTTTTTCTCTCTTTCTTTCGCTCCCTCCCTCCCTTTCTTAACGTATCATATTTCTTTTCTTCTTTAGCTATATATTATATTGTATCTTTTTCTCGTTCTATTCGCATTATTCTGTTACTTTTTTCTTTCTCATTATTGTTATGATCTTTCTCTTCACTTTTCTCTTCTTATAATTTTTTTTCTGTCGATAGCTTTTTTATTAGTTTAGTTTTATTATTATTGTTTTGAGAATTTTAATGTTCTAAATTTATCACTGTTAAACTATCAATTCAAATTTTTCTAAATATTTTCATATATTTTATTTAAAAATGTAACATATTTCAAATGCATGTTTTTATTTTCCTTCTGTTCTTTATTTTCTTTTTTTTTTTTATTAAATTTCTTTTTTCCAGTTATCTTTCATCATTTCTGTTTTTTTGTTCTATTTGTGCCATCTATTATCTATCTTTTTATGCATCGCATTTTTATTTGTTTTATTGTGATATTTTATTGTGATATATAGTCTTTATAGAAGAATAGAAAGAAGCCTATTTTGTTCTGAAAACTCTAATAAATCTTCAATGTAATTGTCAATATAATCACGCTCTTAAAATATTATTATTATTATAATATTTATATATATGTCTTTTATTCCCTTTAATTTTTCTTATTTTTATTATATCTAATTTTTATTTATTTATTTTTTTTAATTTCTTTGCTTCTATTTCATTCTTTTTTCGTTTCCCGATTTATTCCTTTTATCATTATATTTATTTTTTTCAATTTTATTTTTTTTAAATATTTATATTATTTAGATTTTCAGAATTTAATTTTTAGTTTTTATTTTTTTAAAATTATGCAAAAAAACAAAAATTATTTATCCTAAACTTTCATGTATAATAATAAAAAAAAATATCATGCAAATAAACAATATAATATAAATTATCAAATTAAAATTTTATCTTATAAGCACTTGTATACAATTAGTCACTATTTATGATAAACCATTTTCATTGTTAAATGAAGAATTTTTTTTTAAATATTTTATTCATATTATTAACTCTATTGTTTAAAATTTAATTTTAATTAACTTTTATTATGTATAGCAATTTTGTATATAATTTACAATTAGATTGAGTTCAATTGTATTTTCTACATAACTCAAGATTCTCTACATAATTCAAGATTTATGAAAATATTTTCACATATATTTTATTTTAACTCTAATTATATTTTAATATAATTTTTATATTTTAATTTTAATATTTTAATATAATCTTAATTATATTCAAGATATAATTAAATATAAACACGAACATGTGATTTTTTTATATTATATTTCATATTTCATACAAAGATTCAAACAAAAAAACATCAATCGTAATCGATATTCCATGTCTAATACTGTCATCTTTCAATCAACAATAAAATAAAACGATCCTAAATTTTCTAAATTTTTAAAATTTTTCAATTCATTTCAATGCTATCTCTATCATGTTCAATTAATTTTTTAATATCCAAATTCTTTAATCATATTTTAAAATTAAGATTGATATATTATATCTGTTGCAGGTTATGTGTATAGAATACGTATTTTATTGGATCAACTGATATAATTATTAAAAATGAATGAATACAAAAGAAACAAAAATAAAATAAAATGAAGTGAATTAAATAAATTGAAATTATGCTGACTTTAGTGAAAATTTTTTTGAATTCTCACATTTTCTTTCATATTTTCTACTGGCTTTCCCACATATTCTCGCAACCAGACACCAACACTTCACATGATACAGCAGGAAATGATTATATCTTCAATATCAGTACAGTTGTCATTTTTAAAATATTGATTTTAAAGTGATTCATTATTTAAATATTTATGCATATTACATAGATATTGAGTGTAAGGATAAATCAAAAATTAAAAATAACTAAGTAATTTTATTATTAGTTTTATTGGAAAAATAATATTTTGAAATTATCAATAATTATTATTACATATTATTTTAAAAATAGTTTCTTTCATTCTTTATACATTTTATATAAATAATACATGTATTGAATTGTAATATAAATAAATTTAATTAAACCAACATTTTTTTTTATTTCCTAGCAAAATATAATTGCAATCAAACGATTATATAAATATTAACGAGCATATATATTTCCTATTGTTATTTATGACAGCATTCTATTTTAAAAATAATTGTGTTTTTAATAAGTTTTTTTTTTTTGATTGAAAAAAGTTTTATATGAAAATTTTAACTTTAGTATTATTAAATTCTTTTCTTTGTATTCTATAACGATCGAAATAAATAATAATCAAATGATATTAAATCTGGGGAATATAAAAAATAATGAAAATCTGATCATTTCAGCTATAAAATTTTTTTGTATGATTTTTGTAATTATCTGCACTGCAATATGATTTTGCATCATACACTATTTTTTTCGATTGAAAAAACTTAGATAATATTTTTTAAATTTTTCTTGCTTTTCATAATACAGCTCTGAATAATAATTTCATTCCGTTTTAATATTTCATAATAGATTATTCTTTTCTAATCTTATCAAATAAATAACATTTTCTTCTGACGGATTTCCTAATGAAAAATAAAGGATTCAATTTTTGAACAAATATATTTTTAAATATAAAAATTATATTTCCTTTTATCAAATATATTTTTATTTTATCAAATATATCCTCACCTTGATATTCTTCCCGAAAAGAATTCTGCTTACCACGTGCTCTCAGCTAGAGTAAAACAAAGAAACATTGCTAGATGCACAAATACGCGCTCATTGTCAACCATAGAAGATATATTAAAGTTAGATACGTAAACTCATATACTTTTTCCTGCGAATTTTTCTATTGTCAAGATTATATTTTCAATCTGATTATTGTTGTTGATTTTTATAAATCTACTAACTTCATCCTATATGGATATGTTTTTAATATATATTTTTTCATTTTCCAATAACAATATCTTTTAAAAATAGTTCCTATTTTTGACGAATGAAATGACTTGTTATTATGATCAATCGTGTTTTGTTTAGTCAATTAATATAGTATAGATATTCAAACTCATAAACTAATTTTTTTTTATATATATTCAGATGTGATATCTTTAATTTTTATAATTTACGTATTAACGAGTAAACTAATATTTTCAAAATATTTTCAAAATCAGACTCATAAATAGAGACAAAAATTTTACAAATTACTTTTGCATTATATTTTTTTTTTGTTAATGCATTTTCAATATATGTTTATCTATCCAATCCATTTATATCAGAATTATATCAGAAAAGAAGTATATAATATCAAAAACATTATTTTAAAATGAGCTTCATCTAATTTTTCTAATAATTTATGACCATTAAATTTATTTAATATTTACAGAATTGTATTAATATATTTTTTCCATGATGTTTTTTTTATTCATTAATTTTTTTTCATATATTTTACTTTTATTTAAAATTTTTTTATTTCTTTCTTTATTCATTTTTCAAAATAAATTTGTTTTATCCATGTTACATTGGTTAATATTATTGTTAATTTCATTATTTTTTAATTTGTAGAAATTATTGCACAAATTTTTTTGCGGCATCAGCATTATTTATCAGCATCATGTATATTTATGAGTCATAGATGATAATTCTTTTAATTTGTCAAAGCCAACTATGATTTAGTATAAAACTCAGTATAAAATTTTTTATTACAATTTTTTTTCTTTTTCCAATAAAATATTATTTATACAGTTACTTAATCAAATCACTAAATGCTGATGAATTTTTTTTCTCGATAAATATTTGGAATCTTGTAAATTGTTATATTGTTAAAATATTTTGTTAAATTCTTTCTGTCACATTATATTTGCCATATCTCTTATGTTTGTACTAGCTTTTAGTATTAAAATCATTTCGAAATAATAAACCGATTTTATTTTATTAATAATATATCAAAATTTATACAAAATTATTATAAAATATAAATATCAAATTCTTCTTCTTCTACATATCTTTCAAGTATCTATTATATTGTAATATATTTCTTTAAAAATTTCATAATAAATATTGAAAAATACCGTATTCTGAAAAAATATATCATAAAACAATAATAACGACGAAAAAACATCAAATGTGTTATATATATTGCAGCTATTACTATATAGCGAAAAGACATAAGACATTAAAATTCATCTATTTTTTTTTTTTTGTTTTCAAACAATTACTGTCATAATCATTAATAATACAATGTTTTTATGAAGAATAGAGAGAAGAATTATGAAGAATAAGAATAGAAAATAAGTTTTATTCCATATTCAAAAAATGACTCATCGATATATTCGGAAAATATTAAATCGATATTTTAAATCAATAACAACCAATATTATTTTATATTTCCTATCGTGATTTATGTTGATCATGATGTTTAATATTATGACTATCAAAATTCATAACATAATTATTTTTCTTTAAAAAAAAATCTTGTCCTCAAACTTCATTGTATTCGCTATTGGATACTTTTATCTGAAAAAGAGATTTATAAATATACTTGATTTTCTTCAGATAAAACATCTCAATATTCATTTTTCATCTCAGAAAAGAAAAATTATATCGATAAAATATTAATTATCGGAATATTTTGTGCTTTTTTTTGACTTCATTAAATCTGCAATTTTCTTCTTTCTTGAAATCTTTTTGAGCAAAATTTTTTTAGATTTCAGCGACTAAATATTGCCTCCATAATGCATTTACTAGAAGGATTCCTTTTATTTAAAAAAAATTTCATCCTTCTCTCAAAATAAACATTCATCGAATAGCACTTATTATTTTGCTATGAGATCATATGTATTAAGATTCTAACTTTTTCGAATTTTTCCGAGTTCAAGAAAATACTTCTTCATCGAAGTCATTTTCTTTAATGTTGAGACATTTGCTATCTGAAAAAAATCATGTAGATATATTTATTAATTTATTTTTTAGATAGAAATATTCAGTAGCAAAATAACAAAGAAAACAAAGTTTGAAAGAAGTTGCCGTATTTTTTTTTAAAAGAAAGGGATAATATTATGAGCTATGAATCAATGTGGCATCATAGTATAAGAAATGACTATATCAGTTATTATTAATATCTAAAATATCAATGAAGATATTTCCGATTGAAAAACTTTGACATTTACATTTCTTAAGGAAATTAATGTCTAAAAGACAATTTCCTTCGATATTAATTAGCAGGAAATTTTCTTTATTCGTGAAGTTGCTACTTCTAACAGAAAATTACATTATCCAGATTTTTATAACTTTTTTCTAGAAATTGAAAAAACATTTTTCTTAATTCTGCCACATCAAAATCTATATTTGAAACATGATTCATTTTTAAAAGATTTAAATTCAAACTTGCATCAATAATTATTTTAGTTTGTTATTATCGATGGTTCTTTGTTATTAACGATGGATCCATCTTCAACATGACAAAGACAACAGAAATTGAAGCTGAAAATTCTCCCTTTATGCTAATTTCTTCTTTTGTAATAATCTTTCTGAAAATGTTCTTGTCTCCCATATATCCAATGTATTATAATTTCATTGCTTCTTTTTTATTTTTTTTTTCTTAATTTATTCTCGGAAACAAAAAAATGAAATTGTCTTTAGTTCTGATTTATTTCATTCAACTTCACGAGATACAGTTTCGACAATTTCCACGGCCTTGACAATTATTCTTAATGAAATCTTTTGATTGTTGAGTTGGCTAATATCATAACAAATTGAGATATTAATTTGTCTTGCATTTCCGGATAAAAATTGGTAAAAGCTACTTGTGCCAATTTCTTAATTTCGTTATCCTTCTTTTGTCGCTGATGATAAAACATAATTTAAATTTGAAATGAAAATTTTTTACAAACGGAATTCAATTAACTTAATTGCGAACAATCTAAAAAATACTGATGAGAAGAAAAATTAATACACTTCGCGTTGAATCCTTTAAACAATTAATCTTAATCGTCTTATTCTATGCATTTGATCATTTCTAATTATATTTTAAACTTCTTTCAGAATAAAAATCCATCAAAATGTTAAAATTTATTTAAATAATATATATCTAAATAAATTCGGTCAAAGAAAAGTTCGAAAATGGAACGTTAGCGAAAACAATTATTCATTTAGATGCAATCATGTAAATTTCATTATTTACATTAATTATTATTATTTATATTCGAATTATTATTTATATTATCTACAAAAGCAGTCTATCTCATCCAGTTTCGTTATTCTATTATTTTGAAATTATTGATAGAAGATAGTGATTGACTGAGTTTTTAAATTTGTTCTTCAAAACGAATAATCCATCTACTATAGTGCCCATTTTTAGATTTTTACATGTTCCATTGCAATTTTCTTAGATACATTAATTTTTTTTTTTTAGCAATTATTCCATAAATTAAAATCCATGAACTATCCTTTGATGTAAATTTGTCAATCAATAATTTCAAAAAAAAAAAAGAGTTTTCTTTAGAAGAAACTTGTCTGCGAATATTATTTTTTAGAAGAAAAATTCTCCGATATCGCACTTCTGGTATCATTCTAACTTCCATGATAATTTTACACATTAATTAATATTAATTTAGATTATTGATATATTTCATTAAGATTATTTATATACTCAATAATACTTCATTTATTCGTTATTAAAATACAATATTCTTGAGAAAAACAAAAAACAATATATTTAATTTCGATAATCTCCGATTCATGTTATAACCATATATAACCATAATATTTCACATTATGGCTGTCAAAAATTATATTAAAAAAGTGTATATGAATGTACTATATATTAATATTGCGTTTTTTATTAAGCATTTCTAGGCTCAAAATGTATTATAATGATTATTCTCTTACTTTATATTTATGATATATGCAAATTTTTATTTTTTTTACAATTAATATATTTTATTATTACTAAAATATTTTATCTGATTTTTTTTTTTGTTAATAGTACATTATTTCATGGCAAAGTGAAACAAAACATCATTTGGACTGCAAATACAGTTTCTATTGAATAAAATAACTAACAAAAGATTTCGAGAAACAAAAACATGAAGTAACAAAATTAACAATAAAACTCGTTATATTTATGACAAATTAAAAATTATAAATATATTATATATGTATATTGTAATAAAAAATTAATAATAATCATATTGTGTATATTCCATTTATTCCTAAAAATATTTTTAATTTAAAAATATTTAAAAAATTGATTTAAATGCTGCAGAAATTTGCTACAGTTTTGTAATTTCTATCTACTAATTTTCAATTTATGTCTACAAAATTTATTTTGTAATTGGCGCTAAAAAAATAGCAAATTATGATATCAAAGCTAGGCTATTTTGATCAAAATATTAAGATTTGATATAAGATTTAGTAAAAAATATTTTTTTTTGATAATTGATTCGCAATATGACGAGATTGTATTTGAATTAATTGTATTCAAAAACATGCTACCGATTAATTTAAACTTGAAAAAAAAGGAATGGATTTTTCTAAATTTTCTTGGATATTTTATTAACTTAATTTATTAAATTAACTTATTAGCAAGACAATAATAAAAGTATAATACATTGAATTTTTTTAGATTTTTTTAGATTAAAGATAACTAACACATTGAATGCTATTTACATAGACATACTATGAGTCAAATAATCAATGATACAATATAATATTAATGGTTCTAGTATGCATAATGTTTCCAAATAAAATTGATTAACTTCATTTGATCAAGAAATATATTTCTTTAAATCATCATGTGACCATTTTATTTTAAATTATGTTAAAATTATTTTAATCTATGGATAATATAAATATGGATAATATAATCATATTAAATTGATTAAAATAGATCTTATATAATTGTTATTTTAAATAATAATATTATATAATAATATTTTAATAATAATAATAATAATAATAATTATTATTTTAAATAATTTTTTTTTCACTTGTTTTACTTGATTACAAAACGTTGAATTTTAATGTAAACTTGCTTGCTATCAGGATTATTCAGCATACTGTCATATAGAGATTGAAAAATATTGAAAAGGAAAGAATTTTTGAATTCTTTATTTAGAAAATTTGAAAATAAATGATATTTTCATTTCAAAAAATTTTCAAAAAATTATTTATTTTCATTTTTAATTTCAATTTAAACAAATTCCTGGAAAAAATCAGCAATTTTATATATATATATATATATATATAACTTTATCATATATTATATGATTAAGTTATATATTATATATTATCATATATGATATGGTATATTATATTATATACCATATATTATATACCATATTATATACCATATATATATATATGGTATATAATATATGATAAAAAATAAATAAAAAAGAATATTAATATATCTTATACAATGCAACGGAAAAAAATTTGATTATATTTATTATTATATTTATAATTATTATTATTATTTATAATTATTGTAATAAATCTAAATTGAAATAATGAATGAATAGATGAAGGATTTTCTTATAAGAATTATTCAATGAATTCAAAACTAATTAGATAATAGGAGTTCAAACATAACAAATTGCAAAAATAATATAAATATAATAACTTATATTATATAATAAATAATATTGAAAAAATAAAGGGAATAATAGCAAAAAGATATATAAATGATGAAAGTGATATACATTTTTGATAAAAAAATAAAATATAATGTATCCAAGATAATATTGTAATAATTGTAAATAATACATGTGCAAAAAGATAATACATGTGCACTTAAATAATTTAATAATATGCGAAACTTGTGAGAGTTCTATCACAATTACGTTAAATAAATTATTACAACAATCATATTGTGACTATTTCAAGGATAATTGTACTTGTTACTTTTCTAAGTAGAATGCAATGTATTACATTGAAAAAAAAACTGAAATTTTATATTTAGACTTTTTTCTTTCCCTTCCTTTCCTCTTAACTTTAAATTTTATGTTAATCGGAAACATTTTTTGGAAGAATATTCCAATGATAAAGATGATAAAGATGAAATTCAATAATCTTATAAATATTTATTTATTGTCATATAACTAAATCATTTATTGAATATTTTTTGAATTATAAATACAGAAAATAAAACAATACATTTTATCGATAATAATGAAATAATTTGTAATTGATCTATTAAATTATATGTCAATTTCATCATTATATATACTGTATATTCTTATGAAGTAGTGATAGATTTTACAAGTTTGGAAAAAAGCAATAAAAAAAAATTTTTAATTTAATAAAAATTTTAAAAAAGAAAAAGAAATAAAAATGTACAATATTCTTAACAATAAATTGTTAATAAATCATGTTTAAATATACACTATATATATTATATATATATATATAGTATGTATTAATAGTATATATTATATTATAGTATTAGTTATGTAGTATATATTTATTATTTTATATATATTATATATTATAAATATATGCTATATAAGTAATACTATAATATAATATATATACTATTAATACATACTATATATAATGAATGTAGCTTTATTATATAATTTTTAATATATGTAACTGTATAATATCTATTTTATTTGAATTATTATTAAATATATTATTATTATCATTATATATTTTTTTGTTAGTATTAATATAAATTAATAACAATAATATAAATAATATATTTTATATTAAACATTAATACATTAAACAATAAAATCTATATTAAAAAAAAAGATGTTAATTTTCCACCTTAGTTATTATCAAATATAAACCCGTTAAAGGCATCAAAAAATGTGAAAATGAATTAAATTTATAAGGAATTAATGTTTTATCGCAAATTTCGACTTTATATTTACGAATAATTTTTACTAATCCAATCTTTGTTTGATATGTTCCAAATCGCGCACCTAAAACAAAATTAACACTAATTAACACTAATCTAATTAACACTAATAAAATACAAAATTCTAATTGCATTATTATTAATTTCATTATTCATTCCATATTATTTTTTGATTATCTATTTCAAATTTTTATTATATAGGTACCAATACAATTTCTTGGTCCATGTCCAAATGGTAAATAATGCATAGGATGTCTTTTTTTTATCTTATCCTCTGAAAATCTTTCAGGATCAAACTTTTCTGGATTTGGATAAATGTCTGGATCGTGATGAATGCCATAAACGGGTATCCAAATTTTTAAACCTTTGGGAATTGTTATTTTACTATTTTCAAAGGTATAATCATTTATTAGCTCTCTGTTCAAAAATGGCACAACTGGATATTTTCTTAAAGTTTCTGTAAATAAGATCAAAATTAAAATTAGAATCAAAATAAATTATTACATAAAGATAATAAAATATAAATTAAACTTTCAACAATTATGCAAAATTAAAATTAATAATCAAAATAAATCATTATATGAAGATAATGAAACTGAAATGTAAATGAAATTTTCATGTTAAATTTAACAATTTAAAAATTTAAGAATTTTCATTTAGAGAATTAGAAACTGAAATATATTAGATGTTACATTTCAATATATTATTGTAATATTCACCTTGAAAAATTTTTTCTAAGTATTGCATTTCTTTTATACTTTCATATGTCCATTTTCCGTCATTTTTTTTTTCAAATTCTTTAATTTCTTCCCGCAACTTATATTGAATATCATGATTCAAAGCTAACTCGTAAAGAGCATTGCTAATTGTCGTCGAAGAAGTTTCGAAACCAGCTCCAAAGAAAACAAAAGTTTGTGCGCTTAATAGATCGTTTGTTAATTCTAAAAAAAAAAAGAAGAAAAATTGATATCGCATTAAAGGCAATTCAAAATTTTTAACGATTCTCAAATAAATATTCGAGATAATCTGTACAATATATTACATAAAAATATTATCCAAGTTTATTTTTAATTTATTCTTTCAACACAATTGGATATATTTATATCTCAATTTATATCTCAATTATTTTTGGATATATTTGTGTCTCTTATAAAATATGAAAAATATTTTCAAATTTAATTTTATCACAAAGTTTATGAAGTTTATAATAATATAATACTATCATTTATGAAATTATATATAAAATTATATCAAATTATATATAAAAATTCAATAAAGTAGAATAAATATTATTTATTTTACTGTTCTTATTTTATTAGATAACATTAATAAATTGAAAAACAGTTTATGTTAAATCAATATATTGTGAATAATAATATCTGTAATATTGTTCTATGTAAGATGTGTTTTACGCCATATCATTTATAAATGAATCGATATAGAATATTGTTATTCAATACAAATGTATTTTCTATTTGTTTATAAAATATTATTAGAATAAAAAGTGATTTTATGATAAAATTTTATTGAAATAAAAAAGACTTATTGTAAAATATTACTGGCATATATATTATTATAATTATGATAAAAAAAATATTTATATAATATAATTAATTCTATTTTGCATCATAATAATCACCAAAAGTAAAAATTAATAGTCACTTGATTTACAAATACGATGTTGTGTTGAAAAGATTAAGAATTACAAGATTCAAAATAGATATTAGATAAAATGTTAATAACTTCATTTCCTCTTTCCCTTTTTTTATACATAAAATGTGAAGATTAACTCATTAAAATCTTTTCATATCTTTGATTTTCGTTGTGCATTATGCAATGCATAAAATATGATTTATTTATTTATTATTATTATTTTTTATTATATTACACATAATATGATAATAACCGAGAAAATTAGTATTATACCAATCGATAATCGCCGACATTCATTTTAAATTAGATTATGAAAATCTAATTATATAAATTGAACAATGTGAAAAGATTTTTAGTATGCAATAAATAAAATCTTTAGGAAAAAGAAACATTATAAATTTTAAATTTCAATGTTAATACCAATGTTCATGCAGTTAAATTATACTAACCAATCTCAGCAATTTTTTCAGGATGTTTTTTGAGATCTAAAAGTACATTGATAAAATCAGATCTAACGATATTGTTCTTCTTTCTATAGTTTATTGTTTCACTCGTCAATTTTACGATTTTTTTTGTAATTTCGTCCCATGGTAATATATAAAGAAAGAAATTGTACAGCCATGGCATTAAATTTCTTATTCTAGTTTTCATTATTCTTCGGAAAGTTGGAGTAAAAACTCCTTTTCCAAGACGACGAAATTCACTCTCCTTTTCCGATAACGAATTCATCTCTATCCCAAAGGCACAACTTCCAATAACATCAGTAGTAAATCTGGCAGCAATTTCTCGAACATCGAGAGGTTCTCCTTTTCTTATTAAAATATCCATATACTTTTCGAGTTGTTCAGAACATTCGAGAATTAGGGAACAAAGTCCTTTAAGTTTACTAGTAGTAAATATTGGTGAAAAATGTATTCTTAATGGCCGCCATCTTTCTGCCTCTAGGCCGAAGAGATTCTGGGATAGTGGTTCTCTCTATAATTTTTGCATATATTAAATAATTACTATTAATATTATTTTGATTTCAATAAGTATTTGAAGCATATAATTTTTTTATCGTCTATTATGTATTTCATATTTTAATTAATTTTCATTTATTTTAATAGTTGAAACCTAGTTAAAATTAAAAATATATTGGATATTCGAATATTCATTCATTTAGATTATAGAATTTGTAAAAATTATATATAGAATTTATTTCAAAAAATATAAAATAAATTTATAAAAATAAAAAATCAAATGAGTCATAATAATAAATAAAGAATGAATTTAAAAATATATTTATTTTAATTAAAATAAAAGTAAAAATTTAGAATGACATATTTTATCTATTTGTTAAATATAATATGGAATTATAAAACGTATAATATTATTTTATTTATTTATCATTGTTATTTTAAAGTCATGCATACAATTATTTTTTATCTTTATACTTATTGAATTAACTGGAAATAATTCTCGATTTGCGAATTTATGTTATCTTAAAATCATGCATACAATTATTTTTTATCTTTATACTTACTGAATTAACTGGAAATAATCCTCGATTTGCAAATTTGTGAAAATCTTTAATTAAAACGATTTTTATGAGATCAGGATCTTTAATAACTAAAGCAGGATTATTTTTTGAAAATATTCCAATCATAGGTTCGTTCTTATATTCATTGTATATTCTTGTGAGAAATTGTGAAGTTGATTCCTTTCCTAAAATTATGTTCAACATATTGCCAAATCCGATCACAGGTTTAGGTCCAGATATTTTACGATTTTTCCAAAAATTGTTATTAATTATTAAATAATAATAGAACACAATAAGCACTATTATTATTCCACAAAGAATTTCCAGACTAATATACATTTTTTTTTATATACCATATAATATAAAGAATTAATTTGATACCTATCAAAAATTATAAATAATGTTTAATTATCTAAATTAAACAAGTTTATTTTATGTTATTATTGAAATTATTATTATAAGGATTTGAAATAATGTTTTATATGATTAAATATAAGTTTTATAAGAAATAAAAATTTTTAAATTACAAAACCAAAACTTTTTCATTTTATAATAAATTACCGTATACATTCTATACGTTGAAAAACAAGTTAAAGATACAATAGCTTTCTATTCAGAGATACGTCTCGTTTAAAGAAAATATGTGTACTGAATCGTATTAATTTTCAAACGAACTTTATGTACTAAATAGTTGTGATAAGAATTTAAATTTGTTATCATTAAAATTCAATTTTTGAATATTACGATAATATGAGAAAGCATATATATGTACATTGATAGCAAGCGCATTAGGATAACCATGATAAAAGATATAAATAATTTTTTTTTAATTACAATATATCACTATATTTGAATCAATGAGTTGATTTTAATAAGTATAAAATATGTAAAATATCTTCAAAAAATATTAACATATTTTATTTTTTTAAATTTAGACTTTCTTTAAAATTAAATTTAATAAATTGTTGAAAAATTGAATTGAATTATGTTGAAAAATTAAAAGAGTTCATTACATGAAGTATAAAAAAATTGAAATTTATTAAGAATAATAAAAATTGTTTTTTACAACTTTTTTATTTAAACCTATAATAAAAATTTAGAAAATAGATTTGAAAGATTTATAGTTAGTGATACAAGTTATATAATATAGTATATCATTTTGTTCATGCAAAAACAAGCGACAGATATCGAAAAATGTAAAAATCTTTAGACTTTATATCAAAAATTATAAAAAACTAACAGTTTTTATTATTTTTAATCATTTATAGCTCATAATAATGTTTACTGAAATTTTACACATATATATTGATGTAAATTTATAAAATGTATTTTTATACAAAATTCAGATAAAAAAGTAATTTTTATTATAATAATCTTTTTTTTTTTTTAATAATAATTTTTTAAATTTTTTCTTTTACATATAATTTAATAAACTAATTTCTCTAACTTTTTAAAACAATTGAAGTCAATTAAATCTAATTTTATAATAAAGTTATCATGTTTTAAAGAATATGCTGATACTTTTTGAAAAATCATCAATTAAGGATTTTATTTTAAAAAATATTTGTCTGTAAATATATCTGACGCAGCAATTTTCAGATCATACTTAAAATATTTTTCACGTGATTTAGAAATATGTTAAAAAATTTAGATAAGTTGTATTTATATTTTACAGCAAAGAGGTCATCATTATATATATATACTTCTAATATTTACAATGCGATGATACGTATATGTACATAAAATATATCTAAGTTCAAAATATGTGCTATACAATTATATTTTACGTACAATAATAATCTCATATCAAACTAAAATACAGTGTAAATAATATTTCATTATAAGTGATTCGTTTACAATATTTATAAAGTACATAATTGAATATTTACTACTATTTAGATGACGAATGATAGATGATAACGATTTTATCGTTATATTTCTAAAATTATATTTTTTTAAAATATTAAGAAGTTTTCTTATAAGCAATATAGGAAATTTGTTGTTTTTCGAGATTTGTATTTTAGAACGTGCGAATAATTAATTAATCGATTAATTTTTTTTAATACTAATATAACAAAATTGAAATCATTGAATTTCAAATTATTCAATGGTTATTTGTTATATATATTACATATATTATTAAAAAGAAATAATTAATTTATTATTATAAACTCTCTATTCTAGAATTCTTGAAAGCCTTATTAAGTTTTACAAGATTTGTACTAGAAATTTTGAACAATTTCTAGAAAAAATTTATATACATGTGTTATATATATAATATCAAATGCTAATATATTTTAGATCTCATATATTGCTAAAATTAAAATTCTGATTTTTAGAATTCATCAAGTTTTTAAATTATGTAAAAATATTTAATTTAAAATTTATCTACTTTAAAATTTATCGCTTTATTGAAAGGCAAATAAATATTTTTAAAGAAGCAATTTTTTATTGCAATATATTTACTATAGCATACATATCAAAAATAATGTATCAAATATAAAATAAAATATATTATAATATAATATCGTGATATTCTACATATAGTGTAATTCATTATCTTTTGCTCAAATAATTGTCATTACAAGAAAATTTGACAAATTTGAAAAATTCCATTCATGGAAAGACATAATAGAAAATAACTGAAAATCTTATAAATAAGTAGAGGACTATAATATATCATAGTTTACATTTTGTTTATTTGTGAATAAAATTTTAATAAAAAAATTAATAGTAAAAAAACGAAAATCTGAATTCATTCAAGATATGTTATCAAGATACATTACGAAGATATGTTATCAGGTATATAATACTATTATGGAAAGGACAGATTTTTTTCATTAGACAAGCAAAAAAAAAAAATAGTACAGATAATATAAAATAAAATATTTTTAACTTTTGATACGATATTTTTAACATTAAAATGTAAATTATTCAAATTCTATCAAGTTATAAAAAAAAAGTTTTAAAGTTTTCTGTTCACAATAAATTTTATTACAAGAAATATTATTTACACAATAACAGTATAGATAATAATAAATTATTAAATATTAAATAAAATGTATTTTAAATTTTTATTATTATGTTTAATCATTATTGTAATAAAGACTATGATTGATATTTAAAATTTATTATTTAATATTAAAGAAGTATATTATTCTTTTAAATTATTAATATTACAAAAATTTATTTAAATATTATTATAATAATATTTATTTGTAACATCTAGATTTGCTATATAATATATGATCAAATATTAATGTATATTTTTTAAATTATACATTGTAATCATTGTTTTTTTTATATGTATATAAAATATGTTTCTTAAAAATGATAATTTAAATCATTTAATGTAGAGTAGATTTATATAAAGTTATAAATTCCTATAATGCATCATTGAAACTTCTGTTTTAATATTTATAATGAAATTTTTCATACTAATACAGTAATGAAAACATTACGAAAATATTTTTTAGGTTTTTAATTAATTAATTATATAAATTTATATAATATATATATTATAAAATTATATATATATAAAATTTGTAGAAATATCAACGTTTTCAAAAATAATAAGTCATGATTTATTAAAATAATTTATGAAAAATTAAATTTAATTAAATTTATTAAAAATTATTATCAATTAAACTTTACCTATATCAAATAACTTTTTGAATATTTTTTCATATCTTTAATTTTTCTTTCTTGAATTATTCATTCTATATAGATAAAACAGACATTGTACGTGTATTTATTTAATATAATATTTAATTACTATAATATCAAATAATACATAATCATTTATATTTTATTGCTACAATTTACTTTACTTTTAATTTACTTTGGAATATCAAAAATTATAATTTTTGTTGTAATATTTTTCTAATGATTTTTAATATATTTTACTTTGGAATATCAAAAATTATAATTTTTGTTGTAATATTTTTCTAATGATTTTTAATATTTTTTAATGAGTAAAATATTAATATTAAAAAATATAATAATTTAAAATATATTAATTTTTAAATTAAAATATTAATTTTAAGATTCATTTGTTAAAAAATTATTCATATGTAAATTTAAATAAACTTAATTGAGAGATTACTAGAACACCATATTGATTTGCATTCACAATTCATCCAATAAGCGGAGTCTGCAAATGCTATATATATAATATGAATAAAGACTTTTTAAACGATAAATCAATATATATCATATATAATATCATATATATATATATATATATATATATATATATATATATATATATGCATTTTATTGTATCCTATTTAATTTTATTTTTCTTAATTTTTATTAATTAATAATAATTAAATTTATTTTATGTATTTTATTATTTATTATATTATATTAATTTTATTTTTAATAAAATAATTAAATAATGAATACATTTAAATTATTAAAAAAAATTAAAATGCAAAAAATTCTCGCTCGATATGTGATGTGATGTGATATTTTTAAATAATTTTTTGCTTATATAAACCAATAAGATTATGAATACAAATTAGTATAATTTTCATAATTCTATTTGCAGATAAATTAGATAAATTAATAAGATAATCCTAGTAATTTAGTAACATAAATACATTTAAAAAGCACTAACATTATCAAATCAACATTAAACTATACATTCTTGAACTTAAATTAATATTTTTTTAAAATTTTATTTATTAAAAACTATTAGAATATTCAAGAAATTCAACAATTTTTAATGTTTCAAAATAACACGATAACTTATATTTTATATTTAAATTCTCATAATAATTATCATAATTTTTATTAGAAATAAAATATTATTATATCATACATGTGGTTATGTAAAGAAATTCCTTTCCAAAAAAAAAATAATGTTTTTCGAATTCATTAACAATCTAACTTCTAAAAATAAAGATCAAAAAATTTATAAAGTTCGATTGTATAAATTTGATTTAATGGAAATATAGTATATGTTTTAAAATTATGTTTGAATTTCAAAGATAAAATATATTGTGATAAAAAATCAGAAAAAAAAAATATAAAAGATTGGAAGAATGAAAAATCGAATAAATTATATTTGTGACAATATTATTAAGTTCATTAATTGCTTTATGTAAATCTGATTAATTATTAATTATAAAGTAAAAGAAATCTACAAGAAAGCAATTTTATATATTCAAAATTGAGTTGTCATTAAGAATGTAGAAAAAAATAACAGACAAACAAAAACAAGAAAAAAAGAAAGAAAATAGAATGATTACATATAAGTGTGATGTATTAGAATTAGAATAAATAACATAAATGAAAAATATTTGAATAATTAATTTTATTATCAATATGTACTTACAATCAACAATTATTCTTGGAAATAAATATAGTGATATAATGATAAATATAATGATAGTGTAATAAAAATGACTAGTGATAAATTTATAAATAAATATATATTAATAAATATAATGAAAATGACTAATGATCAATTATTGAAAATAATATAAACAGTATTAGTATTCAAATATATAATAATACATAATTAATTAATATATAATATTATAAATATCAAAATTAAAAAAAAATTTTCGATAGAATTGTAAATTATAAATATATGTATAGAAAGTATTAATTATATAAAATTTTCTAAAATATTTTTCAGAAGTTATAATTTTATTCATTATAATGTATTTTAAAAAAATTCATTAACAGTAACATAATAAACTAGGTCATCTTAATGTTAATATCTTAATAATATCCAAAATAATGTACAAAAAAATCTGATATCATTAATGATAAAAAAATGATATCAACTAAAAATTAAAGAGAAGAATAAAGAATCTAAAAAGCTATAATAATAGTTATATTATAGTTTTTACAAAAAGTAATATTTCAATAAAAATTATGTAATTAAAATTACAATTGTTGCAAAAATATTCTTCTATATTAAAAATTTATATGAAGATAATGTATTTGAAAAAATATTTTATTTTTTATTTTCTGTACATTTATAAATCTAAATTACTAGAAATCTGAAAATTAGATAAAATGAAAAAATCTTTACAAAAGCTACTTTTATTATAAAATATTTTATTTAGAACTAAATTTAGAAGATTCTATTAAATAATATAAATAGCTAATTGAAAGTAAGTCAATTTGAATACTTTTGTATATATTCTACTTTATTATTATCTTGTAATTTGAATTTTCTATATATGCAAGTGGAATAGATAATAATAAATTTTCCAATTTTGTTATTCTTTATCAAATTATATAATAATTAAAAAAATTCCTTAAGATATTATTCACTCATATATATATTATAGAAATTAAAATATATAAGAAAAAGAATCATTTATATATAGATGAGAATTTTTTTACATCATAAATCAAAGAATAATAAGAAAGTAATAAGAGATATTAGAATTAATGGAAATTTTTTTAACATTTTGAGGCTTACTATTATATTCTATGGGATTTCAATTTTTTGTGAAGTATGAATTATAGATATATAACTATCTTATCTCAATCATCAGAAAAAAAAGAACTTATCCAGAAGAACTAATTTATTTAAAAGTATATGGATCAATCATCATTAAATTTCCAGGTAAGTAAAAATATTTTCTCTTATTCTTACTTTGTCAAAAATTATATTTTAATTATAATTATATCTTAATTATAAGACAAACTGATAATAAAATATATCAAATATATTTACATAATAGATAAAAGTATTTATTAGATAAATATCATGAATTTCTCCAAAAAAAAGAGGATTATTATTATTTATTTATTTATACTACATATATATATATATATATAATGTTTAAAAATTATTTTTTATATTTTTGAAAAGTGATTATATATTTTCAGATTAGCAAAATTAAAAAAAATGAAAAAGTGAGAGAAGAAAGAAAATAAAAGAAAAAAAAATGAATGGAAGCAATCAATTTATTTAAATTATATATATAAAATGTTTAAAAATTATTTTAAAAATTGTTAAAAAATGTTTAAAAATTAAAATTTAAAATTTATCATGTTTTTTGGAAAACGATTATACTGGCTTTATTTGTATAATAATTATTTATATAATTATGTATAATAGAAAAAAATAAGAAAAGAAAAATCTTTGAATAAAGCCTTTTAATCTTATTAATTAAAAACAATATATATTAGATAGCAATAAAAAAAATATTAAAAATCTTTAAAATTACTGAATTCATTGTAATTTAATAAAGAAAGAGTCTATGATATTGTGTTATTGATATTTTAATCTAAAATTAAATATTCATTGTATTATTGTCGATATAAGAAAAAATTTTTAACCTAGGAAATATATTGCTCACGTACAAATTAAAGATTAATTTATCATTAAATTTTGTTGAAAAATATTTAAATTAATTTAATTAAAATAATATAATTTTTTAAAAAAAAGTCATATAACAGTCTAGTTAAATTCATTTTTTAAAGTATTAAATCTCTTTTCATATACTTGAACTTAATTTTTTTTAATCTTCATTTACATTGATGAAAATGGTGATATGAAAGACATAATAAAATTATCTCATTTTATTTATTTTTTGGTTATTATTTGTTATTTTTTGGTTTCATTTTTATATTTATTTGGTGTATAGAATCAATCTTTCAAAGATGTCTTATGGAATATATTACATAATAAAAAAAAATTAATATTCTATATATATTTTATGTCTAAGATATTTACAGCATTTTTTTAATTTTTAAATGAAATATTCGATTAAGATAAAATGCAGATTTTAGTTTTTTTAGTTTGGATTTTACTTAATATTTCTAGATTTTTATTTCTTTCTTCTTGAAAACATAAATAATAAAAAAAAATCATTCATTCAATTTAGTTGCTGAAATCAGAAGACTGAAAGATTCATTCAATAATGAAAATCGGAATTTTCAAATAGATTGTCAAAAGAACAATAGAAGATATGTTATAGCAGTAACAGATATGATTATAAATTGACAATGAGGTGGCAATAAATAAATTGACAATAGATCAATTGATATCAATAGATAATCAATAGATATCAATAATTATGAAATCTCAAAAAGTTACTTATATGTGCAAATATATAATATTTTAGAATATAGATTGATGATAAAAGAACTCCAAAGAGATTTGAGTACAGTTATTTGTTTTCAAAAAATTAATTAAAACGTTAAGAAGAATAATTTTTTATATTATATAATAATTTTATATAATAAATTTATATAATATAATAAAATTTATATAATAAAATTTTTATTTTATATAATAATTTTTTTTATTTTATTTTATAAATTTTTTTATAATTATTAATTATTAATAATAATTATATATTTTTAATATTAAATTTTTATAATTTATTTTCTTATTAATTATTTTTATTTATTATAGTAGTTCTATTTATTTTTTTATTTAACCAATGGAAATTATAATTAAAACATTCAAAATATAAAATATTGTATTATTGCTAATATTATTGATTGTTACTTTGGAATAATAGTATTATAAGATTTTAAAATATATCATCATATTTATTCTATAAAATAATTGTCTATGCATATTTATACGATATGTTAATTATTATTATGATTCTTCGTTTATTTTCTAAATTTTTATTTTTTCGAACAAAATATATATAGATAGTTTTAATTATCATTTGAAATCCATCATTTGTCAATTTCTCTGATATCATTTATATATCATGTATATTCATTACATAATATAATATATATTATATGTCCTTTTTTAATATTCATCAAATTCTAAAATAAAAATTTCACATTGTTTTCTTCAAAAGCATTCATAAATTGCTCAAAATGTGAATTTTTCAAAGGAAATTATTATTATTAGTGCAATGAAAGGTATTTGAATTAAAAATTATTATTATTATTGAAGTTATGTTCGATTTTGAGAATTTCATAACCAAGTATGTTAAGTAACTATAAATAAATTATAATAGATAGATTTTTTTGATTTATACAAGAAGATGAATGTAAACAATTATATTTTTGATCTATCATTTGTTTTTCCTCATTCGTTTTTAAAACTAAACCGATAATACTTTCTAACATAAATCCAATAAACTCTAATAGTTTAATAAAAACTAAAAGAAAAAAAATTATATTGGAAGAATATTTTGTCATTAAATTAATATTACGAAAAATTTCAAATATTTTTTATAAGAATGAAATTTCATTCATATTCTGAAATTCAGAAGTCATGAAAGCAAATAAAAAAAATATATAAAAATATTATATATAAATATATAAAAATGCCATTATTTTAGAAAAATATAATATAATATGGATTGATAAAAATAAATTTGAAAAAGAAGAAAAAAAAAAAAGAAATGAAATGAACATTTAAAAAATAATTTATTTTTAATGCTATAATTAAATCTGATACCAAATCTTAATAAAATAATGATTATAATTAATTATTATTATTAATTAATGATTAAATTAATGATAAAAAGTCTTTCTGGGAACAAAATTAAAGTTTTGATGTAGATTGACGATATAACTACAAATAAATATATCGATAAATGAAAATTTGAAAATAGTGATAATAAAAATATGTCTCAATAGCAGATTTATATTATAGATAATGTAATTAAAACTAAACTGTCAAAAAAGTAAACAAATTTTTTAAAATTTGAATAATCAATTGAGATTCCTGATTTTAAAATTTTAATTCAAATCCTATCAAGAATTCATGAAATTTATTGGATAAAAGTATTATTGGATAACAGGAATAATAAAATCTTCTTCAGAATTTGTATTTTAAAAATATCAGTAAAAATTACATTAAAAATCTAAAAATCAACGTTTCTAAAAATTAGAAACCGTTCAATTCAAACAAAAGATAGCAACATGTTCATTTTATATATGTGATTTATTACGTATCATATTATTTTGTTATTATTTTATCGATAAACAATAATTATTTTGTTAAATATAAATTGTATATAATAATGTAAATATCAGTTTCAGAATTTTTCATTAAATAATCTATACATAAAATAGAAAATATAAAATAGATAAGAATTAAGTTTATAATAATAACATAAATTCAATTAAATTTCACTTATCAATATTTTTTATTTATCTATTTATTTCTATCCACGATTATATAGTGGAAGAATAGAAATTATTAAAAGAAAATTTGTTTTTTTTTAAACAAAAATTCGAATGTTTGTATTGTATTATATACAATAATGATTAATTTATAAAATTAAAAAATTGGTAAATAAAAATCATTCTAAAGATTTTAAAAAATTAATAAATAATATATTAAATGATAATAGCAAACAAATATCACATTTTCATTAATTATGTTCATAATTCAAATTTTATTAAATTTATGATAATATTATTTGATATTACTATAGTCAACTTAATTAACTTAATTTTCGAAATTAATAAATCAATAAACTTTTGTTAATTTAAATTTTTTTGAGATCTAATTTGCCAAAAATGATTAGTTATTTAAAGTTTATAAATTATTCAATTTATATATAATTATATCTTTTTATATTTTAAACTTTATAAAATAAAACTTTAATGTATGGAAAAGATATTTATATATTCAAAAAATAGAATTTTTTATTAATAATGACTAATTTAATTTTGTATAATGTAATTTGAAATATTCTATAATAGATACTCAATATTATCACAATAATGTCTTGTTTTTTTTCATGTTTTTCTTTGATAATTTCATTTATTATTGCAGACATAAAATTGGGTTAAAAAATCTTTTCTTTTGTTAGAAGAAATGGAATATGGTTAGAAAAATATCTTTTCATTAATCTTTGTATTTTACTTGAGATTGATCTATTTTTCTTTTTATAATAGAATATTTTTCAATAATTTTGTTATTAAGTTTTGAAAATAAATCTAAATAATTTCTTAGTTTTTCTATTTTTTTAATAAAATAAAAAAGAATTCTAAAATATATCGAAAAATATATATTTAAGAAATGAAAAATATTTTTTTGTGATATTTTTTCTCTTTTTTTTTATTAATGAATAATCATAAAATTATTGATCTAAATAATTCCTTTTATCTTTTTATTATAATCACTAATAAAATATTTTAATTATTTTTTATTATTTTGATTAAGTTTTTTTTCAACCATGTCGGAAAAAGATCTCAAAGATTGATAAGAGACAAATTTCTTATTTTCTATCATTATCATTATTGTTGTGAAAGTTATAATTATGAAAGCTATAATTTCATAAGTTATAATTATGAAAAGAGAATAAATACAAATTAAAAAATTTAAAATAATAAAATAATACATAAATAAATAAAATATTAAAAAAGATATATAAAAGTATCTTTTGAATTTCGTATGTTTTAGTTGGAAAATTTCTTTTGTTCATTTGTAGTATTCCATATACAATGAATCACAAAAATATTCATAAATTAAGATACATTTCAGATTAATTATACTTAATACTTTTATTAATTAAGAAATTATTTTAAATTTGTTTCAATCTATAGAAGATTTAGTGTATTTTACAAATATATATAATGCAATTTATTTTAATGTATATATAATAATATAATAGTATCATAAATTAAATGAAATCATAGTAATTCGAATTACAAAATATTCGAACACTTATTTGCTTTTTCAATATGCTAACAAATAGTACTATTGAATAATTTTTATAAATTCGTCATAAAGTCAATAATATTTTAATAATTTAGAATAATTCTAATAGCAGAATAACTAAATTTTTTTTAATTAATTATTTCCATCTAAAAATTCTTATGAATTAGAAAATAAATAAAATATAATCAATATATAAGTAAGTAAAACTTTTGTTAATATAGAGTTTTATCATATATTACAACATTTAAAGCTTTTGTTCCTTTTTTTAAATATAATATAAATAAATAGTGAAAATAATTTTATAATCAGAGATATATCTAAAAATTGAATGGATTCACAAAATTTTATAACATATTCATCAATTTCAATTTCAATTTAATTAATAATGTCTCTTTTCTAACTAATAAAAATTAATAATATTTCTTTTATTAAAATGAAATAAATCAATTTTTCATTTATAATTGAAAGAATCTTTGAGGAATGAAAGTTAGGCTTAATAGATATAGATTTTTAAAAAAAATCTGAATTTTTACATCTATTTAAAAATGAATACTTTAAAATATTGCAATGTCATTTAAAATAAAATTGAAAATTCAAAAATAAAAGCAATTTTATATAACATTTAAAATATATAACATAAAGAAATAGTTGAAGACATCTCTTTGAGAAATAAATCTCTTTTATAAATAAATCTGACTTTCATTATACATTATACATTATTATATATTAAATCTTTAATAATTTCCTGTTGACATTAAGAAAATTTTCAAATCTTATTAGGTCATTTAAGCAGTCACCTACTGATTAATTTATTTAATAAAATATTACAGTTAATATAATTAATTAAATAAGATTTTTACTTTTTCCTTAGCAACGTGAGGCCTTCATCTTATTTATTTTTTCTTTTGTTATTAATCAGTTTTGAAACTGAAGTTGTTTGCAATTTAGATTGTAATGTAGATTTAATTTTATAAAACACAATTTTTAATAAACTCTGTTAAATAAATTCAGTTAAAATTAATGAAAATAGTCATAGTTTTCAATTGAAACTAAATAAAAAAATTTTATAAAATTTTATAAAATATAAAAAAAATAGCGTTAAAAATGTTAGATTATAATAATAAAATATATAACTTGAGTGAATTGTATATGGATATTTGATCACATCAAACTGTTTTAATAAATAATTAAAATAAATAATAATAAAAATTATAATTTTGACATATATATATATATAATAATTAGTTTAGCGACAATGATAATATTATTCCTGTTTATAAAAATAATCATCGAATAGAATTTTAAATAATTCGAATTTAATTCTGACTGTGATATGGATGAAAACATTATTGTCAGTTGTGTCGATAATTGAGAATAATATATCGGAGAATAATATAGAATTTGTATTAGAACCATATAAAAGTTTAAATATACTATCGAGATTGAGAAAATATATTGAAAATAGTTCTTGATAATAATTTATTTGAAATATTTGTAACAGAAAATAATATATATTCCTCTCAATTTTTTAAATACGATGTCAGTAAAATAGATTGATGTGATTTTAAGAGAAATAAAAAAGTTTCTAGATTTAATTATCATGATGAATAGATACATAAAGATATGATTATTGATTAACCCTTTCATATATAAAAATCTCAATTTTTTCGAAAAATGAATAATTCATAATCGATTTATATAAATATAGCAAATATAGCGTTTTTGTAATAATAATTTAATGCACGATAAGTTGGACAAATAATTCAAGATTAAAAATATTTTAAATTATATACAAAACAAATTCCAAACTATATATATATCAAAACAAGAATTATAATTGCATGAAAACAATATTTTGACGAGATAGATTATTTTTCCGCATATATAATCTAGCAAAATTGGCAAAATATGAATATAATACATGCTATATCATATATAATTATTATGTTCTTTGTATTTTAAATAGTAACTATAATAAATAGTTTACGTTACTTAAAAAAAAAATTAGGTTACCAATGAGAGACACATATGGGGTCTCAAAAGCGGAAAAAAAATCTCTTTTCATAAATACCTTCAAAATTAAAAAATTTTTATACAAATAATTAATTAAACATTTAGTCCATAGTATATAATATGATTTTTATAATATTATTTTTTAATTGTTAATATTACTTACAACTTTAAAGTAGTAAATCTCCAAATTGTTAAAAAATAAAATTATTATTTACAATTTTTAATATTTTTACAATTATTATTTATTTTTTTTTTAATTTCATTAATTTTTTATTGAAATAAGTCTACTAGATATGTATTTATATTGTATCAAATTTTATTTTGATATTATTGATATTTTTGAAATTATATATTATTTAATATTTTTTATTTTCAATCTTAATTTTAAATAGAAGTTTAATAGAATTCAGTGTTCTTTTTGGTGTCATTATAAAAGGCAAAACCTTAGTTTTAAAATAAAATAAAAAAATAGCTGCTATTAGATGCTATAATAAATTTTATTATTATTACTAATTTATTTATTATTACTATTATTATTATAATATCATTAATACTATTATATATATAATATTATTAATAATATTATACTATTATTAATTATAATATTATTACTAATTATGCATTATTAATCTCGAAACAATTGACGAAAATTTTTGTATAAAATTATTGTGATTTAATATATTAATTTTTTTCAAACAATAAATTTTCAAAATTCACTTTTTTATCGCTCAAGTTACTTTGAATATCAGGAAAAAGTTTCAGTTTTTTAAAATATACAAAACAAAGTGGCTCGCCTTCAATTAGTTTGGGAGCTTTCACATATAATGACAATGAAAAATTTTAAAATCTATATCTATGTTAAAATCGTTGATAAAGTGACAATATATACTTAAATATATGAATATCTTTTAAAAAATAGACTTTTTCTTACATAAATAAATACATTTTCGAATTAGGCAAGGCACATGATTGAAAAAATTATTAATCATTAGTTGTTAGAAGACAAATTGACTGCAAGTTTCATCTAAATTATGAAAATTAATTTAATCATTATAAATTATTATAATGAAGCAATAACGATATAGTATAATAATAATAATAACATAAAATTATAATAGTGTAGTGTTTATAGTTATAATTAATATTTACTTTAAATTATCTTTAAGAATTAGTAAGTAGAATTAGTTATTTTATAAAATTTTATGAAATTTTATGAAATTTTGTGAAGCGAACTAATTAATGATGAAATTAAATGAAAGGTATGTAATTAAATTACAAAATCATGATATTACAACAATTAGTGTTATATTTTATTAAATATCTTGTACTTTTTTTTCATAGTTTTTTTCACAGTTCGTTTTAAAAATTTATTTATAAATGTCAGGTTCATCGCGGTATCAAAATTACAATGATACAATTATATTAAATTATGCAACAACATAAAAATAGAATATTTGATGAAAAATTTGATTTTTTAGAAAGTACATTATTAAATAATTGTATTTTATAATTATTTTATAATTATATTAAATTTTATATTTATTAAAAAGCATTTTTATTATCTCATATTTTTAATAATTAATTTAAATAATCTTAAAAAATAAATTTTATTAATTATTTTATATTCATAAGATCACAAATATATGATATTATTTGATAATTTAAAAATAATTAGAAATAAATATATAATTTCAATCAAAAAATAGTTTTTTTTTCTTTTGAAAGAAAAATACTTTATTGTGCGGCGGTTGACTAAGTGTTATTTTCATGTTTCAATTTTATTCAGCAATAGTTTAAATTATTGAAAAATTTACTCTTGCTCTTTTTTCGTATGAATCGAAACATAATCATAAACCAATGTATTGTCTGTCATACTTTTGCTCCAACGAAGCTTAATCTACAGCAGTAATCTAGAAGGCCAAATTGAAGTGCATCAAGGGACACAACAAATGTTTCAAAGCGCAGTGGAAAAAATCCAACAATAATTAGCTAAACAAAATTGTAACGATTCGATGCAGGAGTTGTAAGCAGTTCGGAAAAGGCTAAAGATGTATTAAATATCGTCTTGCTGGTAGCAGATAAACTTAAAGTAAGACATGTAAAAAGGATCAGCGGGAACGAAATTTTCGTGGAGCCAATCAAAAAGATTTCGCGACTCTCCTCGAGAACCAAAAACTAAAGAAAGCGGATTTAATGATCGGCGCCCCATCGAAGAAGAGCTCACGTGTAATAATCTACAATATCTCCTGTATCTTACAGCGATGAGGGATTAATGAGAACTCTCTTCGAGCAAAATGTAGAAATGAACAAAGACAAGTTCGCCAACAAATAAAATTGATTTCTAAAACTGACAATAGAAAAAAAATAGATATAATTGTGTATATTGATGGAGCTCTTGCAGAATCCAGGATTACCTGATGGCGACGAGGTAGTCCTGGATTCTTATAAATGTCATAATTTCGGACATACTGCTAAATACTGTCAGAAAAAAAGGAAATCTGCGGACATTGCGCAGAGGACACAAATTGCGAAAGGCATGTTTTTAAAAACTATCCCAACCAAGAACCTAGTCATAATTACAAGAGAAGCGAAAAGCGAAAGTCACATTGAATCAGATCCTATTAAAGACGAACTATGGCCAATAAAAACTCTAAAGACGAACGCGAATTACGTCTATCTTAGCTGAATGCAGAGATCGCAGTGTGTCACTCACGAGATTATGCGGGTTATGAATAAGCATCGACATTTTGCTCATGCAGAAGCCACATAATCCCAAAGGAAAATTCATCGGGTTTGAACGGTGTGCTTGTGATCTCCGGCAAACCCGGCACCGTGATCCTGGCCGGAATAGCGGTGCGAAATCCGATGATGCTAGCGCATTTATGTGATGACCACTGCGTGTATATAGAAATGATCGGGATCTTCGACCGAATATATTTGACTAGCATTTACTTCCAATGTTCTGGAAGCGTGAAGTCATATTTCCGAAAAATAGAACGAATCATATGCGCTCTCCAAAAGTAATATTATCGGCCGAAGGGAACGCAAGATCATCCTTTTGGCACTGCAGTCGGATGCCTGTGCGAGGAGATCAAGCTAGCGAGCTCTTGACCTTACGATGCTGAACGAATTTCCGCTCGCTTTCAGACGCATTAACGATCGATAAAATCGTTTTGTAAAAATTTTACATCGCGAGGCGTTTTAAAACTTATCAGAGAATGATCTGGTCGTAGAGAGATGGACAACTATGCTAACGACCACAATGCTAGATACACAAGACGACCAGCAATACGAATCGCAACAAACAGTAGACTGTATCAAAACAGGAGAAAGTACCGGAAATGTCTCCTGAAACTGCAAAATCATACCTGAATGCTGAGATCTCTGCGTCCTGTGGGATAGCGTCATTAAGGTATGCAATTATACAATAAAGAAGGTGTATAAAATCGATGAAGTAGTAGATGGAATTCTTGATCTTGCAAGAGGAAAATGTACTTCACCAGAAAGGCATTCCGAACTTAGACGAAGGACCTCCGAACTTAGAGAAAGAAAAAGAGTCATGTATGAATATCTTCAACATACAAAATAGCGAACACACAAAATAGCGATTGAAAAAGCTAAGCGAGAGAGTTGGCAACGATTCGTCTCTGTGGGCAATCCATGGAGTACGATTTATAAACTTTGTGGCGGGGTCGCGCCGGAGGTTATAATCGCAATGCTGAAGAACTAGCGAGACGATGAGAGAGAACGATCCATGTGGGAGAGATATTACTGGATTCCCTAGTTCCGAATGACATGCCAGATGTCACGGCTGCAGTTAGCGAAATATCGAGTAGGGAATGAACTTCTGATGGACGATGTGCCATCCTTCGATAAGACGGAATTCCGATACGTGATTCGCGGCATGAGAAATAAATAGAATCGATAGATTCGAGATCGAGATTCTTAAACCCTTCAACACTGTAATAAGAGGCTGAGGGATCTTTTTAACGCGTACCTACTACTGTGGTTCCTTCCCGGGATATGTATGGAAGATTCAGTCCATGCCTTGCTAAAGAATCCCGAGGAATCAAATCCGGCTTCATACCGACCGATCTGTTTTTTTTTCGGTGATCGGGAAGTGCTTGAAGAAATTACTGGTCGAAAGACTTAGAGCAGTGCTCTTGGGCCGCCTTTGTAGCCATGAACCAGTTTGGATTTCAAAGAAGAAACGGATGCGATCTTGGCAATGAGGGAAACAGACAAATATATCCTTGCCATTCTCTTCGAGATCAAAGGAGCATGTATGGTGGCCAAGCATACTCCATCGTTTTCCCGAAAAATCTGTTCTTCCTGATAGCCGAAGACAAACAGTGGACTTCGTCGGCAAGTACGAAGACGTCTCAAAATGCATCAAAGAAGTGCCCGCAATGATCTAAGTTTTTGGAATCTGGTCTTCGATGATCGACTGGACAGGCGTGCGAGCAGTCGCATACGCCTTCTAGTGATAATCATTGGAGATAGTCGTATCCGGATCGAAACCGAACAAGGGATAATCGAGAAGTGGTGTAGAAGAAAAGCTTATATTCTCTCGGCGCAGAATATTGAAATGATTCTGTTAAAGGACGCATTTGATCCGAGGAGGTCCCCAACAATAAAGTTGCAGGGACACCAGATATGAATGAGAGCAAGAGTCAGATATTTGGGCGTAAACTTCGACACCGGTTTGCGAATGGCGACGCTACGTAATACAGTTTCTTATAGGTTACTGGAGACTTCATGGATAAGTTGAAGAGACACGGTCAACAACAATTGCTTGCGGTGTGGAATGAGAAATTCCGGAACACGTTTTACTGCAGATTGTTCAAACAGAAGCAGTTATTGCGAGAAAAATGCGCGAAGAAGGGGATAATGCTAGCCATAGGGGTATTCTGTGCGCGTCATTTACGGGGAGTTCAAGAAAACAAAAGATAAAATCCTCCGTAACAAGAGGCGTCTTGCTCATTGCGGAATTTGAAGCGAGTGAACGTGAAAACTTCAAAAGCCCAACCCCGATTACAATAGCAGACGATACTTAAGTATCGATACGGTAGAATCTAACGGTGAAAACTAACCTGCATCGAATGAAAACTGACAGTTCTATCTCGTGATTCTCTCTACAGCGATTGATGCGGTTCAGCCGTATTCTTTGCTAACTAAACGAATCCCTTAAATTATCCCCAAGAGAGATAGATCCAACTTGCTTCATGTTGTAGTCCACAGCAAGATTTTTCCAAGTCCAAGAGTGGTAAGACACTTACATCCTCCGCTTCCTTTTGCGGTGATGGGAAATATAATGCCATTAAACATCAGGCAGATCAAATCCATATAAGGTATCACTCTCAGGCACCATCGTCTCGCCGATATCATATATCTTTGAAAGAAAAATTTTTTCAAACCAAGTTTAATGGATCACATAGGTATGCAACGATTGTCCGCAAGAATTTTAATTGGAAGATTGGCCATTGCTTTTCGTAATTAATATAATATAATAATAGGCTAATCATGATAATCATGATAGCCATGATAATAACATAAATTATTTTCGATGAAATCATGAATTTACATTTTATTTGATATTAAATCGGCTAATTGCTGAATCCATATATCGCTATATATGTTGCTTACTCATCATGGATTATATGTCAATCATATAATACGAGACGAAGATTTTAAATGTATGTGGTATTGAATTGAATCAATGTAAAGTGATTGTAGTCAGATAGAATTTTATCGAAAAAATGTTTCGTCGATGAAATCAAATCTGTGATGATATCCTTTTGATAATTGATGACAAAAAGTATGAAGTTGAATAAAGATGAAATTTTGTTAAAAAATTGTTGAATGATTTTGAGATTATGCAATAATCATAATCATCAATCTTGCGTTAATCTGATATATATCAGCAGACATTGATTCAATCTAACTGTAATTTTCATATATTTGCATTAATAATTTTATATCAATGATGATCAGTCGGAATATGCTAAGAAGATTAGATAGTATCGCTATTTTGAAGAGGATATTAGGCTTTGAAATTTTAATTCATCGAAATGATTCTCTAATGGAATATACTTGAATTATTTAGTCTAGCATTTCAATATCAAGAGTTTTTAATCATTTTGTCTAAGTGAGTAGTGACTATTTTATTGTGCAATAAAGTGATTAATGATTCGTTGATTGTCGTCCATTGTTGGAATTGAAATCTTCTCTTTGATTTTGTCTATAATCATAGATATTTCATATGTATTAGCTCCCATTAACATCGATGTAAATATTTTTTGCAATTTTTTAATCTTTCGGAGAAATTATTTGCTTTTTGCTAATTGATGTATTACGTGAAAGTATATATTTAAAATATATGTTTCGAATAATTGATTAGGAAATATTATTTATTCTATAGAATCTTTAATTGGATTTAATAGATGAATCAATATCTGTCAATATTGATTCATATATTTTTCCAATCAGATCGGAAGTGAATTAAAAGTAAATAGAGTTCCTTTTATTTATTCTATTTTTATTATTTAGTATCTATAGTATCATCTATATTGAGTTCATAAAGAGCAAAATTGTTTAGCAAAATATTGTTTAAGAATTGTGATCTGACTAAAATTTTACTATTTTACTATTTACTATTGCATGATAAAGAAAATAACCTTTGATACCTTGACTATTGAATGTTTCATGTTTTATGTTTGTTTGTATGGCCTAATTTGTTTATAAAATTGATATATTTTATTTTTAATTGCAGATTTTTCCATTTTAATACGTGGGACTATAATTAATGTTTCGTAACAATTGCTTGAAATATAAAAATTCATATTTTATTTTTCATCTAAAAATCGATATTTACCTACATGAAAACAAATTGATAAAAATATTTTATCACTTATATTATTAATTAACATTTATCGATATTTATCTTGTATGAAAACAAATTGATAAAAATATTTTATCACTTATATTATTAATTAACATTTATAAAAAAGAATAAAGTTAAAATATCAGGTTAACATTATATGATCCTTGTGTGTGAGCTGATTGTTTATATTTGGTCGATAGATTTTCTTTAATGCATTAAAGCACTTATTTCAATAAAATAATTTAGTCTTCATAAATTCTTAATTTAGTCTTCTTAAATTCTTTTTTTTTGTCTTCAATCTTAGTTGACCAAAAAAATAATTATCATCTATTGCATAATTTTAATTCCATCTGTTACAATAGTAAATTTACAACAATTAATTATGTTAATTATCTAACGTATTTTAATAATTAATTTAACATTAATTTATTACAATACTTATTAATAATAGAATATATAATAATTAATAATAGAACACTTATTAATTGAAAAAAAAAGAAGTGCGATTTTAGCATACAAAAAAGAAAATATCAGTATGAAAGAAATTTCTCGTAGATAATTATCAAATTCCTTTTTTCCGAGATTTTCCATTATTTCATTATTCCTCTATTTTGATATTTTTCACAAATTTTCAAATTTCAGAATTTTAATTTACATTTTCATTATAATCATTATAAAATCATATTTTTTTTATATATGACAGGACATCAACACATTTTTATATACATAACGCGACAATATAAAAAAACTTTGAATTAATAAAAGATGAATCGGTCGCAGAGGTTCAATAGAATACCCATGTAGATTTTCAAATTTTTATCTGTAGAATTTTTGTATCTTAAAATCATTTAAGAAATTTAATATAAAAGATGGAAATCAATAATGAAAATTAGATCTTATTATTGAGGATATTTTTATTATATTATTGATATATTATATATGTATATTACTCTCAATAATTCAGTTTTAACTTAATAATGCTGAATCTCGTTGAGATGATTACAGCTCGTTGATGAAAAATAAATGTCGTTAAAGGGAGTGAGTTTTGCAGATAGTAGTGTTCGTTGGTAATGTTTGCTAATGATAATGTTTCGCAATTGAATTTGTTTTCGTTTTTTTGTTTGCTTGTTTCATTGTTGATTATGATCTTGGTTTTTTTGTAAAACTAATCAAGAAACACATTGAGGATTATATTCGTCTCTTCTACAATGTCGAACGCTTTTAATAGAAAGAATAGAATAATGTCTGAATGAAACCAAATCTAAAATGAATGAACGCAATCGAAATCATCTTCTAAGTAAGAATTGCCGTCAAGAAAATAATATTTACGGCTATAAAATATAAAAACGGAGAAACCTTGAAATATTTGGTTTATTGATAAAAATCTTCTAAAAATTTTCATTCAAAAATAACTTTATGCGCTCGTGTTATAAACAAATTCCCATGTATTTCGTTAGGGTTTCAAGATCGAGTAATCTGGTACACTATTACAAAGCAAAATACCATCTCCAACTTCGTTAATGAGGATGCAATGGTTTTTTCAACAAATCGCTTGTTTTTAGATTTACGAGAAAATCACTCAATAATTAGCGATGAATTTGACACGACGATGCATTTATGTATTATTTGTCGGATCAATTTTTTATCATGGAGAATCCAAAAAAAGAAATATGAATTACATATCTTGCATGAAGATTGTTTTATATATGTATCGCAGACGAATTTGAGCAGATGATATGTTCTGTGCAATAAGATGGAATATCTCTGTTATATGAGAGCTCTTCACGCAATAGATGTTCGTCGCAATATATTTTTATCTATGAATGGGACAAGGGATGAAAAGTTATGTATTGCTTTAAATTCTCGTATTTCGAGATACATTTCTTGTTGAGCGATATGTAAGTAGAATTCGCGTCTCGAGATTATGCATTTCAAACAAGAGTTGATCAAGAGTTCCTTCTTTAACACGTTGACTGTCCCGCGTGTTTCTAATGAAATCTTGTTCAGGCCACGCGCACTGCTATATCAAGTGTACTCCAATATTTCTACGACATTTTAGTAATGCGAGTCGCAAGAATGATATCTTGCATCATTTGTTTCCATCATTACTGTTTGTGTCTGCTATAGAAGTATCGATGATAGTAATTGTATTGACAATAGTATTGAATAATATGATGAACTGATTTAGTATATTTTGGATATTTTAATTTGAATAATTTGGATTATAATTTGGATAATATAACTGTCGAATGCCT
Source organism: Apis cerana (assembly GCF_029169275.1). NCBI lineage: Eukaryota > Metazoa > Arthropoda > Insecta > Hymenoptera > Apidae > Apis > Apis cerana. The sequence continues at coordinate 1,559,010 of NC_083865.1, read as the reverse complement.
TTCGATTAGTCGTAATAAATATATTTCTTAGTTGTAGATTGTATATAAATTACTTGTGTGGTTTGTCTATTAGAGACTAGGGTCTCTCACAATGTCACAGCAGGTAATCGTGTCCAATGGTTAGAGCACGATATGGTCATAAACTATCTAATTGTCATATCGTTATGAGACTTGTGACACCTCTAAGTTCGAGAAAAATTCTTTGCTTGAGTGGTGATCTGTATACAAAAATCTCAAGACAACTGGCAGCTCATCCCTCTTACAGATCTCCTTGAACAATCTCCAGAAGAATGCCACCCGTCGTTACATCAACCGTGTCTGGTTATATATATAGTGCTAATCGGTTCAGTTAGGTCAAAGAATGACAGAAATATGCAATTATACATGCTAACCAGACTCTCAAAAACAGTCCTCCAGCAAATATCACTCTTTGTTCAGGTTTAACAGAGATCTACTAGCCATAAAAACATGAAAGAACTTTCACGAAGAACTTTTCCGAAATTTCTGTTTGTAAATATTGTTATAAGTGTTTGCGAACAGTTACATTCTTAAAATCCTTATTATCACTTCAGCACTCTACGCAAACAATTCGAGTCTTTGCCGAATAACGAATGATATAACTGTTAAAATTTCTGTTAAAATTCGTTCTAATATCAAAAAGAAAAATGGAAAAGTTACGTCTTAATGAGTCATATAGCAATGAAGAAGAAACCTGTTATAAGATTTACACAAATTTTGATAGTAGCGATGAGGAAGAAATGAGATTTTTCAAAAAGAGAAATATAAATAATATTATATCGTCAGATTCTGATTCTGATATTGATAAGTGCAATAGTGATAGTGAATATAATGAAGATATTAACGAGATTTTACGAGAATTGGTTATTGAAGAAGAAAAAAAAGTTGATGATACCGAAAGTGCAATTCAATTTAGTAAATGGAGTGAATTTAGTGGTCGGCAAAAATCATTTTCTTTTTCTGAGACAGCTTTATTAGACAATTACCTGACGATATTAATCCACATGATATATTTTCTTTATTTGTTGATGATGACATAATAAACTTGCTTGCATTAGAAACAATAGATGCAAAAATTAAGTAACTCGACAAAAAGTCGACAAAAGTAAATCGAAATTAAATTAACCCCATGCATAAATAAAGACTAACTAATCCTGACGAAATAAAAAAATTCTTAGGATTGATATTGTGGATAGGATTTGTAAAGGCAAATCCTATAGCTAATTATTGATCGAAAAAACCATTATATAACTTTCTAATTACTGTGTAGTATTATATCTCGAAATAGATTTGAATTATTACTGAGTAATTTTCATTTTGTCGATATGTTCATTGCCTGTAATGATCGCGTTAGAAAAATCCTTCCATTTTTTAACAAACTACAGCGAAAGTATCAAGAAATATTTACACCTGAAGAACATATTGTTATCGTTGATTCCATAATGCGGAAGACCTATTTTCAAACAATATATATTAAATAAAGCACACAAATACGGGATCAAATTATTTAAATTATGTTCAAGCGAGGATTATACATAGGAAATGAAAATTTATTCTGGTAGATCAGTTGACGGAGTTAGAGAAACAGAATTGGCACACAATGTATGTCTAAAACTTGCGGAGAAACTTTTTTATCAAGGACGAACATTATATATTGACAATTTTTATACTTAATTATGATTTAGCTATATCATGTTTAAACTGCAAAACTCATATAGTTGGAACACTAAAAAATAATAAAAAATTTATCTCAAAAACAATTCTTCATCACAAATTAAGAAAAGGAGAAATGATATTTAAAGAAGATGATAACGGGAAGATATCGTACTCAAGATACGTGGAATGTAAGGATTTTATCTAAAACACATTTTCACCATAATACTAAGTAAAGTAAAAATAAATTAGAAAAGTAATTAAATGATATCGAAAATTTGGTATTTAATTTCTTCTAGGGATTTTAGTTGTAAATACTTTAGTAGTTTATAAAATTGCAACAAAAAAAAAACATAAAAATTACAAGATTTAGAGAATTATTAGCTGAAAAACTATTAGGATTACCTGAAAAAACAATAAAATCTTGTCAAAACTTTCAACAAAATCAACATAATATTGCCATTCGGAAAAATCTGATATAATTATTAGACGTGCATGCAAATTATGTTATACAAATAAAAGACGACAAATGGGCCGATCAAAGAATTTAAAAAAAACAACATTTTGCCCAAATTGTCTGAATCAACTTCAACTTTGTATAGAATGTTTTAAAATTTTACATTCAAAATAACTTTTTTAAAAAATTATTTTTTATTATTTTTATAAATAATATTTTTAATAAATTATTTTTTATTATTTGTATAAATAATAATTTTAATAAATTATTTTTTATTTGTATAAATAATATTTTTAATAAATTATTTTTTACTATTTTTGTAAATAATATTTTTAATAAATTATTTTTTACTATTTTTGTAAATAATATTTTTAATAAATTATTTTTTACTATTTTTATAAATAATATTTTTAATAAATTATTTTTTTATTATTTTTATAATAATTTAATAATTTTATTCACTCTGTAGAATATCTTTTCTACCTAAATACCTACGAAAATCCTTCATAAGTAGTCAAATAAGCGTCATCTGAATATGAGCCTGATGAGAACTTTTGCTATCAGTCGAATTTGGGTGACGCGGCAATTAACATTAAGCTATTTCGCATGAACTGAAGGATATATATTATTACTTTAAGACAGTAGAAGAAAGAGAATCCATCGAAAAAGCTGAGTGTAATAGATCGAGTAATGTAATGACTGATTATAATTTAGATATCTCTGTCGATTACAACTGAAAAATCGATTATCATTTCTCCTGATTGTCTAACCATGATGATCTATAGTGCTATAGATTGTTTTCAATAAATTCGCAAATCCCGTAAAATATCAGATCGGCGATATATTATCGCTTGAACCGATATGTCATTTATGTTGTCTGCTTACGGATTGTACGAAATACGAAATAAACGTTTTGATCAAATTAAAATAGCAAGTGAATTAGTGCAATCTGTCCAAAAAAGTATTTTGTCAAATTTTACGTTGCGTAACGAATATCTCGTCGACGAAATATATAGTTTGAAGAAGTAAATACGCAGCACAATTTCAGCCCCGGTATCGTTATTGTTTTTAGCACAGCGAGTCACGATTTGGATGATACTAAATAAGTGACAATATTACTTGTTAATTAATAACTATTCGCATATATAAATATGCGCCATATATTTTTTCGCTCGCAAAACCCAAAATTAAATCGACGCGCAATCTCGTTAAAGGTTGTGTCAAATAATTTTAAATTCAGATAATAATTGTAAGTATAATGTAGGTATGAATATCTGATTTGTCTCGATCTACCTAATTTCCACGTTTATTAATAATTTAGATTTGATAATAATTGGTCCAGTAAGCCAAGTAAGTCGAATAAAATCGCGATCTTGGAAAACATTTCTTTTTATAAGTTGATTTCAGAAAATTGATTGTTTGATGGCATATGCAAAGTCTCTCTATATATAGCATTTCAATATATATAATTAGAATATTAATTGTATTATCCAATCGCAAGTGCAACGATGCAATAAGTAACTCGTCATTTGTCATCTATTCGAAGTTGAAATCCTTCCTTGCGCATAGACTCCTGATTTCGTTTAATGTCGTAGTTGCTTCGTATATGTTTGTTCCGGTTAACATATCGTAGACGTAAAAATTTTATGCTACTCGAAATTGTTTTTGTAGTTCATTCACCTATGTAGAATGCGCCAGGAATGCAACAATATATCATATATCATAGGATTCAATATTGTATTTAATGATTAGTTGGGATGCTCGCGCCATAGAATTTTTTGATGCATACGATCATGCGAATAAATCAGCACATGCTATACATTTTAGCGATATCGATGTGTCAGAACATACGTATGTGATCAGAAACGAATCAATAGGAATTTTTTTTGTATATATAATAGAACTTAACGCTTAATAAAGTATACACTTAATAAAGTATCGAGGATTTTGTGGATACGTGAAAAACTGTGCGCAGCTCTTTGATATGCTTGTCTCCTTCACTATAGCAACATATGGTTTTCTGTTACATCGCTTACAAGTTCTAATACAATCCTTGGATTGAAGATACTTCGCACATAAATTTTTTCAGATTAAATCAAGTTAATTTTTTATGTCTAAATCAATCAATTACTCATAATATTGCATAAACTGATTTTTTTATAGAGCGAGCGTGTTATATTGAGTTCGAGAATATGAGCGGAGATTATTGGTTTATGATTTCATATGTTCGGGCTAGCATATGTGTTCTATCGTGTTAATTCGAATTTCGTGATCTCTAAAATTCGGTATTGAGTGTACAGAAAATCTAGCAAATTCTTCATCAATGAAGAAGAACCATTGTCTTATGTTTTTTCTTTTCATTGTAATCGCGCTTTTTCATCTTGTTATTGCGTAAATCAGAAACGCTTCAAAGAATTTTTAATCAGAGTCTTCAACGCATTGTAATTTTACGGTTATATTGATTAGCTCGTTTAATGTTACTGAGCTCGCGAACATGTAGGAGATTCGAAGAATATCGTCACGCGTTTATTTATTAATGTTTGGATTATTATAATATTTTTCAAGCAGTTCTTTATATAGTTGATCACAGCAATTCGGCTTTTTCGGCCCTCTTTGCTATTAAGTATGATTAAATAAATCAATTTTTTATGTCGCATCATTGCTGCAATCGATTGCATCGATTTTTTTTGGTATCTCTTTCTTTCCTGTACCTCTTTTTGATTCCTTATGATGCGTGATGTGGTCATCATAATATCGGTTTTCGAATTCTACTCTTTCGAGACATTGTATGTCAAATTTGTCATCGGATGCAATTGATTCTATCGTTTTCTGAACAAATTCGAATGTTTCGAAATCTTTTTCAGTATGCATGATACGTGATTTCAATTGATGAAAACGCGTGTCTTCCGATTCTTCATATTCTTCATATTCAATTCAATGAACTTCACAAACGCGATTAGTTTTGATTTCATTGCAGTACGTTTTTTTAATAAATTCATGTGCGTTACTTTCGAAGACCATTGATGAAATTAGGAAACGATGTAACAGAAAATTGACAAATATAATAACAAATAAAGTCAGATTCATGATTTATACCGTACAGACGATTGCGAAGCTCTCTGCGATGAATTTGTAGTATACAGATTTCCTGGTTGAGAATCCTTTTTTTTTTTTTTTAGATGGGGGAAATTCTCATAAGATACTCTGAGCTACCTAGAGTGACTAAGATTTTTATCGGTTAAAATCTTCACAATGGCTTTCTCTGATGCTTCCGGGGAATATCAGGAATACTTTTGGTGCTTCCCGTACGTTATTTCGCTTAGGCACGTTTTTGAAGGGTCATCTTGACACTATCATCTTTTCGAATCGTCATTTGGCCGACACGAACCCTCACTCGCGACGACAATAGTCTAATACGATTGTAGAGGATTGCAAGACTCATAGCAAGGACTGTCTTCGCACGACGACTTGATCCGATTCAGTATTGCTTCAAAACAGTGCGAGGACACTTTTATTGAGGAGCGGAACGGTATATCTCCTGTTCCGTTGCTTCCTTCCACGACATTTGCAGAAAGAGATCACTGCGCCTCCCCCTCCCTTCCCTCATAGCATGACAAAAACAATGGCTGGAAAAGGGGGATTGATTGAGAATCAGATTTATTAAATGTGTAGAAATTGTTATTGAAAATGTTATTGAAAATTTGTACTGTAGATTCGAAGATACTTTGCAATATATAAATTTTCTCGATTCTCAACATCTCTATTCGTTAACACGAATTGTTAACAATGGATTTGAAGGAATTTAACAATAACTTTTTCCATTGGACTATAATAATTCGTATTGCTGATGTAATCATTGTTGTTTAATATGGATGAATGGATTGCGACTATTGAGATTACGGAAATTCGGCTCGAATGACCAAAAATGTTGAAGGCATTCTGATTATATGTTATCATGGCGCTCCTAGTAATTCAATTTCAATTTAATGATGTTGAATTTCATTGAGATGATTGCACTTCATTGATAAGAAATAAATGCCATGAATCTGTTTGTGGATAATAGTGCTAGTTGATCTCTCTTTCGTAGTGATTGAATTTGTTCTGTTTTCGTATTGCTCGTTTCATTCGTTTGCATCGTTGCTGATTGGTGATTTTGGTTTTTTGGAAAACTAATCAAGGGACACATTAATTTATGTTTCTTTCCACGGTATCGAATGCTAAAAAGAAATGGGGTAAAGTCTAGAATGAAATTCGCAAGATCTCGAAGTCGTCTTCTGGATAAGGATTGTAATTTTGAAAATAATGATAAATTACATTTCAGATTTGCCTGATTTATAACATTTCTATTGAATATAAAAATGGAGAAATTTTTTGAGACATCTGATTTATTGTTAAAAATCTTCTAAAAACTTTCATTTAAAAATAACTTTATATACTCGTATTATAAATCTTCATGTTTCACTCACGAGGTTTCAAGATCGGATGACCTAGTACGCATACAACACTGTTTTTTATTTATAATATGAATGTGATATTCATTGAATTAATGATTAATTTTTTCATGTATCAACATAATCATGTAAAATGGACTAAGTAACAAAAAAATTAATACGTAATTAATATTTAACAATTTAATTTTACTTACTTTGGATCTTCTCTTTGCATATCCATACGTGGAATTTCTCTTCTACAAAAATTCTATAAATAAAATAATTTTACTTTTCATTTAAAAAATGGAAGATCAATTCGAATATTATTTTTTAACATTTCATATTTACTTTTTAAATCTTATAATATATGTTTGAAATATTGAAATATTAAAATATCCTTCTTCTTCTATACAATAATATTCTTGTTATAGAATTCTTCTTATTTTTTTCATTAATCTTTCGTTTTATATTTCAATTTTTATTTACAAAGCCTTTTTAATTGATTTTTATCTTATATGTCAAAATTATTTCAGATAATTTTATATATAGAAATCTTCATATGAGCTCTTTAGTTAACAAGTGAATTAAATCTTTTTTCTTAATATTATAGAAATTGGAAATTTTCGTATAATATCGTACAAATGAAATAACACAATGTAACTTTATTGTAATTAGATAAATTGAAAGAATATGTCATTATAAAATTTAAAATATTATTAATTTTAAAATTTAAAATTTAAAATTTAAAATAAAATTTATATTTTTTTTATTAATAGTAAACAAATAGTAACGTAACGAATAATGAAGTATCACTATTGCATTGATGTGATACTCTTTTATGAGAAAATGACTTACGCCATAATATAATGCTAATATTACGCTATTAATATATTAATAATATATTAATATGATTATTAATATGATTATAATATGATTATAATATATATTAATATATTAATAATCATAAGTTATACAAATGTTATTTTATTTATTTATTTTATTTACAAATGCACTACAAGTTTGCTATATACTATATATTAAAGAAACTTATTCGTTACTGGATTCTTCTCCAATTATACTGGTCTTTATGAAAAAATACATGATGAATTGGAGGGATAAATTTCAATAAATCTAACATGTCCTTCTTTTTGACCGCAGAAATAGGATATATAGATGGATATAAATTTTCCTGCATTATATTTTTCAACTGCAATTGCCTGCCACACCGAACATACTAAATATGTAATATTTCAAACTTAACATCCTAGATATAGAAATCTTAGTTATATCTTTATATCTTTAATTATATCTTTATACTTTATAAAAAATATTAAACTTTTCCGTGTTCATAGTGTAATCATTGAATGATGTGCTAATTTACAGTTTATAGTATTTTTCTTACGCTTTGTTATTGACCGTTCTAACTGTTTAATTGAAAAAATATTAAGAACTTCTTTTCTTCGTTACAATATCATCACTTTGCACTAATTTTAACAGAGACAAAGCTATTTTTACATTACGATTTTGTCCAGTACAAGAATCATTATAAATAATTATCTTATGCTTATTACCAGCAGCAGATTTAATATATTTAACTAAACACATATTTTTTGCGATTTTCTAAATGCTAATGTTTCATCCCAAATATAAAAGATATATATCTTTTATTTTCACGTAAATCATGAATACTGGGATTATATACATACGTATTTCTTTTATAGTACGCATCAAAAACTGTTATTTGAACAATTGAGAAATTGAAAATGGTAATGGTTTCTCTAAATCAATATTATATACATAAATATTATTTGAACATTGCATTTTTTTATATCCTCTTTCATAGAATTACATCTGCTTTTCGTAAATGTAATTCATATTCATCTTTAAATTTTTTAATAGCGTTTTAATCATTTTCTGCATCTACTTCAATTTTATTTTCATTACATCTTTTGCATGTATTTTTCTATAGTACTTTAAAATAAAGATTAAAATGCGCATTAAATATATGATGATACATATATTCTTTTACTATATTTAGTATGTTTAATTCATTTTTCTTTATACAACATATACATTTTTCGAATATTGAGATTTTCATTTAGATATTATCAGTTTGGATTGTGTTCATGTGTGTAATGAGATATATTAGTAGGAAAACTTTAAATATGATAACTTTAAATATTTTTGCTGAATTTACGGACGGATTTGGTGCTTTATCTCTATCGTCATTTCCAGTAAATTTACTTTCTGCATGTTTTTTTAGCTTTGTTCATGCATTCCTTACTGACATCAAAAGTTTGCAAAAAATATTTCTTACATAAAAATGGTAGAGTCACCAATATTGTTATAATACGTATAAACAATATACGTTATTGTTACTTTTCATACATTTACTTTCATTTCGTGATTGTCTTCTTTTTATAGATACAGTTTATATACATCCACAGATATGCATTTTGTTCTTCAAAAAATCTTATTTTCAAAAATTATAGAAAACTCTTCTGTGTTTTTTCATCAACTTTGTTTATACATATTTTCTGGCATCCATAATCTTTTGTTTTCAAACTTTTTTGCAACTATATTATAGTTCCGGTTTATATATTCTATACTCGAATTACGAAGTTGTTTTGCAACATTCCTAGCTCAAGCATCAGTATTTCTTATTCTTTTCCAACTTTTTGTAAGATTTGCATTAACATTTATTGGAGCAAATATAATATAACACAATATTATATTATAACTAATATAGAACCTAATAAGATACTAAACAATTCTAAAAGTTAATAAAAATATGATAATAACTTTTATGATGAATAAATACGAAACGATTATGGCATATACATGTACTAATTTCCTTTAAATTAGACATTAACAGTAGAGTAAGTTCTGTGGAATAATGAAGTAAATCCAAGAGAACTTATGCTATTGTTTAAGATATTTTTACAATCATTTCATTGACATTTTTAATAAAATTGATTTGTTTTTTATTAATATAAAATAAAATATATACAAGATAATGTATTAAGTAAAACAAGTATTCTTAATATTTACTATTTTTGTAAAAATTCCATGTTTCGTAATTTTGGACTTATGTCATTTGTCTACTAAAGAGCTCATATATAGTTGATGATTTATCTCTAAAGATCTAGATAAAATCATCTTATTGATTCTCCAATAGACGGATCCACTTATTATTAAATTTTTTATTCAAAATTTTTTTACGTTATCATAAAAATGAATCAATGTCCCATCGTGCATAAATCATAACTTCTATATTAAATTTAAATTAACTTCTGTAAGAAAAAAAATTTTTTAAAAATATTAAATAATAATTAATAATAATGCATATGCTTTTCAGATATATTGATAAGGAATGTAGTTCTATTAATTTATCATCCAATATATTCAGTCAATTTTACGTTCACTAAAAATTGTTTTTTTCAAGTATATAATGTGAATTTTCATTTACATATATTAGATCGTATCACATAAAATTGTTTTTATTAATTGGGAGAAAAACAATACATTTTAAAAACTATAATCTTTATTCAAAATATGAATCATTGGCTTAATGATCTTTTGCCAATGAGATTGCAATTAACATATTCCATTTTTATAAAAGTTCATGATTTTAATGTGAAAAAATTCTTTGAATGCTGTAACTTCTTAAATATTTTATTTTTTAAAATTATAAATAGTGAAACAAGTGATTGATGAAATATTTGGTGATTATGATGGATGGATTAAGATTTCATATTTTAATTCAGCTAATTTTTGTAGAGTGATTTGTGATGTATGCAGTCGAATGTTGTGATGCAAAAGAATAAGTCTATGTCTATTGACTAATGCGGCTTGTTTCATAATCAATTTCTGATGCATGATAACAATTTGGCAGTAAGATGCTGTTATAATATTTGCTTTTTTTTAATTAAAATTTAGGATTTTATGTCGCATTAACTTTTAAAAGTTAATAGCAATATCATAGAATAAGCAAATAATTATATTATTTGATTTATCAATTTATCCTTAATAAAGTCAATTAAATCTTGCATTTTCTTGTCTTCTAAGTTGTTTTTGGATATGGTTTCTAATTTGTACTTATTATAGAAAAAATTGTATTTGATACAATGGAGAATTAAATATTCAATGGATACAATGGATACAATAGAATCACATTTCTCGCATTGAGAAATTGACATTTTTTTAGTCTGTAAAAGTATATAACCCTGAAATATCAAATTTTTATTGTGGAAATAGCAACTTGTTCTCTTCTTCTCAAGACAAAGATCGTCTTCTTATCTTCAAAGAACATCGCAGATACTCTTGATATGATTAAAAGCCTTTTGTTTTTATTCATCTTTCATCTTCATTGAGAGTTTTTTTCTGTTTTTTGTTATTAGATTATTATGGTATGGGAATTAGCTGCTTTCTTAGTCGCTTGATCTGCTTTATTATTGCCAGTTATTTCTGCATGGTTAATTATTTCTACATAGCTATAGATTCAGATTTGAATTATAATTTCGTTATTTGATTCTGAATTTTTGATAACTGTTGTTTGAAATTAGTGAGTATGATTTTTTGATAAATTTTGTCGAGATTTTAAAAGCTTGATAAATGAAGTTCTGCAATATAGATTGTTATTATCTGGAAGTTTTGTTTTGATATAGAATTCTATGGAATAAACTACATGTGTAGTAACATAACATGTGCCTATGTTTGTTTTTGATCTATCTGTATAGATTTGTTCATCCAAATATAATTTATACTCATTTATTATTATTATTATTATTATTTTTATTTCGTAATCTCGATGTCAATCAAGATATCAAAAATTTCCGCTGTTACTGTTCAGAATATTTCCGACGGTGTGTCGTTTTTTACATAGTTTTTTAGCGTCAAGTCTATTTCAATATGGATATAACTTTCAAAGAGGAACCGTGAATGATTTTCATAAGCTGAAGAAATTTTAGTTACTTATAATTCTTCTTGGTATTTATGGATTTTATAATAAAAAAGTTTCGGAGATTCCCGATATTTTGTATATTTATTAATCATTGAGAAAAAAATATTTAAATATGTCGACTTATTATGTGTAGATTTTAGTTGCCGAGTTAAACTGAGAAGCTTTCTTCTAAAATGTAGGATTGGTTCTTTTAATTGTTTCTTTTAGTGCTATAGATAGGATTAGTTTTAAATGCAGAAATTATTCTTAAATGTTGCATTGTGAATGGGATCCAATGTATTGTTTGTTAATTCATAAATGAATTAAATAATCTAATTTGGGTCTAATGATTGATTTGTATGTATCCATTAAAGTTTGCTTGTATTTGCTAAGAATTTGTTATTATTTTAAGAATGCTAAATCGAAAATTGCAATCTTTTTTAAGCATTGAAATATGTATCTGCGATAAGAATTTGTAAAAACTTAATTCTAAAATTTTGAGTTAACTTCTTCAAGCTCAAAATTTTCTAGATAGAATTTAATTTTTGATCAATTATGTTATCTATAGAAGATGATAAATTTTGTATAATAAATTTTTAATAGTGAAAAATTTAAATTCTAATCTTTTTGACAAATCTAGAATATTGTTTAACAAATCTTATGGAATTCTTTATATTATATTTAGTGTTTTGCTTTCATATAAGATGGTAAGATCATTTGTAAATAAATATGCTTTAATTGGAATTAATTGTAATTTTATTTATCGCTAATATAAATAATAAAAAAAGTGTAATACTCAGTATAGATCTTTAAGATACGTTATTTTTTTATTCTATTTCATTTTCTGATAAGATATTATTTAATTTTACTCTTAAATTTCTTGTTTTGAGGAAGTTTTTAATAAAAATAAAAATGTTTCCTCGCAGATTTAAAAGTTCTAGAATTTTAATAATTTTCTTTCTATATATCATGTCATAAACCTTTTCAATATCCATTGAAATTAAAATTATATATTATTTATTCAATAAGTTATCGTATTAGTGATTTAATGTTTATTAATTGATCTAATATGGAATGAAAAAATCTGAATCCACTTTGATGGAAAAATTATGTTATTTGTTTTTAGGATCCATTTAAGTCATCAATTAATTAATTTTTCTATAAATTTGCATAATATATTTGTAATATGTTATATTATATTGTATATTTGTAATATATTTGTAATATAGATATAAATATAGTATATTTGTAACATAGATCTGTAGCTATCTGATAATGATTTTTTCGAGATTTAACAATTGATATTACTATAGCTTCTTTTCAGGAAGCTGGAAATATTCTGTTATTCCAAATAAAGTTAAAGATTTTAAATATTCATTTCCATTTTCTGATCTAATTTAATGATCAATATATTTAATATTTTGTTTGGATCAGAACTAGTATTTTTAAATTTCTTAATGATATTAACTAATTCCTTAGTTCTAAAAAGTTTATTTATTGTCGTCAATATTGTTCTTGATAATAGGATATAGAATTAATATAGTATGTTTTATTAATAAGAAATTCACTATTGTAATTTGAATTGCTGGAGTTATTGACAAATGCTTCAATTAATAAATTAGAAGTTTCTTTATTGTTTAAAATTATTGAATTATTTGGTCTGGTTAATATGATGGGTTTAGATCAAATAATTTCTTGAATAGCTTTTACTTTGTTCCACAATTCTTTTAAAGTTCCATAATGTTATTAAGGGATACTTAGAAATTTGTCCATGATTGTTCTTTAAGTTGGTGTATGGTTTTCCTTGCTATTTTATATTTTTTAAATATAATTAGATTTTCTGGAATTCTATGTTTTTTATACATATTAAAAGGCTCCGCTTAGTCTTTTTAATCGTAGCTTTATATTCATCATTCCACTAAGGTATTTTGTGCATTTTTATTAGTTCGGGTTGTTTTAAGAATTGATCAGCTGATATTTTTAAGATTTTTTTAAGAGATTAATTTTCAATTAGATTATCAATTAGATCTTATTAAATGTTATAGTCGAGATAAATATCTCATGGAGATGATTTTAAATCAATTAATCGTCGATATTCATTCTAATTGGCCAATTTTCCAATCAAGGGATATCAAGAAATTCATTTTGATTGTTGTTTTAGTAATAATTGGAAAATGATCACTGTGATATAAATCCGAGAGTGTACTAGTTTCATATTTATAGGCAATATTTGAGCTACATAAAGTAGATTAATTGTATTAAATGATCCACTGGAAAGACTAAAGACTAAGGAAAGACTATGTTGGTTTACTATCATTCAATAGAATTATGATCAAGTATAATTTTTTCTCATATTTTTTCTCTTACATTGATTTGATTGATTTTTTTTTTCAAATCGATTTGAACAAAGAATTGTAACTATTAAAGTTTTCTAAAATAATAAAAAATTTTGATAACTTGAATTTTGTTAAAAAGAGAAAAAAGAATTTATTAAAGAGTTTTTAATCAATGTAGCTACTCCTCCATTAGCATTTTGCGAATTTTGTAACAAAAATATTATTAAAACAGTCTTTTATTTGTATTGTTTGATTTGGTTTGAAATTTCTTTCTTGTAAACAAATTATATCTGATTGATATTAATGATATTTATAATTAATATAATATATTAATTATAGTTGAAATGAAGTCAGTCGAGGAGAGACATCATTTAGATTTATGTAAAATAATTATTGACATATTAATTTTATTTATTTATTAATATATAATATTAATATTAATTTATTTGTGATAATAAATATGAATCATTATTCGATATTCGATTCGTAATCAATCGATACACGGGAAGGGAAAGAAGATGTTGATGTTTGCTATCAATAGAATTAATATTCAATTTTTTAATTGTTCTGTGAATTCTGTTTTTGATACTATGATGAATTTGGATCAGATTTATTAGATAGTGGATAGTTTCATTCAGGATTATTTATTTTATTTTCGACAGGTTCTATCATTTCATTTATGTTATTGATTCTAGAAATTTTTTTACATTTGATAGTTTTGATTATAGGCATATCATATTATCAATCTTGGATAGAAAAAAGTTAATGTTTTATACTATCTTATTTTCTGTGGTGTTGGAATCTACTGATGTTTCTATAGAGAAAGAGTATAGAGAGTATAGAAGAGTCTTTTGTTTATTATAATAGTATTACAGTTTGTTAAGAAATTTCAGTATGAATCACTGTATAATATTGTTACGAAAATTATTTGTGAAATTTGCATTTATATTACTTGTTTTGGGTTTATGTGTTTTTGTTACTGTTTGGTGTTATTGCTTAGTAATATTATCACATTGATTCGTTACATGATTCTCTTATTTACATATGAAACATGAAATTTTGTTTGTAGATGCGAATATTCTATATTGTGTTAATAATATAATATAATAATAAAGAATTATTCTTTTTACAATATATAATACATACAGTCACTATAATTTTTTCGATCGTAATGATGATTTTAGCATTTATTTAGGATTTTCATTAGTATTCAATCATTGTCCACATTGTGTATAATTCGATTAGAATATTCATTTCTCATGTTGTTATAATTCTTTTCAAAAATGAATTTCTACTTTTTAAAGTTTTATGTAATAAGCACATTTTCCGCAATTTTTGTTCCTGTGACAGTTGATACGGTACTTACTTTTCCAATTTTTTCACTTTACCCATTACACTCAAATGTCTAAAAATTATCATTGGAAATAATTCTGCAGATGTTTGTTTGTGGATTAATTTTCACTTTAGCTTTCAGATTATCTTTAATATAGATTTTGGTATATCTCGGAGTTCATTTTTAGAGATTCTCATTTCTATATCTGAATTTTTAAACATCGAACAGTTCTCTCATTGATAGAATCTTTTCTCAAAGTTAATATTTCGATGTTTCAGCCATACTGTGATCCATATTAAACTCATACAAAGAATAATATTTTAAATTAAAAATAGTTAAATTAATACAAAAAAAAATTTATTACACAAAGAAAATATAAAAGGATAACGTAAAAATATACTAAACAAAATATAAGTTAAGCAAAGTTTAGAAGTCGCAGTTGATCCTCATTTATTCCAAAATTGACAATTTCATATGATACAATCTAATAGATATTATATTAAATATTATTTCGTGATGATGTGATAAACGTGACTTCGTAAAATAGTATTATAATATATATTATAATATTCCTGAATAATATTTGTTTAGTAAATTGTATTTTTAATATATTTCTTTCGTACTTCTGTAGTAAACAATTTTTTGCTAAATTATTGTGGAATTAATTTTTACATTTTTTTGCTGATAAAAGTGTAATTTTTCTTCAATATTTATCATGCGAAAGATTGAACATTATCTTTTTTTTATTTTTCTCGTGTTTTAGGTTATCTAGAATTTAAGTTATTTTCCATATTCAAAACATTATTTCCTCTATATCAAATTTGTTAGTTTTCAGTCTTTTTACGTTCGTTTAATACAAGCATATAATCGTTGGAATATTTTTTCATTCAATGAAATAAAAAATTATCTATATATTTTTTTGATATAATGATTTTCATCCGTAAATTTTGATCATGTCATTTTTTTATAAGAATACACTTATATAAATTTATATAAATTTATACAAATATTTATAGAAATTATACATAATATTTACAAATATTTATAATGCTTTTTATGACATATTGTTTTTCTTCTGGATTTATACTATTTTTTTTTTAATAAAATAATATTTTGTTTTTATAAGAAAAATATATGAAACTATATGAAAAATTTGTTGAAAATATATCTTAATGATTCAAGTTCGGCACATTTTACTTTTTTCATTTTTCTTTTTTTAAACTTTATTTTATCAAAATTATTTTAGCATTAACATAAAATTTTATGAATTTTATTCCTTAACATTTATTCATTAATTTATTCGTAAGTAAGATTTTAAACAAAAGCATCATTCGTATACAAATGTACAATCTAATACTTAATAAATAATTACAATACTTAATAAATAAATGATTTAATTATTCAAATATTGAATAGATGATACAAGCTGATACTATAAGAACAATGCTGTTTTTGATAAAAGAATTTGAAAGATCTTTTGAATTATATATTTCCTAGAAACAATTCAACATAGCTAATGTCAATATGGTTTTAGAACTTAAGGCCATATTTTTTAACCATGCTAATTTCAACGATATTCGATATCATTCTTAAGAAGAATTGTAACATTTCAGTTTTCTGGCACTGTATATATATCCTTCTCATTCTAGGAATTTTTCTTAAATTGAAAATGTCACTCAATTCAAATCCACAGCATTATTGTCGCTTCACCTAAGACCCGCAATCTAGTGAGATGAACATAAGGGACTTTAGAAAATACGAGCATTTTGGGAAAACTTTTTGAACAGAATTGTTTGGAACTTTTTAAACTTCAAATTGTTTAAACATCAGAACTATTTCAACTTTAGAACTATTTGAATCTCAAAATTCTCTCGAAATCGGAACTTTAAAAACTTATGAATTTAGTGACAAACGCAAACATTCATTAGCATATAAACTTTGCTATTGATTGAATAGAATTTTGTTGATAGCGAGCAATAAGTTAATTGTAAATAATTGTTAAAAAAAAATAAATATAATTGTGAGTAATTCTTAATAATTGTAATTGTAAATAATTATGTAAATAATTAAATATGATCATTTTTGTGCAAAATATCATATAAAAAAATTATGAATAAATTGGAAAATTTTTGTATAATTTTTATATAAAAGAAATTATTATATTCATATAATGTAAGAATGTTTGTGATATATATAAGTAGAAAAATAAAAATAAAATCAGAAAAATTTTGAAACTTAAAATTAATAATAAATTTGTTAACGAAAATATTTTAACAATGGCAACATAAGTTTATATCTGCTTTCTTTTTCATATCTTTTATTAAAGTTTATTTTATCAATTCTTAACATATTCTATTCCACGAACTATTCATTAATATATTCATTCATGCGCGAAATAAGATTTAATAAATAACACAATGTGAAATTGAATTATATATGCAAGAATATATTGTATACATGTTTTGTTATGTCTGCTTATAGAAAAAAATAAAATGAAAAACGAAAAGAGATTAGAAGAAATTTTGAAAGATCAAAAGAATAAAAATAAAAAAATATCTTTGCGATGATAACGCGAATCTAGTCCATTTTTTTATTAAACTTTTATTATTATTTCTTATTTATTACTATTATTTTTTATTTATTTTATTCAAGTCATTCAATAATTAACATTATAACAATTTACTCGTTAATTTCGATTGTTTCTTCGAAATAAAATTGTTATCAAAAATTAATACAATAGAAGAATTATCTTTGAACTGAAATTATCTTTGAAGTGAAAAAATTGATGGAACATGCATACTAATATTTTATATTATTATATTCAATTTTATAAAGTGCAAAAGAAATTTTGTGAAATAAAAAAGATAAGAATAATAATCTCTTATCATAACATTTTAAATTTGCTATTAATACTTAGTTTATCTTTTGCATATATTAAAAATGATAAAAAAATATGAAATATGAATGAAATAAAAAGAAACGTTCATGAATTGTGATTATTGTAATTATAATTATTGAATTGTAATTATTGTATTGTAATTATTTAATTTTTATTAATGAAAGATAGAAATAGAATTAAATGAAAGTTTTAAATAGAAATTATAAAACAAAATTTTTCAAAAGAAATTCCAAAAATTCCAAAAATAATAATATATATAATATACAATTTTAAATCATAATGCTTTACGTGGATAATGCTTTGGAAAAAGAAATGAATTTCATTTTAGTATGTTTATTTAAAAGATTATTTTTAAATCATTAACAATAGAATTGTAAGCAATGACTTAGTACAAAAATACAGAAAAAATGTGATGTTTAATATACAATACTGAACAAAAATGATAGCACAATATATAATTCCAATACATACACTATTGAAATAATAAATTTTTATCAATTTATTTTGCATGTTTCTTTTCAATACCTTACTTGTTTATATATCAAAATAGAGATAAAATATAGAATTTGTATATAAAAATATCTGTAACAGTTATTTTATATCTGAATAAAAATATTTCCATATATTTGAAAATTTATGTTTTCAAATACTATATTATTATAGAAATTGTATAATTTTCGTTTTAATAAATAAAGATCATTTTTATAGTCATTATATATTATTTTCTATCAATGCGAAAAGTTGAAGTGATTAATTCAAAAAAAAAAAAAAAATTTAAACGTTAAAAATGCATAGAAATGATGGGATATGTTATCATCAGGCATCGGAAAATTAATATTTCTTGGAATACTATGTTTATAATGAATGCTAAATTTATTTTAATAGATATTTTAATAAATATTTTAAAAGATAATTTAAAAAAGAATGTAGAAAAATTAAATATCGGATTTTCTGAATAAAATTCTCTTACTTATATGAATATAAATTCAGCAATGAATCGTATATAATATACTATATATTTTAGATATATTTTTTCAAACTTTTCAAAGGTTTAACTTTAATCCAATAAAAAATTTATGGCAGGAATTAAAAAAAATGTTAAAACATAATATTTCTAATAAATTATAATTGAAATAAGCAATATTAAAAAAATAATATAAAATTACTAAAACTCCATTGAATTCATAAAATTCCAATAAACTGTAAAAAATAAAACGAAGAGGACATGTGACAAAATATTAATTTAACATATATTTATTATAAATGTGCGAATACTTTTGTTGTAAAATGACTATTACAAATATTTTTATATATTTCAAGTTTTATATTTTATTTATATATCTCTATTTCAATTTATACTATAAAATAATACTATAAATAAGTTTTGAAAATAAAAATATATGCAAAATAAATTGAATAATTATTTCAATATTTATAAATGTTTATATTTATTTATATTAGAATTGCATATTTTTGCCAATATCATTGCCAATATTTTTGTCCAGCACTATATTAATAAAATATATTTGATATTTTTTAAATTCACAGAAATTCCAAATAATAAAATTCTATTTAATAATTTGAAAGCTTTATTTCCTTCTGAATTTCTTCCTTTATTTATTCCTTCTGAAACTAATATTATTGTAAAATAATTTAATAAATATTATAATATATAATATTATAATTTAATAAATATTATAAATAATATTATATTATATAAATTAAACATTAAATAGGCATGTGACATTAATGATTCGATCTTCACTAGAAAATTAATCGATCTATGATAATGATTCACACAATTTTCCACACAAAACTTTGTAGAAACTTGACATCGATATTGACAGTATATAATTAATCATAATTCTTTGTTGTTTTTTAAAATTATTGTTGTTTAAAATTATAGTTGAAATTTAGGCTATGATAGAAAATATTCTTGAACAATTATCATTAGATGAATCATGAAAAAAAAAAATATCATGAGAATAAAATATTTAACGAATAAACAAAATCGTCAGATATACACAGAAATTTATAAAAAAATTAACACATAATATGTCCTTACAATACAAATTACATTATACTTATATGTATATAACATGTATATAATATAATAATCAATAAAGTTGTGATATAATAACTTTTAGAACTTTTAGAATTTTAATATATATAAATATTTTCGACGAACTCGATGTTGGTGAAATCATGACGATAAAAACATTGACAATTAACTCTTATTTGAGACATTCACATGAAAAAAATTTGCAATGAATGCGAATATTTTATATCGCTTATAGATCAATCCATAAATCAATTGCGATTTTTTTCAATTTTTTTAATTCAATCACTAAAATGATTTAAGAATGACTAAGATATAATAATAATCAGTTGATTTGCTAGCCAAAATTCATTGATCTATATTTGTTAATTTGTGTGTATATAATTCAAATTACTTTGAAGGATTACTTTTTATCGAAAAAATCTAATTCAAGATATAAAAAATTTTCAAAAAAATCTAATTCAAAATATAAAAAATTTTCAAAAAATCTAATTCAAGATATAAAAAATTTTCGAAAAAATCTGATTCAAAATACAAACAATTTTTTTAATTTAAACAATTTCAGTATATGCAGTTTTTATGGATATTTATAGATATTTATATGTGCTTTTTTAATGCGAAATTATTGAAAAATCAAATTATGTGCAAAAAAATTTTCAATTTTTCTAATTTAAAATTTTATAGAGATGAATTTTGATTTGTCTCTGTATATTTTAGATTAAATGTAATACAACGATTTAATTATTGTTTTAAATCAAATATGCAATGTCAAATACAATAGATTTCCTAATTTGTTTCAAATGTTAAAAATAAGCAGCACAAATATATTATACAATAAATTTTTCAGCAGCAGATATCAAAATTATTTCCAATTACGATTTTTTTTAATGATTGAAAATTATTAATCATTCATTATTAAAGATAATGATAAATTCAAAAATTTTTAACGTTTTGATACATAATATTTTTTCGTAAAAACAGCATATATAAAATATTGTTTATATAAATGAATGAAGAAATGTTATGAAACATTATACTTTTGTAATTAAGTTATTTAATTTTACTCTCTTTATACATATTTTTTTTTTAAATATCTTTTATATATTTCAAAAGGATAGAAAATTAAGAAATGGCAATTATGGAAAAAAAAGTAAAAAATAGAAATTCCAAATAAGGATGAGTTGGAAGTTATTTCAGAAATTTAGGAATCAAATAAGATTTCTTCTGATATTGTTAAACATGAATTCGAAACCACAAACGATAGCAATACTACCAAATATTTTTTTGTATATCCATTTTTGCAGAAGTTACTAATATAAATATCTTAATAATATAATAGCATATTTCAATTTTACAGTTATATTAAAACTTATTTTGAAGAACTTTTCATCAACTTTTTGTAAATATATTTTTGACACCATTAAACTATTTTAGATTTATATCTATGGTTACACGTATATTATTACATATTGACTATTGTCCACATTATATATAATATTATATAATAATGTAATGGAAAACACTATAATCAAGAAATTTTTCAAGATGCAGAAAAGGCCAAATTCAAAGGCAATCATTACAGATTTTTCACACAAGATATTTTACACGAAAAACTCGATAAACAATTAATAAAGATTTATTAAATAAATTTTTTTTTCTTTTTGTTTTTAATAAAAATTACTTTTAACTACTTAATTAATAATTTAATAAATACTTAAAAATAATTTTTTTTTAACCTTTAAAATAAATATAGTAATTGTCATTTAAAATTATCACTCAAATCACAAGATGAATAGTTTATAAGAAATATATTTTCATTTAAATTTTCATGTAATATTTTCATCTAAAATATTATAAGTAAAAAATTGTTTATAAATTGTTGTAAATAAAAATAGACTAAAAAGCATAAATATTGTGATTTGCACATAATGGATATTTTAATATGACAAATATTTTATTAATATCTATATAAAATAAACAGTTTCATAAATTTAATACTTTCTCTTATTTATCAATTTGCTATCTATTGTTTCATATATTTTAATAATTAGAAGCAATTATTATCAACAAAGCAATAATTATAAAAAATGTGAAATTATAATTTTATATTATAAAATTAAAAAAAAATTATTGAAAAGTGCTTAACAGAAATATAAATATTATATAATATATCATTAAAACATATAAAATTATATGATTATGTTATAAATTAAAAATGAAATTAAATAAAATATTAAATGAATAAGATGAATATTGGATTATTAAAAAAATTAAATTAAATTCTAATTTTAATAATAACAATTTAAAAAATATTAAAATCTATTATTATACTCGAAATTAATAATATATCTGTAAACATTGTAGGAAAAAATAAATTTTTTTCACGATACTAAATTATCATCTATTTTTCGTGTCAATTTAACACACTTTTTATATAGATATTATTAGAATATTATATAAAAGATATTATTATTCTATCATTAATAAAAAAATTGATCTAAATTTGTAATTTTTATTTTTTTAACATGAAATATATGGATGAGGATGTTTTAATTAATTTAATCATCTCAAATAAGTATTAAATTGTATATTTTATGAAAATTGTAAGAATTGTAATTGGAATTTATATAGAATTTAAACGACTTCATAAAGTTACATTTCATAAAGTTACGATAAAGTTACTTTTAAAGTATTTTTACGAAATACTAAAGTATTTTTACGAATAGATTTAAAAGATTTCAAAATCTATTTTGATTTTTTTAATGTATGATCTATTTTCGCAAATTAATAGTGTATCAAATTCTGAATAAATATATATATTTTAATTTAGTTTAAAATAGAGAGATAGAAATATTAATAAAATAATTTTTAATTCAAATTTATATGAAAACTAAATAAATAATATCTTTTAATTTCAATATAGAATTTTTAATTTATAACATATAAGAAAAATAATCTTAGTCCTCTTGCATAGAAGAAAAAAAATTTTTTTATAATATTTAGCACTTAAAATCTGTTACAAGAATATCATGTGACAAATATTAATTAATTAATAAACCTGAAATAATTCTAAATTATATTGCAAATAAATAAATCATATAAGTTAATATTTTTTCATATTACTTTTTGCGAAAATTTATAAAATGATGAAATAAATTAATTTTTGAAAAAGAGATATGTATTATTAACTTATACAACTTAATTTTGAACTTAATTTTATTACAGGTAAAGTTTTCGATTGAAAAAATCATCACAAATTATTGTTTTTACATAAGTTATTCTTGTTTACAGTACATCTCTGACTATTGAACGCAGAAAATTTAATAAAAACATTCATTCATTATTAAATTTTTAAAAGATTATCAACTCAGAAAAGCTTTATGCACCTATGATATAAACCCATGTAAAACTCATGAATTTCTAAAAAAAATATAGTAATGAGTTATTGTGACGCAATAGACTTATTTCCTTAACTAATATATATATATATTATATATTTATTTATATAGATTTATTATGTAATATATATATATATATATATATATGAATTATCAATATCAGAGAATTTTCCCTTAATTACAAACATTTATCTTGCAATCAGTTAATATACGTGTAATATAAAAAAAAATAAATTATTGATAAATTTTTCTTAAATATTTTTAAAATGTTTAATGAATATTTAACTAATGCTAATACATTTTTTCAATTTTAATTTATAATTTTAATTTAAATAATAAAGGATAAAAAAAGGATAAAATTAAAATAGCAAAAAAACATATTTCAAATTTTTCACTTCATTTAAAATCCATTATGTTAGAATATATTATTCATTTTTTCAGATCGAAAATATTTAAATTATAAAATATTTATCTCAGATTTAGATATTCAAAAAACATAGAACATTTTGTTTTTTTACTTAATGTCTTAAAAAAGAATAAAATATGGTAATTAATAAACAGAAAAATACAGAAATTTAATTTATATAATTTTATATATAATATATAAATTTTATATATAATTTTCATATAAATCAAAAATATTCTTTATTTATTAAAAATTAAAATTTGAATATTTTTTATTTGATAAAAGGCATGCAAAAGATCTTTATAATCAAAACTTCTTATTTCCATAACATAATACAAGCGAAATTTGTAACACATTAAACATGGGTTTCTAATTTTCATAATAATAATATTAATATTATCTATATTTGAAATCATTATATCAAAAAGAATATTAAAAAATTCTATTATATTGTAAGTATGGAAAATATTAAAAATACCATGACAAAATAATATCATTTCATAATTATAAAATCAGTAAAAAAATTTTAATTTTTTTATATTATAAATTATTGAACCAAAAATATATGAATACATATTAAAATAATATTAAAAAAAATAATATTTTCCTAAAAAACAACCGTTAAATTTTTTTTTGCTTTCGTTAAATATGGAAATAAAAAAAAATGTCATTTCTCTGTTTTATAATTATAATAATTATAATATTTATTTAATGAAAATAGTGAGAAATCAATATGTTTTGTTAATATAAATATCAACAATCGCAGAATTTTCCTCACTTGTTTTAATATTTTATTTTTTAGATAAAATATGACTAATTTATAGTATAATCATCTGAATTCAATTCATTACATTTGAAACCGAAATGCAAAAACAAACATTAAGACAGAAAAAAATAGAAGAATAATCCGAACTGGAATTATTTAAAATTTGAAATTACCATTTCAATCGTTTTTAAAAGTATGCTGAATTCGTTAAAAATAGTAAGCCATTAAATATATTACATTTAAAAAAGAAGAAAATTAAATTAATCTTCATATGATTATTTAACTCAGCGATAACGTATCCAAAATGAAGAAATATTTATCCATACATCAGAAATAATAGAAAGAATAAAAGAAATGTTTACATCATTATAACATCAAAAAAAAATCTTATTATTGGTACAGTAATAAAATATGAGATAATCAATATAAATATAAACATAATATAATAATATATATATTATAATAATAACTATAAATAATAAAGTGAATATATTTAAAATGATGAATATACTTCAAAAAAAAATAAACTTTGGTCAATATTATAAATAATAAAAATAATGATTTCGAATTTTTATATAAAAAAATTTTATTTAATACATGAAAGTGTTTATGCAATATGGAAATAAGATTTTTTAAAAATCTTATCTACAGATAACACCTTTTAACATTAATATTTTCAGTTACACATGCCACAATTGCGTATAATGTCATATGAATTCATGCATTTTATCTAATACTTTATCTGATAATGCAATTAATAGGTTAAAATGTAAAAATGATAAAATAAATGTAAGATTAGTAAAATATTTATTAATCTAAAATTTTATTAATCTTCAAAATTTTAATATGGCTTCAAAAAATTCAACGGATATTGTATATAATACTTGAGAATGATCAAGAATAGAGGCATCGTTTTATTTTATTTACATGATTAATTTCTGCTATCTCTCAAGTCGAATTTTAACGAATTTAATCTATTCTTAGCAATATATTCATCGCCTAATCTGTGTAATTTTTTATAGAAATTACGAAGACAATTGTCATCTGGCAACTGTCGAATATCAAATAAAATATATATATATATATAATACATACAACTAATCCACATACTTAGTTGATATCAAATTTTGATTTTCACATCCTAATTGAATCATAAATCAGTAATAAAAAATGTAATTTATAGCATTTTTCAACATATATATATATATATATGTTGTATTGTGAAAAAGCTCTTTTATTTAATAATATATTCATAAGAAATATGAAATTAAACCTATTTTAGATTATCCTACATGATTAAATATTTAATATGTAATTATAAATTTTATATATTACAAAGATTATTATATTGAAAATATAATAATTTAAATAATTTTTTAATCGAGATGAAAAGATGAATATTGAAAATATATATAAAATATATTAGATAATTGAACTTGTAAAAATTGCAATGATTACAATATATTTACTTATTGGACAACTTATTGGCGATTTTTTTAGTTTGGTTCTAATGCAAAACGGAAATATTTGATATAAAATAAAAACAGAATTACGTCTTTTTTATAATTTTGAATATTTCAAATAAAAAAATAGATATACAGTATCTATTTTCGGCAAATATTTTCGGCAAATATACATTTAATGTAAAAAACTGAGAATTTATAAATACATACAAATAGGAATATTCTGAAAAGTAAAAAATAATTAATATGCATCAGAGTTTTATTAAAAAATAACAAACTTATAGTTTTAAATAAAAAAAAGAATTAATATTATAATAATAAAATTATATACTTACCATATTTATATTATTATATATACTACATACCTGAAATTAAAAAACTTCGTATATGTTCTATTAAAAATCACAATCTTATTTATTTTTTCTTCATGTTTCTAAATGGAATTCTGTAATAGATAGTATATATATATATACACATATACTTCCAATATTAGCATTAAAAATTCTAAAAATAAAATAATTTTATATTATTATAAAATAAAAAATCATTTCATAATTTGTAATATTATTATTAATGTCATATACTTACTTTTTAAATTTTTTAATAATTTCATTTAAAATATTTTATCTTCGCTTATATAATGATATGCTTTTCATAAAATTTATTTTATTATATATTATATAACGACGAAATTTTTTTGATTATATATTATAATTATTTCTCTTCATCCATTTTTTTTTAATTATTTATAATCAATCAGAAACATCGATTTGAAATCATTATTTGAACATTACAAAATAAATTAAAGAAAGATATATTTTTAATTTACAGGAATATTCAAATATATCATAAATATGAGAATCATTCTAAGATAAGTTTTATTTTTCAATTAACAAATAAATAAAAATTACTTAGAAGAGAGGTGAATTTACAAGCATTGTAAATTTTTTAAAGATGGAAAATCTGTCTAAGATGATTATCTTTTTATTTTTTAGCAACATTTGTACATATTTGAATCCAGTTTTAAATTATTATCGTATCAATCGTATAATAATAATATAGGATAGTAATAATAATTTTTTAATTTTAAATTTTAGTAATAATATGTGAATTTTTTCAATATCAAAAATAAAATTTTTAATACTTTTTCAAAACATTTTACGTAATATTTATTATAGTATATAACATAATAATAGTCATTAATAACTAATTTCTTTCTCACTATTAATATATTAATTGAATAAATAAATAAAAATATTTATTCAACAATAACATGAATTATTTTTCATTTAATAGTATACTAGTTGATTGTTCTCCACTTATTTGCTAAATTTATTAAAAATTTATAACATTTGTTCTTTCCAAAATTATTCCGATTGAGTTATATATGTTATTATATATTAAAAAACATAGATATAACATAAACATAGATAAACATAGAATAAATAAATTTTATTAATATGTTACTATATGTTAAGAAACTTTTCTTTTGAATATTTTTTTTCATTTCTTTCAATTTAAATATCATTACAAAATCATGTTAGTTAAAATACAAGAAGCAATAAATAAAACTATACAGAAAAAATACAGAATAAAATTAATCAATCAAATTTATAAAATCATTTAACACATCTAAATTATATTTATTAATAATTAACTTATAAATAGATAGTCTAATTTGAAGAAACTTGTTTATTTATGAACTAAATATATTGGTAATAAAAGAATAAAAATTCTTTGTCACAGATGCAGAATCTTGTCTTTTGAATTATTTAAAAATTTTAACAAAAATATGCTGTGAATTAACTACTATCCAGATTAGAGAATTGGTATATCAATATTCTATATATTTAAAAAAAAAGTAGAATAAAAAATATTAAGCAAACAAATATTGACTAGTTTAAAAAGTTATTAAAAAAAGGATATTATATTGATAATAACATAACATTTATGTTGACGATAAAATAAATCAACAATATAATTTTGATCTGAAAAAATAATTAATAAAATAATATTAATGTTATTCTTTTTTATTATATTATCATTTTATTATTCAATACAATTAGTTTATAAATAAATAAGAAATAAAAAATACATTTTTTTAAAAACAAAAAGAAACACATAAATATAGAAGAAAATTATTATTATGTACACTTACAATTAAGATAGTTAATTTTTCAATGTTATCAATTAAAAATAAAATAGTTTTTTTATATCTTGTTTGAAATAAAAATATTATTTTCAAATCGGCTCTACTAGAAAAATAATAAAGAAAGAAAAATAATAAATTCATTTAAAATAAAAGTAAAATATAAAATATATCGTTACATAAAAAATAATTTTTAACAATTTAAAATATTTAAAATATGTTATAGAACCAAGGAAATATCAAAATTAATATTTAACTTTTGTAAAATATTTTAATTATTTACCATAAATTTTTTAATATTTTTTAATATTCTTTAATATTCTTGTGATCATAAAATTACAAGTAATTTTATTTTTTTATTATTTAAATAATTATATAATATACGATAAATATATATCTATAAATAAATAATTTATATATTTTTTATTAATTAAAAGATATATAAAAGATATATTTACATTCAACACATTCATATATATATATATTAGATGT
Organism: Apis cerana; assembly: GCF_029169275.1. Taxonomy (NCBI): domain Eukaryota; kingdom Metazoa; phylum Arthropoda; class Insecta; order Hymenoptera; family Apidae; genus Apis; species Apis cerana. The sequence goes on along the minus strand of NC_083865.1, from coordinate 1,530,209 downwards.
ACAAGTTCTTTCCTCTTTTTTTTCCAAATTCAAGATTTTATTATATAAATCAGATACAAGATTACGTTTCAAAGTATTCACTCTCATTCTCTAATCTTTTCTCATCTGGTAAATTATAAATTCCATGCCTGAAGAATAAGCTACTTGCTAGTTATAAAGTCATTAATACATTTTCAGATATTTTCTTCCAAATTGAAATGCTTCCCCGACAATTGATATTGCAAATTCCGAAAAAGATGGTCTGACGGAATCAGATCTGGAGACTATGCCCACGTAGTAAAACTTCCCATCCCAACGTATAAATTATGTCTCACGTTTCTTTTGCAACGTATGACCGAACATCGTTCTCTTTTTTATGTCAAGTCTTTTTTTGTCCAATAAACGGCCGTTTCTGTTTTAGTTGATCATATAAATTCATTAATTGATTTTGATAATATTCGACAGTTGTCCTTCCAGGTAAAAACAGTTCACAATGAATGATTCCTCGGAAATCCCACATAGACAACAAAATTTTTTGCAATGTAAATTCAGTTTTGCTACTAAAATCGACAATTCTCCGGAATTAACCTATGATTTCTATCGTTTGGAATATTGTTATATGAGAGTGAGTTTTCATCGCCAGTAACAATTTTGCGCAGAAAACTTTATACCGTAAAAACAAGGTAATACAAATCTCGATTCTGTTTTTCTTATTCATTTCATTTAATTCATTCTATCAATCTATTTCAGATCTATTGTTCTAATTTCTGAATCTTACTTAATTGATTGTTTCAATCGGATAGATACTGCTTGTCTGGTGATTCCCAATCTTTTTGTCAATTCTTTCTCTTTTGTCAATTCTTCTTGCGTCTGAATTGGATTTTCGTTGAACAATTCCTTTAATTCATTATCATCAAAATTCGTAAATGCACCTGAACGATTGTCGTCTTTTAAATTAAGATTTTCAGCTTTAAATACCATTTTTTGCATGTTTTATAAAATAATTCCCATTATTTACATGTTTTGTAAAATACATTATTCCCAGTGCCGCATAAATCATTTCAGTAACTTCAACAGCTGATTTCTTAAGCTGGAATGTAAAATAAGCAGTGATGCAAATAATGTTTCTCGCACGCCATTGCTTGAAATTATTATATATTATTATATAATTATTATATAATAGGACTGGAAACTTTTAGAGCACTTATCACAACTTTTTTTAAAAACAAAAAAATGCTCTTTCAGATGGCATCACAAACGAGAAGTAATTCGAATTCAATCAGAAGTTATGATCGTAGAAAAAACGAGGAAAGAACTTATTTGCATATCATATATATATATATATATATATAACATTAGTATAATTTTGGATAAAATATATATATATATATATATATATTTTATCCAAAATTATACTAATGTTATACATCTTTATAATTGTTTATATTATTTAAATAATTATATTTAAATAATTTGTGAGAAGAGATCAATTTCGCTAAAAATATTCCATAATCCTTTTTTTTTCAAATGCACCAGAAAAAATTTCGATCACATTAAATTATTTTTTTTATTCGTTCGAAAATATTCAAAAAATTTCTTTTTATTATGCAATCTATACTTTTTTCTCACATGAATATTAAATATTTATTTTCGTGTAAATATAATTTCATCCATAAATAATATATGCTCAGTGTTTTATTTCAATGATATTATTTTGAGACTTTCTATGAATAATCTGCTAAAGTTAATTCTTGTGAACTTATTAGCAACAAAATTCTTTTTCTTTTAATATTTATTATGCAAAAGAATGTTCAATCATTTGCCTTTTTTCTTTTTCTTTCATATTAATATTTAAATTATTTTATACTTTTCGTATTGTTTTCTTGATAATTTCAGATATTTTTTATTTTTTCATTACATTAGTCATATGTATATTAATTATTCAATTAAGCATTAAAATATTTCTTCATTGATATTTAATGAGATGGAAAATCTACATATAAATTCTTCTTACTTTATATCAGTTCGCTTTCTCATAAACTTAAACGAACATATTTCCATAAAAATAAATATTTTATAATAAAAGAAAAATAATAAAACAATAATAATATTAACATAATAATAATAAATAATAATTAATAACAATAGCTAAATCAATAACTAAGAAATTAAAAAATAAATAACAATAATAATAATTAAAAATAATAAACCATAATTTCTCAATGCCTTTTTTTTTATAATTAATATTCTTTGGATTTTGTTTACAAAATTGATTTTTGATTTGAATTGTTATGAATTAGTTTTTGATTTTGTTTTTATAAGATTTTGTTTTTGTAATAAATGTATGAAGATATGTGAAAAATTCATAGAAAAAGAATTTAGCAATGATAATACGAGTTTTCATTATAAATTTTTATCAAAATTACTTCATTAGGTTATTCTATTCTATTAACTTTATTTCTCAATACTTATTCATTACATGAAATATAATATAAGATTGTTAGCAACAGTGATGAGTGAAACATAATATATAAGTGTATATATATATATATCCAAAGATGTATTTATATATTCTTGTGTAAAAATAAAATAAAAGAAAAAAAAAGAGAAATTTTAAAATAGTGGATTAATTAAAAAAATACTTTTATAAAGATAATACAAAAAGTATATGATAATCTAACAAATATTTCGAGAAAATAATTTAGGTATCAACAACAGAATTTTGATATATATAACAAAATATTAATATTAAAATATATGACAAATATTATATATAAATATATAAACAAATATGAATTGCAATATTTTGCGACGTACGGAAAGAAAAGAAAAAAAATAAATATGTACAATATAAGTATAAATAATTATAAATATAAATATAATTAAAAATAATATGAAATCGCTTGCAGTTTTAAGTAAAAAAATTAATATCGTAATAATATAATTTATAGATTGGATGGTATTTATATTTAAATTATATTTATATTAAAAAACTTCATACATATTTCATTTAAAAACTATTTTACTTTCATTTATTTTGTATTTATTTTATGTATTTTGCTATAAAAATAAAATAAATATGGAATTTTATTATAAAAAAAAAAAATATATTCTCAATTCTCAACAGCATCAAACATTTCAAAAACATTCTAAAATTATAATAATTTTATTATTAATTTATAATTTTATTAATAAATTATTAATATAATAATTTTATTATTATATATAATAATTTACTATAAAACAAAAAAATGAAAGATTATTTTGTTTTAATTTTTTTTTATTTCATATTTACTTTTTAAATTTTATAATGAATGTTTCAAATATAGTCCATCTTCGTTTATATATTTTTTTCTTCAAATTTTTTCTATTTCGATTACTTAGATTATTCTATTAGATTCTATTTAGATTATTCTATTAGATTGTTTCTCTTCATAGCAACATATTTTTCGATTATATTCGATCAATTAAAATCTATAGTATAGCATAAGCATTAAGAAAAAAAAAAATACATTTTTAATTTAAATAAGAATATTCGCAAAAAACACATCGCAAATTTTGTATCATTTTAAAATAATAATTTTGTACAATCGTATTTTAACTAACGAATGAGAAAAAAAATATACATTAACCAAAAGTGATAAAATGTTCAAAATAATTTTTATTTTTGTTAATTAAAAAATATAATATAATACACTTTTTTTTATTTTTTCAATATATAAAGCATAATACAAAAAAATTATATTATTTTTGTATTTGATTTTTATAACGAGTAATATCAATTCTTCTTGTAAAAATATTACATAATCATCTCTTCTTTACGCACCATCAAAAATTGTGATCCTATTATTGTATTATTATTTTTTTTCATTACTTTTATTCAAAAATATTTTTAAAAATTTCTTTTTATCATGCAGTATTTTCTTGTTATATAAATAATGGGTATTAAATATTCCACTTTCGCGTGAATATGGTTTCGTCCATAAATAATATATATTAATATTTGTAAAAGTATCTTAATGATACTTGTTTTTTATTTATTTCTTAGAGCTAATTCTTAAACTCGATACCAACAAAAAGAATGAAATCTTTTTTCTTTTCTTTAATATTTGTTAATAGAAAGTATGATAAACTTTGTCTTTTTCTTCTTTCTTTGGTAATGGTATTTGAATAATTTTTTATTTCTCAATATTTTTTTACCTTTTTTAATAATTATTAATTAATTATAATTACTTTTTTTATTTGTACAAATTTTTTATTTGTACATGTTATATGATAGTCTCGATCTTTTTATTTTCTTATATTAATTATATTATATTAATTGTATATTTGGCGAAAATATATTAATTATTCAACGGAATATTTTGTTCCATTGGAATATTTTTTCATTTGATATTTGATGAAATGGAAAATCTATGTATAAATTCTTCTTATTTCATTTCTTTTTTCTTATAAATAATAAATCCATTATTTCCGCAAAAAATAAATAAATATTGTATAATGTAAAAAATTAAAAAAAAACAATAATAATAATTGATTAAAATATAATAATTAAATAATAATTAAGTAAATAAATTGACTAAATAATAAACTAATAAAAAACATTAAATAACATTAATTAAAAATAATGAATCATGTTCTCTCAATGTCTTTTTTTTTATTTTCATAATTTATATTATTTGGATTTTATTTATAAAATTAATTATGATTATTGATTATGAATTAATTTTTTTTATTTTTTTATAATATACAATAAAATATATAAAAATATATAAAAATAATATTTGCTGATAAAATATTTTAGCAACAATGATATAAGTTGCGTGCATTCTGGTGTTTTTTTATTTTGTAAAATTTTTATATCAATTATTTCAGCATTAATTCTACAAAATTTATTCAATATCTGTTTATCACAGAAAATGCGAAAATGCGTGTATTTTTATATAAAAAAATAAATTAAAAAAGTAAAAATGAAAAGAAATAAGATAAAAATTTGTGAAACAGCAATTAATTAAAAAAATATATTTATAATGATAATGTGAATCTCGTATCGTTATATATATTAAACTTTATTCAAATCATTCCAATATATTTCATATTATAATAGCTTATTCATTAATTTATTCTTCGAAATAACATTTTATTAAAAATAAAACTATTAAAAGTATATATTAGTATATACTTTTAGTATATATAGTAGTATAAAAGTATATATTATATATTTATATATTTATATTTATAAATATGAAATATTTCTTATTAAGATTATTATTTTACAAAATTTGCTCGAAGGAATCAATGTTATTGTGACTAGCATTATGCATTTTTTATTTCAATACTTATTTTATTTATAATATGTGATTATAAAATTAGTGAAATTATTAATATAATTTTAATTCTGAAAATGTCATTAAAATTATAGAATAATATGAATGTATTGAAAAAGATTTTTTGTTTCTGTCATTTGATTCATATAAGATTTTTATGTATTAGTCAAGAAAATTTGCAATACAAACATCATAAATATTTACAAGAAATAGTTTAAATTTTTAAACTTTTTAAATTTTCATATCAAGCAAATAAAAATAGTGCATACTAACCAAATATTATAGTTAAATCATTTTCTATGTACAATTTTTTGCATCAATAATAAATTTATTAATACATGCATTCAGTTCTTATTTTGTAAAGTTTTTTTAAATTATAGAAAAAAATTCTTTTATTAAGAAAATTAAAATAGTTAATTTGCATTCAATTTTTATATAAGTTATTGGTACAAGGAAAAAATTGCTAATATTACTTATATTTTTTATTATAGAATCTTATAAGTGAATTTTCAATTTAATATTTTCTTATATATTTTTATTTTGATTTAAAGTTTTTTTAAAATCGTTTTTGAAAACCTGAAAAAAAATGCAAGAAAAGAAAAAATTCTAAGTTTCTCCTTCAAATTTAAAAATAAGTTAATCTTATCCATATTTTACAAATTAGATTTTAGAAGTACCAATAATTGTAATTATAATAAGAAATATTACAAATATTACAAATTATCAAATAAAATAATATATATAGATTTAGAACTAATATAAAGTTTGATTAAATATAAAATATAATATGTAAGAATTAAAAATTATTTCAAATGATTATAATATTGATACAACAAATTTTATATCTTATGCTACACAGTAAAATTTTACATTAGATTATATTTTTTAATGTCTTCAGTCACATGATTTTTATATATAGTATAATTATTAAGAATTTTTTATTAGCTATTGAATTTTTCTGTTATGAAGTAGCAACAGAAGAAACAAACATTTTCGTCTATATTTAAAATTTTTTTAAAAAACTTTTAGGAGAATTTTGCAATTATGATATTTTAAATCTATTATTGTTAATTTTAAATCCATGTAATTAAAAAAGATTCCTAAAATTCAAAATAATTTTTTATCAAAAAAAACTTTTAATATATTGTTATTTATGTCTTTTGCTCAATCTTAAAAATCTGACTCGTTTTTTTTTCAAAAATGTTTTTGAATTAGAAGATAAATATAAAAATAAATAAATAAAATATTTCTCAAAAATTTTAAAAATTTAATCAAATGATATTGAAAAATTTTATATAATTGAATTACAATATGTTGAAAATTGAAGTTTACAATTTATATAATTTTCAAATTATTATTAACATAGCTAAAAATAAATTTTTGTAATTTCTATTCTTCTTATTCTAATTCTTATATTTAAAATTCAATAATTTAGTAAAAAAAATAGTAAGTTTTATTTATAAAAGAAATTGTATTTCAACTTTTAAATTTTTTCTTTAAAATAAACCAATTAAATTATAAATAGAATAAAATAATAATTACTAATAATTTAAAAAAAAATCTTACAAAATTAATATTTAAAAAAAAGCATAATATTAATATTATTTAATATTAATACTTTACGAGTATTTTGTGTCTCTAAAATGTTACTGTTACGAATTTTTAAATTATATGTTTTTATTATAATTTTTAATTTTGTCAAGTATTATATTTACATTTTGTTTTTGTATATTTAGTTTGTATTTATATATAATATATGTGTTATTTGCAAATGATAGTAAATGAAATATAAGAAGTGGCTTTTTCCCACAAAACAAAAACTTAAGATTTATACATATATAAATATTTATAACAATTTTTATAGTTCTATAGTCAGAAAACAAAAAATTAATTTATAAAAGAAATTATATTCAATTCATCAAAATAAGCAAATATAATTATCAACAACCGAAAAAGTCATGATAAAAAAATTTAATCGAAATTACAATATTCGAGTTACTTATAATAGTTTAACAATAAGAATCTCACAAAAATGTATTGATATCAAATTAAAAATTTATAGATGTAAAAAAAAATTTCAAAAAATATAATTTTTTTAAACAAGTGTTTGAACGAATCAAAATATAAAATTTAATTTCAGCCAATTATTAATTTTCCGCAATATTAACTTTCAACTCAATATATATTGAATATAATATTCTAATACAAATACGATTAAATACATTGAATATTGTCTATCTAGATATTATTAATATAATTATATATATTCATTGGTAATTATTAAGTAACCGTTAATGATATTTCACTATTTACAAAATGTCCTATATAAAATTTCGATAATAGATATTATAAATAAATAGAACTTTCAAAAATATGTATGTATTTATATGTGTATATGAAATATAATATATATGCGAGACATTTGGAAAATTAGATTTTAGAAATCATATTCTAACAATATGTTGGAATGCCATTCTTGAATTCCTTTTTTAAATCATGTTGATAATGAATATAACAAAAATATAAGTATAATATAATATAAATATAACAAAAAAAAATCGATTATATATTCTGGTAAATTTATCAGTTATAAGAATATAATATGTAGATATTGTCTATGCAAACTTATGTATATATCATCAACTTTTGTCTTTGTAGATAATTGAAACGAAATCGACATATTTGAATCAAAAAATTAAAATTTGTATTCGAAATATGCAATAATAATGCAATAAAATACGAAATAATTAAATATATGAAATTATGTTCCATCAAGAATTTATAAAAATTTGCAAAATTGAAATTAAATAAAGTTCAAAAATTATAAAAATTAATCTTATAAGAATAATATTATAAAACAAGAAATAGTATATATAAAATTTATAAATAAAGAAATAAATAAATAAGAAATTACTGCGAATAAAAAATGTAAATAACAAAATAAAGAACGTTTGAAGCAGTTACCGGAAAAAATTTTAAAAAGTGAAAAAATTTTATAAAACTCATTTACCAAATTTAAGTAAAACTAAAAAGTAAAACTTAATTAATGTACCAACGTACAATGTACAACGTATAATATGTTACTCAAAACAAATTAAGTAGGGAAAAAATGAGACAAGATACTATTATCTGGATGCAATATGGAATTATATATCCAATGTTTCAAAATTTATTAGGCAATGAAATTATTGAATAGAAATTTTGAATACTTGTTTGCAAAAAATTAAATATTTTTATTTTTGTATACAAGTATATATATTTATAATTTTTAAATAGTTTTTAGAGGTTTCTTTAACGTATCGTAATGAAAGTAATCTAAAAAATAGGATTGTTGTTTTTACATTTATTTTTAATACAATGAAAGAAAATGATATATATTTTTATATTTATAAATATAATTTTATAAAAAATTTTGCTGTAATTTAAATAAAATAAATAAATATCTGATTAATTTCAATAGTTTATAAGAAATATCATGATCGTTGACAGCATCAAAAATATTGACATTTATTATTCGAAAATAGTAATATTATTCTTTAAGTTTTAAACGTCTATATTTATATTAGATAAATTAAAAAAAATCAATGATTAAAACAATCTATATAAGGAAATGAATCAAAAAATAATGCACGCAACATTTATGGTAGCATAAACAAGATTACAAAAATTTAGCTATTATTTTAGATGAAACAATAAAAAGTTGGAAAAGCGAAAAATAAAATTACTTTCTTTAAGTAAAAAAAAAAAAAAAAATTTTCTATCTTTTCGAAACTGTTTTTATGTGATAATAATTTAAGTAAAAAACAATATATAAATATTAGATTAATTGCAATAAATACTGATAATATGTTTGAATTATATACTGATAATATATTCAAAAATTATTTGATATAATAATAAAAATAATTAAATTGGCATATAAAATTTTCTGATTGATTCATTTTATAATTAAAATAATATTGATTTCATTTTATAATAATTTTCTAAATATTAATATTACAAATAATATTGAATAATCTTTGCTATAATAATTGTGACACAATGACAGATTTAATTAATTATATGATGTAATCATAAGGAATTTTATCATTTTTCTTTCAATATATTCTTGAAGTAATATTGTTATATTTATTGTTATATATTGTTATATTTAAATATATGCTTCCCAACTTGTTATTATATCTCTTCAGAACTGTTTCAGTAGATTCAACTGATAATTAAGACTAGATAAAAAAGATTATTAGTAATTTTTATTTTGTTTTATAATATAGAAAAGCTTTTACTAGCTTTGATAATATACATTCGAAGTTGTTATTATAATGAAATATATCTTCGTGATATTATTCTTTATATGTAAATTAATTTTTAAAATATTTCTGTATAATAATGTTTGTTATTCTTTCAATTTTTTTACAAATAGATTATTTCAATTAGAAGAAAGTCTCTAGATCATAATGTTATTATCAACTAAACATAATATCTAACATTGAACATAATATCTTAAATGTCCTAATGTTGTTTTAAAATTAATTTAAGATTAACTAGAAAAATATGTTTCCTAATTTCAACAAACCAGTGTTATATTTTTTTTTAATGATTAAAAATTTTATTTTTATTTAATTAACATACAATATTATTAATGTAATGATTAACATTAGCAATATTTTTTTGTAATTTATTGACAATAGTTCTTTTTCTTGGATTTATAATTAATATATATCTGATTTGATCAATATATCTTTTTCTTTTAAATAATTCACTTCATAAGCTGTGATTTTATAATACTATATACAATATTTTTACATTATCTTCATTTTGCAGTAGAAATGAAATATTTATCTTGAACCTTATGTGTTGCTATTGTAAATTTTGTAATTTGATAATTGTATTTCTTTTTGAATTTCTCTTTTTGATATTTCATAATTAATCATTATTAATTCTCTTCGACAAATTAAATAATTTGTGAGTATTGTAAATCAAGAATCAAGTAAATCTGTTATCTGTATTACTCGTGAAATTGCATTTTGTTTTAAATGTATGCATCACATAAAATATCAACTTTTTAATTATTTATTGGATTGTTTATCGAGTGATTCTTCCATTATTTCTATTTCGTCTATTTTCTCATGCTTTTGCAATAAATTTGCGTATTATTCATCTTAATAATTTTAAGTTGAATCTTCAGATAGAATCTGTATTATAATTATAAAATTTGTATAAAAAAAAAATCTCAGATTATCAACAAAGTTAAATCAAAGAAGTTAAAAATCAAATATTGATTTAATAGATTTTATTTTTTATTTATTGATGGATTTTATCCTTTATTTATTGCGAGATTAGCAACTGAAAAATATATCATCATGAAGCTAAAGAAATTTCTATATATCATATTGATCATTTAATCAAAGAAAATAGTGATGCATAACATGCAATAACATCGGTGATATCTTGAAATAAATTTATTTTCTTGGGATTTTGAATGCAAACTTTATTGCATTAAACTTTGAAAATGATTTAGATCCTTAGAAACTATTTTTAAACCAAAAGAAGATATTTTTTTCTATGGTATGGAGCATTAAGAATTACAACAATCCAAAATTAGTGAGGATCTCAACATCTCGTATAGATTTAGAAGTATTTTATCTTCAAGATTTTGAAATTACATTAAATTTTGTTACACATTTAAAATATTTAAAATTAAATAATTAAGTATTAATCTCTTTCCACTCAAAATGTCAAAAGAATGATATTTCAAAATCATGTTTCCATTGTGTCTTCTATGAAATTTTTCTAGAAATATTATGTCGATTGAAACTTGATTTTATAATGATATCAATAACTTTGAGTTTAATTAAAAACATATAACATTTATAGAAATGATAAATATAATTTCGATATTCATTAATCTTTATAGATAACAGTAATTTCATTACTGAGATATGTGCATAACTTCATTTAATCATTTTTAATCACTTTCATTCTCGTGTATGTAAAATATTTTATTATTTTTTCAGAAATCTATTGATATAAAACTATTATCATCAAATTAATTATCTTTAATCAATAATTTTAATTAATGTATAAAACATTACGAATATATTAAAATTTTATTATCATCTTAAAACATAAATATTTTTTAGATCTTTAATTAAATAAAAAACTTTTCCAATACCAGCTCAATAAAAATTTTGTAAATAAACATGGTAAATACATAGCATAAATTATTTCTTTTTTTTTTATATTCATATTTCATATGATTTTGTATATTAATTTATAAAGTAGTAATTTATAGAATAATTTATAGAATATTAATTAGAATATTAAGAATTCGTTAAGATTTTACTTTTTTAAAAAAGAAATGAAAACATCAATTAATTGAAAACTTCTGTATAAAATTCTATTTATTCCTAATATTATTTTTTAATATTATTAAACTAAAATTAATTATTTAATAATTGTTTAAAGTCATATAACAATTTTGTAAAAAATTGTTATTATCCAGAAAAATAATAGCTATTTTTTATATTTTTATATTTCTTTTTTTATATTTTCTAAATATTAATAAAAAAATTTATCCCCCCTCTCTCCCCTTAACGTTATAATTATAATTTTAAAATTAATAAAATCAAAAAATTTTCATCGTCTAATTAACACTCGATTAATAATAGATCATCAATTAGAATCTTCAAGATTTTCATTGTATATAACATATATTTCATTGAGTATAACATATCACATTAATCGCATTACATTTATCACATTAAATTAAAGAAAAATCTTACTGATAAATATCGCGTTTTATTTTATATGCGTGAGTCGCGACTGAATCGGTAAAATCGTCAACAAAATTATGACATTAGATATATTAGATATATGTCATATCTAGAAATATAAAAATATAGAATATGTTTTATATAAATTAAAGTAAAAAATACAGATTTTTTATATTAAATTAATTAATTTTTATATTATTTTAATTTTTATATTAAATTAAATTAATTTTTATATTAAAATAAAGATTTTGTAGATTTATACTAATAATAAGAATAAAATTTTATTCTCTCCAATCAATTATAAATATTCAACATTTCATAAACAATTATAAATGAATTGGTAATATCAATACATTTCATGAATGCGTATCGTTCACACATATCAATATTGCCAACTTTTAATAAAGCTAAAAGGTTGGCAACCTAACGAAACTAACCTGTTATTTGTTGTTTATTTTCTGCATGTATGTCTCACAACTAAATCGGTAAAATCATCAATAAAATTATAAAATTATCGATGGAAATATGTTTTGTAAATTAATAAAAATTTTATAAATATATGGTAATATAATTTTCATTCTTATTTCTCTGCACTTATCTTGATACATTTATTATACAACTTTATTCTTTTAATAAAGTTCTACAACTATTTAACTAAATAATAAGTTCTATAGATAAACAATTTCTTACAATTGTTTATTAATAATAATTTTTCATCGTTTTAGAAATACATAGATTTATATGAAGCAATTTACATAAGACATAACTTTTTATGTCTATTTGAATGCAGGATCCGGTGCAAAAAACAATTAGTTTGCATAAATCAGTGATAGTGACAACATCTACAATTCACAATTTATTCGCATTATAAAAAAAAATTATTCTTACAAAAATACAAGAGAACAATAAATAATGAGAAATATTGATAAGATTAAGTAGAATTTAATATACTACTTTTTTTATTTTAATTTGATTATTTTTTTATTTTGATAATTACTTTATTTTAGTTTATTTCATTTTATTTTTTATTTTAAAATAAAACTATATTAATATTTATAACTACTGAATAAATAATAAAAATGAATGAGAAAGAAACATTTATATGACTTTTTTTATATTTAAAGAAAATTTCTTTTTTTTTTTTTGATAAGCATAATTTTTGTACCCTGTTATAACTTAGATTAATTTTTTTCAAGAAATAGTAATAAAAAAAGAAATAAAAGAAGAAAAAACAATATTATTTGATTTTGCAGCGTTACAGACAAACAAATATACATATTATCTTTATTATTTCCACACTCGTTTCATTATCTGTTTTTTAATCTTTCATTTCATTTAATATATTCACTAGACATTTTGTTCTTTTCAATTTTTTGTATTGAATTATTTCAGATTTGAACAATTTCCCTGCTATTGTTTTATAACTCCCACTATGAATGTATCGATTCTCCAATTATTAACGATTACATGTTTTTCTATTGTTTGCTTGATTGCAAATGTATAATACATGTATAATGATATAAATTCCTAATCATCATTCTTTAAGAATCAGACCCAAGAGTGGAAAGAGCTTCTCGTGAGTCTAATATATATAACAATATAGATTTTTACAGTCTCAACATTAAGTGTAATGAAGAAAAACTTAAAAATGAAAAGAAGAATCTCATATGACTTGCTGAGATCTACTTTATTGTTTGAGTGAGAATTTATTTTCTTTTTATATATTACGAAGAAATATTTCTGTTTTGATTAATAGAATGTTGAAAGATTTTCAATCATCATTTTCAGAAATAAAATTAAAATATATTTTTTATTTTCTTTAATATTTTCGATTGTGTGGTTTTTATTTTCTTTATGTATGTGATAGTTATTGTCTAGAATAGAGTTCCATATATCTAAATTGATTTAATTAATTAATGAAACATTTAAACTTATTAATTTGAACTTCGATTTTCTTTTAATAGCCAATATAGTTGGTCTATTATTTTTTTGTTTTATCATCTTTCTAGATGAGTTTTCTATCTAAAATTCAACATATTTAATATATTCTTTTATAGAAATTATTTTTTTACTAATTTTTATTTTAAGAAAAATTTATTGAATGTAGAATATACTTATATATTTTTGAATAGATTAATTTTAATTTTCTTTTCATTTATTCAGTTTATGAATTTTTATTAATCATTTAACTGATTCTATGATATTATTTTTTTTACTATTATTGTGTTATCAATAAAAATGCTGTTTTTGTTCAAATTTGATATATCTGTTATGTATAACGGATATAAGATCGATCCAAGTATATATAAAAAAAAAATAATAATAAATAAATATCACTTGCTATAAGAAATATGCTTATTCTTTAAAGATACAAAATAATTAATAATTGATAACATAATTGCAAAGAAAATAATCAAAAAATAAATCGAAAATATAAAATAAAATTTTTTTCACATGAAACTTTGTTTTTAAAAAGAAAATTGATTTTAAATTTTCATCAAATATATTTGATTATGCTTTCATCTAACATATCTTACTGTACTTTATCTCGATTTAAATTTAAATTGTATTGGATATTGTATTATATAAATAACAGAATATTAACTTATGATAAATTTAATTATTATAGAAATTATTGAAAATATTTTGTTCTACAGAATAAAAAATTGCATTTTACAAACTAAATTTGAATATTTTTTACTTTTTAATTGTATAATTGTCTTTCAAATTAGATTAGTCATATTCTTGATTAATAGTTTGATTAAATTAAATTCTTTTAATTTCACATTATTACTTATATATCAAATCCGTTGTTTTTTTTTTTCGAAGAAATTATAAGTTTTGATTACTTCAAAGAAAGAATTAGTTTTATGTTCAATTAATTAAAATAGCAGAAAACATTCACAGAAATTTAATTCTATAGTAGAACACAATTGTGTATTCGACATAACATATAATATTTTTAACAATTTCTATACAAAATGATTTTTTCATTTTAAAAAAGTAAACAAATAATAAATGGCATTATAATAGAATTTCATCAGATTTCAAAAAGATTCCAAAAAACTCTTATATTTAATAATCTACAATGATTTTAGAAATTAGCTGAAAAAATAATTCTCATCAAACAGTGATTCAATATTTAAATAAAAAATAAAATAAAGTATAGTAATATGTTTTAAATGAGAAGAACAAAAATCAACAAATGATTAAGTTTCGTGTAAAAAAATAAATATTGTTTATTTTTTTGTTTGACTGTACATTATGTACATACAAAATAATGTACATAATGATGCACATTAATTTAAAATAAAGGAAAAAATAAAAAAGTAAGAATGAACAAATGATACCATATGCAAAATTTAAAATCCAGCCTAAAAATATATTTGATTTTGTATCTGGTTTTTTTTTCACATTTGACAAAATTACACGATTTTATGGATTAATCCAATATAAAGAAATAAAGAATAATATAAAATAAAGAATAATAATTGATCTGAACAATAATATAATCTATGATCTAACATTTAAAAAACTAATATTATCATTATGATAATGGATTTTACATATTTAGAAAACAAAACCTAATTTTAGTATCAAATATATAATGAACAAGTAAAGGATGTTTCAAAATTTAAATTTAAACTACATAAATCTTACAATACATAAGTAAAATTTAATAATAATGATTAATAATATTGTATGGTATATCCTGTTAAATATCTTGCACTTTTTTTTATTACTTCATTTTAATAATCTGTTTATAAATATTAAATCTATCAAATGTCAAAATTATAAAGAGGATGCAGTTTTATGAAATTATGCAAGAAAATTCGACGAAAAACTTGATTTTTTGCAATCGACATTAGATTTTGAAGAATATTTAATGTAGAAATGAAATAATTTGATAATCAAATAAAAAAATTTAAGACATTGTTTAAAACAGATAAAAATCAACAATAAAACGCGATTTATTCTTAAGTCAAAATCAAAGTTAATTTACAAGAACTATAAATCTAAAAAAATAGTCGAAAAAAATTTTTTAATGCATTAAATAAACGCGGAAAACGAAAAAGAAAAGAAAAGAATAATGAAGAAGTTTGGATAATAAAAAATTAAAATTTTAAAATCGAAATTATACAAATCAGATCACTTCTAAATGGATGCATAAAATAATATCTTCAACAAAAAAAATTAAAAAATGGATATTAAGAAATATATATGAAGAAAGTTTAAAAAGTAAAAGAGAAAAATTATTATTATTGAAAATTTTTAGCGATTTATGTAGATGCCGATTTATAAACACAATATGAAATAATTCAAAACAAATAATAAAAAATATTTTTTTTATATAAAAATTAAAGTAGTAAAAAGAAATTGTTATTCGATTAAAGAAGCATTTAAAATAATAATCTGACAAAGTGAAATTATAATATTTATTAAATTATACTATAAATTATTAGCATGTTTAAACGAAATAATCGAAAATTTTCATGAAAATGAATTGCGTTTCTAATGAAATATATTTCATTAGAAATGAATATTGAAATGAAAATTTTATAAATCTTTATCTTTTTTATAATCTATGATATATTTATCTTTTAAAATTTTGTAATTTATAAAAATGTTAAAAGAAAAGTTTTTAAATTATTAATATATATTGAAAATTATTAAGGATAGAAAAAATAGGATAATAAAGAAATATGATGAAGAAATATGCAAAAGTATATAATGCTATTATCAATATTATATTATATAAATATAACAATTAATTATATAATAAAATTTAATCTATCTATTTTACACACTAAAATAAGATTCTTTAAAAATTTATTATATTTGTAGAGTAGAAATTGTCTCTCAAAAAATAGCAAGTAAAACAAATTCAAAGAAAAAAATCCAGAACATAAATGGATTTAAAATTTTAAAATAAATGAATTTAATAATTAATATATCAAAACAAGAATATGGTAATATTTCAAAAATGTATTATTTATTAAACACATATAAATATAATTTACATTAAAATGATTTTGTAAAAAAAACATGGCTTATAATATAATTGAAGATTTTTCATAAATTGTGAACTATCAGATGAGATAAGTATTGATTTATTGTTAATAACGAAATATACGTATATAACTAAAATAAAAAAATTAAAGAATTTTTTCAATAATTTTTTCATTAAAAAATTTTTTATCCCTATTTTATTTGTCTTAAAATAATTATTTTTATTTAAAGGTTTAAAAATTATTTTTAAAATAATATTAATATTGAGAGATTAATTTTATGTTAACAAATAGCAAATTATTGGTTTATATTTATTGCTCTAATACTACAAAATATTAACAGGTCAATGGTAATACAAAATGCATTAATATTATATAATTGCATTATAAATGCATTAATTAATTGTTTAAATAAACAATAAGGAACATGATATAAACATATTTATTCGTTTCGTTCGCATTGAAATTCTCCAAAGAACAATGTAACAATGATATTTTATTTATAGCTAATTAAATATCTATCAATTTCATGTTAATTTTTTTAATTATTTTATTCAATATTCATAAGATCATAAATAATTTAAATAAAACAAATAAAAATAAATATATAACTTCAATCAAAATAGTTTTTAATGGGCAAATATTTCATTGTGCAATATTATTTATAGGCATCATTCATAGAAAATGCAAGACTTTAAAAACATTCAAGAATCAAAAATAGAAATAAAAAAAAAAAGAAGAAAAGAATTAAGAAGAAAAAGAAATATATAAAAAGGCATAAAAAGAAAAGAGTTTCCGAAAAAAACATCTGTTTAAACTTATAATCCCATTCCTTTATATTTAGTATATAGTTTCATATATAATTTTATTTTATAATAGGACTTTAAAATTGTCCCTCATAAAAATGTCCCTCACAAGCTTTTAAAACCAAAAATCATCGAAAATTATAATTTCAGCATAATTTAACATTTTATTTTTTATCAATATTTGGTATTTTCAACATCTATTTCTTCAAAAATATCACTTCTAATTAATTTATTTGATTTACGTTTGGTGCACGTTTTCAATTTATTCGAAGCATTTTCTAACCTAATTATTCTTTTCATTTTTGTTTGAGAATTTGTAGATTTTCTTTACATTTACTCTAGAATATGACTAATAGCTTGGAAATGATCAAGTTATATCAATAAGATATAACTATTTAGAGAATATGTGAAATATTTTACTAGTGATAAATGATAAGTAATCATTAAAGAATGAAGATTTTGTTTTTGATCTGGCTATGGAATGTAAAAGCAATTATACTTTTTTGATATTGTATTTTATAAAAATTATATATATTAGATTAATTAATTTAAAATTATTAATTAGATTATTAATAATTAATTTAGATTAATTAATTGAAAATATATTGATATGACGCATAATTTCTACTTCAAAATTCTGACTACTATATATATAATAGTAAACATCTGATGAGCATTTAATGAATGAGTTAGAATTTTAAATTCTATTCTATTTTCTATCGATTAATTATTTCCACATTTATTTTGATCTAGAGAAATTCAATCAAAGAAACCAAATAATAAATGATTTTTTTTAAATAACAAAATAATAAATTTTTATTTTAATTAAATCATTCTTAAAATCTGATTAAAATGCAGAATTATATGAAAACAAGAAAATAATTTTGAATTAAATACTTCAATATTAACTTTAGAATTGAAGAAATCGAAAAGAAAATATATGGAGAGTTTATCAAGTTTATCAAGTTTTATACGATATTTATAAAATATAAATCGATTTATTTTCATGTTTATTTTCATTTTTTCTTCTCTATCAGAATAAATTTTATTAAAAACAATGATCCAACAATTGTAATCTTTCCTTGTCAAAGTTAAAAAATCGAAAGTTTATTAAAAAATTTATTTGTTAAGAAAATTTCCAAAATTAATAAGAGAAGAACATAATAATTTGAAAAAATTAATATTAAATTTTATTTCCACAAATGTCTGTCAAGTAATTTTAATCCAACAATGAATAAGAAATCATGTAAAAATTGAATTCTATTTCAAAATGAATAAGTTAAATAAATAAATAAATAAAAGATATAATTTTAAACAATCTTAGATGTCTAAGACGCAAATATAATAAGAGAACGTATAGAATTAATTTGTTTGAAAAAAGTTATCTTCATGAAAAAGAAGTAAAGAACAAATTTCATTCAGTTATAACATTGCTTTGTTTAAAGAAAATAAAATTATAATAAAAAATATTATAAGTGAATTTTATATTGAAAACAAAATTATTTTCTGATTTATCATCAGTAAAAAAAATTATTTTATTGCAAAAATTATATACATTTAATAATATTTAATTATTAAAAATATAGTATATAAATATGGTATATAAATAGAGAATTAACAAAAATAAAAATTCAAAATATGGCTTGATAATATTTTGTTTTTTCGAAATATTGGCAGAAAAGTGACATACTCAGCATATTAAAAAATATCTTCTTTCCATCCATAATAATTCCCTACATTCGAAATTATTTATACTAATTAGAAGAATGAATTCGTAATACATGCTGTATTAATTTTTAAAACTAAAAGCATTAGTGATGATTATCATTGACAAATGAATATTTTCAATTTTGAGAAATAGATCATAAAAAAATTATTCCCAAATTTATTTTAATAGTGTAGTCATGATGTTTGTCTTGATATATCATTCTCTATAAATAAATAAACTACTATCAAAAAAATGATAAGTAATGATAGAATAATTTATTCAATACGAATATTGTTCCAACAAAATAAATAAAAGTGAAATTTTTCAATTAATACAATGATATAAATCTATTGAAAAAAAGTTATAAAATAGATAAGATTATAAAATTGTATAAATTATATAAATGTAAATAAATTACAATGTTATAAGATGTATGTTATAAGATTATTTCCTTACATGTAATTTAAATTCTATTGAATTAGTATGGGCAAATGAATAAAATGAAAATAAAAATATAAAAAATAAAATAATTCTTTCATTTAATAAATTTTTATTCTTAAGAAACTTTTAAAAAACAATAAAATAAATAACAGCAAATGAGTGAAAAAATTTTTATAAATATATATATATAATAGAGAAAAATTATTAGGAAAAAATAATATAATAATAATTACTATAAGAATTACTATAGATAATTTTAATAGATAATATATATCTATTAAATAATTTTATAGATAATTAATACTATAGATCTCAAAATACATGATTATTGTTTTAGAATTAAAATGATAACAAACTTAAAAAGAAAAATAGCCCAGAAGATTTTTAGGATAAAAACATAATATATTCTGCTAATAGTTGAAATTCTGAATCTATATCTATAACAATGCATTCGAATTGCACTTTCTATCACGTAATTAATTTGTAAATGTGATAAATTCAGACAATAATAAAAATACGAATGTAATTTTCTGACTCATCGGCAACTTACAATTTCCAAATAATATATATAAATGAATGTAACGATAATCGCTTATTTCCTCATAAGTAATTATTCATAAATAAGTCAAAAATTTTTATTGAAATTTTATAATAAATTTTTAAAAAATTAAAAGAAATGAGCTATTTTTTAAAAATTATCTTTTATTTCTAGTCTTTTTGCTTTTGATCAAATCATTATTCTTAAGAAACTTTGTTTAATTCTAATTTGATGTATTTATTGACTAGTTTTTTTTTTTAATTGTATTTCTATTCTAATTTTATTCTCAAAGCTTTATGATATATATGGTTTTTGATATTATTTTTGAGACTAAATTAAACTAATTATTTGATTGATTGAGAAAACTAATTGATATCATAAATGCTATAATAAGTTTATAAATAAAAATACATTTTATTGCCATAAACAAATACTATTATTTTTTTATCTATATCATTAAAATTATTATATTATCATATTTATTATATTAGTAATTATTATATTAATAATATTATTGAATTTAAATATTTATATGTATTTATAAATTTTCAAAAATTTTTAAATTATAATATCTAACATATACGACAAATATTATTAACAATTGCATAACGAATTTATATTGAATAGAATATTTACGATTATTTTATTATTTAATTGAAAAAAATATATAAGATGATTTGAATATATGTGTTGCATAAATGTGTTGCTTATTATGAGTTTATAAATTTATGCATATGAGTTTATGTAATTTTATGCACAAAAAATATATAAAAATACAGTATAATAATCATATAAAAATATATGAGATACAGTAGCTTGATGAAAAATGAAATTAAATTAAAATTTTGTAAAAAATTATCTTGTATGCAGTATTTTTAAATTATTTATTCTAGTTTCAAAATTGCTAATATTGGATTAATATTGGATGACATAAATAAGAAATAAATAAAATTATTATAAGCTATCATTTAATGATACATCTGTGAATCCTCAAAAAAAAAATCCTTCTTAAAAAAAAATTGAATGATACCAAAATTGCCGGAATTACGCTATCTTCTTTATCTCTAAAAGTGACTGAATTCTCTTGCAGCGAATTTCGCAGAAAGAGAATATATGATGCGATTATTCCCATTATCATTTCTAAACTACATAAAATCAAATCTATATCAAATTAGATTTCCGCCAAAGCCAAGCATTGCATTATATAAAATTAAAAATTTTTTAATAAATAGAATTATTTTGTCTTCTGAATAGTTTTTATTATTTGAATGAATAAATTTTTTTTAAAATTTATAGTTTCTAGATATTAGTTTAAATAATAAAAATGTTTTCGAATCTCAATTCTCAATCTCAATTTCGAATATATTTATTTCTTCGATTTTTCGAATATTTATATATATATATTTATTTATTATCATTTCGAATAAAATGATTAAGAAGAAAAAAGCAAATATTCAAATACTTTTTTTGAAAGTTTTTAAAAAAAATGTACTACTAGTTAAAAACACACTATTGGATAAAAGAAAATTTAAAATTGATTTTTTATATGTATATTGATATATTGATAAAAAAAGCTATATATATTAGATTTATTAGATATATTAGATTGATTTTAATATTATATGATATATATTAGATATATTAGATAGATTTTAATATTGAATATTAATATATAATATTAAATATTTTCTTAATATTGATAATATTCATTTATTTTTGGATATTTCGTCCTTCTATTGTTTTATATTATTTTGTTTATTTATTCATTGTTTTCATGTAATAATCCATTTATACATTAGCAATCTATTTTCTAGCAATATTAGCAACGGATAAAAATAAATAAAATCAGTTATAACAATTTTGTTATAATTATAATAATTTTATAAATTACAAAAATATTCGTAGATTTTTTCTTATATACATTTTTATATATTCTTATATATAATAATTTATATACTTTATATATTTATTTTGATGATAATTTATACTTTCGCAGATGAATAAAAATAATAAAAAACCTGTCGTTATTTTTTTAGTTATTAAAGATAAAAAAAATAAATTCACATTTAAAAAAATTTTAGAATGATATGAAATTTTAATAATGGACTTCAAAAAGATTTATTATAAATAAATAAAAAAATGATAAAAATTTTAAGCAAATCTGATACATCCAGAAAAACATTGATAAAAGATGATAAAATGAAAATTTGGCAAATAAAAAAGATTCTTTTTTATTAACTTTTTTTTTATTAAAATATGAAAAAAAATTTTAATTTTAATACATGATTGTCAAAATCAGATTCCAATAGATTAAAAACAAATTAAAAAATTATATAGCAAACAAGAAGCATTCATTAATATAAAACATATAAAAAGAAAACGTTATTTGCTAAATAGCATTTTATAAAGGATTAAATAATCCGATAAATTTATAATAATAAATAGGAAGAAATAAAAAAAAATATAATATAAATCATTCAATTGTTTCAAGAAACAAATATGCAAATGTTAATACTATCATAATGTTTTAGGATTGCTTTTTAAAAAACTATGCTAACTGAAAAAATTATTTTGAAAAAATTAATAAAATAATAATACATATTAATTATATTAATATTTTACACAATATAGAAAGACAGCAGACATCTTCTTGAATATGTTAAACTTATATATATATATAAGAAACAAATTAAGAACTTTAAACAAATATAACAAAAAAAATCAATAAATATTCTTGAACTTTCCCGAATTCGTAAGAGCATATAAAAGAATGTGTATGTGTGTTTGTTAATGATGTTTATTTGCGAAGAAACACCTATAGGATGCTATATGACCGTTAAATGAGGACAAACAGTAGAAATTCAAAAAAAAATCTGAAACATTTAACTCAAAAGAAACATTAACGTCTGTAAAATATTATGTGACCTTTAGATGAACGTTAGAACGAACGTTAAAAATTTGAAAAAAATCTAGAACGTTTGACTCAAAACCAATGAAAACGGATATTCAAGGAAAAGATATATGGAATATATATGAGCGCAAATAAAAATACGAATGTGATTTATTACATGATTATTACATGATTATTATGATTACGAATTAAGAACTATTTTCGGTTTATAATTACAAGCAAGATTTATAGAAATTGCAAGATATAATATACCGAATTGCTATTATTATTCAGAAATAATTTTTGAATAAAATTCTATTTCTATAATAATATTATAATCAATGATAATCAAGAAATATATATGATGAAAAAAAATGTAGATATGTTAGCTTTTATTTTCCAACAAAATAATAATTTCAAGCACAGTTCGAAAATAGCAGATAATTTTTGTAATAAAAATAAGAAATAATATAGAATAATATAGAATAATCTAGAAAAATTCGATAGATTATTTTCATTTCATATTAATAAATTTCAATCCAATTGAAAATCGATAGACATTTCTTTGAAAAACAAATTTCTTTGAATGATAGAAAGATATTTCGGAAAAAGAAGTATAAAAAAGACAAATTTTTAGAAAATATTGCTACAAGAATATATTTATATTTTTCTATACAAATATAGAAAATTTAGATAATATATCAAAATAATTAAAAACTATTACAAATAATAACAAACAAACAAAAATAGTATTAAAATTAATAAAACATATAAATATAGATTATAATAAATATAAAAATCTAAAATTAAATTTTTATCCATTTAATTTCTTCAATTATTTTATTATTTTGAATAAACTATTATTTTATTCTTGAGTAATTTTTTTGTTTTTGTGACAATTTAATATTTTCATATTCATAAAATAATCATTAATATTTTCAAATAAATTTTTGTTTTTTATAAATCATAAAGTTTTACGCATATTTTATTTAAATTTAAAATTTTTTTTCTGTATCATTGTATTTCCTTCCAAAACAGAATAATTGTTTATTTTAGGAACATACTAATGTCTTTAATTTTGATATATATATTAAGAATATGATTCTGAATAACTTTTTTTTATAAATCGATATTTAATCAGTGTTTAATAAGTTAGTTTTTAAAATAATTGCAATAAATGATTGCTATTATTACATTAAATATTGCATATATATGTGTATATAATATAATCATCATTTATTTATAATTTTTACAAATATATCATAGTATTGCTATTCAAAATATATAACTGATTTTAAAAAGTTATAAAAAAATAAAAATATAAATAAATATAAGTATAATAATATTAGCTTATATTTTAAATACTTTATCCTAAACAATAGACAAATAGTGATTGTATAGACTATATAGCTGATATAGACATCATATATTGTCATGAATTCATGCATATATATGAAATCGATATATTTATTTAATATATCACTTTTATATTATAATATCACTTTTTATAAATATCACAAAAATTGTAATTGTAATCAAGAAAAAGTTACTCAGAATTTTGACAATACATGTTAAAATTAAGATCATCAGCATGATTTTTCCTTAAAATAAATAATTATTCAAAAATATAATTTATTTATTTAACTTCATAAATTCTATATGGGAATAGTAAATAAATTTGCTATTTAATCATTTACTTATTTTTATTATCAATCTGTATAAATTCGAAAATTAATATATACATAAAATTATGAAAAATGAAGCTTTTAATCTTTAATAACTTGTTATTATAAAAATTAATTTTATTAAAGATTTAACAAAAAATTAGTTAATAAACACAATAAAATCAATTTTTATTAATATTGAACATTTATATTATTATATATAATAATATTATATATTATATATTAATATATATATATTAATATTTTATAAAATTTATAAAAAAAATTGTAATTATTATATAGTTATGTAATTTCAAATATTACAAATAATTTATTATTTTTTATCAGAAATATCAAATACATTTGTAAAAAACATTTATATTATTTATATTTTTACTAATGTTTATTCTTTAAATTTTACAAAATAATATAAAAAGTATTAATATGAAATTTGTAATTATTATAAAAAATTTTTATATCCAGTAATAATTTACGATAAATATTTACAAAAAAATACTATTCTTATTTCAATGATTTTTTAATATGTCATGAGATCATCACAATGTTTATTATATATATATCATATCATCACAACAGTCGTTTTCATTAAAAAATTATTAACAAAAATAATTTAAATTGCATAACTTAGATAATTAACATAGTTAATTTTTTACTAAAAAATTAAATATAATCTAAATTAATATAATATAAATTAATAAATTTTTGTTTGACATCAATAATTTTATATTTTAATTCTAAAATTAATTTTATCTCAATCCAAATTAAATAAAATTAAATAAAAACTCATTTAAATATTAAATTTAATAATTTAATTATTAATAATTTAATAGATTTGAATTTTCTTAATCTAATTATTATTAAGACGGTTAACCATCAATTTTCCATCCTAATAAATTTGATTAAAATTAATTTGATTAAACTTTAACCTAACTTAAATTATTTAAAAAAAAAGTTTCAGTTAATGAACAACAATCACTAAATAAAATCTTTATAACACTATCAGGTATAATTATCGAATAGATATTAAAAAAACATCAAGATCAGAGAGTAATATCTTTTTATAAATAATTGTTATAAATTAAATATTTTTTATTAATTTATTCTAATAGTTTTCTTAATAAAATGTTCATTTACTATCTTAAATTATTATAAAAAAAGATAAAAAGTTTCTTTTCCATTGAAAGTTTTATTTATAATTATTATAACAGAATATTATAATATATATTATAATAATATGAGTTTTGGGGCAAAAAAAATATACATAATATTCTAAACTTCATGTTATTCAAAAATTTTCTATATTTAAAATAATATATAAATAATCTATACAGAAATGTTAAATAATTACAATAATATTGAATTCAATTTAATAATTTCTTTAGAAAATTTGTATATTTAATTATTTCTTTAAAAATTTTTAATTAAATAACTATAATAATTCTAATTTATTTTGATATTATTTATATTCATATATATATATATATATATATATATTTATTTATTTATTTATTTATTATATTTCATATATTATAAATATATTTTTAAATAAAAATTTTTAAACTTGTTATTGAATAACTTATACTATAAATTACAAAACTATTATAATGTGCAAAGATTTTTTTTTAAAAATTAAATAAATTAAAATAAAAATGATATAATAAAAAAACATTATATATTTTTTATTTAAAATGTATTAGTTCAAATTTTAATT
This sequence comes from Apis cerana, assembly GCF_029169275.1. Classification (NCBI taxonomy): domain Eukaryota; kingdom Metazoa; phylum Arthropoda; class Insecta; order Hymenoptera; family Apidae; genus Apis; species Apis cerana. The sequence continues at coordinate 1,503,342 of NC_083865.1, read as the reverse complement.
ATCTATCATGAAATAATAAAATTATATAAAAATAAAATTATGATTTCCAATTATATAAAATTATAAAATAAAATGTAATAAATATTTGCAATTTAGAAAGAGGTCACAAATTAGTAAATATATATATATATATATACATATATAATATATTATATACATATGTATGTATGTATATAATATGTATATATATATTATATATATAAAATATATTGTATATATTATATATTATATATATATATTAATATATAATATAAATTAAATTCTATAGTTCTGATTTTTTCATATTTTTCCATTTTATTTTATAAATTCAATATGTAATGTATTATATAATATATATAGTATATTATGTAGTTCAATTAAATCATTACTGTCAATTGCTTATTATATAGAAATCAATAAAAAGATATATACGTATCAATTTAAATATAAGAAATTTAAAAATTTAAATTTATTGAAAAAATTACATAGAAATTAGAATTATTATATAAAAATTACTATATAAGAATTAAATAAAATTAAATAAAATAATATTGAAAATATGATTAAAAAATTAAAATTAAAAAATTAAAACTTAATTAAAATGGAATATAAAATAAAATTAATAGTTATAAAATTTAAATAGAAAAGTGATAATACAATCATTTTGATGTAAAAAAAGAAAATTACATTCTATTATTATAATAGTATGAAATATTTAAATAATTTGCACAGCAATTTATATAAAATAAATATTTTTCTTTAATCCATGTATATATTAATAATAATTATATATTAATAATAAATAATAATGATTACTAAATATTTATATAAAAATATCTAAAAATTACATCAAGAAATTTAAATCTTATTGAACTGAATAAATAGAGTTTATTTTTTATATTTTAATATGAAACTTCTTCTTTCATTTAATGAAAAAATATGTATAAAAAATATAAACACTAAAAAAATTAAAGTAATTACAATTAATTAATTAGAACACATTTTATAAAATAATAATAATTAAAATATTAATAAGATTATTAAGTTTTATGAAATATAGTGCTGATTTTATGATTTGAATTCAATTAATTCAAGAAATATTACAATTTATTATATATAAATCATAATTTTATCATTAAATTTTGATCATTTAATTCATCATTTTATTTAAGTTTCATCAATTGAAAATACATATTATCCTTATTTTATATTATTTTTTAAATAAATAATAAATAGATTTAAATATTTTCTTTTTTATATTAATTATAGACATTGATTCTATAACTCACTATGTATAAATAAATGTATAAATAACTGCTTTCATAACAATTATAAATATTTTATAAAATACTAGCTTCTTAAGTTATTAATTTTTTATTATAATTATAAGTATTTGATAAATTAAATATTATAAATTAAATATTATAAGTTATTTGATAAATGTAGCATATTTTCACTTTATCACATAACATTAGTTAATTAAAATTATTTAAACATAAAAATATTTTGATATTTATAAATGACAATTTTATATTATGAATATTTTTCACTACTTTAATTATCATCAAAAATATATATAGCAAAAAATATTAATAAGTATATTTTCATAAAAATATTTTAATAATTTTTTGTGAAAATATTTTAATTAATTATTAATTACTATTATAATATTATAATATTATAATATTCTACAATATTCTAAATATTGTTATTAATCTTTTATTATAAAACATTTGAGTTATTAATATGAAAAATACAAATAATTAATATAATAAAAAATAATTCATAATTTATTAATAATTTTTTTAAATATCAAAATAATTAAGGATATAAAATTATTTTTATACAATAATAAATTTATTGTAAAAATAAATTAACTTATTTCTGTAAATTTATGAAATTTTTCAAAATTTTAAATTAACATTTATTTATTTATTTTTTAACATTTACAAGTCATCAAAGAAATCACATAATCACTTAAAAGTTAATTAATTTCGGTAATTAATCTTTATTAAAAGGAGTAATTTATATTTAAATTAATAATATTAATAAAAATTATAATATTAAAAATAATTAAAAGTTAATAATTATAGTTATAATTTCTATTATAAAAAACTTCATAAAAAATTATAAAAAATTTTGCATGCTATTTTTAAAATATAAAAAAGATAACTTTATGTGATGAAATTCATCATAAACATAAAGTTATTTATTGTAAATTTAATATTATACTAACAAAATATGGTAGTAATTTTATATTGAAATATTTAAAAAAATATTATTTAATAAATGTTTAAAAAATATATAATTTAATGTCTCTGAATTATTTCCTTCAATATATATGTATATTATACATATATATATGTATATACATATATATACATAATATTATGTATATTTATATATATTTTTTATATATATTTTATATATATTATTTTATATTATCTTTTAATAATATTCTACAATAATATCCTTTTATAATTCTTTAATATTTTTTAAATAATTTTTTTTAATAATTCTTTCAATAATCTTTTAATAGTATGTTATATTAATCTAATAATATTATTTTAAAATAATACAAAATTGTTTAATTTACTTTATATTTTATGTAATTCATAATTAATTTAATTGTATGTGTACCTTTATTAATTTCTTGTAAATACTCCAACGTTCATTTATACGTACGTTTATTTATAATTACAATATTGCAATTAATTTAAATTTTTGTATATTTTTTAACGCAAAAATATTAGAATCTAACCACAATGTTCAACTAGTTCAACGTGCAAAGCTAATAGTGGCACTTGGAAAAGCCACATGAGTTAAATACTCTCTTCTATTGTTTATTGACATGCGATATATAGAATCTTGAAATATGATATTTCCAAACAATGTGCATGCTTATTATTATGAATATTGAATTTAAAATTATAAAAAAATTTATATTGTTTCAATATATCTCTTAAATTTTTTGACATTATAAACTATTATGTTTTTATAAAAAATTTAAAAATTATAAAAATACATTATACAAAAAATACAAAAAATATCCCATATTTTACTTCGAAAGATATATTACTAATTATAATACGCGTATTATATCTATATGTTATCATTTATGATAGTGTATTGTAAATAAGTTAAAATACGATAATATATATAATCAATATAAATTAATATAATTTAAATAATATAATGTAATTAAAATATTTATATATTGTTATATTATATAATATGTAATATATAATATTATATAATAATATAATATTTAACATAAATATCAGTATATTATAAAAACAATAATTAGTATATTATAAAAGAATAATAATTAATATAAAAATAACATTTAATATATTTATATTAGTAATTTAAAATGACTTATTTTCAAATAATTTGATGTTATTGTTAATGTAATCGATCAAATGAATAATAATTTTCAAATGACTTGATTGTTAATATAACCAACCAAATAAATAACATTTGCATAATTAATTTTAATTAGAATTACTAGAATATTACTTTTATTATCTTTTAAAGAGATCATATCCTTTTTTTTTGTTCCGATTTTTTTTATACTTTTTTTTATTTTATATATTCTATTTTTCTTTTCTTTGTACAATATTCTCTTTTGTTAGTTAAAAATATTTATATTAATTATTATCTTTTTATCAATTATTATTTATTCAATTTTCAAGAAATTGATCTTAAGTTAATTAAGATCAATGCTTTCAAAATAGTAAATTTAAAATTTTAGATTTTTAATTATATTAATAAAATTTCATGCTTTTAACAGAAATCAATTTTTATAGATAAAAAAATTTTATACTTTTTATGCAATAGCTAAGGTTAAATTTCTAATGTGGCATTTACATTTTATTAACTCAAAAAATATGAAACTGAAGAATATATAATCTTTATCATGATTTTTTTTACATTACATAATTATTAATATGTTTATACTATTACGAATTAAAAATTGTTTTATTTTTTATTTATAAATATTTAGTTTTACTTGAACAATTGAATATTTAAATATATTTTTTTTTCAGAAATTTTATTTATGTAATAAATATAATGTAATAAATATAAATGATTATTGATGGGTGTCAATAGATACTATATTTGAATATTTTTATATATACCATTTTCTTTATGAAAAAATTCTTTATATTTTTAATTTTCCATAAATTTTTAGTTTTAATATATTAATATATCTTATAATTATTTATGAATTACTTATAAATTCAAAAATATTATTATTTCAAAATATTAATATAATAATATTTTGCATATATTAGATTTCAAATGTCATTAGGATTTCCCAAATTTTAAAAAAAATCATTATTTCCTATATTACAAATATTTCAAAATATTATTGATTAATTCAAAATAAATTAATTATTTCAAAATATAATCATTTCATCAATATTATTCTTAATGATTTATATTTACTGATATAATAAAATTATTAATAATATTTTTCATTATCTCTTATTTTACAATGAAAATATTTTTAATAATTTTATAAATATTATAAAAGTTAGTTGTTATTATATTTTTTGTAAATATTTATTTTTATATTATATTATTATTATTTACAATGAGGTTTTCTCATTATATTTATTTTTTTCTATAAAAAATATGAAAAATATCAAAATGTTTTTAAATCACAAGTAATTTTATATGTAATTTTTACATTTTAATAATCTAATTATTCCAATTTTTCCAATTGAAATCAGTAAATAAAAAAAATAAATCTAAATTGTTATTAGCTATAATATAATATTTTATAATTTTAATATATTATAATTGTGTATTATATATAGTTAATGAAATTATTTACATTTTGAATATTTATATTATATTTTTTAGATATAATATATGATATATAAATTGATATTTCTTGTTGAAGAAATTATATTTAGAAGTTCAAAATTAGAAATTGTATTTCTCAGACATTTTTCTTTATTAACTTTGTTTATTAAACTTCTGAAATTTTATAATAACTATGAAATTGTATAATAAAATTTTTGATGTTTTGTTACATTCATAAATATTTATTTATATATATGTATAATCTAAACTGTACACTTTATTGAATTTAATAATAATTTGAATATTATTTATCTTTGTTATATTAGAATTTTTTTATTTATATTGTAGAAAAGAATCTTATATTTTTTTGAGTTATAAAAGACTAGAATATAATATTTTGTATTGTAGATAATTAATATAAAATTTCAAATAAAAATTTCAAATAAATCTAATAATAATTTATATCATATAATAATAATGAAGAAGCTTATTATTAAGAATCAAATAATTGTATTTAATATTACTTATAATATTTTTTTTAATGATTGTTATGTTTAACATTATAATTTAAATTTATTTTGAGAATAAAACAAAATATCTTTTTAAATTTAAATAAATGAAATCATAATTTTGATAATTTTAATAATTTTCTAATAATTGTTTCTTATCTTTTTACAAACTTTTATTTATAAATTATAGTTATTTTAAAAGCATTTTTTAAAAGTATAGCATTTTTTGCAATATAATATTTAAAATAATGTCATTAAAATCTAGGAATTTGTTATTTTATTGCGTATAATTTATAATTGCTTCTTTACTATAAAATTATAATTTTCAATTTCACATACATAATAATAATAATTTTTTATTAAAATCAGATATAAAAACAAATTATAAAAACAGAAATATTGTATTATAATATTATATTATAATATATATTATTCTAAATAATTTTTTTAAAGTTGTTGAATATTTTTTTGTTTTCTTATAATAAGAATAACTTTATATAATATTTTTAGCAATAATAGATTTTATCTTGTCTTTTTTTTTTTTTTTTAAGATCTTATTATTTAAGCTCAATAGATAACATGTTTTGACTAATATATTTTATATTTATTTCATGTTTTTTATCTTTATTAATTATTTTTTAAATTTCTTAAATTTTATTCTTGCTAATTTTTTTTTCTTTTTTTTTAGTTTGATTTTAATCAACACTACTAATTTATTATTTAATATTTATTATTATAATTTATAATTTATTATATTCTTAATTATAATAAATTATTATTATAATATATTATTGTTATAATTAGATATATTTTAATTATAGATTAAAAATACTAATATAGTTATAATATATCAAAATATACAAATTTTATATAAAACATATCTGAAAAATATTCAAAATATAAACAAAATATAAACATAATATAAAATTTTATATTTGGAGTCTACTTCTTTCTTTATTATCTCATCAAATTTGACTACCTTTATTTTTAATTTTATTTATTAATTTAATTTATAATATATTTACATTATTAAAGAGCCAATAGTGCAATAAAGAACTATTATACATGAAAACAATGATGTGATATTTATGTTATAATAATATCTTGCAAAAAAGGTTAGACAATCTAGAAAATCGAAAAATTAAAACAAACAAATAAAACAAACAAATAGAATGAATTATTTCTAATATGTTTAATCTTATTCTTCATTAGTGTAATAATTTGGTTAAAAGAATGATTAAAAAATTGGTTTAAAGAATGAAATCATCTCTTTAAATAAATTCAAAATTTTTTTGTGAAATATTTTAAGAACATATTTTAAAGTTTTATCAAAAAATTTAAATAAAAATTGCATCATTTTATTGTGCCTATTACATTTTTATATAACAAAATTATATAAAAAAATTTTTTAAAAAATTTAATTTTCAATTATCTTCATTCTGATTTCATTTCTAAATATTCTTTTACTATATATATTTTTAAATTTTTTTAAATAAATATATTTTTAAAAATTTCTAATTTAATTTGCAATTAGAACAAAATATATATATATATATTATAACAGTTTTTATTAATAAAATGAATATTTAAACATTTACATTTTCTTTTTTATTTTTACATATAAAATATCATATGTTATATAAATAACAAATGATAAAACCAATAAATATAATGATATATAATTGATATAATAATAATATTATAGAATAATATTGCTTTATATTCCTATATATTGCTATAATTGCTAATTTTATAGAAATATTTAAAACAAAAATAGTCACCTATTACGTATATTTCATAAAATTTAATGTTTCACTATACTATAACTTAGTAAAAAAAATTTTGTACACAATTTATATATATTAAAAAAATATAAAAAACCGAATATCATATTATACGTAATATGTATGTAATCATAGTATACGTAATCATTTTATATGATTTTTCATATAATTTAAATTAAAATATTTTCTAAATTAACATTTTTTTATCTAAAAATAGATCAATACATATTTATTATTATAGAAAACAATATATTAAGTCGAATCATAAATAATTTTTTTTTATTAGATACTTATTTTGCTTTTATAACATTAATGATAATTTGCTTAAATAATAAAGTTATATTAATTTATTACATATTCACTATTATGTATGATCTTTTCCCAATTTCTTGACAACTTATCAATTCTTGTAAAATGTGATTAGTTTGAATTAAAAGAAATTTTTGACAGCTTGACTGACTTGCTCTTCAGAATTGAAAGTTTTTTCATTCAAAAAGTTTTACAAGAAACAGAAAAAGTTATAGTTTATTGGGACAAAATCCAGAAAATAAGATGGATGTAATAAAACTGATCATCCAAGTTCAAGAATTATCTTAAGTTGCTCTTGCTACATATGGTCACTCATTGGTATGTAAAAGAATGATGTTTTTGCAATTGATGAGTGCATGACGCTTTTCATAGAATTTTTCTTTCACTCTTTGCAGCTGTTAAATATATATATCCGCAGTAATATTCAATTTGACTTCAAAAACTCGTAATTATATCTCGACAATCCTATCACATACACAATAAATCTTTTTTCCATAGATGTTTGTTTTCAGATCTGGTAGGAATGGTTGATTTATTTTTTATCACCTGTTATAATCCTGTTTAAAAAAACTCGATTTTTACTTGTGATAGCAGACTTATAGTAATTGATATAATAATTGACATGCGATCTTTTTTATTCCATTCACTAAGATTATGAAGTATTCATACTTCTAACTTGCTAACTTTTCCTAATTTTTTCAAGTGACGGCAAACAGTTGATTGTGATGTATTCAATCTTCCTGCTTTAACCTCTTTTGTTGATTGACGTGAATTTTGCTCCAATATTGTCTTTAAAAGGTTTTCGTCAAGATCGGAAGGACGTTCTGCTCTCGGTTCATTCTTAAATCATCTCCAGAATGAAATTTGACAAACCAATTTCTAACTTTCAGGTTACTTATTAGACTTTCACTATATACAGTGCATATTTTTTTAACTGTCGCTTTAACATTATTTCTTTGTTTAAATTCTCAAAATACATGTATTTTTTTACTTTTTTAGGTATTTTTTATGAACAACATAAATTCACATGATTCACTTTTTCTTTTAGGGGTTATGAACAACAATTTAATGAAACATGCATCACACAAAATAGTTGTTAGAAGACTAACTGAACCCTTATTTATTTAGTAAAAACAAAAACTCGTTTGTCCCGGTGACTTATAGTGAGTAGATATGAACATGGATTCTATTTAACTGAATCGGAAATTATTTATGACTCAATGTAATACTATATTTGTTAATATAATAAGAATTATATGATTTCAAAGAAAAAAAATTAAATCTTATATGAAAAAAAAATTTACTTATCCTAAAATTTAAAATATCGATTTATATTTCTGTTATGTTTAGATGATAATTTGCTTTATAGTAATAGTAGAATAGTAGTAATATAGTAATAGTAGAATATGTATATGCTATGTTTTAATATAAACATCAAAGTTTATTTTTTATTATTTTAAAATGTATTTAAGATTAATGTTTAAAACTGTAACTGATTATAATACATTAAAAACTATGTATTAAAAAAGATTTATTGCTTTAAATTCAAAGATGTTTGAAAAAACTTATCTGAAAATTTACTTTTGAGATCAAACAGATTATAATTAAAAATATAATAAGAACATACATGATGTATTTAGCTTCTTGTGGATAACATTAAATAATTCGTATTGATATTACAGAAATTGATTGAATTACAGCACAAATGCAAAATGAACAATTATTAAATGAAATAAATTAGATAAAAGTTTATCTAACGTTTAACGTTTAATCACGTTTCATTATTAAAACATTGCCTAATATGATTTATTTGTTCAAATCAACTCCCACAAGAATTATTAACAATCGGGAAAATCAAAATTTTTTATGTCAAAAATATTTCACATATTTTATAACATATATAACATATAGAATAATTCTATGTTAGATATTCTATATAGATAGTATTCTATATACTAATTTATAAAATATACGGCGGAAATAATTATAATTTTCTTAAATTATAATAATGGCATAAAAGGATGAAGTATCAGTTTACCTGAAATCATAACGATTAAAAAGTGATCGTTTGAGATGTCTTTTGTTCCTTATCTAAAAGTAAGATATCTTAGTTTAGCAAGCTGCTATATTTAAATTATTTTTTATTATAATATCCTTTATTTCTTTTGAAGAAGAAAAAGAGTCATCTCTGCGAACAATGGTCTTATCGGGTTGCCAATTCACTCGAATGGAATTTTATTGGTCCATTATCTAAAAAAATAAAAATATTTTTAAATCTAAATAGATTTGCAAGGTTTATTGGTTTAACAAATAATCTTGATAAAATGAATTTAAGTACAGGTGAAGTCTTTCAGAGAATATTTAAAAGAATTGTTATATATAACAATCAAATTTTTTTTATCTCTAAAAATAAAAAGATGCATGAGCAGAACTTACAAAAATGATGATACAGATTAATAATATTGTTAATAAGAAAATACTATTCTTCAGCATTATTTTATATGCTGAAGAATATGTAAAATGATATATAAATGAATATGTACTTGAATGATCAATTTAGAAAAGAAATTAAAAAGTTATGAAATTATTTAACTAATATAAAGAAAGCATATAATAGAAAACAAATTTCATAGGATAAGAAAAATCTATTATCAAAGGCAAAATATTGGTCAATCTATCTATCTATAAAATAGATACAATTCTGATAAACTATAATGACGGTTGGATCTAGATCGAGATAGAAATAATATATTTTCGACCAATCATCGAAAATCTATGGAAATCTATAGAAATTGATAATTTATGTCCTGCCCAGATCCTAATGACATGAATAGTCGCTAATTAAAAACAATCCCACTATAGATTCCAATAAGAATGTTCAACTGTTTAAATAAGAAATAAATTATATATCTTTAAGCAAAAATTAAAAGCAAAAATAGTCGTAAAAAAAAAATAGAATAAAAAGAATTAAGGATTATAAACCAATAATAATCTATTAATAATGATGAAGACATAATGATGAACATGATGTAGATAAAATTTCTAAAGATAAAAAAACAAGAAATATATTTAAATTAGACAAATGTTATAATATTTCAAATCTTTATATCCATGAAATATTATATATATATTATTAAAGCGTTTGATTCGATTTTATATAATATCAGAGATACGTTTAAAGTCATAAAAATGCCTATTAAGAATTGAATATAATAAATATATGTGATTCAATAATTCTGAATCAGACACAATACAATTCAAATTAGAAAATCTCAGGCAAGGAGATCGATTGTCATCCATAATTTTTACCATAATCGTCAATTGATTCTTAAGATTTTTGTCTTCTGATACTGGGATTAATAAATAACAAATTATGTTAAATTTGATTTATATATATTTAAATTAAAATTATGAAATCTTTCATGATTGTCATACATAATAAACAAATATGCACACAAAAAAGTTGTGAATAGACGAAAAGAGTGATTTATTTAAAATTCGAAACTATTATCATTGAGCAGAAAAAACAAATATAAATATTTTAATGTTCTATGTACACTAGAAGGTTAAACAATAACTTATCTGAAAGTACAGAGGCGGATAAACTTATGAAAATATCATGAAACTATTTATATATATAGCTATTTGCCTTGAAAGTAATGGTTTCATCGAGGCTGCACGTGGAAAATATAACATTAAGTGAATAGAGATTAATTTATTTTATAGGATTTTATAATTCTATAATAAATAATAAGAAATTTTTGCACATATCATTTCGATAATAATTCTTCAAGTAAATATAAATTATGAATACATAAATATTTATTTATTTTTATTATTATTATTTTGCACAATATATAACTTTATGGAATATTATGGAATAATTCCTTGAAAATATTATAATAATAAATAAATAATTTATAATTTTTTTTGCTTTGGAATAAAAATTAAAAATATCAATTCATCGAGAACTTTTACACAATTATATTAATTTTTAATTAATATAATTATTTTAATTATTTTATCATTATTAAATAGAAATATATAATATCATTATTAAATAGAAATTAATTTTTTAATAGCAATTTTGAAATCATATATAACAATAAATAATTTTTTTTGAAAATAATAATGTAAATTAACAAATAACAATTATATTTTTTATATTTTCTTTTAATTATTATTAAAAATGATTAATAATCATTATATTTTTGAAGTAACGGATTTAATGACTTCCCTTAATTATTATTATATTATTATAATTTTAAAAATTCAATAATAAAAAATTTTCATGGTTATAATAATTTATTTAGTGCTTAAACATTAATTAATGATATATTTCAATTAACAATTGAACATTATAGCATGATTAACGTTTCACTAAAAAAGAATTCATTCTATTAGTTGGAGTAAATTTTCACATTTATTCTAAATTTCATTTTAATACATTATGAAAATATTTTAGTAACAAAAAAATTATTAAGAACATCATTAATTCTTTATTAGATAATTATATAATTATAATTTTGTATAAATCAAATTTTTCAAAATCACGACAAATCAATAATTGAAAATATCAATAATTTTGTCCAATAAAGTAACGTGAATATTAATTTTGAAAGCCGAAATATTATCGAAAGTGAAGAAGTATGTGGAAGAAGGAAGTGTTGACAACAAAAATGTTGATTGAAGAGAAAATTTTATTGAAAACGCATTTGTTGCTGAAAGAGATGATTAAAATAACGGAATAAAAAATGAAAATGGATCGACGTCATATCTAACGAACTGCGACTATACCCAAAACTTAGTGAGCCATACCCAATTTAGTGAAAATATGTTGATGCCATCGCGTTGAATACACGAAATTAATTTTACATGGATACTTTCACATTTTTTACAAATATTAAATACATTGATGTGAGTCGGTTTTAATAACTTACTTCATAATGATAAATCATGCAAGCAAAATTTGTTATTTAATCACAATAATTCACCAACAAAATAAAATATGTCGTCATTGAAATGAACCAAAGTAAAAAAGTCGCTATCGAATATAATGAAAACTATAACAATTTATGACCTTGCAATCGTTAAAATTGCTCTATAAATTCAATGCAGTAATAAACCACAATTTGATCAATTATTTATTCATATTGGTGCTTTTCATATTATGATGGCTGTTTTCAAGCAATAAATAAATCCATCAATAACTGTGGCATTATGGACATCATGGTTAAGGCTAAGATGCTTGCTAACGGATCGATTAATAGTTTTATACTGGCAAGCATTTCAATACTTGGCAATGCAAGTGTTTACATTCAATTATAAGAAGCTGATATTAAAATTATTTACTACGTATGTAAAATCGATTATGACAAATGTAACGACTCGATGTTCTTACACTGATGTTATAATTATAATGCTGGCAAATATGAAAGCAATGAAAAAAAGTTTTTAAATTTCAATGAAAGTTAGGTAGGCAATCATCAGCGATTCATTAATATTGCACAGCTATATCATATCAGCGATTCATATATTGCACAGACTTTAGAGTACAAACTAAGCGAAGCGCTGTCAATCTTTCACGTAATATAGACTGCAATTACAATCCAGCATTTTTCCAAAAAAGATAAAAATATTTTTGCTAAGTAATTTGGGAAGTTACATATAAAGTTTTGTGGAAATGAATAATTTATCAAAAGTTCGCGAACAAGTTTTCGAAAATATCGAGGAATTCATCTGTTGAATTTATGGATTCAAAGTTATAAACAACATTATTCAAACTTGAATCACAATATTTTTGAAGACTTACAAAATGATGATATATTTTGATTAAAAAAGCAAGACTGATAGTTCAATATCTTTACCATGCAAAATGAAATTGCATCCATATTTTTTATAAGTTTGGTAGATTGCGAAAATTTGAGCCCACGTGCATTTAAAAATTTCAATCAAAGCATCTTTCCTTGACTATGATTAGAAAGAAGAAAATGATAAATACGACTTCAAATATTTTAATAATGAGCATTCGTCTAAACCGTAACAATTGAATCAGATAAATTAGCAATATTTTTATAAACAATTTTAATTATTAATTTATTATTAACTTTATTATACATTAATTTAATCAAGTAATATTTCATTAATAATGTATTAATTAATATTAATGATAAATAATTAATTGTAAATCATCTTTGACAGTGTAATATAAGCTAATTTATAATTGATTGTCACATTTTTTGAATTTTTATTACTTAGTCTGTACTAGAAAACTTTTTTATATATATTTTTTGCATATGAATAATCCATAATTATTATATCTATTTACAGATGATGATGAAAAGATTATAGGGAATTGCAAAAGCTATTCTAATAGCGAATCGGAGACATGATAAATGCATACCGAATCAGTTTAAAGATGATTAAAAACTATCTTTTTATTTTAAATGACATCGATTTTATATATCTTATATTTAATATTTATTTATGTTTATATTATTTTATTTATTTCATTGTTCAACAATCATTAAAGCGTAAAATGCATATTGCGCAGAATAACTTTATATATTTATATGATAATTTATTATAATAATACTTGACATAACAGTTTAAATAAAAAAACAATCAGTTTACTATATGATGAGAAAAAGATTGTCAAGTGATATAGTGAAAATTGATCGCGGTACGATAACTATTACGATAACTATGTATCGTAAACGCACCACATCTTTGACTATCATCATTGACGGTCTTTCACTCGATATACAATTAGTTGATTATTTTTTTTTGTTTAAACTATCATGCTAACTATTAATTACTCAAATTTCAGTTTTTGCAATATGAACTTAATGATTGTTTATACATGTTTATATAAATAGCTGACGCTTAACGATTCACGTTTCAATTAGCTAATTATATTTTATTTTTGGATTATTTTCAACATTAATAATTAACGCATAAATTTTCAGCTTTGGAGGTTTATCTTTTTTTTAATTATTAATTATTAATTTACATGCGTGGTGTGCCGCAGCTGATATTCACGAGACTACATTATAATGTCATTATTTATCAAATAAATAAAAATCAATTTTGGCACTTTTTTGGTCATAAAAATCTATTACTGAATCCGGGACTATAATTATTTATAATTATTTAAAATAATACTGAAAATAATTGTTTATAAACCAACTTTTATATGAGTGTATTTTAATTATTTACAATTAACCGATTTATTTAATTTTTCCTTTTTTTTTAAATGTTTAATATGTATAAATATTAGAATTCTTTTACGTCCGATATATAAAAATTTTAGAATCAAATATAGTATCAAATTTGAATTTTATGCTCTTTTTATTAATTATATTGTAATTATATATTATTTATTTTCCCATAAAGAAGTGATATTGTTCTTCTTCTAATGTGTTAATATTAAGAGGAGCATTTACTTAAAACCATAAATGATTGAAATATTTGATTTCACAATCATTAATAAGTTATAAGAATAACATACATGCAAGAAATTGATTTTCTTATTTTTTATGTTATTATTAATTTGATTAGAATATATAATATAAAAAAATTATTATTTAATCTTAATATTCGATAACAAACAACTCAAAATCATGTTCTTAATAGACTAATTAATTAAAAATTCAAAAGTATTTATATTACAATGATATCTTTTTTAAAAATAAAGAAGTATATTGATTAATAATAAAAGATTGAGAGCATTACTCTTCTCAAAATAATTCTCCAATGAGTATAGTACAATTTTATATATAATATTATATTTTTCATTATTTAATTTAATATATTTTTTTTTATAATTTTATATAGTTTAGTTTAACATCAGTATTAATTTAGTGCTAATTTATTAATCTAATTTTTTTTATTTTAATATTTTTATACAGCTTAGTTTAATGTTAATTTAATACTTTAGTTATTGTTAATTATTTATGATTTATTTATTTTATGATTAATTTATTTTTAATTTATTGTTAATGTAATATTGTAATTTTAGTATTGAAATTAAATGTTTTTTTTTTAAATTAAATATATTAAATATAATATTATGAAGTATAGAATATGCAAAATTTTATTAAAAAATATGGAAAATACTAATAATGGAAATTTTCTCCATTTATTCTTCATATTAAGCAAATTGTCGCATATACTATCTATTCAAAAATATACCTATTCATAAGTGAAATTTGAAGACAAGTTTTAAAACTAAAAAAAGAATATTTATTTAAAAAGTAATATAGAGTGATTGAGAAGTTGCATTATTTAAAAAAAAAACAATAATAAGAAAAATTGTTAAAAAATTGCTTATATATAAAAAAAAACACTAACTTTACGAAAATTATTCTCTGTATCCGCGAAAAAATGAATTTTTCAGCAAAAAATTTTCTAGTAAAAAACGATTTTATATTTTTTTTAAAAAATATAAAGTTTATATAGAAAAAAATATTAATTGAAAATATAATAATAATTGAAAAATAATGTTATAAATTGAAAAGAAATGTTTGAAAACAATAGGATTATTATAGAAGAACAGAAAAATATTATATACATTGATAAATATTATATACATATGAAACATAAATAAATAATATGATCTGCTTTAGCAAAGTAAAAACAATCCAGATATTTCGAATTCTTCTCATCAGCTAATAATTTCATATTTGTAAAAAGAATGAATTTGTGTAAGTGTTATCTTAATTTTTAAAAAGATAGCACAAAAGATATTATATGATATTATATTACATTATATTATTTTATATTATATTATATTATATTATTATATTAATTATATTATATTATATTATTATATTATATTATGTGGATTTCATGAATGTTACAAACTGTCAAAAATGAATACAAAAAATATTGCTATCTAATATTTTATCAAATTTGGGAAAAAAGCCATATTTATCAAAAAAAAAAATTCATTCTTATATTTATCAACACATTATCATGCAAATAAATAAAGCAAAAATTATTAATTAAGTTCAATTTACTTTCTCATCTTGTTTACTTTCCAGATTTGATTCTCTCAGATTATTTATTTCCAAAAAAAAAAAATAATTTTTTGTTTATTTATTATTATTATTAAAAGATTTTCATTAAATGATGTATTGCTTGCAATAAACAACTAATTTGAAAATCTTCAAGAAACGGATTTTATGAGATAGAATAAAAACTTATCTAGAATATTGCGGAATGAATTGTATATTAATGGAGATTATAAAAAATAAAAAAAAATTTTTTAAAAAATATATATTTTAATTTTTCAAAGCACAAACTTTTCAAATGATTCAATAATTTTAATATTAAATTAAATAATATTATAAACAATATGAAATCATGAAAAAGGAATTAAACAATAATAATAAAATAATAAAGCTCATATTTCAAATATAATTAGAAGTTATATCAAAATGATGAAAAGTTAATTAAAAAATAACTCCTTTATTAATTGCAATAATTTATACTTCAAATTTTTGTTTACACTGATGAATCAATTAGAACAGTCAAAAATATTCAAAAATAAAATTCTAATCTGATTAAAATCTGAAAAAAAAATGTCAATTATCTCCAGACAAAAAAAAAACTGATCTCCAATTTTTGGTAGAAAATTTAAGAAAGAAAATAAAATGATTATAAAAGATATTCTTTATGATTTTTCATTGCAAATCTAATACTTCAAAAAGTGTTGAAGAATCTGAGATACAAATGGAAAAAAAGCAATAGGTTTAGAAGAAAGTAATTTTGAGAAATTATTTATATATTATATTTAATTCCATAATTATAATGGATAAGTTTATTATTTGACAATAAATCACTTCATAAATATGCAAAGATTGATCAAATAATTAATTAGAAAAAAATATTTTCCATACAAATTTTATAAGAAAAAATGAATTATATAAGATTATTGAAAAATATTATATTTATATACATTTAAATTTATATATATTTATATACAATATTTATATTATATACATTTGAAAAATATAAAAATCATATAAAAATAATAGATAAAATAATAAAATTACAAAATCATATATATTTCGATTTCTGTCTTATATAAATTTAATTCAATTGAACTGATTTGGGAATAAATCAAATATAATTAGAAAAGAATTCATGAAATTAACATATTAACTTTAAATAATTGAATTAGAAAAATGACATATGATGCAATAGGACATTGAGTTTAATTGAAAAAATTAAAAAAATCCAAAATTAATATTAGAATAAAGATGTTAGAAAAAATTATTAATATTAATATTAAATATTTAGAATAATGATTATATAATAATAATTTCTGATAATAATATTAAGAAGATAAGAATAACAATATTAATATAATTTCTGATACATAAATTAAGTAAAAAAATTTTTTATAAAAGTTAAGATAAAAGTTTTAAGATAAAAATTTTCTCAATTTGTTAGTTAAATTTTGTTAATAAATAATATTTAATATTCAAATAGTTACGTCAATTTTAAAATTATTCATTCCATCTTACAGTACAAATATTTCCTCTTTTCATTATATTCGAATTAATAGATAGAATTAATAGATGTTTTTTTATCAATAGATATGCGTGACATTAAATTAATTCAAGCAATCTGCATTCTATCTAAATTCATATAAACATATTTTTAAACATATATTTCACTTAATTTCAAATTCATTTTTCCATTACTAAAAATGTTTCATTCTATTGGAGATGGACTCTTATATGCTGATCAATGTATTCTGTTGTACGAATAACTGATTTGAGCATATATTTTTTTCGAATGTTCTGAATCGATTTTGTCTCATTTCAATTAATAATAACTAGACAAAATTTACATCTTACTTTTATAGAAAATAAATGCTCACTATATAAAATATCACCATCTAAACAAGAAATAATATTTCTTTATTTATGAAATAATTCTTCAAATCTGTTTTATCTACAAAAACTAGTATTTAAACAATACATTTTAATATAATAAATTTAATGTAAGAAATTGTTACAAGCAGTTATCTAAAATTAATATTAAATATTATTAAAATAATTTTTATATGGGAATTCTCTAGAAAGAAATGAATTAAATATATAACTGATAAAAATAATCATTTAATGATCATCATTAGAGAATCTCAAATATATAATCCTCGAATCTATAAGAATTTTTATTTTTTTAAATTCATAAATAAAATACAAATGAATTTGGAACAATGTTGTATTATCAAATTCAATTCATGAAATTCAACAAAAGCAACAAAACATTTCAAGTTAAAGACAATTTATAAAGATACATTATGTCTACTTATATAAATTTTCAAAGAAAACCACAACGAACAATGTTATAGATGCTCTTTTACATCAAAAAATGATAATAATATAAGTCCAATTATAATAGTCATAATCAATAATAATTCAAATATGCCATAAGTATATTATGTGAGAGGAACTGAGAATATGATTAAGAAATACATAAAAGCCATGTAAATGAAATATAAATTAAAGATTACTAACTAATAAAAAAAACTAAACTAATAGAAAAATAAATTATATAAAATTATAAAATATAATTTTTGTTTTATTTATCATTAAAAAATAAAAATATAATAAAGAATACAGTAAATTTATTTTTATATATAAAAAAGCATTACAAAAAAAAAAATAAATTTAAATTATGATTTTTATGCTAGTTGAGAAAATAATGGAATTTAATGAAATTTTTTAATGGAATTCAAATACTAAAAAATATTCAAAATAGAAAGCTTTCAGTAGATTCCAAAAGTAATTGAAATATTTAAAAAACAAGATATTATAAATAAAAAAATTATTCTTAAAATTTTATTTATAGTTATAAGAGCAACTGATGACAGATAAAAAGAAAAATTTTAAATTTTCAGAGAATATTATAATTCTTGTAATTTTTTAATGCCATTTTTTAATTCTCTATAAAGAAAAACGAGTGATCTTATCTTTTGTGTCTTTTAGGAAATTGATTCTATATCTCAGAATAATTGTGCAGAGAAAATACTTATCTGTTATTCTTTTACATGAATTCTTTATAGTGGCGCATCCACAAATCTAAGTTTATCTAGAGATTAGTTCTTAATCTCATAAAGTTATACTTAAATCAATTGGAGCCAAGCTCACGTCAATACTTGGAAACACAATTGCAAAAAAATTGAAAATGATATATTTTCTACATCAAAATCTGAATCTAATAATGAAGATATTAATTTATAATCGAATATTATATATATCATATATATTATGATAATAAAAATATGAAAATATGTTGTTCTTAAACGTTATTATTGCGAATATGAAATAGTGAATTGTCAGAAAAAAATATAGTATTTTCGCCAGAAAATAGCTAGATAAATGTGCTCTCATTTTGTTCTCTATCTCTATTACTATATTGTCATTATCAGCCGAGAATGGTGATAAAGAATGCCAATAGATATTAAGATAGTGAAATAAAACGGTTTCGCATAGTCTCTCGATCCAAGTATCAATTAAAAACTGTAAACAAACTTTATTTTCTTACTTTTATCTACTATCGCTGATTAAATGAGATTCTTATTAAACGCACTTTTACAATCTTAAAAAATTTTTATAATTAATGTCTTGAAATTTATAATTAAAGAAATTAATTTTAATTTTACTTTAACATTTCAAAAAAATATGATATAAATAGATGACCTTAAAAATATTCTCAGCATATTAATTCAAAAAATATATTTATATATTATACTAAACACTTCTCTATTAAACTAAACTATTATCCATACTAAACACTTTTCTATATTACTTTTTCCATACTAAACAATCATGAAATTTTTTTCATATTGTCACGAATAAGATATTCAAATAAATAAAATTATTAGATCACTTATATAATTTAATTTAATGCTATGTATATTTAATTATGAAATTTTTTTTCTCATTAGCTAATAATTATTCATATTAAAATGAAAAATGAATTTGTTGAAAATGCTGTCTATGCTAATTTTTAAAGAGAAAAAAAAATAAATATCATGGAGAAATAAATACTATAAACATCAAGAAATGAATGCAAAAAATATCGTTAATATTTTATTAAATACAATAATAATAAACGAGTAACGATCCTCATCATTCAATTCAATTAAATGAATCACTTGAAATATATCAAGGAAAAATATATGATAAATTGACAATTAAGGAATAAAATATTTTATATTTATAAATTATATATATATATTTTTGCAAATATGTGAAAATTTATGTTACAAAAAAATTTATTAATATAATTAATAAATAAAAAATAAAAATCAAAACAAAAAAAAATACAAGCAAAAAAACTTATAATGCGGATTAAATTGCATAATATATATATATATATATATATTGCCATATTAGATATATCAATTAAATCAATTAAATTATATAGAATTATATAGAATTGGTATATAGAATTAATATGGACTGAAATAAATACATCAATACATTAATGCTGTCATAAACAAAATTATTATTAATATATGAAAAATATTAAAAAAAAATATTAGAATAACATAATATTAAAAAGAATGTAATATCTTAAATCATTGTTAAGAAAGTAAACACCAATTAAGTAATTTTACCAATAAACCAAATTTCTTTTTGTATTATTAAATTTTTGTAACATTTATTGCTCGAATAATGTAATTCTGTGTAAACAGCAGAATCTACTAAACTATAATTATATATTAATAGTTTTTTTAAATAAATATCTGTTAAATAAAACTATTTGTTTGAAATTTTATTATATAGATTGATATGTATATATATATATAAATTTTATCATATAGATTGATTGATAACAAAAACAGAAGATTCTTCCAATTCAAAAAATAGTTTTTTTCAAAAAATTAATAATATAAGAAAATTTATTTATTTTATATTTATATAAAATTATATTTATTTCAATTTCAACATTTCGATTTTAATTTTAAAAATTAAAATTATGTTATTATCATTTTTGCATGCATTTTAATGTCAATTAAAAATACAAAGGAAAAAAATATATACTTATATGCAAAATCTGTAATTTTGAAAATTGAAAAAAAAAAGATCTTGGAAAAAATGTTCTTTGCAAAGTTTTGAGAATATCACAGAAATTCTGAAAAATATTTTTTATATTATCACAATTGAAGCAGATATTAGCTATTTTTAGATGGCTATCTTCTATTATTATTAATTCATTTTCTTAATTTTATAAATTGTATAAAAGATTATAACACATTGTTAATATTAGAAAAATATATGAATCAATCGCGTGGATTTGATGCTTTTTTAATTATATATCAATAACAATGATAATATCGAAACTCATATGATTCCTGATAATCATCTCTGAAATCATATCTCTAAGAAAAGCATAAAAAAAATGTAATATAAATGACAATAAATTATAAAATTGTTAAAAAATTTTGCAATTTTAATCTTTTTTTCAAAAATTTGGTCAAGTCATTAAATATGTATAAAAAAATCATTATTATTTTATTTAATTCTCTGAAGATTTATTGATTTGAATTAATTTCAATTTCATTTTTTTTTCATCTCAATAATATTTTTAGTAATTCATGATATATATTTTCAATATTCTTTCATGCATAATGCTGCACTATTACATTTCATTAATTCGAGAATTTTAAAATTTTATACATGAATGGTAAATCAGTAGAACCAATATTATATTTATCATTACTTAATACTAACTACAAATTTAAGTTAGATTTCTTTTCTTTTTAAAATAAGCATCACGTTTATATTGACTCGATAAATAACTTTCACAAACTAAAAATTCACACAATTTAACTTTAAATATAATAGTTTTGACTATTATAAAAATATTATAGGTTGACAATTAAGCAAAGTAAATAAAGAAATTGAATGTAAGAACGAATTCAAAATATGTGAGATATGCGATTTAAGATATATTGGAGAGAAAATAAAAAAAAGATTGTAAAATTGAAGATTTCAGTAATTATTTTATTATATTATTTATTGTATTCATATTTATTATATTTATTCTTAATTTTACTTTTTTATATTTCTTTATTTATACTTCTTTATTTTTTATATTTTATTATTTTTTTAGTTATGAAAGTTATATCGACATTTACCATTAAGTTAATATTGTAAATTTTATGCGAATCAAATTGATGATTGATTAGTAAAATTATATTAAATACCGTATGCATTTCAATTTAAAAAATTTTCTATCATATAAAAGAGTAAATGTCATATAAAAGACTAAATTCATACAAAATGAAGAAATATATCCATATTGTATGTAAAATGAAGCAATATTGCAATAAAAAATAATAATAATAATAATTATAATATTAAAATTATTAATAATAATAATTAATAATATTAATAATATTTATCCTAAATGTTTGAAAATGTCAACATTATTTGCGAAATTTCGAAACAGAAATTTTAATTTACAAAATGATAAGAAATTGGAAAATTTGTCTTTTTTTAAAGACAATGATTTGACAGTAAATATAAATAATCCGTATGTTCGACTCTATTTGCGAGATTTATAAATGTTATATATAGAGAAATTTTTCATATAATATAATTTTTGTTCTTCCCACACGCGGACTTCTATTAAGCTTAAACAAAGAACAGTGTTATCTGAGAAGACTCTCTAAAAACTTAGCCGACATTTATAATTGTATATTTCTAACGTCCTTTAGACGAACTGAATTGATCTTAATGATATATTCCAGACGCGGCTAATTCAAAGACAAATAATATTGCTCTGGTTCGAGGAATATCGAGAATCTATAAAAGAAATGTACTGATCAGTTGCTGTTTATCGTGAGAACTTTGTAAACAAATCACCACTCAAATAAGGAAATTCTCGAATTTGGTTGGGTATCGCGAAACGGGCAATAGTGATATTATTGGTATGTTCCACCGAGAAACTGTGATTCTGCCAATTGAATCAAAAAGGGATTTTTCTGAAGGTATAAATATCACTTGCTAAGATCTTATTGTGAACAGGTTGTAATCCAACCCCCAGATACAATTAATTTTGTTCTAACATTTCATTGTGCTCTGATCGTGAAACACGATTATCTGCTGCAACTTTGTGAAAGACCTTTTTCTCTAATAGACACTGCTTCACACGTGTAACCATTAATGCAGTCCATTCATTTTTAAGAAGCGTACCATTTGTTACGATATCTGTCGAATAAGTATCCACTAAAACCAATACTACAATATTATCATTGCAGGTGCAAACATAGTATATAATTGAAGAGATTTCAGAAATGTTTAGTATATTATTTCAGAAAGTAAGAATACTTTAAAAAAATTAGGAAATTTTTTTTTGCGAAAATGAATCCAACATTTTTTCAATACAGAGAATTGAACAACAGGATTTTTGTATACAATTCGTTACTTGTTAACATGACATGAAATTCTTTTTCAATTGTTTATTGACAAGTAATGAAAAATAGCTTACATATGATAATCTAAAACGAAAATTATAATCGTTATCTCGAATTAAAATAATCAGAAAAACTTTGAAATCGAATATTCAAGGCAATAAAATGTTATTCTAAATGATGAAATTTAAATAGAATTATTCATTTTGAATTTTTAAAATTTTAAATATTAATTGACTAAATTAATTAAATTAAATATCATTAATATTATCATATTATGAACAATTTAAATGCTTGAATATTTTAATTGCATAAAAATACAATAGAAAAAAAATATATTTTACGTTTCAAAAATTATATGATAAAAAATTAGAAAATTTGATTGTGAAACTTTACAGCATCCGCCATATTTTTCCATTATTATTTTATCTGATGATTTCTTCAGATACCTATACAGCACATATATATATATATTATGTTATTTAAATTATTTTACTTTTTTATTTAATTAATTTGCTTATTTATTTTTGACAAGATTTATTCTTTAATATGTTTTTTATTAATTTATTAGGTTTGATGATTTAGATTCTTCAAATGATGTATAATCGTAAATCAATTTTTTGCAAAATAGTCTTTATCATTTTCTGAAGTAATAGTTTGACAATTCTATAGGAATAGCAATTTTATCTATTTAATTTTTGTTTTGTAGTTTTAGAACAGATTTTTAGTCAATATTTATTGCAATAGTTTGAAAATCATTCCATTGATACGGATGCATATTACACTTTCTTTTTCACAAAAAAAGCCATTTGAAACAAGCGAAAAATTTATAAATAAGCAAAAATATAATCTAGATAAATTTCTAGAATATTTATATTATTATATTTTTTTATAATAATAAATATAATATAAAATATGAAAAATAATAGATTAACAGAACAACAAATTTATACATCACAATTATATATAACTTTTTTTAAAAATTTGTTAAATTAAATTTAATAAATTTTATTAAACATTTTTTAAATTTTCTATGTAATTAATATTGTATAATACTATATTGTATTTATATAATGTAAATATTTATTTATTCATGTATATATTATTCAATTCGCGATATCTATTAACTTACCTAATTATCATTTTTAAAATTGTCATTTATGAATGAAATAATCTTTTTCTTTATCTTTTCTTGAGCTTTATAAGAGCATGCTCGAGAGATAACAAAGAAAAAAATATTAATATTAATAAACTATTAATAATCCAAAACCTGTATCTAACAATTATTATATATATATTTATAATATTTTAAACAAGAATTTTTTTCTCATTTTTATCAGAAAAATCTTTGTTATGATTCATATAGATCCTATATTTAGAATATTGCCAAGTGAGGATTAAATACTAATTATTAATATTATTTTTTTATCGATATATATATATCAAATAAAATTAAATGATATATTTTTAATGCTATTTGTTAATACATAATAATAAAGACATCTATTAGAAATTATATCATTAAGCGACATTTATTGAAAACAATAAATAATAATTGAATATATAAAATATATAAAATTGAATACAAAATCTTTTGATTTTATTTCCTTTTTAAATTTGTAGTATTCAATATAAATAATACTTTCTATTCATAAAATAAAGCCCCTATATTATTTTCATATAAGTCTATAACACTATTTTAAAATTTTTAAAATATCGGAATTAAATTATGAAGCAAAAGCAAATGCATTAAATGGTAAAGCAGAAAACGAGAAAGAAAAACAAATCAAACAGATTTTCATAATTCTTATTTTTAAATGTATCATAATTTAACTGAAATTTTATTTTATTATTTTGATTTTATAATTTTTATTATTTTATTATTTTATGATTTCAGTTACTTTCAGAATTTTCTGATAGCGAAATATTTTTTATTAAAAAAGAAATTTATCTTAATTATTTAAGATCTGGTTAAGAATTATCTAAGTAGTTTAAAGGTCATTATTAAACATTTAGAAAAGCAATTGGCTAAAAAACTAAATTCTAAAATAAATTTTTTTTTTCAAATTTTTTTCTGAAGCATTATCTTATATCACTTATATGAAACTCAAAAAAAGAATATTTCAGAAATTATCGAAATATAATATCAATGAGCTAAATAAAAACTAATTGAGAATATGTTATTTACAAAAGATTATTTAACATTATGAAATAAGATGAATAGAAGTGAAACTTTCTTAGATTATTTTATCGGGTTTTTTAAATGATAGTAAAATGATATTACAAAAAACATATCCAGCAAAAATATAATATATTTCATTTGCAAATAGAGATATAATAACTTTTGATCAAAATATACAAACAAACATTTATTGATGATGAAAAATCAGATTCTGATATTTTTTTAATATTGTTTACAATATTGTTTATATTTGCAAGAAATTATTAGAAAAAAACAAAATCAAATTTAATTTACAATTACATAAAAATATACAAATATAATAAACTAAATAGCTTAAATATTGAAAAATAAATATACAAGTACTTGTTTTTTTTAATAAAATTACAGATGACAAGATTTTTACATCCATATAGACTTACATTAAATATGATTTATGTAATAAATATGCAATATAATTTTATTCATCTTATCTACAAAGCACCAATTAAAGATTTCAATAATAATGATATTAGAACAAGAAATTAATGAAATCTATTTTTAAAATGATCAACATTACATATATGGACATATTTTTGTACTTATACAAATTCCTAATATAAAAGTAGTAAATGCATAATATAGGAGAAAAATAAAATATGAAAAAATGTAAGATTATAATTCAACAGGATTTCTATACATAATTAAAACTACTACTGTATCCAAAATTTAGATTTAATAATACAATGAATTCTATTTATGTGAATTCCATTTATATGAAAGAATCTGATTATCCAAACTCTAAATAAGTTCTTATCATTTGGCATAACATCATTCCACTTTCATGAATATCTTTGCAATATAATAAAATTAAAAATATAAATTAATTATTCAGAAAGTTATTATATATGCAAATTTTTTTTAAATCTATAATATATGATACATTATTAATTTAATAATGAGATAAAAAAGAGATATATATGTTATCTAAGAGATATATATGTTATCTAAATTTCTACACATTAAAGATTATTGCATAAATAAAAATAATTATAAAATTTAAATATATCATGAATTACAATCAATTGAGGAAAATAGTGAATAAAATAAATGTCATATTATTCATTTTCAAAGATAAAATCATAAATGATATAAACAATATTTCTTTTATTTACTTTATTTATTTATTTTTTATATTAATTAAAAAATAGAAAACATACATTGATAGCAAAATTCCACTAATAATTCTAATTAATTCAAAAAATTTTAAAATACTGTCAATAATCGAATTAATCTAATAAATCTAATATAAATCTGCATCTTATTGCAAGGTATTTTCCATCTATTTATGATAAAACGAAAAGAAAATATTCAAATATTCAAGTAAATATGTTGTATATACAAAAAGTCATAAAATATTAAATATTCCAAAATCTGCAATGTTGGATTGTGTCTTTTTGTTTTAAAAATTTTCATACAAAATATTATTATATTGTTACTAAAATTACTATTATATATTATATTTATATATGAATGCTTAATGTTATTTATAGAAATATTTAATGTGTAATTATTTCTTAATAAATTTATTAAGAAATTATAAATATCTTGTTTTAAAAATAAAAAATAAAAAATTTATTGCTATTAGCAATTTATATCATAAAAATTTAACTCATAATAAAATTTTATAATAGGAAAAAGAATATTGAAAATTAGAAAAGCTTTTATCAAAGTTTTATTGCAATCGTTGTTAGAAATATCTTCTTAGAATATATAATAAGAAAAATTTGTTTAATACAAGATATATAATAATAAATAATACAATACAAAGATGCTTCAAAATATAAAATTTATTTAATTATAAGTTTATATTATATTAATTATAAATTAATTATAAATTTATTTAAAAGTGATAGTGTGATAAAAAGCTCTTCTCAATATAAATAATATTTCAGTGAAATTTTTAATAAAAATTAATTAGATTTTGTCATATTTAAATATTGCTTATTTTTATATAATTATATGAAAAAGCGGAAAAGTCATATTGATAAAATTATTTATTTCAGATACAAAATTATTAGAATTAATTTGTAATTTTTAAATTACATATTAAAAAATATTAATAATCAAATAGAAAACTTAATATTCATTAGAATATTGATTCAATAATAAATATTGGTGTGGCAATTTATATTTCATTATATCAAACAATTCTTTTCTATTAATTATATTTTTTTCCATTGCCACTATATATCACTATATTATATTTTTTATTTGTAAGTTATTGTGTAATAATTTTTTTTCTATTTTGAATAAGTTAATAATAATTAAGCTTAATAATTTTTCCTTCATTATGTTTGTATTTTTATATTTTGTTATTCTATGATAGTTATTATTTTCTGAATTTTTCATTTGTATTTATAAATCATAATCTAGTTTCAATTATTGTCAAATTTTTATTTATTTTTTCAAAAATGGATTTTTTATCAAATTAATTTATAATTATATCTTGTCAGAAAAAACAATTCTATTTGATTTTTATAAAAAAAAAAAATAACTTGTATGTATTTGAGTTGGATGAATATAATCAATAAATTTAATGAATCTAATATAGAGAAACTTTTTTTAGATCTAATTAAAGATATAGAAAACTATAATGAATAAAATATAATGACAACAAGAAACATTGAATTTAGAATATGAGTATATACAAAACATAGATCTAATAACAATCTGATAAAATATTGACTACAATAATTTTTTTTTTCATTTATAAATTATACTTGTCTGAAAATATATTGCAACTGATGATTCAAAGAAGAAAAGAAAAAAAAAATAGATATATCCTCTAATGTACTAGAAATAAATCAGAATACAGTACTAGAAAGCAAATACATACTAAAAATCCGTTGATTGAATGAAACCAAATTTTTCAATATAATATTTATTATGAATATATTTATTATGAATATATTAAATTACATATATCAAAAATAAATATTATACAAATACTATTTAATTTAATAAAAACAATAATTCATAAAAAAATATTTCATTTTTAAAAATGACAAAAAATATAAAATAAATAGTAATATATAAATAATAGTAATAGTATGTTAGAATAATATGAATTGAACAATGAAAAAAAGGCAGATATGATAAATTAACTTCAAAAAACGTATAAAATATATAAAAAAGGACTGTGAAATGCAATTATCTTCTGATCATTTTTGTATTTTTTGTATTCAAAGAATTCCAGAATAAAGTATTAAACGAATGAAAAAATTTTATTATCTATTTAATAGAATTACAAAAGAATGAATTATTAAGATTTTTTATCTCATCACGTAATTAAATTCAAAAAATATTATATTTAATTAAATTAATTAAAAGCATTTAAATAAGAGAAATGGTTATTATTCATATATATTCTGAAAAAAAGCAATTTGATTAAAATGTCATTTTTATTATTCTTATACATTATAAGAATTATCATCAAACATTATGATTTATTTAACTTTCATATTGTTTTATATATTTTTGAAAAATTTCAATGAAAAATAAGACGTTGAAAAAATAATATTTTATTTATTAAAAAAAAAAATATATAAAACAAATCATGATTTTTTGTAATATTTTAATAATAAAACAAATCGATGATATATAAATTGAAAAAAGTAGACTGCATTCATTATATAATTTACAAGAATCTCAAAAACTATAATTCTATTAAAATATTATTTAATAAATTATTTAATTTTATGTTAATTTTATTTAACATAAAAAGAACAATGGTTTATGACAAAATCATAGAAATTGTTCAGACATTGAATAAATGATACTGCGGGGACAATGCTGTTTTAAAATAAGAATTTGGAAGTCTCTTTGAATTATATATTTGTTAGAAACAATTGGCATGACTAGAGTGTTAATATGGTCTTGAGGCTTGAGTTGACATTTTTCAGCCATGCCAGTCTCAATGGCAATCAGCATTATCCTTAAGAAAAATTATTACAAATACACTTCAGTTTCCTGGAAACAGTGGATTCTACAAGTGACTAGTGCCCCTTAATTTCATTCTAAGAATTTTCTTTAGATTGGGAATATCAAGGAGCTAGTCTATGATATTATTGGTCGTTTGTATATCGCCAATCTCGCGAGATAAGTATGGAAAGGTTTTAAGAGAACTGTTTGAACTTCAGAATTTTTGGAACTTCAAAACTTTTTGAACTTCAGAATTTGGACCTTAAAACTCTTTAAAATTAAAATTTTAAAATCTTGTGAAATTACTGATAAACGTAAATTTTCATTAACATATGAACTTTACTCTTAATCGATTTAGAATAGAACTTTGTTGACAACGAACTTTTTTTAATAAATTAATTTTATTACATATAGCTCCAAGAAGGTTACAGTTAATAAAAAATTAAATATCTAATTTCAGTTAATTTCACAAAAAATTAATAGAAATTAAATATCTAATTTCAATTAATTTTACAAGAAAATTCTTTCCCATCATTAATTCAAATGCATTTAATTCAATAAAGTATTGATTTATTAAAAAAAGATTTAAATATTACAAATCCAATGAAGATTTAGGATTGAAATTGTCTAAATTATAATCTCAAATAAAAATTTTTTTGCATGCATCAAACAAAGAAAAATTAATTTGGATATTATTTTCTCAATTTTTTTATATTTTATGATATGAGATATAAATTTTATATTTTATAATATACCAATTGTAATATATAATATATATTTGTTAAAAAAAATCATATTAAAAACAATATCTTTCTTATTTGAAGCATTTTTATTAATGTTCAATTTTTCAAAACTTTACTACTATGAAAGGATGGATAACATCAAAATTTTTTATTTTAAAATAATGCATGGATGCAAAAAAGATTTGATGACTACATAATGTGATTAATAATTTCATATTGTATATTATAATTCAATTCTTATACATAATTGTTATATGCTTATTCAAAATATAAAACTTAAAAAAATTATAATAGTTCTAAATATTTTTTTAATCGATTGTTTATGAATACAAAAAATAATACAAAAATAATAAGTAATATAAAAAATACAAATGATGGCTTTAACACAATTAAATAGAATCGAGAAATAATATTAAGTCGATAATTAAAGAAAATTAATTAAATTAATTAAAGAAAAAGATAGATGCAATAAAAAAAAAACATTGACGCATATGATAATAATAACAATGACATACTTATACTATAATGATTTATGAAAAATAAAATTCGATCCTAATAGTAGTAATTAAGATATAGAATAAAATTTAAAATGAGATTTTTCAGTAGTAAATGCTACAAATGAAAAAAAATCAAAAATAAGTATCATTTAATAATAAATCCAAATACTCTTTAATTTTTGTGAATTATATATCATAGTCTCGTGACATTAATATCCACAATATACGACAATTAATTTTCTTGAATTTAATAATTATCATAGCTAAAATTTTATTTTTACTTTGTAAATTTTCAAATTTATGAAATTATCTATATTAATAATTTGATGATTAATTTATTATATTATTATATTTTATTATATTGAATAAATTTATATAATAAATAGTTATAGCTACAATGTTACATGTTAGATGTTTCATTGTAATAGATGCATTTAAGACGAATAAAAATATTTTTTTAAATAATGATTATATTATGATTATATTTTGTTAATGAAAATCTTTTTAAATTGTTATCTTTCATTAATTGAAAATCAAATTGAATTAAAGAATCAATTTCCACTTTTTTATGTACGATCTAAAAAATCGGCAAAATTAAGTAAGTATTAATTATTAATTAACATAAATAAAAAAATTATAAAAGTAATAATAAATTTGCCATTTAATTATTTATTTATTTTGTTATTTCTTGTTATCAATTTTGGATTTGAAAATTACAATATATATTTTATGTTAAAATATGTATTTAATTTATGAAAAGCTTTCATTTTTAATTGTCGATGATTTATAAAAAACTTTAACATTTAATTGGAAAAATTATTTGATAAATAAAACGAAAAATAAATTTTTATTATTGTAAATATTTTATCTTATAAAAATATTATATTTTATGAACTTTATAAAATTTAAGAAAGAAATGAAAATAATAATTTTTACATACTCATATGCGTTATTTCAATGTTAATATTACAAATATTATAGAAAGAAATAAAAATAATATTCTAATGCACTTACTGTTATTCCAAATGCTACAAATAATGATTACCACTATTTATCAGAAATAAGAAATGTTACAAACATTGTATTCGCAAATATTTATTTATAGCAATGTTTCTTCATCCTATAAAAACAAATAAGATTATAAGTATTTTGTAAACTGTCATTATATATTTGTATATTTATTAATTATTAATTATAATTATTACTTACATTTATTACTTACATATAAAATATATAATATGTAATATATAATTAATTATAATAATTGAATGAAAATCATTGACTCAAAATATAAAAAATATTTTGATATAATGCTTCAATTATTATTGTCTATGCTTTCAATATTCTTAAACTACTGTAAATAAGTTAAATCTTACAAAATTTATAGTTAACTATTTCTTAATTTATTATTATTTATTATTTTTATTATTACAATCAAAATAAACTAAATCTTACTTATAATTGAGCTGTTAGTATATTTTAATTAGTCAATTCTGAACTTTTCCCATTTTTCAAATTTTACTCTTTTTACTCTTACAAATTTTTATATAGGATTTCTGAAAGTTATATACAATGAAGATATCATGTGATTCCTTATAAAAAAAGAAAAAAAACATAGCACACAAATCTATTATCATTATATCCAAACATTTACAAAATATTAGATTCAAGAAAAAATATAATTGAAACTTTTCATTAAATATATAATTTTGTTATATTACAAAAGACATTATGCATTGCATATAATAAATAGTATTTTAAAATGAATTATAAATACATATGAGTGCAGATCTTCAAAAATTAAACTTTAAATGAAAAAATTTCATATTTTTTTACTTTTATATGTAAAAGTAATGATGATTTATATATATTTATATATAATTTATATATAATTTTTGGTAGAAATAAAATGTATAAATATATATTCTATAGCATATTATATTTAATTTAATTATAATATTAAAATATATATAATTAATAATAATTAATAATAATAATCCTTTGTAATTATAAATTCAACAAATTTTTTTATAATAACATAAATACATTATAAGATGCCATAACAATTATAAATATTTTTTTATAATATATAATATATATACAATACAATATATTATATATATAATATAAATATAAATAATATAATATATATAATAATATAATATATAATAATTAATATCCATATTTTTATAATTTAACATTTTATATATTTTATATATATTTATATTTATATTATTTATATTTTATATTATTTTATATATTTTTATTATTTTATTTTCATATATTTTTCTGTAAATTTAAATTTATATCAAACATATTTTTTTTCTTAAATTTTTGATTATTTATTTCTAATAGTTAAATTTTCCAAAGCTTGCAATTCACATTCTCTACCACATTAAGCATTACATTCACATACAATTCATTTTGAATTTAATCAAAAAATATTAAAAACCAATTTGTTTTATCAATTTATAACATTAAAGTTGAAAGGATTTTTTAGAATACTCCTATCAACCCAACTATCAATTCAACAAAAAAATAATTTTGAACAGAGTTTGGAATTTATTGTTGTAATTTACATGAATCTCGATTTCAAAACACCATTGAAGACTTAATATAAAATTGAACATTTATGCAGCAAGCGATATTTTGTATATTGATTTTTATTTTTATTTTGATTTAGATTCTATAAAAATATTTCACAAATATGTAAATACAATTACTTGCAAAAATTCTATACTAACATATGGTTTAATTTAACAATCTATATTTATTAATTGTAGAAAAAACAAACTCAAATTTGTTTTTTTCGATAGAACATTTATTATATATTACAAATATGAGCAACTTAACTAATTTGATTTGATAATAAAATAATATTTAAAAAATAAAATAAAATGACAATTATTTTTCATGTTAGAAAAATTTTTCAGATATGTTATAAAAGTTTATAATAAAATAATTTACTAAAATAGCAATTTTTTGTAAATAAATAAGTAGTGCTTTTGATAATTTCTTGAATTTATAGCATATTTTAAATAGTTTATGATATTAAAAATCAAATTTTTAATTTAATTTATTCTATATTTTATTCTTATTTTAAATAAATTTATTATTTTTAGTGTGTACTGCTGTTTTTTGTTTATTTAATGATTTAATTATTTAACTAAAACATTTTTTTTCGATTTATTTTGTGCTCAATGCTGAAATAATAAATCAGATTTTTTTAAAGAAAAATAACAAAATTTGTTAATTATTTTCAGTTATATTATACGCCCAAAATGAAAACTGCTAATTTACTACTTGAGAATTATAAAATAAATTAAAATATATATTTAGTTTACATATTTTTAATTTAAATGTACAAATATAATGAAACATATTGCAAATTTAAATTATCAAATTAATGACTTTCATTACATGCATATCCTCATGATAATAATAAAAATATTGAAAAAACAAGAATATACATTAAAAATGATAAATTCATTTAAAAATAAAATATAGAATAAATTAACTTAAAAAAATAATTTTTAACATCTAAAATTATCTAAAATATGCTAGAACCATGAAAATATCAAAATATCAATACTTATTTTTATAAAAAATTACTATTTTAGTATATTATTTTATTTTTTAAATATTATTTTATTAAATCAAATTAATTAAATAAGTTATGTATTTGTAATATATAATAAATTTTCTATAAAAAAAAACAAATTTGAATTTGTTTTTTTTATAATTAATAAAGATATTGATTAAATTAAACTATATATATTGAATATTTTTTTAATTATATTAACATTTTGTATATTTTTGTCATTATATTTAATATAATTTTACATAAAAAATATAAAAAATATTATTTCATCCATTTTGTTAATAAGTTACAATTTAAAATTATTATAAATATTTGTGAATTTGTATTTATATAAATACATAACACATGATGTATATCATTTCAATTTTAAAAGATTCTATTTAAAAGATTATATTTTCCATTATCATCTATATTTTTTGATATGTTATATTTTTAATTTAAATATTTTTTTATATCTTCTATATTTTTTAATATAATCTGTTAAAAAAAAATAAACTAAAATATATTGTATGATAAATAAATTATAAAAAATTAAACGTTTCTTTTTTTATCAATTAATTTTGATTTGATTTCTCCAATAAAATTTTTTTTAGTTACCTTAATCTATTAGAACATGTTATCTATGAAAAGTTTTATTTTGTATATATATATATATATGAGGATATTCAAAGAATAGATATAGATTCAGTCATATAATTATATCTCTATCAGAATCTCAATCTTAATATATATCTCAAATCTTATATTAATAATCTTATTTAAGAAATTGTTATATTTATAAGAATATATAAATAGAATATATACCATAGAATTTGTATTGTGAATGGAAGACTTTATAATTTGAAAGATTTTAAACAGAAATGTAAAATAATAAATCTAATTTAATAATTTAAATTTAATAATTTCTTCATAAAATATATAAGAAATGCCTTATTCTTAATTGTAATTTTGATATATGATTGATATTTTTAAAGAAAAAAAATCTTAAACTCATTATTTAATAATCTAATTAAATTAATATGAAATATTAATAACATAAATTTATAATAAAATATAAAATTATTATTACAAGCAAAATTTTATAAAAAAGTAAAGTTTTATACTAAAGATAAAGAAAAAAAAATAAAGATAAAGAAATATTTTCTATAGTTTATGTGAGAATTGAAATAATAAAATTATATAATAAAATAACAAAATTATGATTTACAATTATAAAAAAATCAAATAAAACAATTATTTTTATTAATTTAAGGAAATCATAAATTTGTGTTTATATATATGTATATATATTGTATATGTATTAAATAAATAATTCTGATTTTCCCATCTTTCTCTATATCATAAATTTAACATTATATAACAATTTATTTAAATTAATTAAAATAATAAATCATTTATTAAAAATCAATAAAATAATGATGGAAAGAAAAATATATATATATCAATTTGCATGTAAGAAATTTAAATATATTTCTTTTGAAAAAAATGAAAAGTTATATAATTATATAGAAATTATAAAATTATATAAAAATATTATATATAAAGATATTAATTAAAATATACATAAGAACTACATACATATAAAGACTATATACAATTAGAACTACAATAAAATTGTTATTATAATATTATAATATAAAATTATAATATTATTATAATGACTATAATATTATTAAAAATATATATCAAATTACATAATGATATTATTACATAAGATATTATTAAAAAAATATAAAAAAATCATGAATATAAAAGAATATAAAATAAAAATAAAATTTATGAAAATCACATTTCATAAATTATAATTATACATATATATAATTAAAATAAATAATTATATATTT
Organism: Apis cerana; assembly: GCF_029169275.1. Taxonomy (NCBI): domain Eukaryota; kingdom Metazoa; phylum Arthropoda; class Insecta; order Hymenoptera; family Apidae; genus Apis; species Apis cerana. The sequence continues at coordinate 1,466,675 of NC_083865.1, read as the reverse complement.
TATATATATGAAATAAAATTATTAAGTTTTATATTATTAATTTAGTAAGTAATTACTAGTAATTTAATTCATGACTTAATTTAATTCAAAAAATTTGTATATTTATATATTTGTATAAATCATAATTTTGTTATATTTCGTAGTTTTATTATGTCAAAATAGATATTATTTTAGATATTATTCTTATTATATAATATTTTTCATTGATATAAAAATAATAAAAATTAATAAATTTTCTGAAATATTAACTAAAAATATAAAATTTTTTTTTATATTAAAGATTGTTAAAGAAGAAATTTACTATCAAAACAATATTAAACTTATATTAAAATAATATTCTAAATTGAAATTTCATTGTTAATATGATTAATATATAATTAATAATTTATATTTAAATATGTATATAAATCAATTTACATATATTAAATTTTATTATATTATATTAATTATTATATTAATTATTCGATTAAAGTCAATCAATTAAATTATTAAAAAACTAAATTATTTAGTTATAAGAAATTTATTTAAAGAAAAATTCTTATTACTTATATCATTTCTAAAATATTCAATTTATATAATATAATATGATTCATTAAAGATACAATTATTTGTTATTATTTGTTATAATATATATATATACTACTATTTTAATTGAATTATTTTTTTCAATATGTATTTTTGTATGTATATTTAATATGTTTTTTCAATGATATTTTTTATAATATGTTATATTATAATATAATACAAAATTAATTACTTTAATTTGTCTTATATTTATTATTAATTTAATTATATTTTTTTAATTAATTTTTGTACTATAATTTATATATATATTATATTGTTTATTGCAATTACATTAATTTAATTTTTTTAATAAAAATTTAACTTATATACTCTTTAAATACTTAATCATATTACAATTATAAGATCACATATTCGAATTTATATGGAATAGAAGCAATGCGAATATTTTTTTTCATTGTTTATCTATACACAACACATGATTTTATTTAATAATAAAAATTTATATTAATAATAATTTTCAAACTATAAGCATGCTTATTATTATGAATATATAAAAATATATAATTTGCCAATTACACGATTTCTTTATTATATATAAATCCACAATTCATTTATGAGACTGTGTATATATATATTATAATACATATATATTTAATTTTTATGACAACTCGTAAATACACTATGGAAAAAATGATATAGCATGTAAAAATATGATAATAATACAATAAAACTATATAATTAATATAAATGTTTGTAAATATAAAAAATAAATAATATTTAATAGAAATATTAACATATTATAAAAACGGCAATAGAAAAAGAATTTAACATATAATATAATTTAACATTAAGGCATTATTTTTTAATGATTTAATATATAACATCATAAATATATTCTTTAACCAATATATAATTTTAATTCAATATATCATATAATAAAACTTATATTGGAAAACTTAACAATCTCATATTTTAAAATATTTATAAAAACATTTTGCATGTACCTTTCAGATATTTCTTGAATTTTAAATAAATCGTTATTTATCATAAAGAAAGTCTGGGCAGTGAATTGTATTCAATTTCTCTCCTACTTTTACGTTCTTTTAACATTCCTACAAAAGAAGATAGGAACTAGCATCACTATATTCGCAGTTATAAGAGAATAAAATATGGAATATGAATTTATAGTGGGGGAACTCATATTAAGGATCGCGTAACATGATTATCCAAACCTGCCAAAAGCAATTATGAAATGTTCTCATAAGTTATTTATTTCATTTTACTAATAATTTCATCGATATTATTTTGTTCATAACAAAGTAAATCAAAAATAAGTAATTAAATTTAAAATATTTTTTATCATCTTTTATTTTATATTGAAAAGATTTGCATTAATACTAAAATCATTGATATTTTTTTTTATCGATATTTATATCACTGATATTAGATTGTTATTACATCTACAGTAAGTTTTTTTCATTATATTTATTATTTCTATAAGGAATAATATTATGCGAATAATATTATTTATAATTTTTATATTTATTAATATAATAATAATGAAATTATTTAATATTTTAAATTAATAAATAAAAAAATAAATTTAAATTATATTATTAATGAATATGATATATATTTTTGTACATTATAATTTATATATTTTTTGTATATTATATTATATATTATATTATACATTATATTTATATTATTATACATTATATTACATTATACATTATACATTATAGTACTATAAAATTAATAAAATTATTTATATTTATTTATTTATATTACTTTTTTTAGATATAAAATATGTATATATAAATTGATATTTGTTTGAAAAAATAAAAGAATTTTAAAAATTTTTTATTTTTCAGATAATTCTCTTCATTAATTTTATTCATTTTTATTGATTGAATCACTGTGAAATTGTATAATAGGCTTTTGATTTTTTGGTCAAAGATATAATCATAATTTTAAATAAGGTAAATAAATTGAATGTTTTAATTACATTTAGTTTAATTAATTAATTACTTTAATTAATTTAGTTTAATTTGACTATTGTTTATCTTTTTAAAAATAAAATTTTAATTTGTTTATAACAAAAAAGTAAATTTGTTTATAACATAAAGTATATATATAATATAAAGTAAAAAATTTCATGTTTTTTTTGTTAGCAAAGACTAGAATTATAATATGTATATAATTATAAATAAATTTCATAGTAATCTATTTGTCATACAATAATAATGAAAAAGTTTATGATTAATATTCTACATTATAGTTTATAGTTATATAGTTTAACATAGTTTATTTAAAAATAAAATAAATATCTTTTTAAATTAAGTATGAAATCATGGCTTTGATAATATTTTTCTAATTGAAGTATTAATTATTTTAATATTAATTTATACACTTTTATTTTTATATGAATATTATAAATATATTATAAATATATGTTTCATAATATATGTTTTAATAAAGAAATCATATATTATCATAAATCAGAATTAATATTATAAAAAATATTAAAATCAAATATCAATCAAAATTAAAATTAGATAGAAGAAATTTTATTAATTTAAAAGCATTTATTATAATAATAGAATGTATTCCAAAATCTGATAAAAATAATATATTTACATAATGACAATATGTGGTAATATACATTAAGAATGAATAATTTTTTTGTATATATATGAAATATATGAAATATATGAATGAATTTCATGTTTTAATAATGTGAATTTTTCATATAAAATTTTAGATTTCGAACACAATTAAACAGATATTATTATTTATTGACACTTAAATAAAAGAAAGCAATTTAAAAATGATATTATTACATTTACAAATTGAAAATGTATGAATATCCTTTTTTTTTTCTTCTTTTTGAATATATTAAAATATGATATATGATATATGATATAATATAAATATAATATAATATAATATAAATATAATATAATATAATTTAAATATAATATAATATAATATAATATTATATAATATAATAATATGATATAATAAAATATAATAATTAGTTTTATTTTATATCACTATATTTTTATTAATAGAAATTGATAGTACATTTTTTACATTTTTTTTTGAATGTATATTTCCGTAAACAAACGTTTTTTACAAAAACGATTTGGCCGAATTTTTAATTATTTGTTGTCAGATATAAAAAATTTCAATTATTGGAAACCTTATGGTTATCTCTACAGTCTTTATTTAGTTTTTTAGCCAATTGAAAAATAAAATGTTTTTTCGATATATTTATATATTCTAACCTTATACAATATCCATATATTGATATTTAATAATTAATGTAAAATGAATAATTTTCTGAGATATTCTGTTCATAATTCTTTGGAAAGAAAATATGTTAGGAAATGTTTTTTATAAATAAATTTCAGATTAATAACTTTAGAAGTTTTCATCAATATTTTTAAAATTCAGAAACAGAAATAAAAATAGAAATAAAATTCTTATTATATGAAATAAAATTCTTATTATATGAAATAAAATTCTTATTATATGAAATAAAATTCTAATTATATGAAATAACACCCTATGCTTTCATAATAAAAAAAAAGTTTTTAAAATATTACAAATTTTACTCATTAAATCATAATTTAAAAAAATAATGAGCCAAAATATGAAAACATAACTTTTATTCTTCTTTCCATTAATCAATGTTTTCTATTATTTTTTATAAGTTTTACACAAATTGACAATACAATTGTTTCAATTCGATATTCTTTTGTATTGATTTTTTTTTCTAATGTAAATATGTATTATGTTTCTACTATTACATATCGTAAATAATGAATAGTGGTATAAAAAATGAAATACGATATTTACTTTTATATTTTCATTCTTTTTTATCTTGTACAGTATAAGCATATATCGTGATTTTACTTGATAATGTGATAAGATATTTTTAGCATATTTAACTTAAAATTTATTATTTTGTCAGTTTTTGGGAAACATATACTACTGAGACATAAAAATAAATATATTATACAATATGCGAAAATATAAAGCTGATGAATAAATTGAGATATACATACATAAATTTATATTATTATATCAATAAAAATTAATATAATATTAACAAAATTTTATTAGTTTTATATATTTTAAATATGGAATTTTAATTTCATCAAATTAATAGATAAATTTAGCGTTGGAAAAAACTTTTCTCATGAAAAGTGTTTTTAAATATTTAATTTTGTTTTTTATTTTTAATTATTTTTTCACAAATTTATTATTAAAAATTTATTATTAAAAAATTTTTTTCTTCACACATTGTGATCATCTAGTTAATAAGTTGTGGTATAATGAACAATATTGTAATATTTTTTGTTTTTTATTTTTTCCTTACATTCTTTACTATTATTTTATATGTTTATATTTTTTTTTAATAAAGTGGAAATCTGTATTTAATTAATATTTATTAAACAAGTCTAAAAATTTAATGCATTAATTAAGATTAGACATACTAAAATTGCAAATCAAAATTATACTACGTAAGTTATAAGAATGATATTTTTATAACATTCAGGTATTAAAATTTTGAATAAAATTTTAGATCTGTTTAAATGAAATAAGTCTGATCAAAATAATAATAATAATCAACAATAATCAACAGTAATAATAAAAAATTATATTTTTTATTAGAAAAGAAATTTTTTTTTTTGATTTTTCAAAATATATCTTATTAAGAATAATTTAATATCTTATTAAAAATAATTTATTAAAATATAATTTTTTTAATTTCTGATAATTAAGTTTTATGAAAATTAAGCTGATATGATAATTAAGCTTAATGTGGTAATTATGAGTTATTATTAAAAGAAAATAAGTATAAAAATTATGAAGAACTTATAAATTATCTGAAAAATATATTCGGCTGTAAAACGAAATGTAACAAGCTTGTCGTTCAAATTTTTAGCAAAAGAATTTTGCATTATATAATATAATAAAAATAATGCAATAGTTTTTTTTCTTTTTTTTTGAATAATTTAAATAATCTGTTTAATTATTTACAATGAATATGTGATGTAAATTGTTTAGAAAATTTGTTCTTTGTTTTACGAATATTGCAGTGATATTTATAATTATAATTTTTCGATAAAAATAATCTATATTTCAAAAAAAATATATTATTCATTTTGAATTGTATTAAAAAGTTATTAATTATCTTTATTAATTATTTACTAAAATATTATAATTGTTATTATACGTAATTTATTTTGTAAACTAATAAATGCTTTATAATATAAACAAAATAAATAAATTAAAACAATGATTTATAATTTGTTTATCTATATTAAAATGCAATAACTTATGCATCTTTATTTATCTTCATATTACATTTTGATATATAGCAATGCAGTATTTCTTTGTGACATTGATAAGCAACAAATATTACATCATAAATGAATATGTAATAATAATAGTAATTTTTTCGTAAGAAAAGATTTGAAATATTTTAATTAAAATTTAATTTTTTTCGATTCTAAAAAAAAAATTTTCGCATAAGTTAATTAAATTTATTACAAATAATTGTAATTTTTTAAAAATCTATTTTGATATTGAAATTTTTATACATTTCATTTAAATTCTATTATTACAATAATTATTAATATTTTATTTTAAATTATGGATTTAATGTAATATATTTGTGTATATACAGAGTATTTTATTTTTAAATAAATAAGAGTATTTTATAATTTCATAACTGAAATTATAAAAAAAATTATCATTACTATTGCTTCAAAGACACGAAAAATTTTATAAAATATGTTAAATCAAATATTCAAAACATTTTTTTGATAACTTTAATTCTTCGTGAAATATTTGATTTAATTAAATGAAATACTTTCTATAATTAAATATATCGATTTTAGCAAAAACTTCTATATTAATTCTATATAAATCAAAGAACTTCATATTTTGATTAATTTCTTTTGTAATTCCGATTATTACTTCATTTTATTACCATCTTTTTATCTAACGTAACTTGAAAATTACTTACGAATAAATTGCGAATATTTATGCATTTATAAAATTATAAAATTTGAATATACAAAAACTTGTATAAAATATTTAAAAAATATAAAATATCCAATTATGATTTGTTATTATTCAAATTTATTATTCAAATTATAATTATATTTATTATTGAATATTAATTAAAAAATTTATTTTATTTTTTAAATATTATAATTGGCTATTTTGTACTTTTTAGATATATTTACAATAATTAATTTTATATAAAAATCTACAGTTTATTTATAAGTTAATAAATAAGTTTTGACCTTAGAAAGAAAAAAAGAAATATAAAAATATAAATAATTAGATTAGGAATTTAATTTATTAATGGATTATTATAATTTTCATTTATAATTTATTATATAAATGATTTCAAACAATTAAATAAAACAATTAAATATTTCAATTTGAAATTTTATATATGTAGAGTATGTATACATTTATTATAATTTATTGTAATAATTTATAATTATAATATTTATGTATAATAATAAGTTTTTTATTTTTTCATAGTTAAAAATTATATAATATATAATATATACAAATATATTATAAAATATATTATATTATAAATATATATTATACAATAATTACGAAAAAAATTAAACATTTATAATAGTTAAACAATTAATATTTTTAAATTCACTGTTATCGAACTTTATCATATTTTCACGCTTTTTCTCAGATGGTTTTTTCTAGATTTTCGAAAAATTATCATATAAATTTAGTCCTTTCCTTTTAAAAAAAAAGGTTAGTATTTTATATAGTTTCTTATATTTTTTACATTTCTTAAATAAATAAATATTACGTTATTTCATTATTCATTATATTTCATTTTTGTTTTTTGTTTTTTTTATCTCTTCTGTCCTTTCTTCTTTATTTTCTATTTTTTATATTTTCTTTACGAAAATATTTATGGATATTTTGTCAATTTCTTTTATTACAAAATATTATAATTTAATATTATGGAAATTTTATAGTACAAAATATTAAAATTAATATTACTGACATTTGTATTAGTTTAATTTTCACAATATCTTTTTTTCCATTAGAAAAGGACTTTAAAGTTGATATTTTGATATTTTTATGATATTTTTTTGATATTTTGATATTTTTGTAGCTATTTCTATCTTCTTCTTGTAATTTCTTCAGTTTTTTCTCGAAAATAGACCGCTTATTAATGTAATCTATTTTCAATTTCCTTATAAACAAAATATAATTTAATATCAAGGAAAGTATATTCTAGAAATTATTAAACTTAATATAAAATCCATATTACTTAATGTTCGTGTTAACCTCAAAATATCAAAATAAAATTTCATGCTTTTCTATTTTCAGAAATTCTGCTTCTTTTCATATCATTGCCATTAGCAATATTTCTTCAATATCACAAAACAAAATGTTTTTGATGTATTTCTTATAATTAGACATAAAAATATATATATATATATTCGTATTATTAAAAATTAATCTAAGTAAATGTCATAAATGTGATAAAAGAGCTTCTTATTCAAAAGATTCAAGAATTAAATTCAGATATTATAATCATCTTCGAATAAACTTTAGAAATCTTAGATAATGGAAATTTTTATTGATTAACATATTGAATTACATAAACAGATGATAAAAACTTCGGATTTAAATTCTATTAAAAATTTACTAAATTCTTATTTCTTATTAGATAAATGAAAAAATATAGTGGATTTTTTAAACAATTTAAGATGAACGTTTAAAAATTTTGACAAAGATTAAGTAAAAAGTCTAATAAAAAGTAAAAATATATTATATATAATATTGATAGTATTTATAATTAAATTAATAATATTAATCATTAATTTAAAAATTTTTTGTAGTATTATTTTGTTCATTTGTAATTAGTTATTTTTTCCAGAAATTTTTTGTACAAATATAATTTATTTTTATATATTATATTATTTTTATACTTAAATATTAATTTTAATTATTAACAAAATAATTTATATATCATAAAGATGTAAAAAATAGAACTTAAATATAGAATAATGATTTGACTTTGATTAAACTTTTCAATTTTCTATATGTCTATTTGGTTTTGCCATCAATTCTATTTGTATTTTATTTATATGGATATTCTATATATTCTATATATTATATGGATATGAATATTCTACAGACAATAATATAATTATAACATAAATGTAAAATATAGAATTACAAAAGTGGAATAAGATTTAAAATATAAATATTATATTTATTTATAAATGTATTAAATATATATATATATATATGTGTGTGTGTATATATATATACACATGTATATATAGATATTAATACAGATTGTTATTTGTAAAATAAATTCATCATTTTTATTTCTAATAGAAAGTTAAATTTTGTACAATGATTATTTTCATTTTCTATATTTATGGCATGCAAAAATTATTTCTTTTTCTATAATTAATATAACTATTACTATATATCTTATTAATATTAATTTATTTTGATTTTCTTTTTCAGATTAATGATTCACCAGTTTAGAGAAAGAAAGAGAAGAATATCAAACAAAAAATTTCTCATACAATAGCTAAAAAAAAACGAATGATTCAAAAGAAAATCTTTCTGACAAAGAACTATAAAAAAATTATTGCAATATAAAGCTGAAGAATTAATTAGAAAATTAATTTGCAGTAAAAAAGCTGAAGAATTAATAAAAAAATTAAAATAAAACTATTTATATAACAAGAGTATAAAGTTGAAGAATTAATTAGAAAGTTAAAATAGAATTATTTGCACTTGAATTAGAAATTGGAATTATATAATCTTAATTATAATGTTAATAACTTATTATATATATATATATATATATTGATAAAAAAAATAAATAATTGCTTAAATAATATTTCATATATTCTATTTATATCCCAAAAATATTTCTGAATTAAATTATTTAAATGGTATAACTTTTAGAATTGTAAACCACAGAAAACAACTTTTGCTGTGGTATTCATTTATAAGATTTATTTTATATGTATTATTTTATACAGTATGATGTCTATTATGATTACAAATTTTATTTTTGTGCAAAAGACATCAAGATATAATCTGTTTTTACAAATTATTATTTTTGGTAATGATAAATGATATTTGGTAAATTTAACATCATAAAATAGATATAAAATATACAATATACATAGATATAAAATATACATAGATATAAAATAAACAAAATTTATTAGCTAATAATTTATTAAAATTAAATTAAAATTTTAAATCAAATTTAACATCAATTTTAATATCAAAACTTTAATCACTGAAGTTAAGACAGAATTATAAATCAAAGAAATTTGTCAAAATTCAAGTAATGGATGATAGTTATATAGATAGACGTATAAAAACCTAAGACTATACATCTCCACAAAAGAATAAGGTAATTTACATTCTTCAAATTATTATGATTTTCAGGCTACAAAATGCATTATAAGTGCAAATTTTTTTGGGTTTATGAAAAAAGATACCCACAAATAATGTAAATCTTGTCTTCAGTGTCTTAAAAAAATAAGATAACGAAATACAATCTTTTAATAAAACAGTTCATGTACAAAGGAAAAAATTCATACATATATATATAAAGATCAAAATAACCTCGTTAAAATAACTTCGTTATTCCAACTATTATAAATTTTGATTTATCAGATAACTTAAAGTCATTTTATTCAAAGATATATTCATAAATAATTGCAAATGCAATAATAAAATACAGGATTCAATGTTTTGATTGTCCAATATTCATCATCGCTGATCATAAAGTTCAAATCAAAATTATTTAAATAGTTATGTGAAATATTGGGAGTAAAAAAGTATAGAACAAATTAAAATTTTTAATATTCAAGGATCTAAATAATTTATGCATTTTTATAAATGACATTATTAAATTGCTTTTACAAATTTTTCATAAAAAATCAATTTTATAGAAAGATCATAAAAAATCTAATAAAATATTTATTATTTTAGTTAAAAAAAACAAAAAAACATTGATTAATAAATTGAATCAATATCAACATAATATCATTACTAAACTAATACACAAGAAAATTATTAAAAAGATAATGAAATATCTCTTTCGTATTAGAGGAGAATTTTTATAATGACAATACAAGATTTATCTAGATGAGCATCTCAAGAAAACAGGTAGGAAAAATATTTCAAATAATTATTAAAATTGTTAAAATAATTATACTTAATGAAAAAAATATATTTTTAAAAATATTTTTGATTTATTTAATTATTAAATATTTCTTTAAAAATTCCTTCAATTTTTATCAATCAAATTTATCAATATTATTGATAAAATATAGCTAAACAATAGCTAAACAGAAACAATATTTTTTTCATCTTATAATCTATTATTTCGATAATTAATGTTATATATTTTAAATGTTTTTTATTATACAACATTTCGATATATTAGATATATATCAAAAGAATATTCTTGACATTAAGGATTTTAATTTATGTTTTCTTCAATTGACATTTGATATAATAAGAAAGAAATTTCATTGATCTGATCTGATATAACTAATCTTTTTCTTTTTTTTTTTTTTTGATTTTGCTGCTGCTTTTACAATATTTTATTTCATTCACTTTGATGATTAGCATTATGTCTGAAATTACAATATATTTAATAATAAAGATATCAAAGGAGGTAATATTTTGTTTTGTTTTCTATTCTGATCGATTTGTCAAATATTTTGAAAATCTTTCAAAAACTATTCATAATATAATTGAAATTAACAACAATATGATTGTTTTTCAATAGATGAGCAATCATATTAAAGAAATGTGATTTATAAAACGATTAAGTGAGCATCGTGAATATTCATTTTGTTATATTGAAAAAACTCTCAATCAAATGTCAATTCTTATACAAACAAACATACTGTTCTCTTCTTTTATAATACATGATTATTTGATAAGCAGTCATCAAATTTTTCATTTATTACTTATTATTTTGCAGCTAATAATATTTCGATGTATTCGAATATTTAAATTTTGAGTGAAATAACAATCGCTTGAACCGAGTCAAAAAATATTAATTTGAAAATAGTTCAAATATTCCAACTTTCATGAAATTTAGAATTAATCAGAGATAAATTTTCAATTTATATTTAGTTCTAGATAATTTATAGAATTCGTAAAATTCAACTTATGATATTATATATAATTATACTGAAGACTATTTTTGAGCCGAGAAAATCAAAAAATCCAAAAGAAAATAGGATTAAACAGGATTAAATAAGAAACTCAAGATTTATCAGTAATCCTATTATCTATTAAGCTTATTAGAACGTTATATTGAAAAAATGTAACGTTCTGAAAAACTAAAAGAATGTTAGGAAAATAAGGTAGGAACACATTCTCATTATTTATAAAAAATATAAAATCTCTTAAGATCGTTCAAGATTTTCGAAATATATAAAACTATACAAATAAGTAACATTAATTTATTAGTTCTACAAAAGATATAAAATCCCTTGAGATCACAAAAAATTTGTGAAATACTACCGAAAAAAGATCAAGATAGGTGATAAAATTAAGTGTACAGTAAACAAGACTTATTTATTAGTTCTTGTAGTTTAACATATGGTATAATTTTTCTTACGAAAGAATTATAAACATGACAATAAATATCCGCTATAGTTAGAAAATAATTTATTTCTATAAATAAATTAAATAAATATAATCTAATCTAGATCTTTTAATTCAAAATTTTTATGATGTTCATTAGATGTTCGACTTAGATCTTATTTCAAAACAATATAGGATTTCAAAAAATTGATCAACGGATCTTCAAGGGAAAGATCATGGCAATTTTTATTATTAAAAATTATCATATACAAGAAGATAGCATCCAAATCAAAAATTTTTGATGATGTGATGGATGATATATTATTTAACGTTATTATAACGCTCTTAATATGAATAAATTTCAATATATATTAAAAAAATTTTTTGTCAATTATTCGTGTTTGGAAAAAATATTATTGAGGAATTTTAATGAAAATTAAAAATTTTTGTACAATTTCATTCTTTTTACATGAAGCAGATATAAATGTTGGTTCAAAAAAAATAACCACGACTTTTTTAAAAATAAAAAATTATTTATAATTTTAAATTTTATAATTTTAAATTAATATAATATAAATACTTTTAATGAATTATTCTGAAGTTATCATATCATCTAAAATATAATAGGTATTGAAATGATTGACATATCAATAGTCAAAAGAATAAAAAACCTAACATAGAGGCCTGGGATATGGAGGCTCGGAAATTAAATAAATAAAATAGATTAAAAACCTAAAAGAATTTCAAAATCATTAGAGGCCTTGATCTTCGAAGATTAAACAAATAAAATAGATTAAAAATTCAAAAAAAATTTCAAGATCATTAGAGACTAGGGCTTTGATGCTCGGAGATTAAATAAATGAAATGAATAAAAGTTCAAGTAGAGAATTTCAAAACTATTTTCCAGGATATTATGATTTTTTTAGATTTTAGCAGCATATAAAAAAAAAATACAAAAATTATTTTAGTCTTAAATATGATAAGAATTTAAATAATCTTTCAACATTCCATTTTATTAATACTAATAATTTTCAAAAAAGTTGAAAGAAGCTTGATTGAAAAAGAAATCGGATATCAGTTCATTAATCATATCAACTAATTTTATTTTAAGAGAGAAAGAATTATAGTCAAAACCGTGATGCGAGTCACGAAATTTGCGCACAAATTAAATAAGAAATGTTTGCATTCTATATTTTAGTATCCTATATATTTCAAGAATTTGATATTCTATTGGAATATCATTCTAAACAAATTATAAAATATTGACATATAGGATATTGGCATTTAAATTGTTTATGAAGTGTTAGAAAATTATTTTAGGAATAAAAATATTACTATTATCTTGACAAGATCTTACAAATTTATGTGATTATTTATAGGACTGTTATTGGCCTATTTCTATGAAATTCCATATCTCATAAAATAATCAAATTCGTTTATAATATTTCCGCTTTATAGCAAAGCAATAGATTACAATTAATAAAAAATTCTTTTCTTTGAAAAAGCAAATATCAATAAGAAAATATCAATGATTTAATTAAACTTGGTTTAAGCCTTTGGAGATTGAAATTGGCTTTTAGCAAAACGATTTCCTGTTAAAAAAATGATTCAATAAAAAATTATTATTAATATAAATAATTGAACTTGATTTAAGTTTTTGGAGATTGAAATTGGCTATTAGCAAAACAAAAGCGACTTCTTGTTAAAAATTAATTCTAAAAAAAATTATTATTAATAAAAATAAATTCGATTATTAAGAAAGATTGTTAATCTTTTGATTTTAAATAATATCTAATGCGGGATGCTCATTTGTAGAGAATAGTATTTGTAGACGTCATTTCATACGCTGGCATTATACGCTTCTTGCTAAAAATTCTTCCAATTCATAAAGATCAAAGAATCTTTAATATTTAAAAATCTTATTTCAAAGATCAAATAAAGAATAAGTATTTTATTTCATTTATTTCGTAGTTAAAGTTTGAATTCTTTCTTAGCTCTCTATTTTTTTTTCATGTCGATGCATTAAGAGTTTGATCATAATATTATGCAGTCATTGCTTCCGGTGATCACCTGGGCTTGATGTCTCACGGATGCATTGAACTCACAGAAAGTAAACAAAACTCCTTCGAGGAGTAACTTGTATTTTATAAAATCAATAAGCGAGATTATAAAAATAAGAAATCCATCTTCGATCATCTTATCCGATGCAACTTCAAATGCTCTCAATAAACAACAAAGGCACATTTGATACATTTGATATTTATATATATTGAAAAGAGATTTTTCTTTTTTGCTATTGTTCTTCGTACGCGTTTCAAAACTTTAAGATAAAATTGTTATTTATTTTACAAAAACCAGAAAAACAAAAGAAATAAACAATGAAAATGTTTAAACATTGATTTTAGATTAAATAATTATATAAATTATGTAAATAAACATAATCTATATTTTAAAATAGAATCTAAAAAAAAATAAATATATAATTTAATATTAATAATCTATAAATATTACTTATTATACATTATAAGTTATATAGCTACTATTATAATATATTATATATTATATTTACAAAACAAAAATCTATGGTGTGATAAATGTAAATAATATAGAACCACTCTCTATCATTAAAAAATTAATTTTTCTGCAACAAAATTCCACAAGAAGAGAATATGTGATGTCACGTTATTTTCATTACCATTGCTAAATTAGAGGAAGCATCATGTAATAATGCAATGCTTCTTTCTAACGAAAATTTAGATCTATTATTTTTATCGAAATTTTTAAGATATGCAACTTAAATTTTGTAATTTTATATTTCTTGTAATTAATATATTAAATTTTTTTAAAATTTTTACTGTTTTTAGTAATTTGTAGTTTTTAAAGAGTAAAGTAATACGAATTATCTCATCAAGAGATAATATTTAATATTTTTGTATTAATTTAATTTAAAAAATAATTTAAAATTTATATATATAATACATAATATATAATAAAAATATTGAGTCTCAAACTTATGTATAAATTGAATACAAATATGATTAATTCAAAAGGAATTCAAAAAAAGAAGAAGAAATGAAATTTTCAACTTTTCATAAATGAAAAGTATAAAAAAGATAAAGATAAGAATTTACCTGGACATTATTGAACATAATAGAAGTTTTCATTTATTTTAATATTTTATTAAAATATATAAAATAGCATGGTTTGATTCAAGCATAGTAAAAAATATGTTATTGAAAAAATAAGAATAATATTAATAAATCTATTATAATAAAAAGAATAAAAATAGTATAAAATAAATTTTTTTCATTAATAATATTAATATTAAATACTGATCCATCCAAAGTATTATATATTTTGATATAATATATCAATAAAGATGAAATATAGACATATTCATACTTCATCCGATTTGATCAGGGTTCAAAATGGCACTGTAGAAAATTTATAAAAGTGTATATAGTCTATATTATAAGAATGCAATTTACCATTGGAAAATATAGATAGAATATGAATGGATAATATACATGTGATATTGAAAAGATAAAATTCATTGATTTCTCGCTTAATGCAAGCTAATAAGAAAATTTCTCTTCCCATGCATTTGTTATTCATTATGCATTTATACATCATGCAAGCAATAATTTGACATTGAATTATTAATCAGTTAGTTTATTTATATATTTTTCATAAAGTTCAAAAGATAAGCAATTAGAAAATAGTAAAAAAAATATTATTTTATTTAAGAAATAAAATAAAATGTTTATTCATGATGCGATAGTTAAAATTGTCAGAGTATGTGAAAATATATAAAATAATGAACTGTCATTTAATAATTTTTATAATTTGTATGATCTATATAAAATTAATATTAATAATAAAAAATAAAGAAAATTTATTTAATTGTACATTTATTTTAACTATAGAATTTATAATTAATAAATAATAATAAATATCAATATCGAAGCTGTAAAAATAAAAAAGAAATTAAAAATTTTTATATTCATTGTAGTTTTTAACAATAGAAATAGCTTTGAAAAATAAATATAAATAAATATAGATATGATAGATTTAGTCAAATACTTTATTATTAAATAAATATAAAATAAAATTTCATAAATTTTTAATATTTTTGATGATAAAATAAATAATAGATGTTGCCATTTTATTTTTTTAAAAATGAAAAGCAAGAATTATTATAATTAAATTTAAAAAATTTTTAATAATAAAATTAGTACCATTAAGATTCTTAAAAAAGAATTTATTTATAACAAAATTTTCATTTATTTATAACAAAAGATATATTTTTAAAATGTCTCTAAATAATTTAATTTCATATTAAATTATTTAGAAACATTTTATTTCATATAATCTCAACGAAATCTTATACAATTCCCAAATCACAAGATAAATATCACTTATTATATTCTATTCTATACATAATAATATCTTCGTTTAATCTGCAATGTGCAATACAAGTGCGATAATCGCAAATTTTTCTTTTATAGAAATTTACCATAGAGAAATCATACCGCATTTTTTAAAGTATATCATACTTGTTCGACAATTGTGTATAATAAATACTGACTGGAAATAGCGCTGAAAATATAAAAATCTGTATACATACAAATTTGAATTCAAATCAAATGAAACATTTTATATAAAATATTTTATAAGTAATCTTGTGAAAATATGTAACAAAAGAACTTTACTTAATTTCATGTTATATTTTGTTTCATATTAGGATTTAATTTTATTATTTTATATTATTTTATATATGTATATTTACATTATATAATATATAGAAAATTAATAAATATTATAGATTAATAAAAAATATATATAGATTAATAAAAAAGTTAACATAATTTTTATTACTAAAAATTTCGTTTCTTTTTCGATCAAGTCGTCAAAATTTAATTAAGTATAATATATTTAAGTTCACGTAGATTCTTTTTTGTTCTTATTTTTTTAATTCTAGCGTTCAAATTTTTAGAAATTTTTTGATTTCGTTAATAAATATTTCAATATATTAATATTAATTTTAATGTTTAAAACCTAAATATGAATTGCTCGATTAAAAACAACAACAAAATTAAAAAATCATTTTATTCGTAACGTAGCATTCATATGTGGATGGATTAGTTACTACTAAAAATTGTGTCTTGTATAACGTAACATCGCAATTTTTTTTCTTTCTATAAAAATTTCTTCAATGCAATAGCGAATTATTGCCATAGAGATTTATTATTGTTTGCGATTAAAAATTTATCTCAAGAAATTACGACTCGTATAAATTGCTTCATATAAATCTATATATATTTCTGAATAGTGACATTATATTAAACACAACTTTTTTTTATTGTGCTAATTGGAATACAAAATCATAGAAAACAGGATTTCAATATAAAAACAGCGAATATTTTTCTTAGGATTCTAGATTGAGAAATAAACAATACAATATATTATTGAATGTTCTTTTTAATCCACGCGATCGAAATAATATTCGAAGCATAAACGACCATTCAATCAAAAGAGATGAAGAATTATTTCTTATAATTGTTCGATATAATTCTTATATAATTCTTTGATTATTAATGGAAATTCATATTGTGCTAATTGTTAGATTTTTCGGTATACCGTTATTAACTAACTAAACGATAGAATGACTGAAATATAAAATATCTAATTTCGCAAATGTCATTGTGTTAGAATTAATACTGTATATATTAGTTCATATGTCTAATGTTTTGATTATTCCAAATTATTATAGACAGTCAATTTTTCATTTATTTAATTTTGTTAGTTTTATAGAATAAATAGATATTCTTATACATATTAAATTTTTGTCATATTAAATGTTTTAGATTTAGATTATTAGATTATGTATATTTGATTTTCACTAAATATTTTTATTCTCTGTAAATTCTGACTTTTTTCTTGATTATAGTACTGGATATTTTTTTTTCTTATCAAACAGAGTTTCACTAATGAAATCGATAAAACCTAATGGTGAGCTTTTTATCATCCGAATTTGTGGATATTTCAAACTGTTTTTCCATCCATGAATACTTGATGTTATTTGATTTTTATTTGATTTTTTATTTAAAATCGTTGAATCTGGTCATTTAGCTTACTTTTCAAAAATTTTGTATTTTCTAAAGTGAAATTTTTGAAAAACTTAACAATTTTTGAAAAATTAAGTTATCAATTTTTATTTATTAGTATGAAATATCGATAAAGAATTGATTTATAATTTAATATAGAAATGTTTACATCTGGACATAATTATTTTTTAAGTTTTCATTAGCTGCTAAAATTCTTAATAATCCAATAACAAATATCCAATTAAGGATTATGATTTTTATTCATTTTTATTTATTATTCTATAATTATTGCGCGAATTATTGAGGTTGTGACTGAATTAAATAAATAAGTTAATAAATATTTCAGAGATTTTGTTGATTGAAATATTTCCAAAATAAGTTATATCACGATTTTTCTTACATTTTATACAATATGTGTGTGTTTTAGTTTGTCCAGATGTTTTATAATTTTTTTAAGATTTTAAAATTGACTGATTGAAAAAAATTGAAATTATTATTTTCATTAGTAAGCAAATTTTATACAATTCTTTTATAGAATTCGTCATAGACAAAGATTTCTTTAATGATGATTTCTTTAATATTAAAATTATAATTTTCGGTTTTAATTTATTATTTTCATGTTAATTGTTGTTTTATTTAAATATTTCTTTTCAATTTAAAATATTATTTATTATTTCATAAGATTGAGTATTTCTAGGATACGAATAAATCCGTATTTATAGTATTTACAATTACGGAATAAACTATTACATATCTAATATATACATATATCTTACTATGTTTTAATTACAATTTTATTTCTTTAAATATTAATGGTGAATTATATAAAATAAATTTTTTTTTAATAATATTATATAATATATAATGTATAATTATATAATACAATTATATAAATTTCGTGAAAATTATTTATTTTAAATTGATTTTTATTTTTTTTTGTAAATATAAAATATAATTAGTAATTAGTTCGTAATTATGTAAAACAGATCACAATATTAGCATTTTAGATATAGTAATTCCTATATCCGCTCAGCCGGTCCGCCAAAAAATACATTTTCAATAGTAATAAAAGAACAATAATAATGATATTTTTTTGTGACAAAAATAATCAATGTTTTTTATTTTTTCCAAAAAAACTTTTTTTTCAACTTGATTGTCATATCATTATACATTCAAATTAACAGCAAAAAATTAATGGCGTTTGATCAGCGATCTTTATAATAGTTTTAATATTTATGTATATAATCAATATATAAATTAAAGCTTCATAACTAGCTTTAATTATTATAAATATATGTATATAATATAATATAAAATAGTATTCAGAAATATGGTGAAATTAAACTTTGAATAAAACAATTTTATTAAATTTATCCATATCGATTTAATCCATTATCTTCAGGAATTAATAAAATAATTTATCGAAGAATAAGATACTCTACATGGGTCCAATAGTGGATACAATGTTCCTTTCACTATTTTGAAAGAAATACTTAAAATTGAAATATCATTTCGCTAAAAAATAAAATTTCATGTGATTGAAATTAACAATATTTTGAATAGCTAATAACATATTTGAATTATATCGCACACTTACTCTTTCGAGAAAGAATGTTAACAAATTTATGAAAATATAAAAATATAAAATAAAATTAAGAAAAATATACAATAAAATTATACATAATAAATGCATTTATAACGACCAAAGTGCAACTTTTCCTTTAGAGAAAAATTGCATATATGTAATATAATATACTCTAGCATCTGAGAAATTTAACTGACATAGAATTTAACCTTGTATTGCTATTTTTGTTTCTGAACATATTAGAAACATTTTTTTGATCATTTTTCAATCAATAAAATTTACAAAATTCACATTTCAAATTAACAAAATCATAAAGATAAATTCCTTTAACATTTTTACCAACCAAATTAAAGCGTATCGGTGCAATGACAAAACGGTATCGGTACAATCGCAGAATTTATCAACAGAATTATTTTTAATAATTAGTAATCGTTAATATATTAAATAAAAAATTAATAGTAAGACTCATTAGAAGATAAAATAATTTCGCAATCATAATAGAAACATTATTAAGTTATATCAGAAAAAAGAATCAAAATAGCAATCTTAATCCTTATTAAAAATAAACTCGCTAAAAGAAAACTCCGGATTAAGAGAAATCCATAATTTTTTTTATTATTATAAATTTGACAAAAAATAAAACACTAAATAAAATCTATCATTGATTAGTAACCATCAACTAATAAGAAAACTAAAATTATATCTCCAAATCGAAATAAGGCAATCAATCAGATTGCCATCTAATTATCAAAAATAAAAACATAGTGTAATAATCTATTTAATAGAAATTGAAAATATCTCTGTTATTATTAAAAAAAGATAAGAATTTAAAACGATTATAAATTCTAAAATATACAATGAAAAAAATATGGCATATCTATATATGATACGATAATATTGAATATAAGATTACAATATATTTTGATGCGAAAATTTACCATGGCAAAAATCCAATATTCAATCATAGAAATACATTTTTAAAAAATTATGATTTTTTGATAGATTTACATAATACAGAATAAACAATCAATTGTATTAAATTATATATATATAATTTCTTAATAATTAATTACTGTTTGTAAATTATATATATATATATATATATATATAATATATAATATATAACATTAATATGATGGATAAATCGATGATAACTATCATACATTGCAATAATAAATACTAATAATTACTAAAAAAATTTATAAAAATTATATATATAATTTATATAAATTATAAAAATTATTATTATAAATTTATAAAATGAATTTTGGTTTAGGAGTATAATAGTACTTTCAATACGAGTAAACATGATATTTCCAGTTTAAATTTTACTATATCAATAATACCTTGATTGTTTTCGCCAATCAACTTCCGAGAATGAATTAAAAGCATTAAAAGCTCCAATCAAGTATTTGAGCGTCTCAAAAAGAACAGAAAACAGTAATTAATTATTAAGAAATTTTGCATTGAAAAAAATTATAACGGAAATTGAAATAATTAAAGAATATGAAAAAATGAAAAAGCTTCAATAATATTAAAAAAAATGATTTTTAATATAATTCATAATATATTATTATAAACTATCCCATAAGTTTCTTTTTTTTTTTTTGATACGAAATGAATACATGTTATTTGTTGTTTAAGGGTAATTTATTCTTTATGTATGAATCGTTCTGCTCCATCATTTTCTTCCATCTTTCAGGAAGCTTCATTATTCCCTTTTTCCAAAATAAAAAGAATTTTTTAAATAAGAGAAACAAGTAATAATTGGATAGAGCAAGATCTGGGGAATGTAGAAGATACGATAGAATATCCCAATCAAACTGTAATAGCTTTTCTTTTATAGTCAATGCAACATATGGTTTTGTATTATCGTGATGACCTCATCAGTTCGCCAATTTTGGCCGTTTTTTTGCTATGGTGTCTTTCAATTTATTAAGCTGATTGTAATATTTTCTAAAATTGATGGTTTTACTTGAAAAAAGAACTCATAATAAACTATACCTTTTCAATCCTACTAAATTATATAAAAGAATCTTTTTCGAGTAAAGTCCATGCTTCGCAACAGTTGAAGTCTATTGTCTTAAATCAAGTACTTTCGATACTCATTTTAATATAAAATCCAAATTTCATCTTTGGTGACAAATCTCTTTCACAAAAAATCTTTTTCATTCGCTAGAAAAGAAAATCGCACATAGAGACGCGATTCATAAAGTCGATCTCTATCAATAGCTGTGAAATCCAAACATCGATTGGCATCTCATTTTGATCAAGTGATTATATATATATATATATATATATATATATATATATATATATATATATATTGTTTTCCTAAAAATGTTAATGGCATTCATTATCTCTTGCATATTATATCGCGGATTTTCAGTGACCATAGTCTTGATAAAGTCCGTATTTATCGTTGTTTAGTGACTGCTGCGATTTTCATCTTTCAAATCAAAATTGCCAACTTTAAAACTTTTAAACCAATTGCAAATGATCGTAATTATAGCCGTAAAAATGCTTCTTTTGGCTATCCATATTGAACGGTATATAAAATAGTTTTAAAAGAGACTGTGTCATCAATGAAACATTCTTTAAAAGAACTCTGAGATGACTGAAATCGGTGCCATAAACAACTAATAGATAAGTGTACATGTTCATATAAAAAAAACCAGTTAAAGTCATTCTTAGCAAAAGAAACTTATGGATACAGAATACAAACATCAGATTCGTCTGACTAAAGATATAAATATGTAATAGATCAGAAATCTAGCAAAATCATGGTTATTCTGGAAAACTATTCTAAATTTCAACATATACATTTAAATTTGATAGATTTTTTTTTCAACAATAGAGATATTCTCTTTCAGATTTTCTCAAGTCAGAGGCAATTTTTTATTAAGAGATACAATTTAAATTTGAAATTTAATGTTTCAATGAATATTAGATAGAGAAAGATAATTAAAATTCAGTTATTTGCAGCATAGAATAAGAGTTACTATCAATATAATAAATTTTTAAAAATAACGTATTTTTAAAAATAATGTATCACAAAATGAGACTATATTTTTATAATTATTTTATATATATATATATATAGTATTATATATATAGTATTATATATATATAGTATTATTCAAATTAATATGAACACAACATTATTTGATATTTTTATGAATGATTATATTATTACATTACGATTACTAATTGTCTAATTTGTCTAAAACATAACTTATATATATTAAAGAGATATATTATATGTTATATATGTATGTATGATTGTAATTATTCAATGCACTCTTAATATAAAAAATATTATAAATATTTAGTAAATAAAATATTATCATCGAGTACTTGATTGTAATTATGATTAACCCAAAAACGATAATGATATTATTTAAATAATTATACTTGAATGATATAAAAAGATATTGTTATAGAATATGGTGTGAATTTAAATGTAGTTAATAAGACTTTAAAATAGAAGAGAGAAATTAGATCGAATGATTGATGGAAACAAAAAAGAAAAATATGATAGAAAAAGAAGAAGTACTTTTTGCGATGAAGAATTATAGAATTAGTAAAATACACACAACAGAATACATATAGTTTCAGCAAGATTTTATTAATAATCTATCTAATGCTGGAATTATTTTAACAAATCACTTTGAAAATTATTTACTATCGATACAAAAAAGGCCTCTAGAGCTTGAGTAATTAACTTATGAGTCTCATGTGATTCTTAAATATTTTTTTGAAGGAAAATTAAAAGGATTAAGAATCTATATATATTTGCAATTATGAGACAAAGTATAATAGGGAAATATAGAATGATAAAAGAATCAGTACACTGATAATGAACAAATAACAAAAAAGTTGGTTAGATTTGTTCTAAAATATGGATGAAAAGATTCTAATCATAGGAAAAGCAACTTTTAATAATTAATTGAATGAAGAAACTATTGTGGATTATTATATTAAAAAATATATTAGATGTTTGATATGTATAATATTAAATTATTGAAAATTGAAAAAAAATATTATTTTCTGATGAGACTCATATTTTAGTTCAGAAGCAACGATAAAAAAAGAATATCAACGAAAAATTAACTATAATTCACATCCAAGCGACCAAATGATGAAACATACCAGAAAATAAAGTTTTTCATATAAGGAAATCTGGATCAGTTGAATGAAAAAAATAAATATTTAACATATCAGAATAACATTTGGATAAAAAATTGAAAAATATTTGTTTTAATGACGAAATTAACAGAATCGGTTTTATACCATTTATAAAAAAATATTATCAAGAAAAAAAAATTACTTCGATAGCATAAGAATTCATTACAATTGAAAATTTATAGACTATTCTCAAAAACAAAATAGTCAGAATGATTTTATCTGTATTATAAATAATATTATAAATTGATACTCATATATGATACCAAGATGAAAAAATTTTGATAGATTACCAAAAGTTATAAATTAATTCTATGTCAAAGCAAGTATAAAAATTCATTGAAAATACATTTTTTTATTAAGAAATGTGCAATTTAAAAATTTCATGTAAAATTAATTTCATGATTAATAATAAATTAAATAATAAATTAATAAATTAGACAAAATAAATTAATAAAGAATATTAATAAAATAATTCAAATTATATTGAATAATATTGTAAACAATGTAATCGATATGTTTAAAAATATGATACAATAGCTAAATTTTGATCAAAATTGTTTTATAGTATAACTAAAATGATCCGATCTATCGCTCTTTGGACTCGATAATATAAAACAATACAATATTGTGATAAAATAGCACAAAAAAATATATTACTAATGTAATAATTATATTGTTATAATATATACATGAATTTGGTTTTAGTAATGTTATAAATCTGCATGAATCTTGATGTTCATGATCGATATATAAAACGAGAGCATTTTTTTAATCGACTGATATAAACACAATATTATTTGAAGGTTGTAAAAGAATTTTATGAAAGATAAAAAATACGTGAAAAAATATTATATTATCCATCACATTTCTTATGTATTTTCTAAAATTATTCGATTCTTATTTAAAAATTTTTTGTCGTAATTTAAAGATATTCGAGTAAATTAATTTAAATGAAATATCCAATATATATCCCAAAAATGTTGGAATATTTCAACATATAAACTAGAGATTCCTTAAGTAATTTCAAGCAATATTTTTCTTTGCAAAAACTTCCGTTATAGTTTTGTCAATAAATTATTAACAAAAAACACTGGTGCCAATAACGTTAACTACGTATTACAGATTGAACACGAACAAGTTTAAGCAATATCTCGAAGAAAAAATGTGTTAAATATAATAAATAATTTTTTATCGATAAAAAAAATATATCAAATTATGAATAATAAATAAATAAAATATAATATAATATATAATATAATGTTCAATTGTAAAGTGAGATCTTGAGCTTTTTTATACGTATATTACATGTATATTTGTATATTTCTTTTAATAACATTAATAATTAATAACATTAATAACATTAATAATAACATTATGTATATTTCTTTAATTAAAAATATATAACATTAAGATCTATTTTGAGCATACAATTCCAAAAATTGGGCGGTTAATCAATCAACAAAAATAACTGATTACATTCGGATATTTTTTGGTTATATATGTACAAATATAGTTCCAAAAATGAAGTTTAACTGATGATTTCCAAAGTGATTTTGAACAATTTTTTTTCTTTGTAAAAATTTTCATTTCAGTTTTATAATTTTATTAATATTGGCTAATTATAAAATATAGTAACTTATTGAAGTGCAAGTATCATTGAATGTATAATGTCAGTTAGACAAACAAATCTAAATAATATATATTAGAGCAAATTATTGGACAGAATTATATTCAATTGTATGTATTTACAAACAATATATAATTGTTATTCACGTACGATAAATAAATAAATTTTTTATTCGATTCAAAATGAATAATGCAAAATTGTGATATAAAATGATAAATATAAAGTTTTTTGAAATTTAGAATTTAGAATGAAATTAGAATTAAAAAAATAATAAATCTCTATATTGAAAAAATTAAAAAAAATTATCAATTAGATTAAATTCAGTTATTTATCTAAAAATTCAATTTGAGTTTTAAAATATGTCAATTGATTAATGAACTAATTTATGATAAATTAACACAAATCTGATTAGAAATAATCACCAAACGACAATCAATTTTTGAATCAATTGTATTGTTCATTTTACTACATAATCATCTCTATTGATTAGTTAATGATTTATAACCTAATTAAATAAGAAAATTGATCATTTGTAATCTATCAAATACAAATTTATGTCAAATAAGACAAGATTGTTTTCCATATGCATGTTTCTACTAAAGAAACATCTTATCACTTCCCTCTATTCATGCGGTGATATTTATTATTACATGAATTTTTATAATTTCTCTGTTAATATCAATGGATAACGATATTTCTTATTCTGGAATAAAAAAAGAATTATTTCTAAAAATAAAAATAAAAAATATTTAAAATAAGTAATATTAAAATAATGTGAAAAACAGTATTAATAATAAAATTACCTTTAAGTAATTTTAGAAGAAAAAATCCAAATTTATATCCGATATTTACGAGAACATAAAATTATCGTGTTATTTGTATTCAAAAGATTTAAATAAGTTTGGATTTAAAGTGATAGGAATTATAACATTATCATGCTCTTACGGATCTCCAATGGAATTTCTTTCAGGAGCTTCAGAAGAACATTTTCCAAAAATGCTTTATGAAGTACTTTATAAAGCTTTATACTTTATAAAGTGATGAAGTATTGGGCATTAGGGATTATTGGCCCATAAAGTGATTGACCAGCGGACTTGAGCATAAAGTCGAAATGCAAAAGTATTTTTTTTTGCTTCATAAATAATATTATTTTTATATTTTTCTCTTGTAAAAAAGGCTTCATCTGTTCACAATACGAGTTAGATTCCATTTTTTTTAATAACTATCTTGAATTGAATGTTGCAAATAATTATATGTACTTGGAGTACAATACTATATTTCATCAGAATGCATGAATGACTTAATTGATATTAAAGCGAAAGAAAAATATCCAATATTAAAAAACTATTTCAATTATTAAACAAATATTTTTCATTATTTATTTTTTCAATAATAATTAATCAATTATTTTATTCGTATAAAAAACTCATTTTAGATAACAATTTATGTTGATATTGTTTTCTTGCATTATATCGTCGAAATAATTCATTTCTATATCTGTGGAAATTAATCTATTATCTATTATTATCTGAATTGTATCATATGCATAAATAGCTAATATCTAGAAACGAAATTACGACTTTGATTATTAGGATGAAATTCTAACAACAGTGAGCAATCATAGTCAATATATTCACAACTCCTTATAATTCTTATAACTGTTATGATATATTCCTTATAACTGTTATGATAACTTTATAATAACTTGTTTATAGTGTTCTTTAATCGCTAGCGGTAAAAAATTTATTGTAATACTAATTATGCAACAAATTTTAACGTAATAACATTATGCGTCAGTAAACTTTTCATATTTAAAAATATTAAAAATTAAAACAAGTCAAAAAAAACAGAAAAAAAAGAAAAAAATATTAAAGAAAAAACAGAAAGAGAAATAGATTTGATTAATAATTAATATCAGTTTCAAGCGAAACATGGCAAACTACTAAAATAGAAATAGAAATAAAAAAAATAGTAACAACGTACGCTAATTGATAATCAAATAATTAAAATGATTTACTCTAATATTTATTGAATTTAAGAAATTTGTTTATTGCTTTTTTTGTCGCAATTTGTTGATAATCGATCATAATTAAATTACATTTGCGGCGGCAAAAATTTTTTTCTATAACTTTTACAATAGTAGCTAGTAACAGCTAATTATTTTTAATAAATAAAAGATAAAATTTCATTTAAGATACAATCAAAACGAACAGTATTACATTACAGTACATTACATTACAGTATTACATTATATTCAACTGAAAAAATAAAATGAAAATTAATATTTAATTAGATATAATTCAAAAATATTAGAAATATAAAAATATAATTTTATTATTCATCATTTAAAAAAAAAAGAAATTTTTATTTTAGAGAATGATGAGGGTGATCATTTTAAAATTATAATCGTATTAAAAATATATTTCTTTATTAACTGATAAATAAATTTTTTATTATGGGAATTTTTAAAAAATGTTTATTTATGATTTAACGCGTAGTGGACAGAAATGAATGATAAATTGCATTAGAACTTTTTATTTAATACAAAAAATTAAAAAACTTTTTATGTTCCAAAAAAATATTATAGAATCTTTATAAAAATCTTTTTTCTTTAAAAACATTTATATCAGATTATATTAATTCATAATTTATAATTCATTAATCATGGGGATTCAAATAATATTTTTCAAAAATAATTTTTCAAAATAAAAAGTTTTATATGTTCAAATATGTAACAAAAACATTCTTAATATCAATTCATATTGAAAATATATTTGATGATTTAATAACGAATTATTTTAAAGAAATAATGAAATTGTACATATTAAAATTTATTTCATAAACACTGTTTATGAAATAAAAGACAATTAAAACAAAAGACAATTTAGAATTAAAAAACACAAAAACAATTCTAAATCCAATAAAATTACAATAAAATACAAAATTTAATTATAAAAATAAAAAATAAAAAAATTAGCATATATATTATATCTATAATTAGAAATTTTTTGATCCAAACACGAAACACGCATATCTCTAAAATCACTACTTCACAATTTTGAAAAGGATGGAATTATCATTCAAATATGGAATAATCAATGTCAATTAATTGACGTCCAAGATTGTATTTTTAAATATGTAATAAATAATATGTATGTATAAGAAATGTATAAGAAAACAAAAAATAATTTCCAGATATTTAACGAATGTAAATTTTGAATAATAATAAGTAAAATAATATTTATATTATTATTCATTATTTATATTTTAAATAATTTTTAAAAATAATCATATTATAGATCAATGAATTCGTCTTGAAATAGATTATATGTCTAAATCTAAATAAAAATATTAAAAATTAAAGTTAGAATGAAATCTTGATATCCTTCTTGATAAAATTTATAATCATTTATGTTCATACGATCATAAGATCGCCCTCAAAATAATATTTCAAACATTTTTTACGATGTTTTAAGGGATAATTGAAAGATTGTATATATACAAAGTTTGTTAATATTTTTAATATTTT
The DNA here is from genome assembly GCF_029169275.1 of Apis cerana. NCBI lineage: Eukaryota > Metazoa > Arthropoda > Insecta > Hymenoptera > Apidae > Apis > Apis cerana. Next base: position 1,437,453 of record NC_083865.1, on the reverse strand, counting down.
CTTTGCAGGATCAAGTCTAGAAGTTATTATATATAAAAGTATATATATAAAGTTTGTTAATATTTTTAATATTTTCTTTGGAGGATCAATTCTAGAAGTTATTGATATAAAAATATCCATCTCTTGTTTTATTTAACATGAAATTCCTTCTAACGTAATAAATAATTAATAATAAATAAATAATCTTAATTTTTATATATGAATTTATGTCATCTTTAAAATTGATTAATGATATTTTATGAATATATTAATAGCCTATATATGAATTATAAATAAAGTTTATACGAAAGTACACATAATTCTTAAAAAGATAAATTTTTATCTTTATTATATTTATTTTATCTTTTAATTTTTAATATTTAATATTGATTCTAAAAATATATTTTAATATGTATATATAAATATATACATATTATATATTTTTAATGATATTTATTTTTTTTTAAATAAGTTTATTATTATTAATACGAAAAATAAATTTTTAAATTTTTATCAAAGAAAAGTATATTTTAAATTATATTTTATACTTTTTTTTGCATTTGTTATGTTGTAATTTTTTTTATATAAAATTTAAAGGATAGTAAATATAAATTACCAAGAAGATATTTATTTCGTTATGCATTCCTTATGGAACCTTTAACAATTTTTATGTCATCAACGGGTCTATCATTTTTGTCAGTTTCTACCAATCCAATTCTTTTTACTATTGCCATACCAGAATGAACTCTACCTGTATAAAAGAAAAGATGCAAGTTTGTAAAAAATTTTTTGGTAAATTTATTTATTATCATTATCATTGTTTAAATTAAGCTTTAATTTATATCAGGGATCAAAAATAATTATTCTAAAAATTTATATAAAAAAATATGTAAAAAGTTGTTTGTTATTTAAATTGAAAATGATTTGAACAAGATTGTGTATTTTTAATTATTGAAATACAATGTAATAAATATATTAAATTGAAATCAGTAATTTTTATTAATTAATATTGTAATATACATATAAAATATATAATACTTCTAAAGTAAAATTAATAAAATTTAACTTACCAAAAATTGTATGTTTTCCATCAAGCCATTGCGTAGGTGCTAATGTAATGAAAAATTGTGATCCATTACTATTTGGTCCTGAATTGGCCATAGAAATAACACCAGCACCTAAATTCACATTTCTTTTAATAATTTAACAAATTTAATAATAAATCATATTTACATAAATTCAGAAATGTAATACTTCAGCATATACACACATATATACACATATAAATTGTAATAATTGTAAAGATTTTACTACTGTACTACTGTAAAGTAAAAAAATATTAATTGTAAAGATCTATTTAAAATATCTACTTTTTGTATATTCGCGTGTTGTATCGAAACCATTAAAAAAAAATAAAGTATTTAAAAAATTGTCATTCGATTTTGGCAATATCCAAATTCATGTTTATCTATTGACTGTATTTGTTATTACATTAGATATAATATTATATATTAATATTCAATTATTAAATTTGCTGGATAGACACATCGGATATGCTAGATTCTTATCATCATAGATTCTTATCATTAGAAATGATAGCATCAATTCTTCTTCAATGAATTTCCGAAAAAAATCTTAACATTACAACTATCATTGCTAAATTAAATAGAATTACGTAACACGATTGCTAGTTTTAGCCAGTTTGGTGCATCATTTTTGTCAAAATTTCTACATAAAGTTTATAGTCTTATGTTACATCGAACATTTTTAATTTTACTGTTTCTATGAATTTGTAATTTTAAATAAAAATAAAACAAAAAAATGGGAATTCAAATAAAACAAATTTACTTTTATTATATTTATTTTTGCATTAATATAATTTAAAGAATTATTTAAAATTTATATATATATAAATTTTTATACATTATAATAATGGATATTTTATACGTAAATAATAGCGAAAGTTACATGTTTTCTTCTTCTCTTCGAAGAACAAGAGAAAACAATAATTTCGCAATACATAATTTGAAAATTTAAAAGTTTTGGCTTAAACAATGCAATGATAATTCGTAAATTTTGCAATGAAATTTTGTATTAAAAATGATAGTAGAAAAAAATTTTAAAATATAAGAATATAAAATTAATTATAATATAAATATAAAAAATGCAGAAAAACAATCAATTTTTAATAAAAAAAGTTAATATTAATAAAAAGTATGAAAAAAATTAAATTAAGAATTTGTTCGAATATTATTAAATATTATTGAAAAGCTTCCACTTATTTTAATTTTATTGAAATGTAAAAAATAGCATAGTTTGATTCAAATATAGTTGACATATGTAATAATGCATACATATTGAAAAAATAGAATTCATTAATTTCTTATTTAATACAAGCTAATTATTAGTTTTACATGAATTTATATTTTTTTTATCTAATTATACATTATACATCACGGCATTGAAAAATTATTATACATATAATTTATAGATATTTCTCACGAAATCGAAAAAGATAAGGAATTTAAAATATTCAAAAATCTATGCAAAAAGAAAAAAACAAAAAAAAATGCTTTAACTATTCATAATATGGTTAGTGTCTGCAAAATGATACAATAACAGATAGTTTTCTATATATTTATATATAATATTTTTGTCAAAGCAAGCATTGAGGATAAATCTAGGATGCATAATTAATATCTGTTTCAATTACCAATTACAAAAATACATTTAGAATTTTTAAAATTACAAATATTTATAGGCTTTAATATATTATTTCAAAGTAATAAAATTTTAATACATTCTATGACTATTTTCTGGATTTTAGATTTTTAAGATTAGACAGCAAATTCATAAAGAAATTTTGCATAACTAATGATTTATAACTAATGTCAATAATAAAAATTTAATTCCTTTAAAAAATCCATTATTATTGATAACAAAGCTTTAAAAATAATAAAATTTGTATTAATATTCAAATATTTTTTTAAACTGCTTTTAAAAAAGCATTAAAGAATCTCAAGAATGAGAGGTTTTTATATCTATAGTTTATAATCAAATATAAATAAATATTACAATTTTTAATAGAGAAATATCTTTAAATATAAGCAAATGAGAGATTTATAAAAACATATATTACATAAATATAAAGAACGGCAAATTTTTCTATAACTGAAGAAAAAAAATTATTTATTAATCTATAAATTTCTAAAAATCTATAAATTTTATCAATAATTAAAAAATATTGATAAAATTTTTGAAATAAAATTAATATTAATGATTTTAAAGAAGAATTGATTTTCAAAAATATTGCTAATATAAAATTTTATATTTAACATTATCACATTTCCAATATAGATGTAGAAAGATTTTTATGATTTTTCAACCATAATGCAAACAAAAACGAATTTATGATTGCTAGAAATAAATTAAAAAATAGAAACAATAAGTTAATTAAATAATAAAAGAATACAATTAGAATAAAAACAAATAAAAATTATTAAATATAAAATTATAAAATATAATTAAATTAATAAATATATATATATAAATATATTATAAAATATAATAAAATTAAATATATAATTATAAAATAAACAAAAATATATTAGAATTATTTAATTTTAACATATACAAAAAATATGAAGAGAATTAACTAAGATTTTATTTTCTGATGTTTTTGTAGAAAAGATCCATTCGGACAGAGACGAATTTAATGTTTGTAAACTGCATAAAATTTTTTTCTCTTTCGTATCTTACAAATTAAAATTAAAAATCTTAATGAAAAATTTAATGTTTGAAATAAGCAATGTTTGAAACAAGGAAGAAATAATATTATATATCATTTACAAGTAATGGTAACACTGTTAAGAAATTTTTTGATAATTCAGAACTATTAGACATAATATTAGACATAAAATTAGAAGATTTGATATCATTCTCAAAATGTATATTATTATATATATTTATAAAATAAATACATAATTATACTTATGAAATAAAAAATTTGAAAAATATTGTTTATTAATAACATAAAGATAATTGCAATTGATACTATATGTCTACTTCATTCATAAATATTTTATAAAATAATTATTTTATAAAATATAGATTAAATATGTGATTAGCGCATATATATTAAGGAAATTATAATTTCTATAAAAAAAAATTTCTAAAAAGGCTCAAAAGATTAAAAGTAAAGACATCAGATTTTTTAAAGAATACATGTGAGATACCGAATCAAAAATACTTAATTAATTTATTTAAAATTTATTTAAATAATTTTAAGATCTATATTTAAGTTCATTTAATTATAAATAAAAAAAGAAATAAATAAATATGTTAAATTTAATCGACCACTAAAAAAAAAATCAGAAATTGAGATATAATCAATTATTGAAATATAAAAAAATAGTATAGTGATTTTTATTTAATTTTGATAATAATTTTTATTTAAAATCTTTTACTTAAAGAATAAAATTAAAATTAAAATTTAAAATTTAAGGAAGCTTTATTTATTTAAAATTCATTTAATATCAAAATCTAACAAAAATTTTAACTTTTTATTAATTATAATTCTTTAATTATTAAATTCCAAAGGCATGTTTATTTAACATTATTTGCTTAAAATCAAAGTTTTATTTTCATGATTTGGAAAATTTTCTATAAGAATAGTTTTTTGAAATATAAAAACAAAAATCGTATTTTATGATTTCAAAAACTTAGTCCAGATTTTGGATAATTGTGCGGCTATATATAGAACATTCCATATTTGATATCAAAGTGGACATAGAGTAAAAAATAGGTAAGTCACAATATAGATTCTGTTCGAATTTATGAATGTTTTGAATATATTCGAATCATAAGCCGATTTGAATCTTTTCTTCGAACTGCAACGAGATAATAGGGATACGGTAATCGGTCCTCTACATTCCACTTGTGTTAATTAAAGAAGAGATGATTGTTTTTGATTCCCTTTCTGTTTTGAAATAGTGCAATTAGCGCATATATAAAAATACATCATACATGTAATTCCATAAATCATAGTTCATAGTTAGTAAGTAATATGTAGTTAGTAAGCAAGTATACAATGTCTAATAATTAATACTGACAATATAAACTTTAAAAATTAATAATTCAATACTAGCTAACTACATAACAATAGCTTATAGAAAATACATGTATAAATAGTGTTTTGAATAGTTTTTAATGAACTAAAAAAATATGCAATAAAAAATACATATGATATTTCTAAGATTTTCCAGCATTATCAAATCATTAAAATCAATAAAAAATACATACGATATTACTAAGATTTTTCAGCATTATCATGATATATTTCCTACAATATTATATAACTTTCATTTTAATTGCATTTTTTACATTTTTTGTTACTTAAAAAATAATTATATGAATATATTTAAAATGTGAATATATTAAAATACTGTATAAAAATTACATATAAAAACATAAAGAAGTAAAGTTAATTTTTTGAAATAAATAAAGTTATTATTAGATTATAATTGTGAATTAAAATTATAATTCCTGTTTTTGCTCTTATACCGAATCCTGCTAAGCCAATCTCTTAGCAAACAAATGCAAGTCTCCGACGAATTGTAATCACAGTTTATTATATTATATAAAATATAAAATAATAATTTAATAAAGAAATATGGAACAAGTTAAGAATTTAATTTATTAATTAGACAAATTCTTAATTTTTTATCTATTCTGAAATTACAAATTTAATAATTGCAATTAAAAATTAAAAATTGAGACATTGATCAATATTCTGAAAAATATTATATATACAGTATCATTTAGCATAAATTAAATGACTTGTTCTTCACGATTTTCGATAGATATATCCTTTGTATCCACAAATATAAAACAAATCATTCATTAATAGAAAAAAATGGAAAAAACATCTACTATTTACTAAAGTACATCAATATATAAATAAGCTTTAATTTTTTTTGAGAAAAAATTATATAGTTCGATAATTAAAACAATGAACAAGAAAACGAAAAAAAATATAACATAATAATATACGATCAGAATCTAAACAAAAAAAACATATAAATTAAATCGTTAAAGATAGTGGCGATACAATAATGCTTTAAAATAATTTTTCCAAAAATAATAAAAATGACAATAAAGTGATATCAATTATATTAATATTTTATATAATAATTTATTAATCAATAGAACATATATTTGGTATTTTATTTTCTCTACATTTTGAAAGTAGCAGCCAAATTTTTTAATGAAAATAATGCAGAAAAACTCGATTTTAATCCAATATTCAATCCAATTAAGAATGTATAGACAATTTGACATATGGATAGACAATTTGATATATGGATGATTAGATTCCTTTTGTTCATACAAAAATTTTTTTAAAAATATTGCAAAAAAAAGTATATTTTCTTCATAAATATATAAATTCAATCTATACGAATTTATGTCACACCACATTTGAAGTTTTGACAATTATGGTAATGTTTTTAATTCTGAATAATATAAGTAACTGACTTCGTGTTATTCATATACTGTTATATTGAAGCTTACATGCTTGAAATTAATTTTTTTAATTGTATATTTGTACATTGAATAGAATTTGGCGTAATAAAAGAAAAGAAAATATAATACAAATGAAATTAAAAAAAATAGACATTCTGATATTCTAAAATTCGGATATGGAACAATAATAAAAAGTTCTTTTTGACTGTAAATATTATCAAAAATTACATAACAATGAAATTTATAGTTTTTCTATTCTATAGTTTTTCTATTATTTTGAAAGCAACATCAAATAATTATACAATAAATAAAGCAATTCTTAATATAATTAAAATTATATAGAATATAAGATATGATATTTCTTGTCATAAACAATATATAAAATATTAATTCCTTGAAATAAAATAAAATAAAATAAATTAAAATAAAATTGAAATTAAAATAAAATTCTTAATTTTTATTGGATAATTTGTTGGAAAAACTCTGGAACAAAGTAATAAAATAAATATTAAAATATTTTAAAAAATAATCTCAGAACATTTTTATTTTTGGAATGCCAATATTAAATTTATTTCAAATGTTGTATATTATGTCATTGTAATAATTTTGTAAAAAATTCAAAAAAATTCAAAAAAATCAAGATACAATCAAAATATAATGATGATATATAAATATGTATTTTTGCCTTCTTTATTTACTTATCTTATTTTCTTATTTTATTTTTACTTATTTATTTATGTTAATCTTCTTATCTATCGGATTCGTATTATATTATTTATCAATAATTTATAAGTTTTGCATATTGCTTTACAATCTATCGCGTATTATTATTATTGGTTTCATGGAATAGTTTTTTTTTAATTAAAAAAAGAAATATCATGTTTAATAATGATATTAAATCATTATGAAATAAGAACTATATATTAATTATATTTATTTATGAAGATAAAAGATACATTTAATTTTATTATTTACTAAGAAAGTAAATTTTCAAATAATACTGAATTTTGATTCATTTTTTAGAATAATCAACCACTGTGCGATCACTCTCTTACTACAAATTATTGTATATGAGTTATATGTATATGACATGAATTATATACAATCAATGAATTCATCACCATTGGTATATTTATACAAAATGTTCCTTATAGAGAATATAAGATCATCAAAGTTACATATGTTCACAATCAAACTATCCAAAATAAAAAACGAAAAAACGAAAAAACGAATCTAATTAGTTCATTGAAAAATAATAATAATGAAAAAAAATTAAAAATGAAATTAAAGTTAAATTATACAACATAATAACGAAATTAATAATAAAATTATAAATAGGAATAGTTCTAAAACATTTAATATATTTGTGATAATTTTTAATAGAAATAATAAAAAAGGATTTAAATTAGTTTTAAATTTAACATTCTTAATCACATTTTTGTATTTTTAAGCTTAAATTGATAATTGATATTAGAGATTATAATTTATCATATTATATCATATTATTATATTGTTTCAGCGAAATTAATATTTCACTAGAAAAAAAATCAAAATCAAAAGCTTGAATGATTTCTATTATAGTTTTTTTTTCATTATAATGTTTCTTCTTTCATTTTTATAGAATCGAATCCAGATTAATCACAAATTAATTATTGATTTTGACAGTGATTTTTCGTCCTTTGAAAAGAGAATATCTTCAAACTATTTAATAAATTATTTTTGATTATTTTTTATTTTAAATTATTTTTCAGATGAAAAATTAAATTAATTTAAATAGATGTCTTTCTGTAATTTTTTCTCTTGAATTATTAGAGAAATTTCCATTACATTCTTGTAGACAAATGAAATGAATAAAATACAATTCCATCATATGAATCATTGTTTGTTCTTTTACATTGAACAAATAATATAAATTTTTAAATTTCTTTCTAATATAATTTTGGACGTTTCAGTTGATTTTTTGATCAAAGATCTGAGTTGAAATATTGGAAACTTTAAAATTATCAAGTTTAAAAATTTCATTTTATAAATTCAATTATGTACAATTTGTAATTATTTTTGGCTTCTTAAAATTTTCACAATGTAATTATGAATTATTTCATTATTTTCCAAATAATGCATATATTTTTGGAAATGTTTAGTTTATTTAAAACATCTCTTTTTATTGAGCAGTCTTTAAAGATAATTCAAAATCTTAATTCAACAATTTTTCAAGATTTGTCAATATTTTTATAATAGTAATAATCAATAACTATTTATATTATTTTTAATATTTTTGATTTTTATTTCAGAATATCTTTTTGTTTGATATATATTCTGATTTTTGTTAAAAAAGAAATATTACTTTCATTATCAAATTTTATTAAATTATGAAATTTTTTTATAAAATAATAAATAATTTCATCTTCAATAAATCGAAATCTTCTTCTGATTCTTCGCTAATTGTGCAAAAATAATGTATATTGTAAATAATTCCTCGAGTTGGAGAACTCTTATTAAATATTATTCTTCTATTATTTTTGTTCAATAACATTGCTATTTCGAAGACATCAAAGAGAATAATAATTTAAAATATTCTTGAAATTCATGATGAAATATTCAAAAGAAATAAAAAGCGATTAATAATTAACAATTAATTTAAATTTCTTTTATAATCAAATTTGTACATAATCGAGAAAATATATTTCAAAATCACCTTCTTGCAAAATATCAATTATTTATAATATTCAAAATTGTGTTTTGATTTGTATGATCTGGGTTGATTATTCTTTAGAATGATATTGGAGATCGATTTGTGTTATTTTTATAACTTAAATATTTATTGTTTTATAAAGTTTTGCAAGGAATAAATGATAATTCGAAGATGTCAAGTCCAGGAAATATGCTGAGATATGTTACTTGAATTATATCAATTTTTATCTACTGAGCAAAGATATGATCTTGCTTTATCTTGATGGAAGACAATATCTGATTAATTCCAAGCGTTTTTCTTTTAATTTTAATTGTAAATAATTATATATTCAAATTTATTTAATTCCTTAAAAGGAATTTATAATGCAGGATTTCCTTGTAGTCTTACTACAATGTAATGTTTTTTGTTTGAAGATTCACTTTTGATTGTGGCTTGTTAACTTTATTTATTTTATGACTTTCAAGTTATATATATTAGTATATTAAATTCAATATTCGTTCAATAATAATCCATCTCAAAATCATGAATCATTTTTATTTTATTTAATTAAAGAATTGCACATGGAAATTTCATTATATATATATTCGTTATATATATTTTTTTCAATAGTGTATGCGATACAAGACAGTTTATGTATCCAAATTGATATAAATTATCTATGATAGATCTTTGTGATATTGATTTACAATGATATTGAATTACAATCTTCTCCTACATAGCAAACATTTTTATTCGAGAGATATTTTAGTATTCTAGAAATTAAATTTCAGTTCCTTTCAATTTCATTTTTTAACAAAAAGCGAACGAATAATATGAAATCTGTTCAACAATATGAAATTAAAAGAGATGATATTATTTTCAAAACAGTCATATTTTGAAAATATTATTTCAATTATATAATTATTGTTTCAAAATACTGTCAAATTATAAATATTTATTTTATCTTATATTAAGATATAAAAGAAATAGATTCGTTTGTAGAATTATTGAAAAAATTATTTTAATTATCTTTTTATATATTCTAATCATCAAAATTATTTAATTTGTTTCTAATTGTAATAGTTAACTATTTTCATTTATAATTTCATTATTATTATTTCAGTTTTTTTTAATACTAATTTCTTAATTTTAAAATTGAGATTTTTTAATTATATTTTTAATTATATATATTTAAATTATATTTTTGTAACTTTTATATATATATTTATAATTTAAATAAAAAAATAGATTAAAAAAGAAGATCAAATTAAAATTTATTATAATCTTATAAGTTTGAAATTTATAATTTTAAATTTATATTAAAATAAAAATCATTCAGAATACTATTCAATTGATGTCAATAAAATAAGAAAGTAAATAAAATACGTAAATCTTCGTCAGTCAAAATCGCACAGTAGTCAATTTTTTCAAATTTTCAAGCATCTTTTGATTTATATAAAATCAAAATATTATATTATATTATACATATATACCAAAATATTAAAACATTTTTTAATTTATACGAAAATTCTTGAAATTTTTGAAATAATTGATTATGAATTTAAAATCAAAATTACAAAATAAAATGATAGATGAATGTTATTTTTGTCTTACAGATTAAAAAATTTAAAAAATAAGAAAGTAATTCTTTATCAATTATTATATTAATTAAGATACACATAGTAAATAAAGCTTCTTCAATATTTTCAAAAGTTATCATTGCTATTGTAATTTTAAATTTCGTTAAAAACAAGTTAAAAAAAAAAGCCAAGCAAAAATTTTAGATGTATTGGTATTCATTTGATTAAGATTAAAATAAGATTAAAATAGATTTGAATAACTTGGTATATGATTTAATTATTAATTGATTAATTTGCAATTCAAAAATTAAATTGCAACAATTAAAATTTTATCAAAAATTATTATTTATTTAATTATTATTATGAAAAGAATGTAAGGAATTTCAAAAATACTTTCATGTAATATATATAATAAATATATATTATTATCATGACATTAAAATTCTATTTATCAAATTAACTAATGAATCTCATTTATTATCCTAAAGATATAAATGTTTGCAGATATAAATTCTTCAAAAATAAATTTAAAGGCAATATTAGTACATAACAAGAATTTATATTATATATAATCTCTAATATTAATTATTTCTCAATGCCAAATTACATATGATGATATATATGTAAAAGTAGAAAAAAATATATTATAAAAATAGTTTTATATAAAATTAATCATGAAAAATATGAAAAATAAAATTCCTTCTAAGTTTTTACTTGTACTATCATTGAAAATCGTTATTTCTGCCATCCAAATTCCATAAAATACATGATTTCCATAGCTTTTATGAATTCTATTATATTTAAGTTTTATTTTATATTATATTATATTTAAGTTTTGTTTTATATATGCAATAATTCATTGTTTTCTAAATTATAATGTAATGAAAGCTTTATATTGAATATAAAAAACAAAATCTATGTATATGAATAATTATGAATGATATATACATATATTATTTTTCAGTCTGCATAATCTTCAAATTTTCTTTGATTTGGTTCATGATTATTTTTACATCAATAGTTCCTTTTTAACATAGAATATACTATATATTCTAATTTATATAATTATATTGACTTAAAATAAGCAATACTTATAACCATACTTATATTATATTATTTATATTAACTTAATATTAATTATTATATTACTTATATTAATTAATACTTATATTATAGCAGTCATAATCTCAAATTTATTTAAATGAAGTCTTCTACAAAAAAAGGAATTGTTCCTATAGCGTAACTCCCATAAATATGAATATATATTAGATTTTGATTTTTAATATGGATATGAATCCGTTGAATTTTGTTTTTTTAAGGAATGAAATATATCCGCTAATATTCGCTAATATCATAGAAAGCATGTGAATGAAAATATATGATAAATATCACAATGCTCAATGTGATATGTGTCCATAATATACACAGCATATAAGATACAGAAAGAATTGTAAGAGAATAAATGTTATTATATAAATGTTATAAATAAAACCATAAATTAATTCAGTTTTCTTCTGGATATTAAATTACTATATTAATTACTATATTAAATTATTATTAAGTAATTAATGTAATTATATTTCAAAATTAAGTAATTATATTTCAAAGTTCGAGTTGAATTTTTAATGAATAATTGACTCTACTGATCTAATTTTATTTACTTATTTGATAAATAATATTTGATAAATAAAAAATTTCATAAAAATTTATTTGATAAATTTTCCAATTTAATATTTCTAATATAGATTGTAATTTATCATTATTTTTTTTATTTTAAATACATATTATTTATTATTCATTTATTAATAAAGTTTTATATTGGCTTATATTATAATATATATATATATATATACAATTTTATATTATTTAGTTTGAATGATGAATTAATTTGATTTATTCGTCCTATGCGAATAGTAAATAATTAATTTATTCCTTATTTGTGAATGAAATATAATTTCATATAATTTTTTTTTTATGAAAAAATATATTATATTCAATATAATTTTCTTTGATATGTTTTTGGATTTATTTAGTGAATTCAGCACTATATCCAACAATCACTCAAAATCATCAAATATAGAAAAAATTTATAGATTATTTAAGTAGATTTCTAGTAACTATTTTTATATAGAGTATTATAATAATTAATTGATTTATTATAAAACAAATTGTCTAATTGTAAAATATATTAATAAATATAGTAATTAATTAAAATTATTATATTTATTTTTATTATTATAATTATTTAACTGATTATAATTAGAATTAATATATATTTAATATATATATAATTAATTATAATTAAAAATATTATAATTAATTATATTAATAATATTAATATAATATATTAAATGTTAATTTAAAAAAAATATATTATTTCTTCATATTAATTTTATTTGTATAAAAAAATGAATTTTTCAATGCGAATAATCAAAAATAAAAATAATTATTGAAATATAAAATTTTGTAAAACAACGAAACAAAATTTTAATTTATTCTTACAATTTAAGCAATAAATTATTGTTTCAAAAAAAAAATTTCATATATGGCTATCAATGTTCGTAACATAATTTATTAAGCATTATTAAGCATTCAGTAAATAATTTTTTTTACTAATTTTTAATGTAAAAAATACTATACTATATATTATATAATTATACTATTATATAATTATAATTTAAAACCGATTTATTTTACTTTCATCAGATCATATTATTGTCTTTTAATTATATATAGTTCACTTTCTATAGATATTAAATTTTTTATTATTATTTATTTTAAATAGTATTATGGTAATTATAGTAAAATCACTAAAAAAATTGCTAAGAAATATAAATATATATCATAACAAAATTATATGAATTTCTAAATGTATACGATAAATAGTTACGATAATTTAATATAATTTTTAATCAAAAAAGTAATTCATGCCATCACATTATGTAAACTATAAATTATGTAAACTATAATAAATCAATAATCTATACTAACTTATTAATTTATTAATTTTTTTCTTTTTTTGTTTAGAGCTATGTAAAAATGTAATTGCTATAATCAATAAATCAATAAATATCAATAACTTAAACATAATCTAATTTAACCTAATCTATCAATTTTTTTTAAATTATATAGTAATCATGATTAACTGATTAGATTAGATTTGGTTTATGCCAAAATTCATATCAGGATGATTCATATCTTGAAAATTAAAATCGAACAATATATATAAAAAAGAAAAAGTCGTATATAAAAAAGAAAAAGAATAATTTGACAATATATTTCAAGAACATTTTGTATAATTACCAATTTTGTATAGTTTTATTTTTCAATTCTCTTAATTGTTGTAAAAAAAGCAGATTTATTTTATTTTTTCTTTTTTTCTTTAACTTTCAAATAAATTTTTTTCAAAAAATTTATTTATTTATTAATTAAAAATTATCTATTTAGTTCTTATTTCTAATTCTTAGAAATTATAATTACAATTACGATTATAATTAAAATTACAATTACAATAATAATCTGATGAACAATCAAAATATATTTTTAAAAAATAAAGCATTAAATAAAACTATGTTATATAAAATCATCTTAATAAATAAAAATAAAGAAACACAAAAACAAAAAAAATAATAAAAATAATAAAAGAAGGAAATTTTACTTTAATTTTAAATTATTTTAATTTATAAAACATATATGTATAAAAATATATAATAAAAATAATACATAATATATAATAATATATAATATATTTTTAAATATATTTTATACATAATATAAAATATATAATAAAAATAAGAATAGCCAATTTTACAGATGATAAGAATCATATTAATCATATTAATTAATCATATTAATCATATTTATCATATTAATTAATCATATTATATCAAATCAGCATTAATTAAAATTAGAAACGAGATTTTATTATATTGATTTTTTATATATTCATAATGAATACGTATGAAATTTCACGTATTCTTTCGAAAATAATTCAATTTATTATATTTTTTATCGAAATTAAACACAGACAACCACATATGATTTTTTTATTTTAGTTATTATTATGTGTCACTATTTTGTACATTACATTTACTTGAAATTTTATATAATTATTATTTTATATAATTATAAATTATATGAATTTTAAATTATTTTCTTTCCTATGATTTTATGTTGAGTTTCGCCCAAACTTAAAGGATTGGAAAAATATGGATTTTACTTGGATAAAATTATTATTTTTAATCATGAATAGATAATAATTATTATCTGTTATTATATAATAATTATTGTTCTATTTTCTATTTTTCATTATCTTTTTTATTCATTTTTTTTATACAAAGTTTATAATACAGAAAATTTTTATAAATAGATTTTTTTGATATATCAATATAAATATTATTAAAATAGAATATATCTTTTAACATTCAAGAAATCCAAGCCTTATTTGTTTTATTATTGATTAGATACATTAAAAAAACAATTTCTTGAATTCTTCTTGAGCTTGAGAATTTTTTAATCAAATTTAATTTTAATTTTAATCGAATTTATGTACGTACCAAATTAATTTATATCATGAAATTATGTATGGAAAAATCGAACAAAAGTAAGTCTTTATTATTTAGATTATCACGTTGAATATTAGAAAAGCATATGTCAAAAGCACGAAAATAGGCACTATAAAAGAGTGCATTTCATTAAATTTGAATTTGCAAAATTGATAAAAAATGAAATTATAGAAAAAATTTTTTTAATTCTAAACAAACAATTTAAAATTTTACAACGAAATTCGGTTACTATTTGTGACGGAATTTATAACAAAAATATAAAGTAGATTAAAAAACGAATTCAGGAATAAAACGAAACAATATTCACGATATTTGTTGAGAATGTTTTTATTTTACACAATGGTTTCAGAGATATTCTTCTTTTACAGGAACATCACTATTATTTAGTGATAATACAATTATTTGTATCAGTAAGAGAAAAAGAAATATAATTATTAATATTAATGTAAATGAGTTATTGAATATGTTCAACAGTTCGATCAATACTATTAAAAATGTTAAACTGATGCTTTGAGAACTTCTTTCACTTTTAGCTCTTTCTTCTTTTTATAGAATCCTAGGAGAATAAATTCCTCGATATCTCTAAGAAATTTCTTCTTTGAATGTCGTATAAACAATTATCATCAAAGACTATACAGAAATCAATCAACGAGGTTTAATTGATTGATTTTTGAAATGATTGCAAATATTATGACAATAGCATTGAATATAACAAACCACATTTATTTGTTTAAATAAATAATTAAAGTAAATAAAAAAAACTCACTGACGATACAAATCTATTGTGACAATAGTTTTATGATTGATCAATGAATTGTGTTATGTTATTTTTTCAAGAAATGTGAAAGAAAAAAAAATTTTAAGTAAATTATAATTTATATATAATAAAAATAAAATAAATAATATTTTTAAAAATCTGCATAATATATAAAAATCTTTATTATATATCAATGACATCAATCATAAATTTATTATGATAATTATGATTATATCAGTGGAAAGATGTATAAATTACTTGTGATTTTGATGCATTATACATATTAATTATTAATACATATTATAATTATTAATATTTTGTAGTTTCATATCTGTTTTTAACTATTGACACAAACTTATTACTTAAAACAAATACAAAATTGTAAAAGATTTATTTTAATTTAATATTAAATTATTCTCATATTTCAATTTATTTTAATTTATTGATAATATAAAGTCTAATTGTATTTATTGCGTAAAATAAACTGAATTTTTCCACCTTCAACATTCTTTTTACAACTTTAAATATGGCGATTGTGCACAATTCGGAAAATGAAGATCAATTCTAAAAACATATTTTATTTTCCAATATTATCTTCATATACAATCTCTGACTGAAAAAATAAAATTCAAAATTTATAATATTTTTCGTTTTTTAATAAAATATTGGCTTTTAATCATGATTCAATAACTGAAATTTCTGATTATCACAAAAAGTCATGAATGAAGGTCATTTTGAGACAATAAATTTTTATTCGCACATGATTTACAAATATTACACATTTGCAAAAAAACTACATTTTCGCAAAAAAAGATGTTTTTATTAAATAATATCTTCGATAATAATTTAATAAATTGATTAGAATAGAATTTTCTTAATAGAATAGAAATTAGCTGGAATAACTAATTCCAGCAATGATTAAATGCAAATTTTAATTTTGGGAATCAAGTTTCAATTCAAAAACATGTATTTTTATTACTTCATATTTTTTGTTTTTTGTCTTTTTCTATTATTTCATAATTTTTTTTATAATTATTTTATAATTTTTTTTTAGAATTTGCAATTCATTCGTCCACTTCTATTTCCCGAGTATAGTTACGTTTTCTTCATTTTATTTTATTTTTTTTTTTTTGGGAGAGATATTTTGTTTGTTTTTTCTTTATATTTTACTTTATTTAAAATAATAGAACTTGAAATGGAATTTGTGCAATTTATTCATTCAAAAAAAGCGATTATTGAGAACAAAAGCGAAATACGAGTACAAATTTTTACGTACAAATCAAATCTAATCTGTTTATATTAAGTAAAACTAAATTTATGACATTGTTTTTAAGAAAACATATTTTTTAAAATTTCCACTCATTTAAATTATGGATGATAAATTTTAATTAGCTAATCGAACATGCAGTTTTTAGTTTTTACAAATAACGAAGAACATGCTAAACTTTATCCCTGCCAAAAATGTTTTGATGATTTATTAGGTTGGATAAAATAGTAGATACTTAAAAACCTTCATTTTTTAGAAAATAGATAAAGTCAATACTTTCATACATTGGATTTATATTCTTTTTATTCTTTTTTTTAAATATAGCATGCAAAAGTTAGTAAGTAGAAATTAGAATATTATTAATATTAATATTTTCTTTTTCGAGAAATTTTTTGGTGACAATCGCAAAACATTATCTAGTATTCATATATATATTAGGATAGTCCTATAAGTTTATTTCTTTTTTTTTTTGATACGAAATCAATATATGTTATTTGTTGTTTAAGGATAATTTATTGTTTATATGAACCGTTCTGATCTATCATTTTCTTCCATCTCTCAGGAAGCTTTATTATTCCCTTTTTTCAAAATTATTATCGTTTATTTGCAAAATATTGCTCGAAGTGTCTTTTTATTTTGCTTACGGATTGGAATCATTTATCATGGAGAGAATTTTTTAATAAGAAGGACAAGTAATAACTGGCAAAATCTGGAGATGCGATAGAATATTCCAATTAAACTATAACAGCTTTTTTCTTACAATCAATGCAACATGCGATTTTGTATTATATAATATTTTGTGATGGCCTCGTCCATTCGCCAATTTTGGCTGTTTTTCTGTTATAGCATCTTTCAATTTATCAAGCTGATCAATATTTTTCAAAATTGATAGTTTCATTTTGAGAAAAAAGCTCATAATAGATTAAACCATTCCAATCTCATTAAATAAATAAAAAAATCTTTTTCGAGTGAAATCCAGATTTCGCAACAGTTATTGTTATTGAAAGTCTATTGTTCTTAAATCAAACGCATTTTCGATACACATTTTGATACAAAATCCAAATTTCATCTCCAGTGACAAATTTCCTTAAAAAAGAATCTCTTTCATGTCGTTGGAAAAGAAAATTGCACGTAGAAATGCGGTTTATAAAGTCGATATCCGTCAATAGTGAATCAAACTTCACATCTATTGACATATCCCATCTTAGTCAAATGATTATGTAATGTTTTCCTGGAAATGTTATGTTATGGCATCCACTATTTCTTGCATACTATATCGTGGATTTTCAACGAGCATAGCCTTGATAAAGTCCGTATTTATCGTTGCTACTAAATCATTGCGATCTTCATCTTTCAAGTCAAAATTGCCAGTTCTAAATCTCTTAAACCAATTACGGATGATCGTAATAGTTGTAATACCATTTCCGTAAAAATGTTTCTTTTGGTTATTCATATTCAATGGTAAAAAGTTTTAAAAGAGATTGTGTTATCAACAAAACGTACTTCAAAAGTTTTGGGATAACTGAAACGAATAACGACTAATAGATAAGTCTGTATGTTCATATAAAAATAATCAGTTAATGTCATTCCTAGCATGCGAAAAAAAACTTATGGGATACCTTAATACATCAATTGTTTAAAAAAATAAATAATTACCAGAAAATACTATTTCAAGTCATTAGTATAGTTATGACAACTTTCAATCAAGAAGAATATCGATATATAAGAATATCGATCAACTGATTCGAAATGATCGTTGTCCTATAATAATTGTTCATATAATGTGTATGTAAGCACATTCGGTATAGATTCATTTTTTGAAGAAATATTTTCCTTTAGATAAAACGATCAAGTTTTTAAAGTGATTTGTATAATTTCATTAATGTATACTTTAAATTATTAAAAAAATTATTCAATTTAAAATTGATTTATGATCTTTCATTTTCATATAAAAATAACTCATACAAATTGTACAATTTCACATTGAAGAGCGATTCTACGATAAATCGTAGAAAATTAATTTCTTCACAATTGCGATAAAATTTTATTATTGTCGGGAGATGATAATGGATCATTTTTTAAAGTAATAAATTAAAAATATATAGAATTTCGAAATTCAGTTTGTTGAGCTTCTTCGATTCTTCAATATCTTAACAATTATCTTAACAATTTAATATTTTTGTATTCTTGTATTACATTTTATTTTTCTTTCAATTTAATTATTTCAATTATTTTTTGTTTATTATTTCAATATTATTTAAAATTGAAAAAATATAATTTAGAAAATTAATTACAACAAAATAATTAAACGATATTGAATCCTAAATATTCGATACAAATAATGATTTAATCATGAAATTATAGTATGACGAAAAAAAATTAGCAAATATATTCATTGCAGTTGAAAAATATTATTCTACATATATTCGATATCAAAATCAATGCTAGGTATGATGGTATAAAAGCGTAACATAATTTCCTTATATTTTTAATAAATGTTGTTGCTGGTATATATGCCGATGTGCCATAGAACAGTACATTCACGAAATTATAATTTCATAATAGGAATCTGAATGAAATCTAGATAAATAATTTAATTTTCGGTTGAATTAGATTTATATTTTTGTTGAATTTGGGTTAAATTTAGCTTAAATTAGTTTTATGAAAAAAAGGAAAGCTTATGCATTTATTTTTCAATTTTATAAATAATTCAATTATAGATAAGATTATATTAATTATATTCAAAAAATATAATTCAATTGACAAAAAATTGAAGGAGAGAAAAAAATTCTATCATAATTTGCCGACTACTTTTATGACATTTTATAACGTCAATTTTATAATACCATAAAATTAATTTATTGATTTATCAATGATACAAACGATTCAAAATCAAAATAATATATGGATCAATCAAATTACGATAAAAATAATATAATGTCATTAATGAGTAAAATACATTAAAAACGCTATGCATAGTTTTTGAACTTTTTAAATTTTTTAACATTTGCATTTTTTGATTCATACATTGGAAAATATTAAATAGAAAAAAAAAAGATCAATAATTCTATCTCTTAAAGTAATGTTTAAATGCTTAGTATATGAATTTAGGAAATGTATATGATATAAACGAAAATTGTTTGGAAATCCCTGCCAACAAAAACATTCATAGAAGAAAAAGAAAAAAATATATTTGGATACAAAATCTGCAAAAATAGAATCATTGTTAAATTTTATGAAATGTAACAGGAACAAATAATATAAAGCTTTTAATTATATAGGATGATAAAAACAAAAGAAGTGCGATACTTATATTAAAGTAAATGTATTATAAAGAACTTACAACATTTGTCAAGAAAAATAAAAAAATTTATTACAATATAAAAGCAACTCTAGTTCTATAAAATCAATTTTTGTTTTATATTAATTATATAATCGATTTCAATAATGTTTCATATTACAATCGATTCTCTTCATAATATATTGAATTGAATTTACATATTTATTTATTATTTCTACAATAGAATAATGAATGAAAATTGTTAATAATATAAAAGCAATATTTTTTGAATTGAATGAATATTGAACATATTTATTAGATTTGCGACGAAGTAATTTTTGCAGACATTTTTGCATACATGATATCAACTAATATTTTTTTGTATAAAATGGAAATATATTTTGGAAAATATATAATTATGATTTGGAACTAAATAATAAAGATTGATTTTACCAGGAAAGAATTATTTTTGGGATCTATGTTTAATGATTAAACATTTTTTATTCTTTTTTTGTAAAGATTTAAATAAATATTATATATAAATATTTTTTTGTAAATATTTAAATCAATTCACAATCAATTTTTTTTCATCATTTCTTATAGATATAAAAATCCAAATATTTTAAAACATTGAAAATTTTTGAAATTATTAAAATCATAAAGGAATGTCTGAATAAATAAAAAATGAATTTTATAAATATAAATATTTTTATATATATTATTATTATAAATATTTTTTTTTTAAAAATCAATACAAAATCTTAATTCATAATAATTTACATAATACTTTTTAAGTTTATCAATAAGTGATTTTTTTATACAATTATATTATAAAAATGCTTTTATTAAAATGATTAAGATTTTCAATGAAATTTTTTATAAACAAAATTTTGACATTTACTGGTTAAAATCATGTCTTAATTATTTTTGAGATTGTTTTGATTATTATGCAGAAAGATCAATATATGGTTCATTAATTCTGTTATCATATTCAAATAATTTTTTATATTTTTCAGCATTAATTAATTGTAAAAAATAGCAATATATAAAATGTGGGAATCTTAGAAAAAATTGTAAAATGATTTAATTATAACAAAAAATACGCAATAAGAAAAAATATATTTAATAAAAAGAAAAATAATAAAAATAAACTGCCTTATACATATATATGTGGATAATGATAATATTTATATTGTATTATCTTAAGCTTGTTACGGCAATTTAAAAAGCGAAGATAATAAAATAAAAAGAAACAGCGATGTTCAATGACATCCAATCTACAAAAAAATTACATTTTTATATATATAAATTTAACAGATCCATGAATTTTTCCTGTAATTTTTCTGTTGAAAATATATCTTTAAAAATAACGATTAATTTCTTTTCATGATTATTTAATGATTTTTCACGTCTCATTATATTTAAAAGATATTAAATAAATATAATTTATTTTGAAATATTTAAATATAAAAGAAATTATAAAGTTTCTTCTATGAACTTAAAATTATTTTGCTTTCAATACGATTTTTCAATAAATTTCTTAATAAATTATATTTGAACATTGATACTGTTAAGTAACTGCTGATAGTTATATTTATTCAAAATAATAATAAATACCATTAGATACTTTAAACAATGCATAAACCATGAAAAAAAAGCAAGTTCGATAGTATCATTATTTCGGCTATGTAAATTTTAAATTAAATAATTTGTAAATAATTACAATATTTTAAGATAAAAAAATCCAAGATAAAAATTATTTCCTATATATTTGACGACTTCGAATATAACTTACATGAATAAATTAAAAATAAATATTCTTGTTATTATTTTTTCATCTTCTTCATATTTTTGTTATTTTTGTTTTTAATAAAACTTGAATATTATATTTAATAACACTATATTTAGAACATTTTTTCTTATTTATATTATATTATATTATATTTATATATTATATATTATCTTATTTATATAGAACTGACAACATGGCTATAAAAATCTATATTTTCTATAATAAAACATGTTTCTTATATAACGAAAATTCAAAAAAGTTTCGCATTAACGACTGAATTAACGTTTTATAAATTTATGTATTGATATTAATTTTAAATATTATATAGCAGGTTAACTTCATATGTAAATGTGTATTGATATATGTAAAAACTTATTGTTTTTTACGTTTCAATTTTATAGTAGATACATAAAATTGTATCATATTATAGATATATAATAAGATGTTATACACGTTATAAAGAATGTTTTCAATTCTATGGAATCAACGAGTTCATTCTGAAATAATGTGTTAGTTTTTCTAATTATCATCTAATTCACGTTGAAATTGATATACAAACTGATATACAAATTGATATAATTGATTACTACTTATTATCAGCATTCATCAGCATTCTCTATATTAGAATAAAATCTTTTAAAAAAATAACATTAAATGTGATTTTTTTATTTTTGTATTATGTTTTGTATTTTGTATTATTTTGTATTACTAACTATTATTATTTATTACTAACTATTTTATTATTTATTAATAGTAAGTACGATCTGATTGATCGTACTTACTATTAATAAATAATAAAATAATAACTACTAACTACTAACTTTAATTCAAATATAAGTATTTAAAAATAAAGTTAATAATAGAATTTTTGTAATATTTTAAAAAATAAATATAGAAAGATATTAGATATATTATTATATAAAATAAGAATATATTAATAAAATTCTATATAGAATAGATTAAAACGAGCGTTAAATATAAAAATCATAAAATCAACGGCGTTTTATCGTATTATATATAAATCAACGCTGCTGAATCAATTCTAACTTATAAATAATGAACTGATAAATAAAAAAACATTTTATTGCAAGAAAGCATGAATTTTCTTAATCTTTTCTTTTTTTTTTTTAGCAAAAACTTTAAGCAATTAGCAATATTTTGAAGATATTGCATATAAAAATATTCTCATTTTCAATTTGTCATATGATTGATTATATATATGATTTATCAATTTTATATTCAATTTTATATTTTATGTATTATATTATATTATATTCTATGTAAGAATTTGCAAACATATTTTACTTTGAAAAAGCATTTTAGAATTCTAAAAATATTTCATTTGCTTATGCAAAAAAATCGTCTTAAATTCATCAATTTTTCATATTTAAATTATTATTAGATTTATAAGTGATAAATTATAAACTTATTTTGTTGCAATATTGGCGTCCAACTAATAATGAACAAAACATGAATTAAAAATGGTAAGTAAAAAATTCACTCATAATCTGCGATGTTCTATAATTAATTCAAATACTAGATAATAAATTAAGACAATTTTTAATTTGAAATAAATACATTGTTGTTATAAAAGTATATAATTTATTTATAATTATTTATTTAAATTCAACATAAACTATTACTATTAATTTTGATAATTATTGTTTAATATGTTATAATTTACATATAATATTTATTGCATATAATTCATAATATATTTTTTTCTGTTATATTTATAAACTCGATTGCATTTATAACATGTTTTTATATATATAAATAATTATTTTTCGATTTTCGAATATCACAAAGGCATATTTACGTAAAATTCTCTAAGAATTTTTGAATGATCATGAAACAAACACATTATATATTACAATATAATAAAATTCATAAATAGTGACAATGACCAATATCTTGTACATTTTCGGCATGAATATTTGCGAATTATTTTGTCTAATATATAATATTTTTATTACATTATATTTATTTCATTACATAACATGAAATAATTTTTGGTTTATAATAATTTTTTTAAAATATATATATATATTTTTAAATATAATAACTTTTAAAAATATTGTGATCATTACACAACTTGAAAAAAGAAGACACATTTTCTAGATTTAGCAATACATGATACAAATATGATTCTGTATAAATAGAAATTTAAAAATTGCTGAATATGTGCAAGTAATTTTGATTGTCATATTGTATCAATAAGATAAAATTTTTTCATAATAATTCTGCTATAATTTTTATGAAGAGATTGTCATTTGTAATTGATCATTCCAATTGTTTCCAAAAATCAAACAATTATTTGACAAATTATTCTTGATTCTTTTTACGGAGTTCTAATTTTTCTTAAATGCACATCCAAATTACCCAAATAAAATATTTTCGTGTTATATAATGTCGCATATTTATCAATTTTATTCTATATTTTTAGATTTATTAAATATATATATTTTGAATAAACATCTTTCATAAAATATTATTAATTGTGTATCCATATTTGTTGTGTCATTATCACAAAAATATCTGTTATGATTGCAAATGATTTTATTCTCTTTTCATTTATATTATATTATATTTATATTATTTATATTATATTCTTATCATTGAAATTCATATCACATAAAGCATAAAATTTCTTTGAAATTATAACTTGCAACCGTGTAAATTTGATATGAAAATCTCATATTTTTTCTTTTTAAAAATGTATATTTTCTCAAGATTTTATGAATCTGCTATAGTCAATAAAAGTCTAAAAATAAATTAATTTGATTTATAAAATTTATAAAATAAGAAATTTCTATTTCTTATTTGATTCATATTAATAATTTATAAATTTTTGTTTTTTGATTTGTATTGTTATTTTATAAAAAAATTTTATCGAAATAATATTTTCGATAATCAAATTATCGTTATACAGTGCAATCTGTACTTCATGTGTAAATGTGTAGGATTATATTACTTACAAATGAAATGTTGATTTATTTTTATTCAATATAAACTTTCTTCTTTGATTCATAAAATAAAAATTATTATTTTATTAAAAATGAATTAATATAAAATATTACGAAATATGTTATCTAATTGATAAAAAATAAAAATTTATATAATATCTTTTAATTCCATATTATATTATAATAATTATCAAAAACTAAAAATTAGTCACTTGTATAAGAAATATACTATGTTAGAGAATTAAGTCCATTTATTTATATAGATTCCAATAGTAAACAAATATTTTTAATATTTTTAATATTAATATAATATTTTAGTATTTTATATTTTAAATGTACATATATATGTATTTCGATATAAAAATGCTTTTAAAATTATCGTTTTTACAAATAACATTAATTTATTTATTATTAAAAATGATATCACATTTTCTCAATAATTTTGTATAATTATGCATTTATATTAAGCACTAAATAAGTATTTTTATAAAATAATTTAAATTTTTTTCCTTTATTTTCTTCAATATTTATATTTTTAAATTTTTGCAAATAAAATGAAATACAAAAAAATTTTTTGAAATACAAAAATACAACAAATTATTACAATATGTATATATATTACAAATTAATTACAAATAAGTATTTTAATAAATTATAAATTAATTAATAAGTAGATTAATTATATATAAATGAATAATCTATGAATCATTGATACCAATGAAGATAGATATATAAAATTGGAAATAAGAATATTTTATAAGAAATAATATAAAACATGCAAATATGAAAAAATATGAATTAATACAATTAATAAAACAACATAAGCCAAATAAAAAAGAAATACAAAATAAATCAAATTTTAAAATCACGAACCTTAACTTATTAAGATTGTTTTATATATGTTCAATATAATAGAACTTTTCTAAATCATAATGAAAATGAAAAAATTTCACAATCCGTGTGAAAAACATATTGTAAATATATTGAAGATATTGAAATGATGAACTAAATTTTATATGCATTTATATTATTAATATAATATAAAACAAAAAATATTTTTTTCTTTATAATAATATAGAAGAAAGTCATAGCAATTATAATATACTAGTATATTTTTATTTATAAAATCAGTTTATATGCGACAAAATGATAGCATATATATAAAGAAATCAAAGATCAAAGATTTTTTTCATTTAAAAATACAATTTTTTATATATTCTTGTGATTGATATTTTTTAATTGATATTTTTGTGAATCTGAATTTGACCATAAAAATTGCTTATTATATTAAGTTTAGAAGATAAAAAAATAAATATAAAAATTTAGAGCAAAAAATATCGATTTCTGCTATATTTACCCATATATTTACGAGAATATATTTCTAAAAAATAATATATTTGCTAACTACATCATATAATTATCTTTCTCTTCTAAAGTCGAATTTGATAGTATTTTTTATAGCATTCTTTTTTACTTTTTTTTCAAATTCGAAGTTTAAAATTTTTTTTATTATTAAATTCATTAATTCATTAACTCATTAATTCATAAAAGGAAAGTTTTTCAAAGATTTAAGTTTATTTTTTTCAAGTAAAGGAATTAATAGAATATAAAGATATAGTTTTTCGAAAATCAAGGCAAAATATATTTTAATAAAATTTTATTTATTATTATATTTTATAAAATTTTAATAAAATTATATAATATTAGAAGAATCAATTTGTAATGTATTCTCATAATTATATTTTAATCTTCAAATAGTATAATCAGATAAATATTAATATTTTATTTAAATATCATACTACATCCTAACGTTTTCTAATTCTAAAAAAATTTAATAAATTTTATCTATCAATTTTTTTGTTTCAAATTTTATAATATATATTTTATACATATATAAATCTAATTACGAAATCTATGTACTTGGAAAATTTTCTGATTGTTAATGCCTACTTTTTATGAATATAATCTTAATATAATAATATAATATAGAATTTTAATTATATTATTACAATGAATTTGTAAATCATTTTTTCCCAAAATCCGCAGTTATTAAAAAATCAATTTTAAAAAAAATTTTAATTTTTCAACTTTCAAAATATTTTGTGCTACTACATTAATAGTTATTCAATTGCTCTTGACACAAAATGATTCTGTAAACTTTCTCAAATGATATAAAAAATTATAAATATATAAATATTTTAAATAATAATTTGAATAAAAAGAATATTTATTTGTTAATATCTTTTAATTTATTTAAAAAATTAAAGATTTAAGAGAAAATCTAATAACATATAATAGAGCAGATTTTTTTACTAAAGCTATAAAATTATTTTTATTTTTAATTTAGATAATCAAAATAAAAGTGATGCAATAAAAAAGCATAAAATATTTCCTGTTCCTAAAAGCTGAAAAATAACAATTGCATAAAGATATGATTACGATTACAAATTATAGGTTATTCATGATTTGCGATTTGAAATTACAAATAGAAGATTTATAAAAATCGCGAGCTTCTTAATATCTTAGTATCGTTAATCGCGTTACTCTTATTCAGAGAATTCTATTCCTATATGAATATATGTATATGCGAATTTTCTAGAGAATTTTAAAAGTTTCAATTTCTCTTTTATTTTTTAAAACATAATTTTATAATATATGAAATATATTATAAAATTGTAAAACTATAAAACTTTCAGATTTTATATAATATATGTATATTTTAAATTATGATTATGTATATTTGTGTATTATAAAAAATATTTTTAGAAGAAATTATATTCATAAAAAATAAAAAAATTTTAAATTTTGAGGGTATATTTCATCCTTTCTAAAAGATTTTCCTAAAAAAAATAAATTGTTCCACATACATGTATAATTTATACATGTACATATGTATAATTTATTTTATAGATAAACTTTTATAATAATAAACTTTAAGATTAAAACTTTTGATGTATTTCTCTATAAAATTTTTGAATGCTTTCATGAGCTATTATATATTTAAATATTCTAAATATTAAATTATATGTTATAGTATAATAAAATATAAATAAAATATAAATAAAATTATATAATTTATTAAACATATAATTAAACATACCAGTATGTTTTAAGTCATCATGAATTTCATCATCAAAACATTCTCCATAAATAGATACACCACCTTTCCCAGTTCCAGTAGGATCACCGCCTAAAATAAAGTAAATAAATATATCTACTTTTAGATTTTTAATTTTTACATTGATGTAATAAGAGATATAATAAAAGATTACTTATTATGTAAGATTATTTGTTATTACATTATATTGTATTATATTTAAATTATTTTAAAATACATTATTATTACGTTTCATATTTAGCTTTTATATTAATCAGTTGTCTGAAATAATGGATATATGTATATATGCATGATTTGATTTATAAACATAAATTTATTATGTCAAATATGTTAAATATATATTGAATCGACAGATACAATATAAATAATTTATAATAATTTATAATAAAAACAAAACTATACTATCTTTACACTTGTATCAGAGAAAATGTATTAATATTGTAAAAAGTCATATTTCTTTCAAATTTTCTAGCATTATAATAAAGAAGATCAATTTTTCAATTTTTAATTTTTAATAAATTATATGTTCGACTAAGTCTGATTAAATAATTAAAAATAATCTAATAATAATTAATTATAATTTTAATGTTTTTCTAACATTTTGCATATTAATCTCAAGAATATGATTAATTGTAAATATAATAAATTAAAAAAATATTATTAGCAATTTATTTTAATGATAATAAAATAATACAATGTCAAGAAAATTGTATTGATAAAATATTAATTATCTAATTTTTATATTTTATTAATAAACTAAAAATTTTTTAATTAAACATAAATTATAATATAACTAATAAGCTTAAACAGAACATAAAAATTTTTTTGTTGACAACAAACAATAATTTATAAAAATAATAAAAACTTAAAATAAAATATATAATAAAAATAAAATAAAATTATTATAATAAAATAATAAATAAATATATATATGTAAATATAATGTTTAATAATAATAAAATAATTAAACATAAAATTTGAATTATAAAAAAACATACAATCGAATGTTAATTAATCGACTTCAAATACTCATTTCGATTTGAATATCCTTAAATTACTTATAAAAAAAATAATGTTGCAATTTAATAAATAAACTTTAAAATATTCATTTAATACTTACACAAACTATGTAAAATATAAAAATATAAAATGCCAAAAAAAGAATATTTATTTAAATAATCAATTTTTCAATAAACGTTAATAATTCACTAATAATTTATAAGCACAGCAAAAATAAATAAGTGGTATAATAAAAGTTATTTTTTTCTTCTATATACGTTTCTGTGATAATACAGATATATAGAATATTATTAATGATTAACTTATTCTTATAAATTCTCTGTCTTCATTATATTATATTTTTAAAATTAAAGTAATTTAAGAAAAATGATACCTTGTATCATAAAATCTCGAATAACTCTATGAAACTTCGTTCCATTGTAATATCCACGTCGTGTAAGTTCAGCAAAATTTCTACATGTAATTGGCACATGCTTCCAGTAGAGTTCAATTACTATTTCACCCATGCTATAATAATAATAGAGAAATATATTAATATAAAAAAATTAATAAGAAAATAGAAAACTATTATATTATAATAGTTGAATTTGTAATGAATGATTATGGTATGACAATATGAATTATAATTTGAAAAATTTACTTGAATTAGTATTTAATTTGAAAATGTTAAAAAATTTAACAAGTAACATAACAAGTTACATAAATCATCAAAAATATATGGATAATATATACAAATTAGGTCAATGATATGCTAATAGTATTAGTTTATGTAATAAATTAATTATAAACATGATGAATATATATGTATTTACTGAACTCGGAAATGATTGATTCATCTGTATCTTATATACATATATATAATTAAAAAAAAAAAAGGAAATGTTCAAAAATTATCTTGCTTCGTATATTTTATGTATTTTAATGTAAAAATTTTATAAAAATATTATTATAATAATAATTTATTATTTTATTTTATTTATGTTATTATATTATTTTATTATATTTTTATTTGAATAAATTTTTTAAAGAACTTTTTAAATAATTAATTTTCTTAATTAAAAACAAACAATTTCTATGCTTAAATTATTTTTCAATTAAACCAGAAATTTCTAATTCTATAAGTACAATTGCTTATTAAAGCATTTGAATGTTATTAAAATTTTAAACAATTGTTAATAATTTTAAAAATATATAAAATTTAATTCAAAGATAGTAACATAATTATTACAAAAAAGATTAAAATTATTCATATAAAATCTAAAAAAATCTAAAGAAAAATAATGGATAAATTTATAACAATTGTAAAACATTAACTGTTGAGTTTTAGATGAATTCGAAATAATACAAAAGTATTTAATTGTATATATTATTATTAATTATTTTTATGAACTTACATCAATATTTATTTTTTTCTTTTTAATAATGTCTTTAAGATAATATTTTAAAATATAAACTATTTTATTAATTTATTTTTGTATAAAATTTATATAAAATTTACATAAAATTTTATGTTTTTATTTTATGTTTAAATTTTAAGTTTAATATTAATAATATTTTATTATTTATATTATAATTATTTAATTTTTTATTAATTATTTATATTTTTTAGTTATTTAATTTATTTCAAACAATAAATAATAAAATTAATAAGATTAATATATATATTTTTCGATGAAATATGTTATATAAATATATAAAATAAAAAATTTATTTTTTTCGAAATATTGAAATCTTTCCATTAAAATTTAAAAAAAATTAAAAAAATTTTTTTTTCTATTTAAAAAAAATAAATTGTCCGTAATTGTATGAATTTAATTCAATAATAAGATTTGAACACATTGAATGTATTTTTTTAAATCTTATAAACTTTGATTAAAACATTTTTTTCTTCATAAAGTCTATTTAAAGACTATTTTCTGAAATATTCGCTGTCTATCTTAAAGTCTATGAATTTGATACATATATATTTATTGAAAATTGTATTTATAAATATTATTTTAAAATTATAAATTATTTCATAATCATATTATATTATATGTTGAATTTTTTTCTATATTAAATTATGTTCATCAAAATTAAAAATATTACATTTATTTTTATTAGAGAATATTAAATTCTTAAAATATATTACTTTTTAAAATATTTTTTATAAAATTTAATATATCTCACCGATTAATTTTATTAATGTATAATTTCTTTTTTGCAACTTTAAAAAGTTAAACGTAAAAATTATATTCTCGCTAGAATTCAAAAGTTTTAGATTTTTTCCAGATGTATGTAAAATCATGTCTACATGTTTTAAAGTTATCAAATTATTTATATTTTTTCATATTAAATTATTAACTTATTTTTACCAAATCAACAATTTTTTATAAGATTTTTCTTTTTCATTAAATTCTAATATCAATTCCATTTCACTTTTGTGATATTATTCTCATTTGTTGATATTATTCATTTTAATAATGATAACTTGAAATTCACTGAACAATGTTCTACCATCAACTGAGTTCCACCATCATAATATTTGCTAAAGAAACTTAGTATAAACATCGTTCACCTCTAGGTTCGAATACTTTTGAAATCCAACGCATACAGTTATAATAACTGGATAATAATTTGGATACTATACTTAATTTTAAAAATCCATATCTTTGTTAATTATAGAAAAAATAAAATTAAATTGTTTCGTTATTGAGTATTTATTAGTTTATTATTAGTTTATCTACATGTACAATTTATTTAATTTAACTTTATATAATTAAATATTAAAAACTAAATCACAGCTATTTTATATTAAAATATTTTTAATTTAAAAATTTGTAGTAAAATAATAAAATAAAACTAAAAATAGTAATTTATTACAAAAATGAAGTTAGATTGATCTTGATATTTTTTAAAATATATGATATAAAATATATAATATATAATCTATGATTTAAAATATAAAACTATTATATTATTATTTTAAAATAGGATAAATATAGAGTATAAGAGTATATAGAGTATATTATTTTTATTATTATTTTAAAACAAATATAAAACATCAATTTAAATAAGTTGTATATATATATAAAATATAATTTTAACCAAAGTTTCTATATTCTATAATATATTTCTATATTCTATATTCTATAATATTCTATCAAAACATTTGAATTCATTTTTTTTGTAATTAATAAAGATAGATTGTTAAATATATATTAATGTCCGATTATTTTTGTGATTCGTATTCAGCATATTATGTATATTTCGTTTATTTCAGTCAAAAAATATATGCACATATATATATATATTAAAATATATTTACAAATATTGTTAGACATAATAAAGATAGAAAATATTGGTTCGTTTTGACAGATTTCATCTAAATATTCATAATTTATATTATATTCTATATTATATTCTATATTACTTATCATTTACTTACTTATCGGAAATGTATCCGATAGTTATAATGAACAAATTCCAAAAAAAATGCATTTTTAAAAACGAATATATCTGAACTATATAAAATCGCAAATTAATTAATAATACTAAATTGTATAATAATTATATTGATATAAGATACATTGATATAATATATCAGAAAAATATGCAAATATAAATATGCATCACAATTTCAATTAACAAACTGAAATATTTAAAATTAATTTCTTTACAAATATTAAAGAAATTATTTATTGTAATATCAATTACATTAAAATTAAATTATGAAAATTCATGATAAATAAATTATTAATTAAAATAAAATAAATATCTATTAAATTCAATAAGTTATATACGATATATCTGAATATTGAACAATATTCATGATATTTTTTGTTATATAAAAATATTTTTTCTACATAAATTTCATATATTATATATTTGTATATTTTATTATTATTAACAATTTTTTTATGATAAATATTCGAATATTTTTATAAGTCAGTATATATCATTTTGAAATTACCGAAAATATCAAATTATCTTGAAAATATAAGTTTAATACATAATATTTAATATATAAATTTTTTTATAAATATTTAATATATAAATATTCAATATAAATATTGAATATTTTTAGCTAAAAATCAACTATATTTCTGTGTAAAAAAATAATTCCTTACCATGTATATATTATACTTATAACATAATCTAATTTTGCAATTTTCAATAAATATTTCTTTTCATAAATTTTTACGTGTTGAATATATAATTTAAAAACGATACTTTTTGAAAGAATTAATTTAAAAAAAAATTTCAATTTTAATAATGCTAGTCTTGAGGCAAAATAATTTTATAAATTCTTCTAAATAAAATTATATAAACAGCTCTTTATAATCAAGGTTAAATAGATATCTAAAATTTAATATTTTTTTTTTATTGATTTTCAATTTATTTTAAAAACTAATAATCTAAGAGAAAATTTAATCATATATCATGTGATAGAACAAAAGTTTTTATTGAAAAAAACATTAAGGAACGTTATAAAATTAATTTTTAATAATATTATAAAATTATTTTTAATTTCAATATAGAAGAAAAATAATTTGTTAACATGCTATTCAATAATAGCAATTACCTTATCTTAGTATATCGAAATCATGATTTGTATCAAGAGAAATTGAATAACTATTATTAAAAAAATACAAAATTGAAAATTTGTATTTTTTTTCTTTTTTAATTGGATTTTTTTCAGATTCGTATTTAATTATTCATGTTAAAATGGTTAGAATTTAAAATGATTATAAAATCACAAGAAAATTAAAATTTATAGATAATATTATTAAATTCAAATACCTATTTGCTACTTAATTGTTTATTTATTTCTATTATTAATTTATTATAATAAAAATTTAGAATAGAATAATAGAAAAATTATAATACATATTTAATATCAAAATATATAACTTACAAAAAATACATCGTCTATTTTTAATTATTAGTCATAATTTATAAAAAAATTTAATATTTTGACATTTTAACAAAAATTTAGGAGCAAAAAATTTTATCATTAAAAGTTTACAAATATTAGAAAAAGGAAAAGTTCTTGCCAATATTTTTTTAATTCTTTATTTGAAAAATAGCAAAAACTTTTCTAAATATTTAATATAAGATTAATTTTATCAACATTTCAAATATTTTGTCTTATAAATAATAATAATATTTTGTAAAAATTATAAAAATTTATAAAAAAAAAATACCAATATATACTTACGTTGTTTTTTTATTTGACTACTTTATTTGAAAAATAGCAAAAACTTTTCTAAATATTTAATATAAGATTAATTTTATCAACATTTCAAATATTTTGTCTTATAAATAATAATAATATTTTGTAAAAATTATAAAAATTTATAAAAAAAAAATACCAATATATACTTACGTTGTTTCAAATGCTACAAATGGCGGTTGCCAATGTTTATCAGGAATACCAGATATATTTGTAAGAGCCATATTTATATAATGTTTTTAATGACGACTATTTCACCGTTATCCTATAAAGATAAATAATATGAAAAATACTTGTAAATTATTTTATCCAAATGCTTATAGAAACAATTTAGTTATTATATAATATAATATAATATATATTTTTTGTTATATAATAATAATATAATAATAATTTGATACAAATCTTCAATTGAAAATGTAGAAAATACTTTGATAAAATAATTAAATTGTCATTTTTTTATACTTATTATTTTCAATATTCTCAAATTATTTTAAATATTTCTATTGAATTATATTATATTAAATCATATATATAAGATTTATATTCGACTATTTTTTAATTTATTTTATGTATTGTTGATTAAATCTTATTTTTATAATTATTAAAATTTTCATTATACAATATTTTTACAATTCATTCCTTTAAATATTTTCTTTTTCTTTTGTTTTCTCCAAATATTTGATATTATTTTATATAAAATTATATAAGATTTTCTATTCATATTAATAAATTTAATAATTAATATATATAAATCTGAATCTCTACGCATTTATTGTAAATACTTTAAATATGCAATCTCTGTCAGATATATATATATCTATCAATTTTTTATTTGTTTCGAGAATAACTAAATAAAGATAATTTAGATAATTTAGAAAATATTTAGACAATGTATTGAAAATCATATTGATGATAAAATATATTATAAAATATATTATATAAGTAAAATTATATAAGTATATTATATAAGTAAAATATTATATAGAATATAATTAAAACATTCAAAATTTCGCAAAATATTTAAAAAAATCACTAAAAATCATTAAAAAATCGAAGAAATAATGATGTATTTTTTTTTAATATTCTATAACTTTCATTTGAAACATATTTTTTACCTTTCATATTTTTTAAGATTAAAAAACAAATATTGAATGTTGATTAATTTCTTTAATTAATTTAATATAATAAATATATTTTTTAATACTTTTTTTAAATTTTCTTTCCATATCTTTTATTTTATTATAAAATATATAATATAAAAGTAAAATAGAAGTATATAATATAATGTATAAAATAAGATTTTCAATGAATAATACCATCGACGATTTAATTAAACGATGACAATTGTACAAAAAAATATAATTATGTTAATAATTAATAGACAGCATTATAACATCTATATATACTGTGTTATATTGAATGTTTTTCATTAATATTTTGGAAATCAATAAATTTCCCAAATTAAAATTTTATATTTCGTATATTATAAAATAATTTAATTTAATTTTATATCATATTATATATTATATAATAATTTATATCATTTATTATAAAATTATTGCTACAAGCAAAAATTTAAAAAAATTAAAGAAAAAGATAATGAAATATTTCATATTTTTTATAATAATATTTTTTATAATAAATACGCAATATATTATATAAATATATTTTTTTTTAATATATATATTCAATAGAAATATATAATTTATGCTGTGAAATAAAAAATTTATACAATAAAACGATAAAATTATAATTTATAATTATTATAGATAAAATGTAACCAAATTTTTTCATTTAATTTTTTATTAATTTAGATTAGAAATTGTAAAATATATATGCATAACAAATTCTAAAATATGTAATTCTGATTTTTTTATGTTTCTATCTTATTTTATAAATTCAATATATTGTATTATATAAATCACATTACATATATATAGTTAAATATTTATAATTAGTAATTATTTATATTTATAATTGGTAGTTAAAATAATAACAAAAAAAAATAATATATATAATTCGTCTAAAAAGCAAGGCAATATAAAATACATTACAAATACATTATAATTTAGTTTATATACTTTCTTTCTTTCTACTTTAGACTATGTTTAGACTATGCTCACAAAAAGATTTTATCATAAATTTCTCTTATCACATATTCAATTTCTATTAAATTTATATTATTTTGATTTAAAATTAAAGCTTAAAATATACAAAAAAAATTGATATAGTTAATAACTGAAGAAATGATTAACTATAAACACTTTCTTTTCGCGAACGAATTATATTGGATATGATGAATATAAAAAATGTAAATATTTTTCACTCAATATAGAATCTTACAAGGAAACTAAAAACATTACATATACAATTATTCACAAAAATATTTGGATATTTAATATATATTTAACTTTAACGATTTATATTTTTGTTAATTATAGAAGAAATGAATTCAAATTTATTTTCATAGAATATTTATTGTATTTTATAAATATTATAATTATATTATAATAACTTGTTTAACTATATAATAAATAATATATAATAAATAATATTATATATATCATATATAATATATAATATCATAAAATGAAATCACAATTATTTTTTGCATAATAAAAATATTCGAATGTTTTAAAAATTTATAATAAAATAATTAAAATAGTAGCTTTTTATAAAAATTAGATATTATTTTTGATATTTTTTTGATTTTCAAATGCATTTCAATTCTAAGATATAAATATTTTTTTAGTAACAATATATCTATAAATATATTTATATAATATATTATAATTAATGTATAATAATATAAATATATATATATATAAATAATAATTAATGTAATTAATTAATATTCTTATATTTTAAGTTATTATAAGAAAAATTAAAAAAAATATAAAAATTAATATTTAATTTATTTAAAGAAATTGCTATTTTAACTTTACTATAAGTTTTTACATTCAATATAACACATAAAATAATTGTAGTATTAATTTTTAATATTATTTTATTACATCAATAAGTTGTTCGTATTTATAAAGTACAATAAATATCTATTTAAAGGAATAATTGAATGAATTTTTATTGAATTTTTAATGAATTTTTTGAAATTCTTCTGTAATTAATAAAGACAAATTATTAAACTTAAACATTATTAGTGCTCAAATATTTTTATAAGTAACTCGATAAGAATTATATAATGATATAAAATATCATTAAAAAATATAAAAATAAAATATGAAATAAAATCAACAATAAAATTTAAATAGTAATAATAAGAGTAATAGTATAATTATATATATATATATATAATTATATTCAGAATATTCATATATATATATATATATATATATATATATATATATTCAGAATTTATATAATTATAGTTTCATGAAAATGAGTTGTTTTAACACATTTATTATAAAAGGTTTTATAAAATAAATAAAATTATCAAATTATTTAGATACTTTCAATTTTAATTACAATATAATATTATATTATTGTTTTACAAAAATATAACAAATATTATTTAATATTATTTTAATTTTTAATATTATTCATTGAATAATATTCAATATTTGTTACAATAATAGAGAAATTAAAAATTTTTTAATATTGATATTTAAAATACTCTTAATAAAACGTATTTTATTTTTATATTTTATAAATTTTATTCAAATTAAAATTTTTTTCAAAAAATTCTGTTTATTTATTTTCATATAAAACATTCATAAAGAAACATAATACCAGATCTTTTTAAAAAAAATTTTGTGATCTATATAAAATTAGAATCTATAAAGAAGTTTTATGTATCGCACCATAGAAAAATGAAATAAAATTAAAAAAATAACTTATGAAATATTAATTACATTAAAATTATTAAATTTTACAAAATATATTACTAATTTAAAGATTTAAATTAATGTAATTGTTTCTTATTCTTATAAATCATAATTTTATATTTTTT
The DNA here is from genome assembly GCF_029169275.1 of Apis cerana. Taxonomy (NCBI): domain Eukaryota; kingdom Metazoa; phylum Arthropoda; class Insecta; order Hymenoptera; family Apidae; genus Apis; species Apis cerana. The sequence goes on along the minus strand of NC_083865.1, from coordinate 1,398,751 downwards.
AGTCATTAGATAACTTAGATAATATATATGATAATAATAATAAGAATTATAAATATCTTATAAAATATTTATTTTTTAAATTACTACAATTTTTTATGATTATCTTCTAAATTCCTTATTTTTAATTTTTTTAATTTTAAATATTAATTTATAATTAATAATATAAAAATTTTATATAAAATTCTTTTTATATAATCTTATATAAAACTCATAATCTTATATAAATCTTTTATATAATATATAATTCTTTTTATATAATCAAAAATTTATTTAATTTATAATTTGTTTATTTAATATATATATTTATAAAATATATGTTATAAAATTAATTTAAATTATTTATTTCTATAAATCATAAAATTATAAAAACTAAGTTTTTTTAATAAAAAACTTTTCAGGATGCAAAAGTTGTCAAGGAAACTCGAATGAAACATTGGAATTAATTTAATTAATTTTTATAAAAAAAGTATCTGATCTATATTTAAATATATAAATTAATATTGAATTATTAAAAGTTATGTTTCATATTTGTATATAATTTGTATAGTAAAAAATTCATCTATAAAAAATTACAAATAATTTTTATATATTATTTTCAAATATTTATATATATTTTTCAATATTTTTATATTATTTCTTAATCAAAAGATTTTACTTTAAAGAAATATATAATTCATTCATTATTCAGTTATTGTATTATAAAATTATTATAAATATAAAATTATTTATTGTAAATATAATATCATATTGAAAAAATAATACTAATATTTTATTAAAATATTAAAAAAAAAGATTAAATTAAATTCAATAAATTGAATTATCATTCTATTATGTTTTCTCAATAATTTTTTTTTCTTACAACAATATAATACAATTAGAATTATTTGATTTACCTTGTTTTTTAGTTAATTCAATTATATTTTTTTAGTAATGTCTTTCTGATTTAATTTTAATATCTATCACTTATTATAAGAAATTAAATTAGATGAAAATATCAAAATCTAACCTCACATGTACTGTGTAACTTTTATCACGTGTAAATATAAAAATATCTTGGTAGAAGGATAAGGAGAATATTTAGTATTCCTCTCTATACTCACCGATACGATGTTATTATTTGTAAATGTAATTTTTAACCAATTGTAAGCCTATTTATAAAAGTATTGAATTTGTTAAAATCAATCAGTTTCAATTCAAATTTGAATTTCTTACGAACGCAAATGTATCAGTTTTACAAAACTCATAATTTAAATCGATCATTATTTTTTGTATAAATACTTTAAAATTCGGAATATTCTTCTTATAAATAAATAGGTTACTTAAGATTATTATTAATAATTTCATTAATGGTATTTAATCAACGATTTATATTTATTGATTCGATGAAATATCGTTTGATGATATTTTTTATTGATTTTTGTTTAATAGTAAGATTTATTTATTTTTGACACATGATTTTTGAAATTATGAAGAATATTTTTCATTTTGTCTATACTTCTCTCATTAATATCAAGTTATGTGTATTATTTACGGTAAGTTTTTCTCGTCAAATTTATTTCTTGTTGTAAAAAATAATGCAGAAAATATTATCAAAATGTTATGAAATCATATATTTTTTACATTTATTCTAGTGTTATATTTTAATAATTAAATTATTTTATCTTTTAAATTAATAAATAAAAAAAATAAATTTAAATTATTTCTATAAATTTAAATATATCAATATTTAATACAATTTTATATATTGTTATAATTAATGAAATTATTTCTGTTTCATTCTATTTCTGTAATATTTATTTATTATTTTTGATTAATATTATAATATATATGTACGTATAAATATATATAATATATTTAATATAATTAATATATAAAAATATAATTAATATTTTTTGGAAGATAGGAAAATTTTGAAAGTCATACTAAACATGTAATTTTGTTCATTTTTATTTATTCAATTACTATTTATTTTTATTTATTCAATTATATACTATACAAGTAATATTCTTTTACTTTTTGAACATAGAGTTATATTTTTAAATATCTTTATGTATATAGTTTTCATATTTATAACAAAATGTTTCTACAATGAATTTAATAGATTTGAACATTGTTTTTTCTTATCAAACTAAAATAATTTTAGTAATATTGAAAAGAATATTATATATTTTTCTATTAGAAAAAGATTATATTATTTTTAGCTAATTTTAAATTATTAATTTTAAATAATTTTAATAATTTTTAATATTTCAAACAATAACAATAATAAAGATAAAAAATAAAAAGATAATAAAAATAAGATAATAAAAGAGTTTATAATTAAGGTTCTATTATGGTTTTATATAAGATTCTATATTGGATAACTACAATTCAAATTTCAAATTGATTCTTACGTTTTTTCTATATATATAATTATTATATTTAATATAATTTGATTTTATTTTGAAGTTAATATAATTTATCTGTCATTTTAACTCAAATTTGTGTAATTATGGTTTCAATTTAAATACTTTCCTAATGATTAAAATATTTCTTATTTTTATGTAAACTTTTATTGATAAACTTTTTATCTATTATATTTAAATTCTTGTAATTTTCTATTTTAAAAAAATTATGTTTAAGTTATAATATTAAATCTTTTTATAAAAATATTCAGAATTAGAAATTCCATTTTCAAATATGTGATGTTTTATTTTCTATAATTTTATAATTGTTAAAGCTACATAAATAGAATGCAAATATTTGATGATGAATTTATCATATCAAATAAATCATTTTTTATTAATATACAAAGTATACAAAAAATAAATATAACAAAAATATTTTGCATATATTTTAAATAATTTTTTTAAAGTTATAATAAGAAAAAATTTAAAAAAATATATAATATAGTTTTGCATAATTTTTAACGTTTACTTTATGTTTGTCATGATACAAATATAACAGTTAAATAAGATTTTCTTCTCATTTTTTATTTTTAGTTTAATCTTATTAGTTAAGCTTATTATAGTAGATTGTTGCTTTTTTTTAGTTAGTTTGTTATTATAATTTATTTCAAACAATAAATAATAAAATTAATAAGATTAATATATATATTTTTCGATGAAATATATTATAATATAAATATATAAAACAAAAAATTTATTTTTTTCAAAATATTGAAATCTTTCCATCAAAATTTGGAAAAAATTAAAAAAATTTTTTTTTCTATTTAAAAAAATTAAATTGTCCGTAGTTATATCAATTTAATTCAATAATAAGATTTGAACACATTGAATGTATTTTTTTAAATCTTATACTTCGATTAAAACATTTCTTTCTTCATAAATCTATTTAAAGACTATTTTCTGAAATATTCGCTATCTATCTTAAAGTCTATGAATTTGATACATATATATTTATTGAAAATTGTATTTATAAATATTATTTTAAAATTATAAATTATTTCCATATTATATTATATGTTGAATTCTTCTCTATATTAAATTATGTTCATCAAAATTAAAAATATTACATTTATTTTCATTAGAGAATATTAAATTCTTAAAATATATTACTTTTTTAAATTTTATTATTTTTTTAATCAGCTTATTGTTATTTTTATCTATTATTATTTTTTTATTTTTTTTCTATTATTTCTGTCATTTTCTATTATTCATTATTTTTTTTAGTTTGGTTTTTAAAAGTTTTTATCAATTTAATATTCTTGATTGTATTGTAATTGTTTTACTTCACATTATTATGTATCTATTATAAATTATTATATATATATTTATCTATTTAGAGAAAAAAATATGAAACATTTTTTTTTCTAAATTTTATCATTTTAATATTAGTTTTATCATTTTATACTTAGAGTATAAAAATTGAATATTACTACTATGACTTTCTTTGTTCACTATTTTATTTGTTTAATATTAATAATTTTTAATATGAAACAATTATATAATAATCTGTAAAAATTATTTATATATTATTTATTAGAAAAATAATAATTTTTAAATTTTCTGAATTCACATAATTTAATTCTAATGTTATATTTTTAATATAAAAAATGAAAAATTCCAAATACATCAAATTTTAACAAAATCAAATAAATAATAATAAGAATATATTATTTTTATAGATGATCATTATAGATGATGTTTGATGTTTACGATTATTTTTGATTGTATGCAAAATAATGTATTACATTAAATTATTTATTGGTTCTTCTTAGATTGCTTAATGATCAAAATAGTCAGATCGAAGCAAACAAAATATCTAATTTTCAAAGGCAATCCAATAACTCATACTCTATATTATATAGAGTGATTTACATAATTATTTTTATTTTTCTCTTATTTTTTAAAATAAGTAAAATATTTGAAAATTGTTTGCTTTAATGAATAATAATTTGCTATTATATTATAGAAAATATATTTTCTCAAATGCATATGTTCACAAATTTTGAAATTACTTTAACGTTTTTAAATAGAATTATATACTTATAAATTTGAATGTATTATATATTATATACTTAATGTATTAATTGATGTATTAATTGATTTCTATATAAAAATAATTTAATTTATTTATATTGAAAAACCATTGATTTAGCAGATTATTTCAATTTAAATTGAATTCCATATTATTAAAACTCAAAAGATGATAATATGATTGATTTTACAGTTCGTTCAATGAATCGAGTCATTAATTGTAAATAAAACAGTCATATGTTAATATATATAAGAGAGATAATTATTATCTGATATTAATTAGAAATTCATAAAACATATTATTATTTTTGCTTGTTTCTTATTTTCTTATTTTATTTATTTATATATAAAATTATTATATGTATATAATTAATTAGAATAACTTTCATGAACAGCAGATTAAAAATATATATATTCCTTATTTACCAAATACATGCAATCATGTTTATTATTGTTTAATTCATGTATTGTGTATGATATATATATTATTAAATATAAATTTATTATCTCTGATAATTTTGGGATTCTTGAAGAAGTTTTAATTAATGTTATTAATTTATAATTAATATATTATATTATAAGTTTTATTTTGTAAAATTATTTGAAAATTTTATTATATGAAAATGTATATTTATTTTCATACTAACAAATAATATATTTTTGGAATATTATCCTATTGTTTTAATCCTATCGATTATTAAATTCATTTATTTTTTAAATTTTTCATTTATCTCTTTCTTTTTTAAGTTAATTATATTTTTATTTTTTATTTTTATTTATTTAAAGATGAATTGTATATAATATAATAAACTTTATATATATAAACTTTATATATATAAAGTTTATTATATTATATTATATTATATTATATTATATTATATTATATTATATTATAATTTTATTATATTATATAAGATTATTATATGTATATATATGTATATATATATACATGTATATAATGGCATATAAAATCAATAAGTCCAATTTTATTATATTAGGATTAATTTCTTTTTTTTTTTTTTTTTTGACAAATTGTTAAAATTTATAGAAATATTATCTTATTCCGTATCATTTGATAACATAAATTTAAATTTTTTATAATGAATAAATAAACTTCAATCAATATTTTTAAATATTAATTTTTTATTTCGAGATTTGGAGTTGATGTAAAAATAAAAGTGTTGCAAATATATAAACAATATAGTATATAATATAAAAGAATTAATTAAAACATAAAAAAAATTAATATAATTTTGGAAATATTGATAATACTTGATTGAATAATTTAAAAATGGAAAAATATATTAATAAATAATAATTACAATATTTATAAAAAATAAAATAAACATCAATTATATTATTCAACAAATTTTAACTTTTTTTGATTTTATAAATATAAATAGATATTTTTTTATAGATTTTAATGTAATGAATACGAATCTTTAATCTTTTTTTTACAGATTTTAGATTTTTGAAATCAATTTTAAAAAATATTGGAAAATTTCAATTATGGAATTATTTTTAATAATAAGTATTTTTTTAGTAATAATTATTTAATTATTTTTGATACGGAATGATTTTTTGAATCCGAATAAAATGTTGTAAGTAGATATTAGATTATAAATATTTAAATATGTTTAAATACTGACCAAAATTAAACGAATATTAAAAATATGTCTATTTTTACTGATATTTTTCAATTTATATAAAAAATTACAGACAAATTTAAGAAAAAATTTACTTATATCATGCGATAGAATAGATTTTTTATTTATTTCCTTTCCTTTCTGAATATACACTCGTTGATTTCTTCACATAGGATTAATGGGAAAATAATTTATCTTATTCTATTAAAAATAAATTAATTAATAGAGAAATAAATAATAATACAATTATCTTTCTAGAAATCTTTGAAAATTAAAAATGTTATTCTTTTTAAACAAAGATATTTATAATATAATATTTGTTATATTGTTTTTAATTGTTAACAGTTATCTGTTAGTAATGCAACATTTTTTTTTCTACATAATGTTTTTCAATCACATTAATGTCTTGATAAAATTATTTATCTTGACATTGTTTTTATCTCTAAAATTTTCAGAAAAAAATTTTCAGATATGAAAATTTTAAATGACATTACATTTAATTTTTTGCAAACTTAGTTAGATTAATTTAAATATAATTCCAACAATAATAATCTATATAATTTAATAAATATTTCAAATATCTTTTTGAGTATTTTCCACATTTTTTATATAATTTTTTCTTTTTATCAAATTCTTCATCTTGCATTATTATATGAATTTATTATTTTATAAAAATATTTCTTCTTTTTTTGTCTCTAATAAAGTAAATATCTTTGATTTTAAATTTAAATATTTGAATTCTATTCAATATTTTTATCTATAGTTATAAAAAGATTTTTTATAATTTCATAAATTTTTCTAATTTAATTTAATTAATATAGAATGACGAATAAATATTTTTGTCAACTAAATTAATATTAAATTTAGTAAAATAAAAATTTTTTTGTGCTGATCTTTTTTTTTGATATTATAAATAGTTTACTTGTTTGATAATTTTATTCGCATAAAAAGCAACAATATTTCGTGTACTCACTTTACTTCCAATATACCTGTAACTTTTAAATCTTTATATATATGTCAATTTTACTTTTTATAATTAATTTTATATAAAATTAATATAAAATATTATTATAAAATATATAATTTAAAAATATTATATATTTTTTTTAGTCTCTTACTATATAATTAGTATTCAATAATATAAATTTCCAATATATAAAAATATTGTTTTCAAATTTTTGAAGAATCTATGAACAATCTTTATTCTTTAAGTTGATGCTCATAATTTGACAAATTTTAATATCACGATAATAATATTTTTACGTAAATATAATGAATTATATAAAATAGTTAAAAATATTGGATTTTAACATTTATATATTATTATATATTCTTGGAATTAATATTAGTTATATATCATAATTAAAGAATCTTAACTTTCTTTACGCGTTAATCTTATTTTGATCCAAAAATTGGACCGATCAATAATTTTAGTTATAAAATCTTTTTAATATTCATATATTTTTTAGAAATGAATAATAATTGTTTCTGATGTGAGTAGATTCCATTATTGTAATTTAAACAAAAAAAAATTTAGACATCAGGATAAAAGTTCTATTTTATTTTTTAGTTAATTTAAAATCATTCAAATTTATTTAATCAATGTGTAAATAAAAATAAATAATAATAAAAATAAATGCAACCATCGAAAATTTTTATTCACTTTCATCGGACATGTTTTTATTAGAATTTGAAAATATAATAACAAATGAAACTTTAGGAAATATTGAAAGTGATTTATCTATTATCTTCATCAGCTTTTCTTAGCTTTATTGACACATTGATTTTATAATCGATGAAATAGATAAAATTATTTCATCATTTTTGAAAATGCATTCATGTAAAATAACAATTTATGATTTGTTAAAATAGTGAATTAAATCATTAATATTAAATCATAGACATGAAATTGTTGTTTTTGTTATTCATAAGAAAAACAATATATTTTCGAAGTTATAATCTTTATTTAATCAAAATATGAACTATTGACTTTAATGATTTTTTTCTAACGAAATTCCAACTAACATATTCTATTTTTATAAAACTAGTAAAAAAATTCTTCGAATATTGTGATTACAACTTCTCGAATATCGAATATTTTATTTTTTAAAAATAACAATATAAGTGACAATGAAACAAATGATAATCAATTGAGTATGGATTGATGAGTGGATAGATTTCGAAATTTCATATTTTATTTCAGCTAATTTTTGTAAAGTGATTTGTAATATATGCAGTCGAGCTTTGTTATGCAAAAGAATGGGTCTATGTCTATTGACTAATATAAATTGTTTCTTAATCAATTTTTGATGCATAATAACCAATTTCTTGGCAGAAGAATGCATATTATGTCCTTGTTTCAAAATAAATAATGAATTTTTTTTTACAGATCACTAATATAATCATCATAACTTTTTTTGGCCGTAATAATGGTTTCAATGTTTGTGTAAGATTTTTATTAATATCCAATCATTGTTCAGATTGTGTAAGATTATCATATATTCATTTTCTATTACAGATTATATTATGAATATTCTGAATACATAATTCAGATATATTATGATAGTATATTATGAATACATAATTCTATTATGAAATAAAATAATTCTATTATAAAATAAAATGAATTTCTACTGTTTCGAGTTTTATATGATAAGTATATTTCCAAACATCACAATTTTTGATTTTCTATCAATTAATGCAGTATCTATTTTTCCAATTTTTTATCCATTCAAATATCTGAAAACTGTCATTGGAGATACAACTCTGCGGATGTTAGATGTTGTTTGTAGATTAGTTTCCATTTTAATTTTCAATTTATCTTTGTTTAATATGGATCTACTTCAGAGTTCATTTTCAAGATTCTCATTTAAGAATCTGAATTTTTGAAACCATCATCACCGATTCTTTCATTAATTAAGAATCTTTTCCGAAAGCTAATCTAATATTTCGATATGTTTCAGTTGTACTGTGGCTCAGTTTAAATTTATACAAAATAATATTCTGAATTCGTTCGGTAATTCTATATTCTTAAAAAACTTCTTAAAAAACAATTAAACTAATATAAAAAAAGAATTTATTTCACAAAGAAAATATAAGAGGGAAACGTCAAAATATAATTTAAATAGAGTAAACAAGTCGCAGTTGATTGTCATTTATTCATATAGTACAATCTAATATATCAAAGAAATCTTTTTTTTTTCCAGAATTTGAATTTTTTTTAAATTTCAAGCTATCTGTATTCGTTCAGTAATCATTTTTTAATAAAGATTCATATTTAATTCATTAAAATTTAAGAAGCATCTATTGAAAATTAAAAAATCGTTCGCGTTGAAATATTACTAACAATAATTAAAAAATTTAATAATAAACAATTATAAAAAATAATTATAAAATTAATAAATATAATAATTAAATTAAATAATTAATTTCTAATTAAATTAAAATTGTAAATATATATAAGATGGATAAATTTTAATATAATATTTTATTTTATTTTAATTTTAATTTTATAGATTTTATATCATTAATTTAAAAATTTTTTTTTTATTTTTTCTTTTATATTTTTCTACATATTAAAGAAGTGTAAACTTCTTTATATTCTTATTATATTGAATTCTTATTATATTAATTAGTTAATCTTATATTAACTAGTAAAGTTTTTCTTTATATATTCTATTGTATTTAATTGTATTTATTCATTTCTTTTAATTTTTTAAATCATATCTTTTGCTTTTGTTATATCTTTTCATTGTCTTTGTCGAACTGATCAAGTTTTTTCTTCGTTAATTTAAACATGTTCTAAAAAGATCAAATTTCTAAGCTATATTTCTAAGTTATATATCGAATATATTATTATAGGTTACAATATTGTAAAATATATTAAAAAATTAATTAATTGTATTAAATATATTAAACAATTGATTGATTTATTTATTTTTTATTGCTAATAATCTCTTTTCCTTTGATTATTAATATATTATTATATGATATATTATTATTATATTATTAATAGTCTAATATTTTTCAATTACTATTTCTATTATTACTTCATAATACGTAATATTATTACTTTAAATTTTATTTTTAATTATTTTCTAGAATATTTTAACATAATATGTGTTTTAAAAGTTCTTGTCATTAATAATTATTATATTTATTCCAAAAAATTTATGATAAAATATTCGAATTATTTATTATATTTGATATAATGAACTGTTCAATATTATTTATACGCACGAAAAATGTATGATTTACTTGAAGCTATTATTTTAAGCTAAATAAATATTTAAGCACGCTGTCAATGTATTATTTTTTTGATTTATTTGAAAATATTTCTTTGATTGTTATATTTCATGATAAATCTGATTAAAATTGATAGATTCGTATTTTTTAATATATCAATAATTTTTTTTATTTTTCAATAATATTAGTTAATGTGTTATTTATTCATATTCATGAGTGTACAATAAATGATTAAATTATTATGAACGCTTCGAAATTGAATATATTTATGAATACATTTATTTGAAATTTGATCAATGATGAATTAAAGTTGATGAACAATGAGTCTCATAATGATATCTAATATTTTATATTTAGTATAATTATATTTACATAGAATAGCAATAATATGTGACATGTATATTTTCTTTTTGACAAATAATAGCAAATTAATAGCAAATTATCTTTATTTATTATATTATATCAAATTTCAATGATCTGTTTTGTAAAAGTGTATACTAAATTATATGTTAAATAATAAAATATTTTTTTTAAATTTCAATATTTAGATTCCACTTTGTTTAAAATATTGCAAAGAAAAAATCTAATGCAATTAGTAAATGATTAACAATAAATAAACGATTATTTCATATGACAATATCAAGATTTCATTGTTTAAAATGATGAAATGAAGTATCTTTGAAATGAAATTTGAATTCAAATATCTTTTGAATTATGAATAATTCTCGAAAAAATGAACAAAAAAGGCAATTTTATTAAATGAAAAGAGGGATCGATATTCTTAAATATATATTTATATATTTATTTTATTGTTTTATATTTTAATCAGAATATTTAAAATTCAATTATACAATTAATATTTAAAATTGAATCTTTAAAAAATCTTCTTAATCATCTCTTTTTATTTATTATATTCCACTACTTACACTACTTATTTTAAATTTTAAAATATTAATTTTTTCTACAATTTCAGATAAATTTGTTATTGTGCAATAAGATCAAATATTGATATATGTTTTTATAAGTTATAAAAATTTTATAATCATTATAATGTATATTAAAAATATAAAAATATATTTTATAATAAAGAAATTTAGAAATTTAGAAATCACCTAAAATATACATATTTTGAATTCCGATTTTGATAAATTTCAAATAACAATTTCAAAGTATTTTAATGATTTGATCACTTTATATATTTTTCTTTTTCTATATTTTTAGATAGGTTAAGACAGTTAAAAAATTTTTTTATAATCCACTTTCAATCAATATTAGGTTTTTAATTAAATTTCTTTTAATGTTGGTGAATTTTATTTGAAACTTATATTGTTTATAGAGGCCATAAATGATTATGATTTTGATTTAAAAAATTTATTTTTTGTCAAATAATCATTGATAATTTTTAACAAATATTATAACAAAATTTTTTTTTCTATTTTATATGTTCAGAAATAATTAATAATAGTTCATTGATGTCACTATTTGAAATCTTTTTCCCCTTATTTTATATATTGTCATTGCAATGATTTAAATTGGAAATAAATTTTTTGATAAAAATGGAAAAATCTATTCTTTTCAATACGATATGTTGAAATAATAAAAAATCATTTGAAATTCGTTATATACTAAAAGATATCTCTTGTACAATACATAAAATCGATTCTTTTTAATACAAATACTACCATAATGTTTGATTAAGCATTATAAATTGAAAATTTGATTAAGATATATAGAAATTAAAGATTTTAGCATATTTTACATATTTTGCATTATAGCATAATTTTACATATTTGGATTAGTGAAAATTTGTACATAAAAGTTTGTCTAAAAATGATTTTATTTTTGAAGCCACTTTTTTTTTATTGCATTGTATTCTAATTATCACAAGAATATAAAATTTCAAAAAAGTTATTCAATAACTCAATCGTTCTCTTGGAAAAAATATTAAAATTCGATTAATTTTCAATTGATTTATATCAAGTTGACAGAATCAATTTTAGTTTTGTTAATTATTATCTTAAATCTATTACTTGAGTTGATGCATAAAAAATATTTTAATTTTTAATTAACGTATAATATTTTAACATATATGAGGATCTTTAGAAATGCAATTGATGACATAAATAGCCAGAAAAAAAAAAAGGTAGTAAAAGAAAAATCTCGGATATCTATATGCTACAATAAATTCTCTATGGTTAATCGAAGAAAAAAAAATTACAAAAAAAAATTCGAAAATTCGTGGAATTTTAATATGGTTTTTTTTAAATTTTTTATAATGACTAGAATATAATGCAATAAAAAAATTTAAGGATCTAAATTTTTGTATGAATTTTTATTTACAAATTTTTATCGATCCAATAAAATATTTTTTTGTTAAATAATAAAATTGTATTTAACATTTTCTTTTACTAATTTAAAGAAAGATCAACGAGTTTTTTTGTTTAAAAATGAAAAGATTTTTTATATATTTTTGTTTGTTGAATTTAGTAAAAATGTTTATTTTAGATTTAAAAAATAAATAAATACAAAATATCAATTTTTATGAATTTTATTATTTATATTTATGTGATATAACTAAAGAAAGTAATTTTTTTTCAATTTTTTTGTCAATTATAATATAATATTATAAATCACAATGAGTTTTATTTTAAAAAATAAAATTAAAATAGAAAAAGAAAAATAATATGTCACATTATTAAAAATAATATATTACATTATTTTAATAGATGTTTAAAATGCTATATCAAGATATATTTGTATATTATATGTGTAAAGATTTAACGACATCATTAATTTTTAATGATTATAATATATTCCGCGAATCATATAAATAATGTAACGTTTTTTTGTTTCTTCTTTCTTATTATTATTTAAATATTATGAAAATTTCATTATAGTTGATTTTTATTAGTTGATTTCAAAATTTTTTACATGTAATCTATTAATAATAAAGATGAAAAAATTATATAATGCATATACTAAAACCTATTCGTGTTGAAAAATATTATTTAAAAGATTTTTTCTTATTTTTGATATTATGAGTCATTATGTTGATATCATATTGGTATTCGTTAATTATTAAGATATTCAATTTTATATGATTTTTTAGTAAGAAATTTTTTGTAATTTTTACTATTCGTTGTGAATTTTCTTAATAAATATAGATTAATTTTGTTTTTCAGTATATCATAAAAGATATTGATATTTTAAGAATATTATAATTTTGTTATGTAGTGAGAATTCTTAGTATATTATTATGTTATATTTTATGTTTCATATATAATATATATATATATATGTGTATATATATATATATACATATATATATTATATATATGCATATTATATTTTATTCTTTGTGATTAGTAAAAGTTAATATATTGAAATCCATTCACAAAAATGAATTCGGTTTTGAAAATTATGAATATATAAAATTATTTATATATTTATATATAATTTGATGATAATTAATTTTTGAATATTTTTTTGAATATTTTATATAACTCTAATATAATAATTTCTAATTTTTCATGTTATATGTCTATTATTATACTTCTTTTTTTTTACGAGATTAATACAGTTTATTTATTTATAATACAATGATTAAATAATATTCATAATATAGAAATGTAATTAAATGTATCATTTAATTATTCAATTATTGTACATAAATATCTTGATATAGTCAAGTTTTTAAACATTTATTAGTATTAAAATAATATGATATTATTCTTTTCTTTTATTATTTTCATCATCACATTCTTCAGAATAAAATTTATTTGCTTTCAAGATTATTAAATTTGTCTTAACATCGGCTGAATTTGATATCATATTATAAAAAATGGATTAATGGATTAATTTGCAAAAAAAAAAAAAATATATATACAATAATCTTTAGAAAATAAAATGATTTTTAAAATATTTTTTGTCACCATCAGATATACGTCTCGAAATCATTTAAATCCTATTAAATACTCAATTTAAAATTAATATTTTATATATAAATATAAATTCTGTACGAAAAATTTTTATGAAATTTTATATATATTTCATTTGGGATTAATTTAAAATTTGAATTAATTTAAATTAAAATTAAAATTTAATAATCTATAAGAATTCAAAACATCTTTATGCTTATATTTTTAACTATAATGTTTATATTTTTATGTTTAAATTTTACATATTTGTTTCAAATAGTTTGACAAAAAAGTAAAAAATCATATAAAATATACTGCTCTTTTAATAAGTTATTTAAGATTTAATAAGTGAAAATGTTTATTATCCTTTCGTTAAATATTTGTTTATTTTGTTTCTAATTGAAAAATTATCTTCGATGTTTGAAATCAGATTTTTAATTTTTGAATCATATTTTGCATTACTCGCTAGAATCATATTTTGCATTACTCGACAATGTAGAAACTTCATTTTAAGATCTCCATGGAATGGGATTATTCGAACTTCATGAATTTGAACTTCTTATCTTCGATGTTTGAAATCAGATTTTTAATTTTTGAATCATATTTTGTATTACTTACTAGAATCATATTCTGCATTACTCGACAATATAGAAACTTCATTTTAAGATCTCCATGGAATGGGATTATTCGAACTTCATGAATTTGAACTTCTTATCTTCGATGTTTGAAATCAGATTTTTAATTTTTGAATCATATTTTGCATTACTCACTAGAATCATATTTTACTCGATTACATTACTCGACAATATAGAAACTTCATTTTAAGATCTCCATGGAATGGGATTATTCGAACTTTATGAATTTGAACTTCTTATATTCTAATGCATATACATATTTGTAATGACATTTACATACATTTAAAATAGATCATCTGAATAATTCGTTTATTTTTGATGATAAAAAAAAATACTCAAATATGTTTGGTTTCTAAAAACAAATAATCTGATTACTAATTTTTTTATAGATGAAGATATAAAAAAAGTATAAAGATCAACTTTTTTTTTTTAAGTAAAATATAATCTTTTATTTACATTTTGATTAAACGATTCAAAGCGAATAATGAATCATAATAAAAGTCGTTTAGGATCACTTGAGAACAATAATAAGAAATATTTAATATTATTTAAAAATATTCTGAATATTATTTATAATATAATAATATAAATAAATATTTATGTATTCATACTTGTTATCACAAGTATTTAATTAATGATCTAAAATGCGATACATATAATATTATGTAATAAATTTTATTTTTAAAATTATTTGAATTTATCATAGAGAAGTTCTTTTTGTAAATTTTTGCATGTTATCTTTGATTGTTAATATTTTCTCTAATGTACTTGTTCCTTTAATTTTTTATATAAATAGAAATCTGGAGATATTAATTCTGAAAAATTTACTAATTAATTGATATTTCTGATCAAAAAATTCAGCGATCTTCAAATTTCTCAGAAGTTGCTATTGAGCTAGAATAAATTACCTCTTTGAATATGATCATATTGCTTAAGATAGCAATTGTTTCTTTAAATCAATAATGGGTTACACTTGTCATCTTTATTTCATTTTATATTCATTGTGTATTTCATTTGATAATAGTAGATTTCGCAATTATTCTTTAGTTCAGTATTTTCATCATTTTATATCATACTATATTTATTGATAATAGTTTTCTTGCTTTTCTTTCTATCAGTTCTTCCTTCGACAGGTCAAATTCTTTTGTATTTTTTTGATTTTTCATTTAATTGTTGAAAAATCTTGATAAATTTAACTCGAAATCATTATTTGCTCTAATTTCAAAATTTCTTCGAAGAAATTCCCAAAGAATTTGTTTTCAAACTTTTTGTTAAATTATAATTTGTCAAGTCGAAATTTAATTATATTTGATTATTTTAGATAAAAACCTGATTCGCAAATTTATATATGTATTGAACATCTCTATTATTTAAAAGCCGTCATTTCTATTTAAATGGTTCTTAGTGGTTGCAGATGATTATCCCTTTCTTCGTATATATTAATATTTTATATATATGTTTTTTGTGTACATCATTCTGCATATTTCAGCGCGAACTGAGTATTTTATTTTGAATATTATATTTAATATTGAGTTTAATTGATAGTGCCCAATTGGTAATATCTACGCTTCATCACGAAATTTCTAATCATTGTGTTTCTGTCGTGGCATTTGAGATTATAAAATTTTTACTGCTAGAGTCATTCCAACAGAAAAGGCTATGTAGTTTCATAACTGTCATATATAAACTCTGTCATATAATTTTGCGTGGATCCATAGATCTGAGATGTTATTTAAAGATTCGCTTTAATTCGTTTTACAATGATTTTCATCAGTAATTGAAACACATATCTGATAATTTATGACATTATATATGAATGCCATTATATATGAACGGCAATTTGTGTTTCAAAATTTCTGTTTTTTTCTTGAAAATATTTTTGCATAAAAATATTTTTTCTGATTGTTACATATATTGCGTAATTTTTAATATATATTTTTATTAATTTTTTTCCTTGATATAATTTAATATAATATTTAATATTATATATTAATATTATATATATATACAATGTAATATATACATAATATTTAAAATATTTAAGCGATATTCACAACTGATTTAATTTATATTAATCACAAAACAAATTAATTTTTAATAATGTTTATTATTTGTTTTTGGAAAAATATCGAAGCAAAAATATTTTTTAAAGTATTACATTTTCTGTTTCTTACATATTAAAATGTCCCATAAGTTTCTTTCGCATTACGCTAGGAATGATTTTAACTAATTATTTTTATATGAACATGTAGGATTATTTATTAGCCATTTATGGCATCAGTTTCAATCGTTTCAGAGCTCTTTTAAAGTATATTTCGTACACGATCTCTTTTAAAACTTTTTTCTATATCGTTCAATATAAATAGCCAAAAGAAGCATTTGTGGCATATTATGTTTCATTGTTTTAAAAAAGGCAAATGACAAATGCATGCAAATACTGCAGATGAGATTTATATTGTTTACAAGAGTGGTGTTATAACTATTATGACTATCCGCAATTGGTTTAAGAGATTTAAAGCTAGCAATTTTGACTTAAAAGTCATCACAACAACGAATATGGATCTTTATCAAGCTCTCGCTGAAAATCCGCGATATAATGTGCAAGAAATAAATGAATGCTGATATTTCCAGGAAAATGGTAAATAATCGTCTAACCATGAGATATGACAATCGATGTGAATTTTGAGTTCCATAGCTATTGATTGATGGAGACCGGATTTTATGAATCGCGTCATGTGATTTCTTTTTCCAGCGACATGAAAGAGATTCTTTTTTAAAGAGGCTTGTCACTGAAGATAGGATTTAGATTTTGTATCAAAATACATCGAAAACGCATTTAATTTACGGACAATAGACCTTCAACTGTTACGAAGCTTGGACTTCATCCGAAGAAAGTTCTTTTATCCATTTAATGGGATTCAAAAAGTAATCTACTATGAGCTTCTTTCTCAAGGTGAAACTATCAACTTTGGAAAATATTGCAATCAATTTGCCATATTTGATGTCATAGCAGAAAAACGGCCAAAATTGATGAACCGATGAGGCTATTACGATAATGCAAAACCGCATGTTGCATTGACTATAAGAGAAAAACTATTACAGTTTGATTGGAACATTCTATCACATCTACTCCCCAGATCTTGCTCTGTCTGATTATTATTTATTTCTGTTATTAAAAAAATTCTCTTTATGATAAATCCGTAAGCGAAATAAAAACGCACCTCGAGAAATATTTTGCAAATAAACCCTAACAATTTTGAAAAAAAGAAATAATGAAACTTTCTAAGAGATAGAAGAAGGTGATGAACGGTTCATATGTAATAATGCAATGCAATAAATAAATTTTAAATAACAAATATCATGTATTCATTTCATATCAAAAAAAAGAAAGAAATTATGAGACACTTTAATATAAGAAAATAATCACTATAAATATACTATTCAATTTTTTACTTCTTTTTTTTATTTCTTAACGAAACATAACTATGTAATGCATCCTATATAAAAAATCATAGCATATAAAAATACATTCTATATAAAAAATAATAGCATATAAAAACCATAATATAAAATAAATGAAGATGTAATATATAGTAAAAATTAATGCATTACGTGATATTTGATTTGAAAATATATGTACAATAATTCGATATATTTATTAATATATTAATAATAAATATTAATAAATATATCGATATATTTATTACATATTAACATAATCATTTTGACAGATTTTCCAACAGACATTCTTAATATAAGAATTAAACATTCCTACAATCGATTAAGAAAGTGCAAGAAAAACTTATTATTAAGCAATATTTGAAGAAATAAAATATTATAACAAATAATTTTTGTTTGACTTATTGAGAATATTAGAAATAAAAGAATAAAAGTTGCAAAATATTACTTGCTTAATATACATATATATATATATATGGATTTAATCAAAAATTGAATGTAGAATAGCTGATAATACAATAGCGTTATCGATATTATGTATGTATATATATCCTATCTCCAATACGATCGTTTTGTTTTAAATTGCGTTATATTTTTTTAAAGTTAATCTATTAATTAACTTTTTCATTAAATAAGTATTCATTGAAATATATTGTTCTACATAATAAACGATATAACAAATTTTTTACAGTTTTTACAAAAATTTTTTAATAATGTTATTAATAATGTTGTTAATTATACTGAATGATTTTAACGTTTTTATCCAAATTTGTGAAATTAATATAAATACGACAATGCTTTGGATTAACTTGCTAAAAATAATATATAGTTAGTAATATTAGAAGAATTTCGGTTCATATTTGATATTCGATTTGAAATAAAAGCATAAAATATAAATTTGAATTGAATTTTATATAGTATCTTTCAAATTCTAAATTCAAATTTTGTTATTTGTGAGAATATATTTGTGCATATATGTGTGTATTTTCTGTGCGATTAACAGTATATAAAATTTTTTCATTGGATCGCAATTAATCACAATTGATCATAAAAGTTAACATTATTAATTATTTAGCACAAAAATTAAGATTATTTCATTATTTCATTAAAATGCCGAAATTTAATCAAAGAATTGATTATAATAGTATCATTGATGATGAAGAAAATAATAAAAAAGAAAAAAGAAATATTGGATGTATACTAGTTCGAAATTAAAAAAAAAGTAAAGATGAATTTCATATATAAACAACTAAAAATCGTAAATTATCAACGAATCAGATTAATTACATTGCTTTGAGTCATATTCTCATTAGCTGAATCCACAAATGAATAAATGATAAAAAAAAATATTAAAATAAAATGATATAAATCGATAGAAAATGATGATTTGAATGCATTGGCGTAGATTCAAAATTAATGCAATATATCTTACATTAAATCTATAGCCAACAAATCTTCTGAAAAACTGTTTTCATTATGTTTCTTCATTATTTTGATTTCGAATTAATTTTTAGACTTAAATTATCTTTTTTCCAATAGTCTTTCTACATGTTTACAAAAATTTTTTCATTCATTTGCTTATATTTCTATCATTATTTGAATAAGAAATTTAATTCGTTAAATGATAAAATAAATGATAAAATAAAAGTATTTTTTTTATTTGTCCATGCTAATTCTACAGAATTTAAATTATATATGGAAATAATTTTATAACGTTATTCGTGTAATTTTATAATTTGCTCTGTTTTATAAATTTTTTAGTAGATTTGTAATTTGTAAATTTGTTCTATTTATTGAAAAAATTCGTTATATTTAAATACTGTTATTGAGTAAATTAATTTATCATTATCTTTTTTTTAATATATTTTGATAGTAATTTATTTATTTTTCAAAAAGGATTCATTTATAATCATCACTATTTTTTCATACTTTAAAAATTAATCCAGTATCTGTTACCAATTCATTCTTGCCATAATATGAACAATTATAAATGTGGAAAAAAATAATGAAAAAATAAATTTATATTTTTTAATACATGAAATGTGTCATTTTTATTAACATTTTGAAAAACATAATAATATTTCTTATTTTCATTCTATAATATGCAATTACTTTTCTCTCCATGCTATGATATTAAATTTTTCAATAAGAACTTTTCTAATTTTATTTATATCTCATATTTTTTAATAATTTGTTTAATGTATGCAATTTTAAAAAAAAACAATTTTTTTATGGATCGTAAACAATAATCTTGGATCACATGACACAATTCTTTTTAATATAAAATTCACATTTTTTTATTGTAATTTTATCTTCTTCAAAGCAATAAAATTTGTTTTTATTTTTGTCTATTTATTATTCTTAAGTAATCCACTTGAGTATTGATTTATTTAAAAAAAATTTATATATAATATATAATTATATTATATCTTAATTTTTTGGTGCTTGTGCAGATTTTATGTAAAAGTTCATTTAAAAATCAATTTTATCAATCGTGAATGAGATCTGATACAATTGTTTATGTATGCACGTAAGATTTCGCAAATTTATTTACTAGGAAAATTGATATATAATAATAATATACATATTAATAATATATAATAATATATAGATAATATATTATATAATATATAATATATAGATAAATCAATAATATATATAGTATGGTTTCATAGATAAGTAAAATTGTAAAACAAAAATAAAAATTAATTTATAAAAATAAATAAAAAATAATAAATTCAAAAAATAACAAAAAGCAAATTACTAATAATTATGAAGAATATGGAAGTAGATAAATATAGTAATATTGCTTGCACTATTAAATAATTTCTTTTCTAATTTAAATTTATAACAAAATAGCATTTTTTTTGTAGAGTTGTTCAATCGATGGAATATTCTCTTTCATTAAAACATTTGTTATCATTTTCGAAATATGTTCTTTATTTTTGACATTATGAAAAATATTCTTATTGATATAATATATAATATATATAATAAAGTATAAATAAGTTCGAAATAGCGTAATTGTTGCAATTGATGCAAACTATTTTAAAATAAACAAGAATGTATATGTTAAATATTATCTTAACGCTAACGACATTGAGACTTATTATCTTATATTTTTTTTTTCTTTTGATATTCACTTTAAAATCAAAATCTTATAAATATATTTATTATCTTATTATATGTGATTTCTTTTTTTTTTTATTTTTTTATTTTTTTTTTGATATTGTTAATTTAACTGCTTCGCAATCGTGAATGAGATCTGATACAATTGTTTATGTACGCATGTAAGATTTCGTAAATTTATTTACTAGGAAAATTGATATTAATTTTATTCTTAATTCAATGAACAATATTTAAATCGAGATATCTCATCTGCAATATTATATTGTAAAATACAGTGAATATATAAAACATTCATAAATATATTCATGAATGCATAAATATATTCATAAATATATTAATCAATTTCAATTTATGATATAACATATGTTGGCGCATTATGCAGTATCCATATGTATGCAATGTGATCATTATTTTGCATAAAAATAAAATTATTTTTAATATTCCATTTTTTTTGCATTAAAAAAAATTGCATTTTAAAATATCAATATAATTTATGTAATTCATTATTCCATCAATAAATTATAATTTTTCAATTAGCGACGTTCATATAGTTTCAAACTTTATTATGAAACTTTCATTAAACTTTCGTTATAAATTACAAATTTTTGATTTTAGTTCTTCATTTTTTTCCTTTTTAAATAATGCATATCCATCAAATGTAAAATATTAAATTTATTTTCATTCATGAAGATCACTTTATTCTAATAAATTTTCTAATAAATTTTTACATTAGTCTAATAAATTAGCGTATTGATATTATTTATTAATTATATTATTATATATATTATTTGCAGCTTTTTTTTATTTGATTCACTTAGAAGATATGAATTAATTGACTGTAATATCTTCCATTTCGGACAAAACTAATGAATTAATAAATATATCAATATTTAAATTATTTAACTAATGCTTTATTGCATTTATTTTTAGATTTTGTTTTGTAATCATCCATTACTTGAATTATTTTGTGTTTTTTTTATAATCTGAATATGGATATATATATAGATATTCTCAATTATACTTTACATTAATAATTTATTTTAATAAATCTGTTTATAATCTATGAAATTTCTGCTAAACTTTCATACTGATTGTAAATATAAATTAATAATAATTTTTTTATTATATTTATATCTTTTTATTTATTTTCATTCCATTTTTGAAAAACAATCGAACATGAGAATTTCTTCTGTTGTAATGCTACTTGCTAATTTCCAACAGCGCTACAATCCATCTAAATGTGAAGCATATGATGGAATGAATTTCCAGTCGATATCTTCACGATCACGTCAAAGTCATAAAGTCATAAATTTTATTCAAAGAATTCGTAATAGATTCTAGTCATCAATTCATTCTGAATATCCACGAAATTTATCTCATCATGCGAATAAATTTCCTTACTCTTAAATCATTCAAAAAGGAATTTATTGAGATTTGCCTTTATAGCTAAATAAATACATGCAAATAAATCTTTATCATCACATCATTGTACAATCGTTTCTTAATGAAAAATAATCTAGCATAGTTCACGCCTGAAGTAAAACGGGATTTACAAGCAATTGATCCATCAAATAGATCATATTTTTAGATTTTGCGTATGTTTTATATGATGCTTTTAACAATAAATAAAGTTTATGAATATATTATAATGTTTCATAACCGATTGTTTCTATCCGCAACGCAGAATCTGGTAATAAACTTTTTCTTTAAAAATATAATAAGATATATGCTGTTGTATGCATATTTGCTCGATTGAACCTGTTATTCATTTTCAGAGATTTAGACACTATTACATTAATTCATAAAATTTCTCTTTCCGCGAATATACAAAATTATAATCATTAGTAAGTATTCATCATCATTAATAAGTATTTTTCATGATCGAATGCGCTGAGGATATGATTTTTTTTGTCTGAATCAATTGTAAAAATTTATGGATTTTGTTGAATGCGAACTGATCGATAAAAGCAATTATCCATATTAATCATATATAGTTCAAATACTTATTGAAAGTTATGAATTTTTCTTTTACTATCATGTTAATTACGACTTGTTTCTTGAATAATCTACAAGATAAAATCAATGATTGTATATAATAGATCACATATTAGCAATATGTCCTTGTTAATCAATTTTGTTATATCTCTGTCTTGAGGAGAACGATTTGCGATTTATTATGTAATAATGGATTGTTATAATCGCCTTCTCAAATCATTAAAAGCATCGCAAAACTCATGCAAATTTCATCATATTCATTGAATAGCAATATGTTATATAAACTTCAAAATTCAATTGATATATTTCTTAAATTCATTGTAGATATTTTGAAGTACAGATTTATTTTAAAGAATTTTCAAAGAATTGTTAAAGAATTTAAATTCTTGTAGACAACAGGATCTATTAATATCGAGATACAAACGGAACATTTATTTTACCTGTTTCACTTTCATAATTGCAAATTAATCGATCTATTTTCTCTCTAATTATAATAGCTTATACGATATCTGTATCTGTTAATCAAGTACAGATCATCGACGTAAAAGTCACGTAATATTGATCGATTCGTGATCGGATGCAACTATTACCCATTGTAAATCTGATGTAATACTCGTGATTAAAAAGGGAATCATATGATATAACTATCAATTGTATATAATTGTATTTAATTCATGTATTATGATATGTTCTTGTGAATTTTTTCTTCACAGAATGCATTGCAGATATTGCTGATGAGATATATGATACGATTATACAATTAAAATCGAATGAACTATCGACACGATATGTATATTATATATTTGTTTTTCAACGATAATGATGTTTGTTGCCTTAATGGTAAAAATTGGGTTTTGCATTGATTTGCGAACTTATCTTATCAAATGCAGTATATTCTTATACGAAAAGTTATAATTTTGCCCAGTTGTAATACAGGCAATTTAGAAAATTTTTGTTTAAGATTACAAAATTGATTTTTCCTTGATTACGATCATCATAGATGCCATCTATAAAAGAAAGAATGTAGTGATTATCTAGATCCTTTTTGATTATTTGTGAAATAATTTTCTACTTTACTTTAAAATGACTATTTTATTTAACTTTAAATGTTGTTATCTATCAATTGCTGTTATTCAATTGCCAATATCGGAAATAGCTCATGAATACCGAAATAACCATATCCATGATAATCAATGAATTATTATTAGTATTCTCATAACTTCTATAGTAATTGTTATCTAATTGATATTGAATAGTAATTTTACGCATAAGAAAGTAATTTTTCTTTTCAATGCAAAATTCAGGTAATGGAATCTCTCGATGTTTGTAAAAAATTTATTATATTTTATTATAAACTCGAAACTGTCATAGAAAAAGATCCATTCTTTAAGTTCATCATAAAAACTTGGTAGAAGAAAATAAAACCATGAAAAATAATTGAAAGCACGTGAAATTTGTGAATCTCAGGAATAAATTCGAGACTAATTGTGAAAATATTCATAAATTTTATCGATAACATCAAAATATATGTTTTCATTGATGATGCACTTTCTTATGAGAAGGCTTTGTTATGAATGATTCAATGTGATTATGTACAGATTGTCAAATTTATTAATCCATATCACATTTTAGTTTAATCATTCTTGAAATCGATTAAATTACTTCTCTTATGCGTAAAATGGAAATTTTTAAATTTTGTTAACATTCAGACAGTCATCAACTAATTTTAAACTTATTGAGTTTGCCATTTCTAATATGAGTTAAAATTCAATAAAAACTTGGTTTATTGGAAGAATTGAGATCAAAATTATCATTTAGTTGATCCTCAGTTTAGAGTTTGATAATCATTAACTTTGAATCAACTAATGGATTCATATGAAAATTTGTATTCAGAAAAATTTCAATTCTTCTCAAACTTCAAGAAAAATTTGTATTCAGATCTATTTTCGTTAAAAAGAATAAAATTATTTTTTTTTACATGGAGTATATGCTGGAATATATTCGTTCCAAGCTGAATTATGCCAATAGCTATCTTCTTAGAAACTTATGCACTTTCAAATCTATTCAATATTCAATTAATGATTGAATAAAATT
This sequence comes from Apis cerana, assembly GCF_029169275.1. NCBI lineage: Eukaryota > Metazoa > Arthropoda > Insecta > Hymenoptera > Apidae > Apis > Apis cerana. The sequence continues at coordinate 1,373,153 of NC_083865.1, read as the reverse complement.
GATGGTAGATGAAAGATAAATGTGTATATATGAATAAATCCTTAGATTCTGTTGGATGTTTGTAAAAGATATTTTGTCATGTATTTATGTATTTTTTCATAATTATTATAACAATTTATGGTGCGCTTAATCTATATCTGGATTTCTCACAATAAGTCATAGTAAATCATGTCAGAACTCGATCAGTATTTATGGAAAAGTTATTTACTATATCTGGTTAAAATATATCTTGTTTATTATGAAGTGTTAATCGTATTTAATTTTTTCTTATTTTTTAGCAAGGATTCGTGCAAAAATTTTTTTCATAAGTCCAAGAAAATCATAAGTCCAGAAAAATCATAATCCAAGAAAAATTTCTAATTAATATCACATAAAAATACTGTTATATTCAGGAATTGATCGATGTATGTTTGTCATAAATTTTTTCGATGTTAATGTCATTGTTAAAGTTATTATCACTATATTATCTTCGAGATTATATTGCACTCTAATCAAATTAAAGTATTTAAATTATATTAAAAGTAAATTATATATAATTTAATTTTATATATATATATATAAAATTTTTTAAAATATATAAATTTAAATATCATCTAAATATTTTTCTCAAAAATAATATTGCCTCAAGCAATGTTATTTCATATTTTTTATTTAATATAATGTTAACATCTAAAAATAATGGAAAAAAATGTACGAAGAAATTTTCCTTGGATAAATAGATTTAATAGATAAATCTCATGAATATAAAAAATTATTTTGCAAATTGAGTTTTTGATTTATAATTATAAAAATTTTTATAACTATGTTCAAAATTGGCTTATGTATCATATGAATTTTGAATGATATATATTGTTACCAACATTATCATCATAGCGACATAGAAAATGACAAGATCGATTCTCATTAATATCAATGATATTGATTAAACGGAAATTATTTTTCGGATATATCCATTTCTCTTTGAATAATAATTATTTCACTATATAAACAATGGACTTATTATATATATGGAATAAATTAAAATGGAAATAATTATAAACAAATAAATCAAATAAAGTATCAAATGCCCATCATATGTAACATTGATATCAGGAATAGGAATTCGGGGGATTTTATTTCTAGAAGTAGAGAAGAATTATGAGCTTCCTTGGAAATATTCCATTAAAATTCAGTTTGCTCAGAGTAATGCCAATTCTAGAATCATCACAGCAATGTATTTTATAAAATAACACTATTATGTAAAAGCTGAAATGCAACGAATGTTAATTAGAATTATTTAAATTCTTGAAAAACAACTTCAAAAACTTAACGATTCATTATTTTCAATTAATAGTAATTTTAGAATTATAAAACAACAAGAATGGATAGGCGATCCTCTCTATAATACTATAAAGAATATGTAATATGTATTTATATAAGTAGAAAAATTTATATGGTTGAATTCAAATGGTTTTTTATTAATGGTTTTTTACTAACATTCTATTTTTCTTTTTATCTGCGCTTTCTAATATTAACCGCATATCATTCCACGTTTTGAAGTTTTTTTCTTGGAGAATTTCGCATACAATTTGAGATAATTGTGCAAACGTTCGGAATGAACGACTAAGAATATATTTTTGATTTTATTCAAGAAGTCAACATGAAGTGTGACTTCAAAGAAAAAAAAAGATGGTAGTACAAATTTAACTTTTCTCTTCGTTAATCAGATTATTTAAAATTGATTTCAGATATATAGATTTTCGCTTCAATGGGATAATCTTTCAAATTTAAATTATGTTTAAAATTACAATGGAAAGGAGAGCCAATCTCGATATTAACTATTGAAAAGTTGTACAAATGGCTTTTGTTGATTGTTCCCAAAAATAATCGATTCAATTAGTAATTTTTCAATTCGTTAGCTAATGAAGAATTTAAGAAATCTCGATAAGTTTTTGTTTTTAAAAATTCCCATCACTAGAGATAGAATTTGTCGAGACTGTCTCGAGATTTTGATTAATAGTAAACGGGCATAAAAACAAATCAATTTTTATTTCAGTAAGAATCAAAAATAAAGAAAAAAATAACAAACATTAGTGGAAACAAAATCATTTTCAAAAGAATTGTCATAAAAAAAAAAATAATAATAATAATAAGATCGGCATAAACGGAAAATTGCTAACTTCCATTTCTACTCCTGCTAAAGTTATGCTAAAGAGGTCCATCTTTGAATTTATTGATCATCAAAATCAATGATAGAAAAATTAAATTATGAATATAGATTCAGCTTTAAATCTTTTGAGAATGGATTATGTTCTTAAGATAAATTTTATCGATATAGTTTTTTGTTAAAAATACGAAACTTAAAAAATGAAAAATATTTTCTGCTGAATAAAAATTGTTTTTTAGATATGAACTTTCTTAAGAAATGTCGATTAGATTTTTAAATTGAAAAAATATTTGTTAATAAAATAGAAATTATTTTTCAAAAAAAAAAAAACGAAGAAAAGATAAAAATAAAAGAAAAATTCTTGAACATTTATAGAAACTTTATAAGCATTATGCACAAAGATTATAACGGCAAACAGTTGAATTTTAAAAATTATTTATTGATTTATGAAATTTTCGCAAAAACTTGGGAAATGTGATAATATTCAGTATAAAATTAAGATTGAAGAACACAGATCTATTAATCACGACAGATCTTTTAATTATTGCTAATAAAATGATGAAACAAGAATTAATAGAAAAGTCGAATAGTTTTCTGTTTATGTAATATTTGTTAAAAAGAAAGATGATCGTATAAGATTTTATATTGACTATAACTGATTAAACGAAATTATTACTTTTATTGTCAAGAATAGAAGATATTCTCAATATTTTATTTGATTCCTTCCAATTATTATTGATTTCTAAAATAGTAAATTTGAATGGACGAAAAAGATAAAAAAAAACTATTTTTTGTGTGGAAATTGGATTACAATATTTTAAAATAATGTATTAGAATAATGTTTGAATTCTATAATGCTACATTTGAATATTTAATGAATATCTGTTGGTAAATCTTATTTGGAAAATTTATTTGCTATTTAGATGATATAATAATCTTTGGAAAAATATTTTTAAAAAAATGATAAATTTAAAAAAAATATTTTTTCTATTTGCATTAAATGAATTTATTTATGATCTTGAAGAATACTTTCTTTGTAAAAAAAGTAAGATACTTGTTATACTGATACGTGTTATACTATACTTAACGAAAGAATAGATTTGAACAAAATAAAGATATTTAAAAATAGCCAATTTTAAAAAATCATCATCCAATTCTAAATTCATCAATTTAAAAATTTCCTAGAGTTTTGTACTTATTATAAGAAATTTGTCAAGAATTTTTAATTTGCATTGCTTAATTGAAAATAAAATGCAATACAGTTGAATCAATAAATGTCAAAAGATATTCTAAAATTTAAAAATAAAATTGATGCTATTTCTATTTTTTAAAAGACGGTAAATTTATCTTAAATATAAATACATCATATTTTACAATTGGAACAAGAAGATCAAAAAAAATCGCTTATTTTTTGAAAACATTGAGAAAGATAGAAATTAATTATTATGTAATTAAAAAATTGCTAATAATGATGAACTCGGTAAAATATTTTCAATGTTATCTAACAAATAGAAATTCTTGTTGGAGGTGGATTACATAGCTTTATTAGTGGTTGATGTTCAAAAATGTGAATGATGAAAAAAAAGTCTACAATAATATGACTGGAATTCAAAGAAAAAGCATATATATAATCAATGATTTGTCAATAATATATTGCATCGAAATAAATTGTCAGAATTATTTATGCTAGAAAAAAAAGACAGATATAAGAAAGAAGAAAATGAATGTTTTCTCTACATTGTGAATGATTTGTGAAGTTTTAAAATTTAAAAGATTAGAAAATGAAGTTGAAAAATATAGAAATCGAATTCATATTTAATAAGAAAAAGGAAAACAAAAACCAATTTAATTAAGACATAGTTTTTATTAATTTTTAATTTGTCACAAAATATTATTGAAATGTATGAAATTCCCTGAAATTAAAATTAAAGAAATTATTATTTCGAAAATGAAAATTGAAAAATTATAAAATGCTGATGCTACTGGTATCTCGAAAAAAGATGAAATTTATAAAGATGCCATGTCATTACAAAATAATAGAAGATTGATATCGATAACGCAATACTTGAATTGACAACACAATTTTTAAATGGAGAAAAAATCAAAAACTCTAAAAATTTATAATTTTGAAATTACTTTAAAACTCAATATATATTAGCACTCAATATATTCACTATATTTCTCGAAAATCGACAATTAATATGATCAACTATTTCACAAAATAATTTAAAATAAAATCTAATCAAACCAACAAAATCACAATCTTCTGGAAATTTATTTCTATCAAAGATAAAATTTCGAGTCAAGAGTTTTTTAAAAATTCTGGTTTGAAGGACTAATATTCGCATTGGATCAATGAAAAATGAATATGTATGTGATTTAATTGAATATTTGTAATAAATAATATTTTTCTTTAATAAGTAAGGTTTTTTTTTTAATAATTTATTTGTCTTTATTTGAATCTTTCATAAAAAATAGATGATTCGATTATTATTTCTCGAAAATCGACAATTAATATGATCAACTATTTCACAAAATAATTTAAAATAAAATCTAATCAAACCAACAAAATCACAATCTTCTGGAAATTTATTTCTATCAAAGATAAAATTTCGAGTCAAGAGTTTTTTAAAAATTCTGGTTTGAAGGACTAATATTCGCATTGGATCAATGAAAAATGAATATGTATGTGATTTAATTGAATATTTGTAATAAATAATATTTTTCTTTAATAAGTAAGGTTTTTTTTTAATAATTTATTTGTCTTTATTTGAATCTTTCATAAAAAATAGATGATTCGATTATCAAAATAGAGCTAGTATTTACTAACAAAGTTTGAAAATATTTTTTTATAGAATATTTTTTAAAGATATGGAAATTATCATGATAATGTTTTGAAGATAACAGATTTGATAATTATCATAAAATAAACATCTATGAGAAAATATACAAATTTATATAGATTTATTTTAATATAAATGATATAAAGGTATATTTGATAATGATATATTTCTAAAATAGAAATGATTGTATTAATTGATATTTTGAGAATTAGTGAATTGAATTTAATCATTAAATAAATAAAATAAATAAATATAAATACTTCAACTTTTATCTTTTACATTCATGAAAAATATCTAAAATGAAAAAAATGTAAATTCGTTTTGATTATTGGAATACATTCGGATGAAATTGTTTTTACAATAACTATTTTTAATAATTATTTTTTCAATAATTGTTAATTCAATAATTTCAATAAAATTGTTTTTTCATATGTACATTTTCATTTAATATAATTCATATTTTAAATATATATAAATTTAATCTAATAAATTATTCACATTCTTTAGATTCTTAATGAATTCTTATAAAAAAATTATTTTCTATTGAAGATTAGTTAAATTAAATAAATTAGTTAAATATTATATTAATTAAAGAATTGAATAACGATTTAATGTAATTAATTTTTCTATAAATGGATTTTCTATAAATTTTCTGGAGAAATCATATCAAAGTCATTGATTTTTTTAATGGAATCATATAATTTTTAATCTATTTATTGGCGCAGCTCTTTATTTTCTATAAAAAAAATATTAAACTATTTATGCAAAAAAAAATTAATTTGAAGATTAATTTAGAATAATTTATATTAATTTTATAAAATTTGATATAAATTTTATATAAAAGATAAAGAAATGTATGAAGATTTTATATATTTCTGTAATAAGTTAAACTTTAAATTTAAAAATGAAACTGAGTTTTTATTTAACTTTTATTTATAATTATAAAAATTAAATATATTCCTTATGCATAAAGGATTTATATTATATTAATATTATAATATTCATTTTTTATTCTTTTGATATATAAAAATGATTTAACTGGACAAAGAAATACTAATCTATATATCGTATAATTGATTTATTATAAGATATTGACAATAAATCCAATATATTTAAAAAAATAAAGATTTATTGATTGAAAATTTTAGATTTATTTTTAAATTATATATCATAATGATATGCGAGGAAAATAATTCTGTATTTCACTATATTCCAAGCAACATGTTTATATAACTTTTTTGTATTGTATTTTATTTCTAATATTTGTAAATTGTAGATGAGCAATATCATTTCAAATCACATTCATATAAATGCTTTCTAAAAAACTTTGCAGTCAATCAAAAAATTATTATAGCATTATAGATATATAAATTGTCTATAAAATAATAATTAAAAATGTGAAATATTATATTTAAGAATAAATCAATGTATTGAAAAAAACAATTTTTAAGTATATAATGAAAGAAAGCTATAAACGATAAATAATAATAAATGATTTTTTTTTTCACTTTCTCGAACGATTGAAATAAATCAATAAATTCGTCTCAAAATAAATATTAGTTTACAGCTAAATATATCAAATATAACCAAATAAACCAAGTAAACATATATTTAGTAAGAAAAGAAAAATTACTTTGAAATCTTGAAAATCATCCATTTAGAAAATATTTGTAAGTATAATATGTTCTCAAAAAAATAAATTTTATTTGAAACATTTTTTGAAACGAACTATATTTTGGAAAATAATTGCATGTGAAACTTCAAATCGAATATTTTATATCAGAAATTAACAAAGTAATTATTATTAATATATACGTTTATATCAGTATATGTCCCAAAATTTACACAAGATTTGAATTTTGTGCGATAAAGTGTTGCCGAAAAAGGAAAAAACAACATGATAACTAACAGTTTAGGATTATTAGTTTAGGATTCTTAAAAATGGAGCGAAAGAATAATGCATTTTCATTGTTGAGCAATATTTTAAAAATAATGAAAGTTTGATAATTCGCAATTTTCATAGAAAATATACATAGAATAGTGATTTAATTTCATCAATTATGAAGAGATTAATTAAAAAATTTAGAGAGATTCAATTAGTAATCTTAAGCATTCTGATTGTCTTTCAAATCATTCAAAACATCGAAGCACTTCGTAAGAGTATTGCTGAGAGTCTAGGAATTCGGCCTATGGTCAAGAATTGGACATTTCGAAAAGTTCTTTATAACATATTCTTACGAAAGATTTGTATCTTAATGCTTACAAAGTTCAATTGACTTAAACTACTACTGAATACGCATGAATAGAGTTCGTTGAATAAATTATGGAACAACAATAAGTGGATGCTGATTTTTTGAACAAAATCATCTTCAGCAATAAGACTTATTTTCATCTTGATGGATTACTTAATCGACAAAATTGACGTATTTGTCATAAACAAATGCATCCATAACTGTTTGATGTTCTGAGTTCGAGACATTATTGGACCATACTTCTTCGAAAATTGATCAGACAATAATAGTTAGATATGAATGATATATCTAATTTCAACAAGACAGTCCTACCAGTTCAAGAAACAATTATTGCATAAGTCATTTCCTGATGTAATTTCATTTTGATCATCAGAATTGGCCTCCCAAATCATGCGATTTAACGGTCTTGGATTTATTTCTTTGGGATTTTTTTGAAGTCTAAGATTTGCCAATAATTCCATTCATACCTTAAAGAAGGAAATTGAGCGCTGTATCAATGAAATTCAGCCACATTTATGCAAAACGGTCATGGAAAATTTCAATAAAAGAATGCATATATATCAAAAGCCATTTATCATGAATATGTTATTCCATACATAATCCTATATTGTATACTTCATGAATCAATAAAAAATTTACAATTTTTAATTAACTTTATTATAAACTTGTTTTTTCTATCAAAACTTACTTTTTGCGTGAATTTTGGAATATCCTTTATAAATGTGTATATATATGAAATTATATATATATACATATATATATATATATATATATACATATATATATATATGAAATTTGTAATGCGAATATGCATTCATTGCATTAGAGCATTTTCTTACTTGCTATAATAGATATTATTCTGCAGCACTCATTGAATTAATAAATTTGATATGCAATTGAAAACAAGAAATTTTAATTAAGATTAAGGTTTTATAAATCTTATATATTTTATATAATATATATTATTAATGTATACAATTCTTATAAACTTAATTATAATTTTAAAGATAATTTATTATTATGAATATGTAGTATCTTTATTGTCTTACAGTCATCGATACATTTAATGTTTGAAGATGAAGTTTATGATTACTCATCTCAACAATTTTAAAAAGTTGGATTTATACTGAACTTATATTTTTATTATTTTGATGTGAAGAAAATCAAGTGGAGATTACGATAAAATCAATACACGGTAATTAATCGTTGCAGTTTAATAATAATATACAATGGCGGAAACAATACCAATAAAAATCTGTTCAGAATAATTGCCGAATCACTTAAGCCGTTTATCCATTGTAACAATCATGATTGCGGCCATATAACGATAACGGATATTATAGTCGGCAGATGATCTATCAAAAATATATTGATAAGATGTATTATTATTATTACGTCATAAGCTTAATAGAACTTTTAGCTTAATAGAATGGAATAACTTAAAAATATTTGTTAGACAGAAGGATAATAATATGAGAAAAAATTAATATTTCTGATTAATAATTGAAAGCGAATTTTGATATAATTAAATAATAAAGAATGCATAAATAAGAAAAGAGAGATTAAGAAAAAAATGCGTTTTGGAATAACATTAATGGAGTAGGCGAGAAAGAATTTTATAAGAATAAACGAAATAATAGAACAAAGTATTGGGAAAAATTATTAAAAAACTATTGTTTTATTTATTTATTTTTATTATTTTTATTGATTTATTGATTTTAGAAATCATATAATAAAATTATAAATTATATTCTTTTTTCTTAATCTTCAATTGAAAATAAATTGAGAATAATATCTTTAATAAGATAACTAAAAAAATTTTATATAGAAATCATTTTTGAATTGCAAAATAATATCGAAAATCAATTTTTTGTTATATATTAAATAATATAATTGTAAGATGTAAGATTTGCGTAATATTATACAATGAATTTAAAAAAGAGGTTATAATATGAAATGAAATTTTCAGAGAAATTTATGGTTAACATATACACAACGGATAGCTTGATTTGGCACTGAAAAGTTACAAGGTTTTTTAGATATGAATAATAAACAATCTTGAACAATAATGAGATCTTGGTTAACCGCATGTTGGTTATGCAAGTTGTTTAAATGTTGTTTAAAGAAAATAGTCAAGAAATTTATTGGAGCTAAATTATTTATGGATATACTCAGAATAATGAATTTATAGAACTAACAACAATTTCAAAGAAATATTTTTTGGGAAAAAATGTTTTTGTAAGAAACTATTTCAATTTTTAGAAACATTTCGTTCTGAAAAGTTCATTGCGATTCAGTATTGAATTGTTTTTGAACGAACGAATGAAAAAATATTATAAGTAATTTTATAAGTAATATTCTTGAAGTTTAATGAAGTTTAATTAAATAAAACAATGACAGAAATAAAAATTATATGTATAATAAAATTATCAAATTAATAGATACAGGAAAAAAGAAGTAATTTATTTAATTACTTAATGTAAATTTTTTCCATCAAGGATAATAAAAATAATAAAAAAATAATAAAAATATAATAAAAAATTTAATAATAATAAAAAAATTAATAAAAAATAATAAAAAAGGACAAGTAAAGAAAAGTATATTAAATTTATTATTAGAAAATTAAAAACAATTTTCTTTAATTATTTCAAATCTATAAAATATAAAAGAACTAACACAATTTATAAATAATTTTTTAAGAAAATATAATAAATCAAAAGATTGTATTTTTGAAAAAGTCATACAATATTTTCCTGAATATCAAGAAGAAGATGGATATTAAAAAGTTTTGAAAATTGTTCTGAAACAAAATGGAAAAAATCAAAAGAATTTCAATATCTTCATTTTTTCACAGAAATTGTTTATGCAGCTTCTATAAAACTTAGAAAAAAAAATCAGACAGTTACTACAAAATTATTAATAAAACACATATGTTCGCTAATCACATCTTCCCCGATTTTAAAATATGATAAATTTGAAATTTTACAGTCACAAATGTCATCCGAAGAAACATTATCTTTAATAATAACATTGGATTTATTGAGAGAAACATATGATAATTTGCATTCAACTAAAATGCACGAACATTAATTGTATCTATCATATTATATCTAATAATTGTATCTAATATATTATAAAATATTAATAAAATTAAAGAAGCTTTATTGAAGAAGAAATTTTTATAAATAAACAAAAATGTAAAGTAAAGACTTTATAAAATTATTTATTAAATAAAATATATAAAAATATAATAAAAATAATTGATTCATTTTTATCAATTAATAAAAATAATTTAACTTTATTTTGTAAGTGGGATTTCGACGGAAATTCTAGTTTTACAAATTATAAACAAAAATTAGAAACAAATGAATTTAATGGTAAATAATGAACATAATGAAATCTTTTTATTATTTCTTGTGTTTTAATTGATATATAAAAACAATAATTCCATTTTATGAAAAAATTTTATATATGATCAAACAAATTCAAAATTTACAGTTATACTTTGTAAAAATAAAAAAAATAAATTTTTTTTAATTAGAAAATAAATAAATGGAAAAATATATTATATATATTTATTAGTATCCATATCTGTAGTATTAAGATTTTTGAAAAATAATTGATTTGTACAGAAAAAAACCTATTCAAATGTAAATTCAGGCAATTATGAATTTTACATGCTTATATTCGGTTTTTTGGAATGTTTATTCCACATTTTGACTAAAATTAACAAAAAAAGAAATTTATATTATATTATTCTATAAAATAAAAGATCAATTTTTGAAAAAAGAAAAAAGATTAAAAACAGATTTCAACAAAATAGAATTATTATTATAATCGATATTTCAAAACAAAAATATGGAACAACAAATGATGGAAATACTACCAGAAAATTTTTTGTAAATTTTATAATGTAAATTAATTTCGAGAGATATAACTATAAGAAAATTTAATGTTATTGCACGAATAACATAAAAGAATTAAAAAATTACTGCTTATTAATTGCAGAAAAATATTACAATTATAGTAGTATTATATGATATTATGATTCATTTTTGTACAAAATATTTATTCAGAGAAAATATATTCAAAATAATATTTTATTGGAGATTACCAAAGAAACTTAAGAAGCCAATAATAAATATAAACATAATAATAATAGGGATAACATTATACAAGAAATATTATGACGAATAAAGATTTATTGCACAAATAAATTTTAAGTTCAGATCCATATCTAAGTTTTTTTTCATAATAAAAAACAAAAAAAAAGGTAATAATAATGTAAAACGAAGATATATTGAATTTGATATTTTTACCGGCAAATATGAATAAATCAAAAAATGAAACAGATTCTAATATTGAAGAGTTTGAGATATAATATAATGCATTTAATAATTATTTATTATTATTAAATATATTATAATTAATCATTTTTTAAATTATTAATTTTAACGAATAATAATAATATACTAATATATAATCATCATCATCATCATCATCATCATCATCATCATCATCATCATCATCATCATCATCATCATCATCATCATTATTATTATTATTATTATTATTATTTATATTTACAAGAATTACATTTTAAATCAAAAGTCTTTCAAGAATTGATAAGATTTTTGCTTGGAATCAAGAAATGGAGAATAATCCCATTTATATCTCCAATCATATAGATTAATAAAACAAAATATTACTCTAATATAAAAATATTTAATATTTATTGCAGAAAATCAATATGATCAAAATGAATCGATTGTTTTTCGATATGCCAATATAAGTCAAAAAAATTATCGTCAGTAATAATTTTGTGTGAACAGAAGCTGCGTTTGCTTACACAATATAAAAGATTTTTTTCTATTCAATAAGAAAATAACATAAAATGGATACTGAAAGGATAAAAAAGAAAATGATTAGATAAGATTCATTAGTAAAATAAGAACATTAATAAAAAAAAAAAATTGAAAATTTCCTCGGCAAAAATGAAGTGTGCTATAATAACCGTGTTTATTTAATAAATTTTCAAAAGAAAAAATATGATTTGAAAGTATGGTATCAATCACATAAAATAAAAAAAAATCCGAAATTATAATTAAATTGAAAAAGATCATACACAATTATATTAAATTAAAGATGTAATTTATCGAATTCGACATTCACTAAAATAAAAATAAAAAGATAAAATATAAAATTGTACATATAAATCAATTGGTGAAATATGAAGGCTATAAATAAAATATTGAAAAGAAATATAATATTCACGATTAATTCTCTTTCAAGAAAGAATATTTTTTCAAAATCAAGATATAAATTAAAGTTCTTAATTTTTGGCCATGTTTTATTTTCGATTTTAGAGGAAATAGTTTTGATAAGAAAATCAAGAATGGATTCTTTTGCAGAAGTGCTTTTTCGAATCTAAATTGAAAAAAATTACAACAAGACCTCATAGCATATAAAAGTTTAATAATTTAAAACAATCATTAAAAAAAGATAAAGAGCTATATTGAAACTTGGTTCATTTTAAGAGAAGTGGTGATATTCATCTGATATAAGAGAAATGCTTTTGATGAGAAGTTAGAGAGGATTTCTCATTTTAGAGAGAGGATTTAATTGCTAATGTTTGAAATTCATCTGAAAAAATGTCAAGAAAGAAGGATGCAATTCAAAAATAGACAACAAAATTCAAATTTGTTGAATTTGGGAAAGAATATATTTGGATATCTGTTCATGATGTGATTTTTTTTTAGAATGTATGTACAAATGTCGAAGTATTAATTATCTAGAAAAAAACCATTCAAACATACAATAAACTTTTTTAGATAACAAATAAATCGAAACCATTGTATTATTTGAAATTGAAATGAGTACTCAACTGTTGCAAAATATTCATCTTCTTCCGAAAGAAAAAAAATGTAATAGATCATAATCAACGTGAACCATGAATAAAAAGTGATAAGAAAATGTTGTCATCAATTGTCAACGATATCAAAAATATTTATTAGATTTATTAGAATTATTTTCTGGAATACGAAGTAAAATGCAATTGTTTCCAATGTAAAAATATCACTATGTAAAATATTGAAATGTAAATAATAATACATAAATTGATGGAGAGCAAGTTTTTGAGCTTTCATAACATATATAAAAAATCATAATTTCTTCATTAATCTTTTATAATTAAAATCTTTATGATTGCATTATTATTATAAACATCTATAAATACATCTATACTTACAATAGCAAACTTTATTTAAGATAAATGTTGAGATTGTTAAGAATTATAATACTAATAATATACAATATATAATAATAATATATAATAATAATAATTATTTAGAAAAAATACAACATTACTATATTTTATATTTTATAATCTATTATGAAAAAAACAATTTTATTTTGTATTCTAGAATCTGATTTTTAATAACTATTTTTATACAAGAGATCCATTTATAATTATTTTTTATTAAGATTTATAATATTTATAAATATAATTAATTATAATTATAATAAATTAAATACATATATAATTATAATTATAGAAATAAGTATGATAATTTTAATTAATTAGTTAATTTTTAAAAGACTTATTTTATAATTATAATTAATTACTTATTATATTAATATAATATTACTTATTTATTTATATAATTTAACTTATTTTATTTTTATTTTGACATTGATACTATTTTATTTAAGCAAGATTAATTTTTAATATAAAATTATTATAATTTAAAATATATTTACTACTATAACTTTTATGCATGATTATTTATTGGAGTACTATTTTGTATTTTAGGAAAGTTTTGTTTAATTTCTTTTAATATTTGATTTTCTGAATTTTTTGTAATATAAAAATATCATTTTGGAAAAAACATTTTAGATGTTAATGACATGTTTATTTTTAAAATTCTGCTTTTATAACATTTTGAGTATTCCATTTTATTATTGTTGGTCTTTATTGGTCTCTTATCTATTTCAATAAAATTATTTTTATTTGTTTATTTTAAATTCTTTATATTTTTGTTTAATTTTCTGATTTCGAAATTGATTCATTATATTTTTTGTGTTATAATTTATTTGAAATTTTTTGAAAAGTTCTTTTCGTATAGTATCTAAGAATTGAGATTTTAAATTCTTTTTATTCCAGATATTTGTTTTGAATGAAAGCATTTCTTCTTGATCTCTGATTTTGATAATCTGATTCGATAATATCCTTTATTATAGAATCAATTCTTTCATAGTTGCTTTGAATTTATTTTTTTAGCTATGGCGAACAAGTTTTATCTAAATATCTTGATCTTTGTTTTTTTCTTTTGTTTCAATTATGATATAAACATGAAATATTCGGATAAGTGTAAATATTATAAAAAAATTTTGTCTTTATTATCAGTATTTATTCGTATTTATTCGTATATAATTCAAGTATCCAGCTTATCAAATTATTGCTCTTTTTTCTTTTTAGAATTCTTTCAACTGCTTTCAAATTATATTTATTCAAATGTTTTTGTTTTGTAGGTTTTCTATTAGAATTTATTGTTATGGCGATAACATTATCCATGTTAAGGAATATATAATTATGAATTAAAAATCTCTTATCATTGGATTTTTTTTTATTGTATTTCAATTGTTTCAATTTTTTTAGAAAATGTTTATAAGAATACTATTTATAATATTATTTAATAGATGAATTAGTTTTGTCAAATTTTGTATTATTAATTTATCTGATTTGTACATTAGAATAGAAAAATATCACTGTGATCTTCTAATTCTTATGTAATCGCCTTAGTTCTCTTAATTATTCTATTTAACAATGATTTATTTATTAATAATTATGATTTAAATATTATTAGCAATATTTATTTTTTTATTATAATAAGATAAATTGTCCAATTCTTTTACAATATAATTTTAATAATATTATTTTAGAAATTATTTTTCATTGTATATAATATGTACAATTTTTTGTAACAATTTTCGATTATATTCATTTGGATGATTAAGTAGATTATGACAAAAATAATATTTTTCCAATTATAAAATATATTTCTATAATTTTTCTATATGTATATTACATAGTATTACCATATTGAAAAATAAATATTTATTTATTTATGTGATTAATTTCAAATATTTTTTATTATTCATTTTTTCAAAAAAAAATATAAATCGGTTTTATTCGATTTTACTCCAGATCATCATTCTATTGCTAATTACTTGTTATTTTTTTACAATTTTTGCTTTTATCTTTATTTTGCATATTTAAATCATGATAACAATATATAAATCAAAATCGTCCACATTAAATTTTTTTTGTTGGTAAATAAAGTTCTTTCTTCAATGAAAGATCAATTATCAATTGATCAATTATTCTTTCTTGTATTCTATTATTAATGGAAATTTCATCTCCCAGAAATGAATAAACTTGCACTTCTAAAGAATATAACTTAACAAAAAAATTTACATGATGTTAATTTGAAATTTGAGGCTATATATTGATTATATTATATATAATCAATAATTTATTTTTTCCATAATGTTAATAATCTTTCACAAATCTTTCTTTTTTCATAATTTATTTGTTTTAATAATTTTTACAAATTCAAAAATAATAATAATTTTGATTATTTAACCTAATTTATTATTACTCATATTAATGAATTTGCTTATGTAAGACATCATACTTATTGATAAATCACAAAAAGATATTATGAATAATATCGATACAAAAAGTGTTAAGTATGCTATTATTTTTTCAACTCTCTTTTTTCTTTGTAATATGAATATTAATGAAAATATCTTTGCTTAATAAAAAATTTTTCCTTTTTAGAACAAAAAATTTATGTTTTATTTACTATATTTACATTGTGTCATACGTGTGTTATTATATACGTATATATATCTGATTCATAATGAGCAGCAGTCTCAAGCGAATTTCAAAATAAAAATATATGCATAATATATTACAGAAATTCTTGCTATTAAATTAATTGTAAGTCATTTACATAGATTAAAATACTTTTAAAAATTATTTTAAAAATATTTATTAAACAACGAAAATATTAAAAATACAGATACTAAATACTTCTTAGATTTTGATGATCAGTAATAAGATTATTAGAATTAAATAATAATTAAATATTGATGTCCATAAGTATACAGAATTATAATTTTTAAAGTGTAGGAAATAGAAAAATTTAAATTTTGTTCAGATTAATAAAATTATTCAAATTCTATTTGAAGCAAATGTTTTGAATAATGTGAATTGCTAGAAACTTGAAAGAATATTTCAAATTAGTGAAATGAAATAAATTCATGTTATTCAAATTATTATTGTAAATTATTCGAATTTAAACGAATTCATGTTTCATTTATCTAACCCAGATTTGACGAAATGATTTTGATGTTCTTTCGATATGAATGAGAAAACTTATCAAAATTTTATCGTGAGTAAGAAAGAAAAATAGAAAATAATACAAATAATTTTGAAAAGTTAAAAATGTATTAAAATATCAACGAAATTATTAAACATATTGTAAAAATTAGTGTATAAAGTAGAACATTTAAATTCATTAAATGTAATAGCGGAAATATTAGTTTTTAATATTATGAATATAGTTTTTTTATTTTAATTTAGTCAATTTTCATCTTTTCTAAAAATTTAATAAAGAGAAGTTGTTTTTATTCTTATAATATAAATTTTATTGTACTTCTGTACATTAAATTATTATTATTATTATTTTATTTATAATATAAATAAAATAGCTTTTTTTAGTTCTAAATATTATTTTTTATTTTTTATTATTCCTTACTTATTTCCGAATTTTTATTTAATAATATTAATAATAATATTTTTATTTTATTTTTATTTTTTTCATAATAATATTAATATTTTAATTTAATAAATAATTTTTTTAATAATGATATTAACCTAAAATATTTTATGAAAGATTGTAATGTTCTTATTTTCATTCAATTACTATATTTGAAGTGATTGAAATTATTAGGCCATATTAAATTATAATCATGTATATAAAAAATAATATATATGCATAATATAGACACAATAATATTGAATTTTAAATACTATCCATTCTAGAAAACGATTTCATTATCAAATTGATTCAATTTTAAATTATCTACTTTATTTAAAATAATGTAAATTAAATAAATTTATTTCAAATTAAAAATTTTTATTTCAAATTAAAATTTATATAATATAAAATATTTTATTACATTTTCTATTTTAAAAGAATATATTAATAAATAATAATAAAAGAATAATAATAACAATTAAAAATAATTGAATATTTTTATTTATAATATTACAAAATAGAAAAATATTTTATAATAATCAATTAATTAACAATTACTCTTTGTAATAATTAATGAATCATTAATATTATTCATTAACATAATCATTACTAGATTTTGTTTTAATAAAATAAAATTTAATATATTAAAATGAAATATTATTTTATATATTTATATTTATATTGTCTTTCATAAAAATAATTAATAAATAATTATTTATAATTAATTTTTTAAAAAAATAAAAAATTATAATAATGAATCATTAATATTATTAGGAATCATTAATACATATAAAATAGTACAATAAAATATAAATTAACGAAAATATTGAAGATATGAATAAATAGAAAAATTATTATTATGAAAATATTGGTTAAGACAAAAATTCCATCAAAGATGGAAAATTTTAATATTGACTATGACTTACCTTCATTTATTGTTTGTTAGGTTTAATGAATTAATTAAAATTCAGTTTGTCATTCTACTTTCAATAGTACAGTTCATAATTTCATGTTATAATTACAATTTTTGAGTTTTTATTGAATATATATCGTCAGTTATCTTTTTATTGCAATTATTTTTTAATATTTTTTTAAATATATCTATTCAATTTATAATGTATTGTGAAATGTTATACAACGACTATGTAATAATTTTCTTTATGTGAAGCATATAATGAAATACTAGTGTATATAATACTATATATAATAATAGTATATCTATATGTACAATATTATATGTTGTTTTCATATTTAATAATTAATGTTCAATTAATTTCTATAATTATTGAATTAATGAAATGATTAATATTGTTTTTATGTGTTTTTTATATTAGATATTGAAATTCGATATATCTTTACATCAAATCATCTATTATTCAAGTTTAATTAATAATTAATAAGTTTAATTAACAATAATTTAAATATTTGTTAGATTTTCAAAATATAAGAAAATTAATACTACGATTTATTTCAATCAATTTAATAATTATTCATAGATTATATAGAAATATTAATTGATTCGTAACAATAATGAATTTTACAAGATCATTTAATTGATTATGAAATATAGAAAATTTTTTAGAAATATTTTACAAAAATATTGATAATAATAGCTATTATTTCGAAAAATATAATTATATACACATTAATTATTACATATATACACATTTTATATGTGTATTATAACATATTTGTTAACTTTTTTAAAAATATAAATTAACTTCTATATCTAATAAAATATATTCAAATATTGTTTAAGAAATTTTTTATTCTAGTTAAAGTAATTTGATTTAAAATTTTTGATTTAAAATTATAAAATTATAAGAAATATAAAATTATTATGTCGTTATATCATAAATGTTCAAATTTATATAAAATTTTAATAACTATTAATTGTTTTTAAATATTTGTAATAATATTTCAATGAATATTAAGAATATTAGATTCTCCTGCAATAAAAAATTATAACTTATAATTTTTAATTTGTATTTTATTTTATTTCAAAGAATTAAAGTATTATTTATTATTCAAGTATATTGTTTGAATCTATGATTCTAGAAGAAGAAAAGAAAAATGATATGTCACAATAAAAATCAAATATATCTAAAATAGTTGAAAAATCAACATTATATCTAGTTTTATTGTGAATGTTTTATTATGAATTTATTTTTATATCAAATTAATAATAACAGATTTTAATTTTAACAATTTTCAAAACAATTATCATGTATCATAATATTTTTATATAAGAATATTTTTAACATGAGAAAAAAATAATATATTTACAATAATATATTTATATATATAATTTTAATTGTAAAATTTTATAGACTTCATCTTAATTGAACTCTTCAATTAAATCATCTCCAATTAAATTAATAATAAATGTAAAAATATATAATATAAATATTAAAATTTTTATATTTCTATTTTAGGACAAATCTACGAAAATTAGATAAGCATGTTTCTGAATCTAGCAACACTTCCATTTTCTATAGCATGTAACAATTTATTCGAACAGTACACGAAATGGAAGATACAATTTTAATTCCCAAACGGCTTCTAGATTTAACTGTAAACGATTTACAAGATACAATTTATTTGGAAGACAAATATATTTCTATCATTAAAGCAATTATGCAGATTTGTATCATCTTTATAATATTATTAATCAAATGAAAGTCGAAATGTTATGGTCACATGATCATATGAACAATTGTCATGATTCAGAAGAAGATTCTATTTTAATGCAAAGATTTAATGCAAACATACTAAGAGTTTAAATAACACATCAGTTTATAATATAAAAAGTATTGGTACTTCTTTTAATTCAGAATCAGATATAATCATTAAAAATCATCCTGAAATGATAAATGAAGACGATGCTAATACTATTATACAATCTTTTAAAAAACATTTGAATTATATTTTAATATTCAAAAAATGACATTAGCTGCTGAATATTTGATATTAACATATCAAAGAATGGTCAATCACCAAACATAATTTTTTAAATAATTAAAAATATAGTAACATATTAAAAAGTCATATTATATTACATCATATTATAAATTTATTGAAATATATTGAACAAATTAATACGAACAAATAAATATATTATCACTTAGATAAACTGTATTTATTTTAATAGTACTTTCTAATTTATATTATATATTATATATAGGAATTACATATAAAAGAAGAAACTGAATAATATAATATAATAAAAAAATTTTTTAAAAATTAACAAAATGATATTTTTTTATAATTTTTTATTTCTTTTTGAAATCATTTTCTTTTTGGAATCATATTAAATATTTATTTCTTAATACATTTAAATATCTCTATTGACAAATATTACTTATATAAAAATATACATAAATATTACTTATTTTTAAAAAAATATAATATATTAGAAAACAATAACAATTTTTAAAAAGATAGGAGATATATTTATTGTAATATTAAAAAAAACAACTAAAAAATATAAAAAACAATAAATTTTTATATGAAAAATTATAAAATATAAAATATTTGCTATTTATTAATATAATAATTATTAAAAATTTAGACATAATGTATCTACAAAATTGAATTTCTTTACGATTTTTTTTTATATTAAAAATTAAAAATCGAAATTATCAAAAAGTCTTCAAAATTATCCTTCGCATAATTATGTAATTATAAAAAATTTTGAATTTTGTCAATAGAGATATTTAAATTAGTTTTTTTCTATTTAATCGAAGATAAAATTGTTATCAGTTCTTAAAGTTGTTATTATTATACATGAAATGTCAAATTTCAAAAATATAAACTATTCAAAAATTTAGATTTAATGTGCCGTTAAATTATATTTATACATGTCAATTTAAAGTTTGAAATTTGCTAATTATAAAATTGTCTAATAATTATAAATGTTTAATAATTAAATATTATAATTAAATATCACTTTTTTAATCAAATGAGAATTTTTTAAATATTTATAAAATTTATTTAAAAATAAAAAAGTTATGTTTAATTTTTTTTATAATTTATTTTTTAAAGAAGATTTGGACAATTTTGAATAACAATTTTAATATATATATATAACTTTTATAAATATATGTATATATGTATATGTATATAAATAACTTACTTTTTGTAATTGAATTCATAAAGAATATATGAAGGTTAAATATATATATTTTTTTATGAAATTATTTTTTTTTATTGTATTATGCGATTCAATAGTTTTCTATAAAAATATTAATTTATTCGTATGAAAAACTATTAGTTTACGAGATATTTTAATTTAATTTTTTAAAATTTATTATATGAAAAACGAGAAAAATATTAACAGAAGATTATTTCTTGTTTCTCTTATGCTAAGTTCTAAAATTTAAATTAAAATTAATTTTATTAAATTGAAATTTAAAAAAAAAATTTTTTTCTACTAATCATTAGAGTAATTGTCAAAAAAATCTGAAAACAAATGAAAGAACTTAATTTAATTATATAAATGTGTCGGTGAAATGATAAAATTAATTATATGATTTATTCAAAATATAAAAATCATTAATAATAGTAAAAGTAATTGACTTAAATAATTTTTTTTTTATTATTTATGATGAGGACAATTAAATTGTGATAAATAATAAGTTTGATTTACAGGATATAATATATGGGATTAAAAAAAAAATTTGACTTTAAATTTCGATATCAAGATCGAAGCAAGTTTTTTTGAGATTTTCACTAATTTGAAAATATTTAATTTATTTAGAACCACAATAAAACATTTTTTATTCTTTGTATTACTAAATCAAATCCAATACAAAAGATTTATGAAATGTTATTATTATGCATAAAAAATAATGTTTATATATATATATATATAAAACATTATTTTATATATATTTTATATATATATAATATTTATAATTATGTATAATATATATAATATATTATATATATATTATATATTATATATAATATATATATATATATATACATATATATAAAACATTATTTTTTAATATATATATATATATAATATTGGAATTGTAGTATATAAAATTTATAACATAATATTCAGAATTTTTAATATTTTTCATAAAATTTAAAAATTTGAATAAAGTTCTAAATTACAAATTTTATTAATTATTAATGTATTTTATACGTACATATTAATAATTTATATTTTATGATATATATTATGATATATATTATTTTTTACTATCCTTCTATATGATCAAGCAATTCTTTTGTGAATCTAATTGAGAATATTGAAATTCATAGTTATATACAAATATTGCACACAAATCAACCGTTAAAGATAAAACCAGCACTAATTTGGAATCATCCTAACACTTATTAATTTTTTTTAACTTTTTTTAATTTGTATTTTCACAGAAAATATGATATGATTGAAAAAAAAACTAAAATATATGATAATTTTCCAGATAGAATTCAACATATAGTTCAAATCAGAGTTAGAATCTAGTTAGGTAGAATTGTTAATTAGCTAATTCTAAATAGTTAAAATCAATTACTAATAGACTAATAATACAATTAGTAATAAACTAATAATTCACTCAAAGCTCACAGTACAAACAATTGTAATTTTAAATACTTCATTGAATAATATTCAAAATCTTATTATAATATCTTATTATTAAATCTTATTATAAATTGGATTTTAACATCATCCAAAAATAAAATATGATAAAATACAGAACAAATCAGAAAGAATATATAAGTAATTATAAAAATACTTAATAATAATAAATATTATTAAATGTTAATGTATTAAAAATAATATAATAATGTATTAAAAAATTTTTTAAATTGTAAATAATCTTAATTTTTTGATTAAAAATTATAAAACTCGAATATTTATTTGTAAATAGTTTGACATTTAAAAGAATCGAATTTGATGAATTTAAATTTGAAAAATCATAATGAAATTACACATTTGAAAAATTGTGATTTTATTTAAAATTTGATTAGGTTATTTCTTAAATTATAAATATAATAAAATTATTAATTAATAGTATTTATTATTATTAATAATAAAATAATTGTTAAAAAGATATAATTAATGATAATAATGTAATTATAATATAGCTTATAAATTATATAAACTAGCTTATAGATATTATGTAATATTTTAATTGATTACTTAAATTTTTCGAATTAAATAAAGTCACTTTTATAAAATATTGAACAGAAATTGGGTAATTTTACGTGACGTTGGTTACCGGCAATTTGAAAACAATTAGTATAACATGAATCAAATTGGTAACTCGTCATCATATCTAATATTAATATATCTAATATTATATTTAATATTGCAACGCAATAGATTTACACATTTAGTGATTAGTTAATGTTTTTTATTTATAATTCGTTAAAATCGTTTGTCGAAATAAAGGAAAAAATTTTTCACAAATTGTTAGAGCCTTATATTATATAATTGATTTTTAATCTTCTATATTAATTCTTTTAACAATTTATAAAATTGGAAAATCTAAAAAATATATTTCATTTTCAAATATTTAATATATTTTTTTAATTGTGTTGATTAGTTTATAATAAGTATCATTTTTTGATTATATATTATAATTTTATAAATTCTTATAAAGTAATATAATATATTTTAAGTAATATAATAAGATCTTTAAAAAAACTTTTTTAAAAAAATTGCAAATTAAAAATTTATTTATAATTTTTAAATAATAAAAAATTCTTATATTTAAAGAATAATTATTTAGAGAAATTAATAATATGAATAAATAAATTTTTATTTACTATTATATGATATTTTACATTTTACACTTTGATGTAATTAATGTTTTTATCAATTTTCTTTTATGTTATATATATTGTTTTGTTAATATTATTTTTTTTTCGAAATCATGAACATTTGAAACAAATGATTTCCTATTTTTCATAATCTACATTATTTATTTTATTTGCTTCCTTTATAATGTTTAAATAAATTCATAAATATATTACTTATTTATATATATATATATATATATATATATATATATATATATATATATAATTGTAAAATACTATAATATAATTTATTTTTTTTATTGTATTTTATTATATTTTACACATGTTTATATTTATTCTTATATTTTTTTTATACATGAAGCGATTAAGAAAGAAAATAATATTATGATAATGATTTTTTTAATTAATTTTTATTAATTATTAATAAATGATTTAATAAATGATGTTATAATATTAATTGTATGATATGGAATTCTTTGAGTGAAAAATAATTTAAATTTGTACGTTGATATTTTCTATATATAACTCTAAATAGATTGAATAAAAATTCAATATAACATAAATTTATAAAAATTTCTAAGAATATAGAACTTTGCATATAAATAATTTTTAAATCATTGAATTTTTAAAATTAAAATACACATTTTAATTTTATCAAAATCTGTTAAAAACTTATAAAAAAAATTAAACAATTATAATATTTTTTTTTAAATTTGAGCTATTTAGTTTTAAACTTAATATTTTTTACATTTTAATTTTTTTTGTCATATCAATCACACTCAA
Source organism: Apis cerana (assembly GCF_029169275.1). Classification (NCBI taxonomy): domain Eukaryota; kingdom Metazoa; phylum Arthropoda; class Insecta; order Hymenoptera; family Apidae; genus Apis; species Apis cerana. Next base: position 1,348,522 of record NC_083865.1, on the reverse strand, counting down.
CAATGAACAAATTTCATATATATAGAAATGACTTCCTATTTCATTCTCAATTTATACATTGATGTTACTAAACCTAAATATACTAAAGTCAAGTTCACGTGATAACATACCAAGCATATATGCTATATTTTTGTACATACAATATATATAGTTAAATGCATCATATGAATGGAATAAAACGATGATAGTGCCATCTGTAGATATTTCTTTTTTTAATATGAAAATAAAATACCGCCAATTCAATGTTGATCGTATGTATGTTAAATTTTTCATTGATGTTTTAGATTTAGAAGTTTTTATTTTATTATAGATAAACATATATAAAAGAAAATTTTGAAAAAACGTCGAATTGATTTTAGTTCTTCAATGTTTTGACTTGCATGACAATGGCGGATTTTATGTTTATCACATATTTTATATTATCGTTGACACTAAAATTATGTCCAGGTGTGCAATATATTTTTCAATTAAGTAAATATTTTATTTGGATAATAATATAACAATTTAAGAATAAAATTTTAATTTTATCTTTAACATTTTGCAGTAATATCTAACATTTATTTATTGTTATTCTTTAAATTGAATTTTTTCTGTTATTTTTTTTTTTATTAATTTAATATATAATATATCTTATATCTAAATATATATAATATAAATACACATTTGCTTCATCAAAAAAACAATACTTCATAATGTCTTGAAATATATTTCAATGGTTAACAGGAATCGTTTTTAGGAGAAGAAGAGAAGTTTACTTTATTAGAACATGATTTTTCTATTGAAAGTGAAGAATCACAAAAATCTGTAGATATTATGGCTTTTAATAATATCAGTTCAATGGGACAACAGCGTTTTAAATGTCATACTTGCGAGGGGCCAGATTGTTTACATTCTGATATCTGTTATAATGCAGTTACTGTAATGTTTCTTATATTATTGTAGATAAAATGATTGAATTAAAGAATATTAGAGAAAATAACATATTTTTTAATGTCTAATAGTGCTGGAAATCTAGAGTAAGACAATCAGATGGTATGGAAAGTGTAAGTAGAGGATGTACATCATCAATAGATCAAATGTTATTGATATGTAATAAACAATTACCACCACGTATAATTCAAAATGATAATAAAAAAAGACATGTTAGTGGATCCTTAAAAGGTGTACAATATTATGTTGAATGTTGTCAAACAGATTTCTGTAATGGTGGGCCATTTCCAATATTACATGGTTTTAATGGAGGTAAAATATATATATATATATATATAATGTTGCATCATATTCAGATTTTATTTATATATTTATTTCCTATAATCTATTTTCTATTTTAATATTTTTTTAGATATTGTTGAAGAAAATTATGCAGTTAAATTAACATTGGCAATTTTGGGTCCTATGGTTGGATTCTGTATAATTGCTGGAATAATATTGTTTTATTTATTGGTGTGTAGGACTCGTAGAAAAAGAACTTTGACTGCAAGGCGTAATAAACTTGTTATAGATTCTGAAATGGAGTCATCTATCTTACATTTTTCATTTTCTTCTCCAACATCTACTAATATGTATCATTCTCATGAACTAAAAGCAACTGCAGCTGGTGATAGTACATTAAAGGTATGTTATGTTGTCAATATTATTTGTAATAGTTATTTAAACTTAAAAATAAATTAGTAAAAAAGAGATATTTCAAAATGAATTATATATAGAATTTTATATATACGTAAAAATAATTGGAAAAAAAAACTAAAATTCTTAAATAAAATCATCTTCTATGATATTTGATATCTGAAATATCATAATGAAAATGTTATAATATATAGATATATATTATATATATGTAATATATGTATACATATTTATATATTGTATATATATATGTATACAATATATACATACATATAGAAACTAAATGATATATAACTAAAATATGTATAAAATAAGTAATCATATATAATCAGTAAAAAATATTAAAGAGTTAATATATTTATTAACTTTTGATTCTAAAGATAAAAAAAATATATATTAATATATAAAAATATCAAATGACTCTATCTTTTGTTTTCCGCTTCATTCCATAAAAACTTCTAATGCTTGTAATGGTTAAAACTTCAATTGCTTATAATTTAATAAATAAATTTTAAGCAATATTTTTATATTTATTTTGACTTCTAAAATTAATTCTATATAAGTATCTCACAAATATATTAACGTTATAATCCTGATAAATTTTTTTTAAATATTGTTGAAAAAAATTATACAATTAAGTTAATATTGATAATTTTGAATCTTATGATTAGATTCTGTATTATTGCTGGAATATAGGATGATATAATATCTTGCAATTTATTTTTTGTTAATAAAAAATAGATCAATTATATAAATATTTTAATAAATTTCATTAGAAATAATTTTGAATGAGAAATTTCATAGAAAATATACATTTATTTAGATATTCATTTAATATATTTTTGTTAATATTTTTCATTGATCAAAATGTTTAGATTTTAAATTATTTTTAAATTAGAAAAAATAAATTATAAATTGCTTTTATATTTTATGAAAGATATAATAGCATTATTTCTTTTATATGAATACTTAAGTATCAAGAAATTTTCTTTAATATTAATACAATAAAATACAATGAAATATTAAATAGTAAGTACATAATTCAATTTAAATTTAATAGTTTATATAGTACATTAAATATTATAATCAAAATGAAATATATTAATTGTCAATAATAAACCATCTAAACATAAAATAAATAAAAAATTTATTAGAAATAAGAAATTAATAAAAATGTAACATTTATAAAAAATATTTTGAAAATAGCAATTAGAAATATTAAGTTTAAATTTTCCATTCAAAAATTTTTCATTCTATTAGCTGAAATTGAAACAAAATGTTATATATATTATATGTAAATATTTTTTAAAACATTTCAAACTTTCAAATAAAAATGATATTAGATATGAAAAAATATAATATAAATAATTTAAGTTATAAAAATATTATATAATTTAGATGCTTTAAAGATTTGAAATCCAAAAATAATTTTATAATTTAATATTATAAAATTTATTTTTTTATTAATACTATTAAATCATATTTAATTCTATTATTGTTTAATTTTATTATTAATGTTATGTTTATTCTTTAAAATAAAATTTAAGCATATCCCAAAATTTTTTTAATCAAATTATGAAAATGTTTTATGAACAAAAATAAGAAAAAAATATTATATAAGTTTTTGAAACATTTCATTTAAAAATAAATTCATTTAAAATCATTTAAAAATAAAAATATGAAGTTATAAGCAATTTATTCTTTGTTCAATATAACATAAAAATAAAATTTTTTAATTTTTAGAAATAAATAATTATAATTATAAATAATTATAAATAATTATAAATAATTAAATAATTAAAGTAAAAGTTTCTAGATATAATTGATAAATAAATTGAGTTTCTTTTTTTTATTTTACATTATTTTTTTTATTTTATTTAAAAGTTTTCTATGAAATTTAAATATTATATAAATTGTATATTATGAAATATGTAGGAATATTTGGATGGAAGAAGTTTAACCAGTGGATCAGGATCTGGATTACCATTATTAGTACAACGAACATTAGCTAAACAAGTAGCATTAGTAGAATGTCTTGGTAGTGGTGGTAATGGTGGATTTGGTGGAGAAGTTTGGAGAGGAATATGGCATGGTGAAAATGTTGCTGTAAAAATATATTTTTCACGTGACGAAGCAGCTTGGGCTCGTGAAACAGAAGTTTATTCTCAATTATTACCATCAAGACATGATAACATTCTTGGATATGTTGGGAGTGATATGACAAGTAGAGCAAGTTGTACTCAACTTTGGCTAGTAACACATTATCATCCAATAGGCTCACTTTTCGATTATTTAAATCGAACACCTCATTCTTTAACACATCATCAAACACTCAATATCTGTTTGAGTGTTGTGAATGGATTACTTTATTTACATACAGAAATTCATGGAACAAGAGGAAAACCTGCTATGGCACATCGTAATTTGAAATCTAAAAATATTCTTGTTAAAACTAATGGTAGTTGTGTAATTGCTGATTTTGCATTAGCAGTAACACAAGATCGATTAGCTACAGATAGGATTGATTTAAAACAAGGTACAAAACGATATATGAGTCCAGAAATTCTTGAACAAACGTATGTAATATTTTTTATTATATTATATTTTTCCCACTTATTTTATTTTATTTTATTATTAGAAAAAGATAAATAACTTAATTTTTTTGAATGGAATTATATAATTTTTAAATTATAAAATTAATAAATAAATTTCTATAAAAAAATAATATATTTTTAATAAAATTAAATTAATTATTAAATTTAATAAAATTATTTTAAAAGATATTTATAGAGATATTTTAATTTTTTAACAAACATATTGAATTTAAAAATAAGAAATTCAAATATTAATTTCGATTTCAAATTAAAATATTTTCTAAACTAACTATGTTTGTTGAAAATAGATTAATATTTCAATACATATCTCTTTTCTATATTTTTTCTATATATATATATATATATATATATATTTTTAAATGGAACATTTGATGTATGAATTAATATAATATATATATATTAATTCATACATCAAATGTTCCATTTAAAAAAATCTAATGAACTTTCATAAATCATTTGTAGATATGTATAAAAAAAAATAACATTCATCTATTTATATTATATCTACTTATAAATTTATACTTATTATATATTAACTATTTAAAATAACTTTTACATAAAATTTGTTTTATACAACAAGTTATTATGAATTATTATGAATTATTTAAAATTTTCACATTAGGAAATTCACTTTTTATATTTTTTATATTTTTTATATTATTAGTTAATAGTTAATAATTATATCCTATATAATAGTTTTTTGAGTATAGAACAAATATAAACTTGTCTATTTTTTTAATTAAATAATATAAAAGAAGATACATTTAACATAAAATAAAATTAAAGGCATAAAAATAATTTTTTTACATTTTTTAAAATAAAATGACAGAAATAATTTTATATTATATTCTTAAATTATTTAAAATATTTCTTTTCAATTTTTACTATTATTGAACATAATAATATTTATTTGAAACATTCTTTTTTATTCTATTTAATTAAAGCATTTTGTAACAATTTTTCTTATTAAAAAATAATAAAATGAACATGTTCTGAATTAAGAATTATTTCATTAAAATATTCACTATATGATTGTGCAAAATTATGCAAAACAAAGAAAAATGTTTTAAATAAATATTAGATAGTAGATTTGTATAATAACATAAATATTAGATTGTAGATTGTAGATTGTAGATTTAATAACAACTAAAAACAAAAATTTAATCAAGTAATGAAAAATGAAAAATTAATGTGATATACAATTTAATTTTATTTATATATTGAAAAAATCAGAAAATATATTTTCATTCTTAAAATATTTTTCAAATTTTTTACAATTCAAATTATTAAAACTCAGTTAACTCTAATCTATAATTTTTTAAATGTAATTTAAAAATTAAATTTTTTTTTAATTCTTAATGAAATTTTTTACTATATAAAACATAATTGATTATATTTTTTTTAGTGGAATATTACTTTAAAAAAGTAAAATATTATTTTAAGAAAGTGTTCAAAGTTTCAATATTTTTTATTTTTTTAAATATAATTTTATAATAATATAAAATTTTAAATTATAAAGTAAAAATTTAAATTATAAAATATTTCGTTTTTAATATTTTATTATTTTTATAAAAAATACTGACTTTCAGGAATTGATTTTATTTCTTCAAAGAAATTTTTTATCACTAAAAGAAAATTGCTCCATATATAATTTATTATGTCATATATATACATGTAAACTTTTAATAAAATCAGAAATTTTGAGTAAAATAAATTACCTAATGTAATAAACAGAACAAATATTTTTATAATTGATTGTGAGCCAGTAATATATTTTTTAATTAACATTATTTTAGATATTTAACTTTATTTAAGATATTTATTAAGATATTCGAGTCTGTTAAAAATAATAATAAATCTATTATTAATCTTGTCTATTAATAAATAAAATTAAATATTATAAATATAATAAAATTAATTTCAAACCATTTAAATATTAGTAACAATTATCAAATTATAAAACTAGATATTTATTAATATAATTTGTTACTTATACATAATAATAATAATCAAAATAAAAAAAATTTTTTATTTGATATATTTGATATAAAAGAAAAATGAGAAATATACATATCAATATATATTTGATACAATTAATTTTGATTTATATTTACAATTTAAATAATAAATATTTAAGTTGAAAGATAAATATTTATTTTAAATGTTTTTAGGATAAATATTGAGTGCCTCGAGAATTTTCGACGTGCAGATATATATAGTTTAGGACTGATATTATGGGAAGTTTGTAGAAAGTGTATAAGCAATGGTGTTGCATTAGAATATGTAGCACCATATTCTGAATGGCTTTCTAATAATCAAGAACCATCTATTGAAGAAATGAAAAAATTAGTATGTTTGGATCAACATAGACCACCTCTTCCTAATAGATGGCATTCTGATCCAGTAAATATCTTATTAATTATTAATTATTTATTAATTATTTAAATTTTAAGGAAAAATTTTATTTATAGTTTATAATGAAAATTGTTATAAAATGCTTATTATTTTTTTTTAATATTGTTATTTTTATTAATATTTGTTTGCAGAATATTTGAAAAAAATAGAAAATTTAAAAAATGAAACTAAAATAAATATGAAAGTTAATATATAAAAATATCTATTAAAGTTTATTTTTCAAGTCATAAGCAATTTAAAATTGCATTAGATAAAAATAGAGTATGATAGATCCTTTTATCTAATGCAAGTTTAATATTTGTAATTTGAAAAATAAGTTTTAAAGGAATTTTTTAAAGTTACTCCTTAGATCTTTTACTTATATTAAAACTTATTTTATTTTCATCAAAACATACTGTATATTAATAAGTAATTTATTTTTGCATTTTAATATTATCTTCTGTTTTAGCATCTTCTAAGAGATTATATATAATAAATATTGTTTATATAGTTTATATAAAAATATATTAAATAATAATATATATTTTGCAGACATTGGCTGGTTTGGGAAAATTAATGAAAGAATGTTGGCATGGGAAACCTGCAGCACGTCTACCTGTTCTTAGAGTAAAAAAAACACTTGTTAAATTAGCAGCTAATGACACACGTGTTCATTTATCTCTTGATTAAGTAGCATGTTTGAATACGTATTATTTTATGCAGATATTTATTAATATGAGTACAATAAGCTGTGTGGCTTCTTTTGTAAATTTTTTTTTTTTTTTTTTTGCGAAATATGAAAGACAATTATATAATATTTGTGCTATCATTTATTTTATTATTCATATATTTATAATCTTCTTAAGTTAAACAAAAAACATCAAACAAGAAATTAATTCTCGTTTAATATGATTTTAGGATCATAAATTATAATTTTTATAGGTTAATATTTATGTATATTTTATAGTAGTTTTTATAATGTATTTAGTAATTAATATTGTGAAAATATTGTTTTTTTTAATTAAAAATAGTAAAATCATACTATTTTAGATAATTTAATTATATTAAATAAAATTATGTTTATTTCTTGAAAATAATTAACATAATTGATTTTATATATTTATATATTTGATATTTCAATTACATGAATTAGTATTCACATGATCAATATGTTTTTTTTTAACTTAATTATTATAATATAACAATTCATAATTGAAAAATTCAAAAATACATTTTTATTAGAAAAATTTTATAACATTAATTATTGATATTGGAATAGTCTTATAATTATTCATGTATATACATATATATATATATATTATATATATTATATATATATATATTATATATATATATATATATATATATATATATATATATATATATATATATGTATGTATGTATACAATTGATGACAATTGGTAAAAATTTTATCAAAATAAATATAAAGTTTTTACATCATATTAATTATTAAAAAATATTTTGCAAATAAAACAATCGTATTCAAAACATTAATAAATTGATAATTACTATTAATTATTACTACTAATTGATAATTAATATATTTCTTCACTATACTATTATTTTTGTACATGTATAAACGTTAACAAAATGTGTAATAAAACTTATAATTAGTACCGTTATTTATTCTTAAAATTTATCAGTATTTTGGTTATATTCACATTTAGCATTCTACTTTTTATAAAAAATTATCTATTTTTAGAGTTATTTTTTGTTAAATAAAATAAAGAATATTTTCATATTTTTACATGAAATTTTTAATATTCAAAAAAAAGATTCAAACTCTATTTAACTATAAATATTTAAAAAATTATATTTTTGTTGTCAATAATGTAATATAAGAATTTTGAAATAAAAAATATAAAATACCTATTGAATAAATTAAAAATAAACTTTTTCGATGCTAAAATATTTTTTGAACGACTTCTTTATCTCTTTTTTACGAATGTATTTTTGGTCTGATTTTTATTTTTTAAGTTTTCAATTAAATCTTACTGAATTTATTAGTTACGCATTAGAAACGCATTTTTTTTTATTATAGAATTAGAATGATGATTTTAATCAAATTTATTAATTCCCTATATAATAACACACAAAAAAAATCAAAGTAGCATCATAATGTCATAGACAACATAATTCGTTAGATTTTAATGAATATAATATAATTATTAAAAATATAATTCTTGAACATGAATAATTATTAAGATAGGAAAAAGTTTTCGCATTAATAAAATTTAATTTGAAAATATAAAAAATTTTTTTTAGAAAAATCGTGAAAATGATTTTTCAAAAAAATTTTTTATATTTTCAAATTAAATTTTATTATTAATACTTTTTACTTTGAAGATCTAATAAGCAAAAATATCTATGTTATTAAAATTATAGAATTAGAATGATGATTTTAATCAATATATATGTTAAAAAAAAGAATATTTTAAAGCATATTTCATAATGTTATAAAATAATAATTCTATATTATATATATTATAGAGTATTAATATATTAATATTATATATATATATATTATATATATTATTATATATTATATATATATATATTATTATTATTATATATATATATTATATTTATTATTATATATATTATTATTATTATATATAATATATATATATATATATTATAGAATATTAAATATATAAATAATAATTACAAAAAAAATGTTCAATTACATAGATTTTACAGTCAATTCTTTTAATCTAAAATGGAGTTTTATTATTTATAAATATTTAATATCGAGTTTCTTTATTAAATATAAAGATAAACATAAAAATTGATTCAAGAGCAAAAAAATTAATTCAAAATTATCAATATAAGATTATTATTAATAGAGAATATTAACAGAGATTATTTAAATAAAATACAAATTTTTAGTATTTATTTAGCATTGAATGAGAAAAATGTTATTGGATCAATAATATTTATTTGGACATAAAATAGTAAATGTACAATTTTGTGAATAGCATTGTCAATAATTTTTTCTTCTTTTATGTAGATTTATGAAATAATCTCTGTGATGTTTTAATAATTTTTGAATTAATATCTTTTTATTTATTTCTTCGTTTAATAAAGAAACTCATAATGTCGAATCTTCATAAATAATAAAAGTCAATTTTATATTAAAAGGATTGAAGAAATTCGATATCGAATATTCATAAATTATAAAAATTGATTTTTGATTGGAAAAATTGATTATAAGACTAATTGATTAGATATTTTTTACACCTCTTAATATTTTTTTTTTTTAATTTTAGTATTTCCTTTTAGTATTACAAGATCTTAAAAACTTGCAATCTCTTTTTAATATATTTTAATATATTTTAAATTTCATTTCAGAATATTCACTCAAGATTTAAAATTTGTTATATTAATTTTTACTAAACTTTTTTTTCCATTTTTTTTCGTAAAAAAGTTTAGTAGCAGTAAAAGATAATGTTTTTTTTAACGTTTTCTAATCATCGATAATCATATCGATAACCATATGAATAATCACCATGAATTTTGCTTATTTTAGCTCATGTCAAAAAAAAAGAGCATGTTTTAATAAAATGAATTATCTTGTTATATCTCAAAGATATGATTTTTCAATTTTTGATGTATAAAAATCAATAATTATTTGAAATGTATTTAAACAATTTATTTAAATACCAATAAATATATTTTTTATAGATTATTTTTTAATACAATTAATATATAATTAATATATATATTATTATAATATATCTAATATGTAGATGTATTATGAGTTTTAACATACTCTATGAATAAAATATTTTTAATTAAAAAATAAGCTATATATATCAATGAAAAGTTTTTAAAGACATTTTAAATTTTAAAATTAAAAAATTTGTTAATTCATTCATAAATTATAATTAATAAGATATATATATATAGCACATTTATATTAAGTTATAATTTATATATCGAATAATTATTGATCTATTGTTGTAATTGAAAATATATATTATATTATATATGTATATATTTATAAATAAAGTTAATTTAAATAAATTAAAAATTAGAAACATAACGAAGAATTTTTAAGATAGTATAAAATTTATTTAATTAATATAATTACAAAATATAATTCATGATTATAAATATATTCCATAAAATAATAATAATTTAAAAATATTATTTTATAAATGTTTTTTACAAATTAATTTTGACAAATATTAATTCTTTTTTAAATTATTTATTTTTAATTAAAAAAAAATCTAAATTTTCTAATCTTAATCTTTTAATTTAATATAATTTTTTATTTATTTATTACACTTACTATATAACTATTATATTATACATATATGTAAAACAAAAGTATAAATCTACCAATTAAAAGAATAACTTTTTCAAAATTAGATCAAATCATTTTAAATTTTTTGAGAAGTTAGAAAAATTAATTTATTACATGATATATAAAAAAATTTTTGAAAAAATTACAATTTATCGGAATTTTGAAGAAAATGGTAAAAGATGTTTTTTCTTAAAAATCTCTTTATCTAATGAAAATTTAAGATTTAGATTTATATCAATTATATATATATAAAATTCTCTCTTTAAAATTTCATCAATTGATATAAAAACAAGTGATAAATATGGAATAATATAAAAATTTTTAGATGAATGTTCTGAAAAATTGCGATTTTAAATTTTAATTGTTTATAATTCATAGTAATTGATTTCAATTTTTTAATATGTATATAATTGATATAAATTTATAAAATTTATATTTTTAATTTTCATTATTAAATTTGGATCAAAATCATTAAAAAAGTATCAAATCATCGTAAAATTCTTTCTATTTTCTTCGTAATTCTGATTAATTACAATTTTAAAAAAGTAAATTTTATAGATCATATGCTTTTAAAAAAAAATTAAGTCATTTGTTTTAATTTTAAAAAAATTATTCTCTTTTAATTGGTAACTTTTATCCGTTATTAATTTATATTCTATACTAATTTGTTGAATACATTTTTATTTATTACTTTTTCTTTTTGTTAATTTGCACTGCAGATTTTTAAAAACATTAAAATAACTTTTTGATTTGTATCTTAGCTTAAGTTATTCAGAATGATTAAACGCAAACTGCAATCTATTACATTTTACATATATTATAAATTATTTTGTGGTATATCTAAATTGAGTTAGAGAGCAATAAAAAAATGAATTTTGAAATTTTATTATTTAAAAAACTTATTAAAATTTATTATAATATTAATATTATAAAAATTCTGATTATAATTAATAATTTTAAGTTTTATGACATACTATTTATATCAATAATAATAAAAATCATTGTAGCTACTATCTCAATAATAGTTAGTAATAGTTAATTTTTTTTTTATTTTAAAGCTAAGTTATCAACCTATTCCTAGAGCTATGGAATATAATAATGAAAATAACTATTACAAAGTTTGCTGTTAATAAATTCGATTCATCGGGCGATCAAAAGCAAAATCCATATATCAATGACATTCCACAATATCATTAAAGTTCGAAGTTCAAAGAGTTCTGAAGGTACTTGTTATTTTGATAGTTCTTTCTTGCTTTTTGTAATTCTCGGTTTTCACATGTTTTTAAGGGTTCTCTTCCAGATTGGTATCTTCTAAAACTTCTATCATGTTCCACTCGTAAGCTTGTGAATCTTCATTGGGGGGTATACAAGTGCCTAATAACATTGCGGATCAACCCCAAAGAAAACTCCCTAGAATGAGTCTGAGGGATTATGCTATTATATATCACAAGTCCGTTGTTTTCTCAGGAAACTGTTTCATGTTTGCAGTAATTCCTTTTAAGTAGAATGACGCCGATAACCGTTGACATGACTATAAATGTTGTCTCAGGTATTAAGACTATATTGACACTCCACTTATGCCTAATTATTTCTAAATATGCAAAGCATATAGTTAGTCAAATTTTTCTCTCAAAAACGGCATTGTCTTTGCAATATCGTTCTAAACCACTTGTGTATGTCTGGATATAATGTTCAGTGTCTGAACAATAAGGCTTGATCTTTATAATGATGATACCAGAAAGAACATTAAACTCTATTAAACATCTTTTTAAAATTAAGATTGAAAATAAAAAAATATTAAATAATATATAATTCTAAAAATATAATTCTAATAATATTAAAATGAAATTCCGTACAAAACAAATACATGCTTAATATATTTAATCCAATCAAAAATTAATAAAATTAAAAAGACAACAAAAGACAAAAAAAGACAAAAATATAATAATAATTATATTTTTTAGTAATTTGGAAATTGATTTCTGTAAAGCCATGTATGTTAACAATTAAAAAATATGAAAAAAAATTATATCATATTGTGAATCAAATGTTTAATTAATTATTTGTTACAAATTTTTTCATTTTGAAAATATTTATGAAAAGAAAGTTTTTTTTGCTTTTGAGAGATAAATACTTTATTGTGTGGCGGTTTTAAAGCCATATAGATATAAAGAACTATGGATATTAATCTAAGGACCGAATATGAATCCTTCGGATTTTTTCCAAAAATAGAATAGAGATATTATTATAAAAATGATTGTACATATCAGCAAGAAATAATCATAAAATGCATACTGTATTCAATATTGATCAGAAGATTATACAAAGATATTGTATTTTTGTAACAGCAGAGAAATATATTGAATTTTTTATCATAAAACAATTGATTCTTTTCAATATTTTTACATAGGAATAATTCAAAAATTTCTTTTGACAAACAATAAACAATAGATGATAATATGCATAAAAATATTTTGTTTGTATAAAATGTTTTATTTATAATCTATTTAATTTTATTTTATTAATTAATAATTTTATTTTATTTGTAAATCTATCAAAAAATTATCTGTCAATATTAAGAAAAGATATTTAAAAGAAAATGATACAAAACTCGAATTAAATTTTATATATAATATAAAATTATATAAAATAAATTATATATAAAATAATATATAATATAAAATAAATTATATAAAATAAAAATATTAAAGTCCAATTAAGTATCATTTTGAATATTAATTTTGAATATTAAATTTTTCAATCTTAATTATATATATAAAAAAAATATTTGAACTGAAAATTATCGCTCGAAAGACAACTTATAGGATTATACAATTATTTGTATTATAAACTTTGAATTATAATGATAATTAACTCTAACTATTTGTGATTGAATGAATTTTATTTAATTTTAATTGTGATTTGCACTAAATTTTAATTACAGATTTGATCTGAATTCTATTTCGGCTAAATTCTAACTGTCGATATGATTTAAGTTAAATTCTAATTGTGATTTTGAGAAATTATTGATTCTTCCTCTAATAATCATTATCTCTTGCGAAAATGCAAATTAAGAAGAAATTTAAAAAAACTGATAATCTCTTTAGAGGGCAGTTTTTAAGAATAAATCTTCGCGAAATCCCATCTATTAATTAGATTAATCAGATCAGAAGCTTTGCGTTTCTATAATGATCCGTTGTAAGATATTTGATGCAAATGTGATTTGTGAAGTGGTTATCACTATTGTATCTTAATATCGATTACTATTAAGTGTTTGAAAAAAATATAAAAAAACTGTATGGTTTATAAATTACAACTAAAATCTAAATTGAAAATGCTGAAATTATTGAAAATGAAATTCAAACTTTTAACTGCTTCATAAGTTAATAAATTAGATTTATTTATCCTAATAAATAATAATTAATTAGTTTATTCATTTTTCATGATGTAATTCAATATAATAAAAAAATATTTTTATTAATAAAAAAATATTTATTATATTTCCTATATTTTTTCCAACTTGTATTGAATTTATTTGGATTTGTTCAATTGATGACTCATAATTAATATTATAGTATAACAAATTGTAATCCATTAATAAAAGCGTAATAAAAGCTTTTGCAAAGGAAAATGTTGCTCGAAATTATTTCAGAAATTTTCAATTAAAATATTTGGAACATTTAATTATTAAACATTTTAACAATTTCTATATATTTAATTTTTATTTAAAAAACTATTACAGATTATTATATATAGTATCCATTTTGAATTTTTGATATCATATTCGTTATCAATGATTTCAAAAACATTTAATTAATAATTTTTAAAAAATTTCGATGAAATTTTGAATTTTTATTTTTTGCAATTTCTTAGTTACATGACGTAGTATTCAATACGTTAAACATTTTTTGAAATATTATATAAAAAGAATTTTATTTTAATGATTTTAATAATTCTAAATTATATTATATTCAAAAACAATTTTTTCTTATTTAACTATTGCTTATATGTTTTCGAAATATCAATTGATGATATATGAAATTATAAATGATATATTTTTATTTTTGATTGCAAAATTTATTTTTAAACTTAAATACTTGCAACGTAGTGAAATTGTAAAGAAAATTATTTGATTTTATTTTTTAGTACTCTATAAATATAAAAATTTAGTGAGAAAATTATCTATGTTAAATTATTTGAGCAAAGAGAAATTATAACATTTAGATTAAAACTAGCTTAATATTTGTAAACCATACTTAGATTGAAACTTAATAATTTTAATGATTTCATACTCACAATAAGTTTAAATATATTTATATCTTTTTATTTTAAATATATGGACTAAATTATTTAATCTTTGAACTAATAATAATAAAATATAATAATAATAATATATAATAATAATAAAATAATAATAAATAAATAATAATAAAATACAAAAAATAATAAAATAAATAATATTATAATTTATATTATTTATATGACCATTAAAAAATATCTGCTTTTTTCGAAAACAATGTTTTAACGAAAAAATATGGAATTAAACATTAGGAATTAAACATTTATAATACATATATAGTTAATTTATTTATAAAATGATTAAGATTTAAAATTTAAATATATATATTATATATAGGTATAGAAATATTAATGAAAGTATAAGTGGGATAGGATTTCGAAAATTTAGCGAGTATTTATGATACTCAACGTTAGAAAGTGCAATATTATTATTATCTTCTGATAAAATTTAATATATTTTATATAAAAAAAGACATAATAGAAGATAATAATAATAATATAGTAATAATGTATAAATTAAATAATAATTGCTGAGGGCAATTATTCAATTATCGTAGCGCACCCAATTTCAATTTAATGACACTGAATCTTATTGAAATGATTGCGACTCGTTGATGAGAAGTTAATATTTAAAAGAATTTGTGATCTTGTTCTCATGGTTAAATTTATCTTCTAAATTTGTCTTCACTTCGTTCGCTTATCTCATTGCTGTATCCCTGATTGATGATTTAATTTTTAAAAAAAGAAGACATCATTGATAATTATGTTCATTTCTTCTGTAGTGTCAAACGCTTCTAATAGAAAGAATAGGATAACGTCCGGAATGAAACCTGCAAGATTTCGAAATCGTCTTCAGGGATTGCGATCAAAAGAATAATGACAAAATAGTCAGAATTATCTCATCAAATTAGTCTCAGAATTATTTTTTAGAATACTTGATTTATAATATCTGCGGTTATTAAATATAGAAAAGAAATCTTAAGTATAGAAACAAAAACATTGTTAAAGATGTTAAAACATTGTTAAAACAGTTCATTGTTAAAAATCTTCTAAAAACTTTCAAAAATAATCTTATGCGCTCGTGTTATAAATTAATCTCACGTATTTCGTTTCAAAATCAAATGATCTAACATACTGTTGCGATGCAATAATATTATATCTCATTAGTTTTTTAAATTATTTAAAAGAAACCCCTATACTATATTATATTATATTAGAAAATCTGAATAAAAAGTATAGATAATGAATGTAAAATTATATAAAATTTAAATTTAGTAAAACACTATTTAATAGATTTGAAATTATATGTATATATGTATATGAAATTTTTAAAATGAAATTCATCGATTTAAGAAAATGAACTGTTGTACATAATAAGAGTAGAAATCATAATAAATTTGAAATTAGTAAATAATATAATCATTACGAGCGTGCCATAAAACTAATAACTTATGATAACTTATTATACAAAGATGATGCAAATTAACAATATATTTTGTAGATATTAAATATTAATAATATTATGTAAATAAATAAAAAAAATAAATTAATAATGTTATGAGAAAAATAATTGAAAATAATAATTTCATGTATTATATTATAAGATTTATACATATTATTTTATTTATATTTTATATTGTATAAATAATTGTATTCTCTAAATACAATCTATAATAAATAATTAACTTTTTAATATAAAATGTAATATAGTTTTAATTTCTGTTTAACATGTACAATAATTCAAATGTTACATACTATATGTATATAGTTTAATAATAAAATTTAAGGACTTTAAATCCAATATTAAAAATCATGCATATATGTTATTATTATAATATAATAGTATAAATAACAATTATTTATCGACATATATTTGATTTCTTTTATTAAAAAATATTAATAAAAAATGAATCCAAAATGAAGAAACTCAAATATGTTCAAAATTAACGTAATAATGCAATAAACAATATCATAAACAATATATCTGAAGATGTTTCAAAAATAAAAATTTGATGTTATAAATGAAATGAATTAAAATAAATATTTGATCAATATAAAAGAAAAAACAAAATAATAATAAATTAAATAATATTTAAATAACATAAAATATTATATAATATATAATTTAATATAAATTTATTTAATATAAAATATAAATATATAAAATATTTATAAAAAATATATAAAGATATAAAATAACATAATAAATAATAGATAACTTTAATATGCACTTATTATTTATTTTTATTTCTAAGCTTTGTTTTTATTTGTATTTATTTCAATATCTTTTTATATGTGCATTGAAACATAAATTTAACATAAAATTAAACATAACGCAACATAAAGTATAACATAAAGTTAAATATAAAATTGCTATATCAACAATATTTTTCTTTAAGATTTGTAATTGTACTAATTTTATATCAAAAATTATCTTTAATCTATATATTTATATTTATATTATATTATAATTATTATAATATTATCTATAATATATATTATATCTATAATCTATTAATTGTAATAATTTTTCCTTTTTATTTATAAAAAAAATAAAATGGCAATATGTGCTATGTACAATATCCAAAATTAAAACTTTATAAAATTTTGTTTTATATTTATTTAATATATATTCTAATCTGTAATGTTTGTATGTTTAAATCAATCCGAAATTATTTTTGGTATTAAAAACTATAATGAATTAAAAAGAATTCTTAATAAATGATTGTCTTTTAATGCTTTTATTAAAAGTTATTGAAATTTTTAAATATCATATAACATGATATATATTATATTACATAATTATATATATAATATATATATATATAACACAAAAAAATATAAAATTTATAATATGACCATAAGCATAAAATTCTATAACATTTTATCATTTTTAAGTAAATTTAAATTCGTAATTTCTTTTATAATTTCTAAAACTTCGTTACCAATAACAATGAATTCTAAAGGAAGATTTCCTTTATTATTAATTATATATGAATCATTATATATGAATCATTCTTTTGTAGAATTTTTTTAAAAATGTATTATCCAATAATTTTAAAAATCTAAAACATAATCTAAAACATTTCAGAAAATAGACAATGTATTACATATATTTTATTATTTATTATTACAATTATTTTAAAATCATATTAAAATTCATAAATATTTGTAATATAAACTTTAAAAATTTTAAATATATTTTGGTATTAAAAGCCAAAAAATATTATTAATTGAAAGTAGAAAATATTAACTGTTAATATTTAATTGTAAATATTAATTGTTTTAGATTTATTCTTAAATAAAAATATTATATAAAACTATCCATTATATTAGCACTCTTTTTATATACTTCGTCAGCCATCATGCTATGAATAGTTGAAGCATTTTGTTTTTTTTGTTTTTTACAATTTTTGGAAATTTTCTAAAATTTTTTATTTTTTTAGACTTATTGAGACATACATATAATTAAATAATTGTAATAATTTTTCAATGTTATTAGATAAATTATTATTTGTATAATATGTAATTAATTGCATAAAAATAGCAAATACTTGAAAAGCAATTTCTTTATTAACTTGCATTAATTAATAAGTTTTATCTTTCCAATATCATATATACATTTTTCCCCAATATCATGTGTATACATATATTCCAATTATATTTTGCAATAATAAATTTCTCTAATATATATATAAAATGTTTATATAAGTTTTCTGCAATGTCATTTCAAATCTTAATCAAATTAAGTTCATATATTTATATGTCATTTTCGCATTAATATACATCGCATATAATCATATATATCGCACTAAAATACATAAGTTTCCCTGTTTATAATATTATTGTAGATTTTATATTTTGCTTTGAATCATCATTGTATTATTTTCAGTAGAGTTTCAAATATTAAATATTGTAATATCTAAATCCTTCAATCATCATGAAATAATTTTCTCTTTTTCCTCAAAAAAGGTTGAGAAAACTATCATTATTATTTATATATAAAATATTCGTTATTATTATGTTAAATTTTAAATAATTTTAAATTATACTAATATAAAAATATTAAATATTTGTTTTATCTGATAAATTCTTATTACTCATTTTAAAATTGCAAATTATTAGAAACAACAAAATTAAAAAATTAAACATACAATATAGATTATAAATTATATATTTCAAAAGATTTGATAAAAATGGTATAACAATATGACAAAATTAAGTGCATTGAGTTACCAGATGAACATAATTAGTTCTTCTATCACTAAAATTAGCTTAATTCCCTTATAATGATTTCCACAAGCAAAATACACGACATATCATATTATCTTCATTGCCACTGTTAAATTAGTAAAAAAATATTAGATGAATAAATTTTTACCAAAGCCAAGCATTGCATTGTTCCATTGTATCGCCTTTTCGTCTTATTTAATAATAGTGGGGATAATATGACATCTTTCTATGAAATTTGGCGTAGGAAAATAAGACCATTTTTAGTAGTAGCGTATTCATCTAAACGTAATTACTTCATATATAGTGTCCTTGTTTATCAAATTTTATAGATTTTTGTCTTTATAAACAATTAAAAATAATGTTTATCGTTTAAGTTTATAATTTAGATGAAAAAACATTCCGTTACCTACAAGAAATTCTAAATAGAAGAAAACTAGAAAAAACCAAAAAATTGAAATCGGAATGTAGCAATGTCAAAAAATAATAACAGTTATTCAGAAACTAGAGAATATCATTGCGATAAGAAATAAAGCAAAATGATATCATTTTATGAATTAAAAGAGAAACATACAAAAAAATTAAAAATTTTAAAAATACAATATTAATCTGAAACGTTTATTAGTTTTGAAATTAAAAAAAATCTAACTCTCATTATAAAAATTTAACATAATTTTACAATAATAAATGTAATATTAGCTAGCTTTATATTTATAAAATTCAAAATACTTATTTTTCATAGATTTTCTTTATGTCATGAATTATTATAATATATTATAAAGTATTTTTTAAAAAAATTTTTGTTATACATTTAGATAGAAAAAAGTTTTTGAAAATAAAAATTTTAATTTATTATAATTTGTAAATATTATAAGAACTGATATTTTGTTCAAAATTTTTCTAAAAAAGTATACTTATAATAAACACTGTATACTGTTCGATGAATAATATTATAATAATATTAATATCTATCTCATTTTTTATTCTATATAAACATATTAATATGATATATTGTTTAAATAAAATCAATACTTAGTTTGATAATTTCATTTATTTTATGGAATTTTTTTAGTTATTTATTTTTTTATTTATTTTTTATATTTATTTTTTTTAATTGTTATTATAATTATAAGTTATTATAACTATTATAATTATTATATAAATTCTAAAATATTTATTCCTCACGAATATTTTTTAAAAAAATTTCTAATGATAACATTTTTTTATAAAAATTCCATAAAATTAAATATTCTTTTAAAATTTTATTTGAAATATACATGTTAATAATATTAATGAATATATTAATGGTAGAATATCTTTAAAGACCAATTGATTTTAGAAATTAAAATAAACATAAAAGTTGATAAAACAAAAAAAATTATATCAGTCATTAAATTATAAAAAATTATAAATAATATTAATTTATAATAAAATTACAAATTATAAAAATAAATTAATGTCAAGTAAAAGAAACAAAATAAAATAGGGATATAATGATGCAATGCAAACTTTTCTTTTTGTTTCGTTTTATCTAACACAAATTTCAATTGTTTATAATTTAATAAATAAGTTTAACAAAAAATTATGCTCCATAACATACTGAAAATGTGGACAAATTATTTAAAATTCTATAATTTTATAATAAATTTATAAACATTTATTAAATATTGTAAATAATAATATTGTAATAAAATTGTTCAAATACTGTAATAATTAATACTGTTAATATAAAGAAAATTCAAATAGAATTCTTTTTTAAGAATGAAAAAAAGTTTATTTCGATATTTGATTAGAAAGATTTTAAAAAATTATTGCAACTTTATGTTATTGTTTATTTAAAAACATATTACTTGGTTTGACAAATTTGATCTTCATTTTTTAATGAGTAAAATACGAAAAAAACAATATATATACATATATATATATCATAAATACAAAAATCTGAAAATGAATCTAATATATTGATATATAAAATTGTTTATCTTTCATATTTTTAAAAATTTTTTTTACATAAATTTATTTTACTATATTCATTAAATTTCTAAAATTAAAAATTTATCAATAAAAATTTTCATTTTTTCTTATTATTTATATTTTTTTTAAATTATCATAATATACTATTAAAAATTATGAAACAAATAGGTATATATATATATATATATATATATATATATATAAAATGAATCTAATATATTGATATATAAAATTGTTTATCTTTCATATTTTTAAAAATTTTTTTTACATAAATTTATTTTACTATATTCATTAAATTTCTAAAATTAAAAATTTATCAATAAAAATTTTCATTTTTTCTTATTATTTATATTTTTTTTAAATTATCATAATATACTATTAAAAATTATGAAACAAATAGGTATATATATATATATATATGTAAATCATAATTTTTTTCCTATATTCATTAAAAAACAATGGTTATTATAATATAAAATATATATTATATATATATATATAATATAAAAACAAGTATTTATAATTATTTAATAACAATAATTATATATCTTTAATACAATTATTTTTAAAACTAATAAAAGATTTTATGTATCGTTTCATTCATATGTTTTAATTATAATATTTAAATATAAAATAGATATGCATAAGATTATATGTCATAATGCATTTTCTTAAAGTAAATATCAATTACAATGCAATCTTTTGATATTAATCTTAATATTTCATTTGCTTAATGTGCACAAGGATATTTTCTATTTGAAAGTATTTATTAGAAATGTTATGTGTTATTCGTTAGATATTAATTTTTTTATGGAAATTCTATGTTTTATGTAAATTTTTAATATTTGGATATTTTTTAAGATAAAAATGTATATTATATATTACATATTATATATTATATATATTTTTAAAGTTATTTATTAAATTAAATATTAAATATTAAAATATAAAATATTTATTGACTTTCTATCTAATTTTTATATCTTATGAAATATTATTAATTATTGTAATTTTTTTCATATAAAATAGTGACAATTGTTTGAATTTTATTTTAAAAATATAGTATTTTAAAGTTCGTCTTATATGTATGGTTCCATGGTTGTAGATTTTAATAAATTTTAGTTTTAACGCTATTTTATTAAAGAAAACTTTAGTTTATAAAAATAAATTTAAATCATAAATAAATAAATATTCATTTAATAGATAATACATTTTTATATTCTGCATTCAATGAATTTTTCTTTTTGATATATTTTTATATTATATTCTTTTATCTCATATATATAAGTTTAAAATTGAGATTCATTCTTAATCTATAGATATGTATTCATTTTTAATTTGTTTTGCATATTATATGATATTATATTATAATATAATATACATAATATATATCATATATATATATAAATATATATAAATATGATATAATAATATAAATATAATAAATATAATATATATATACTTCTAATAAGTTATTTAAAAATCACACTAATGTTATATTATACTACTAATATTAGTATATAGTATTAATATTATATGTTCATGATCTGAAATTCTGTTTTCTTTTTTAAAATTTATTAATAATTCTAATAATTTATTTTTGTTCTTTTAAATGTCATTCCATTTTTGTCAGGATATACATCATACAGAAAAATTTTGTACTGTATAATATTTTATCAAATTATTATACAACTTTTTTTCATTTTATTTTGAATATTTACAAAAAACTTTTTATCATTATGTTTTAAACATTTTTTATACCTTTTTTTATCATTTTGCATTACATAATTTAGTTGTTATTTATTAATTTTAAGAATAAATAATTTAAGAAACTTGAAAAATTTTTTCCAATTTTTTAAAGAATATACTACTTTTTAAAAGGAAATTTTACAAAAAGAAGGATTTAAAAAAGTTTAATTGATGTAAATATAATGATTAAAGTAAATTTAAATAAATATATTTTATAATTTATTTAAGTAATTTAAATAAATTTAATTAAATATAATCTTTTATTTTTATGATATAAAAAAAGAATTATTAATAGCTTTTTTATATTATTTTTTTATTATTCTTTTTTTCATAAATTACAATAATGTATTATAATCATAAACCATAATTCTGACAATAATAAACATCATTAATCATTTGAAGTATGGAACAAGAATTTCATCATATCTGGCGACCAAGTTAATTGTACTAATATAGGTAAATATGTTGCTATAATACTAAAAAACTAAAACGCAAATTAAATTTTTAATAGTTTTAAATTAAGTGTTATACTTACTGAACTTACCAATGTTGACAATCTATTGTTAAGAATAGAAGCTCCAACAGTAAAATGTAAAGGATGAAGAAGAATTTGTAATAAAAATTGCTGTGTCTGAAATCATGGTTATTATAGCATATATATATATATATATATATATATATATATATATTCTTTTATATACATATATATTATTGATACTAATTAAAATTATTTTTTCATATTTCATATTTATTTTGAAATAAAATCATTTTGAAATAGATTGATATTGTAAATAATAAAAAAAAATTATTTAATATTTATATAATTTGTATAAATTTATAATTATTTAGTTGAAAATTATATGACAATTTAAGATAATAAAAACAGAATAAACAATGAATAGAATATAGATGATAAAAAATATTTATCTATATATAAATATAATTAATTATTTAAATATTTTTTTGCTTAATGATTTTGTATCATATATAATTAATGTTATGTAATATTAATATTTATAAAATTTCTAATGTGTACTTAATAAATAATACATTCTATTTATTTCGTTAAGCATCTTGGAATGAGAAAAATTTATTTTTAACAATTTTTGAAAACTATAAAATATTATACAATAATTTTTATTTATAATATTAAAAAAATATATTAAATGAAAAAAATATATTTTTAATATAATACTTATTGTAAAAATATAAAAACATAAAAATAAAAAAATAATAAAATAATAAAATATAAAAAAGTGAATATAAAAAATTTTTTAATTCATTTTTTAACAATAAAAAATAAAACACATAATTTATTAATTTATTTTTATTTAATTAATCAAAATGTTATTTTCTGTTATATGCAAGAGAAAAATAAATCTAATAAATTTATTTTTTTCGACATCTATATATAACTTAAAACCATAATTTTTTTTAATATATATAATTTTTTAATGTATAATTTATATTAATATTTTTCTTTCATATATATTACATGTAATAAAAATATATATGAAAAATATATATATATTATTATTAAAATATGTATAATATATATTAAATGTAATAAAAATGATTAAAAATGGTCTTATCTTTTTTTTCGAATGTAATTGAACATTTTAATTTTCAATTATTTTATAATAATCAAACTATAATCAAAAAGCAATTCAAATGACTGTAATTGAACATTAAGATATAGTTTTATCACTTGAATGTATTAAAATTTAATAAAAGAATTATTTAATATTTTCTATAGTTTATGTTCTTTCGAAATATTTAAATACAATATATTTTACAATGTTATTTACAATTATTTACAATTCAACGATTTTTTAATTTTATGTTAAATTATGAATATTAATTATTTTTCGATTTTTTAATTACATATTAAATTTATGCACATATGATTCTATTTTTGAAAAATTTTTACTTATGAAATCTATTTTTTATTTAATATTAACATATATAAAAAATTATAAATACTTATTTCATTAAACAATCATGAAATAATTTAAAAATTATTGCAAAATGTGATAATCACAATAGTTATTGAAATAATAATTATTTAAAATTTCAGTTTTATCCCCAATTTTAATAACTTTGTATAATATAATAAGTATAATAACTTGTATATATAATTGTGATTAAATCTAAATTATGTTATTTTATATTACTCTATTTATAATTATTATTTATTATTTGAGCTTATAAAAATTTACAGTAAATTTAATCAAAAATGATTTTAAATTTTATAATACGAATATTAATTTGATTCAAATTTAATTAATTTAAATTCAATCAAAATCAATTCTTTTTTATATATTTATAAAATCAATTCCTTTTTTATTATTGAGTTATATAAGATGTTTTAATAAATTTGACTATTTCGAATAAGTACTAAACGATATATTTTATAAAAATTGGATATAGAATTTAAATGATTTCAAGAGATACATCCTATAATTTTTTATGGAGATTTTAAGATCATCTTAAATTTTTTAATTTTTTAATAATGACCTATTTTTTTTATATCAATTATATTAATTCTGCATTTTTTTATATAAATTGATTATCAGATAGAGTATTAAATTTTGAGATACAAATAAAATATATTGTCATATACGTTCTAATCTAATAATTAACGAAATATAACTTAATAGTTAACGAAATAATATATATAATATTTATTATCTGAAAATTAATATAAATGATAGAATGATATTTTTCAACATCATGATATTTAATACAATTTAATACAATGTGATATAATGTATTTCTTAATATTAAAAAATAGTATTTTTAATTATTTGTATAAATATACCGTATGCTTTTTGAATTCTTTGTTTGATATTTTTTTATGTCATTAATGGGTTAAAATATATATGTTATCTGAAAAAATAATAAGATATGGAATAATCATAAAAATTCCATAACGATCGACCCATCGATTAGAAAATTATGTGTACTTATCATGATTCTTTAATATATAATGTATAAGATAATCATTATGCTGAACTTATATTGATAACTAATTATATTGTAATACATCTTGTATAAATTTATTAATGTCTTTTTAGAAAAAAACTTACATATTTTTGTTTTGTTAAATATATCAACGAAATATGGTCCAATTATCTTATCATTGAGTATATCATATTACTATTTATTATATTACCATATTAATATTTCATCGTTGATGTTGATTCATATTTCTAATGCAATAAAAATTGCTTTGTATAATAATACATTTTAAATTAATGTGTTTGTAATTAATTATTAAAAAAAAATTTTATGGAAAAAAATTATTTCTGTCAATTTGTTGCAAAATTATAATAATTTGACAAATTAAATAAAAAACAAATAAATCTAGTTTATTGAAGAGATGTCAATTTGAGCAGTAAGTGTGTATGAAAAATTATTTCGTCAATTATTAAAATATTTCGTTAAAATATTAGATTTAGAATATATGAAACCAATTTTTAATTTTCTTTTGATAATAAATTCTTTTGATAAAAAAATATAAATTATTGGAAACATATTGTATCATTGAATGATACTTAACTGATAATGTAATATAAAGATATGTAACAAATATGTATCTACTTTTAAACAATTTGAGCTTATTTAAAAATATATTTGTTTAAAAAATAAACATACTGTCTAATAAATATGATTTACAATATGATTTACAATTTACAATAAAAAAACAAATAATAATATATAATAATATATAATATATAATAAATAATTTAGTAATTAAAGTAAATCTTAAATATTTTTGATCAAAAATTATAATAGATTTAAATTTAAATGCTATATATAAAATTTAAAATTTACCTCATCTCTAATGCAATTATCCATATAGCAACTTTCTAATTCTTGAAGCAATTGTATTGTTATTTTTACCTATAAAATAATAATATTATGTGTAGATTAATACATATATTTAATTCTTCCTTATAATACAAAAAAATATAACTTACTTCGTGATAAAAATTATTACAATGATTATTTACGAAAATAATTCTTGCAGAATGTATGAAAATCCACAAGAATGCTAATATAATTTTTTTATTTATTAATCCTTTTGTCATACTTGATATTATTTCATAATATAAAGTATAAAGTGCACCCATTAAAAATGTAAATTGCGCTATTAAATCTAAGAGAATTTGATAAGTATATGATCTATTAAGTTCACATGTAAGTTTAAAAATCTCAAAATGAATATGCCTTTAATAGATAAAAAAAAATTAGTTAATAATATTAAATTAATAGTTAATTGCTATAAAATTATTAAATATATACCTTATAACTTGAACAAGATGCTGAATAAAACATTTTGCATTATAATAGTCAAGTACAATTATAAACTTATGTGCAATATGTGATTGCATTTTATATTTTGTATTAATATTATTTGTATTTGATAATTCACGTACTTCTTTTATAATATCATTCATTTTATGCAATTTTTCTTGTAAAATACTTAACAAAAATTCAATAACATGCAAATTAAAGAATGTAATTAAAATAAATAGATATAAAATCAATGTGATAAAAGTTAATGAATTCAGAGTACAAAAATTCTTGTAAACTTAATCTTTTATGAAAAGATATTTATAAGATTTTTATAAAATTGTTAATAGATATTATTTTATTAGATTTTTAATAATTATAAAAAATTATAATTATAAAAAATAAGTAATTTTTATAATAAATATAAAAAAATAATATTTATTTTTTGTTAGTTTATTTAATTTTTAGTCCACAAGCACGTTTTTTTTGTTTAATTTACCTTACAAATATGGTGAAAGTAAAAATTCCCAAACAAGTAATTATGATCGGTAAATATGTTAAAACACTTAAATTAAATGCTTGTGTAGTATCAAATTGTTTTTGATTTGCGAACCAAAACCAATTTAATCCGAAAGTACTTAACATTAGTATGTTCCATATAATTAAATATTGTGTGACAAGATGAAAAGTTTTTTTATAATTTTTTTTAATGCCGAATGATTTTAAAGTATTGTCTATTTCTTCACATCTTGCAATAAATTTCTTCAAACGCTACAATAAAAAAAATAAATTAAATTAATTAAAATTTTTATTAAATTATAATTTTCAAAAGAATCTTTGAAGTGATATTACATATAGTAAGAAAAATAATTGTTAATGTATTTTTGAAAAATTAAATAATAGTAATATTTTAATAATAGATTGAATATAACAAATTTTTTTTATTAGATGAAATTTGTGTATTAAAATATTAATTAAGATTTGAAATGACATTTCCTAAATATTCTGAAGAATATTTCTTTCATAATTATTTCAAAAAAGTTATATTATATTGATTTTAATGATTATAAAATACATTCAAAAATAATATTCTGAACATGTTTTTCGTATAATCATTTCTCAATTTTAGTTTTTAAAATATAAAATATTTCTAATAACGCATATCATTTATACATTTTTAGAAAACTCAGTTGATTTTGATTTTATTATAGATTTATTCTTCTAATTAAAAGATTTAATCATTGTTCATTGTTTAATTCCAATATAAATTAGCAATTTTTTGTTTGCGATTGTACATTTAAATCTGTCAATTAAAAAAACAAGAAAAAATATATAATTTACAATGACATTATATCACTTATGTGAATTAAATCTTATTTCTTTCTTAATTAATATTAATTCAGAAAAAGATAAAGTAGTATTTTCATCTTAAATTGCCTTTTATGAATTAGTATGAATTTACTAGTTAATTGAATTAAAATCTATATCGAATTCGAATGTTACAAATTCAATGACATTACATCATTTATTATTCAATAAATAATAGTATATTTTAATAATTATATTATAAAGTATATTTTAAAGTTGTACACTATTAAAATATGCTATTATTAATTAGAATGCTATTATTATTATTATTACAGTAAGTATTAGCATATGCAACTTTGATAAATAATAATATTTATTATACTATATTAATACTTATATTACAATCGCTATCATTGTAAGATTATAACAAGATTATATTATAAGATTATAAGCAAGTATTCGGAAATTTAATATCTATATATATAATTATTTATAATTTATAATCAGTATTAACATATTAAATCTAAACTTATATCAAATCTTCGAAAAACGACATTAAAAATATTTTTGCAAATATTTCAGAAATTAAGATTGAGAGACGGTTATATTATATATATAAAATTCATAGAATTGATCTTAGTAATATATTTGAAATTAATAACATATATTTATATATATTTCACTTAATATTGATATCTTAATTTCATTATTATTTATATCATAAAAATATTTCAAATAAAAATTGAATGTTCTCAATAATATATAAGTATTATAAGCTTTTTTGTAAGTGAATATAAAGATCATATAAAAGTCAATTTTGCTTTTTTAAATAAAATCATCTTTTATTACAATTATATTAATATTTGTAATATGATTAGAAATAATTGCTATTTTTAAGAAATATCATTTTTCATTATTTTGGCTATCCAGATAATGACTCAATTGTAACTTATAAAATGAAAATTTAATAAAATGAAAAAAATCTCCAATTTTTTTAACTTTGATCAATTTCATTCCTTAATAAATATTGTATTATAAACTTTACAAAATCAAATAATATCACATGTTATATTATTCTAATATTACATTTAATTTGTATTGTATTGTTGTAATTACGTAGAATATAAATGAAACTGCAAAGAAATTATATCCTCTTTGATTTTGATGATTTTTAAAAATATTTAAATATGTTTTTAAATATTATTATAAATATATATAAATATATATAATATATATAATATATAAAATATATACAATATATATATATATATATATATATATATATATATATAATAAATATATATAATAAGAGAATAATATTTTCAACTATTAACAATTTTCTATATATAGTCAACGGCTTTAGTTTTTAAGATAAAAAAAATTGCTACTATTAAATAGTATTAAATAGTATTAATATAATATAAATATTATATATATTATATTATATATTATATTATATTATATTATATATAATATAAATATTAAATAGTATTTATTTATATTTATTATATTATATTTGTAGAAATATCTATATCTATACATATATTAAAAACTGTTGACAAACAAAGTATGTCAATATGTAAAAATCATCAAAATCAGAAAATTTTTTTGCAATTTTATCCAAATATGTTTTCTAACATTAATAAGAAATTTAAAAAAATAAATATGTTCAAAACATTAAAAACAATTATAAACATTATAAAATAGTTATAAAACAAAAAATTGAATTTTTGAAAGCGAGAGAAAGAAGAAAAAATATATATATTTTTTAAACATTATTTCAATTTAAAAATTTATTTCGTTAAATAATCGATTTATAATTAATAGAATAGAATAAAAAGTATATTAAAAGATTTTATTATAATTTTACATATTTTTTAATTCTTATATGTATGAAAATATATAAAATTATAAATGTCAATGTTACCTATAATTGAAATTATATTTTAATAAAAAAATAACATTTACTTTGTAATTTATAATGAATATAAGCTCGCTTTACACATTACAACTGATCGTAATGTGATTATAATTTTAAATGATTACATTTTTTAAATTTATTATTATCATTTAATTTATTGAAAATATGAATTAGTTTCAATTTAATGTGAAATTAATATATATTTTTCTTTTTTTGTTTTTTTTTAAATAAAAATAATTATTAATTGTTACATATTTATTTCTATTTTATTTTCCTTTTTTAGTTTATAAGAAAATTTGATAATTTGATAATGAAATATAGTACTATTTTATAGCAGTCAATTCAATAATTCTTTATTATAATAAATGATCGTATTATATCTAATTATTTTTTTTGTTGCTAATTTAAAATATATTATTTAAAGTAAATTATAAAATATATTAATTATAAGATTAATTGTAAAATTATAATAATATATTTTAAAGATTTATTATTGATAATATTTTTTATTTAACTACTGAATTTGACAGATGTATTAGCACAACTAACTCACAATTAAAAATTATATACTAATTAAAAAAAAATTTATTTTCCTATCATTTTTGTTTAATTTCTTTATATTTTTTAATTCTGGATACTATATACATTAACATTATATGATATTATATAATCTTTTATATAACTATATAATTTTTTATATTATATTATAATCTTTTTATTATATTATTATAATTATAATATTATAATTATAATGGAAATACTTACTTTTGTATTTATGATACCAAAGATTATAAAAGACATAATGACTGCAATTTTAACATATGAAATAAGTGTAATACCAATTTTTCGATATATAAGCATATTTTTATGATTTTTTTTCATTATTATTTTGAAATGTGTAATATATAAAATAAGCCATATATTAACATATATTATACTCCAACTATATCGTAAACGTCCTTTTATTTCAAATACATGTAAACCAAATATTTCATTAATGATAATTAGAGGTATTAATGAACCATGTTGAGTTTTTGGTATCCACACTATATTTTTTATATTAATTGCTTTCATTATTTTATCTAAAAATATAGTTTATTATATACATTATTATATATAATAAAATTGCAATAAATAGAATTATGATAAATATGGTTATTCCGAGAAAAATATAATAAATTATAAAACATCTTAATATAAATATAATTTTATATTTATAAATATATTATATATTATATATTATAAATATATTATAATTTTATATTATAAATATAATTTTTAAAAGTGTTCAATATTATTTTTTTCAATATTATTTTTTTTAATGACAAAGTTCTTTCTTAAATTATAAGTTATGAAATATTACTTTTCCTAATTTGCTAATAAAGTTCTTTCCCAAATTATAAATTATGAAATTACATAAATTATGACACAATATCTTTATAAATAATCATAGAATATATATAAAAAAAAAGATAGAATATAGAATATATAATAGAATATATAATAAAAATATATAATAGAAAAAAAAAAAGAATTTTAGATAAAATAAATCAATATCTATAACTATCGATAAGATGTAATATTTCAAAAAAAGTCATAATTCTTTGCCATTATTAAATAATTATTTTATTACATAAATAGCTATTTTACATATTAATAAATGTACATATTAATAAGTGTAATTCGCTTACCTTTCATATTGTTTTTAATTTCGTTTATGTCAAAAATTTTATTTAATATATTTATTTTAAATCTTTTCTTATTACATTTTTTTTCTTATTACACATTTATTAATATATTTTATATTTTTTCTAACTTGACACATATTTATATTACATTGCAAATTATAAAATGACTAGATAACTATTTGTACTATTTGTACTATTACCATTATAATTTATTTTTCATTTTATTGATTAATATGTTGAAAAATACTTATCATATTATTCAGAATGACAATATTTATAATTATCCTTAACACGATAATTTTTTAAAACTGATAAAAGATCTCACATGTCATTTCTTATTATTTTCGCTTATTACTTATTTCTTAAGTAATGAATTAAAGTGTTATGTGCGAATTCTTTTTCCACTTGGCTCTCCATATTATATTTTTGTGAAGTATAGGAAGAGAGAAATCTAAAAATCTATATCATTGTATATGTACACTTGTAGTAACTTGAGACAAAATAGTAGGGAAATAATGGAAATGAAATAATAACAAAGAAAAAATTTTTTCTTAAATAATAAATATATTATTAATACAAATATAAATATAATATAAATATATTATTAATACAATATTTGAAAATAAGATAAAGAATAATTTTGTTTTTTTTTTTAAAGAATATTAACTAAAATGTAATCTTTTTGATTTTATATTAATCAATTCATTATTAATGCATATGTGTACTTAATATTGTTCCATTGAAAGTTTCTCGTTAGAAATATCATATATCATTTATGATAACATTGTTTTCATTTTGTTTCTTATTTTTCAATCTAAGAAATTTCATATTTTGTATAAATTTTAATACTTCAATATTTGATTTTTTATGTGTAAATTATTTTGTTTTATTTACATTAAATATATTTTTAATTTTTTTTAATTTTAAAATTTGAATATTTAGGATGTTAATATATATAAATATATAGATATTTAGAATATCGATTTTAGAAGTCAAGATAAATACAAATTGGTATATAAAAATATTGATTGAGAATTATTAAATTATAAGTAGAATTTTATTAAGTTTTAAGTATTTTAATATGTAATT